>NC_140593.1:148328141-149673141 GCF_964204655.1 Triturus cristatus | reverse complement strand
AGCCCCTGCCTGCTGCAGTAGGTCTCCAGAGAAAGCGCCTCGGCAGAGCTGTGTTGAAACCCGTTCACACAGCTCATGGCCTGTCCTGCCTCTTAAACCTGTTTTTTTAAATTGGACTGCTAAAACCCTGCAATCTGGTCCTTTGCGTCATTCACGTCAGACATAGATGGAGCATCCATACATGTGCTACTTTTGTTTGTTGAGAACATGTGTGGAGTGTGTATATTAACTGTGATTATGGCCACAAAGGAAATCCTTTGTGATTTCCTTCCTCCAAGTTATACCTCAGATGGAGGGTGGAGAGAGCCTCAGACAGCAGTGCAAATTTAAGGGCTCTTTCAAAACATCCAAGAGATGCTTTGTAGTGGGTCAGAACTCAGAGTGTGGTGGAGAGGAGCCAGATGGTCCGTTTGAAGCTTTTAGAGATTTTCCTGCCTTTTTCTGGGCAGTTGTTCACTGGAAGGGCTACCGCACACAGCTCAACTGTGGGATTCCCTCCCCTCCTGTATGCCCTTGATTAGGGTCTTCTTTTACAGGAGCCTACTAAATCCACCCCACTTTCTTGCTGACAGTAGATGAAAAGACTGAGCCTGGACCAGTCTGAGAGCCACAAGTAAAAGGAAGAGACTGGCAAACCTGGAACTAGAACCGACTAGTGGAATACACACATGCTGCCTGAAGCTACTCTATAAAGATAAGACAGAAACTGAACCATTTTGCCAAGATTTCTTGACTAGGTGCAGGGGTACCACACTAGTGGCAACACAGACAATCATCTATGACACATGGTTTGGGCACCCACCACCATCTACCCTTTGTGAGGTTTAGTACATCGATCAACGACTGAAGATCATCACTGACCGAAGGGGGGCTCCTAGCAGTCTTTGGGTGGTGGGCTTGTGTTTGAGGCCGAGCTCACAAAGCCACAAAGCCAAGACTCATAAGACTGTGAGCCCCACCATCTGGGCACAGCTACTTCGCTGCTGGTCCCAGCGCTGTCAATACTCTCCAGACTTGGCGTGCACCTGAGCCGCTGCCATGGCCTCCAAACACATCAGCGGGCCCGTGGCAAGGAGTGGCCGTGTGCTCAGCACACCCCCGTGAGCAGGGAGAACCACTGACCTACGTAGGCCTTAAATGCACACAAGCCAAGAAGACACAAAGAAGGTTTGCTAAGTTGCCATTCAAGAAACCAGGAAGAATCCATATTTCCTCAAATGTGAATTTGACCAGTTCCAGGGTGACAAGACCTGTTTTAACCCTGTTACTGACTGAGATCTGATTGAAGTAGAGCAATTGGGGCTGTGTGCCCCCAATTTCACTGTGACTCATAATTATGATACCGGCGTGACATGTAGTGTTCCCTTTGAGTCTTAGTAGAGTATTGTGTTGCGTGCAACAGTATAGTACTTTTTCCCCCTTAAAAAAACCCTGGCTGGACATTAATTTGATTAATTGTATTAGATGCTCTATCAGGCTTTAAGTCTCTAACTTCATCCTACTTCAATGAGTAGCTTTCAGAACAGGGTCAAACACAAACAGTTCAAATAGGTAATTCCAAGGTTCCCAAAATCCTTAAAATGATACTTGACAAAGACAGGCAGACTCAGGGCAGAGGCAGGCAGAGAGGAGAGAGGTTGAAATATTGAAATAGATAGAGGTGAACTGGAGGGAGGGTCCTTGTCCGGTGAGTACCCCGGGTAGTTGCCCACTACCCCAATGCCTTACAAGGTCTCTAGCTGCAAAGCACATTGCTAGACTATGGAAAAGATTCACAATGAATAGTGTCTTCATTTCTCTAAGAGAGAGAGAGAGAGAGAGAGAGAGAGACAGAGAGAGATGTTGAGAAAGGAAACACTTTTATGCACACGTTGGTCCCTTGTTGCTAAGGGAGCTACTAATCTAAGGGATGGTGCAAATGTACTCCTTCCTAAAGTTGCTACGGGAGCCACTAATCGATGGGATGATGCAAGTTTACTCCTTCCTAAAGTTGCTACGGGAGCCACTAATCGATGGGATGATGCAAGTTTACTCCTTCCTGAAGTTGCTACGGGAGTCGCTAATCGATGAGCTGATGCAAATGTACTCCTTCCTAAAGGTGCTATGGGAGTCGCTAATCGTTGGGATGATGCAAATTTAATCCTTCCTAAAATTGCTTCGGGAGCCACTAATCGATGGGATTATGCAGATGTAATTCTTCCTAAAGGTGCTACGGGAGCCGCTGATCAATGGGATAATGCAAATTTACTCCTTTCTAAAGTTGCTACGTGAGCCACTAATCGATGGGATTATGCAAATGTACTCCTTCCAAAAGTGTCTACAGGAGTTGCTAATCGATGGGATGATGCAAATTTACTTCTTCATAAAGTTGCTACAGGAGTCGCTAATCGATGGGATGATGCAAATTTACTTCTTCATAAAGTTGCTACAGGAGTCGCTAATCGATGGGATGATGCAAATTTACTCCTTCCTAAAGTTGCTACAGGAGCCACTAATCAATGGGGTGGTGCAATTTTACTTATTGTGAAAGTAACGTGACAAAATGACTTCTTTAAGTTGTTTCATGCCTCTGAGTTCTCGTCTCGCTGCAACTTCTGCTTCCAATGACAGTATTTTTAATAAATGCACAATGTCGAATCTGGTTGTAACTATTAATTTCTTAAAGGCCGGTAGAGACCCCAGTCCCGCCGTAACAGCCAACTTATTAATAAAGCCTTTCCTTGCATTGTGGCTGACAATTTTACTCTTTGCGCTCATTTTGCTGTGTGGGTTGCCTCCACCACAAAACCCATTGACAAGAGAGACAACCCCAGTGCCGTATAAGCGGATATTTTCTTTCGATTCAGTGGTCCGCGTTCTTCGGACAGTGCTCGTGCAGGGCTTGTACGAATGGGTCGCAGAACTGAATATGATGAGCCCAAGAAGCAAGCTTGGAGACTTCATCCTCAAAGGAGTGGTTGGCAGTCAGACTATGGTGGTCTACATATTGATTACATAAATATCATCTATCTGGTGTAGATTTGCTATGATTAACTCCCATGGGGTGATATCATTGTACTCTATATTTAGCAGTCGACTATATGCAATGGTATTCTGGTTCCATGCCCCCCGGGCACCATATTCAGCTCTTCACAATATGATTAGCAGCAGGGTGGTTTACATTCAGAGTCAATTTGATGCCCATGTTTTGGACTTCTACGCGCCATTTGATTCTGTGCATCATCGATCCTTTTGGGCAAAACTTGGGCCACTGGGCATTTTATGTTAGCCTTCTCTGTTCGGTTTAAATATTCCTCTCCAGCATGTGGCCAAGAACTCCGTTGAGGTGAAGAGAGCTGATCTATAACATTGGCGTCTCCAATGAGTTGAAGCAGAGTTGGGTACTCACGCCTTGCTGCTTTTACATTTTCTGGGGGATCTTCCAATGCTTTCTGCAGAATCCCGAGGACTTCCTCCTGAGGTCTCTGGTGGCCATCTTGACATTTTACTGGCCAGAACACTTCTTTACATGCCTATTGTTTAAAAAAACAAATTAAACATTATTACCACAGATTGTCCCATTTCAGACGATACATATTAGGGCTGATGGACAAAGGCACATAGGAGTACATAGGAGAGTACCTCTTTAGTACTCCCGCTCGTACTCATGAATGTTTTTGTAAATGGGACCATATTACTTAGTTGAAAGTTGAGTGGAGAGCCCTCACATGTGTTCGATGGTTAGACGTATTTTGGAGTAATCTTTAAGTTGAACCTTAACTGACTCCACTGATTCTAAGTCGCAGCCTTGTGGCTATGAATGGTTTCACTAGGTGTGACGCACAGCATGGCAGATCTTTGATCTGACCTCTTTTAAAGACCCACATCTCGAAAAAGGTTTCCAATTGCCTTGTGTGGAATTGAACCTTTAAGCAGGCGAAAATAGGTGAAAACCAATGACCAGAACCACTGGAATTATGCAATGTTGCCGCTGTGGCATCTCCGCATAATTATGGATCGGCGCATATGCCACATAATCCATCAACTGCTGCATAATCTGGCAATATCAACAAAAAAACAGTTTCTAGCTCAAACGGTTTGGCAGTTACTAATAACACAGGGACACGTGTAGCTACGCAGTGGAAGGCCCTTTGCACAGGCTGACTGGTCCCCTTACTATTGCTTATTGGTGTATTTGGGTGTCAAACTGGTACTAATGAGGTGAAACCTTTGCCCAGATATTGCTAACATGTCAAAATAAAAAAAAAATGAGATAAAATTATCACAAAATGTGCTGCTTTATGCTGCATCATTTGCCTTTTCTTGCTGTGTAATTTAGTGGAGCTTGCTGCATACTTTCACCCTCCTATGCCACATAATTCCAGTGACCCTGCGTATGACCTTAAGAGATAGTTGAAAGTAAAGCCTGGAAAAAGCTCTGTTGTTGCCAAGCTTGATGGATATAGAATCTCCGGAGGTTGGAGCTGAGCTTGCAAAGTCTAACATTTGAACCCGAAGTTGGTGGGATATTAAAACTGGAGAAGCCGGCAAAAGAATGGACTCCTTCTGTTGCAGGACCATGGCCCTGATTTGTGTCTGGGCTGTAAGGATACTCCGTCACAAAGGCAATGGAGTATCCTTACCGTCCAGATAATGGTCCAGCCTCCAGATTTAGAAGCGGGTGGCCCATTGGTGTAACCATGGTGAAGACTAATGCGTCTCCGCCATGGTTACACCCCTCTAACAGCCGACATGGTAAGGGCCGTCAGAGGCTGACCACTATGTCCGCCCACTTAATTGAGTCAGTTTTCATTGCCCTTCACAGCCAGGGAAACCCTGCTGGTAAGGGGCCGTGAAAACTGCTCAATGATCCCCTGGGCACTGGAGGAGAAAACTTGCATGGTGATGAGAGCATGTTTTCTTTTTTCAAAAAGAAAATCCCATTTCAGATTTTCTTTTTGAAAAAAAAATGCTTGACTGACGATTCCATTGTGTTGACGGAGCCTCGCGTCAAACTTAAAAACAATTGACAGGATTGGCTGTGACAGCGAATCCTACTAATGCTTTTGAAATGATCACCAGCTTGGCAGTCATTTCTAAAATTGGCAGGCAGAGTACCCTCAGCCTGGTGGATGTCAAGTTTCAGTATAACCCGTCCGCCAAAACTTTTATTCCACCGTATGTCTTTCAGCATTGCCTGGGGGCGAAACCACAATGTCCTGTTTTTTTTACAACCTCAAAAGTAAAGATGAGATTGAAGTTTCTTCTGTTTAAAGACAAAATGGATCCTAGCTTATCACATCTGATACATTTAAACACTGGTAGATTTTTAACCTTACACCATTTGTCAATGTCCTTAGCTATACTGGGAAGCGAATACTGTGCCTCACCATGAGCCAGTGTTTTTACCTGCTCTTTGTGACAACCTTAGCTTCTGTAGGATTATTCCTTAGGGTGTCACTGGGTGAAATCTGAGATGGAATAATTTAATTGCCAGAAGGTTCTTTTGTTTAAAGAGATGAGTGGTTGAAAGGTTTGCACACTTTGATGCTAATGTGTCCCAAACAAATCTGTTTGTGTCCGCTGGTAAGAAAGAGTGGACTTAGGAGAGCGGACTTACTCCCTGAAATGTTATGTGCACTGAGTACCCATTGGAGCTGTTTCAGGCGGATACTTTTTTAAAGCAAATTGTGTTTTATATTGCACTACCTTTTCAGGCTGTTAAAATAATGAAGCCGGTTTGGATTTGATTGTGTTTATTGATGTATTTCGATTTTATTAATACGTTTATATGGACATTTTTGTTTGTCCTCATACACTAAATTGAACTGAAATTTGAGAGTATGCATGTGTGTGTGTGTATGTCCATGTCTGCACACCAAAGGGTATCCTGATGAAAGTCTTGGTCCTCCATGAGTTAGCCAAAACTGGTGCTCCCCCTCCCCCGAATTTAGGCGTGGTAGACCATTTGATTGGCCTCTGATAGAGCCTTATACGGACAATCAAAGGTGTTGCCCCCCCATCTGCCATTGGTTACTACCTTTCACGCATGCGGGGGTGGGTTTCATATTTAGGGTATTCCTTCCAATGGAAATCTTTTGTCTTGGACCCGTCATTGTTTATTTTTACAAAATAAGCAATGACCCCCACTCCAACCCCGCTTTGGCAATTTGTTTTTGAGTTGTTCAGCATTCACCTTTGTCAAAAATGCATCCATCACAGCTGGAATCTACTTTTAGTGAAGATACGCCAACCAGGAACTTGTGGATTTAGAAATGGGGTAGGCAATCCTCTGCCTGGGGGCCGAGGTACAAGTCTCCACTGAACTGGTAGGCTAGCAGGCCTTCTGCCAGGGGATAAATAAGCCCCTTTGTTTACCTCAAATGTGTGTGTATATATGTATGTATGTACAACCCACGCTTCCTCGGGAACACCCACCACCTCCAAAACAGAGGGCGCATCGGCGTTGCCGACCTCCCAAACATGGTCCAAGTAACTTTGCCACACTTCCAAACAGGAAAGTCAACGCCGAGTCTTTACGGAAAATTGCCTTTAATGTCAGCTGATAATGTTAGACGCGTTTCGCCTGCCCAGCAGGCTTGCTCACTCACAGTTCAATAACGTTTTTTTATCGTTTTTGACAGTGAATGCAATCGTGTCACATGTGAACTACAGTTTCATAAAATGTGAAGACAGACTTGTAGTTCTCTAATTGATACGTAAGTATATTAATTCATATATTTACAGAAAGCAGACAATCGTTACTGGGTAATCAATTCACAGTGCTTACTAGGGTCTAAAGATAATAAATCTGATTATTACAATGCCACATAATTAATTTAAAGATCCTAAATTATTGCAAATAACATGTCTCTCTTTGTCAATATTGGGTTAGCCGACTTGGGCAGGAGTGTTCTGTTGTTCTTCAGTTCTATTATGCTTTTGGCTTTTAAAGTTTTTTTTAATAGTCGATAAAATGTAATTTTCCATGGTCGCAACAGTAGTTGCTTCAAATCAATATAAGCAATTGCTAAAAATAAGTTACCCACTTGGGCACAATTTACCTGGTGTGAAATGATTCTAGCCCATTTATTGGCGACCATCAATGTGCAATAATTTAGGATCTTTAAATTAATTATTTGACATTGTAATAATCAGATTTATTATCTTTAGAGCCTAGTAAGCACTGTGAATTGATTACCCAGAAACGATTGTCTGCTTTCTGTAAATATATGAATTAATATACTTACGTATCAATTAGAGAACTACAAGTCTGTCTTCACGTTTTATGAAACCGTAGTTCAGATGTGACATGATTGCATTCACTGTCAAAAACGGTAAAAAAACTTTATTGAATTGTTAGTGAGCAAGCCTGCTGGGCAGGCGAAACGCGTCTAACATTATCAACTGACATTAAAGGCAATTTTCAGTAAAGACACGGCATCGAATTTCCTGTTTGGAAGTGTGGCAAAATATGTATGTATGCATGTATGTTTATGGTATTTCAGTTGTGCCAACCTGGCAAAAAGTCAGCACTGTACAGGGTCGAAAAAAGCAAAATATCAACAAGTGATAGACAGGTAGCTGTTTTTTGAACTGGTAATACATTGAGATACATTGAGCTTGAGTGTTTTTTAAAGGTGTGCATCTTCAGCTCTTTCCTAAATTGAAGCAGCGTTGGAATGGTCATGATGGACACAGTGATACTGCTACAGATCCTGGGTGAAAGTAGGAAAAGACCTGCTGCCTAGGGTTTCCTTTTTAGGTCTCGCCTGACCCAGCGCATGCGCTGGGTCTGGCGAGACTTATTGAGAGGGCTCCAAAAAGTGCTACCAGGCCAGCCTAGGGCTACAGTGCATGTGCGCGGGCGCGCGCCACTTTTACCGCGGCCGCTTTGATGTTTGATCGCGATCACTTTCACTTTGGCGTTTGATCGCAATCACTTTCACTTTTGCGGCCGCTTGGCATAGCCAATAGGTCTCTCTTTTGGGACCTTATAAGTGTTTAGTTATGCAACTGTTGCAGGGCTAAACACTTATAAGGTCCCAAAGGCGAGACCTATTGGCTATGCCAATGCTTGTTTATACTTCTTAGCCTGCAGTCTGATGGTGTCCTGGCTGAGGGTGTTCTGGGAACCACCACAGATGGTGAGACTGTGTCCGAGATATTGGGGGGGTGCTGATGCTTTGTAAATGATGCAGCTGCGTATGCATCAGTGGAGAAGCCTTTGCAGGATCTGAAGGTTTGATTATCTCTTTTGGATTGATCTATGTTTGTTGATGGGATGCTGAGCAGGGAGATACGGATGGTGAAGTGGTCGGTCCAGTTTAAGTGTATGGGTGGTTTGCATTAAATCGCTGGTGAGGCTGATGTTTTTGTATTTTGTTTGCAACTAATAATGAAACAAAAGACAGAATAAAAAATGGAGCATCAACAACTGATCACAGGAGTTCTAACTAAAGCTTCCTCCTTAATCCTCAGTAGATTCCTATTTTTCCTAATGTTTCCATAACAAAAGTAACGATGAGAAGGGGATATAAAACCAAATGCGCAAGGTGCAATGGATCCGCATGGGGCATCCTCCTTTACTTGTGACATACTTTGGGGTTCATTTATAAGCCCCTTTTGCCGCAGTGCACCACTTTTAATATGGGGAAAAGTGACGCTCCTGTGTAGATGGCTGGGGCTTCCTTATGGAAATGGAAGGCTTTGGGGCGCCATCACTAAGTTGTGTCATATTCCAAGAACAGGATTTAAATATACCTTTTTTATTAAGAGGTACTGTATGCTTATATGGGAAAATGCTATTTTTCCTGGAGAACCGAAAATCCGTGCACCATTGCTATTTATAAATAAATCAAAGCGATTCAACGCTTTTGTGAATCGACAAGTTTACTTTATGTGGGTGAAGCAGAAAAGATAGACTTCTAGATGCTTGCTGAGATGGAGTTTAGGAATACTCACATGAAGATTACACTAAATGAGGAACAGTCATGCTAGCAGGTCTCTAATCTCATCTTGTACCTCCAAAAGCAACAATTGGCATGCTAGGTCCTCTCAGTGGTTTGGACCGAGGGCACCAGGTGTCTGGGGCATTAATTGCATCTACAAGCAATATATGGATTGCAACCGACCGATCGATCATAGCTGATTTTGGTTATCCATATTGTTAGACTGCCTTCATTGGATTATATTTGTTTAATGTGGGTTATGTTGGAATAAAAGGTGTGCAACTTTTATTCCTTGCTGATGTCAAGAATTCTTAGGTCCTCTCTGAAGTTCTTGGCCCAGGTGTTTATGGCAAGCACATGATTTGGATGCCTTAGAATGGGGTAAAGTCCAGTCCCTAAAGGCTGTGGACATTTCCCATGTGTGATGGGTATCACTCTATGAATGGTGATCCATTCTCCTCAAGAGCAAGATAGTTCGAAAACAACAATGTGTCCTTCACTGTTCTGGCTGGGTCATGTCATCTGTTTTTTGTGATCCTGATCACCCTTTTTAATCTACGTATCCACTAGACATGATTTGTAGGTTCTCCCAAACCCAAAGAGTAGATAAAGAAGGGCAGCAGGAATAAGGATGAGGGGAGAGCACCCACACCCTTCTAAATGTTGATGCTCATATCACCCCTTTGTATATATCTTTAAATGCATGACCTGATGAAGTCACTGATTGGCTACCTGGTGTGGGTTTAATATTGAGGACACAGTCTTGTTCTCTCCATCTTTTCTGAAATTATCTCTCAATGCATGACACTGACCTTTTGACTTTGAGCTATGCTGTTATTATTGAATTTGAGTTGTTGTTGTTGATACCCTTGCACATATTTATTTCAGAATTCTTGGTTGGATGCTCTATGAATTGTATTGTTTGTGCTGATGATGACCATACCAATTTAATTTGGTCGAAACGCCGTCGACGCCTAGCTTTGGCACATATTCAAGAGGATGCATTAATTGCCTCTCCTGGTTTTGTGTTTTGTCCAATCAATCTTTTTTGTTAATTGATCTGCCTCTGCCACTGTCCTTTAGTTTACACTGTTAACTTTGTTTTTTGATTGTGTTTATTGTGTAACTGTGTGAGCACCATTAGTTTGAGATTGTATTGTTTTTTTTATAGTATGGTCTCAGTAAAAGTTGTAGCTATTGCTTAATTTTGTACGGGTATCATTATTCTTTCTATAACTTCTTATGACTTGTTCTTTGGGATACGTTTTTTGATTTCTTATTGTATTTCATTCTTTATTTGTATTACCTTCTTTAATCGTTCTGTTTATGTTTTGTATAATTATGTGTTTGAACCTTTGTTAGTATTATAGTTATGCATTTCAATGACCTGCACATCCACTGTTTGGTAGATTGATAGCATAGCAAAGTTTGCTGCAGACCGCGCTAGTGCAAGGATTTCCCGAGCTCAAGAAAAATAATGATATTTTACCATTGGATCGCTCCCTTTCCACTAAAACCAAGGACACTTTTAGGCCATTTATTTCAATCTGGCTCCTTTTTTGGCCATTGGCAGTGGAGCAATTGTGTTGCCATAAGGCGGCTCCCTACCATGGCCTTAATGTAGCACCAGCACTGGCCACAGAGTGAGGTCAGGAGCGAGCACCAATGTTTTCATGTTATATAACTCAGTGGGCGAGGACATACTGAGAGTCCTGCAAGTCACAGTAGAATATCCTGGCTCTCAAACACTGCATTTGCACTTCTCAATGGTGATAGATTGAGTTCCATTCAGCTTGGTAATGACAGCATCCTTGATCAACTGCCTAGAGAGACATCTGTTTGCATTGTGCACTGCATAAGTAGCTATTATTGCTACATTTAAATAAACAACACAGGGCCGGCTTTAAGGTAGTGCGACTGGTGCGGCCGCACTGGGCCTGACCTGGAGATGGGGCGTAGCCACAACTTACGATTTAAAAATACCTTTGGCGGAGTTCCTTATGCGTCCAGCTTTCAGGCAGCAATATAAATGTCACGATAACTCTTGTGGTTCATTTTCATAATAGACAGAGAAATCAGAGTTTTTTCCAGTGGCAGTTTTGGTCAGTCCTAAAATAGCACAAAGGGTTAATGTCTGCAGCAAAGTTTTCTCACCGTGCAGATCACAGATCTGTATTTTATATGGCTAGCTGAGTGGATTACTGCTTTTGCTAGAGAGAGAAATCGGAGTTTTGTCCAGTGGCAGTTTTGGTAAGCCCTAAAATAGCACAGAGGGTTAATATGCCTGCTGCAAAGAACTCTCACCGTGCAGATCACAGATCTGTATTTTATATGGCTAGCTGAGTGGATTACTGCTTTTGTCACAGAGATCCTTTTGTTACCGCAGTTCATAAGATACAACCCTAATATAGAACAGTGACTGTTACGAGCTGTCATCAAAGAGCTGCATGCAAACTGCATAACATAGGTTAGGATGGTATTGCTTTACCCCCAGTGTTATATTATCTATTCATAAATTAAAAAAGGTTTATTTGGGTAGATATGCATTCTTATTAGTAAAGTCAGCCTTTACTGGTGCTGTAAAACAAATGAAATGTATGCGAGAGAAGGGCTATGGAGAGATGAGGGGCACTTTTGCCTGGTGGAAGTGAGGGAATCCGAGGAGCAAGTCATGGAGGTGGGGCACCAAAAATGAATATAGCACTCTGCGCCACAAGTGCTAAAGCCGGCCCTAAAACAGCATGAGGTAAATTTGGAGTCAGTGACCCTGAAACCTTTTTCTCTTTGTGCACCAGTCAGAATCGACCAGCAACGTCAGGGGGACTTACCACTCATGCCTTATTCCCCAAGGCAGGCGTGAGTGGTAGTGAAGGGTTGTGCATGCAGTGGTATGTGCCTTTTAACTCTGGCCAAAGACATGTAAACTGTCCCAGGAGCTGTGTGCAGTCTCCTGGGTGTTCATGCATCTCAGCACTGACAGTCACAGGTGGAGAATACCCCACTCGGAATAATAACTAGAGGCAAAATGCGATGCAGCGCGCGCAACGAAATTCATTTTATTTATTTAAATGTGTACTTACCTCCGTTCATCCATATTCCGGTGTTTACATTTCCCCACCCTGCCCCTCCCCTGCCCCGCCCCGTCTCACTGCCCCACCGAACTCCTCCCACGGACCACTACTGCATATATTACAACCTCAAGACATGAAGACTTGGGTCTCACTTAGGCTCAGTGATAACAGTAAGTCATCAAATTTGTGGAGTAACCTCTCCTTTGAATTTGTTTTCATTGAAATGTTGCATCCATATAAAACATGTATCACATTTACATGATCAATGAACACTTGCAGTCCCAGACATTTCAAGTCAGTGTAAATTATCATAATTATATATATATAACATTGCATCAGTGCACTGCAATTCCCACGACATCCCGCTGACTTATCTTGTAGGCCCCTTCGGCAGCCACCAAGGAAGGTCTATTATTAGGTGGATCCGAAATTTTGGTGTGTATTTCCCCAAAATTACTAAATCATCTGTAACTTCAGCATCCCGTTGGGCAAGCTTCATGGGTTGCCCATCAGCTCACGCCCATTCTACCCCACTCTACCCGACTCCAATCTTCCCCACTAAAACAACTCAAATTTACCCCATTTGAATCTACCCCACTACAACAACACCAATCTGCCTCAACCTACCCCACTCTAATCTTACCCAATCTACCTCAATCCAATCTACCCCAATGTACCTCTCTCAAATAGACCACACCCCAATGTACCCCAATCCAATCTACCCCACCCAATCTACCCCATATTTCTCACTCCAATTTACCCCAATCTACTCCACTAAAATCTACACTTCTATCTACATAACTCAAATTTACTCTAATCTTCCCCACTCCAATTTACTCCAATCTACACCACTAAAATCTACACTTCTATCTACACCAATCTACATCACTCCAATCTACCCCACTCCAAAATACTCCAATCTACACCATTCTCCCTACTCTAGGGGCATATTTACAATGAAGTGACGAAGTGCGGCATTGGCCTTCCTGGCTTAACGCCGCACTCCGCCACTTCAGAAACGCAGGGCTGCACCATTATTATTATTTAAATTTATATATAGCAACAGCTACCCAAAAAGGGTTTCCCGGTGCCCACCAGAACAGGAGCAAAAGAAAAAGAAACACAACTTACTGATTATTTACAACTATATGGTGCAGCCATGCGTTTCCCCCTGAGCTGGAGCTAAACTTAGCAGCCTGGCGCCAACCAAGGCAGCCTTTCACCACAGTGCAAGGGTGTCTGCGTAGAGTGGAAGATTGTTTATGTGCAAGAAGGTTTCCCTTCCTGCACATAAACAATCTGTAAATTACATTTTGCAACTTTTATGTGTGCGCCTTAATGCAGCACACATAGAAGTTGCAAAATGTCATTTCTTTTTTTGGATTGTTTATGTGCAGGAAGGGACACCTTCCCCACCAGAATGATGAGATCTACAGTATTCCCACAGATCTCTTCATTTTTACCCAGAGGTTTTGGCTGCTGAAATCTCCATTTTAAATATGAGGAGTGGGAAATTGAGGAACTGCTGGGAGAATGAGTTTCGCATAGGGCCTGTGTATTTTGCATGCCCTATGCCTGTAGCACAGCACAGCGCGGGAAGGTGACTTGCTGAGCTGCGTTACTTTGACATAAATATGGCCCCTTAGCCAGGGCTTTAAGTGGAATGAAAAAACTAGGGGGGGCCTCTCAAAGGGGCGTGGCCGAGGTAATTAAAGGCGTGGCTTAAAAAATAGATAAACTAATAATCTGTGTGTAGCATAGTGTGCTGCCGGACGGGTATTTTGCTCTTTCTGTCATTGTTTCAAGATATATAATACAAGAAGTAACATTACACCTTCAACAAATCAAGGCTATTGCCTTTGCCAATGGTTGTTAGTTGTGTAAGATAAATTATATACATATATATATATTTTTTTTCACCAAAAAAGAAGTACTCGCACTCCAGGACGTAAATATCAAGAACATTTTACTCCAATTTTTAAACAGCCTGACACCATGAAGTTCCTTAATCGCCGCTGTTACACCGAGGATTGTGTTGGCTGGATTCTCCTGGGACAACTAACTCTGCCACTACGGACTCTGCCTGAACTTTGGGAGCTTGTGTGCCTGGTCCTTCTGCCGGCGGGACTGCGAGGACCAGCGTGCATAGCGAGGTAATCACCGCTGCACCTGGGGCCTCTTCCCGCCAGCTCCTCCCGTTATCACTATTTAAGACTCGCGGCCCCCGCTTCGCGGGAGCCGCTCGCCGCTGTTACACCGAAGATTGTGTTGGCTGGATACTCCTGGGACAACTAACTCTGCCACTACGGACTCTGCCTGAACTTTGGGAGCTTGTGTGCGTGGTCCTTCTCCCGGCGGGACTGCGAGGACCAGCGTGCATAGCGAGGTAATCACCGCTGCACCTGGGGCCTCTTCCCACCAGCTCCTCCCGTTATCACTATTTAAGACACGCGGCCCCCGCTTCGCGGGAGCCGCTCGCCGCTGTTACACCGAGGATTGTGTTGGCTGGATACTCCTGGGACAACTAACTCTGCCACTACGGACTCTGCCTGAACTTTGGGAGCTTGTGTGCGTGGTCCTTCTGCCGGCGGGACTGCGAGGACCAGTGTGCATAGCGAGGTAATCACCGCTGCACCTGGGGCCTCTTCCCGCCAGCTCCTCCCGTTATCACTATTTAAGACTCGCGGCCCCCGCTTCGCGGGGGCCGCTCGCCGCTGTTACACCGAGGATTGTGTTGGCTGGATACTCCTGGGACAACTAACTCTGCCACTACGGACTCTGCCTGAACTTTGGGAGCTTGTGTGCGTGGTCCTTCTGCCGGCGGGACTGCGAGGACCAGCGTGCATAGCGAGGTAATCACCGCTGCACCTGGGGCCTCTTCCCGCCAACTCCTCCTCCGCACCTTCTCCCTATTTAACACACCCTGTGCTCACGCGCTAGTGGGACGCACGCGGGTCGAAGCACGGGGCGAAGACCGGGCAAAGAGCGGGCCGTTTGAGGCCGTTCGAGACTGTACGAGGCTGGGTTGGGTATTCTTCTTGGCCAGATCTCTTTAAGGTAAAATATTATGGCTATGGGACTATTGAGGTTGGCCTCCAAGGGGTGTTCTGTGGCAGGGACACTGGACAATTTTATTACTCGCGCAAGTAATGTTCTGGCATATGAGATCGCTGCTACTGAACGCAGATTATCCCTGGACCCCCTACTAGGGAAACGCTACTCACTGGGAGGCATCATGTCCATTCCTTCCCCTGATAAACTTGTGTCTTTGCCCCCAGACGGCTCACTAGACGAGCTACTAACAACAGAGCCAGCCCCTTCCGATGGCCCTATCTCACCTAATTCTTCTGTTAGAAGGTCTATAGAGGTTAATTCGCTATCGACTAAACCCCCTTCTCCAGATTCCATTTTTAACTGTGCCACAACAAGGTCCATGTCGGACCGGACCAAAAGAAGTAAACACCCCGGGGTGAAGCCACCAGCAACAAAAGGGAAGAAACGCGAAGGGGTCCCCATGAGATGTCCTTCTAATAAAAAACAAAAAAGCGTGATAGATTGCAACTTAGATTCTAACATCCCCATGAAGGAAATTAATCCACCTAGAGTTTCTACTCGGGACCCTGTAGCGCCCCTCATTTCTACATCTACTGGTGACGAAGAATTATGGGGCTTGACTCAGAATCTTTTTTGGGATAAAATGGCATCATTAATTGACGAGAGTCTGTCCCTTTAATTAAGCGTTTATGCATTATAGAAGGCAAAATTGCATCGATAGCTGACACCATTCAGTTTAATCCAGCGGCAATAGTTCACTCAGCTCAGAAGGTACCTTGTCACCAACCGGTTTTACCATCAAACAACAGATCAAGTGAGCCGGGTGTCGATCAATCTCTTCATTATAATCCACCCCCAATTGAAAGTGATATACCCCCCAACAACGATAGTAGGACTGTTCCTCCTCACCCCTCACACCAGGTCCAAGTCACAAGTGACACAGGTCGCCTGGCCTGCCCACCATCCCAACCCACTCCCTCTCCCCCCGCAAATCCTAGTTTAAATACTTCCCCTAGTTCCAGGAATCTTCAAAGAATCGACCTGCCCCCAGATTGTAGTCCTTATGTAGTGGTCCTTACAGGTGTCCCTGAACTACCCCCTGATAGAGCAGAACCATACCTGTCTTTGAAGAACAAGGTAATCCACTGGTTGAATGAAAACAGACCTCTGCCACCTAATTTAAATGGGGAAATCTTGATGGTGCGTAGAGTGTCTTGGATAGGCCGGGGCGTGAAATCTATAAGGGGAGATTGTATTGTTGTAAATTTCAGGGACAAAAGGGTGGTAAAATGTGTGGGGGGGGGAGGTCTAGATTGATCGATGGAATCCAAACATCTTTCCTATCACATATCTATCCGTTGGGAGCTTTTAATCATAGGATGGATATAGTAAATTCACATAGGGAAAGAGTGGGGGCGGGCTACGGCCACAGAGGAATCTTAGAGGCAGACCCCCACGTCCCATGTATCAACATACCCTGCTATAACATGTTCAGCCCGTTGGACTGTGTCGATTGACAGTTGCCTGACTCCGACTCCGGGCTCAGTCTCCCAATGCAGGTGGAGACGAAAGCTAGGGTGAGTCGGGTTACATCGCCCTACTCTCAGGTTTCCTTGGTGTAGGAAGGTGGATATCTGACTATGGCTACCCCCAAATTTTTGCCTAGTGTCTAGCTGGTTTTTCGACTTAGTTGGCCTGAGATCCTGCCATTCAGGATCTCAGCCCATCTGCTCTCTCTTTAAAATGGACTCCATGTACCCTAGGTGCATAACCCATTGGAACTAGATCACCCTGTGAGCCCCTGTACCAGTGTACACTAGGTACCCAGGGCATTGGTGTATCTAAGGCCACCAGGGGCTGAAGCATGTATTGTGCCACCCCTGGCCTAACAAATTTGACACAACTGGCTGATCACTCAGCTGGGGTAAGTTGGTGTAACCACCTCTTACTTAGGTGTAGTATACCTATACCTAACCTTAAATGGGACACATGTTAACCTATAAGTCACTCCTATGGCAGGCCTTAACAATCCTGAAGGCAGAGTGCTTGGTTCCATGTGAGATGGTGCTCTGGCATGAGCTGAGCCTGTCTGCAGTGGTCGGAACACCTTCCTTCTGCTGTTTCCAGATATCGTCATACCATATACTCTTAAGTGCATTATGAACCTCGCGGTTAAATGCTATCTTTGGTTTGGCTTTATCAAAACATGTCGAGTAAGGTGTCATACGAATTGGAATACTAACCCCTCGCCAATTCTGGTGACGGGGTTAGCATTCCACCCTTCTAGAGGGGCACGACATGTACAGTACCTGAAACCCGGGTAAAATCAGACATAGCCTCAGCTCCACAAAATGGATGCTGCCACCACAGACACAAGTCTGCCCTCCTGCTGCTGGGAGTCCTTCCAGCTTGGGAGACGTGGACAAAGGGTTTCCTGCCAGGGGAGGTGCGAGCACCACCCCAGACAGGAGTTTGTGTATTGGTCAGGTAGGGCTTGAAAGAAACCAGACATGCCTGAGGCTCACAAGGAGCCTCGGTGCATATGCCAGTTCAATCCGGTCCTGGGGCACACCAGCCCTGGACCTGGGGCGAGCTGGACAAAGGATTGGGGGTGTAACCACCCCCCTTCCTGGTCCCACCCTTAGGGAGGGACCTAGCAGGTAGTCCGGCCCCTAGAATCCGCTTAAAGGTAGGAGCTGTGTCCTAAGACTTCAGACATCCTGGAATCAACTTAACTACAAGAAGAAGACGGGAACTTCGACGCTCTGCCGCACAGAGGACTGAAGCCAATCTCCCCTGTGGTCAGGGAGTGACCACCTTGCTAACGCAAGCACCATCCAGCGAATCAACGTCTGCTTTGCCGCCGCCTCCCGCCGGAGCCCGAGCCCAGAGACTGACAAGACCTGGACCTCCAGACCTCTCACCGCCCGATCCACAGTCCCTGAAAAGAAGGAACCCGTGGAGGCACCGAGACACGTGGAGCCAGCCATCTTGAAAAGACCACGACAAGCTGCAAGCGCAACAACCGAGGCTCCCTCCAAGTTGTGCTTTGGGATCTGAGAAGCCCAACACCCGAGCAGCATCTGCACCAAAGGTGAGCCCTCCAGCATCTCCACGATCTGCGTGGGGCCCTTCTGCATTTTGCCACTCGACGCGCCTAACCGGTTGCTGGCCCGCTGGCTAGTGGCCATCTTGGCGACGAACTTCAAGAACTACACCACTGGTCTGGTTGCTCCAGACTGGCCCTTGCTCCCCTCCAAAGGAGCAATCCCTCTGACCTTGCTGGTCAGAACCATCAGCTTATTTTGTTTTCCACAACAATTGCTTTTGCCAAGGCTTGTTTGCTTCGATCAAGTCGTCGACACCGCCGACAGCGAGGCGAGAGCCTGCGTGGGACAGCTCGTGAACCGACTCCTGGACGTCATCGACCTTCAGGGACCACGTGGCTGCAGAGACAAGCTACACCTTTCTTCCTGTTTGCACCCGACATCGCCTGGTACCCACCTGGTGCCACGCTGGTCACTGGCTAGTGACTGTGAACACTGTCCCCTCTGCTTACAGGTCTTCTACAACTCCGATCCACCCTTGGATACACCGCATCTCTTCTGGGCCGACCGCCTGCAGCACCTTTGTCTTCAGGCTCCATTGAACATATAGAAGAAACCCGACGCACTTCGAGACCTATGCACCCGCTTCCTGTGGGTGAGGTAAAGCTGGCACTCCGGTGCCCAAGTGTAGAGTATCATCTCTAGTGTCTGTGTTTCCAATCTTGAGTTCATAGTCCATCCGGAAGATCCTTTTTGCAGTAACTTTGTAAACTTTTACGCGCCCATTGAAAGCCTATGGGAGCTCGCGTGTGACTATTTGCTCTGCACACGCAACCCGTGGACCTCCTGGTCACTAACTGAAGTTAGCTCCTTGTAGGCCCAGCGATTCTAGAGGCCCTAGGCCTTTTACCTTTTCTGTTCGTGGTACTTATACCACTATTTTAGTATATGGTTCGAGCGGCCACCAGGGCCTATCCATATAAAGTGCAACTTCTGTGTATTCTAACGTATTCTTGTTTAACGATTTGTGCTCCTGTGCTCATAAAGAGTCTAGGGGTTACTTTGAGAAATAAATACATATATATTTTGAATATATATCTGTGTGGTGTCCTTTCATTGGTATAAAAGGGGGTTACATTTGGTAAAACAGCCTGCTTAACACGTTTCACGAGTTTAGCCTCAAAGACTGCTTAGCCTACGCTACCACTAGGGCAGCTAGTCCGAAAAGGTTGACTTACAACCACACCATAAGGGTTGCTTGGCATGGTACAAGGTGGTCACTTTAACTAGTGAACATCATATACCAGGCCAACTTCTCACATTGGTGAGCAGCGGTTGGATTTGAGCTTGCTGTGTTTTACCATTGTAATCTCTTGGTTACCAATTGAAAGATCACATAGGTACCTGTAGGTACATATAAAACAAGATTAGATATACTTAAGTTCTACTGAACTTAGTTGTTGTAGAGCAAAGGGAGTAGCACACCCTGACTACAACTACTAGACAGGTTTAGTAGGCAAACCCAAGTGTAGGTAGATTGCAACACATCCACCCACACTTAAGAGCAATGGCTGGAGCAGAGGGGTCCACTGTACCCATCTCTGTTGAGAGTGACCCCCAGAGGGCACCATCCATCTTTGCTACCCTAAACCAAAATGAGCTCAGGCAGTTGGCAAATATCAGGGGCCTTAAACAGCCCAAGAATCCTACTTCTGCTGAACTCAGAGAGCTTTTACAGGCTGATGAAGATCAGAAAGCTCTCAGGGAGCCTCCCAGTTAGGCCCCTTAGGGACAGGAACAGGAGGCCCCCCTTCTGAAGATTCTACTGAAGTACCCCTTTCCAATAGTCATCCCTTAGAGGAGAATCATACTACAGAGGAGGAAAGTGGTGGGGATACAGAAGGTAGTGAGGATGAAGGGAGAACTAGCCCAGTGCCAAGTGTTATACATGACCCAGCTAACTTAAGGCTATTGGGGACTGACAATGGGATCACCCCATTGGATCTCCCCAGTGGACTTAACCAGGGGTCTGGGAGGCAAAGGAATCACTCAGGTGAATCTAATGCTTCTCATACCTCTAGAGGCTCTCAAGGTCACTCCAGGAGAAGGATGACCACCCCTCAGAGGAGGGAGCATGAGGCCAGAATGCAAGAAGCCCCGCTGAGGATCAGGAAGCAGGAGCTAGAAGTAGCTCTGATGGAAGAGAAACTGAGCAAGGCTAGGCAGCATAAAGAGAGTGGGTCTATAGCCACTGGTGGCAGCATTGTCCCTAAGGACAAAGATAGGGTCTTTGATAATAGGAACCTGTCCAAGGTTGTGCCCCCCTACAAAAGTGGGGATGACATCCACAAATGGATGACTGCTCTTGAGAGAGCCTGCAAAGTGCAGCAGGTTCCTGAAGACCAGTGGGCAGCAATCTTATGGCTCTCCTTTGAGGGGAGAGGCAGATATAGACTCCTCACTGTTAGAGAAGAGGATGTCAGAAACTACAGAGCCCTGAAGAGTGTCCTGGTTGATGGGTTAGGCTTAACCACTGAACAGTACAGGTTAATGTTCAGAGATACCCAGAAGACACAGACTCAGGACTGGTCTGAATATGTGGAATGTGCCACTAAGGCTTTGGAGGGTTGGTTGCTGGGAAGTAAGGTGTCTGATTATACAGGATTGTACAATTTGATGATGAGAGAGCAGATTTTAAGTAATTGTCAAAACCAGCTTCTCCATCAACACCTGGTAGACTCAGATTTGACCTCTCCCCAAGAATTGGGAAAAAGGGCAGATAAATGGGTCAGGACCAGGATCAGGCCTAAAAACCAGGGTGGTGACCAAAAGAAAGATACCACCAAGCCTCAAGAGAAGGGTGGGGATAAAGCAAAAGAGAAATCTTCCTCAGGGCCCCAAAACTCCACACAGGGTGGTGGGTCCCAAGCTCCCTCCTCTACCACAGCTAAAAAGCCTTACTGCCATGAATGTAAAATTCCTGGGCATTGGAAAACTGACAGCAGTTGCCCAAAGGCTAAAAACAAAACTGTTCCTCCAATTACTCCTGTCACACCACCTATTACTGTCAGCAGTAATCCCCCAGGTGGTGGGAGTGCCCCCAGAAATGTGGGTGGGTTTACTTGGGGAACACAGGGGGACCCTGGCTTAGCCAATTCCCCTACAGCAACTACTCTTGTCTGTGATGGTGGCATGGGGTTTGCCAACTTCACTGCCTGTCCCAACACTTTGGGTAGGTACAGACAGGAGCCCTACATCAATGGTACAAAAGCTGAGGCCTACAGAGACACTGGAGCTAGCATCACGATGGTGGCCCATTGGCTAGTTCCCTCTGAGCAGCTTTTGCCTGGTTTCTCCTACCAGGTAACTAACATTGATGGCAAACAGAACAGTCATCCCATGGCAGAGGTATGTCTCAGCTGGGGAGGGGTCACTGGCCCTAAAAGGGTGGCAGTGTCCCCAACCTTGCCTGTAGACTGCTTACTGGGGAATGACTTAGAACTCTCAGCTTGGGCTGGAGTTGAACAAGACCCCCATTCTAAAATGGTAGGCCTTTCACAAAAGGGTAGTGGGGTTGTGCCATTCACAACCCCTGTCCAAATAGATTTCCTCCCTGGAAAGGTTGGAAGGGCAGTGGTAACCACAGCCCAGGCACAGACAGACTTCCCTGTAGAGACTGGCAGAGCTGTGACAGTCACAGCTCAAACACAAACTGAGTGCCCCCCTGAAGGGGTTGGCAAGGCTGTAATGGTCTCAGCCTATACTCAGACTGACATAGGTGTAGTGAAGCCTGAAACTATGGATCACTCCACACAAACAGAGAGTAGTGGGGAGGAAGAAAAGTCTCCCTCTCCCCAGACATTAGGAAAAGGTCAGCCTCCTCAGGGATCTGACCTCACCCCTTGTGAAGGAACTGCCCCAGAGGTAGCCAGGCCTGGCCTGGCAGAGCCTCTGATGTCAGTGGCCCCTTCCAAGGTGGGACCCAGTCTGGTGCAGGTAGCCTGCCTCTCTCTACCCTGCCTCAGTCAGCCCAGGGCTGCAGAGGTCAGGGAGGCCAGTGGACCCCAAGAGGGCCCCTGTCCACAAGAACCCCCCCATCAAAAGAATGAGGATTGCCTGGCTAGTAGCCCTAGCCAGGTGATGGGTAAAAACATTCCTGAGGGATCTCCTTTACAGGTAGTTAGAGACCTCCCCCAGAGGGATTCTGTTGGGCACAGGCAAACATGGGACCTTAGGGCCCCAAACCTGACCTGTCCCTCCAGTAAGCCCACAAAAGGGACCCAGCCTCCAGCTTTAGGTAGCCAGAGGCTGACCTTGAGAGCACAGTGCAACTCAGTTAAGGAAAGAAAGGCATCCATGGTGGAGGATGATTGGAGGAAGCTGAGGCCTCACTTTGAGGACACTCACTTCAGTACTCCATCTCAACACCAGCCTTTTACTTTGCCAAGACACACCAAAAGGTAGAGATTCCCTATGGTGGAGACCCTCTGATACCCTTAGGGTGAGGGATTGCTTAGTGGACCATGGGACAGGGGGTAACCATGCCAGTGTTGGTTCCTCCTTATATGGTCACTTGGGCAATATAGGCTTACCTGGTCAAGGTCAGCCTTATCTCCCTTCGTTTGGGGGGGGGGGGGGGGGTTGTGTAGGAAGGTGGATATCTGACTATGGTTACCCCCAAATTTTTGCCTAGTGTCTAGCTGGTTTTTCGACATAGTTGGCCTGAGATCCTGCCATTCAGGATCTCAGCCCATCTGCTCTCTCTTTGAAATGGATTCCATGTACCCTAGGTGCATAACCCATTGGAACTAGATTACCCTGTGAGCCCCTGTACCAGTGTACACTAGGTACCCAGGGCATTGGTGTATCTAAGGCCACCAGGGGCTGAAGCATGTATTGTGCCACCCCTGGCCTGGCCTAACAAATTTGACACAACTGGCTGATCACTCAGCTGGGGTAAGTTGGTGTAACCACCTCTTACTTAGGTGTAGTATACCTATACCTAACCTTAAATGGGACACATGTTAACCTATAAGTCACTCCTATGGCAGGCCTTAACAATCCTGAAGGCAGAGTGCTTGGTTCCATGTGAGATGGTGCTCTGGCATGAGCTGAGCCTGTCTGCAGTGGTCGGAACACCTTCCTTCTGCTGTTTCCAGATATCGTCATACCATATACTCTTAAGTGCATTATGAACCTCGCGGTTAAATGCTATCTTTGGTTTGGCTTTATCAAAACATGTCGAGTAAGGTGTCATACGAATTGGAATACTAACCCCTCGCCAATTCTGGCGACGGGGTTAGCATTCCACCCTTCTAGAGGGGCACGACATGTACAGTACCTGAAACCCGGGTAAAATCAGACATAGCCTCAGCTCCACAAAATGGATGCTGCCACCACAGACACAAGTCTGCCCTCCTGCTGCTGGGAGTCCTTCCAGCTTGGGAGACGTGGACAAAGGGTTTCCTGCCAGGGGAGGTGCGAGCACCACCCCAGACAGGAGTTTGTGTATTGGTCAGGTAGGGCTTGAAAGAAACCAGACATGCCTGAGGCTCACAAGGAGCCTCGGTGCATATGCCAGTTCAATCCGGTCCTGGGGCACACCAGCCCTGGACCTGGGGCGAGCTGGACAAAGGATTGGGTGTGTAACCACCCCCCTTCCTGGTCCCACCCTTAGGGAGGGACCTAGCAGGTAGTCCGGCCCCTAGAATCCGCTTAAAGGTAGGAGCTGTGTCCTAAGACTTCAGACATCCTGGAATCAACTTAACTACAAGAAGAAGACGGGAACTTCGATGCTCTGCCGCACAGAGGACTGAAGCCAATCTCCCCTGTGGTCAGGGAGTGACCACCTTGCTAACGCAAGCACCATCCAGCGAATCAACGTCTGCTTTGCCGCCGCCTCCCGCCGGAGCCCGAGCCCAGAGACTGACAAGACCTGGACCTCCAGACCTCTCACCGCCCGATCCACAGTCCCTGAAAAGAAGGAACCCGTGGAGGCACCGAGACACGTGGAGCCAGCCATCTTGAAAAGACCACGACAAGCTGCAAGCGCAACAACCGAGGCTCCCTCCAAGTTGTGCTTTGGGATCTGAGAAGCCCAACACCCGAGCAGCATCTGCACCAAAGGTGAGCCCTCCAGCATCTCCACGATCTGCGTGGGGCCCTTCTGCATTTTGCCACTCGACGCGCCTAACCGGTTGCTGGCCCGCTGGCTAGTGGCCATCTTGGCGACGAACTTCAAGAACTACACCGCTGGTCTGGTTGCTCCAGACTGGCCCTTGCTCCCCTCCAAAGGAGCAATCCCTCTGACCTTGCTGGTCAGAACCATCAGCTTATTTTGTTTTCCACAACAATTGCTTTTGCCAAGGCTTGTTTGCTTCGATCAAGTCGTCGACACCGCCGACAGCGAGGCGAGAGCCTGCGTGGGACAGCTCGTGAACTGACTCCTGGACGTCGTTGACCTTCAGGGACCACGTGGCTGCAGAGACAAGCTACACCTTTCTTCCTGTTTGCACCCGACATCGCCTGGTACCCACCTGGTGCCACGCTGGTCACTGGCTAGTGACTGTGAACACTGTCCCCTCTGCTTACAGGTCTTCTACAACTCCGATCCACCCTTGGATCCACCGCATCTCTTCCGGGCCGGCCGCCTGCAGCACCTTTGTCTTCAGGCTCCATTGAACATATAGAAGAAACCAGACGCACTTCGAGACCTATGCACCCGCTTCCTGTGGGTGAGGTAAAGCTGGCACTCCGGTGCCCAAGTGTAGAGTATCATCTCTAGTGTCTGTGTTTCCAATCTTGAGTTCATAGTCCATCCGGAAGATACTTTTTGCAGTAACTTTGTAAACTTTTACGCACCCATTGAAAGCCTATGGGAGCTCGCGTGTGACTATTTGCTCTGCACACGCAACCCATGGACCTCCTGGTCACTAACTGAAGTTAGCTCCTTGTAGGCCCAGCGATTCTAGAGGCCCTAGGCCTTTTCCCTTTTCTGTTCGTGGTACTTATACCACTATTTTAGTATATGGTTCGAGCGGCCACCAGGGCCTATCCATATAAAGTGCAACTTCTGTGTATTTTAACGTATTCTTGTTTAACGATTTGTGCTCCTGTGCTCATAAAGAGTCTAGGGGTTACTTTGAGAAATAAATACATATATATTTTGAATATATATCTGTGTGGTGTCCTTTCATTGGTATAAAAGGGGGTTACATTTGGTAAAACAGCCTGCTTAACACGTTTCACGAGTTTAGCCTCAAAGACTGCTTAGCCTACGCTACCACTAGAGCAGCTAGTCCGAAAAGGTTGACTTACAACCACACCATAAGGGTTGCTTGGTATGGTACAAGGTGGTCACTTTAACTAGTGAACATCATATACCAGGCCAACTTCTCACACTTGGGATATGGTTGTCGAAAAACCCGGGAAGATGGGAATGTCTTGAGAATTGAGGGGGGATCTGGAAGTTTCCCTGTAACGACCCTGACCCCTGACTTTGAAAGTTGTACAAAAAGGTCAATTCAGCAAACAAAGGTGAAGCCAGTGGAGTTACCCCTTTTAAATTTAACTGTGACCCATCCCGCTACCTCTTCTAGTAACCCGATGCCTCCCGGGTTTTCCACTGAACCAGGGCTAATCGTCAACACTAGTGAAAATCCAAGCACCCCTCCCGGGGACATATCCATCCCTCTTTGGTTAGATCCCGTTATCCATTCTCCCACTCAGGTTGAGGGGTTAAAAATTCTATCATGGAATGTGGCTGGTTTATCCCGCTTATTAGCCTCTCCCGACTGGGGGGAATTTATCGACGAACATGACCTATGCCTATTTCAGGAAACATGGGCATTGAAGCAGTATCATCGTCTAGGGTATGCTACCTACTGGGAACCGGCAGTGAGGGCTAAAAGGGGGAGGCCATCGGGAGGGCTGACCATCTGGGTGCGAACCCATCTGGGCTGTGTAATCAGGAAAACTATTACTGATTCACCTGACATTATGTGCCTAGCCATGTCTTTTCGGGACAACCAGGTGTTGAGTTTGATTAACCTTTATGCCCGTCCAGTGAACTACGGCCAAGTGTCCTCTACTCTTGCTAGCTTAGAGACATTTTTGACTTTATCCACTAACGTAGACCATCTCATAATTGGCGGAGATTTTAACTGCCATTACGAACCCTTGAACGGGTTGATTAATCCAGTATCCCAGGAAGAGGATCAAGTGTGGGCTATCCCCCGACTAATACCTACTCTACGAAGGCTTGGACACCCCTGGTCCTTCAACTCACCTCAATAACACTCACCTTTTCGCTAAGGGCATGCAATGGCAGGTTCCCTGCAGATAATCCAGGTAATTCCACTTTTGAAAGAAATGAGCAAACCTCCATTATCGATTATATAATGCTTAGTATGGGATTCTGGCCTAGGATTCTGGACTTTCGAGTCAAGAAACGATGCGAAAGCGACCACAATCCCATTGTTGTATCTATGGAGGGTTTCATTAACTTCTCTCATCCCGCTAATGATTTAATCACCTCAGCTCCCTTGGTCACAGCTTGTGGTGCTCGTAGAGTTAGATGGGAGAAGGGATCTTAGTGCTATGTACACCGAGATCTATCCCCTCCTGGAGAAGTCTCTGGGTGAAGTTGCCTCGACAGAGGGCCATCTAGATCTAGATCTGATAGGGGCAACTCACTTAGAACTTTGTGGTATCTTAGAGACCCACTTCCGCCGGGAAACCAAGAGAAATTCGGTACCCGTGAGGGGGAACAATACTTGGTACAAAAAATCCTGCAGGGAAGCAAAGACATTGCTTGTGACAACCCTTAAGAATGGCAACATTCCACTAATTAAGGAGGCAAGGGCACATCTTAAAAAAATGACTGGAGAAGCAAAAAAAGAATGGGAAATAAGCAGATGGGGGGAGATCTCCTCTGCTTTGAAGAACAGGGATTCAAGATCATTTTGGAATCTGGTTAAAACCGGATCGTCATGCTCCCAGCAAGCAGTCCAACCTAAAATTGGGGAAGAAATTTGGCGTGGTCATTTTGAAGACCTATACGCCTCTAAGACATCAGAAGTAAATTATCCTTCTTCCCTCCCTAATCCCTTCATATCACCTTCCCAGGGGATGGCTCATAAGTGCACGCTTAGCGAAGTTAAAATGGCACTTAGCAAAGTCCTCCCAAATAAAGCTCCAGGCCTAGACAGGATCCCAGGCGATCTATTCAAGAGTGAGCCGGACATCTGGGTCCCCTATCTATATGGTCTTTTTAACGCAATTCTAGCTTGAATGCCGCTACCACCAACTTGGGCTGGTGCCGAGATCATACCAATTCATAAAAAGGGCTCTCCCCTTGATCCGGCAAATTATAGGCCGATCAGCCTAATCGATGTCGCACAGAAGATTTTTGCACGCATTCTTTTAGGTAGATTACAAACCTGGATGGATGAGTCCAATATTCTAACAGGTGGGCTTTAGAGCCAAAATGTCAACTGTGGACCAACTGTTTAGGTTACAGATGATCCACTGGAAATCTATTACATTAGAAGGGGGCAGCCTTTACCTCATGTTTGTAGATTTAAAGTCTGCCTTCGATATGGTGGATCGTCGCCAGCTATGGGAGCTGTTAAGAGGGATGGGAGTCCCTCTTTATCACTGTGACCTACTAGAGCGATTACACAAAGACACCTTTGCTAGAGTTAGGTTTGGATTAAATGGAGAACTCACGCACCCCTTCGGAGTAGAGAAGGGAGTAAGGCAGGGTTGCGTACTAGCTCCAACCCTTTTCTCCCTTTTCCTAAATGGGCTGGTCGAGGATATCCTGACCCTAAGAGACATAGACGCACCTAGGCTGGCGGGTAGAAAAATACCTGCATTAATGTTTGCAGACGATACCCTGCTTCTGTCCAGGACTCCCATGGGGATGGAAAGAATCCTGGATGGTTTTGCTTCATTCTGCAGGAAAAGGAACTTAGTCATTAATGTGAACAAGACCAAATATATGGTCTTGCACGCAGACATTACAAACCGCCCTACGCCAAAACTGGATGGTCTGCACTTAGAACGGGTGAACATCTTTGACTACTTGGGCTTGACCTTTAACAACAAAATGAACTGGGGCCCCCAGATCTCAAAAGTGAATCTAAAATTTGTACAGATAACTGGGGGAATTATAAAGATGTATAAAAATAGCCCACTTAAGTTGATCAGCCCACTAGTGGAGATATACAAAGCACAGGCGAGGGGGCTGGTGACCTACGGTGCTGAACTATGGGGCCACAATATAGTCCAGATTTTAACCAAGTCAGAAAACCAATTTATTAGACAATTACTGGCAATTCCTATGAGCACTCCTATGCAGCCGCTCAGGATGGACCTGGGCATACAACCCATTGGGGATCTGGTCTCCTCAAGACCGGTAATGTATTGGCGCCGACTATGGAGTACTCCCGAACTTGCTAATTTTCGGGAGGAATTGAAATCTATTTTGTTGATTCCAAAGGCAGGTGCCATTCCCTGGTTAGCATTCGTAAAAAAATCGCTGAGGGCAATTGGGAGAGAAGATCTTTGGCTCACACCTGAGGAGTCATGCCCTCTTCTTTCAAAAAAGTCTCTGGCAAAAATCCTGGAGGAACATAATCTGAACCAGGTCTTTCGATCAGTGAATAGCCCTAACCTGACCTCGGTATTTCTCGAGGTAAAAAATGGGTATAGTTTTGAGCCTGCGTTAGATTTTATCCACCCGGTTATTGCCAAGATACTATTTATACAATTCAGGCATGGTTCCCTTCCTCTCTTCTCGAGAACGAATAAGTGGGCTGGTTTTCATTAGACAACCCTGTCCTGGGTGTGGTGTCCCTGAAGAATCAGAGGTTCATGTTATTTTCTTTTGTGCAGCCTATAAAACCCCCCGTTGAAAATGGATTATCCAGCTTGCAAAAAACTTGGGGGCTAGGAACTATAGAGACCTGTTTAGGTTGTTGAAGTATGACCCTTCTCCCTTATTTGTCACGGTGATTGCCAAATTTTTATTTTCAATGTGGCTAATCAGAAGACGATTACTATTACATTAAGATAAATCCTGTGGCACTATCCACCTTTAATATAGTGCTCTTTTTTATGTGCTTCTTTTTAGGTTCTTATTTCTAGTTTTCCGTATCATTTTCTCATATTTATTGTTCATGTTTTATTGTGTTTTATGAACTTTTATGGCTGATAGCCGAAATAAAGTTTTCTGACTGACTGACTGAGTTCCTTAATCAAACCAACGCGTTTCGACCACTCTGGTCTTGCTATATATATAATGCTTCACTTCTGACATGATAAGGTTGAAAGAACTATAACGAACCTCTTTGAAGTTACCTGAAAAGCAGTGAAAGGTGGTATTGCTGCAGAGTAAAAAAATTTAAAAAATCCATCCCGAGGGCAAAAATGGAGATCCCGATAAAGACCCGTCCTAGCACCTGCTTCTTACAACTGCCCACTTAAAGGCCTGCCTATTTTACTGTCATAACAAAGTGTCTTGAGTCACTCCTTCTCCTCTGAGGATAAGATTTGAGTTGTTTGTGCATTATTTTTTGGATCACTTCCAGAAGCATCTTTTCTCGTGACTGCTTGGTAGAACCAGTCAGTTTCCCTCAGGCAACTTTGCTTAAATGCAGTTGCTTGGAAGGGGGATCTGTCTTTGGACGCAGGTGCCTGGGTAAGTATGAGGCGGTTTCTTGCCTTAGAGTTGATCAGTGCACTGGTTTCCAGGAGGCTGAAGAGATGTGATGGTGGAAGTACTTAGATGAGACCAAGACCACATCAAGATTGCTGATGATGAGGAGAGAGGAAGAAGATGGAAGGGAAATAGGGGCTGAGAACTGCACGCGGCTGGCATGCAGGAAAGAAGGCAATCTCAGTTTAACGGGGTTGTTAAATAGAGATGCATGACACTTATTGAAGGCTGCGAGTTACATGTAGAAACAAGGTCATAGAAAAGGGCACACATATTTGTGCAGCCAGCATATTATACATTACTACAGTTAAATGAGCTAAGCTACTAGCCCTCACCTGTAATAGGTGGTCTACTAACTTTGCAAGGATTTTTTGTTTTGTGCTTATATTTTTTTTAATTTACCATTACAAAATGGCCCTTATTCATATTGCCATAGTAAAATACAAAGGGCAAAATGGGCGCTTGTGCATTACAACTTATGCGTACGCAGACAAGAGGCGACCATTTAAGAATAGTTCCGGATCAACAGATGGAGGAAGCGAGCAGCCCAGCAGCAGTGTGCCGCCAATGGGACCTTGTAGAAAAAACAAAAAAACAAAAGTGTAGTGCAGGGAGCAACAGATTGGGAGGCAAGCAACCTGGCATCTGTGTGGGGCTGCCACCCCTCGTACAAGCAACACTTCGGGCAGCACGGGGGAAATATATATATTTTAAAAAAATTAGTAGGGAGAGGCGCACTGGTTGAGCAATGCTAGGTGACTGTTAGTGGAGTGCTGAAACAGAACCAAAAAATAGTCACCCCACATCTGCAGTGGAAAGAAGTGACTTCAAATCAGTACTGTTGTAAAGATGCTATGCTCCAAGGGTGGGACAAACACAAGAATAGGGAGGACAGTCATCGAATAAGGAATATGGACCAAAACAACACTAAAATCATAAGCGAGGGGCTGACCCACCGCCCACTATGCATATTGTGTTGTAGACAATAGTTCTTCGACAAAAAACAGCAAAATCTGTATGTTAGATCTAAAAAGGAGACAGAATTGATCATAATTATGAAATAACAAAAGCTCACACATTGCAAATCACGGAGGAGCACATTGAAAATGTGTCTACAGTGGATCCAATTGTACTCTATATTTATTCAAAATTCTGTCTGCTTTTCAGCTGGGATGCAATACTGCATGGATGATCTGTTTAATGTCATGGGAATGTACAATACTTTCTCCCAGCCTCAAAATCCTCCAGGACAGGTCTATATAAAATTTAAAAATATATAGTTTTTATACGGATATCCTTGGCTCAGCGAGGACTAAGATATGTTCATCAACATTTTGTGGTAAATGTGAGGAGTCAGCCCACATGCTTTCAAACATGTTAGGCGTGTGATATTTACTTATACAATGGAGTGGATGACCCCCTCAAACTGCTCCTAAATGGTTCCTGTAAATACACCACAGCAGAGTGTGTGGCACTGTAAGGCCTCAAATTGTGCACAAATATTGTGCAGCTGCCAATTTGTCCTCTCCAGACCACACAGTAAGAAACCCATCCTTGGAAAAGATTGCTTATGAAGGAATCTGTACCTAAAGTCCAATGCTTGGTCCAAAACTGCTCATATGCGTCTGCCCACTAATGGTTACACAGGTGAGACCTGGACCAGCATCTCGAAGATCCTAAATGGACTATTTACTAAATGATATGCATATTTGACACCTTCTCTAGGATCTCCAATAACTTGTCTGTCAAATGACTTAAACACATCAGTGGTCCTTTCTGACACCTGAAGCTTTGCTGTTTTATTAAAATGAGGCTTTGCACCAGTGCACCACAAGACAATGGCACAGTGATTACCAGACTGCAGGGATGTCACCCTGGAAGCCTATGCATTCATTCATTGTGGTAATTCTGGTTGCTGGACATGTGCTACCTCTCATTGTAGCACCTCTCCCTTTCCAAGAGTTGTTTTTGAGAGAAGCAGGTCTGTCTCACATGTTGACCAGTGTCCGTATCTGGACCCGTTTTCATAGAGTTGGTGGATTATGTGACTTTCATCCAAGAAAACAAAAAGAAGAAAAGGGTGGAGACTTGAATTAATCTCAGCCACTGGTAATTACTTGGGGCCTCATTCCAGTATATTGTGTGTTTGCCCGCTGGGCCACTCTAGGCAGAGACCAGCCACATGCAAGGCAGCATGGGCCCTGTTTCATTTGAAACAGCCCAGCCTGAACTGCTAAGCCAGATCCCCTCGAGAGAGAGAGGAACACCACCTACAGCTCAGCAGATGTGTTGCTGGGTACCAGATGAATGAGTCTGGATTGAAGAGAAGGAAACAAGAGATCTACAACTCACAGATAAATCAGCAGTGTGTGTTATATAGGAAATTGGGTTACTGATAAAGTGAAACCACAATACAAGTAAACTCCCACTCCAATTTAGAAAAATAGAAAATGTAATAAATTATTTGACACCAAATCAACTAAAATCCATTCAGTAGAACCGGAGAGATGGAACTTTAAGCATTTAGATAGAATAGTGCTTAAAAGTACAAAGCACCAACTGCGGTTATCTGGTTATGCTGGACTGGGACAAAGTCACAAGTTCAGGCCAACCACTGTAGAGTGCAGGCTGGATATAGAAATCAAGTTAGGCCCTCTGACTAAAGTACCTTAAATCCTGGTTGGGAGTGTTGCGAGGAATCGCATTGAGGATGCGTCAGGCAGCAGTGGTTCCAAGAAGCTTCGGGGCTGCGATGCTAGGTCCTGCGTCCCAATCAGACCTACCTTATTGATATTCATGAGGTAAGCAACAAATTGCAACTCGCTAAAATTGGATTCAATAACAGGGATGGTGGGCTGCAGGAGTCCGCAGACCCCATGTCTGAGATTGACTTTAAATAAAGACACCTTTTTTTAAAGCAGCCTGATTTCCTAAAAGGAACAGAGCTGTATTTAAAAGGTTTTCTTTTTTAAAAGAGTTGTTTGTGGTCCCCTGGACCACTGCTTTCTCCATCAGAAACTTTTTCCTGCAATTCACTGATGAGACGGGGTCTAGGGGTTCAAAGGCGACCCCTTCCCTTTTGCGAATGAGTTACCACCACAACTTGGCGATTATCAACTTTTGAACAGGTTTGCGACTATAATTATGATCACAAGCGATTGATACATAGGGGCCGATTCCGATCTCGTAAGTAAGGCCTCTTAACGGGATTCGTAAAGAGCAAATCTGATTAGGAGCTTATCATTCCGTCCGAATCGTCCCCCATTACAAATGACCAAGTGTGATGCGAAGATCGACACGCGCCAACCGAATTGTTTACGAACCCGAATCTCGTATGTAGCCAAATCGTGCTGTGCAATGGAGCCAAATTCCAAACTGGCAAGTACGATGCACCATTCGGACTGCTGTATCGACTCGGTCTCAGCAAGTGTAAGCAGCTGTCAGAATCGGACTTCGGGGTCCAGAGCAGGCCCCCCTTCACCCGGAGCACTCTGAATCGTTCCCGGGAGGTGCGCATGGGTCCCCCCGATCCAAGCATGCACAGTGTTGCGGATTCCCACCACGGTGTGTACTCTTTTCCCCACCCACCCCCTTTTTGCTATGGGAGCCTGTGTACACGTCCGTACACAAGCTTCCATAGAGTGCTATGGGAGTCTGGCCGAACCGAGTCCATAACCATGCGGTTGCAAGGTACTCGCTTGGTTTGACTCACACAGCGCATCACGCTTGGAAAGCCCTCCAGATCTGATTCATACGTAGGGCTTACCAAGCGAGATCGGAATCGGCCCCATAGTGCAAAGCTGTGTTATTTGGAAGAGACACCCAAAACAACCCCCTTCTACATACTGAATGCAGTGTTGAACTGGCCTTTCTGTCAATGTGGCGTGTCCGGATGAACCAACTTGTAAGGGCCAGCGTGTGGATTGTTTTTTTGTTTTTTTACCCTGTCCATGGGACCAAAACAAAATGGCCCACACACTTACCCTTTCAAGCTGGGCCATCTGGCAGTGCCAGATTAACAGACTGCCTGAAATGCCACAACAACGCAGTCGGTATCCATGCGCAAACCCATTTTTAGGAGTCGGTAAAACTTTACAGACTCCAATTGATACATGGAAAAAAAAACTATTTGCAGTTGCAAACTCCAATTCAGAGCAACAAAAAATGTTAGTACATCCCGCCCAAAATGCCATCTCTGCCTGAGCTGGGTGTAAAACATTCTATTTTATATTATTCCTTAACACATCTATAAAGAATGTGGTGAAAGACGGCTTGACCGTGGTGTACATATGGTATTCGTATTCATAAGCTGAACAAAAGCTTTCAACCCTCAGTTTTCAACTTACCAAATAAATTCAAGAACAATCTCTGGGCAAAATCTAAATTAATCCTTGGGCGATGTGAAAAGTTCAGTATATAGTCAGTGCACTATAAATTTGAGTTGTATTCCTCTAAACCATCAGCTAAGTCTCTGCGGGAATCCCTCTCTTCTAACATGTTCATCCTTTTAAGGCTTCAGTGAACCCTTGGCGTCCTTAAAAAACACTTTCTTGGTTGTCTGCATCTGTCCAATAAACCAGCACCTATTTCTGCACTCTGCAGCAGTTGCAGTAGCACACCCCTGATCCCCACCAAGCACACCGGGTAATCCAGGTATTCTATACCCTCTACTGTCCCTTGGGCAAAAGGTACCCCAGGGTACACCTATCCACCTGCAGCTCCTCACAGAGGTTGGTCCCTGAGGTTGGGCACTGAGGTTGGGCCCTGAGGTTGGGCAAGAGGTTGGGCACCGATATTGGGAACTGAGATTGGGCACCGAGGTTGGGCACTGAAGTTGGGCACAGAGGTTGGGCATTGAGGTTGGGCCCTAAGGTTGGTCACCGAGGTTGGGCACCGATGTTGAGCACTGAGGTTGGGCACTGAGATTGGGCACTGAGGTTGGGCACTGAGGTTGGACACAGAGGTTGGGCACTGAGGTTGGGCACTGAGGCTGTGTACCAAGGTTGGGCACTGAGGTTGGGCTCTGAGTTTGGGCACTGAGATTGGGCACTGAGGTTGGGCACCGAGGTTGGGCACTGAGGTTGGGCACTGAGGTTGCGCAGCGAGGTTGGGCACCGAGATTGGACACTGAGGTTAGGCACCGAGGTTGAGCACCGAGGTTGGGCACTGAGGTTGGGCACTGAGGTTGAACCCTGAGGTTGGGCACTGAGGTTGGGCACTGAGGTTGGGCACTGATGTTGAGCACTGAGGTTGAGCACGCACTGAGGTTGGGAACTGAGGTTGGGCACTGAGGTTGAGCACTGAGGTTGGGCACTGAGTTTGGACACTGAGGTTGAGCACTGAGGTTGAACCCTGAGGTTGGGCACTGAGGTTGGACACTGAGGTTGAGCACTGAGGTTGAGCACGCACTGAGGTTGGGCACTGAGGTTGGGCACTGAGGTTGAGAACTGAGGTTGGGCACTGAGGTTGGACACTGAGGTTGAGCGCTGAGGTTGAACCCTGAGGTTGGGCACTGAGGTTGGACACTGAGGTTGAACCCTGAGGTTGGGCACTGAGGTTGGACACTGAGGTTGAGCACTGAGGTTGAGCACTGAGGTTGGGCACTGAGGTTGGGCACTGAGGTTGAACCCTGAGGTTGGGCACTGAGGTTGGACACTGAGGTTGAGCACTGAGGTTGAGCACTGAGGTTGAGCACTGAGGTTGGACACTGAGGTTGGGCACTGAGGTTAAACCCTGAGGTTGGGCACTGAGGTTGGACACTGAGGTTGATCACTGAGGTTGAGCACTGAGGTTGGGCACTGAGGTTGAGCACTGAGGTTGGGCACTGGGGTTGGGCACTGGCTCAACTGATTCGTTTACTGTCAGTTGGAGCCCAGAGCCTTGCTCAGATTAGACCTGAAAGAGGCCACGCGGCTCCTTGTGCGCGGGAATCTTCAGGAAAAAATTAAAGGTGCATCTCCTGCCTCTGCCCGCGTGTTCACTCCTGTCTCCCCGCTGCCATGCAGCCTCCTCTATCTCTGCATCTGCTTCATCATTCGAGTGATGGCACCAGAGGGTGCCTCAGCGGTGGCTAGCACTAGAGCAAGCTGCAAACTATACCTAGTTGTACACAGGTTGTCACATCACACAATATTAGCTCTGGTCAGTGCAGTGACAATGGGACAACAGTCCAAAGGTGACTGGGACCCGGTTTAAACAAAATAAAATCAGCATCCCACTGGGCCCATTGCACTGGCTTCACCCCTGCAAACACGCAGGCCATAAACTCATGAGAATGACATATGCAAACACCAGGGTGATCGCCCATCCAACCCTGGCTTCATTCTATCTCAAAACAGAGGAGATGAACAGCAAAGTACCAAGCGCTGTCAGCTGCACGGCACAGTGATGCTTTGCAAGACCACCGTGCTGATAATGTTTATTTTTCCGTGATGACGTGTCTCCCACCACCCTTATGTTTACATTCCATGTGCTGCAATTTCACTTTGAAATTGAGGTTTCTGTTTATTGCTAAACAAGACACGTGTGCATTGCCAATCTAAGTTTATCAATGCATTGCCAACTTGGATGCCATGTTTTCATATTTACTCAGTACAGCGCTAGGAAACTACCCTGGGAGGAGTTCACGCTAAGTAAGACCACAAATAAATAAGTAAAACAGAAGCAGAGCACGTGCAGCACACTGTGTCATTCTTTTTTTTTTTTTTTGCCTTTTTTTAAATTGTTTATTGCAAATGTATTATTTTAAATTTTTTTTTTAAGAATTTTTATTGTTTTCAGAACAGTTAAAACAAAAAGACACTGAAATAAATCTTGCGCACAGATCCTTTGACCAATTACCACCCAATTGCGCAATCCCACAACCAACCCCAGTTCCATTGTACTGATACAGACCGCAGACATCGTGTCATTCTTGGTACCAATTGCCATGGGGTAATCGCCTGGAGATGCTGTGACATGTCCTGGGTGAAGAAGGCCTCCCGTAGACGTCTCAGATACAGGCCGGCCTGAAGCATTGCGGCGGAGTTTGAACATTCTGATCGATTAGAAAAAAAATAAAGAGACTATCCGCCTTACAGCAGCAGAAAATTGTAATTAAAAATGTTCATTGCTGTGAGTTCTTAGAGATGAGGGAGTGGGGAGGAGGGAGAGGGCGAAGGTGAAGCGAGAGAGAAGCCCTGCAGCTGCCTTGAGTCCAAGTGGTGTGGGCGGGGCCTATTGAAGCTTGCTTCAGAAAGCTGTCCCCTGAATAAAATCACATGTAACATGTAGATCACAGATTTGTATTTTATGTAGTTAGGTAAGTGGTCTACTGCTTTTGTCGCTGTGATCATTCTGTTACTTCCAGTTCATAAGTTGCAATCTTTGTAATATAGCACAATGATCCATCTACTGGCCTCAAGGAGCTGCATGCAAACTGTAAGTCATGGATTTAGATCCTGATTGTGTTTTTTCTCAATTCTAGAATTGCAAAGAAGGGTTCCTTCGGGAAGTAATAAAGTCTTATTAGTCCAGACAACCACAATCACTCGTTAGGTTTTATATCTTGACTTTGAGCTTCTCCCAACTGTTCACTCTTAACATACAATGACTACACGTATGGATGATATGTGATTCCAACACCTTATTAGTTATAAACCTGATTGTGTTATGTATTATTTTCTGTACATTGATTTACACATGGTTATGATTTATTGTGCCTCTGTGTGGGATGTAAAGTGCTCTGATACCCCACATTTGAATTAACTATACTATACAATAAATTAAATGAAAACAATAGTAGGTGCCATTTACATTGATATTTATGCAATTACTCACATAGACAAATAAATCTTGCATTCTTACAGTGCAAGCACACCTCTTACATAGAGAGTTGAACTAAGTTAAAAACCTGCTTCCAAATAATAGTTTCTCTTAAGTCCTTCTGAAGTGGTAACATGCTGTGCACTTTGTTTCCTTCCTTTGCTTTGGCGTCTAGGTGTTAGGCTCCAGATAGCTCCCGTCAAGTATTACACACTAACAAAAGGATGGCTGATCGCCCTTTATAGCAGGCCTTTGTTTTAATCCCAGCTGGAAGTATGAATAAGAAAGTCCTCTTGCCGCCTGCGCAGTGCTGCTCCGAGCTCAATTCATACAATGTGTAGGCTCTGCTGAAATGTGTCCTGGTATCAGAAAGAAAATGGCACCAGCACAAATTGAGCTTGTTTCCCTGGGTGGGCCTGATCCCAGATACAGCCAGAAATTGCTTCAGATCTGGTATCCCGCACGAACCCCCCTATTTTCCAGCACTGCATGTCGTAGAAAATGTCACCCTGTGGGTGATTGGAGTAAAAACGTCTGAAGCAGGTTGCAGGCTCCGCCTCCCCAAAAGTTCAAGAACATTCACACCACAAAGACCAAACTGCAGGCAGCTGTGTATATCTGGAGTGGCACGCTGAGCAGCGGGCACTCGATGTGGCTGTCAGTGGAAGGGACAAGCACATCAAAGGGCTAGGATATTTATTCCCCTATATCAGTGCAGCTCAGGTGCCTCTGAGAAGTAAGATGAGGAGGGCTGTAGGCTGCCTGAAGAAGCAGGAACTGCACCTGAAGAAGTAGGAACTGCCTGCATGAGAAAGGTGATTGTTGGGTGGCATCTCCTTGAGATGAGCCCACCTTGAGGAGCATCATCTGGGTAGACCCTACACTGTCAACCACCAAACTGAGGGTCAGACTGGTAGAAGACTGCTGAGGACATGACTTCATTTTTTTCAAAACTGAGTATAAAAGAATTATTTGCATTAATTTAGAGACATTATGAAGGCAGGATCGAAGATTAGGAGAGCGGTCCCTATGTGGGACATAAAAGTGAAATAGCATTGGGTGTCTTCTATATAGGCTTAGAATAAGAAACCAAATGAATGGATCGGTCTGCTAGGAGCACTACATTGGTATTAAAGAGCATAGAGTCCAAGCTTATCCCTGCGGGATGCCACATCCCAAGAAGTTTGTATTCAGAAAGATAAGGAGGCAGAGAAACAACCTCACCCATTTCCGTCATGTGGGCCCTCATCCACGTCAGAGCAGTGGGACGATCCCATCTGTTAAGATCTATCATTGACTGTATCAAAAGCTGCTGAGAGATCTCAAAGGATGAGAGAAGTGGTACTGCCTCCATCCAGGGAACGACTGATGTCATTGAGGGCAGCAACAAAAACTGTCTCTGTGCAATTGAGCTGCTCAAACCCTGACTGTGTAGGGTGCGGTGCGCCTAAGGCTTCAGGAAAATAGAATTCATAAATGTACCACCTTTTCAAGGGTGTTGGTCTGAATGCGAAGACAGAGCAATAGTTCTCAAAATCAGTAGAATCTGCAGAAGGGTTTTTAAGTAGGCCTATGATGGCGGCTTGGGACAAGCCAGATCATGTCAAAAGATTGGAACCACTAATATTAAGGTTGCTGTAAATTGTACAGGGAGGAATGGGTCAGCAGGTGACCCCATTTAAAGGAGCCCTATTCTTTGGACACCTCTTTATGTGCTAGCGGTGTAAAGTGGTCAACCAAAGGACCAGAGGTGGACACAATTCCATCCTCCTCCTCCTCTGCCTCCCCCTTCTCCTCCAGGAACAGTATATCGATCTAAGTGTACTTCAAAGTGAACCGTTTCTGAAGTCTGATGTCTGCCTTCCGCTGTATGGTGTCTGAATCCCATATGGTGATGGGAAGATCCTTTTTGGAGTGTCATAACTCTACCCTGTTCATTCCCTCTACCTTCTGGCGATGTTATGGTGATATTACTCTCCACAGTGATTGACCTACATATTTGGTTCAGCTGACATGTGCTGTGTGATGGATGGGGTATTCCACCAGAATATTGTGGTTTCCATAATAGAATGGCAAAAAATATTGACGACCAAAATATTGATATTGTAAATGGAAATTTATATAGTAATGCATCAATCATCAATCAATCAATCAATCAATCAATCAATAAGAGACTTATAAAGCACCACTACTCACCCGTGAGGGTCTCAAGTGCCTGGGGGGGGGTCTGGGTCTGCGGTTCTGTCGAAGAGCCAGGTCTTGAGGTTCTTCCTGAATTGCGACAGATTGACTGAGGTGGAGAGGCGGGAGTTCCAGGTCTTCACAGTGAGGTAGAAGAAGGATCTTCCTCCAGCCGTGGTCTTGCGGATCCGTTGGACGGTGGCCAGGGCCAATTGGGCAGAGCGGAGATGTCTGGTGGGAGTGTAGAAGGAGAGGCAGTGGTTGAGGTATGCAGGTCCGGCATTGTGGAAGGCTTTGTACGCATACGTGAGAAGCTTGAAGGTGATTCTCTTGTTGACAGGTAGCCAGTGAAGGTCTCTCAGGTGGCCGGTGAAGTGGTTGCAGTGTGGGATGTTCACTGTGAGTCTGGTGAAGGCGTTCTGGTTGGTCTGCAGTTTCTTTTGGAGTTTCTGGGTGGTGCCGGCATAGAGTGCATTGCTGCAGTCGAGTCTGCTGCTGACAAGTGCATTGGTGACTGTTGTCCTGGACTCGGTGGGGACCCCCTTGAAGATCTTATGAAGGAGGCGTAGGTTTACTATACTTAACTCCACATGTATGTACCTTCCTGATATATTTATATATATTCTTTTTCAAGGTACCTAGATGCAGAGTTAGGAATAGTAAATTGAGTCTGTACTTACGTATATGCACTTACCTTCTCGATAATTTGCTCTTTGATATTTCTGTCATGGTATTTTGGCCCCGAGATACTTTTGTGCTCGATATCTAATCATACATGCGATGGATGGCTGTCACCAGTGACATAAAAACTCTCTTCCCAACCAGCAACACACCTTTCTGGAGCAGCAGTAACCGTGAATTAGATTATATAAATGGCTACTAATTTAAGTTCTCCGCAATCGGATAACATCTTCTACCATCATACCATGTCCACAGGGTTGTGAGAATCACAACAACTCTAAACCCCAGGGTTGTCAGTATAACTTTTCCTTTAATTATAGGTCCAGTTTGATGCTTGAGCTACGTTCAGATTAAGTCATACTTATAACTTGTGATCTTCGCACTCTACAAACTATCATCGGCCCTTGCAGAGTTAAATGACATAATACTTTAGAGGGCGTGGCGTAACAGGCTAAAACGGTAGATCTCAAATCTGGGGAACCGGGTTCGAGTCTCGGCAATGACGCTCAACATCCTGTGATCTGGGCTAATCACTTAATCTCCCTGTGCCTAACAAAGAAACAAATGTGTCCTTGTGTAACGTAACTGTTGCTTATGTAAAGCGCTCTGATACCTGATACCTTCGGGTCAAGTTTGCGCTATATAAAACGCTGGAAAAGAAACTCCCCAAATGTTTGTGCCAGTGGTTATTTAATGCCAAATGAGCCCTGCCAGGATACCTGGAATCTTCCGGAGTGAAGTAGCATCTCAAAGTATTGGTGGACAGAGCCCAGACGCTGCATTAAGTGCATTTGGAAACCGGGGCTATCACTGAATGTGTGCATCAGGAGAAGCGGTTGATCCAGTCCACATATCTGATTTCTTAATTTGTGCCCTAACTGCTTTCTAGCTGAAGCTTCACAAAATTGAAATGCACATAGCACACATTACAGGGATGGGTGTCCATTCATTGTGCGTTTCAAATAGTATCTAAGACCATGGACGTCAATTCACCAAAATGTCTCGGGTAGCGGAAGTGACTTCACATGCCCTTTGACCTTCACTTTCACTCGCACAAACACATGCTTACACATACACACACTTACACATACACACATATTCACACATACACATACATACACTCTGCCTACACACACACACATTCACACATAGACACACTTTCTCTTACATAAACACACTCAAAACTGCACACAACATACACACATTTAAAAGCATTTTTTTACTTCCCTCAGCTTCCAGGGAAAGTCATATTCCATCTATTTGTAGTCCATTTTTTTTATTAAATTAATAGCGAATTATGTGATATTATTCACTATTAGTATAATAAAAAAAAGCCCCCACCGACGTCCATAAGGACGAGCTGCTTCTGTTCCTGGCACTGATTTTGCCACTGCTGACGCGAGGGGTCGCAAAGCCAGTGCCAGGGGTCACAGCAGTGACCCCTGGCGACCCCTAAATGACGTCCATGTCTAAGACTCAGTGGTCGAAGTGGGCGGGAACGGAGGGGCACGGCGTGCCCCTACTTATTTAATTTAGCAAAGTCCGTTCCCCTACTTCTTCATTTCAAAAATGCGTCCCGGGACGGCAGGAATGCTCTGCTACAGGATCATCCAGGCCGGTGTGCTGCATAGCGAGAAAGGCCTCTGCAGCTGCCAGGACCCCCTCCCCCTTCCTCACTGTATCTGTGGGCAGAGGCCTGCCCAGCAGCACTGTAGGAGCCGTGGTGCAATGGAGGAGCAATCAATCGGCACAAAAACCTGGCTACCTCTGATGGGCCCGGCTGTGCGGTGATTTACACCTCATTTAGTGAGGAGGCCACCCACCTGCCCTCACTGTGACCAATACAATGGACACATTAGGACGCATTGGCCGCCCCACCCTTGACCTCATCTGCCCTTTATTTTCCAGCTCACCCAGACTGACGATGCCACATGGAAAGGAAGAGGACTTCATGTGGAATTCTGTGGCAGACTGTGCTCAAACCTTGGCGCTTTTTAAAACAAGCATTTGCAATGGAATAGGTCTCGCATTTACGTGGGTCTGAGCTATTGACATAGCAAATAACAATGCCTTTTATTTTTGTTTTCGTTTTTAAAACATAAATAAAAGGCAATCATTTACAATGCCGATAGCTTAAACTCGCGTAAACGCGAGACCTATTGCATTGCAAATGCTTTTTCTTTATTATTACGTAACAGAACACTTAAATACTTACGTTTTAGATGTGTGCTGTAAAAGCATCTCATATGTTTGATTTAATGGACTATAAAACTATTCCGCGGAGCCTATTACATTTTGCCACAAATGCAAGTCACTGCACAGATGCAGCTGCACGTCTTACGGTTAATGAGCGAGGCGCTATAAGACTGCACTCGCCCTCTGTGGTCTGAACATGTCTTGGGTGGTCTGTTACATATTAGCAACAGCCGCACGTGCTGCCTCTGTGAGCCTTTAGGAAGTGTCGATAGCCATGTTTGTTCCCTTTTGTCTCTTCATCACCGTGCAGTGAATTCACTCGTGAGTGCACGGCACTAATGGATGCCGTGCAGTGAATTCACCCATGAGTGCACCGCTCTGATGGATTCCGTGCAGTGAATTTACCTGTGAGTGCACGGCTCTGGTCTATTCCATGCAGTGAATTCACTTGTGAGTGCACGGCTCTGGTGGTTTCTGTGCAGTGAATTCACCTGTGAGTGCACACTCTGGTGGATTCTATACAGTAAATTCACCCATGAGAGAATGGCTCTGGTTTATTCCATGCAGTGAATTCACCTGTGAGTGCACGGCTCTGGTGGATTTCCCGCAGTGAATTCACCTGTAAGTGCACCGCTCTGATGGATTCCGTGCAGTAAATTCACCCCTGAGTGCACGGCTCTGATCAATGTCGTGCAGTGAATTCAGCCGTGAGTGTACTGCTCTGGTCTATTTCATGCAGTGAATTCACCTGTGAGTGCACGACTCTGGTGGATTCCCCGCAGTGAATGCACCCGTGAGTGCACCGCTCCGATGGATTCCGTGCAGTGAATTCACCTGTGAGTCCACTGCTCTGGTATATTTTGTGCACTGAATTCACCTGCGAGTGCACGCTCTGGTGGATTCTGTGCAGTAAATTCACCCATGAGTGCACGGCTCTGATCGATGCTGTGCAGTGAATTCACCCGTGAGTGTACTGCTCTGGTCTATTCCATGCACTGAATTCCCTGTGAGTGAACGGCTCCAGTGGATTCCGTGCAGTGAATTCACCCATGAGTGCACCGCTCTGATGAATTCCGTGCAGTTAATTCACCCGTGAGTGCACGGCTCTGATGGATTCCGTGCAGTGAATTTACTTGTGAGTGCACAGCTCTTGTCTATTCCATGCAGTGAATTCACCTGTGAGTGCACGACTCTGGTGGTTCCCCCGTAGTGAATTCACCCATGAGTGCACCGCTCTGATGGATTCAATGCAGTGAATTCACCTGTGAGTGCACGACTCTGGTGGTTCCCCCGTAGTGAATTCACCTGTGAGTACACCACTCTGATGGATGCAACTGTAAGAGTATTGAACAGCAGCCTATGAAAACAAATACAGATTCGGACTGTTGAGATCTAGTTACATTGATATGCCCATCATGGAGTGTATGCTGAACCCCTAGCTGGAGGAAAGGTTAGTTTGTCACAGCTCTCACGTTCTGCTTATCTACCAGAACAGCAGTGACTTTGTCACTGAGGTCACAGGACCCTTGAGGCCAGTCCGCCTCACACATAGGTGCCTCCATTGGCCTTGTTCCAGTGGTATTAATGCAACTCACCAGGGATTGGCAATGCAGGATTTGCATGCACACCAGACTAAGGGGCATGTTTACAAGGGCCTTGCGTCATGCTTGCACCATGGAACGTGGTAAATGCACTTCACAAATCTGCAAATCATATTTATGAAGCCACGCAAAGCCACTTTGCATGGCTTTGAATGGTTTCATAAATATGGAGTAAATCAACACAGCGCAAATTGCTGCTTTGACTTACTCTGCACAAGGGAGGCGTTGCAGTGGGTGTTCCCACTCAACTCTCACGTTTTTTATGCATTCCCAGATTTACAAGGACTTGTAAACCTGGGACTGATTCAAAATCCGACGCCTCCCCAAGGGAGGCACAACAAGGAGAAAAATCTTTATTTCTCCCTGTTTTCCTCTTTCTATATGTGCAGCACTCATACAAAGAGGAAAAAGCCTCTCAGGTTTGCTTTTGTGCACAAAAACAATGCTGCATGCAATGGAGGCACCCTTGCACCATGGTGCAAGGGTGCCTGCGTTGGCGCTAGGCTGACGAAACGGCACCAGCACACTTGGAAAGGGCAGGAATGCACCGTATTGGATAAAGACGGTGCATTTCTGCCCTTTCCCTGTGACCCAGGGCAGCACAGCAAAGTAACTTGATGCGTTGCACCACCATTCCCGTAAATATGTCCCTAAATTCTCAAACTTCACGGTGTCTCTTTGCTTCAAGCAGCAAGCATTTTTAACATGTGCTGCCTGCTTTTGGGCCGCTGCAATTACGCAACAATGGAGGGCAAAATTATGTTGCAGTGTTGACTAAATTATGCAGCAAAGAAAGACTGCAGCTTAACCCCTTCGGTGCTCATGACGGAACGGTTCCGTCATGAGCCACGGTTGAGCTGTGCTCATGACGGAACCGTTCCGTCATGACCACGCCCGCGCTAGATTCCGTCAGCACAGCGGCGGAATCTGCGCAGCATGGAAGGGGTTAATGTGGTACATTTTCTGATACTTTGTTATTTTGAAATTTTTACACATACTAACAGTCTCTGTAAAGCTTTCGCCTCATTAATAGCAGCCCTGAGAACGTGACCAGTCAACCTTTGTAAAGGGCCCTCCACTTCACAGCAACACAAGTCACGTTGTTTTGATCCATTTGAGATGCAAACAAATTTTTAGGTAAAACCATCAGCTTATGAAGCAGATGGTGCTTTATGTGGCAAACACGGCAGAGTTATAATTATGTGGAAAACATTTGCAAACTAGGATATTTTGCCATGCATGTTTGAACTTCTCTCATGCAGTCTCTCGTGGGTGGTATTCCTAGACACCTACAGTGCTCATGGAGAGACAAAGGAGGAAGGTGCCTAATAGTGATTGCAGAGGATAGTAGCCTGTAGGGGAGAAAATAACTGATTGAAATAATCTGAGGACCACTACCTATTTTTAACTCTACCAATGTTTGAGTCTCATAATTTCAGAATTGATGCATTTGCAATTCTGATAGCTATCTAACTTGAGTGGTAATTACACAAACTACTCATAAAATAGTTGTATCTCATTCATCTGATACTGCTAAAAGCATCTGCAAAACCAACAGGTCTGGGTTGTTTTAGAGTGCTAGGTCTAGATACAATAACAGGAAACTAAGAGGCATCTAATGCTGGCTTCATGACATGTTGCGTGAAGAATGTAAAAACACATGAATACAATTTTGCATTGATTGTGGGGCACAGAATGATGTCATCAACAGTGCTCCCCAACACGTGGGGCTTCCGGTCATCGAATCTAAAGCCAAATGTTATGTTCAGAAATGGTTAGAAAAAGGGAGGAGAAGTGCTAATGAAAGAAACTGCATGACTCGGAAACAAATGACTTATGATTCCATCTATATGCGTATTTGGGACATTCTGTGATTGAATACGTATCCCACATTGTAAATGAATTTTAATGTCAAAAAACTCATCTATTAAACCTCAAATAAACGTGTATCTATTGGTTGCATTAAATAACATCATAAGCTGTAACTAGTCAGTGAAATGCCAAACATACTAAAAAATTGGGATGTTTTGCTCTTTTTTTTTAGCCACACCTCTGACTCCGCCCACTGACCCAATCCTCGGAATATTCCCGCCCCCTGATGCCACGCCCACAGTTCCCCTACTTTTTTTTTCCCACTTCGACCACTGCTAAGACTCCATCCGTAAGGTCCTCTCAGCAAGGTAACAGGTTTGTGAATGAGACAATTAAACATTGAAAGTTTTTGATTTTAACTTATGTTTCTACAAAACCATACAGCAAGGAAATGAGGCGAGCCCATATACCCCTCACTCTAGACTTCACAGCGGGGCAGCTTGGATATCATCAGTGCCCGCCAATAGGACTGCAGAGTACTGCATGACATTTTACCAAGAGCCCTTGGACGGTACTGAAATATGAAAAGCTGAGATCACTGTGCAGAAACGTCAATACAGATCTGGTGGGCTTGTTTAAAGGGAAGACGCACCGCAGGGTCACGAGTTCACATAGAACTTTCTGGGCACTGCCCAACATTCCCTGTGTGCCATGAAGGATCCGCAGGTGATGGAAATACCTGTGCTCCTTGTGTGGTTGTATCATCATTGTACCCATGTGCAGGAGCTGCAGACTGTGCTTCAGTACTTAATTTGTAAAAAAAAAAAAATACGTGCCAGAGCTCTCGACAGGAGACCACTGCAGCGTGCACCACACATTGCCCCTGCCAGCGCTGCCAATAATAGTAGCAACACAGCTACTAACCATCACACTCCTACAAGTGTGACGATTCAAACTATTTTAGGCACCCAAAGCTAGAAGAATGGCTTGGATGGCAGGTAAGAGTAATTTCTAATGTATACCGAATTAATAATTAACTTTTGTTGTGGTCATCTCTAAATTATCCAGAGAGCACCACCTTGTGGCGGACTGTCACAAGCCCTCATGTTGACAATTAAGTGCCGGTGCCAAGCACCAGAAAATAGCAGCTCAAATTAAGCACTATTGTGCTTATATATATGTAAACATTTTATATCAAATTGATTTAGATTGGGAAAGTGGATGTTGATGTAAATGCCATTGGACAAGCACTAAGGATTGCATGTTTAGTATTTGGTAGTTCCATGAGCAGGTTTACGCGAGCGGATATAAGCACATGACTGAGTACTATATATATGGCAGCTATTTGGTGATTGTAATCAAAGGGAGAATGAGAAACAGATGTCAGATGTACTGAGGTATAGATAATGTGGTGACCTGCTCCAAGTAATTCAGCTCTCTTCCATGATTTCAGCTCCCCGCAGCCACAGCCAGGGATGCAAGGACCCATCTGAGGAAAACAAGACCATATCCCCAATGGAGCGTGAGAGCGCTACCATGCTTGCCGGCTTCTTCGCATCCTACGCTTAGGTAAGGCAGAGTGGGGGTCGTTGGAGGGTGCTGGGGGCACCAGTGGATGATTCTGATCCTGTGTAGGCTGACAGTGCTAAATAACACTGTGCTTTGAGATATTGTTGTACAGGTACTTTTTGTATCTTGTGTGGTACTCTGTTAACTCACCGTACACCAGTGAAAAATGGTATGTACACTGTGGCCTCTGGCCTTTATATTCTACTTTAAGCGCTACAGCATCAGACACATTCAATCATTGAGCTATTGCATAGTAAAGCTATGAAGGTGGCTATTCCAGGCTCTCAGTGGAATTCTAGGTAGATGTGCTTCAAGAGGTGGACATATTAAGTAATCTGAGGGCTATGAGAAATCTGAAAACTGAATTGATGAAGAGGAAATGTATGAGCAGAGGGGGTCTGGCCATAGGGTCTGAGGGAAGGTCTTAGCAATAGTCAAAAAGAGGAGATGTGGGGGGGAAGCCAAATTAGGTGAGGAGAGGAAGATAGTTTGAGTGAAAAATCTGAGGCTTTGAATTGTAGGAAGAGGTGCGAGAATGCATAAGGACAGCATTGCCAGTCTCCTTAGAGCTGCTTGGAACAACTGATGAGGGGGTGGACCACAGGAAAAGGGTGCATGATGGGGGCAGGGAAATGTTCAAAAGCGTCAATCGAGGAACAGAGAAACCAGCCAAGACATTTTCCAGAGTAGAGAGATTTGGTGCTATCAGGGTTTTAGAACACAATTAAGGACCACCATAAAATGGACTCAAATAATTCCAAATTCTCATCCTTTGCTTGAATCATGATTTTGCCGTTGTTGAAAATACAAGTGGAATGATTGATGCTGAAACTCATGGAGGGAGACAGCGTTACATTCTGGCCATAAGGTAGATATTAGCAATAGAAGCGGTATTAGGGGCCTCATGAAACTTCCAGCCAAAGGGCAGCAGAGTACTATGGGGCTTATTTACAAGGCCCTTGCTCCACTTTTGCATCATTTTTAACATTGGAAAAGTGACGCAAAAGTGGCGAAAGGGGCTTTTAAATCTGCCCCTATGTCTTTCCCGATGGGGCTCAGTGATTTTGGTCAACTATCAGTGTTTCAGGTGATTCTCTCAAAATCTTATGTTAAAAGTTGTTAGCTGCATATTGAAGGGATAATTGAGATAAGAAACTTGATTCCATATTTTGCCTGTGTGATGATGTTTCACTCTATACTGCATTTTATCTTTTTCTGCAAATTTTACTTGCAATATTTCAAGTTGTTTTTAACCCCTATTTTAAAGAAGTACTGTTAGGGCCTAAATCAATGCAGACCCGCTCTTAGATTCTTATTACTTTTACATAATGATGAAGTGTCTTTTAAAGGTGGCCACGCGGGCACGAACTTCGATGCCCTGATGAGATATGCTGCTGCACTTTGGTACTGTACGAGATATTTTATCTTATCTAGCTGAGGCATGTAATGTATTGGTCAAATCAAATTGTTATGATGTAAAATGTTTTTATCAATTTCTGTTCGTGAATAACTTGTATGGCTGCCACAATGCTGCCGAATAAAGTTTTGAATTGAATTGAGATAAATGATGTTGATGGGTTAGGCCATGATTTAATCAGGGAATTAGAGACCAAGGGAAGAATGTGGTTTGTCATCTTCAAAATTGACTAATGGTGGAAGTGAATGTTAATCAAGCTAAAGTGAGGCAAACCCAGTGGGACTAGGAACAGCCAAGCATTGGAGCAGGCCTGCGGTTTGGGCTGTCTTGTAGGGTCAAAATAGCCTGCTGCCTGCGTTATATTCTGCTATGGGAATGACACTACTAAAGTGGACAAAGGAAGATGATTTGTTTATGTAAACAACAATAGCAGGGAACAGGTTGGCTAAAGTGCACGAGAGAAACAGCCTGTTGTTTTAAAGACTCACAATTCTGGACACAGAAAGAAGGGTGTAGGCTGGCGTGAAGTGACATCACCCACTGAGTTGTAATTCTGATCTTGTCTCTAGGAATCATTCTCAGAAGCCCACTCCACTCTTAACCGCCAAATATAAGTCAATGGGTATTGTATGTGTAAAGCAGAATTGGAACTGTTCCCGTTAGTTCTTGTTAATTGATATATTGACCGCGTGGAAGTCGCGTTATTGTATGCTGTATTTAGAAAGTCAAATTTCTGGCATTTAGGTGGCCTCTTGGCGCTGTAATCATTATGGTACAAATAAGACACCTTTAACTTCATAAACATTACTTAGAAAACCAGAAAAAAAATTATTGGAGCAGAAGTGTGGAAAAGTTGACCAGTGTGACTTACAAAGTTGTGGGAGGAAAGTCGGTAGGGATGGAATTTTGTATTTTCCGGTAGATTCAGAGATTTGTGTTATTTTCTGGGTATTTCTGTGGCCCCTTCTCTGCTGAATAAGATACTTCTCGTAGTGCTCCAGAGATTAATGAACTATTTGCATAAGTAAGAATCGTAGAATTGTGTACATGGGTATAAGCCTTAGATATATAGGTATTTTATGTATCTTTAGTGCACAAATATATATTTTTTGAACAGTAAAAGTTTGTTTGCAGTATGAATATGGAAATGCAACTGTGTAAGTGACACTGTGCGGTTGAAATCCCAAGTCTGATGAAGTATGATCTTCACTGTTACATGACACATACATGACAGATACTGTTTTGCAACTTGCTGATGTCTCATGAAGCAGCACAGAGTCCACGAGGGCACATGTTTGTTCGCTGCCAGATGACCGGCCAAGTAATACGTAGGATAGAAACTGGCTAACCTGGACTCTCTGCAGTAGTGTGCTGTACACAGGTCTATGATCATCCCACCATTCGCATGCACTTACATATGTGTGCCTCTAGGCTGCAGGACTGGGTATCTCTGTAAAGTGTTTTGTGTCGGCATGGAAGCCTGTCCCCTCAAACTGGGTTGGGCTAGGGAGGGAAAGTGACCAGCTTTGGGGAGTATGCAGTGCCTAGCTGCCCTCTACTCTAGGAAACAACTGCTCCTCAACAAACTCACCTTAAATAGATTCTAAACTCTGATAACTTTAGATAATGATTTGATTGGCATTGACATAAACTTATGCAAATTAGCTCTTTCAGCTGTACCAAATGCGTCAGTGGCTCGGGGCAAGGATTTCCAGAGCCCCGTGCAAAAAGATGTTTTGCTATTTTTGTGGTTCCTATTTCCTCCAGAAGCAAGGCTATTTCTGCTTCAGTCTACTGCCTCTTTGAGGCCATCAGTGGTGTCACCATAAGGCAGCTTCCTGGAATGTCGATATATATCGACTCTATGCCTGTGTGCCTGCCACCAAGGGTTGAATTCCATAAGGTGAACAAGTCAGTGAAAATCCTCTGCTATTTGCAAATTTTCTGCGAGAATGTGATTTAGCTCTGTATTGAATATTTGGTGGTAACTTGCATTAATTAAGCATGAGTGAAGCTTTGTTTTATTAATTACATTTTTAAAATGCAGCTTTCACCTCACAGGTATCATGGTGCTATGTCAACCTTGCGGGGTCAACAACAGAGACATTTCCTCCCTCTTTATGATACATCTTTAAGTCCTTTTTCCTGATATGGAGCTGACTATTTAGGAAACAGCCAGGTTTTCGGATCTTTCCTGAATTGCACAAGACTCTTACTGGCTCTAGAGAGGCTGGCAGCTTATTCCACAGCTGAGCTGCTCTCACTACAAAGATCCGGCCTCTGTACCTCACTTTCCAAATTCTCGGGACACATAATAGGTTGGCTGAGCGCATAGGATCCGCATTGGAATGTAGTGTTTTATTTTCCTTAGTTCTTTTTCTTTTATTGCTTTATAAACCATATATAATGATTTAAAAGTGATCCTTTCTCTTACTGGGAGCCAGTGCAGTTCCCTATGGGTGCCCGAGGACGAGGCGTATCTGGGTTTATCCAGTGCAATTTTTGCCGCTGCAGTTTGCACCCTATATAATCTTTTTGGCAGATAATCTGGCGCTCCGAGCAGCAGCGCATTACAATAATCGATTCTGCTGAGAATGGTATTCTGAACCTCAAGCTCTGATTATCCTGAGGCTCCGGAGTAAACCCAAAACATGTGGCTGCTATTTTGTTGACATGTGTCTCCATAAAGAACTTGTCATCAACATATACTCCTCGATTATACACTGACAGTGATGTCTCTAAATTTTCCATTTTTGTCCAAGGCCAGAAATTGTTCAGGAGTCTGTAAGGATCTTTAGAGGATGAGCAACATAAAAATTCAATTTTCTCTCCAGTGAACTGTAATGAATTGTTGTTCAACTCACTTGCCATCTCTCTTAGACATATATGGAATCCTTCCAATGAAGTGTGCCTATTGTTGTCCAATGAAAAAATTTGTTGTGTGTCATCGGAATAGTTTAGAAACCTAATGTCGTGGAATTTGATGAGTGTCGGCAGTGGGCGTAGATATATTTTAAAAAGGATTGGACTCAGGGCTGAGCTCTCGCTCACTGCTCGCTTGAGCCTCCCCCGCTTGCAGACACCTATTGGAAACATTAGAGAGAACAGGGGACAGAAATCATAATGATGCCCAACAAACACCCTGCCCTGACCTGTGCATCAAAGTAGTCAATGAGATGGTTTTACGGTTGTTCCATTTAGTTTGAATTGATCTGGCGGCCTGATGTTATTTGAGCAGTAAATGATAGTAGTAGGCCAAGAATGCCTTATTTCAAATGTATTATTTTAGTTTGATTATGGAAAGTGCTCAAAACACCCGTCTGACATATGTATTAGTGCGGTCATGGGATCTTGCGACTAACTTTAATAAGATTGAATGCTTTCCAGCAAATTACTAACAACTGGAAAGATTTCACTAAAATCTCTTATAAGGCTTGGTGGTATGCTATGTGCCATAATCATGGGTTCGATACCTCCTTTGTCTATCCTATACATATGGCTACGAAACGTTTTGACTTATGGTCACCTGTCACATTGTTCATTGATGCAAATGCTAAAAGATTTTCCCTGTTGCATCCCTCTCAACAAGAAGTGCTTAAACCACCTTGAATCCCCCAAATGTTCCGCCATTTTTTCTTACCTTAATATTAATTATATATCCTTTTTACAACGTTGTTTTCACTTTCTCCATTCATTAATCCAATTCATGCATTTCTTGTTGGAGTGAATTTATAATGTCATGACCTGTGATTAATCTTATAGATTGTATACTGACACCTTTATTCTCTTAATAAAACTTTCTCTGAACTTAATAAGTTTGACATATGTACATGAGTTCTCAGACAGTGAGACTGAGGCAACATCCTGGATAATGCTTTGTCTGCTGAGACCAGCTCTGATGATGCTGTGAACACTGCTCTGCCATATCCTTGTTGCAATGAGATTAACCGAAGGATAATGTAACCATTGTTATTAGTGGAGCTTCAAGCTGTCAGCCGTAAACTAAGCAATAATACTTGTACGCACTCTAATATGTATTATTCGCTGTCGATTTTGATAGTTAATTAAATATTATTTTACCTAATTTTAAAGTACAGCTACATAGGAAAAACAATTAGGGCAGATCTAGGGTTGGGCAGGAGGCCTGTTGTTCCAGCATTTCAGTGAAGACTGTTGCCTCCACTCCCTTGCACATGGATGGCCGCCATACTTAGAGATCCCACCAGGCAGGCTTGGCTCTCCATGTCTTCAGCATATGCTGAAGGCACTGAAGTGTTTAATGCATCGCTTGGCAAAGCTTTTTGTTTTTCATTAAAAAATCGTACACACCAGGAGTTTGTTTATAGTATAAAAAGAGGTAGTGGCCTTGACGCATTGTATGGTTTTTCCACCATGGGTGGGTCATTTCTCTTGTTTCCTGTTTGGAGATGTCAGGATTTTCCAGGTGGTCCAAAACAGGAAAAATAAACCCCAGAATGTCTCCCCTAATCAGAGCTTAATTTTTCAAAATATCAAGTAGCTGGGCCCAAGGAATTCTACTGCAAATGGTAGCACCCAGTGCCAGCTTTACCTACTAAGACACTTAAAAAGGTGTGGCATTTTGGACTATTACAGCTCACACCGAGCTGTTGGTATGGTGCTGAAGTGCTAGTTTTACCATTTTTTAGAAGCTGGAATTGCTAAATACAGAACATGCTCGGCTCAAAAATAGGCTTAGAGTGCCATCATGTGGTGTACTCTCTTAAACAAGTGTTGGTGTTTGAAAATAAGTGCTGGTGCTGAGCACCTGCAAACTCCGGCACAATATAAGCACTGTCCATAATGGGCCGACAGTCAAAGATTTCCGCCTGTGGAGTCATCTGGAAGTTCACAGACATATGCTCAGGTATACCTGGAATGCACAACTCGCTGAATAATCTAGAGACTATTATTATGGACTAACCAAGAAAATCAAGTAGCAGAACACTTGCAAGTTAATGTTTAAAAGTCAAAATGCACTTTAGAAATACATACAATGAATGCACAAATATGGTGAACATACTGCTTTAAAGACATATTGAAATGGCTGCAGCATCTATCATACCGATCCATGCGCGCACATTAACAAAGGAATAAGTGCTAAAACAACATCCAGCTAAAAAGACAGTGCTAACCCTTTACATGCTCGGCATTGGCACTAAAACAGTTAATACTGCAAGCGGTAAAGAAACTAGGACTAAGTGCATGTTATATAAACCGCCCATGGTAAGAGACGCACTTCCAGGGCTTTATCCAAGAGCCATTATTATGCCAGAGAAATATAAAGACAGGAGTTTGTAGGATATCGCAAACAATTTGGTGGATGCCCTCTTCGCCCAATTTGGAGTGCGCACACTATAAATAAGGGGCATCGTATGCTCTAAAAGGACAGACAGGACATCTGCCGATGTTTCGCAAATTCCCTGTACCCACCAAACTTTGAATAATCCTCAAAGTTTTGCAACATCTGGATCCTCCTCTTATTGACATTAACAGAAATTTTTTATCGAGGAAAATACAACATCTGGCTTCCAAGATCGCCATCTTTTTAAGTTAACACATATTTTGAGTACATTTTCCGGTACCACGTAAGTCCCTTGCTCTAGTTTATGAGAATAACTGAGCAACAAATCTATCTGGCGCTCAAATTTGAGACTTAAGGTAGTCATTAGCACAATATGGGTATCATTCTATGATTCACTGTTGTTATTTACCTTTCGAATGCAAATATGTCCAGCTAACATGATAATCCTTATATTTATGAACACCAATGTCACTTGAAGTGTTGTCATTTTTGTGTTAAGAAACATTTTCTTTAAAAACTGTTATGCAAGGCATGCTATATATGAACATATAAAATTATGAGAATCCCTAAACCGCGAGTTGGGAATCCTTGCAGTTTTATCTGACTGTCCGCGAGCACGCCGCGGTCACGGTGGCATTGGACGGCCATTAGAGTCTCATCTTCGGTATCCGATGGGAATGGTCCACGGCGATGCCTCTCTCAATCATAGTCATATCTTTTGATGCTGCGACACCTCCAATGTGCAGAAAAGCCTTGACATGTCATCTTTGGGAGTGGGATAGACTGTAGAGTCCGTGAGAAGCGATGCGTCACACTCTACTGTATTCAGCGGGAATGACTGAGGCTCAACGGGTTCCTGATGCATCGTGTTCCAAGAAGGATTGGTGATGCTGAATGAAGAACCATGCATCAACGGTGTCCTTGTCAAAGGTCAACTGGCTGCTTTCCTGAATGTGCTTCTTTATGGCAAGCTTCTGCGCCGGTGGCCAGTTACTGCGAACAAACCAGGAAAGTGACAGCTGAAATTACCAGGAAGGTGCTAGACGTGCTGTTGTGTTCTGCATAAGTGCTCTTTTGTGCATCTTCTGCGTCTCTAGTGGTGCTACACAAATGACCTTTGATTTGAATATGATGCAGCCAAGGCCTTGGAAGGGAGGAGAAGGTTCCATTGCTGAGTTTTATGGTGTTCAAGTGAGACAATTTGTAATACAATGTATATCATTGGAACTCTTTCTTATACTCCTGAAACTCAGGCATGGATCAGGCCTCCCTTAGCCTAATTTGGGCCATCCCTGCCCAACATTGCATAGTAGTATTGCTGCAGCAAACTCCAGTGGCTACTGATCAAACCAAGTCCCAGTCAGAGCCAAGAGAGCTGGGCTCCACCCACCTTGTTATTTGCTGCAATTGAATCATCAGTCTTAAATCACACCAGGTCCAGTTGGCTGGATTTCTAGAGTTTCATACCACAACATCTGTGACTTATATGCAAGGTTGGGCTTAATTGACAACAGTACCCTGGCCAAACCCATGAGCAACAAGTCAACATGGTGCACCTGCAACCTTCTCCTTGGAACAAAAAAATGGTCAACTTACATCCAATAAAAATCTCAAAATACTCAGATTTTCATTTTTTGTGCCTGACATGCCTGTGAAAGCCTTGAAACAGGGCCCTCCTGTCAAACTCCAAGGCACGTGAACATCTTCTGATCCAAGCACTCTACAAATATCCATGAAACCCGATGCTGCCGCGTAGGTTGGTCTTCCATTGATATATGTCTCACATACTGAACAGTGATTGGCTGATAATATTGACACAGTTATTCAGTTGACATTACCACGTGTAGAAAACATTTCCTGACCTAATGTGGCCTCATTTGGAATCCCACAGTAATTAAACTTTAGTATATATTTGTGCAGAATTCAGGTTCCCGCATACCTTTGCCTTAAAATCGTATTTGTATACATGAGGTAACACCACAGTATAAACGGATGCCTCTGTTCAGTTACCTGCAGCATTTTGCTGGTCCTAACGATTAATTAAAAAATAAACGTAAATATGCAGTAGAGGATCAGCTACATTTTTGTTGCTATTTTTTTGGGTTCTCATCTTTATGTCCTGTTGAAATCCAGTGGTAAAAACCAGTAGTAAAGTTGAGTCTGCATTTGGGCATTACTGCGAAATTTATCTCCATGCTAAATGAGGCCACTGGGGAAAGACAACAGAAGGGATGCAGGTGCGCATAGTGCCTTACTGTACAGGGCTGTGCATTACAGAGCTTAATGTATAGCCTACTGTTACAACAAAGGCTCAGACGCCTGGTCTTTGGCAATGAGTAACTCCAATAACAAGCACAGTATGGAGTTTCATTACATAATTACTGAGCTGAGGAGCAATAAAAGAAGGGGGGAGAGAATATCCCTCTCTGGCTCTCCTGGCGCCTTTTCATCTACAGTAAATCAAACAGGGAAGAAAATCATAGCTTCTCGCGGAATAATTGTGCCGCAAATCAATGTTTATTTTAGGGCGCGTTGTGAAACTGGATCTCATGTGTCCCCCAGGATGCAGGTGTTCTGTGCATAGATGCTGCTGGGCTTCCTTAGGTTTAAAGATGTCTCCTGCGGTGTGGGGCTAACAGTGAGCCCTATTAGTCAAAGGCTCTTGCCGCCATCTTTGTTTGTACTACAAGTTGCTGTTTTTTTCCTTAGGCGATTAACCAGAGTTTAATTTGTCCAGGTGATGGGCACTGGCACTCCCTTCTGGGGATGGGGGGTTACTTTTCATCAGACCTTGAAGCAGAACAAGAGAGAAAGGCAGAAAAATGGAAACAACTGATTAAGGACAAATAGGACTAAAGGTGACAAAGGAAGAAAAAGCAAAGGGTAAAAACAGCCTGCAAGTGAGAGATAAAGAGACAGGAAACGTTCAGTGGTGTAAGAAAGAGGCATGAGGTGGAATCAAGACTAGGGGACTTGTATTCCGAAACTGGAAAGCTATAGACTCCTTCATTACTATTTTGAGCCCAATTTTCTTCTTCCCTTAATTTATGATCCAGTTGGAGGCAGCAGAAGTTGGAAAGCATCAATCTCTTTGCTGCTACGTGTGATTAGCTCTGAATGGGGTCACAGCTTGCTTGGGACGTACCCAGGCACGTGTGTCACCTACAGCCTAAACGGTGCCAGGAATTTGGCAAACTGAACCTGCAGGTTTATTACATCCTATGTCTGAAGATTTACAAATGTAATGAATGTAAAATGGTGTGGACACTATTGTATCAGATATTCTAAGTTAAAGCGCCAATGCTGGAACGGCGATAGCGTTGTCTTCAGGAACATAGGAGGCAATGTGTCCGTGCGGAGATTAGGTGGACAACAAATAAATCAGCACAGTCAACTAAAAGAGCCTCCTTGAGGCCAGTAAAAGTTTAGAAATCATGAAGGTTTATTAAATAATTAAAGTATAATACAGAAAGCAAAATCAATAATTAGTCAAAAACCCATAGCAATTCAATATAAGGAATTAGCATAAGGCTCAATCAAATAGAGCAGCATAGGAGCAGCATAAGAGCAGCATAAGGCTCAATCAAATAGAGCAGCATAAGGCAGCATAAGAGCAGCATAAGGCTCAATCAAATAGAGCAGCATAAGAGCAGCATAAGGCAGCATAAGAGCAGCATAAGGCTCAATCAAGTAGAGCAGCATAAGAGCAGCATAAGGCTCAATCAAATAGAGCAGCATAAGGCAGCATAAGAGCAGCATAAGAGCAGCATAAGGCTCAATCAAATAGAGCAGCATAAGAACCGCATAAGGCTCAATCAAATAGAGCAGCATAAGGCAGCATAAGAGCAGCATAAGGCTCAATCAAATAGAGCAGCATAAGAGCAGCATAAGGCTCAATCAAATAGAGCAGCATACGGCTCAATCAAACAGATCAGCATAAGAGCAGCATAAGGCTCAATCAAGTAGAGCAGCATAAGGCTCAATCAAATAGAGCAGCATAAGGCAGCATAAGAGCAGCATAAGGCTCAATCAAATAGAGCAGCATAAGAGCAGCATAAGGCTCAATCAAATAGAGCAGCATACGGCTCAATCAAACAGATCAGCATAAGAGCAGCATAGGGCTCAATCAAGTAGAGCAGCATAAGGCTCAATCAAATAGAGAAGCATAAGGCTAAATCAAGTAGAGCAGCATAAGGCTCAATCAAATAGAGCAGCATAAGAGCAGCATAAGGCTAAATCAAGTAGAGCAGCATCGGGCTCAATCAAATAGAGCAGAGTGTCTGATATAGGGTTGCCATCTTGGGCGATTTTTACTGGCCTGGCCACTGTTTTTTTTATGGAGGACAACAACAAAAACGCTGGCAACTCTAGCCTGACATGAAGTCAAATCTCAGAGTAAAATGTTTTAAGTCCAAATCAAGAGACAAACTGACAAGAGTTGGGGCAAACCGACTGGCTCACCTCCAGTTTTGGGGTCCTTTATGCAAAAATGCACAGAAAAAGGCAGGTAGTCAGCATAAAACGAGTTAATTGTAGCATGGCTCAACCTATCAAAATACAGCAATGTGCAACAATATGAACTAAAATAAAATAATGATGCATCCCTGTTTGACCAAATGTCAACGGATGTGACAGTAGAATGACAAGGTTATGCACAAAAAGGTTCCCAGTGGTACAGGCAGGAAGAACCTTGAAATGCTAGATAGGAATGGAAAACTTCTTCTACCAGAACAGCATGTCAATACAGTCTTCATTAGTCCATATTTTGCTAATTGCGATGGGCGCAGAAATGAAAACACACATTCATGGCTGTGGTGAGATTCAAGATGGAGTCCGAGCTATTTTGGGCCTACTTTAGTAAAGCACAGAAATATACGATTTCGTAAGGTGCAGTGTTTTCGATTTATTCACAAAATGTTCGTGATGTCAAGCACACATTATTTAATAATCAGAAATATATTCTACAATGTTTTCCTAGAATCCGCCTGGAATCCTGAAACTGGTGCAGGTGTCAGTAGCACCCCCTCGAAAGGTTTTGTGAATTATTAATAACACATTGGCAGAGGCAGTTTCCGCATGCATAATTGAACTTACAGTGTAACTGCACAGGTGAAAATGCCTTTACATCTGTATATTTGCCCTTTTTTTCCTCCATAGGGAAAATATTTTCCCCGTAAAGAATCCGTTCCCATTTATCTCTACCAATTTGGCGCGCGTTTTCTTCCTATTCACAAGCAACCTGAAATGTGATTCATTCCTTTTCTTGACTAGAATAAATCTTTTGCTGTTTATAGGGCGACAGCGGTTCATGGGAAGTTTCTGAATACCCAAAAACCGTGAAAATTCACAAATGTTCAAGGGCATCTCTGCCCTGCTACACTCCTGCCCACTCCTCCCATCAGTAGAAGGTTTGCCCATGTACAATATCACACCACAGATGCACGAGTATACAGATGTGTCCAACATTTATGACTGAGGCCATACGCCTTTGGGTGGGCGAGACCGTAATCTCCCAGCGACCGACTGAATCCTGGCAACGTCCCTGTTCGGTTGCAACGCGTCGAGGTCAGAGGTTCAATACACAGGATAGACCTGTGCAGGGTACCCCTGGGCAGTCCCATGTCAGGAAAGCTAGGTATGATCTGCCCCTAACAAAAGACAGGGCTGACACCAGGTTCCCTCAGAGAGGGGAATCCACCGGGACAAATGTTTGCATCTGCTCAAACATTCACTATATGGCCCTGCGACCATTCCTTCTGACATATAATCTCTCTCTTATGCAAAAGCCTTTTACAGAAGAAATCTAATTTATTGAATACCTACAGGATTCTTCATTTCCTATTCCATTATTATTTTCGAATAATTAATTCCATGTCCATGCCAGGGTCACACCTTCCCTTAACTTCTCTTTGGCCATTGCTGTTATCTATCACCCACCAATGAAATCCAGGACCACCTTGAGTTTTTTATTTTTTATATAGTGCTAACTTGACCCAAAGGTATCGGGTATCAGAGCGCTTTACACGAGCACCAGTTGGATTACATGAGGGCACATTCATTTTTTGTTAGGCACGGGGAGATGAAGTGATTTGCCCAGGATCACAGGATGCTGCACGTCCTTGCCGAAACTCGAAAACGGTTCCCCAGATTTGACGTGGACCGCCCTAGCTGTTAGGCCACATCCTCTCCCATATCCACCTTCCACTGAAATATTTTAGATCTAGCTCAACACATATCAACACTATCCAACCAGGCCATACTTTGAGTGACATGAACATATGGGCTGATATTCAACCAAACGCTCACCCTGAAATTCGCCCCAGAATATCAATGGGACACAATAGCGAGGAAAGAAATGTCACAAAAAAAATAAACGGATAAGTCAGTCTAGATTTTTAATACCTAACTCCACATATATGTACTGACATGATACCCGTATCTTCCCCATGCCCTCTCACACATTCTTCTTACCAATCCCACTGCCTTGTTACTTCTCCAGAGAAGTCTCACTACTTTGAATGTGTCCCTTGTCTTGCCTGTGTCTGGGCTCCTGTGACAATGCAGCCTCAGCATCATTCCTGCTGACTTCTTGCGTTCCAGACATCCCGGTTCCTTTTGCATCTTCCACCAGCGGTGGCAATCACGGCAGATCATATGTGACAGAACCTGTTGTTAGCATCTGCCACCTTCTTCGATTGCTCGTGTCGCTCCAGGAAACCCTTCACCAGTGCTTAATTTGTAAAATAATAAGTGCCAGGGCCCTGAGCAGGAGGCCACTGCAGCTTGCACCACCCATCGCCCCATCATCGCTGCCAATGACGGTACCAAAACAACTACTAACCATCTCTCTCACCTGAAAGTGCAACAGTTCAGAATATTCCAGGTCCCCAAAGCTAAAGGAATGGCTGGGGCGGCAGGTAGTACTATTTTTTAATGTATGTTGTATTCATAAACAACCCTTGTTCTGCTCATCTCTAAATTAGATGAGAAGCCACCATGTGGCAGAGTGTCATAAGTGCGGTGATGACAATGAAGTGTCGGTGCAGAGCACAATAAACCAATTAGGTGCCAGTGCTGAGCATCGGAAACCACCGGCTCCAATTATGCACTGCAGCCTTCACAGTTATCTACCTGTAGGGAGAGACAGCAACCAGCATGGAGGTGAATTAGGAGGAGGTAGTTGCTACCACTTCCTGCCTCTGTTTTGTCGACCCCTCATGTCAGGAGTCATGAGGACACAGAACACAACTTTCTACTGTTTTCACTCCTTGTTGTTCCTGTGGTCTTTATGCTTACATTTGCATAGGAAACTGCTGAGTAGCTAAGGATGGGGCAAAGGGACAAACTTTACACTAGTGTAATTTGCGTAATTTAGTCCTACCTTTGGTAGGCCATTATGCCATGTCACATAATTACTTGCACTATGCGGCAAAATGTTACCAGGAGTATTCAGGAACAATGTGAACAACCAGAATACAAGCGTTTTTCTTTTTTTTTTAACCACAAATTGTTTGAAGGGCACATTTTACACTATGATACAGCACTAAATAACTAATTTGCGTTTAGAATTACATTCAATTTTGTGTAATTTCCCCCAAATTTACACAAAAGCAAATTATGCACATTTTGCGCTCCCCTTTGATGTGGCTAGGATCAAAGGGTGCGTCAAGTTATGCTACCCCAGCATTTTGGTGAATTGATTCTCATGCTAACTATAGTAGAAGAGGGGCCCCCAGCTTCACCATCTTGCAAACCCTTCCCTCCTCTATCACTCCACTATCCTTTTTAAATCCAAATAACAAACTCACACTTCCACCGCACAAATTAATTTCATATTTCCCTATACTAATTCACCACTAATCCTCTTTGGGTTCTGGAGTGGTGTGCTACTCACCAAAAAAGTGCTTCTACGCCTCATCAGGGGTAGTAAGCACTATATAAATGCACTAACAATTACAATCTCATCTCTCTTTCACAAGAACACAACAAGAAATGTTATCATTGTCAATCACCACTCCCGGCCTCTTATTTCGTAGCTTACTTCTGTCTGATTTAAATTAAGGTGCGAATCGAATCCAATCTTTCCAGCTGCAAGGCCCCAGCAGGGACTGAGGGCTCGAGTCACCTCTTCATGTGTTCTCCTTGGGAAGTGTTTAAAAACCCATTTCCAAGAAACAGTCGAAACGCGTCAAACACAGACCTGCTGCCACCAGGGAGGTGGGTGCTGCCTCTTGTTGGCAGAGATACACCTTTTAAAACTCATTCTCAGCTGCCGGAAGCTGCAGCAGGAAGGACTGGGTGAGTCTCTGTCCTTGAGTGCAGAGCCTGGTGTCCCTCTTAAGTCCTATACCTCTGAAACGATCTTTTCATATGTCTTTTATGTAGTGATGCAAGCGGGGGCCGGGTCTTGACTCACATCAGCAAGCAGAGCCTCTGGACATCGAATTTGTATGTGGATATTAGCTTTAAATTCACCCGGAGAGCGCACAGCTTGTAAGATTTCTGATAAAAGTCAAATGAGTCATACAATGCAATATTCAATAAAAAACATTCCTTGTGTTCGTAGGTCTCCTGCATTACTCGCATCGCTCAGCAACAGCAATTTTGCTTGGTGGCGGGGAACATTTGCACTTGATTTTCCATTAGAAAAAAACGTATATGCCATATTCTGTAAGTGCAAATCTTGTTCTTGTCAGTATATATGCCATTTTGCACTGGTTGGGTAGTACAAAAGTTGGTACAAAATTGCCCTGTTGGCAGTGCAAAATTGCTAAACCTGGGTAATATATGGAATTATAGCTCGGTAACAGTGAGATACGGGGATGTTTTTCACCAAGGGGTGCGAGTGACATCACATAGACAACGAGAGCAAAGCTTGAGGCGTCTATAGGACTGATGTCACTCAGAACCCGACAGCCGCGCTCGGTAGTAGGAGTCACTGCAGGGCGGTGACGTGGGGAGGGGCAGGGTGGGGGGTAGTAAACTATGGATTACGGAGGTTTACAGGTAAGTTAACATATAAATTAATAAAACGAATTACGTTGCGTGCACTGCATCCCCGCACTGACGTAACAACAGTGAGTTATGCGATCTGTAACCCGCCTACGTCATAGCAGTGAATTATCACTTTAAAATGGGACACTCCTGTTAATGGCCCACAGAGAGCCAAGCATAACATGTTCATTCACAGCAAACAGCGCTTCAGATGGTTTTATGGCACTGGTAATCTAATTAGAAAGGACCCTGGGTTGGCTTTTAATGTCTCTTTATGGCGTGCTTTCTTAGCCGTTTTTACATAGCTGCCAAGTTCCCAGGTCCATGTTTGGTTAGTTAGGCCAGTCTGGATTTTTTTTTCTTCAGAATTCTGGGATTTGTAGTCCTGTTTTTATGCTGGGTAAAAAACACTGGGAGAGGATGTGGTGTAAGGGCCAGAGCTTCTGGTTTTGCAACTGGGGAACCAGGTTCGAGCCTCGGCGTTGGATCAACATCCTGTGGTTCTGGGCAAATCACATAACCCCCCCAGGCCTACAAAAAATGAATGCGTCATTGTGTAATGTACCTGGTGCTCATGTAAAGCGCTTCAATACCTTCAGGTTTGAGTTTGCACGATATATAAAACTACAACAACAAAAATAGTCGCCCGCGGACATGGGCAACTTTACAGCAACGTGTCCAGTTCAATAAAGCAAAAGTGGGATCAATCTTTCTACCCTTTAGTTTTCAGAGCTACATTGTCACGGTCTTTGGTAAGCCTCTATGTGTGTTCTCATAATGCTGTACCTTTCCAGTAGGTGCTAAGCACATCAAAATACTCTGCTATCAGCTGTTCTTTCATATTATTTGGTAACAAAAGTAGATAAAGGTGTGACTAACTAGCCCTCAATTTCATACATTAAGGTTTATTTAGGGCTACACTTTTTCCATAATTGTTTTTTTAATTAAATTTTTCATTTAACCCACTATGTAAACTGGCTAAGCATAGTTCTGACGGATTAAATGTAACTGCAAATATGTTACACTTAGGTTGACGGAGTGCCAATATTTTACCAGGGATTGGCGGAATTAGCACAGTTTCACTCTGCGGAAATCCACAAAAACTCAGCGAGATTCCTCAGAGCTCCGCGAGGGGGCGTAATTCAGCACGTTGCGCTGAATGCCCATTTTTAGCGCCAGAAGCTTGTTCTGTGCTGTAAAATCAGTGCGTATGGCACCACGTGGTTTGACAGATGGCGACGCTTCTTTCTGCCCCTCGAGTAGATTTTCTACTCCAGCTGCAGCTTTCCCAACACGAACCGTTGCGACCTACCACGACCGCCCATGTAGAGAAATCGCAGCAGGGGGCAAATTAGCGCCTGAAAATCATGCTATGGGAAGGCTAATTCTTGCTTGCCAACCTTACGTTGGTGAGCCAGGTTGGAGAAAAAGCGCATTATGCAGCACTTGGTGGAGTTTTGCCGGAACTCCACGTTCCAAGCAGAACGCAGAGCGGGCAAAACTCTGCGAACTCCGCCGGCGGAGCGGAAATATTCACCCACCCTATATTCTATCCATCTAACATTCTATTTCCATTCTTTCCCCCTCATCCATAGTTAGTTGCCACATTCTACTGGAACCATAGTATCTTTGTTAAGGGCCCACATTGTTTTAATTTCTCACAGCCTCAACATTCATAGAATTATTTTTCATTCTCCAGGCAGCTGACCCTTTCTGTCATGCATCTTCCCCTTGTAGGATGGCAGCTTAATCTTTGCAACACACTAAATATCCCATTTGGCCCCTTTTATGCCACAAACACACAGTTCCACATATCTTTTCAGTTCCATTCGTTCAGTATGGCCCCATAGAGTCCTTACTCCACAGCTCCATTCGTGAATGAGTCCAAGTCCCGCCTGTATTGTAGTATTTCATCGCACCTATAGAAGGGGTGATGATGAGTGCTTACCTCGGTTCTGCACCATTGACATAACTAGGACCTCTTACATCTGCTGCTTCTATTGATATGCAGATTCAATGCAACCATTTGCATTTCTATTTTAATACACACAAAGATGACTCTATTCCAATAAATCTCCCGATCTCTTTTTTTAATAACTCGTTTTGTTGAACAATAGCTCAGCATCCAGCAAACACAGTGGATGAATCAATCACACAATGTACACGTTAATCAGAGCAATCCAACTCATGTATATACAGGTAACAGGTGTTGTGAGAGGAATCTTCCCAATTTACAAAGAAGTCAGTCTCCCCCATATGTAGGATTTTCCTTTTTTAATTGCTTCCCCTTCTCCCTTGTTCATCTCTATCTAATTAAGAGCCTTGGAAAGTGCGCCAACTACCCCAAACCTTATCCCATTTCTTAGGACAGCCCCTGCTTTGGTAGACGACTTCCTCCACCCGTTGGCACCAGTCTACATCATTTTCCCAGTCTTCAATACCGGGGGCATCCCCACTTCCCAGGCACGTGCAGGGACGTGCATTTAGAAGCATCACCTTATGAGGAAGCACAAAAAATGGCACATGACTAAGACACTGAATATCTCAAAGGCAATGCCACTGGGGCTCATCTGTGGGACTTTTGCATTTCCTTTTTTTAAAATAGTATATTATCTGGTCGATGTGCATATCCGAAGGACTCGTCCATCAGAGCATTTTTGCAGGGGTTGGGTTAATGACTTCTGTATTTTCTAACATGGCATGCAAGAATCACAATTCTGCCCTTTTAGCAAAATTATCTTTGACTAGAAAAAAGAAAATCACTCAGAAGCAATGTCACTAATCTAATTCTGGAAAAGTCACAAAACATATGACATGATGTTGTTAGGTATCCTTGATAACACAATTTAATGTATGGTTGCCACCTCGAATTGTGTCATCAGGATGCTAGCTTTCCTCAATCCGGCTTTCGTGTGACAACCTAATGCATTCTGGGACCTGAAGTCTTGGTTTACTTCCTTTGAAAAGCTTGGACTAGCCCACTAATAACAAAGGGGTCAATTCTTAGAACGTTTTGCAGGCGTAAGTGGAGCTTTCTTGTGCATAAGAAGTGCTTCAGCGCCCGCAAGGATTGAGGGTGCACGTGGCACTTGTTCCAGCCACAGTTTTGGAGGTGGCACTGCCAAAATGTGTAAAATTGTTCTCCATCCGAGAAAAAAGAGAAGGAAATAAGTGGGTAATTGCAGATTTCTGCTAATACTCCAAGTGCAGATGTTCTGTTCTGTAAGGTCTGGGAAAACAGAGCCAACAGTATAGATGTCAATTTTGTGAAGTCAAAAATTTGGTACATCAAAAGGGCTTACCTCGCCAGATACATTTGTTTTCTGGAGAATAGGTTTTTATTATTTGCATTAGAAATGTGCTTGAGTATAGCCATGAGGTCCAATTCACAAGAAAATAACATACCTTTTGACCTATACCCATAGTCCTGTACATAAATGTAAATCTATGGATTTTGGGAATTCACAAACCTTCCCAGTGATACACCTTGAAAACCACTCCTGTCACAGCTTCCCAGGCATAGTAAATGTCATGTGACCTTTGCAATTTCCCTAGTGCAGAGTTATACTTCCAATTGCACATTTTGTTCTTTTTTAATGTCTGGCGTTAGCCAAAATATTTTGATTTTACTAAAATGATATGTATAGTACTTTTAATTATAGGAACTTTCAGTCAGCCCTCTTCATCTATTGGTCTGTTATTGTGTCATTTACATTTGTCTTCAGACCACTGCAGCGTCCAGCATGGGGCAGTGGGTCAGCCCCCTTCAGGCATTGTCGAACTCCGCTGTGATTGACAGCATCCTTCCTTTTCACCAGGAGCACATCCACACCCAAACAAGTCCCCGGAAGTGCCAGGGACTACTATGGCAGTGTGTGCTTTTTAAAACCAAAACATTTTTTGCTTTTAGCAAAAATCTTTTTTTTTAGATTGATGAGGGTCTGGCAGCTTCAGTAATAATAAAATATTGCTAAAAACATGATAAAACAAAACAAGCACTGGCAAGGCCAAAAGGCTGATGACCAACACAGACCTATTTTCTTTGCCAGTGCTTGTTTGTCCTTGTTTTCCCCAGGGAGAAACCTTTTCCTTACACAACCATGAACTTTTGGGGGTACTCAATTCCCCTTTCTGCCCTGAAAGGGAAAGTACTTCAAACCTTCTACCATTTCGAGGGTGGTCAAGGATTGGAGAGATGTTTGTGAAAGTCAACAAAATGACAATTATGTGGCATTGTTATTATTATTAGTTGTATTATTAGTGCAATTAGATATAGCGCATGAATCACCCGGAAGGGGTATCTCAGCGCTCGGTCAAATTTAAGCCAGCGTATGAGATCTAGAGCCATACTGTTTTTAATGATTTCCTGAAGTTGGAGTAGTTAGGACAAGTTCGAAGAGAGAAAGGCAAACTGTTCCAAATGGTGGGAGCCACATAATTAAAGGCTCGACCACCACATCTGGCGCGTCGCATGCGTGGAATCACAGGCAGCTCTTTGTCACTGGAACGCAAATTCCTAGTCAGAAGATAGCGCTTGAGTTTCTGAAAGAGGTATTGGGAACATTTTCCCTGAAGTGCTTTATAGGTTAAGCAGCAGATTTTAAAAGTGACTCTTTTGTGTCCTGTCAGCCAATGCAAGGACTGTAGAAGAGGAGCCGATGGCGTTCTGGGGGCTGATTGCAGATCAGCCGTGCTTCAGTGTTTTACATCACCTGTAATTTGGCTATTAAAGACTCCTTGTCAGAAGCCAATAGCGCATTTTCGTAATCCAACCAACTTACCACCAGCGCCTGTACCAAGGTCTTTCTGGCTGTCAGTGGGAGAAACGGCAGGGCTTTCTGTAGTAGACACAAAGTGGAAACGCAAGTGCCTGTGGTGGATATAACCTGCTCCCTCATGTTGAGTTCCTGGTCGACCTTCACTCTGAGGTTTTTGCTGCCTTGCTGGGAGAAGGGGCCTTGCCTAACTCCGAAAGCCCCCAGTCTGAAGACCACAGGTCTTGGTCTTTTCCAGACAGAGTGATTTTGGTTTTATCAGGGTTCCACTGGAGGAAGTTATTTAAAATTTAGCCGACAATCGCCTTCATACCAGCCAAGAAACAGGCCCTTGGTTTGTCAATGTCTCCTTTGAGAGTAATGAGCAACTGTGTGTCATCCACATAAGACATGGTTTGTATTCTCTGATAACTTTGGCTGGGGGTGCCACATAAATGTTAAACATAGTAGGGCTCAAACAGGACCCCTGCGATACCCCTTTATCAACTAGTCCGGGCATTCACAAACTCTCTTGGCAAACTATGCCTTGAGCCATTCTCCTCCCACACTTTGTGTTGGGTATACTACGCGTAATCGTGTGCAGTTGTGGGGTACAATTATTATTCAGCATTAAAACCATCTACATCTGCCAGGAATCCTTGTAGACTGAAGTTGAGCTACAAACGTAATTTTACTGTCGTAAATGGGTTTGTGAATCGGACCCCAAGTGTCCTGACAACACAAGTGAGGTCCAAACCCAATGTTAACACTGACCTTAAGCAAACCATCTAAACAAATAAACAGGCAGAAATAAATACACTCTAGGTTTATTCCTCGTGTTGGATAAGCTGCCCGAAGACCAGAGCTCCCAGGGAGTAATCAAGCGCCTTGTACCAGCGTGCCCCCTCCTTTCCTGCACCTCCCCCACTTCTTCCGCCGCCCCGGAGTAATTTTCTTTCTGCGAGATGTGACATTTGCGAGAGGGTTAATGTCAACAGTGGCGACGAGGGTTTCTGCCTCGGAAGGCTGAGTCACCCCCACTACAGGGGAGATTTTATTTTCACCCAGCCTGATGAGTCACGGCAGTTTTCATCGAACACAGACTGTTATGACATATTTGACAGAAATAACACACATGCATAATTTAGTGTGCAATTATATGTAATGAAAAAATGTGCACGACGAGAACACCTCTTCTTCTTCAGCGCTGAGTAATTTAAAAAAAATAATCAAAGGTCTCACTCAACAGCGAGGGTGCTTGAGATGCTCACACAGCCCCTCCGGGGTGGGTACCAAAAGGAGCGAAGGTCAGTGAGTGACATTGCCGGATGTGTGGTAGCAATGCTTGAGCAGTTCTTCTAAGCAAGGGGAGTCCAATATCGGTCCAGGAGGGCCAAATCCATGCCAGATTTTCAGGACAACCGCTGACTATGTCAAAGAGTCTCATAGAATTTAATTGTGGGTAATGTTATGTTTTTTGGGTTTCTTGAAAATCCAGCAGGAGTAATACAATACGATTTATAAAGTGCCTCCTAGTAAGATTCTAGTGGTGTTTCCTTGGGCACCTCAGATTGAGAATTTCTCTATGCAGCATTTGCCAGGCCCTCTTTTAGAATAGAAGCGCCTAGAGGGGCAACTTCCAGTCCTCATAGAGAAGGGTAACAACAACTGGTTATACTGAATTCTAGCTGCATCTTGAAAAACCTCGACATACGGAAAGATTAGCATCTGTTGTTTTATACTGATTAGGAAAGGTAGTAACATGACAAGCTCTTCAAAGTCACAGATTGCGAAAAATCCAACTCTCACACAAAGAAAAAGTACAGCAAATGAGCCGCGCCCCTTCAGCAGGAGAGTGGTAAGGGGGGGGAAAGTAGGCCAGAAAGATTGTCAGAGAGTTCACTTTACAAAATCCTCTAACTTTGAATGTTCTAACTTTGCGGTCAAAGAAAGAGAAGTAAACCCCAATCTCCTTGTTAAAAGACCAGGCAGCTTCTTTCACTCCTTGCTGTGGGGACACTGGGTGTCTGGATCACAGTTCATAACTGGCACCACTAAAACCTGTGTTCATAGTGGTAGCCATTGCATGGCCTTGTTTTGTTAGACTTTGTATGTACTCAATAAACTCCCAAAACATACATGTGCATATTTGAAGTGTGCAAATGAAGAGTGTCGCCGATGTTGTAGGGTGGGTGCTCTATGCAGGAGCTGCTCTCCACCTAAACTTGGGAGCTACCCTGAGTTCTCTGCTTCTGTTTTTGCATAATTTATGCAGCATTCTTTGCCTGAAAGGGTATTGTTTTGATATCTATATATAGCAGCAATTTGTTAGAAGACATACCCTGACATTTGACCTCTGCCTTCTAGATCACAGCAAATGTGACACAATACAAATAAACATAAAGGCATCCTTACTGCTCATTCGCCTTCTATTCTGCGGCATGGTATTTGTGGGGGGTCTGCAGCAGCCCCTGCACCTCTGCTTCCGGCTCCTATGTCTGACTGCGTCTGTACAAGACGAACGCAGTATATGGTGGAAATGAAGTGAGGGCACGCACAGCCACCTTTCGCCCACTTTTCTAAGCAGTGGGCTGACGGCCTCAAAATGCTGACATGTGAGACTTAAACTCTGGTCTTCTTGTTTTTATTCTTACATAATTTGAACTAATTGTAATGAATACAATTTAAAAAAGAGACTGAAAGATTAGCTAAATATAGACCTAAAACCAAAGCTGTTTACTCAAAACTAGTGAAATACCTCATCATTGAAAGTTTGATGAAACATCGCAAGAGGACAAATCTGGATAAACTCAATTTATTGTAGCCAGAGGCATAACACAGGCCCCCGCACCCCCGCGGTGCGTGGGGGCCCCCCGAGCTGCAGGGGGCTATCACAGCACAGTGCTTAGGCCTGAGCGCTCCGTATTAAATGCGGAGCGGGCCCCTCCACGTAAATTGCAGGGAGCCCCATAAACTTTAGTTACACCACTGATTGTAGCTACAGTTTCTGCACATTCATGTCTTTGTTTCAGTAAGGCCCTAGCAGTATGATTTTTACCGGGGAACAAGTTATAGGACAAATGGCGTCCGGCACTGATCAGGGGTGGTGGGGCAGGGAGGCGGGGGTAAATAAAAAACTAAAATCGTACCTCCTGTCCGCGTTCCGCGTCTTCCTCGTCACATCTCCCCACTCCTTCCTCCAGCCGGAACAGAAAGGATACTGGAAGCACCCAGGGCTCCCCTGAGCCAGTCACAACGCTGCAATCCAGCATTGTCATTGGTCTGAGCACTGTAGTTCGGACCTAGACCAGGAATGGGGGCCTGGGCATGCTCTCCACCCAGGCTGTAATGCAGCCTGGCTGGAGAGTGTTAGAATCCGGGGTCTCTGGTTGGCGCAGGTATGCACTTGCGACAAGCAGGGACCCTTTCCTCTAAGTCAGGGCGTAGGATTACCTCTTTAAAAATAACCCCTGCTCACCCTCTAGGTAACGTGGCGCGAGCAGTCAGGCTAGATTTCCAGGTTAAGCATTCAAGGTATCCCACACAATAATCACCACCCCACCACACAAAGACACAAGGCTGTATTTATAGTAAAATAAAGTTCTTTATATATAAGGTCTCTTTAGGCAGGTTGCAAAAATACAGTTCTCTTGTTCAAATAATGTTCCAGTTACTTGCAAATGCTTTTCAGGCAGTCCACAGATGTTACAAGGGCGAAATTAGACTTAACCCCTTGTGTGCGACGCCCTTTCCCCGCCCTGTGCCGGGCGTTGCATTAGCGGGCGGGGTTCATGACGAGCTGGACTCGTCATGGGCACAGCGCAACCGCGGCCCATGACGAGTCCAGCTCGTCATGGGCACAGAAGGGGTTAAAATAGCTTCTTTGGGGTATTTGTACGCTTCGTAGTGCTATCTGGACGCGTCTTGCCGTTCCTCATGCTTCCCGCGTGAGTACGCGTATGCCGGACTCGAACCGTACGGACCGTACCCTCGTAGGTACGCGTCGTACACGTTCGGGACGCTCCTTGCCAAAGTTCACGCTTCCCGCGTGAGCGCCGGCACTGGATTTACCACGGGACGGACCATACAGCAGCAGGGACGCGCCGCACACGGACGGCAGGGCAGGTACGGCTCGTACAAGGCAAGTACAGGTCGTACCAAAGCGCGCAGGGCGCAAATACCTTATTTCTTTGGGGGCAAATGTTCGTGGAGGCTTGCAGACGTCTTCCTTGAGTGTCCCACGTCACGTCCTAGTCCCGGCTCCTCCGTGGACTCCGATGCTTCGTGGGGACGCTTTTCCAACTTCTCAGCACACCAGCGAAGGGGAATGTCCACTGCGGCCTCGGGGGTCCCCAAAGAGGTGTCCCACGTCGCGTTGTCGTCCCTCGCAGTCAGAGGGCGGCGGTGCTTCGTGGAACACTCGAGGATGGTCCCAGCCACACGACAGTGCTCAGAGGCAGGGAGGGCAGCTCGGGGGCGATTCCCAGCGCGTTGCAGCGCGATCGGCTTTCCAGGGGATCACCAGTGCATCTTAGGTCCTCGCGGTGATCTCGGCGGCACAGGGTCAGAGAGGCTCGGTGCTTAGACGGTCAGGGTCTTTTCCTCGCGTTGCGAGCTACGGCTCGGAGGGGCAGTTACTTGCGGTGCTCGGACCGGTTGGACAGGTCCTTGCGGTGCTCGTGGTAGCCCCAGGTGGCAGATGTCGAGGTGCTTCGAAAGAGAGAGGGGCACACAGGTTCTCTGGGGGTCAGCGTCACAGGATCACTTCCAGCAGCTTCTCCTCCTCTGGGGGAAAGGTAGCGCCCACTGTTCCTGGGGCGCAGATCAGGGGGCAAGTTCACAAGCAAGCCCTTGGAGATTGTTTTAAAAGCACAAGTTGAATCAAAGTCTTTTTCTTTAGTCATTTCCTCTCCTTCCAGCAGACAGGCACCCACTGCAGGCCAGTCTCTCAGGCAGAGAGACAGTATTCCTCCTTCAGCTTCTCCAGGTCCTTCTCCTTCAGGCAGAGTTTCTTCTTGGCGCAAACAGGATCTGATTTCTTAGGAGCAGGGCTCCTTCTTTTATAGCACAATTCTTTTGTTCTTTTCGTCGCCAGGGGGCCTGGGCCTGGCTCAGTCCAGTTTTGGAGCACTTTGTTGTGGTGACTCTGCTCTTTCCTTTCAGCAGCAGGGCAGAGACATCAGCCGCTCCACAGGGGGTGGAGCCGGCATTGTGGAGGCAGAGCACAGGTCTATTCAGAGTCAAAGGTGTACTCCTCCCACCCATCCTGGTGTAATCTCTCTACCCACCACCTGGTAGCCAGCCTGTCTCCTGGAATTCCCCAGCCCTGCTCCTTTACTGTTACTAGGCAGAACACACACACACAGCAGAGGCGGACTGAAATGGCCAGGTCAGTAAATACTAACTTTCTAAAAGTAGTATTTACAAACACAGGATATTAAAATAAACTTTACGAAAAGAAGTATTTTATTATTCTGAGTTCAGGCATACTAAACTTGACTTTCTACCATGCACTCTGCGTCCACTGGGATTACAGCGTGTAGTAATTCCAGCAGCCCATTCTGGCCTATGGAGAGCAGGTAGCCTTCAATAGTGAAAAACGAAAATGGCTGTAATTCACTATTAAGACATGCCACACACATCAGGGCATGTCCTACCTTATACCTACAATGCACCCTGCCCTTGGGCCTACCAGAGGGGTGACTAATATGTAGTTAAGGGAAGGTTTAGGGACTGGCAAGTGGGTGCACTTGCGCAGTCAGCGCGACAGTACCAGACCGCGCGCAGGTTCTGCAGTGGCAGACCCTAGACACATTTTACTAGGCCGCTTCTGTGGGTGGCACAACCAGTGCTGCAAGCCCACCAGCAGCATTTGTATTTACAAGCCCTGGCACTCCTGGTGCACTTTACTAGGGGCTGATAGTAAACCAAATAAGCCAAACATGGACACCAATCAATGTATACATTTTACCATAGGGAGAGCATATGCACCTTAGCACTGATCAGCAGTCATAAAACAACCAACACCAGGTCAGAAAAAATACAGGAGGAAGGCAAAAAGTTTAGGGATGACCCTGCAAAAAGGGCCAGGTCCAACACAACCCCCTTCCAGCCAAAGCGCAGGGTAGACCAATCACCACCGTGATGGTCTTCGCTGCTTGGGGCGATAGAACAAGGACCTGGCCCGCAACTGCAGGGGCAGACTCCAGTTCTACGCCAATCTGAACCTATTGGACTTCCTCTGTCCATACTCTCAGGGCCCACCAAGCCAATCCATGGGGAACCCTTCTCCTCACCTGTGGACACCACCTGTGCAACACCTAACCTTAACTGGCCCACAGGTGTGTCCCAACAGACAGACAGCAAAATGCTACAGTGGCCACTGACAGTAGTCAGGGATGAGACCCAAGCCGTATGCCTCTCAGGGCTCTCAATCCTCTGTGGTGCCAGGGAGCGGGGGGCAGTAGCCCCAGGTGCTTGGCACCCTTTGTCCATTCTCCCTCCTGTCAGGTCAGGTATGACATCCTGGCACTGACCCACCAGCCCCAGGACTGTACCCGGCGGCTGGACCAAAGACTGGGGTGGCCTCTCCCACACCCGGTTCTCCCTCTTGGGGCTCTGCACCCTCCCACCTGGAGTGGTACCCCCTTCCAGAATTGCCAGGGCACCTGTGGCAGGTGTCCGGCGCAATTCGCCCACCAGTTCAGGGGTTCTATCCTGCAACTGGGCGTCCAGGTCAGGGGCGACACCCTGAACCCGGCCCTCCAACCTAGGGTCTAAACCCTTCAGTTGAGCCGGGGTCAGAGGCGAGGATTGCCTCCCTCTGCACCCCCTTCCAGATGGCTGCACACTCCCAACTGGAGTGGTACCCCTAGAAGCAACCTGGGTCAGGACACTGATTACAGTTGTCCCACCCTCCAGGTCAGACAACACCTGAACCTGGCTTCCCAACCCTGGGACCAACCCATGCGGTTGAACGCTCGCCTGGCGCACCAGGACTTCGCGGGGAGCACGCATGCTCCCCCTGAGGGTGACACATAACTCCTGTGTCGTGTGACAGTCTGCCTGGCGCAGATCTTTCAACCCCTGTCCATCTGACAGTGCATGAAGATCCCCCAGGACAGAAGTGGTGTCACCATGGTCATTCACTGGTGACGGACGCAGCCCTTCTGGCCGGCCCCTGACCCACTGGTTTTTCCACTGGGGACTCTTTCCCCCTCTCACCCCTCAATCTGGACTTCTGCACCCTCCCAACTGGAGCGGTATTGCCAGACACCAGAACTGAGGGAGGCCTGCTTACAGACACTCCCCATTCACCAGACACTAGGGGATCCTGCACAACGGGCAGCCCCTCAGGACAGACTAGGCTCCCCACCTGGTGTTCCCTTAAAGAACCATCCAGGCTCTGAGACTGAGGTTGGGCCCTACCGGGACATAACCCATTCGCACTCCTTCCCCTTAAAGACAGGACGCGAGGCCCTACACCCCTCTCACTACTACAGGACCTAGCTGGGCTACTCTTAGCCACTTCCACCACACTGGGTTTGAAGATTCCTGAACCATTCCTCTCGGGATCACTCCCCAATGCTTTTCCAGACCCTCTGGACTCCACCAAAAGGTCTGCCTCCAATGTGAGCTCTCTGCGGTCAGAGAACTCACCCTCACACAGGTGTTGGCAGAGCTCTGGAAAACAGGGACTTACAATATGCTCTCCTACAATTGGATCACACAGCCCCCTAGCAGGGTTAACCAAACTATCCTTCACCTTACCATCCAGTGCCTCACACACGTACTCTCCTGAGACTGGCAAGACAGTATCTGACTGTCTCTGTCACACAACCCACACTCTTCTGGGTGGTCTTCACACTCACATACCAGGACTTCAATTTTGGGGGAACCCCTCTCCCTGCACCTCTCATCTAGAGTCAGTAGAGTGTCCCTCCCGCCACTAGGACCATGAACCCCTGCGCCAGTTACCCTATTCCCTTCAGGGATACTGCGCACTACTGGAGCTACCTCATGCCCTTGAACCCCCTGGTGTATGTTAACCCCCTCCTTCAAGTCAGGCGCCACATCTCTGGGTGTGCGTACTACTCTCTCAGCACTAGAAAATTCAATATGGCTGCCACCATCTGAGCTGGATTCCTCCTCCCACTCAGAAAAGCTCAATCTCTGAGCTACGCACCTTTCTTGCTGCTGGGCTGAGACACTCCTGGCCTCAAGCCTCTCGAGCTCCATATCAAGTTTCCTCATTATCAAGTCGTGCTCCATCTGAATCTTTCTTTCTTCAAGAGCCATTTTCTTTTCTTCCAGAGACAGCTTTTTGCTATCTAGCTCCAATTGGCTTTCTAATTCCAGCTTTGCCAATGTTATCTCATGATCCCTGGTGGCCTGTCTGTCTGCTAGCTCCTCTGGCGACAGGCCTCTGCCAAAACTGCGAACGCTTTCCGCTGGTTTCAATGGTGTAACTTCCTTAGTTGTACCCCTTGATTCAATCCAGGCTTTCAGCGCCTTGTAGAGATCTGTTTTGTTCTTGCACCCTGCATGGGGAACCTTGAGTGTCCTGCAGAAGTACTTGAGTTCATCTCACTTGTAGTTGTCCAGCTTTGACTCATCCCATTCCAATTCTTCTCTTTCAGAGGCTTCAGAGATCGATTTCTCAATGCTGTTTGGGCCCGGCATCACTCCAAACACAAGGGATCTTCTTTCTTGGCAAGCGAAGTTAAAATTGTAAAGTTCTGTGGCTCAAGCTACTGGACTTTCTTTACCGTGCAATGGTTAATAATCACTGAGCAGACACCAAGAACGCAAATCTGTAAATCCTCACCGCTGCCACCAATGTTAGAATCCGGGGTCTCTGGTTGGCGCAGGTATGCACTTGCGACAAGCAGGGACCCTTTCCTCTAAGTCAGGGCGTAGGATTACCTCTTTAAAAATAACCCCTGCTCACCCTCTAGGTAACGTGGCGCGAGCAGTCAGGCTAGATTTCCAGAGGGCATTAGGTTAAGCATTCAAGGTATCCCACACAATAATCACCACCCCACCACACAAAGACACAAGGCTGTATTTATAGTAAAATAAAGTTCTTTATATATAAGGTCTCTTTAGGCAGGTTGCAAAAACTACAGTTCTCTTGTTCAAATAATGTTCCAGTTACTTGCAAATGCTTTTCAGGCAGTCCACAGATGTTACAAGGGCGAAATTAGACTTAAAATAGCTTCTTTGGGGTATTTGTACGCTTCGTAGCGCTATCTGGACACGTCGTGCTCACGCTTCCCGCGTGAGTACGCGTATGCCGGACTCGAACCGTACAGACCGTACCCTCGTAGGTACGCGTCGTACACGTTCGGGACGCTCCTTGCCAAACCTCACGCTTCCCGCGTGAGCGCCGGCACTGGATTTAACACGATACAGACCGGACAGCAGCAGGGACGCGCCGCACACGGACGGCAGGGCAGGCACGGCTTGTACAAGGCAAGTACGGGTCGTACCAAGGCGCGCAGGGCACAAATACCTTATTTCTTTGGGGGCAAATGTTCGTGGAGGCTTGCAGACGTCTTCCTTGAGTGTCCCACGTCGCGTCCTAGTCCCGGCTCCTCCGTGGACTGCGATGCTTTGTGGGGACGCTTTTCCAACTTCTCAGCACACCAGCGAAGGGGAATGTCCACTGCGGCCTCGGGAGTCCCCAAAGAGGTGTCCCACGTCGCGTTGTCGTCCCTCTTAGTCAGAGGGCGGCGGTGCTTCGTGGAACACTCGAGGATGGTCCCAGGCACACGAAAGTGCTCAGAGGCAGGGAGGGCAGCTCGGGGCGATTCCCAGCGCGTTGCAGCGCGATCGGCTTTCCAGGGGATCACCAGTGCGTCTTAGGTCCTCGCGGTGATCTCGGCGGTACAGGGTCGCAGAGGTTCGGTGCTTAGACGGTCAGGGTCTTTTCCTCGCGTTGCGAGCTACGGCTCGGAGGGGCAGTTACTTGCGGTGCTCGGACCGGTTGGACAGGTCCTTGCGGTGCTCGTGGTAGCCCCAGGTGGCAGATGTCGCGGTGCTTGGAAAGAGAGAGGGGCACACAGGTTCTCTGGGGGTCAGCGTCACAGGATCGCTTCCAGCAGCTTCTCCTCCTCTGGGGGAAAGGTAGCGCCCACTGTTCCTGGGGCGCAGATCAAGGGGCAAGTTCACAAGCAAGCCCTTGGAGATTGTTTTAAAAGCACAAGTTGAATCAAAGTCTTTTTCTTTAGTCTTTTCCTCTCCTTCCAGCAGACAGGCACCCACTGCAGGCCAGTCTCTCATGCAGAGAGACAGTATTCCTCCTTCAGCTTCTCCAGGTCCTTCTCCTTCAGGCAGAGTTTCTTCTTGGCGCAAACAGGATCTGATTTCTTAGGAGCAGGGCTCCTTCTTTTATAGCACAATTCTTTTGTTCTTTGTCGCCAGGGGGCCTGGGCCTGGCTCAGTCCAGTTTTGGAGCACTTTGTTGTGGTGACTCTGCTCTTTCCTTTCAGCAGCAGGGCAGAGACATCAGCCGCTCCACAGGGGCGGAGCCGGCATTGTGGAGGCAGAGCACAGGTCTATTCAGAGTTAAAGGTGTACTCCTCCCACCTATCCTGGTGTAATCTCTCTACCCACCCCCTTGCAGCCAGCCTGTCTCCTGGAATTCCCCAGCCCTGCTCCTTTACTGTTACTAGGCAGAATACACACACACAGCAGAGGCGGACTGAAATGGCCAGGTCAGTAAATACTAACTTTCTAAAAGTAGTATTTACAAACACAGGATATTAAAATAAACTTTACGAAAAGAAGTATTTTATTATTCTGAGTTCAGGCATACTAAACTTGACTTTCTACCATGCTCTCTGAGTCCACTGGGATTACAACGTGTAGTAATTCCAGCAACCCATTCTGGCCTATGGAGAGCAGGTAGCCTTCAATAGTGAAAAACGAAAATGGCTGTAATTCACTATTAAGACATGCCACACACATCAGGGCATGTCCTACCTTATACCTACAATGCACCCTGCCCTTGGGCTTACCAGAGGGGTGACTAATATGTAGTTAAGGGAAGGTTTAGGGACTGGCAAGTGGGTGCACTTGCGCAGTCAGCGCGACAGTACCAGACCGCGCGCAGGTTCTGCAGTGGCAGACCCTCGACACATTTTACTAGGCCGCTTCTGTGGGTGGCACAACCAGTGCTGCAAACCCACCAGCAGCATTTGTATTTACAAGCCCTGGCACTCCTGGTGCACTTTACTAGGGGCTGATAGTAAACCAAATAAGCCAAACATGGACACCAATCAATGTATACATTTTACCATAGGGAGAGCATATGCACCTTAGCACTGATCAGCAGTGGTAAGGTGCCCAGAGTCATAAAACAGCCAAAACCAGGTCAGAAAAAATACAGGAGGAAGGCAAAAAGTTTAGGGATGACCCTGCAAAAAGGGCCAGGTCCAACAGAGAGCATGCTATGCGCACATGAATGTTTGGCCAGCCCGAGATATCCAGCCAAACATTCATGCGCACGTAGGAAGTGAAAACCACTCCTCCCCTCCCCTGCTCCTTCAGCAGAGCAGCCAAGCCCCGCCCGCTTCCCAAAACTGCAGTGCCTGCAACAAGAACAAATGAAACGATAATAACATTGAGTTATTGTCGTTTATTTTTTCTTACACTGCTAAATAGCATTGGGGCAATGCTCCTCCGCCTTAGCTGAGGAGCCGCCACTGTATCGGACAGGTCCTGAAGTTGGATTTCTGTTCCTGTAGAAAGCTAGTTTTGAACTTCCAAATACAACGGCACTGGCAGCTTCCTCATGTAAAACATTTGTCATGATTTTTCTTGTTACATTGAAAATATTGGTGCATTTCATCACATTTTCTCACGACTTGCACCTGAATCACCTAGGTGTAAATCGGGTTTTTAGATACGTGTAGGAAATGTATGCTGCCGTTCTGTTACTTATCTACAGTACGCAAGTGCTGCGTCTTTGAAAGTATATAGTGCTAAGAAACTGGAAATGAAAGTGCAAACTTAAAATTGAGTATTAGAGAGAAGAGAACTAAGCCAAGGTTGTGTGCACTGGAAAGAATTACAGGACAGAGGAAGAGCGGGTGAAATACACAAAATAAGGGAAAACTACGTAGACACTGAGAGTGAGTAACATTCCACTCTGTGATGGATGCAATAATTTCTTCAGTCCTTAGATTCCTACTACACAGAGTAGATCTAAATTGATAAAATAAGAATGTATGTTGTAAAAAAAATAGTATTAAAAAAAATGGTTGTAAATGCATTACAATATCTTAGTCAACTGTATGTTACCTATGCACTATTACTTTTTTTCACGAGTTTACATAAAAAAACACTTAGTGTATCGGTTCTTTAACTTACTTCATTTGCCTGCTGAGGAGACCCTGATGCACAAACGTTGACCTGTGGGACCTCCCAGCCTCCCAGTGACTGAGTCCTTTAGAACAGGGGCATAACGCAGGCCCCTGCAGCCCTTGCAGTGTAGGGGGGCATCCCCCTCCAGTGGGCCCCCAACCATTCAAGGAACGCCGCATTCAGCCCATGGCCAATGAATATCTGTGAGATATCGGAGACACGTTTGGCGGGGTCCCATCATTTTACGTGACGCCGCTGCTCCAGAGAGGCGTCACTAATGTGTGTGTGAACTGTGTGTTCTCTGCATTTGTAAAAGAAGGTGCAAGTACCGCATTCCTATCAGTGGTTGTCCATTCAAACCACCGCTCCTGGACCTTTTACAGAGCCATTAAATCATAAACTAACCGTAAGGGTAGTCAGGGCCCCACAGAGGGCTCCTGGATTCCCTAAAATGTGGACACAGTTTGCCACGTTTTCCCAGTCTGATGGGATGGGCAAAATCTGTCTTCTCCTATGGCTGCTCAGTATCTCGCACCACTGTACGGATGGGGTTAGAAGGCAAACCTCACACTCAACATGCTAATGAGGAACCGCGGACGTATTGGGATGGGCAATGCAAGCAAACAATGAAGGAAATCACCTGGGCGTGACCCAAGCACGCAAAAGCAGGAGAATCAGACCCAATGCACCAATTAAAACCCCATATTTCTAAATGGCACAACAACTAACAAAAATGGTAATTCATGGGCCTGCCAAAAGCAGATAGAGGAGATAACAACAGGTCTTGAAGAAAGCGCATGCGCGCTGCCTAGGCTACTCCAGAGATGCGTCACTAATGTGTGTGTGAACTGTGTGTTCTCTGCATTTGTAAAAGAAGGTGCAAGTACTGCATTCCTATCAGTGGTTGTCCATTAAAACCACCACTCCTGGACTTTTAACAGAGCAATGAAATATTTAACTAACCATAACGGTAGTCAGGGCCCCACAAAGGGCTCCTGGATGCCCTAAAATGTGGACAAAGTTTGTCACGTTTTCCCAGTCTGATGGGATGGGCAAAATCTGTCTCCTAAAATGGCTGCTCAGTATCTCGCACCACTATACGGATGGGGTTAGAAGGCAAACCTCACACTCAACAAAGCTGAGTGATATCACTAAGCCCTGGTGTTTCACCAAAAGAACTGTTGGAGGAAAGCAAGGAGAATGATCTGGTGCTAATATATCATTCTTGAGTAAGGACCACTTTTCCTTCCTTTTCAAGAACTTATGAATTTAGACCAGGTACCCTGAGTATTTAGCACCTTAGAAACTCCCCAAACAAAATAAACAAAAAACAAAATTAATAAAATAAAATCTGTATTCAGGTCTGTTCTACTTCATTCTTTCCTTGTGCATCCACCCCTGGCTCCAATGCATCTGGTCTTCGGTTGTGGAATAAAAAGGCAGCGGTGCTTAGGTAGGCAATTTATTTTTCTCAAATTGATTTCTTGACTAGGATGGATTAACCCAGGAAGATCATCTGGACATTAGAAGTGCTAATAAGCAACATAGAGCCCCCTCTAATGACACGCATGGGATTATGCATCCCTCCTGGGATTTAAGTGTACAAAAGCAACAACTGCTCTGCAGTTAAAGGTATTGATGTTGAATTATCAAACACATTTTCACAAATTACTGGTATAAATCATCGGCAGACGACGTTAGAGACTTGCCGGTTCGAGCTAGCAGGGGATTATTCATGGCTGTATTTTTGAAAGGGGGCAAGGACAGATTGCCTTTAGAGATAGATTTACATAGGGCTTCCAATTTTATCTGTACAGATCAAATAATAATATTTAGGAATAGATCTTTTTAGGTCTTAGAAGCTAGACAATACTCATTGTCAGAATTTGTGTAATGAATAAAGCATACTAAAATAAGTTCATATTTGCATATTATAACCTGGCCTGCCAAAAGAGGGTAAATTGGTTGGGAGGGAGCAATTCCTATAGTTCCTAGCAAATTTGTTACAGTTGGTTTGGTGCAAATGTGAAGGTCATGTGCCAACAAGTGGACTGAATCAGAGACATTTTTGCTACAGGTGTAAATGGATCTTCTGATTGCATTACTGGTACAACCCCACCATACATCAATGAGTCTTGCTTGGTGCAGCAAGGGATGCAAATTTCCTTTCAGTTTACATTAATCAATATTCATACAGCCTCGTCCTACACCCCTATCGCCGACGTGCTAGACCATATCTACAATTCACTGTTTTCAGAGAAGAACAGTATTCTAATTGCATAAGACAATCGTGTCTGCTAATTAAATTTAATTAACTAGGGCCTCTGAAACATGCTAGATGCTACTGAGAGCAAAGAACACACAATTGATGGACGGAATGCAGAACAAATCAAAACATTCACCCCCAGTCGAGAGATCTGGTTTAAATCCATCATGCTTGTTTCCGGTCCAGGGAGGACCTGGCCTGGCAGTTTGGTCTGGACTGTTCCCATGGGGCACAGGGTCACGACTGATTTGCATATGGCTGGGTCCAAACTGGGGTGGCGTAGTGGGCAAAAAAACAATGGATTTAACCCAGATCTTTTGACTGAGGGAAAATGTTTGCATTGCCAGCATTCCGTCCATCATTTGTTTGCTGATACTAATGAGAGACACTTGATTAAAACTAGAACAAAAGAGTCAAGAAGCAAAGTTTAGGAAGGATATAAATTCTTGAACTGAAGCAATCCGAAAGCTCTTGTGTTATCTTCCTCGTCGTTTGTCATTCGGTGTGCTTCGGAGTCCAGCTTTGGCAGCCACCAGAGGCTGGACATTTGCCATCCTATGGGAACCACATCCAGCCAGAAGGGATGCTGTTCTTGTAGTGCACATACTCTTGCGTGGGACTACCATAAGTAAAATGTGTTATTAAAGATGTGAGTCTGTTTTGGACCTACTATTAGTAAGAGTGGGGCTACCATAAATAAAATGTGTTAAGGATGTGTAGTCTGTTTTGGGGGTGTCTGAAATTCATGTAATATGCTTTCACGTAACAATGCAAAATGTTATCAAGATTTTGCAAAATAATGAGAAATTGCATCAAATGCAAATCTGTCATTTGTGCTATATTTTACCATGAAATGTGTCCTCGTATCAATGTTAGACATGAGGATGCATTTCCAATAAAATAAAGTGTGAAAAGGTTACACGTGTTCAGATGTTCTCATGTGTTTGTAGTAAATTTTTACCACGAATAGTGCGTTTGCTGTAAATTTTTCCACGAATGGCGTGTAATTACACAAGTTGGCATAAAGCGTCATTTCGGCAATTTTATTTAACAGGTAATTCGCAAAATCACATAAATTATGCTGGCCCAATTTAAATTTCCCCCAGACCTAGTCTGTTTCCTCACTGTTGTGGGTATGAAGCTTGGAGGCTAAAGTTTGACAGGCAGGGAGAAATACGTTTGCTTGTGAGTTGATAGAGATCATTTAAAGGTGGTATCAGCCTTAAACTGTTCGTAGGAGTAGATGACGCTACAACGACTTGCAATAAAGTCTAATCAATTTGGTGAACTCTGCAATTCATTGAATGCCTTAATCTCCAATATAATGAAAACTATGAGGGATGGAGATCATGTCCTAAACAGAATACCTAAAATGTCAGACTTGTTCAAATGTGTTAGACAAGACCTGGAGCTACTTGCCAGCTATGTTTTTACAAGGTCATCGAGGCCATTTGAAAACCTGTTTTTACAACAACAAAAAACAGCGCTTACTCATTTCGTGAGGGGTCAGTGATTCATTAGCTTTATGCATTAAAACAGTTATTGGCAAATCAAATTATTGTATGTTTCTTGTGAAGTGGAAAGTTTTACACAGGCTTCACAACGCAACAAAGGTAGAGAATGGACAGCATCGCACATTCTTACCTTAAACTGTTAAACCTACATTAAAATGTTTTGGGTGAACTAAAAAGGATTTTACTGGTGTCTCCCTACTACAAGATTAACAAGCATTAGAAATGCAATAGGTCTCGCATTCTTTTGAGTTAGGACTATTGGCATAGCTCAACAGCGACTGGACAGAAATTTGAAGGTGCCGAACAGAGCATTGCTCCGTGAAACGGCCTGAAAGCCTAAAACGATGTTGATAGCCTACAAAATAAATAGACAGATCAGGGTGACCAGGAGGAAGCGGGGACGTATTGGGATGGCCAATGCAAGCAAACAATTAAGGAAATTACCTGGGCGTGACCCAAGCACGCAAAGGCGGGAGAATCAGACCCAATGCACCAATAAAAACCCCGTATTTCTTAATGGCACAACAACTAACAAAGGGCAATTTATGGGCATGCCAAAAGCTGATAGAGGAGATTACAACAGGTCTTGCAGACAGCGCATGCGCGCTGCCTAGGCTCGACCTAAAAATAAGAGGGTTGAGCAATGGACTTCGCTTTGTTGACATGTTTCAGAGCTTAAATACTGCCTCTGTGACATTGGGTGCCTTCCGCTGGACTATTGATCTTGGTATCTATTATCAAATATTGTGAAATAGCCTCAGGTTCATTGGGTATGGAATGGAACTGCACTAAATATGTCCTTTGTTTATTCATAAGATGGGGTAAAAATAGTGGAAACACCCCTTCTTCATTGAACAGGTACACCTTGGGCAGAAACAGTGCAAGCTTCTCTCCTTTAGAGAGAGAGAGAGAGCAGGCACAGCAATGGCACCAACACAAGCCCTCCTCATGACAGGACATGTACAAATCAGGCAGCAGTAATGCAAGCTTTGCTTTCTCGCAGAACAAGTAAAGCATGGCAGAAGCAAATCAAGCTTCCCTCTCTCACAGAAGGCAGTCAGGGCAGTCTTCTATTCCCTGTAGAACATGATCAACATGGCAATGTAGGGCAAACTTTAATCACTGACAGAACATGTATAATTCAGGCATGAGTGACATTTAGGTGACATATAGCTCTCTGGAGTAGTGCATAACTCACTACGAGGCATGTATACATGGGTAAGTGAGTGGATATGCAAGTTCTGGCTCTATCCTCGTTTGGCTGATATTCCACGTCAACATCCTGAAAGTCTTGTTGCTGTCACTCTAAAATCTGCTGTTTGTGGTTTTGTTTGGTTTTCCATGTCTTGAGAAATAGTCATTACCTAGTAGGTCATTGTTATTTGGAGCCGACCAGCCACAGCCTAAGTAACTAAGCTCTATAGAGGCACATGTGCTAACCTTTTAGAAAAGGGTTTAAATGAGTTCACGCTAGGCGCTGTGCAATCCCAGCCTTGGTGCTGCACTTGTTCAAAAGGTTGAAGGCTGCCACAGCATATAAACAAAGGTCTTCCAAATGCTGTTTACATGTGTTGTATGTACAAATGGTGTTTATCGCAATAAAGCCTGCCCTTGTGGCGTTGATAATGCTGGGCAAAAAAAGTAAAAAACGATTGCTTTCTTTAGAAAATGCATATAGTAGATAAAGGTCTTACAGCGTGAGGATTGAGTGTAATTTCCAGATGTATAATAGTCCCTGATGGATTCCAATGGAAGCTCTTTTTGGAAGGCATAATGACAAGTCAAATAGCTGACAGCATGTGGTGGGCGAATAATACCTCTGAGTTGAACCTAGTTTCAATCTATATACATTTTAAAGAATTGGTAACGGTACATCTTGCAGACAGCTGTGCTGTCAAGCCAGATGTAAAAAGGGAACGTGTCATAACATTTATTGATGCAGGTATATTTAAGAGTGAGTGGTAATTAATTCCAGGCCTCTAGGCACCTAAGTGTTCAAATGTATCTTTTGTACTATTTTAATGACTTTGCAGTGTGTACAGATCGACATTTTTCTTTGCTCTCCTATTAAATAGATTAATGGAAATGAAAGGCTTCCTTACCACAGGAATCCACAATATGTAATAACTCGGTGACTGTGTCTGTATAAATATAATTATTACATGTAAGGTAGGGTACATACCATACCTAATTATAGGTCGTCATGGGAGCAGACAGAACCCTTGATCCTTCTTCTGAGTGCAATCTATTTAGAAAAGCAATCACAAGAGGTTAATCGCCATGTCCCCCTGTGTGTGGCATTTAAAGACCCCATTTAATACCCTTGTACTTACAGAAGGCTGAAAATAATGTCATGTTTAATGACAAGCTCTTTGCATTTTAAGAGTTAGTTCCAATGGGATGTATCGCTGGCATTTATCAGCAAACCTCAGAAAAGCTGCTCTTCCAGCCACCATGGGACTGCTTTTCGACTCAACACACAAAGAAAGGCATTCGTTTGAATGGAATCTAAGCTGTGAGGGTTTCTTCCTTGGGTGATGGGTGAGGGAGGGTATCCAAGGAGGCAGGATTTTACATCAGGCATTGTGCGGAGGTAGTATTTTGTGTCATGGTAACCAAGGAGACTGAAATTTATATCAGGGTATCCGAGGAGGCAGGATTTTATATCAGGGTATTCAAGGGGGTACGGTTTTGTATTGGGTATCCAAGGGGGCAGGAGTTTTTTATCAGGGATTCCGCTGAGGTAGTATTTTGTATCAGGGTATCTGAGGAGGCAGAATTTTATATCAGGGTATCCGAGGAGGCAGGATTTTATTATAAAGGTATTCGAGGAGGTATGGTTTTATATTGGGTATCCGAGGAGGTAGAATTTTATATAAGGATGTTCGAGGAGGTACAGTTTTATTTTCGGTATCCAAAGAAGTAGGATTTTATCAGGGATTCCGCAGAGGTAGTATTTTGTATTAGGGTATCTGAGGAGGCAGTATTTTATATAAGGGTATTCTAGGAGGTACTGTTTTTATTGGGTATCTGAGGAAGTAGAATTTTGTCTCAGGGTATCCGAAGAGGCAAGATTTTGTAGAAGGGTATCCAAGGAGGTAGGATTTTCTATCAAGGTATTCGAGGAGGCAGGATTTTATATAAGGTTATTCGAGGAGGTACGGTTTTATATTGGGTATCTGAGGAGGTAGAATTTTGTTTCAGGGTATCCGAGGAGGCAAGATTTTGTAGAAGGGTATACAAGGAGGTAGGATTATATATCAGGGTATTCGAGGAGGCAGGATTTTATATAAGGGTATTCGAGGAGGCAGGATTTTATATCAGTGTATTAGAGGAGGCGGGGTTTTGTATCGGGTATCTGAAGAGTTGGTGTTTTGCATCAGGGTATCCGAAGAGACAGGAGTTTGTATCCCTATTTTCAGACAATGGCTGAGACTGATTACTATGGGTGTGCAACAGTAGTGGTCCGTGGAGGGAGTTTGGTGGGCGGTGAGGCGGGGTGGGGGAGGGGCGGGGGAAATGTAAACACCGGAATATGGATGAACGGAGGTAAGTACACATTTAAATAAATAAAACGAATTTCGTTGCGCGCACTGCATCGCATTTTGCGATGCAGCACGCGCAAAGGAATTTGTTTTATTTATTTAAATGTGTACTTACCTCCGTTCATCCATATTCCGGTGTTTACATTTCCCCACCCTGCCCCTCCCCTGCCCCGCCTCACTGCCCCACCGAACTCCCTCCAGAGACCGCTACTGGTGTGCAAAAATGTAAATTCCGTTAGTGGGATTAAGCAACACTCATAATATTGTAATTCTTGAAAATATGAAATTATGATTGCTTTGAGCACATACGACTTTGGCATCTGTTTTCCAGCAAAAACCTTTATTGTAGGACAATAGACTGAAGAGTAAATCTCTTTCATTTTTGTGCTAATCATCTATTTTGTGATTTTTTCTGTTGCATTTTCTTAAAATTGCAAACATAATGAAATTTGCTAAATTGTGCTCACCATTTTATGAAGTGTGGGAAAGGAATGTCTGACAATTTTTGCAAAGGATGACAAGCAGTTCAGGGAGCTTGTATGGCGATACAAATTTCATTTCCGGATCTATGCACATTCAAACAAATGTAGGTGCATATAGTTTGAAAATAGCAACTTCTAAGCTTTATTTTCAGTAAAGAGGCACTCGAGAGCAAATCCCCTTTCTGTTGGAGGTGGCATCAGATATGGGCCTCTTTGGCCAAGTTGTGGCCCCTCTTATTTCAGACTGGGCTTCGAATGGACAGTGGGTGGTTGCACTGAGGCAGGTGCGGTGTTGGTGAATGTGAGTGCCTCTGCTGAAGAGGTAAGAGAAGCCACTGCCTGAGACGATGTGAGGTGAAAGGGGCTGACCCCTTTGGCGCCTAAAAGCTCTCAACCTACTTCCGGGGAAATTCCCTCTCAAACCGCACAAGGCACAGCAGGTCCACCATGGATTTCAAACAAAAATTAAAACCTTTCACGCTCACACTTGACAGAGCCAAGGCCTGCCCCCCCCCAGTGTGCAACCACCAAGATGTGAGTACACCTGCAATGTTGCCGCCTGTGACTGTTGTTATAGCTTATCGCATGCATGTGGAAGCATCACTCAAATGATTGTGTGTGAGTGTTTGTGTGTGTGCGTGTGGTATATCTGTCTGCTGTGTGTGTATAGTGTGTGGTGTGTGTTTCGTTATGTGTGTGTGTATGGTGCGTGTGTTGTGTGTGTTGATGTGTCTGTGTTAGTGTGTGTGCTTGTGTGTAGTGTGTGTTGATGTGTATGTGGTGTGTGTGCTTGTGTGTGGTGTGTGTTGGTGTGTGTGTGGTGTGTGACTGCAGGGAATGTGTTGTGTAGTGCGTGTTGTGTTTTGTCTGAGTGTGGTGTGTGTGCATGTGACTGTGTGTGTGTGTGATTGCTGTGTGTGTTTACATGTGTGCACGATGTGCAGGGTATGTGGTGTGTGTTTTGATGTGTGTGTGTGAGGGAGACCAAGTCTGTACGTAGGGTTGTGTGTGTTGATGTGTCTGGTTGAGTGTGTGTGCTTGGGTGTGGTGTGTGTTGGTGTGCGTGTGGATATGCTTGTGAGTGATTGCAGGGTATGTGTTGTAGTGTGTGTCCTGCATGTCTGTGTGTGGTGTGTATGTGCATGTGCATGTTTGTGTGTATGTGTTCATGCATAAATGTCACATCATGCACACAACTTTCACCAAGTCACGTGTAGGTGGTTCGTTCCAGTGTAACGGATCTTAACCTGCGACTGCATATTATGTGCACATATATTTAAATGCACAATACAAATATTGGGGCTGTGCATACATTTTTGGGACAGTAATCGAAATGCCGAACAGTGGGCTCAGAGTGGCGAGGAAGGTGTAAAGCTAAGCCGCAGCTTCAGTGTTTGGAGTATATTTTTGACAATCGCGTGCACACAACCCCTAAAATGAATGACATGAGGAATGCTAAGGGATGGATTGACTGGGGGCGCTCTAATATGTGCAATTTTTAGGAGCGGTGGTATTTCACCTGAACGATTGTTCACCCGACAAAAGACAACATCAAACAACCGTTGTCTTTCCGCTGGTGACTTCTTTCAAAAATCCATTTCACAGCAGAGGAAAAAGTCCCCGGCAGCCGCCGTCCTCGTGCGCATTATCACATCTCGCGCCGCCTGCTCCGCGCATTAATTACCGCGCGAGAGGTGGGATAATGGACTGGGGGAAAGACGGGATGATAGGATTAATTTAATGTCTTTGCTGGGCTGTGGGGGAGGGCGGGAGGCGCAGCTGCCGCCCTAGGATTTTTGTACCTTTAGTACAGCCGTGTTTTTGAAGAATCCACTGCTCAAAAAGGGAAAGGAGCTCACATTTTTGTAAAATAAACCTCTTGGGGCCGTGATGGGAGTGTGAAGCTGGAATTATGTGGCACTGCATACAAACCACCCGTAAATAAGTATGCCGATCACACAGACGGGTGATTTCAGGCGTTTATTTCTTAAAAATAAATATTTTATCTACTGAGCATATTCATAAACCAGCAATTATAGCTTGTTTTCCTGACAACGCCTGCAGGCACAAACCCTGGGCTCAATGACACTGTAAGTGACAGATTGCTATTGACTAAAGTTTGAATTGCCATGTAAATAGACGTTTAATTATTTGATTAGACAATTATTTTGAGTAGTGTATTTATCTTGCAGGAGTTGTGGGGCTTGGTGTCTTTCTTTTATTTTATTAGATTCTTACAACAAGCCTTCTTCATGAGAACTTGTAAGGTGGATAAAATATGTATTTCTTTCTCTCTTTCCCTTTCTTTCTTTCTTTCTTTTTGTTTTCTTTCTTTCTTTCTTTCTTTCTTTCTTTCTTTCTTTCTTTCTTTCTTTCTTTCTCACACATTGCAAAGTAAATTGCTTTTTGGGACCATAACTCTGCCTAACACAACCATACTAATAAAGACAAATATTGGATACCTGAAAATTAATGAAAGATCAAAATTCTCCATGACCGGTGGACACTGTGGTATAGGGCATTGATGGTGGCCGCGGGTCGGTGCTACGGCGAGTGAATTATCAGGCAGAGCATTATAAGGCAATGGATCCATATTTCACTTGCTATTGAATGGCATAATGTGCATTAAAGTAAGTTGGAAGATGAATTGTAAACAGAGGAGGCCAAAAGACCACTTTAAGCTTCTGAATGTATGTACACCCATGAAAAATGTTTTAGATTAATGCACATCTTGATTGGTGTCTGCTGGTTTATATGCATCTTGGGAGAAGAGGAAGCATTGTGTTTACTTCTTTATGGTATGCGTCATCTCAGCATCCTAAAAGCGAATCGAGCTAAATAAAGGCAATTGATTGATAAAGTACTCTGGTACAATGTTTTATAGATGGATCAAACAATTAGAGCCAAGGTACGAATCGAAGCCGAACTAGGACATGACCAAGGGAAGTGCTCCCTTCTAGACGAAGAAAGAACATGTTTTGTTGTCAACAAGAACTTTCTGGAAGTCATACGAAGGGTTCTTTCTTGCGAGACCATGGTGCGCAAGGCACTGGACCACATCCTCAGTGCGATTGCTTCAAACTATGGTCCATCCTCAAGGGAAGGATGAAGATGTGACGTCAACCTTTAAGAAGCCCTTGCCAAGACGGCTGGTTTTCTAACACGTCTTTGAATATGATTGCATTTTTGGTTGCAATTTCAGTTAAAAGACATTTATGGTCCAATCTTCAGTTTAGCCCATCATGGCAGATATACCTTTGGTGACGTTCTTTCAAAAATCTCAATATTTGGGTCAATTTTGAAAAAAACACAGTAGCCTTAGAAGAACAGGAGCCTCACTGAAGAGCTTTGATGGGAATTCTGTGATTCTACTGAGAGATATGTCAGGGTGTATGAGCCTCTTCTCTATGCACAAAGCCAGATGGAGCACACGTCCAGGATATCTACAGAAACTGGCACCACTAAGAGGCCACGAGGAAGCGGTGATGAATGGTCAGACATTAAATCAATCAATAGACCTAGGTGTGCCTCAAAGTGAGAAGAAGATTGGTGAAAGTGCAAGGACCCAAGTTGTGGAAGTCCATACACCTTCTGATGCCCTGACGATTCTCCGTGATTGAAGAAAGTGAGTCGTGGGTTTCATCCTCTGCGTCCATGCCTTCACAAAAGACGTTTTCTGCACATCTCAGTGCAAACTGAATAAATAATGGATCTGTAATGCGCAGCAAATCAATTTCATATAGCCCAGTGGACCATATGATAAAGATAATACATTTTGCTTCCATGTTTCGCAGAGAGCTGGTGACCCAGACTATTCTCTAGCTCATCACAGAAAATAATCATATGTAGGGTTCAAGTTTTACAAATGCCTTCAATGTGGTGAGAAGTCAAACACCCAACCGTAGTGATCGACATCTAAAGGGCAGTGGCTCATGGTGGGTGGTGAGGAGAATGAGGGCAGGTCGTGGATACACGCAGTCTAACTCAGGCATGCAGGTAAACTGCTTAAACTGTACCCTCCAGATATTCATGGTTGAGCACAGTACATGGACCCTTTCCTCATATTAAAATACTGGTTCAAGCCCATTTGGATATATTTGTTTAAAGTTTCTGTGATTGCAGCATGAACAGAGCAATTGCTTACCATTAGTAACCGAAGTGCATCCTTTCCCCTACTCGGTACAGTCAATAGTTGTTTTGTTGCTAGGTACTCACTATATAGATAGACCTTCATACATATTTCTGATTCAAGATTTTGATTTCCATTAATTTCAACAAAAGGAGACTTCCGCTTGCCAAGGTTCACCGCTACCTCGAATTTGATTCTGATTTAGAGTTTGAGTGATGTATCGGTTGGAAATCTGCTCTGTTGGTCAGTAGCTGTTCTACGACAATATGGTGTTTTTAATAAAAACCTGTCCAAACAATGTACCCATGATATTGAGTACCAGCAAATGGTCATAGTAAGTGGACGTGGAGGTAAAAAATAGTATATTTATAGTTCCTTATATATATTCACCTTGACAATGCTGTTAGTTGCTATAATGTACGATACTCCGGTAGATTGATGTTATAACCATGATATAGGGAAACACAACTGATCAGTATATATCAGCCCCCCAAAACTAGAATTAATCTTGTATTCAAAATAATTTCCTCCAGAATGGTGCAACCAAAGTGCAGGGGATCTGTACCAGCCTGAGAAAGACGCATAATCATGTCCTTCCTCAACACACATTGCAAAACTATACACATCCAATCATTTGAACTCTCATATTCTGCATGAAATTTGTTTGAAATTCAAGGAGTCACTATTAGGGCCCAGCACCATGCTGAATGAGAGTGTAAACTTGACGCAATCACCTTCATCAAATATTGGGGTGTCTCCTGCAATTCCTGCGTTGATGGATCAAATGGAGAAACCTGGCACTATCAACTCATAAGCAGCTTTCACAAGCTCAGCCGCTGAAGAGGCAGGTTGCAATTTATCCCAAAAGAACTAAATAAATGAGATGGAACAGGCCTGATCACCGAGCTGCACATAACTCGATGGTGTTGTCCCAGAATTCCATCCAATCCTGCTTGCTTTTGCGCCATATAAATGCTCTATCTAGGCTTGCATCTTGCTGTAGTTTCTAGTGAATACTTTTCATCCAGCAAGGCTGCCAAAAAATTGTATCAGCATTGTGAGATGCATTGTCCTTCTAGAGGCACAGTCGGAGAGTACAGCGGATCACACCTTTGAGACATAAGACCATAAATCCATAGGAGCACCACCCTTTTCATGAGATACATACAGTACGTACCCCTCTGCCTATCCTTAAAAAATCTCCTAACTCAACCTTTTCTTCAGTTATTTCTTCTTATCACTTGAAGTCTTGATCAACGCTTTTAGCCATAGTCTGTAAGAGAAGGTCTGTGAGGGTGCAGAGTCCTGCTGGTCTGCAGGGGAAGGGCTACCCTACAGCAAAGTCAAAAACAGTATGATTCATTTAGAGAAGATCCCAAGGAGCAGTTTGCAATTCTGCAATCGGTCAACACTTGCTTTAGCCTCTTTGTTTGTCTTCAGTACCTGAGTGGTAGTTAGTTTTACTCATTAACTTTTCTAACTATGATATGGTACGAGAACACTTCAACAAAAATATCTTTTGACAGAAATATTGTGTCCTAAATATTGTTTACAAAAACATTGGTCCAGTGGAGCTAATAATGTCAATTCTACACTCAGTGGCATCATATGTTTGCCAACGATATTTTGACATATAACCTTTTTAGCATGCATTGTGCCATTAGTAGGAATATTGGTGGTAAATATTGGTTGCCACTTCTTGAAATATAAGCTAGATTTGTTGTTGATAGAGGGAATCTGGTTACGTGCAATCTGCTACCTGTTTCTTTGTGAATTTACTGTTTCTCCTTTTCTGAAGTCTTCCAAATCTGCTTCTTTTCTTGAACAAGAACCAAAGTCATCTACATAATTGGTACTTAGTACACCATTCTTCTGATGCCTGAATCTGAAGCATCTTTCATGAGCTTCTCCTCCTCTGGTACGCGTGCTGCAAAGAGGTTTGCAGGTAATGGGCCTTTCATGCCTGCCTCTGGCAGGAGAGCTGAAGGCCAAACCCAAAAGAGATGCACATTTCACATGATCATAACAAGGTCTCGTTCTTCTGCTCTGAGACACAACCCTACTGCACTTGTGACTGTCACACTAATCCTGGTCAGTCTGGCAAATTTCATGATGTAGGAGAGTTCTAGGGTTTGCAAGCTTTGGCAACTCTGCCAGTGTCTTTACATGGTGAAACCTCCACCCAACTTGAAATATGAGGAGGTGTCAATGATGAACCTCACCGGTACGAATCAGAACTTCCGCCATGATAGGCACGAGAAGGCGACCAAGAGATAGCCTTGGTGCTTGATTCTTCTCCCTTAGCAGAATGAGTCATTAGTCATTTAAAAATACTGGCAGTGTACTGTGTAAATGGATTTTTAGACTGAGAATTTGTGATGCTCAGAAAGTTATGAGCATTCAGGTATAAAGTTCACATTGAGGTGGTTTATGTTGATGTGACAAACACAAAGGTCTCAATAAGAACGCATTATCCACAAATGTGTGTTGTGGAGATGAAGGTCCTCACACTATCCGCACAGCCGTACCATCCTGCCCTCTTCTTCAATTTTCTGGTTCTGACTGTGTTTTCTCCCAGTTGACTGGACGTCATTGAGCCCATTGGATGTGTCTCTCCTGCTTTTGCGCTGCTCTCTAGCAGAATGAAGGCCTCTGTTGGCTGGGATGTAACCGAAACGTGCCTTCATCCACATTGAAATAGAGTCTAGCCACTGCCCATGCACCAAGCTATGAGGTGGCTGATGCTGATGGGATCTTTGATTCCAGTGAGACGCAGCGGCCCTTTCTCCTGCATCACTCCCTCAGTAGCAAAGTGACCTTCTCTGCGTAAAATGTGAAGAGTTGTTGAGACTGTAACTGATTTCCCTTTGGACTGTGTTCATTGTCCTCTTTGTCACTGACTATCACGTTAGCCTGATTAACGTGGCACTGGAGTTTTGACTTTGGATGAGTTTCATTGCCCCCTAAAAAGACCAATTCACGTTTGGAGAAGGGGATGTTATGTGACATATTCTTTGCTGGTTGATTTCATCCTCCCGGGTTGTCCTCTTTTGCACCAGAGGTGGCCGAGAAACCAGGACAAAGGGCAAACACATCAGCCCACCCTTAATGCCTTGCAGCACTCAGTCTGCCACCCTTGGCTCCATTGACCACAACTGTGGATACAGCCATAAAAAGAGAACTGAGACCAACTGTTTCCAAATTCAGCCAAGATCTCTGAGCCCTTCACTGCAGGGTCACCGCCTCTAGATCCCAATGTTAATTTTAATGGAGCACTTTGCTTTGATTCAAACTTGTGACCTGCAGACATTGTGCATCATTTGAACATTTAATGATCCCCAAGGGTATAAGATACATTTGATGTTTGTTTTAGCAGAGGCCTTGCTTACTTCCCGGATGCTTTGCATCTGTTGCCCTTGTTTCTCCGGAGAGGATGTGACACATTTCGATGCTTTGCACTGAATCTACAGCTTTCCAAATAAATGTCTCCACATTTATATACTTGAGAGGATCCAGTTTCTCCCTGAAATTATTGCTTGCACTTTAATTGTTCTCTCTCCCTCCCTGTGCCCAATTCCGCTCCACCGTAATGTGAATATCGGACAGCCAGACTTAAATATTATATCCTTTTCAGACAGCACGAAATGATCACATCTGAGAAATTGTGCAGAACGGGAATTAGAGAAGAAAAACATAATTACAGAAAAATCGCTGTAAAATTCTCACTTATTAAGCCACAGATGGCCAGATATTTAATTTTAGCTCAAGGCTGTTTCTTTGTTGTAAATGTGATGTGACTTTGTGCGGCCCGGTGGTCTTTCTACCAATGAAAATACGTTTTAAGGAAAGTGACTGCAAGGTTAGTGTTGCTTAGTGAACATTGCGCAAAAAATGACTGGAGAAATGATGCCTACTTTCCATGTTTACATGCAGCACCCAATCGTTAGTCACCTATGTCAATTATGACCAAAGAGAATGTCCCTGTGTGCAAATCTCCACATGCACCCCTGCCCAGCGGTGCCTCCCTTCCACAGGGAGTGTAGAACAACAATACACAGTTGGTACTGCACCACATACAGACAGAGATATTAATTTAGACAATGTCAAAGTAAAACATGTGTATGTGGTATGACACTTCCTTAGGAATAACAGTGTCTATACAGTCCATAGGTTGTCGTTTTCTCCTTTATTTAATTGTGTTCAATTCTAAAAAAAGACCATCAGCCAACGCGTTTCGTCTCTAAAACATAGGACTTCTGCAGGGCTGTGAATTAAAATAAAATACACATATAGTATAAAACAAACTGTACAGTGTTGACAATACATACTTATATACATATATTTCACAAATGCATACATATATACACGTATATTGCACAGAAAATCTCTAACACTTAAGAACAATATATATCTATATACAACCAAATTCCTTACTAGTTCAAACTCAATGTCAGCATGTTTTGACAGACCAGAGACATCCTATGTCTATGAATGAAAAATGCATGTAGTTGTTTAAAGAACCCCCCAAAGACTTCATAGCTAGGCAACCATTACCAAACATTTACTACTATGCATACAAAGATACGGACCACCAGGAAGGGCACCAATCAATACGACATAAAGGCGATAATTTACTAAGAGCCTGATTTAGATCTTTGCGGAAGGGAATACTCCATCACATTATATCCTATGGAGATAGTACTCCAGCGTGTGGGATATCCATCACATTTGTGGCGCAGTATTCCATTTGCCAAGATCTAAACAGGGCCCATATTGATGCAAATCAGTGTATGGCATGTCCACTGCAAAAGGTGTTATGCACAAGAAAGATGCACTTTTTTCAGTGCACAAAATGCTTTTTTCGATTTGCGCCAGTGAGGAATTGCTGGAGTGGATCAGGCAAACGCTCTAGGTTTTGACACAAAGCCTATTCTACTAATATAGCCGAACTCTAAGATAGCCAAACTGGGCTTTGCATCAAAGCTAACACCTACTTAAAGCAGGCTCTAAGGGCAAATATGAGTTTTCTAACCAGAAAAACAAGCATTGCACGTGTGCTGGATTGCAGATCACCCATACAATGCATGAGGTCCTTCTTTCGGTGTTTAAGTGGACTGGAAGGGGTCTCTTCCACTACAAACGTTGTGCTGGACAGCGCGCACTCACCTCTGCACCATGCTGCGCGGCACTGCATTGTTCAAGGCAGGCTTGTTTGAGTGCCAGAAAAACCCACTCGCAGCATTTCAACTCAACTCAGACTGGCTCATGGTGGAAAGCATGGTCCATGAAAGAATGGGTGCTGAAAAGACATTGGTACTCCTGATGGGCTCCAGTGACCCTCTGGGTCTTGAAGAATCTACCTCAGCAGTATATATCTAATAGAAGGGCCCTAACAATGCCCAGCCGCCGGAAGTGCAAATGTGCTCACACTACCCCGGAAACAATAGTGCGTAAACTCTCGCATTACACAGAAGGCTGCAGTGTACATAACCTCACACTGTCCAGAGGGCAGCAGTGCACGTACACTCTTCACACTACCCAGATGCAGTGGCTGCTCCTCCGCTAAGGCGGAGGAGCATCACCCCACTGTTTTTTAAAAAAAGTATAAGAACAAAAGAAAATGATAATTACTCAGTTGTCATCATCTTATCTTTTTTGCTTTTTGCAGGGCAGCTTGGCGGGGCGGGCGGTGTTGACAGAGCAGCCAAGGAGTGGTTTGCCCCCACTCCCAAGTGCTCAATGAGTGTTTGGCCGGCCCTCTCAGGCTGACCATGCCACTTTCCCTCTTTTCCACCCAGGCTCTATTACAGCCTGGGTGGAGAACATGCCCAGGCCCCCATGCGCGGTCTGAGCGCCGAGCCATGGCGCTCAGACCAATCACAAAGCTGCATTGAAGCGTTGTGATTGGCTCAGGGGAGCCTGGGTGCTTTCAGGCTGCTTCCCGTTCCTGCTGGCGGGAGGAGCGGCAAGGAGGATGCAACAAGCAGGTAAGTTAGATTATGTTTTATGTAACCTCACCCCCCCTCAACCCCCTCCTCCCCGACGCCTCCCCTCCACCCCCGATCAGTGCCGGCTGCCGCTTCCCAGATGGCTGCAGTGCATATAACCTCACACTGCCCAAATGGCAGCAGTGCAAACACACTCCTTACATTAATCAGAAGGCTGCAGTGTAGATACTATCACATAGTATAGATACTCAGGTGGCTGCACTGTAAATACTCTCACACTGCCAACATGGCAGCAATGCGCTTACCCTAACACCACCCAGGTGGAAACAGGGTAAATACCCTCACATTGCCTAGGTGGCAGCAGTGCAGATATCTTCACATGGTGTAGATACCCTTACACTGCCCAGGGGGCGACAATGCAATTACCCTCACACTACCCAGGTGAAAACAGTGTAAGTACCCTCACACTGTACAGCTGGCAGAAGTGTAGATACCTTCACATGTTGTAGATACTCAGGTGGCTGCACTGTATATACCCTCAGACTGACCAGGTGGCAGCAATGCGCTTAACCTAACACTACCCAGGTGACAACAATGTAAATATTCTCACACTGCCAAGGTGGTGGCAAAGCTATGACACTACACACACACAGACACACTACACACGTGGGAACTGTGTAAATACCCTCGCACTGCACAAGTAGCAGAAGTACCTCCAGACTCTCACTACTCGGCTGGCAGCTGTTGAAATAACCTCCACTTGCCAGTCCCGGGTCGTACCAGTACTTACCATCCAGCACTGCACATACTCTCACACGAGCCTGGTGGTACTCGTTAAAATATCCCCGCACAGTAGTTAAATTGACTTGTAACTGACCTAGTGTCGGTAGTGCAAATGCCTTCTCTCTGGCTAGGTGGCATCAGTGCGAATGCTCTCTAATTGCCCAGATGGTAGCAGGGGGAATACCCTCACTCTGCCATAGCAGCAGCAGTGCAAATATTTCACACTGCATAGGCCAGTGCACTTCACCATGTAAACTAACAGGATGAGAGCGAGGGCACACGATGGTCTAGTCACTTAGTCACACGGAATGCCCATCCCCTAGTGGGCCTCTCAGCTGACACTGCAGGTCGCTCAGAAGGAGCCTGTTGAGGCAGGGCGGATCAGCTTCTTGATAAGCTCCACCGTGAAACGAAGCTTGGTTTCAACCACGTCCTGCCTTGGCACTCGCGCGGGATGTGTCTGCCTCTTCCTCCCCTGAAGCCTTTCTCTTTAATAATCGTTATTCCACTTGGCACGCCATTAATTGGCAACAAAAAGGCCCAGCCAGCTTTGTTTAAAGCTTCTTCGCTGCGTGGTACAGATTTATTGACGCAGCCCTTTTCAGCATGGTGGGCGGCTGCTGCCGCCCTCCCTCCACTGCTCCCTGGGATGCTATCGAAGCGCTAGCAGAGAACTGCTGGAAGCGTCCCTAAGTAAACTCACCCTCAAACATCCCTGCACCCCCATCCTCCCCTGGAACTTACTTTTTTCCTTTTAGCATCTCAGTGAAGTTTATTTATCGAATGGCGTCATGAAAAGCGCCCCGTGGATAGATGTCTTGGGAAGATTTAAGAAAAGCACAACAGCTGCCAATCAAAGTGAGGCAGAAGAGTGGGAAAGAGAGGAGGGGAGGGTGAGGAGGGGAGGGTGAGAAAGGGAGAGGGGAAAAGAAGGAGAGAGAGAGAGTTAGCACTTTCGGTTAAGTTTTAGGAACACTAAACAAACCTAGCAATAGGCGAATCAGACAACAGTTCACTGAAAGGATAGAATCAACTGAAGAGAACTCTAATTATACATCCACTCAAGAGACCTTTCAGCCACACACCCGTTGGAGAGGATTCGTCTCATCCAAACATCCACAGACAACCACTGGAGAGAACTCTCACCCAGACAACCACTGGAGAAAACTCTCACCCAGACAACCACTGGATATAGCTCCCATCTAGACAGCCACTGGAGAGAACTCTCACCCAGACAACCACTGGATATAGCTCCCATCTAGACAGCCACTGGAGAGAACTCTCATCGCAAAAACCTCTATAGCGAACTCATATCCATAAATCCACTGGAGAGAACTCTCATCTAGACAACAACTAGGGAGAACTCTCGTCCAGACAACCGCTGGAGAGAGCTCTCCATCCAGACAACCACTGGAGAGAACTCTCATCCAGACAACCACTGAAGAGAACTCTCCATCCAGACAACCACTGGAGAGAACTCTCATCCAGACATCCACTGGAGAGAACTCTCCATCCAGACATCCACTGGAGAGAACCCTCATCCAGACAACTACTGGAGAGAACTCTCATCCAGACAACCACTGGAGAGAACTCATCCAGACAACCACTGAAGAGAACTCATCCAGACAACCACTGGAGAGAACTCTCATCCAGACAACCACTGGAGAGAACTCATCTAGACAACCACTGGAGAGAACTCTCCATCCAGACAACTACTGAAGAGAACTCTCCATCCAGACAACCACTGGAGAGAACTCATCTAGACAACCACTGGAGAGAACTCTCCATCCAGACAACCACTGGGGAGAACTCTCATCCAGACAACCACTTAAGAGAACTCTCCATCCAGACAACCACTGGAGAGAACTCTCATCCAGACATCCACTGGAGAGAACTCTCATCCAGACATCCACTGGAGGGAACCCTCATCCAGACAACTACTGGAGAGTACTCTCATCCAGACAACCACTGGAGAGAACTCTCATCCAGACAACCACTGAAACTGAAGAGAACTCTCATCCAGACAACTACTGAAGAGAACTCTCCATCCAGACAACCACTGGAGAGAACTCATCTAGACAACCACTGGAGAGAACTCTCCATCCAGACAACCACTGGGGAGAACTCTCATCCAGACAACCACTTAAGAGAACTCTCCATCCAGACAACCACTGGAGAGAACTCTCATCCAGACATCCACTGGAGAGAACTCTCATCCAGACATCCACTGGAGGGAACCCTCATCCAGACAACTACTGGAGAGTACTCTCATCCAGACAACCACTGGAGAGAACTCATCCAGACAACCACAGGAGAGAACTCTCATCCAGACAACCACTGGAGAGAACTCTCATCCAGACAACCACTGGAGAGAACTCATCCGACAACCACTGGTGAGAACTCTCATCCAGACAACCACTGGTGAGAACTCTCATCCAGACAACCACTGGAGAGAAATCTCATCCAGACAACCACTGGAGAGAACTCTCATCCAGACAACCACTGGTGAGAACTCTCATCCAGACAACCACTGGAGAGAACTCTCATCCATACTTCCACTGGAGAAACCTCTCATGCATACATCCACTGGAGATAACCCTCATCCAGACAACCACTGGTGAGAACTCTCATCCAGACAACCACTGGAGGGAACTCTCATCCAGACAACCACTGGAGAGAACTCATCCGACAACCACTGGTGAGAACTCTCATCCAGACAACCACTGGTGAGAACTCTCATCCAGACAACCACTGGTGAGAACTCTCATCCAGACAACAACTGGAGAGAACTCTCATCCGACAACCACTGGAGGGAACTCTCATCCAGACAACCACTGGAGAGAACTCATCCGACAACCACTGGTGAGAACTCTCATCCAGACAACCACTGGTGAGAACTCTCATCCAGACAACCACTGGAGAGAAATCTCATCCAGACAACCACTGGAGAGAACTCTCATCCAGACAACCACTGAAGAGAACTCATCTGGACAACCACTGGAGAGAACTCTCATCCAGACAACCACTGGAGAGAACTCATCCGACAACCACTGGTGAGAACTCTCATCCAGACAACCACTGGTGAGAACTCTCATCCAGACAACCACTGGAGAGAAATCTCATCCAGACAACCACTGGAGAGAACTCTCATCCAGACAACCTCTGGAGAGAACTCTCTTCCATATATCCACTGGCGAGATCTCTCATCCATACATCCACCTAAGAAAACTCTCATCTGTAAATCCACTGGAGAGAACTCTCATCCAAACAACTAGTGGGAAGAACTCTTATCCGTACATCCACTGGAGAGACCTCTCATCCAGACATCCACTGGAGAGAACTCTCATCCACGCATCCAATGGAGAGAACTCTCATCGAGACAACCACTGGGGAGAACTCTCATGCAGACAACCAACGGAGAGAACTCTCATCGAGACAACCACTGGGGAGAACTCTCATCCGTACATCCACTGGAGAGACCTCTCATCCATACATCCATTTGAGAAAACTTTCATCCGTAGATCCAATTGAGAGAACTCTCACCCATACATCCACTGTAGAATACTCTCATGAATACATCCACTGGAGAGAACTCTAATCCAGACAACCACTGGGGAGAACTCTCATCCACGCATCCACTGGAGAGAACTCTCATGCAGACAACCAATGAAGAGAACTCTCATCGAGACAACAACTGGGGAGAACTCTCATCCAGACAACCACTGGGGAGAACTCATATATATACATCCACTTGAGAGACCTCTCATCCATACATCCACTGGAGGGAACTCTCATCCACACAACGACTGAAGAGACTTCTCATCAAAACATCCACTGGAGAGAACTCTCATCGAGACAACCGCTGGAGAGAACTCTCATGTAGACAACCAATAGAAAGAACTCTCATCCACTGGAGAGAACGCTCATCGAGACAACCTCTGGGGAGAACTCCTATATATATATCCACTTGAGAGACCTCTCATCCATACATCCACTGGAGAAAACTCTCATCCATGAATCTACTTGAGAGAACTCTCATCCATACATCCACTGGAGAGAAATCTCATCCACATACCCACAGAAGAAAAGTCTCATCAAGACAACCACTGGAGAGAACTCTCATCCACATACCCACTGAAGAAAAGTCTCATCAAGACAACCACTGGAGAGAACTCTCATCCATACATCCACTGGAGAGAACTCTCACCCAGACAACCACTGGAGAGAATTCTCATCCATAAATCTACTTGAGAGAACTCTCATCCATTCCTCCACTGGAGGGAACTCCCATCTACACAACGACTGAAGAGAACTCTCATCCAGACAACCACTGGAGAGAACTCTCATCCAGACAACCACTGAAGAGAACTCATCTGGACAACCACTGGAGAGAACTCTCATCCAGACAACCACTGGAGAGAACTCATCCGACAACCACTGGTGAGAACTCTCATCCAGACAACCACTGGTGAGAACTCTCATCCAGACAACCACTGGAGAGAAATCTCATCCAGACAACCACTGGAGAGAACTCTCATCCAGACAACCTCTGGAGAGAACTCTCTTCCATATATCCACTGGCGAGATCTCTCATCCATACATCCACCTAAGAAAACTCTCATCTGTAAATCCACTGGAGAGAACTCTCATCCAAACAACTAGTGGGAAGAACTCTTATCCTTACATCCACTGGAGAGACCTCTCATCCAGACATCCACTGGAGAGAACTCTCATCCACGCATCCAATGGAGAGAACTCTCATCGAGACAACCACTGGGGAGAATTCTCATGCAGACAACCAACGGAGAGAACTCTCATCGAGACAACCACTGGGGAGAACTCTCATCCGTACATCCACTGGAGAGACCTCTCATCCATACATCCATTTGAGAAAACTTTCATCCGTAGATCCAATTGAGAGAACTCTCACCCATACATCCACTGTAGAATACTCTCATGAATACATGCACTGGAGAGAACTCTAATCCAGACAACCACTGGGGAGAACTCTCATCCACGCATCCACTGGAGAGAACTCTCATGCAGACAACCAATGAAGAGAACTCTCATCGAGACAACAACTGGGGAGAACTCTCATCCAGACAACCACTGGGGAGAACTCATATATATACATCCACTTGAGAGACCTCTCATCCATACATCCACTGGAGGGAACTCTCATCCACACAACGACTGAAGAGACGTCTCATCAAAACATCCACTGGAGAGAACTCTCATCGAGACAACCGCTGGAGACAACTCTCATGTAGACAACCAATGGAAAGAACTCTCATCCACTGGAGAGAACGCTCATCGAGACAACCTCTGGGGAGAACTCCTATATATATCTCCACTTGAGAGACCTCTCATCCATACATCCATTGGAGAAAACTCTCATCCATGAATCTACTTGAGAGAACTCTCATCCATACATCCACTGGAGAGAAATCTCATCCACATACCCTTAGAAGAAAAGTCTCATCAAGACAACCACTGGAGAGAACTCTCATCCACATACCCACAGAAGAAAAGTCTCATCAAGACAACCACTGGAGAGAACTCTCATCCATACATCCACTGGAGAGAACTCTCACCCAGACAACCACTGGAGAGAATTCTCATCCATAAATCTACTTGAGAGAACTCTCATCCATTCCTCCACTGGAGGGAACTCCCATCTACACAACGACTGAAGAGACCTCTCTTCCAAACATCCACTGGATATAACTCTCAACCTGGCAACCAATGGAGAGAACTCATTCAAAAAACCACTTGAGAAAACTCTCATACATACACCCACATGAGATAAATCCCATCCATACGTAAAGCAAAATCTGAACCTGCATGCATTGTCCATATGTGCAACACAATCTCCACCAGTAAACAATCTCCACACATGCATCACAAAGTGCATGAGGTACTGTCTTCCTTCCCAAACTGCCTAACTACCATGGACACCCAATAACAAATGAACGCGCTCCAGAAAAAACATCAGAACTGATTCTGAAAGGGTACCTTACTTCCTTCTCTTACTCCTCACAAACCAGATTCATGCATGCAGTTGAGAAACTAGCACAACATCAGATCTGTAACACAATTTCAGAATTAACTTTGCTAAAATAAATATTATGCAAAATAATCTACCTTGTCTCATATCAATAAATTAAATGGCTGGCATTTTCTGAAATATAAACACTGCCTTTTATCATTTAACTCTATATATTGTCACAATAAATAAGATGCAGTATTGCATTGTCTCTCTTTGTGTTCTCCAGACAGGCCACAGTGAAGTGATGTCACACTCTCCTAGAACGATGATAAGAGTGCACTTTAACACTGTCCAGGCCGCACCTCATGTGATATAGCCCAAGGTGTGGGAAAGACTAAAGGCTGAAACAAAGTTAGTAGAGGTAGCCAGCATAACAGTTACATTACCTAACAAAGTTGTGTAATAAAACGGAAATGCATTTCAAGATGGCGGCCACGTTAGAGAAGGATCATAGGGACTCAAAAGCGTAGAGAGAGATGGTCGTGGTGAGGAAGTATCAGGAATCAGGAAGGGAACCGGTTGATTAAAGCTAGCATCTCATAGCCTGCACTGCCAGCTCAAAACTCGCTAGGAGACGTTGAGCTTGCATTGGTTGTTTTTTTTCATCGTAATGTCCGGCATTTGATGATACTTATGTGAAATTTCAGAAATTACACCATTACACCACTTTGTGTAATTTGAAGACCTAGCAGTTGGGAGTACAATGTAGGTCTATGAGATGCCAGCTTTCAGCAACTGTTTTTTTCTGATCATTTAAACCAGAGGTCTTCAAACTTTTGGATACCGAGACCCCCCTGTCAACATTTTGAGGCGTAAGGACCCCCTCCTGACAAAAATGTCTAAACCGGTTGACTAAATTGCGTGGGATGAAAATGTAAATGAGGTTATGTGATGCCGCGTATTTTGGGATAGCATTGCTTCATTATTTTGATATTTGTTACACAAAGTAACGCTGAGGAAAGATTTCACCCAATCAGTACCCATTTATAACCAAAATACAGCAATTATCATCAGAAAGATTTCAAGTCAACCTTTGTGAAGGGCCTTCCACTCTGCAGCAATACGTGCTGCCACATTAGAAGCTCACCTGGCCCTGACCGGAAGAAGCAGGGGTCCCTTAAAACCCTGGCGGTTTTGTGTAGAGTTAAGCCGTTTACCCATGCAGCTTTCCTCTCACCCCCTCCCTTCCATCCCTCTCTCCTCTCCTAACCCCGGATCTCTCTCTCACTTTGCAGGTCATTTTCTTTCACCCCTTTTTACAACTTCTGAACTCTCCCCATTCAACCTCTCACTTCACCTTTAATCACCTCTTGCCATTCTGTCCTTTCACTGCCCTCATCTCTAACAGTCTCTCACATTTATCTCATGGCCTCTCTGGCCCTGTCACCTCCCGTGCCCCTCAGCACTTCTCATTCACCTCGTCTCTTCATTCAAATTTTTGTCTATTTGTATCTTACACCTCTCCAGTCCCCCCATTCCTCTTTCACATCTCCCCTTTGTTCTAACAGAAGCCCTCAACCTTTGGATCACACTCACTTCTTGCGTGTCCACACTTCTCTTCGGCAATTCACATTTCTCCTCATCCCTGACCTCTTCAATCAAATTCTCTCACTCCCTTGCTGTCCTCTCTCATTTTGGGTGCGGATGCAAGTTCAGAATGGTATGAATGAATGTATGATTACTGATGGGCTTGTTTGAGTGAGTTGCATATTGAGTAGTGACGGGGACAGGTGAGTGAAGTGTCACATGAGTGCAGGATGAGTAGTGTACTCGTGTGACTGCAGGTTGAGGTATAGTGTGAGCAGGACAAGTGCATTTTGAGTGCAGAGTGATCACTGTGAGTGCAAGGTGAGCGGGTGAATGGTGCAAGTGCATGGTGATCAGTGTGAGTGCATTGTGATTGCTGTGAGTGCAAGGTGAGCGTGACAATAAAGGGCGAGAATGAGGAATGAGTTGTCTGAATGCAGGGTGCATTCCCAGACCAATGAAGTAACTCAGCATGTTATTGACGGGGCGTAGACTTTAAGATCTAAGTTAAACTATTGCGGCATTAATCGGGGATCGAGGGTGAAGGAAATAAATAATGTGCTGATCCTGCAACAAACTTCCAGTCCTATGGTTAGGGTTACCAGCAGATTATTTTGATGGCCCTGTCGGTACAAAAAAAGCAGTCACCTAAAGCGGTATTTTCAGCGCTTATCTGTGCATACTTCCCAGGGCCGGCTTTAGTGCTGGTGGTGCCCTGTGCGACAATGTTTGTTGGTGCCCCCCCAATGACCACCCCCACCACGGATTCTCTCACTAGCACCCTTTAACAGTGACCAAGTCTCCATAACCCCACACTCAGATGCATTGAATTAGTTATATAGTGCCACTCATACCAGTGTAGGGTGTCCGAGCACTTTGCATCACACACACCTTACACAGAGACAATCATAAGTGTGTAAATCAGTTTATAGGAAATGTTACATAAGCCAAAGGACTAAAAGTATAGGAGTCACATGTCATCTATACTGGTAGGCAGTATAGTTCAAGAGTGCTTGGTGTGGAGAAGCACAAACTCAGAGTCGAAAAAGAAACAGCATAGTTTGGGAGTTTCCTTTAATAATAAGAATTGATTTCTAGCCAAATTAACCCTTTTTGCAACATTAATCAATGGTCTAATAAGGTATTCTTTGTAGTGTGCATGCTGTTCTAGGATGAACGTTAATAGCTCACTATTCTATATTAGGACTTTAAGTTATAAATTGCAAGTAACAAAAGGATGTCTCTTTTGAAAGCAGTAACCTGCTGATCTCTTCACATCATACGCAATCTACTTGGTACACGTTCTTTGCAGCAGGCATATTAACCCTCTGCACTAACTTCACCGAAGTCAAAACCTCAACTATACAAAACACTGATCTCTCTCCAGGAAGATAATTAATCACAGGAGTTATCTTGACATTTATGTGAGGCCTGGTAATTGCCGGGGAAAGAAACGCTGCAGCAGGTGCTTCAAAAGCACAATAAACTTTCACTCACGGCGCCCCCAGGAAGCCAACTTTGTATTCCTTTCCATGAAATGCATTCTCACACTACGGCAGTGAATGTAGAATCCAAATGTAAGGAATAGGCACAGTGGGGACCCAGGGGGTACTGGAACCAGCAAAAAAAACCTAAGCCTCTGTAACCAGTTTACAAAGGCATGTTAAATGGTCTTTAAAGACCTGTGAAAAAAAACACGGGCCGGAGATAGGAATCCAGACACTGCCCAGCTGAGCCCCCAGCAGCTCAAGTTTCACTGCAGCAGCCGGGCTGAGACACAGGAGGGGGGGGGAAGTGTGGGGGGGGGGGCTGAAGCCCTTGGGCCGGGCAGAAGTGTGACTGGGAAGGCGCGACCCCCTTTGCATCACTCCACGGCCCCCCTGGGGGTCGCGCCCCACAGTTTGAAGACCCCTGATTTAAACTAAAGCGAAAACCTTGATCTTCACCCCTAAACATGAGAATGCTGCTAATTCCACTAAGGAATTATTCGCAGCAGTAAAAAGGCTCACCCAAGCACCCCCACCTGGGCCCACTGTCCGCATCCAGGAGTTTTGCAACTCAGTGGCCGAAGCCTTCCGCTACAAAGTAGAGGATGTTTTTAATACCTTTTCGTTAACCCCCAACTCAATGGGACCAGCTATCATCCTCCCTAAAACATCCATCGTTAACACAGATTTCAATTCATTCAGACCCCCTTCCCACACTGAAGTAGTCAAGCTTCTTAAAGCTGCTAAATGAGGCTCTCCTGAGGACCCTTGACCACTGAGAACAGCCACTTTGGCATCCGATGTTATCGGCCCTAAGCTGGCGGATTTATTCAAAGTGCTGAGTACCTTTGGTACTTTCCCTTCCGTCTGGAAAAAAAATATTGTTTTTCCACTGATTAAGAAACCATCACTCAATTCAGATGACCCAAATAGCTACCGGCCTATTTCTTGAATTCCACTCCCAGCCCAAATATTTGAAAATGCCTTAAATACACAATTGGGTGAGTATATTACCAGGAACAATTTTGTTGACTCCTAACAATTCGGCTTTCGAGCCAGACACAGTACAGAGTCTGCACTCATTAAGGCCACAGAAGAGATCAGGCAGTCCCTGGACATGGGCGACCAGGCTGCCATGATCCTGAGCTACTTATCAGCAGCCTTTGATATGGTCAACCATGAGCTGCTTATGGCACGCTTGAGCGTGATCAGGGTCATTGGTTCATTCTTATCTGGATGGGTGCAAACTGTTAGATTTGAGGGATTCTCTTCCCCCTCTTTTTCTCTACCATGCGGGGTTTCACCATCAGCCCACTTCTGTTTAATGTACACGTTATCCCGCTGGCGGATCTCACCAGATCCTTCGGTTTCGAAATCACGTCCTATGCTGATGACACCCAAATTGTCGTCTCCATTGGAACAGCTGACAGGGCAGCAGTGGAAACATTTTGTGACTGCATGAGAGCAGTAGAAAATTGGATGGAGAACAACTGTCTTAAACTGAATGCCCCCAAAACGGAGGAGATGTTGTTCGGTGCTCAACCATCCTTTTGGATGCCCAAGTGGTGGCCCACCGAGTTGGGTCCCCTCCATACTCCATCGAGGTGTGTAAGACACTTAGGAGTTCTTTGAAATAACAAACAACCCTACAATAACCAAGTAAATACGGTCACTTTAGCGGCTTTTTTCACCTCGAAAATGATTTGAAACATTCTGCACTTTCTTCCGGAACCTCTTAAAAAACTGAGGTCACTTCTCTAGTTGTCTCAAAAATGGATTATTGCAATGGGCTTTATCTCAATGCCCACTGTCAAGTTTTAATTAAACTACAGACCTCACAGAACACGACAGCACGACTGCTAGGTAATATCCCCAAGCGCCGATCTGTCTCTGACCTAATAGCCAACCTCCACTGGCTCCCGGTCAAACAAAAGATACATTTCAAAGCTCTGTGTATCGTTTACAAGGCCCTACATGGAATGGGTCCAGACTTCATGAAAACATGTTTCACTTGGTACGTACCTTCCCGCTCTTTCAGATCCACTTCAGCTAAACTCATCCCCGGTACCGACATTTAAACACACTAGTTGGGGGGGGATAGAGGCTTCGTGCTAGGGGCCGTAAAGGCGTGGAAGAATCTCCCTTGGAACATTAAATCCCAACCCAGTCTCCTGTCCTTTAGGAAAGCCCCTAAAACCTGGCTTTTTGTCTCCAACTGAAACCTGACTCATGGACTATCTGCACTCAGCTAGCGCCAAGACACCCATTCTGGGCATTCGAGCGCTTTATGAAAACATCTAACTTAACATAACATTTCTGCTTTGCTTGCTCACTCTACAAACTATTTTCTACCTTTTGTCTTTTCCACACCTTGGGCCATATCACATAAAGTGAGCATTGTAAGTGCTAATTTAAGACACAGTCTCTGTCACAGTTTTATGCTGACTGAGCTCTCCAATGAAGAGCTGGGACAGCATTACTCGCCTCCTCATTGGACATTGGAAAATGGTTACTTGTCAAAGGAAAACTAAAAGCATGTGCTGCTTTTGGCTGTAAATCCAGCAACATTTATCAATACATCTAAAGTAAACAACAGAATGCAACACTATAGCATATACAATGCAACAAATCAACACAATTAAATCAGAACAGAATACAACACAACAAAACAGTCAAAACAATGCCACACAAAAAGCACAGTGCAACACAGCCACAAGACATTGAAATAATGCAATACAAAAGCACAGCAGCACAAAATACACAGAACACAGCATTCCCTACCACAACAAAGTGCCGCACAACAAATCTGTACAAACATCTTTGTCACACCTTATCATAATGCGATGGTAAAAGCTGTTTGAACCAAGCCCTGCCTTCCTTGCCCTCAAGGTCATGTAGTCACACCCCAGTTTAAATGGTCTGTGATCCAGTACCTTTACTGCAAGCTGTAAATACCATGCCCTCTGCACCCAGGCATGCACTGGGGAGGCACTTGTGCCACAGATGGTAAGGGGTTTGTAACAACGCCAGTGGCTCGTCAGCATGAGATCAGTTCAAAAACATTTGTTATCTCAGTACTGCGGCGTGAAAGGAAGGCTGCGTTGCTTTTTTCATTTGCTTCACCTATTCACATACATTTTGTTTTTTGTGGGTGGCAAGAACTGATGGGAAAACAGAACGAAGATTAACAGCCCATACCTTAATTTGCAGAATTAGCTGTAAATAATGACTTGTGATCTCAAAGCACGCTTGGGGTTTGCATTCCTGCAATGTAGGACTAAACGTCCCTGGTTACCTGGCCATCTGCTAGGGAACAGTAATGGGCATTTTTCAACACACACAGACATAAATACAGACGCAGAGAAGCACACCCAGTCTTAGACACAGTTGCACAGATACACGTGCATAAAGGCAGACATGCACATACACTGCCCCCATATGGTTGTACACACACACACACACACACACACAAACACACAGGTTTGCATGCAGACCTGTAGTGGCACACAGACATACCCCTATAGAAATACAGACAAGCCTACAAAGACACCAAGGGATTACACTCAGACCTGAGACAAAGAGAAAAATATGACACAGACAGACACATGCAGATCTATACAGATGCAGATGACCTACACACACACGCACGCACGCATGCATCGCACATACACACACACACACACACACATACACACACACACACGCACAAATATAACATTTGGGCAAGCTCCGACTTGAAAAGCTACATAGACGTGGCTATAGTTTTGCCATGAACTGAAGACATTTGTGAAATAGTGTTTTTTAAAACTAGTAGAAAAAAAACTAGGAACAGAAGCCAGTTACAGACCAGAGTAAGTCCAAATAAAACTAGGAGAAGAAGACAGAATTTACATCTGACCTTTTATACTCTTGACTAAGATTTGAAAGAATGCACGCAAGGGCCACAAACAGGAGAGGTGTTTTGAAAGATAATTATTTCGTTTCAACTTGAAGATGCTATTGAATGAGTAATCAGATATTTAGGAATGAGGCCGTTAACTAGCTATGCCTAGCAGTCTCCAATGGGCTAAACCCACTCCTCCAAAACCGACACTGGTGTATCACTCGGGGTCACAACAATTCCATCACTGATTCCTCCACGCCTCCAGTGCTCCGATGTACAGAGCAGAGGGACAAAAGAGGGGTGAGCAGGCTGGGATGAAACAGATGATGTATAGAGCAGAGGAACCAACGAGGAGTGAGCAGGCTGGGATGAAACAGATGATGTACAGAGCAGAGGGACCAACGAGGAGTGAGCAGGCTGGGATGAAACAGATGATGTACAGAGCAGAGGGACCAACGAGGAGTGAGCAGGCTGGGATGAAACAGATGATGTATAGAGCAGAGGGACCAACGAGGAGTGAGCAGGCTGGGATGAAACAGATGATGCATAGAGCAGAGGGACCAACGAGGAGTGAGCAGGCTGGGATGAAACAGATGATGTATAGAGCAGAGGGACCAACGAGGAGTGAGCAGGCTGGGATGAAACAGATGATGTATAGAGCAGAGGGACCAACGAGGAGTGAGCAGACTGGGATGAAACAGATGATGTATAGAGCAGAGGGACCAACGAGGGGTGAGCAGGCTGGGATGAAACAGATGATGCATAGAGCAGAGGGACCAACGAGGGGTGAGCAGGCTGGGATGAAACAGGTGATGCATAGAGCAGAGGGACCAACGAGGAGTGAGCAGGCTGGGATGAAACAGATCATGTATAGAGCAGAGGGATCAACGAGGGGTGAGCAGGCTGTGATGAAACAGATGATGCATAGAGCAGAGGGACCAACGAGGGGTGAGCAGGCTGGGATGAAACAGATGATGCACAGAGCAGAGGGACCAACGAGGGGTGAGCAGACTGGGATGAAACAGATGATGTACAGAGCAGAGGGACCAACGAGGGGTGAGCAGGCTGGGATGAAACAGATGATGTACAGAGCAGAGGGACCAACGAGGAGTGAGCAGGCTGGGATCAAACAGATGATGTACAGAGCAGAGGGACCAACGAGGAGTGAGCAGGCTGGGATGAAACAGATGATGCATAGAGCAGAGGGCCCCCACAAAGAGTGAGCAGGCTGAGATGAAACAGATGATGTATAGAGCAGAGGGACCAACGAGGAGTGAGCAGGCTGGGATGAAACAGATGATGTATAGAGCAGAGGGACCAACGAGGGGTGAGCAGGCTGGGATGAAACAGGTGATGTAAAGAGCAGAGGGACCAACGAGGAGTGAGCAGGCTGGGATGAAACAGACGATGTACAGAGCAGAGGGACCAACGAGGAGTGAGCAGGCTGGGATGAAACAGATGATGTATAGAGCAGAGGGACCAACGAGGGGTGAGCAGGCTGGGATGAAACAGACGATGTACAGAGCAGAGGGACCAACGAGGAGTGAGCAGGCTGGGATGAAAGGGACCAACGAGGAACGAGCAGGCTGGGATGAAACAGATAATGTATAGAGCAGAGGGCCCCACAAAGAGTGAGCAGGCTGGGATGAAACAGACGATGTATAGAGCAGAGGGACCCACAAAGCGTGAGCAGGCTGGGATGAAACAGGTGATGTATAGAGCAGAGGGACCAACGAGGGGTGAGCAGACTGGGATGAAACAGATGATGTAAAGAGCAGAGGGACCAACGAGGGGTGAGCAGACTGGGATGAAACAGATGATGTATAGAGCAGAGGGACCAACGAGAAGTGAGCAGGCTGGGATGAAACAGATGATGTATAGAGCAGAGGGACCAACGAGAAGTGAGCAGGCTGGGATGAAACAGATGATGTATAGAGCAGAGGGCCCCACAAAGAGTGAGCAGGCTGGGATGAAACAGGTGATGTATAGAGCAGAGGGACCAACGAGGGATGAGAAGACTGGGATGAAACAGATGATGTATAGAGCAGAGGGACCAAGGAGGAGTGAGCAGGCTGGGATGAAACTGATGATGTATAGAACAGAGGGACCAACGAGAACTGAGCAGGCTGGGATGAAACAGGTGATGTATAGAGCAGAGGGACCAACGAGTAGTGAGCAGGCTGGGATGAAACAGATGATGTACAGAACAGAGGGACCAACGAGAAGTGAGCAGGCTGGGATGAAACAGATGATGTATAGAGCAGAGGGACCAACGAGGAGTTAGCAGGCTGGGATGAAACAGATGATGTACAGAGCAGAGGGACCAGCGAGGAGTGAGCAGGAGGGGATGAAACAGATGATGTAAAGAGCAGAGGGACCAACGAGGAGTGAGCAGGCTGGGATGAAACAGATGATGTATAGAGCAGAGGGACCAACTAGGAGTGAGCAGGCTGGGATGATACAGATGATGTACAGAGCAGAGGGACCAACGAGGAGTGAGCGGGCTTGGATGAAACAGATGATATACAGAGCAGAGGGACCAACGAGGAGTGAGCAGGCTGGGATTAAACAGATGATGTATAGATCAGAGGGACCAACGAGGAGTGAGCAGGCTGGGATGAAACAGATGATGTATAGAGCAGAGGGACCAACGAGGAGTGAGCAGGCTGGGATGAAACAGATGATGCATAGAGCAGAGGGACCAACGAGGGGTGAGCAGGCTGGGATGAAACAGATGACGCACAGAGCAGAGGGACCAACGAGGAGTGAGCAGGCTGGGATGAAACAGATGATGCATAGAGCAGAGGGACCAACGAGGAGTGAGCAGGCTGGGATGAAACAGATCATGTATAGAGCAGAGGGACCAACGAGGAGTGAGCAGGCTGGGATGAAACAGATGATGTATAGAGCAGAGGGACCAACGAGGGATGAGAAGACTGGGATGAAACAGATGATGTATAGAGCAGAGGGACCAACGAGGAGTGAGCAGGCTGGGATGAAACAGATGATGTATAGAGCAGAGGGACCAACGAGGGGTGAGCAGGCTGGGATGAAACAGATGATGCATAGAGCAGAGGGACCAACGAGGAGTGAGCAGGCTGGGATGAAACAGATCATGTATAGAGCAGAGGGATCAACGAGGGGTGAGCAGGCTGGGATGAAACAGATGATGCATAGAGCAGAGGGACCAACGAGGGGTGAGCAGGCTGGGATGAAACAGATGATGCACAGAGCAGAGGGACCAACGAGGGGTGAGCAGACTGGGATGAAACAGATGATGTACAGAGCAGAGGGACCAACGAGGAGTGAGCAGGCTGGGATCAAACAGATGATGTACAGAGCAGAGGGACCAACGAGGAGTGAGCAGGCTGGGATGAAACAGATGATGCATAGAGCAGAGGGCCCCACAAAGAGTGAGCAGGCTGGGATGAAACAGATGATGTATAGAGCAGAGGGACCAACGAGGAGTGAGCAGGCTGGGATGAAACAGATGATGTATAGAGCAGGGGGACCAACGAGGGGTGAGCAGGCTGGGATGAAACAGGTGATGTAAAGAGCAGAGGGACCAACGAGGAGTGAGCAGGCTGGGATGAAACAGACGATGTACAGAGCAGAGGGACCAACGAGGAGTGAGCAGGCTGGGATGAAACAGATGATGTATAGAGCAGAGGGACCAACGAGGGGTGAGCAGGCTGGGATGAAATAGACGATGTACAGAGCAGAGGGACCAACGAGGAGTGAGCAGGCTGGGATGAAAGGGACCAACCAGGAGCGAGCAGGCTGGGATGAAACAGATGATGTATAGAGCAGAGGGCCCCACAAAGAGTGAGCAGGCTGGGATGAAACAGATGATGTATAGAGCAGAGGGCCCCACAAAGAGTGAGCAGGCTGGGATGAAACAGGTGATGTATAGAGCAGAGGGACCAACGAGGGGTGAGCAGACTGAGATGAAACAGATGATGTAAAGAGCAGAGGGACCAACGAGGGGTGAGCAGACTGGGATGAAACAGATGATGTATAGAGCAGAGGGACCAACGAGAAGTGAGCAGGCTGGGATGAAACAGATGATGTATAGAGCAGAGGGACCAACGAGAAGTGAGCAGGCTGGGATGAAACAGATGATGTATAGAGCAGAGGGCCCCACAAAGAGTGAGCAGGCTGGGATGAAACAGGTGATGTATAGAGCAGAGGGACCAACGAGGGATGAGAAGACTGGGATGAAACAGATGATGTATAGAACAGAGGGACCAACGAGAAGTGAGCAGGCTGGGATGAAACAGGTGATGTATAGAGCAGAGGGACCAACGAGGAGTGAGCAGGCTGGGATGAAACAGATGATGTATAGAACAGAGGGACCAACGAGAAGTGAGCAGGCTGGGATGAAACAGATGATGTATAGAGCAGAGGGACCAACGAGGAGTTAGCAGGCTGGGATGAAACAGATGATGTACAGAGCAGAGGGACCAGCGAGGAGTGAGCAGGATGGGATGAAACAGATGATGTAAAGAGCAGAGGGACCAACGAGGAGTGAGCAGGCTGGGATGAAACAGATGATGTATAGAGCAGAGGGACCAACTAGGAGTGAGCAGGCTGGGATGATACAGATGATGTACAGAGCAGAGGGACCAACGAGGAGTGAGCGGGCTTGGATGAAACAGATGATATACAGAGCAGAGGGACCAACGAGGAGTTAGCAGGCTGGGATTAAACAGATGATGTATAGATCAGAGGGACCAACGAGGAGTGAGCAGGCTGGGATGAAACAGATGATGTATAGAGCAGAGGGACCAACGAGGAGTGAGCAGGCTGGGATGAAACAGATGATGCATAGAGCAGAGGGACCAACGAGGGGTGAGCAGGCTGGGATGAAACAGATGACGCACAGAGCAGAGGGACCAACGAGGAGTGAGCAGGCTGGGATGAAACAGATGATGCACAGAGCAGAGGGACCAACGAGGAGTGAGCAGGCTTGGATGAAACAGATGATGTATAGAGCAGAGGGACCAACGAGGAGTGAGCAGGCTGGGATGAGACAGATGATGTATAGAGCAGAGGGACCAACGAGGGGTGAGCAGGCTGGGATTAAACAGATGATGCATAGAGCAGAGGGACCAACGAGGGGCGAGCAGGCTGGGATGAAACAGATGATGTACAGAGCAGAGGGACCAACCAGGAGTGAGCAGGCTGGGATGAAACAGATGATGTATCGAGCAGAGGGACCAACGAGGAGTGAGCAGGCTGGGATGAAACAGATGATGCATGGAACAGAGGGACCAACGAGGAGTGAGCAGGCTGGGATGAAACAGATGATGTTTAGAGCAGAGGGACCAACGAGGGGTGAGCAGGCTGGGATGAAACAGACGATGTACAGAGCAGAGGGACCAACGAGGAGTGAGCAGGCTCGGATGAAACAGACGATGTACAGAGCAGAGGGACCAACGAGGGGTGAGCAGGCTGGGATGAAACAGATGATGTACAGAGCAGAGGGACCAACGAGAAGTGAGCAGGCTGGGATGAAACAGATGATGTATAGAGCAGAGGGACCAACGAGGAGTTAGCAGGCTGGGATGAAACAGATGATGTACAGAGCAGAGGGACCAGCGAGGAGTGAGCAGGATGGGATGAAACAGATGATGTAAAGAGCAGAGGGACCAACGAGGAGTGAGCAGGCTGGGATGAAACAGATGATGTATAGAGCAGAGGGACCAACTAGGAGTGAGCAGGCTGGGATGATACAGATGATGTACAGAGCAGAGGGACCAACGAGGAGTGAGCGGGCTTGGATGAAACAGATGATATACAGAGCAGAGGGACCAACGAGGAGTGAGCAGGCTGGGATTAAACAGATGATGTATAGATCAGAGGGACCAACGAGGAGTGAGGAGGCTGGGATGAAACAGATGATGTATAGAGCAGAGGGACCAACGAGGAGTGAGCAGGCTGGGATGAAACAGATGATGCATAGAGCAGAGGGACCAACGAGGGGTGAGCAGGCTGGGATGAAACAGATGACGCACAGAGCAGAGGGACCAACGAGGAGTGAGCAGGCTGGGATGAAACAGATGATGCATAGAGCAGAGGGACCAACGAGGAGTGAGCAGGCTGGGATGAAACAGATCATGTATAGAGCAGAGGGACCAACGAGGAGTGAGCAGGCTGGGATGAAACAGATGATGCATAGAGCAGAGGGACCAACGAGGAGTGAGCAGGCTGGGATGAAACAGATGATGTATAGAGCAGAGGGACCAACGAGGGGTGAGCAGGCTGGGATGAAACAGATGATGCATAGAGCAGAGGGACCAACGAGGAGTGAGCAGGCTGGGATGAAACAGATCATGTATAGAGCAGAGGGATCAACGAGGGGTGAGCAGGCTGGGATGAAACAGATGATGCATAGAGCAGAGGGACCAACGAGGGGTGAGCAGGCTGGGATGAAACAGACGATGTACAGAGCAGAGGGACCAACGAGGAGTGAGCAGGCTGGGATGATACAGATGATGTACAGAGCAGAGGGACCAACGAGGAGTGAGCGGGCTTGGATGAAACAGATGATATACAGAGCAGAGGGACCAACGAGGAGTGAGCAGGCTGGGATTAAACAGATGATGTATAGATCAGAGGGACCAACGAGGAGTGAGCAGGCTGGGATGAAACAGATGATGTATAGAGCAGAGGGACCAACGAGGAGTGAGCAGGCTGGGATGAAACAGATGATGCATAGAGCAGAGGGACCAACGAGGGGTGAGCAGGCTGGGATGAAACAGATGACGCACAGAGCAGAGGGACCAACGAGGAGTGAGCAGGCTGGGATGAAACAGATGATGCACAGAGCAGAGGGACCAACGAGGAGTGAGCAGGCTTGGATGAAACAGATGATGTATAGAGCAGAGGGACCAACGAGGAGTGAGCAGGCTGGGATGAAACAGATGATGTATAGAGCAGAGGGACCAACGAGGGGTGAGCAGGCTGGGATTAAACAGATGATGCATAGAGCAGAGGGACCAACGAGGGGTGAGCAGGCTGGGATGAAACAGATGATGTACAGAGCAGAGGGACCAACCAGGAGTGAGCAGGCTGGGATGAAACAGATGATGTATCGAGCAGAGGGACCAACGAGGAGTGAGCAGGCTGGGATGAAACAGATGATGCATAGAGCAGAGGGACCAACGAGGAGTGAGCAGGCTGGGATGAAACAGATGATGTTTAGAGCAGAGGGACCAACGAGGGGTGAGCAGGCTGGGATGAAACAGACGATGTACAGAGCAGAGGGACCAACGAGGAGTGAGCAGGCTCGGATGAAACAGACGATGTACAGAGCAGAGGGACCAACGAGGGGTGAGCAGGCTGGGATGAAACAGATGATGTACAGAGCAGAGGGACCAACGAGAAGTGAGCAGGCTGGGATGAAACAGATGATGTATAGAGCAGAGGGACCAACGAGGAGTTAGCAGGCTGGGATGAAACAGATGATGTACAGAGCAGAGGGACCAGCGAGGAGTGAGCAGGATGGGATGAAACAGATGATGTAAAGAGCAGAGGGACCAACGAGGAGTGAGCAGGCTGGGATGAAACAGATGATGTATAGAGCAGAGGGACCAACTAGGAGTGAGCAGGCTGGGATGATACAGATGATGTACAGAGCAGAGGGACCAACGAGGAGTGAGCGGGCTTGGATGAAACAGATGATATACAGAGCAGAGGGACCAACGAGGAGTGAGCAGGCTGGGATTAAACAGATGATGTATAGATCAGAGGGACCAACGAGGAGTGAGCAGGCTGGGATGAAACAGATGATGTATAGAGCAGAGGGACCAACGAGGAGTGAGCAGGCTGGGATGAAACAGATGATGCATAGAGCAGAGGGACCAACGAGGGGTGAGCAGGCTGGGATGAAACAGATGACGCACAGAGCAGAGGGACCAACGAGGAGTGAGCAGGCTGGGATGAAACAGATGATGCATAGAGCAGAGGGACCAACGAGGAGTGAGCAGGCTGGGATGAAACAGATCATGCATAGAGCAGAGGGACCAACGAGGAGTGAGCAGGCTGGGATGAAACAGATGATGTATAGAGCAGAGGGACCAACGAGGGATGAGAAGACTGGGATGAAACAGATGATGTATAGAGCAGAGGGACCAACGAGGAGTGAGCAGGCTGGGATGAAACAGATGATGTATAGAGCAGAGGGACCAACGAGGGGTGAGCAGGCTGGGATGAAACAGATGATGCATAGAGCAGAGGGACCAACGAGGAGTGAGCAGGCTGGGATGAAACAGATCATGTATAGAGCAGAGGGACCAACGAGGGGTGAGCAGGCTGGGATGAAACAGATGATGCATAGAGCAGAGGGACCAACGAGGGGTGAGCCGGCTGGGATGAAACAGACGATGTACAGAGCAGAGGGACCAACGAGGAGTGAGCAGGCTCGGATGAAACAGACGATGTACAGAGCAGAGGGACCAACGAGGGGTGAGCAGGCTGGGATGAAACAGATGATGTACAGAACAGAGGGACCAACGAGAAGTGAGCAGGCTGGGATGAAACAGATGATGTATAGAGCAGAGGGACCAACGAGGAGTTAGCAGGCTGGGATGAAACAGATGATGTACAGAGCAGAGGGACCAGCGAGGAGTGAGCAGGATGGGATGAAACAGATGATGTAAAGAGCAGAGGGACCAACGAGGAGTGAGCAGGCTGGGATGAAACAGATGATGTACAGAGCAGAGGGACCAACGAGGAGTGAGCAGGCTGGGATCAAACAGATGATGTATAGAGCAGAGGGACCAACGAGGAGTGAGCAGGCTCGGATGAAACAGATCATGCATAGAGCAGAGGGACCAACGAGGAGTGAGCAGGCTGGGATGAAACAGATGATGTATAGAGCAGAGGGACCAACGAGGGATGAGAAGACTGGGATGAAACAGATGATGTATAGAGCAGAGGGACCAACGAGGAGTGAGCAGGCTGGGATGAAACAGATGATGTATAGAGCAGAGGGACCAACGAGGGGTGAGCAGGCTGGGATGAAACAGATGATGCATAGAGCAGAGGGACCAACTAGGAGTGAGCAGGCTGGGATGATACAGATGATGTACAGAGCAGAGGGACCAACGAGGAGTGAGCAGGCTGGGATGAAACAGATGATATACAGAGCAGAGGGACCAACGAGGAGTGAGCGGGCTTGGATGAAACAGATGATATACAGAGCAGAGGGACCAACGAGGAGTGAGCAGGCTGGGATTAAACAGATGATGTATAGATCAGAGGGACCAACGAGGAGTGAGCAGGCTGGGATGAAACAGATGATATATAGAGCAGAGGGACCAACGAGGAGTGAGCAGGCTGGGATGAAACAGATGATGCATAGAGCAGAGGGACCAACGAGGGGTGAGCAGGCTGGGATGAAACAGATGACGCACAGAGCAGAGGGACCAACGAGGAGTTAGCAGGCTGGGATGAAACAGATGATGTATAGAGCAGAGGGCCCCACAAAGAGTGAGCAGGCTGGGATGAAACAGGTGATGTATAGAGCAGAGGGACCAACGAGGGATGAGAAGACTGGGATGAAACAGATGATGTATAGAACAGAGGGACCAACGAGAAGTGAGCAGGCTGGGATGAAACAGGTGATGTATAGAGCAGAGGGACCAACGAGGAGTGAGCAGGCTGGGATGAAACAGATGATGTATAGAGCAGAGGGACCAACGAGGAGTTAGCAGGCTGGGATGAAACAGATGATGTACAGAGCAGAGGGACCAGCGAGGAGTGAGCAGGATGGGATGAAACAGATGATGTAAAGAGCAGAGGGACCAACGAGGAGTGAGCAGGCTGGGATGAAACAGATGATGTATAGAGCAGAGGGACCAACTAGGAGTGAGCAGGCTGGGATGATACAGATGATGTACAGAGCAGAGGGACCAACGAGGAGTGAGCGGGCTTGGATGAAACAGATGATATACAGAGCAGAGGGACCAACGAGGAGTTAGCAGGCTGGGATTAAACAGATGATGTATAGATCAGAGGGACCAACGAGGAGTGAGCAGGCTGGGATGAAACAGATGCTGTATAGAGCAGAGGGACCAACGAGGAGTGAGCAGGCTGGGATGAAACAGATGATGCATAGAGCAGAGGGACCAACGAGGGGTGAGCAGGCTGGGATGAAACAGATGACGCACAGAGCAGAGGGACCAACGAGGAGTGAGCAGGCTGGGATGAAACAGATGATGCACAGAGCAGAGGGACCAACGAGGAGTGAGCAGGCTTGGATGAAACAGATGATGTATAGAGCAGAGGGACCAACGAGGAGTGAGCAGGCTGGGATGAGACAGATGATGTATAGAGCAGAGGGACCAACGAGGGGTGAGCAGGCTGGGATTAAACAGATGATGCATAGAGCAGAGGGACCAACGAGGGGCGAGCAGGCTGGGATGAAACAGATGATGTACAGAGCAGAGGGACCAACCAGGAGTGAGCAGGCTGGGATGAAACAGATGATGTATCGAGCAGAGGGACCAACGAGGAGTGAGCAGGCTGGGATGAAACAGATGATGCATGGAACAGAGGGACCAACGAGGAGTGAGCAGGCTGGGATGAAACAGATGATGTTTAGAGCAGAGGGACCAACGAGGGGTGAGCAGGCTGGGATGAAACAGACGATGTACAGAGCAGAGGGACCAACGAGGAGTGAGCAGGCTCGGATGAAACAGACGATGTACAGAGCAGAGGGACCAACGAGGGGTGAGCAGGCTGGGATGAAACAGATGATGTACAGAGCAGAGGGACCAACGAGAAGTGAGCAGGCTGGGATGAAACAGATGATGTATAGAGCAGAGGGACCAACGAGGAGTTAGCAGGCTGGGATGAAACAGATGATGTACAGAGCAGAGGGACCAGCGAGGAGTGAGCAGGATGGGATGAAACAGATGATGTAAAGAGCAGAGGGACCAACGAGGAGTGAGCAGGCTGGGATGAAACAGATGATGTATAGAGCAGAGGGACCAACTAGGAGTGAGCAGGCTGGGATGATACAGATGATGTACAGAGCAGAGGGACCAACGAGGAGTGAGCGGGCTTGGATGAAACAGATGATATACAGAGCAGAGGGACCAACGAGGAGTGAGCAGGCTGGGATTAAACAGATGATGTATAGATCAGAGGGACCAACGAGGAGTGAGGAGGCTGGGATGAAACAGATGATGTATAGAGCAGAGGGACCAACGAGGAGTGAGCAGGCTGGGATGAAACAGATGATGCATAGAGCAGAGGGACCAACGAGGGGTGAGCAGGCTGGGATGAAACAGATGACGCACAGAGCAGAGGGACCAACGAGGAGTGAGCAGGCTGGGATGAAACAGATGATGCATAGAGCAGAGGGACCAACGAGGAGTGAGCAGGCTGGGATGAAACAGATCATGTATAGAGCAGAGGGACCAACGAGGAGTGAGCAGGCTGGGATGAAACAGATGATGCATAGAGCAGAGGGACCAACGAGGAGTGAGCAGGCTGGGATGAAACAGATGATGCATAGAGCAGAGGGACCAACGAGGGGTGAGCAGGCTGGGATGAAACAGATGATGCATAGAGCAGAGGGACCAACGAGGAGTGAGCAGGCTGGGATGAAACAGATCATGTATAGAGCAGAGGGATCAACGAGGGGTGAGCAGGCTGGGATGAAACAGATGATGCATAGAGCAGAGGGACCAACGAGGGGTGAGCAGGCTGGGATGAAACAGACGATGTACAGAGCAGAGGGACCAACGAGGAGTGAGCAGGCTGGGATGATACAGATGATGTACAGAGCAGAGGGACCAACGAGGAGTGAGCGGGCTTGGATGAAACAGATGATATACAGAGCAGAGGGACCAACGAGGAGTGAGCAGGCTGGGATTAAACAGATGATGTATAGATCAGAGGGACCAACGAGGAGTGAGCAGGCTGGGATGAAACAGATGATGTATAGAGCAGAGGGACCAACGAGGAGTGAGCAGGCTGGGATGAAACAGATGATGCATAGAGCAGAGGGACCAACGAGGGGTGAGCAGGCTGGGATGAAACAGATGACGCACAGAGCAGAGGGACCAACGAGGAGTGAGCAGGCTGGGATGAAACAGATGATGCACAGAGCAGAGGGACCAACGAGGAGTGAGCAGGCTTGGATGAAACAGATGATGTATAGAGCAGAGGGACCAACGAGGAGTGAGCAGGCTGGGATGAAACAGATGATGTATAGAGCAGAGGGACCAACGAGGGGTGAGCAGGCTGGGATTAAACAGATGATGCATAGAGCAGAGGGACCAACGAGGGGTGAGCAGGCTGGGATGAAACAGATGATGTACAGAGCAGAGGGACCAACCAGGAGTGAGCAGGCTGGGATGAAACAGATGATGTATCGAGCAGAGGGACCAACGAGGAGTGAGCAGGCTGGGATGAAACAGATGATGCATAGAGCAGAGGGACCAACGAGGAGTGAGCAGGCTGGGATGAAACAGATGATGTTTAGAGCAGAGGGACCAACGAGGGGTGAGCAGGCTGGGATGAAACAGACGATGTACAGAGCAGAGGGACCAACGAGGAGTGAGCAGGCTCGGATGAAACAGACGATGTACAGAGCAGAGGGACCAACGAGGGGTGAGCAGGCTGGGATGAAACAGATGATGTACAGAGCAGAGGGACCAACGAGAAGTGAGCAGGCTGGGATGAAACAGATGATGTATAGAGCAGAGGGACCAACGAGGAGTTAGCAGGCTGGGATGAAACAGATGATGTACAGAGCAGAGGGACCAGCGAGGAGTGAGCAGGATGGGATGAAACAGATGATGTAAAGAGCAGAGGGACCAACGAGGAGTGAGCAGGCTGGGATGAAACAGATGATGTATAGAGCAGAGGGACCAACTAGGAGTGAGCAGGCTGGGATGATACAGATGATGTACAGAGCAGAGGGACCAACGAGGAGTGAGCGGGCTTGGATGAAACAGATGATATACAGAGCAGAGGGACCAACGAGGAGTGAGCAGGCTGGGATTAAACAGATGATGTATAGATCAGAGGGACCAACGAGGAGTGAGCAGGCTGGGATGAAACAGATGATGTATAGAGCAGAGGGACCAACGAGGAGTGAGCAGGCTGGGATGAAACAGATGATGCATAGAGCAGAGGGACCAACGAGGGGTGAGCAGGCTGGGATGAAACAGATGACGCACAGAGCAGAGGGACCAACGAGGAGTGAGCAGGCTGGGATGAAACAGATGATGCATAGAGCAGAGGGACCAACGAGGAGTGAGCAGGCTGGGATGAAACAGATCATGCATAGAGCAGAGGGACCAACGAGGAGTGAGCAGGCTGGGATGAAACAGATGATGTATAGAGCAGAGGGACCAACGAGGAGTGAGCAGGCTGGGATGAAACAGATGATGTATAGAGCAGAGGGACCAACGAGGGGTGAGCAGGCTGGGATGAAACAGATGATGCATAGAGCAGAGGGACCAACGAGGAGTGAGCAGGCTGGGATGAAACAGATCATGTATAGAGCAGAGGGACCAACGAGGGGTGAGCAGGCTGGGATGAAACAGATGATGCATAGAGCAGAGGGACCAACGAGGGGTGAGCCGGCTGGGATGAAACAGACGATGTACAGAGCAGAGGGACCAACGAGGAGTGAGCAGGCTCGGATGAAACAGACGATGTACAGAGCAGAGGGACCAACGAGGGGTGAGCAGGCTGGGATGAAACAGATGATGTACAGAACAGAGGGACCAACGAGAAGTGAGCAGGCTGGGATGAAACAGATGATGTATAGAGCAGAGGGACCAACGAGGAGTTAGCAGGCTGGGATGAAACAGATGATGTACAGAGCAGAGGGACCAGCGAGGAGTGAGCAGGATGGGATGAAACAGATGATGTAAAGAGCAGAGGGACCAACGAGGAGTGAGCAGGCTGGGATGAAACAGATGATGTACAGAGCAGAGGGACCAACGAGGAGTGAGCAGGCTGGGATCAAACAGATGATGTATAGAGCAGAGGGACCAACGAGGAGTGAGCAGGCTCGGATGAAACAGATCATGCATAGAGCAGAGGGACCAACGAGGAGTGAGCAGGCTGGGATGAAACAGATGATGTATAGAGCAGAGGGACCAACGAGGGATGAGAAGACTGGGATGAAACAGATGATGTATAGAGCAGAGGGACCAACGAGGAGTGAGCAGGCTGGGATGAAACAGATGATGTATAGAGCAGAGGGACCAACGAGGGGTGAGCAGGCTGGGATGAAACAGATGATGCATAGAGCAGAGGGACCAACTAGGAGTGAGCAGGCTGGGATGATACAGATGATGTACAGAGCAGAGGGACCAACGAGGAGTGAGCAGGCTGGGATGAAACAGATGATATACAGAGCAGAGGGACCAACGAGGAGTGAGCGGGCTTGGATGAAACAGATGATATACAGAGCAGAGGGACCAACGAGGAGTGAGCAGGCTGGGATTAAACAGATGATGTATAGATCAGAGGGACCAACGAGGAGTGAGCAGGCTGGGATGAAACAGATGATATATAGAGCAGAGGGACCAACGAGGAGTGAGCAGGCTGGGATGAAACAGATGATGCATAGAGCAGAGGGACCAACGAGGGGTGAGCAGGCTGGGATGAAACAGATGACGCACAGAGCAGAGGGACCAACGAGGAGTTAGCAGGCTGGGATGAAACAGATGATGTACAGAGCAGAGGGACCAGCGAGGAGTGAGCAGGATGGGATGAAACAGATGATGTAAAGAGCAGAGGGACCAACGAGGAGTGAGCAGGCTGGGATGAAACAGATGATGTACAGAGCAGAGGGACCAACGAGGAGTGAGCAGGCTGGGATCAAACAGATGATGTACAGAGCAGAGGGACCAACGAGGAGTGAGCAGGCTCGGATGAAACAGATCATGCATAGAGCAGAGGGACCAACGAGGAGTGAGCAGGCTGGGATGAAACAGATGATGTATAGAGCAGAGGGACCAACGAGGGATGAGAAGACTGGGATGAAACAGATGATGTATAGAGCAGAGGGACCAACGAGGAGTGAGAAGACTGGGATGAAACAGATGATGTATAGAGCAGAGGGACCAACGAGGAGTGAGCAGGCTGGGATGAAACAGATGATGTATAGAGCAGAGGGACCAACGAGGGGTGAGCAGGCTGGGATGAAACAGATGATGCATAGAGCAGAGGGACCAACTAGGAGTGAGCAGGCTGGGATGATACAGATGATGTACAGAGCAGAGGGACCAACGAGGAGTGAGCAGGCTGGGATGAAACAGATGATATACAGAGCAGAGGGACCAACGAGGAGTGAGCGGGCTTGGATGAAACAGATGATATACAGAGCAGAGGGACCAACGAGGAGTGAGCAGGCTGGGATTAAACAGATGATGTATAGATCAGAGGGACCAACGAGGAGTGAGCAGGCTGGGATGAAACAGATGATATATAGAGCAGAGGGACCAACGAGGAGTGAGCAGGCTGGGATGAAACAGATGATGCATAGAGCAGAGGGACCAACGAGGGGTGAGCAGGCTGGGATGAAACAGATGACGCACAGAGCAGAGGGACCAACGAGGAGTGAGCAGGCTGGGATGAAACAGATGATGCATAGAGCAGAGGGACCAACGAGGAGTGAGCAGGCTGGGATGAAACAGATCATGTATAGAGCAGAGGGACCAAGGAGGAGTGAGCAGGCTGGGATGAAACAGATGATGTATAGAGCAGAGGGACCAACGAGGGATGAGAAGACTGGGATGAAACAGATGATGTATAGAGCAGAGGGACCAACGAGGAGTGAGCAGGCTGGGATGAAACAGATGATGTATAGAGCAGAGGGACCAACGAGGGGTGAGCAGGCTGGGATGAAACAGATGATGCATAGAGCAGAGGGACCAACGAGGAGTGAGCAGGCTGGGATGAAACAGATCATGTATAGAGCAGAGGGATCAACGAGGGGTGAGCAGGCTGCGATGAAACAGATGATGCATAGAGCAGAGGGACCAACGAGGAGTGAGCAGGCTGGGATGAAACAGATGATGTATAGAGCAGAGGGACCAACGAGGGATGAGAAGACTGGGATGAAACAGATGATGTATAGAACAGAGGGACCAACGAGAAGTGAGCAGGCTGGGATGAAACAGGTGATGTATAGAGCAGAGGGACCAACGAGGAGTGAGCAGGCTGGGATGAAACAGATGATGTATAGAACAGAGGGACCAACGAGAAGTGAGCAGGCTGGGATGAAACAGATGATGTATAGAGCAGAGGGACCAACGAGGAGTTAGCAGGCTGGGATGAAACAGATGATGTACAGAGCAGAGGGACCAGCGAGGAGTGAGCAGGATGGGATGAAACAGATGATGTAAAGAGCAGAGGGACCAACGAGGAGTGAGCAGGCTGGGATGAAACAGATGATGTATAGAGCAGAGGGACCAACTAGGAGTGAGCAGGCTGGGATGATACAGATGATGTACAGAGCAGAGGGACCAACGAGGAGTGAGCGGGCTTGGATGAAACAGATGATATACAGAGCAGAGGGACCAACGAGGAGTTAGCAGGCTGGGATTAAACAGATGATGTATAGATCAGAGGGACCAACGAGGAGTGAGCAGGCTGGGATGAAACAGATGATGTATAGAGCAGAGGGACCAACGAGGAGTGAGCAGGCTGGGATGAAACAGATGATGCATAGAGCAGAGGGACCAACGAGGGGTGAGCAGGCTGGGATGAAACAGATGACGCACAGAGCAGAGGGACCAACGAGGAGTGAGCAGGCTGGGATGAAACAGATGATGCACAGAGCAGAGGGACCAACGAGGAGTGAGCAGGCTTGGATGAAACAGATGATGTATAGAGCAGAGGGACCAACGAGGAGTGAGCAGGCTGGGATGAGACAGATGATGTATAGAGCAGAGGGACCAACGAGGGGTGAGCAGGCTGGGATTAAACAGATGATGCATAGAGCAGAGGGACCAACGAGGGGCGAGCAGGCTGGGATGAAACAGATGATGTACAGAGCAGAGGGACCAACCAGGAGTGAGCAGGCTGGGATGAAACAGATGATGTATCGAGCAGAGGGACCAACGAGGAGTGAGCAGGCTGGGATGAAACAGATGATGCATGGAACAGAGGGACCAACGAGGAGTGAGCAGGCTGGGATGAAACAGATGATGTTTAGAGCAGAGGGACCAACGAGGGGTGAGCAGGCTGGGATGAAACAGACGATGTACAGAGCAGAGGGACCAACGAGGAGTGAGCAGGCTCGGATGAAACAGACGATGTACAGAGCAGAGGGACCAACGAGGGGTGAGCAGGCTGGGATGAAACAGATGATGTACAGAGCAGAGGGACCAACGAGAAGTGAGCAGGCTGGGATGAAACAGATGATGTATAGAGCAGAGGGACCAACGAGGAGTTAGCAGGCTGGGATGAAACAGATGATGTACAGAGCAGAGGGACCAGCGAGGAGTGAGCAGGATGGGATGAAACAGATGATGTAAAGAGCAGAGGGACCAACGAGGAGTGAGCAGGCTGGGATGAAACAGATGATGTATAGAGCAGAGGGACCAACTAGGAGTGAGCAGGCTGGGATGATACAGATGATGTACAGAGCAGAGGGACCAACGAGGAGTGAGCGGGCTTGGATGAAACAGATGATATACAGAGCAGAGGGACCAACGAGGAGTGAGCAGGCTGGGATTAAACAGATGATGTATAGATCAGAGGGACCAACGAGGAGTGAGGAGGCTGGGATGAAACAGATGATGTATAGAGCAGAGGGACCAACGAGGAGTGAGCAGGCTGGGATGAAACAGATGATGCATAGAGCAGAGGGACCAACGAGGGGTGAGCAGGCTGGGATGAAACAGATGACGCACAGAGCAGAGGGACCAACGAGGAGTGAGCAGGCTGGGATGAAACAGATGACGCATAGAGCAGAGGGACCAACGAGGAGTGAGCAGGCTGGGATGAAACAGATCATGTATAGAGCAGAGGGACCAACGAGGAGTGAGCAGGCTGGGATGAAACAGATGATGCATAGAGCAGAGGGACCAACGAGGAGTGAGCAGGCTGGGATGAAACAGATGATGTATAGAGCAGAGGGACCAACGAGGGGTGAGCAGGCTGGGATGAAACAGATGATGCATAGAGCAGAGGGACCAACGAGGAGTGAGCAGGCTGGGATGAAACAGATCATGTATAGAGCAGAGGGATCAACGAGGGGTGAGCAGGCTGGGATGAAACAGATGATGCATAGAGCAGAGGGACCAACGAGGGGTGAGCAGGCTGGGATGAAACAGACGATGTACAGAGCAGAGGGACCAACGAGGAGTGAGCAGGCTGGGATGATACAGATGATGTACAGAGCAGAGGGACCAACGAGGAGTGAGCGGGCTTGGATGAAACAGATGATATACAGAGCAGAGGGACCAACGAGGAGTGAGCAGGCTGGGATTAAACAGATGATGTATAGATCAGAGGGACCAACGAGGAGTGAGCAGGCTGGGATGAAACAGATGATGTATAGAGCAGAGGGACCAACGAGGAGTGAGCAGGCTGGGATGAAACAGATGATGCATAGAGCAGAGGGACCAACGAGGGGTGAGCAGGCTGGGATGAAACAGATGACGCACAGAGCAGAGGGACCAACGAGGAGTGAGCAGGCTGGGATGAAACAGATGATGCACAGAGCAGAGGGACCAACGAGGAGTGAGCAGGCTTGGATGAAACAGATGATGTATAGAGCAGAGGGACCAACGAGGAGTGAGCAGGCTGGGATGAAACAGATGATGTATAGAGCAGAGGGACCAACGAGGGGTGAGCAGGCTGGGATTAAACAGATGATGCATAGAGCAGAGGGACCAACGAGGGGTGAGCAGGCTGGGATGAAACAGATGATGTACAGAGCAGAGGGACCAACCAGGAGTGAGCAGGCTGGGATGAAACAGATGATGTATCGAGCAGAGGGACCAACGAGGAGTGAGCAGGCTGGGATGAAACAGATGATGCATAGAGCAGAGGGACCAACGAGGAGTGAGCAGGCTGGGATGAAACAGATGATGTTTAGAGCAGAGGGACCAACGAGGGGTGAGCAGGCTGGGATGAAACAGACGATGTACAGAGCAGAGGGACCAACGAGGAGTGAGCAGGCTCGGATGAAACAGACGATGTACAGAGCAGAGGGACCAACGAGGGGTGAGCAGGCTGGGATGAAACAGATGATGTACAGAGCAGAGGGACCAACGAGAAGTGAGCAGGCTGGGATGAAACAGATGATGTATAGAGCAGAGGGACCAACGAGGAGTTAGCAGGCTGGGATGAAACAGATGATGTACAGAGCAGAGGGACCAGCGAGGAGTGAGCAGGATGGGATGAAACAGATGATGTAAAGAGCAGAGGGACCAACGAGGAGTGAGCAGGCTGGGATGAAACAGATGATGTATAGAGCAGAGGGACCAACTAGGAGTGAGCAGGCTGGGATGATACAGATGATGTACAGAGCAGAGGGACCAACGAGGAGTGAGCGGGCTTGGATGAAACAGATGATATACAGAGCAGAGGGACCAACGAGGAGTGAGCAGGCTGGGATTAAACAGATGATGTATAGATCAGAGGGACCAACGAGGAGTGAGCAGGCTGGGATGAAACAGATGATGTATAGAGCAGAGGGACCAACGAGGAGTGAGCAGGCTGGGATGAAACAGATGATGCATAGAGCAGAGGGACCAACGAGGGGTGAGCAGGCTGGGATGAAACAGATGACGCACAGAGCAGAGGGACCAACGAGGAGTGAGCAGGCTGGGATGAAACAGATGATGCATAGAGCAGAGGGACCAACGAGGAGTGAGCAGGCTGGGATGAAACAGATCATGCATAGAGCAGAGGGACCAACGAGGAGTGAGCAGGCTGGGATGAAACAGATGATGTATAGAGCAGAGGGACCAACGAGGGATGAGAAGACTGGGATGAAACAGATGATGTATAGAGCAGAGGGACCAACGAGGAGTGAGCAGGCTGGGATGAAACAGATGATGTATAGAGCAGAGGGACCAACGAGGGGTGAGCAGGCTGGGATGAAACAGATGATGCATAGAGCAGAGGGACCAACGAGGAGTGAGCAGGCTGGGATGAAACAGATCATGTATAGAGCAGAGGGACCAACGAGGGGTGAGCAGGCTGGGATGAAACAGATGATGCATAGAGCAGAGGGACCAACGAGGGGTGAGCCGGCTGGGATGAAACAGACGATGTACAGAGCAGAGGGACCAACGAGGAGTGAGCAGGCTCGGATGAAACAGACGATGTACAGAGCAGAGGGACCAACGAGGGGTGAGCAGGCTGGGATGAAACAGATGATGTACAGAACAGAGGGACCAACGAGAAGTGAGCAGGCTGGGATGAAACAGATGATGTATAGAGCAGAGGGACCAACGAGGAGTTAGCAGGCTGGGATGAAACAGATGATTTACAGAGCAGAGGGACCAGCGAGGAGTGAGCAGGATGGGATGAAACAGATGATGTAAAGAGCAGAGGGACCAACGAGGAGTGAGCAGGCTGGGATGAAACAGATGATGTACAGAGCAGAGGGACCAACGAGGAGTGAGCAGGCTGGGATCAAACAGATGATGTATAGAGCAGAGGGACCAACGAGGAGTGAGCAGGCTCGGATGAAACAGATCATGCATAGAGCAGAGGGACCAACGAGGAGTGAGCAGGCTGGGATGAAACAGATGATGTATAGAGCAGAGGGACCAACGAGGGATGAGAAGACTGGGATGAAACAGATGATGTATAGAGCAGAGGGACCAACGAGGAGTGAGCAGGCTGGGATGAAACAGATGATGTATAGAGCAGAGGGACCAACGAGGGGTGAGCAGGCTGGGATGAAACAGATGATGCATAGAGCAGAGGGACCAACTAGGAGTGAGCAGGCTGGGATGATACAGATGATGTACAGAGCAGAGGGACCAACGAGGAGTGAGCAGGCTGGGATGAAACAGATGATATACAGAGCAGAGGGACCAACGAGGAGTGAGCGGGCTTGGATGAAACAGATGATATACAGAGCAGAGGGACCAACGAGGAGTGAGCAGGCTGGGATTAAACAGATGATGTATAGATCAGAGGGACCAACGAGGAGTGAGCAGGCTGGGATGAAACAGATGATATATAGAGCAGAGGGACCAACGAGGAGTGAGCAGGCTGGGATGAAACAGATGATGCATAGAGCAGAGGGACCAACGAGGGGTGAGCAGGCTGGGATGAAACAGATGACGCACAGAGCAGAGGGACCAACGAGGAGTTAGCAGGCTGGGATGAAACAGATGATGTACAGAGCAGAGGGACCAGCGAGGAGTGAGCAGGATGGGATGAAACAGATGATGTAAAGAGCAGAGGGACCAACGAGGAGTGAGCAGGCTGGGATGAAACAGATGATGTACAGAGCAGAGGGACCAACGAGGAGTGAGCAGGCTGGGATCAAACAGATGATGTATAGAGCAGAGGGACCAACGAGGAGTGAGCAGGCTCGGATGAAACAGATCATGCATAGAGCAGAGGGACCAACGAGGAGTGAGCAGGCTGGGATGAAACAGATGATGTATAGAGCAGAGGGACCAACGAGGGATGAGAAGACTGGGATGAAACAGATGATGTATAGAGCAGAGGGACCAACGAGGAGTGAGCAGGCTGGGATGAAACAGATGATGTATAGAGCAGAGGGACCAACGAGGGGTGAGCAGGCTGGGATGAAACAGATGATGCATAGAGCAGAGGGACCAACTAGGAGTGAGCAGGCTGGGATGATACAGATGATGTACAGAGCAGAGGGACCAACGAGGAGTGAGCAGGCTGGGATGAAACAGATGATATACAGAGCAGAGGGACCAACGAGGAGTGAGCGGGCTTGGATGAAACAGATGATATACAGAGCAGAGGGACCAACGAGGAGTGAGCAGGCTGGGATTAAACAGATGATGTATAGATCAGAGGGACCAACGAGGAGTGAGCAGGCTGGGATGAAACAGATGATATATAGAGCAGAGGGACCAACGAGGAGTGAGCAGGCTGGGATGAAACAGATGATGCATAGAGCAGAGGGACCAACGAGGGGTGAGCAGGCTGGGATGAAACAGATGACGCACAGAGCAGAGGGACCAACGAGGAGTGAGCAGGCTGGGATGAAACAGATGATGCATAGAGCAGAGGGACCAACGAGGAGTGAGCAGGCTGGGATGAAACAGATCATGTATAGAGCAGAGGGACCAAGGAGGAGTGAGCAGGCTGGGATGAAACAGATGATGTATAGAGCAGAGGGACCAACGAGGGATGAGAAGACTGGGATGAAACAGATGATGTATAGAGCAGAGGGACCAACGAGGAGTGAGCAGGCTGGGATGAAACAGATGATGTATAGAGCAGAGGGACCAACGAGGGGTGAGCAGGCTGGGATGAAACAGATGATGCATAGAGCAGAGGGACCAACGAGGAGTGAGCAGGCTGGGATGAAACAGATCATGTATAGAGCAGAGGGATCAACGAGGGGTGAGCAGGCTGGGATGAAACAGATGATGCATAGAGCAGAGGGACCAACGAGGGGTGAGCAGGCTGGGATGAAACAGATGATGCACAGAGCAGAGGGACCAACGAGGGGTGAGCAGACTGGGATGAAACAGATGATGTACAGAGCAGAGGGACCAACGAGGGGTGAGCAGGCTGGGATGAAACAGATGATGTACAGAGCAGAGGGACCAACGAGGAGTGAGCAGGCTGGGATCAAACAGATGATGTACAGAGCAGAGGGACCAACGAGGAGTGAGCAGGCTGGGATGAAACAGATGATGCATAGAGCAGAGGGCCCCACAAAGAGTGAGCAGGCTGGGATGAAACAGATGATGTATAGAGCAGAGGGACCAACGAGGAGTGAGCAGGCTGGGATGAAACAGATGATGTATAGAGCAGGGGGACCAACGAGGGGTGAGCAGGCTGGGATGAAACAGGTGATGTAAAGAGCAGAGGGACCAACGAGGAGTGAGCAGGCTGGGATGAAACAGACGATGTACAGAGCAGAGGGACCAACGAGGAGTGAGCAGGCTGGGATGAAACAGATGATGTATAGAACAGAGGGACCAACGAGAAGTGAGCAGGCTGGGATGAAACAGATGATGTATAGAGCAGAGGGACCAACGAGGAGTTAGCAGGCTGGGATGAAACAGATGATGTACAGAGCAGAGGGACCAGCGAGGAGTGAGCAGGATGGGATGAAACAGATGATGTAAAGAGCAGAGGGACCAACGAGGAGTGAGCAGGCTGGGATGAAACAGATGATGTATAGAGCAGAGGGACCAACTAGGAGTGAGCAGGCTGGGATGATACAGATGATGTACAGAGCAGAGGGACCAACGAGGAGTGAGCGGGCTTGGATGAAACAGATGATATACAGAGCAGAGGGACCAACGAGGAGTGAGCAGGCTGGGATTAAACAGATGATGTATAGATCAGAGGGACCAACGAGGAGTGAGCAGGCTGGGATGAAACAGATGATGCATAGAGCAGAGGGACCAACGAGGGGTGAGCAGGCTGGGATGAAACAGATGATGCACAGAGCAGAGGGACCAACGAGGAGTGAGCAGGCTTGGATGAAACAGATGATGTATAGAGCAGAGGGACCAACGAGGAGTGAGCAGGCTGGGATGAAACAGATGATGTATAGAGCAGAGGGACCAACGAGGGGTGAGCAGGCTGGGATTAAACAGATGATGCATAGAGCAGAGGGACCAACGAGGGGTGAGCAGGCTGGGATGAAACAGATGATGTACAGAGCAGAGGGACCAACCAGGAGTGAGCAGGCTGGGATGAAACAGATGATGTATCGAGCAGAGGGACCAACGAGGAGTGAGCAGGCTGGGATGAAACAGATGATGCATAGAGCAGAGGGACCAACGAGGAGTGAGCAGGCTGGGATGAAACAGATGATGTTTAGAGCAGAGGGACCAACGAGGGGTGAGCAGGCTGGGATGAAACAGACGATGTACAGAGCAGAGGGACCAACGAGGAGTGAGCAGGCTCGGATGAAACAGACGATGTACAGAGCAGAGGGACCAACGAGGGGTGAGCAGGCTGGGATGAAACAGATGATGTATAGAGCAGAGGGACCAACGAGGAGTGAGCGGGTGGGGATGAAACAGATGATGTATCGAGCAGAGGGACCAACGAGGAGTGAGCAGGCTTGGATGAAACAGATGATGTATAGAGCAGAGGGACCAACGAGGAGTGAGCGGGTGGGGATGAAACAGATGATGTATAGAGCAGAGGGACCAACGAGGAGTGAGCAGGCTGGGATGAAACAGATGATGTATAGAGCAGAGGGACCAGCGAGGAGTGAGCAGGCGGGGATGAAACAGATGATGTATAGAGCAGAGGGCCCCACAAAGAGTGAGCAGGCTGAGATGAAACAGATGATGTATAGAGCAGAGGGACCAACGAGGGATGAGAAGACTGGGATGAAACAGATGATGTATAGAACAGAGGGACCAACGAGGAGTGAGCAGGCTGGGATGAAACAGATGATGTACAGAGCAGAGGGACCAGCGAGGAGTGAGCAGGCTGGGATGAAACAGATGATGTAAAGAGCAGAGAGACCAGCGAGGAGTGAGCAGGCTGGGATGAAACAGATGATGTACAGAGCAGAGGGACCAACGAGGGGTGAGCAGGCTGGGATGAAACAGATGATGTACAGAGCAGAGGGACCAACGAGGAGTGAGCAGGCTGGGATGAAACAGATGATGCATAGAGCAGAGGGACCAACGAGGAGTGAGCAGGCTGGGATGAAACAGATGATGTATAAGCAGAGGGACCAACGAGGGGAGAGCAGGCTGGGATGAAACAGACGATGTACAGAGCAGAGGGACCAACGAGGAGTGAGCAGGCTGGGATGAAACAGATGATGTATAGAGCAGAGGGACCAACGAGGAGTGAGCAGGCTGGGATGAAACAGATGATGTATAGAGCAGAGGGCCCCACAAAGAGTGAGCAGGCTGGGATGGAACAGATGATGTATAGAGCAGAGGGCCCCACAAAGAGTGAGCAGGCTGGGATGAAACAGATGATGTATAGAGCAGAGGGACCAACGAGGGGTGAGCAGGTTGGGTTGAAACATATGATGTATCGAGCAGTGGGACCAACGAGGAGCGAGCAGGCTGGGATGAAACAGATGATGCATAGAGCAGAGGGACCAACGAGGAGTGAGCAGGCTGGGATGAAACAGATGATGTATAGAGCAGAGGGACCAACGAGGAGTGAGCAGGCTGGGATAAAACAGAGGGCTCTCGGGGCAATTAGTCTCCTGGCATCAAAAGGTATAGCTTCTGTCACAGCTCATTTTAACAAGCACTGGCAACTCCATTAGGGCTTACTTTTATTTGAAAAATACAATGGTAAAGCTAATAGGTCTGTGTAGGAGAGTAGGATCTGCACTTATCTTGCCCCCACTTTTTTTCTGATGTATACACTGGTTTCTAACTATAGTCTGGCTGGGTCCCTGCTAATCAGGGCCCCAGTCTCACTGATCTCTCTAAACAACTTGGTGTGCATATTAGATGCACTAGTGATTGAATACTGTGGTACCTTGTGAGCCCCTAGTATATGGTACCTTAGGTACCTAGGGCATTGGTACTTCACAGGCCTACCAGGGGCTGCAGCATGTATTATGCCACCCCTGGGAAGCATTCACAATCTGACACCACAGGCCTGCTACTGCAGCCTGTGTGAGGTAGTGTTAGCACTCCTCACTGAGGTATAGGTTCCTATATCTCACCATACACACACATATAAACCTATCAGTCACCCCTCTAGCAGGCCCTAACCATCCTGAGGGCAGGGTGCTTGGTTTACTATGTGAGGGTGTGCTTCTGCCTGAGCATGACCCCTCTGCAGCTAGCAGAGTCTATTCTCTACTGCTGTTTGTGGATGCGGTTAAACCATATACTCTTAAGTGCATTATAACCTCGCGGTAAATGCTAACTTTGGAATGACTGCATCAAAACATGCCGTGTTTGGTGTCAAACAACTTGGAATCCTACCCCCACACCAGTAACTGGTGTGGGAGTAGGATCCCACCCTTCTAGAGGGGATGACATGTACCCACTGTACTACACGGTAGAAATCTTCAAGAGCCCTGGCATCACAAAATGGATGCCACCAGCACAGACACCGGGCTGCCCTCCTGCTGCTGACCGAAACTCGCAGTGGAGGGAGCCCAACAAAAGGTTTCCTGTCACAGGGAGGTGTCACCACCTCCCAGACAGGATTTAGTTTATTGGAGCTGGGTGGGTGCACTCTTAGAGTGCTTTGAAGTCCTGCACTGGGGGAGCAGTAGGCTCCTCTGTGCATATGCCAGCTCAAACCGGTTCGGGGGGCTACCTGCCCCTGCTCTGGCGCGAAACTGGACAAAGGGAAGTGGGTGTAACCACCCACTACCCTGACCCTCCTAGAGGAGTGGTCATAGAGCTAGTACCTCCCCTATCTCTACTATAAAGATACCAAGCATTGCCAATGCAATTCAGATTACACCTGGACGACGCTCTACAAAGAAGAATCCTGGCCCTTCGACGTTCCACTATCTCTGGAAGATGGAAGAATCGCCCTTGGGCAGGCACCAAAACTCTTTAACAACGGTTGCAAACTTCACCGCTCCCGCCGGAGTCCGAAGTCCCTGCATCCCCTGAAGTGAATTTCCTGACCTATCGACGGCCATTTTGAGTCCCCAGTGAAGCTGTGGCATCTGGACCCCACGAGTGACGAGGAACAGCAATACCAGGGAACCGTGCACTGATTTTGAGTGCAAGCCCTAATCTTCGTCCTACGAATTTGTGCTTTGGACCAATTGTTGTCCAAGTCCCTAGCAGGTCTAGTACTAAAATTCAGCAGCCTACCCCGTCCCGAGTGACCGTGGGCTTCTGTGAAACTTTTCCTGCAAAGGCGTCTTTGCGGTTGCTTGCCTGTTGGCTAGTAACTCACCTGAAGACTTCCACCTCAACTTCAAGGGCTCGCCTAGTTGCTCTGGGCCTGCCCTCACTTACCCTCGCTGGGTAAGTCCATCAGACCTTGCTGGTCTGCACCATTGCCAATCTTCACTCCACAAAAGACTTGCAGTTGCCAAGGCTTGTTGGCTCCAATCCGGGTGCCAACACCGTCACCAGCTGCAGACGTCGTGGGAACCTCCAAATCCAGCTGCTGGTCATCGTCGATCTCTCCTGGACCTCGTGAGCGAAGAGACAAAACACCATCATCGACCTGAAGAGACGCGACAGCTGTGGTCATCCATCTTGCTGGCCACCGGTCACTGGCAAGTGACTTTGAACTCTATCCCCTCAATTTCTAGGTCTTCTGCATCTCCAATCCATCTTCGGATTCCAGCGGACACCTCTCCAGTCGTCACAAGCAGCAAGTCTTCAGTGATCTCCATTGAAAACAGCATCGCGACCCGACACCAAAGGACACCTATGCACCCGGCTTCCCTGGGTGAGGTAACTCGTGCACTTCGGTGCCCAAGTGTGTGATGGCCCTCGAAATACTTACCCTGTAAGTGGCTTGCTTGTTGACTTTTGCGAAGTGCCCTGAAACTGTAAATTACAAACCGCAACATTTGCCATTGAAACGTATAGGAAACCCGTGTGTGTGTTTAGACACTGCATGCGTCTCCTGTGGGCTGGTTACTTACCTGTTAACACTGCAGAAGTGAAGCCCCAGCGATTCCCAAGGCCCTAGGCCTTTTCAATTTGCAGGTTGAGATTGTTAACCAATTTTTTATAGTATATGGTCTTGTACGCCCCTAGGGCTACAGCCATATTTGTGCTTAATTTATTGAGAACTGTTGATCTTTTGAATGTTTACCTGGCTCTAATCTCATAAAGAGATTAGTAGAGTATATTTAGAAATAAATACATATATATTTGATATATATACCTGTGTGGTGTCTTTTCATTTGGTAATTCAAGAGATTATAAGGTAAAACAAGCTGCTTTACATTCCTCAGAGACTTAGCCTGAAGGCTGCTCTCCACAGCTACCACTAGGATAGCTTTCTTTAAAGGTTGTCTTAAACCTATCTACCACAAGAGTCGAATTGGACTGGTGCAAGGTGGCCACTATAACTAGTGACCAGCATATGCCAGGCCAACTTCTCACAGTCTGGCCTTTGATTAGGAGAAGCGTTCGATTATGGTTGCACGACTTTGCATTTGTGGTGTCCCCAGCTACCCTACACGAAATATACAATAATGAAGCACCCATTTGGGCTACAACTATTTTTAATCTAGGAGCTGAGACCCGTGGCGAACAGACTGGCTTAGCAGAGAGAGACGGCGCCCTGAATAAAGTGCACTACGAAAAGGAGACAGAAAATGACCCTTAGATTGAAACTGATGAACTTACCAGGCAACAGCAGCAACATATTGCATAGTAGATACCTTTCACAAATCAATTAATCAATCAGTCAAGTTTCTTGTAAAGCACGACTACACACCCGTTAGGGTGTGAAGGTGCTCGAGGGAGAGGGCTGCGGATCATTCGAAGAGCAAGGTCTTGAGGTCCTTACTGAATTACGTCAGCGATGGTGATTGCCTGAAGTGCAGAGGTGGGAGTTCCAGGTTTTTGCAGAGAGGTAGGAGAAGGATCTTCCTCCAGCTGTGGTCTTGTGGATCCGTGGGATGGTGGCCAGGGCCAGTTGGGCAGAGCTGAGATGTCTAGTGGGAGTGTAGAAGGAGAGGCGGTGGAAGAGGTATACAGGTGTAGCATTGTGGAGGGCTTTGTAGGTGTGCGTGTGGAGCTTGAAGGTAATTCTTTTGCTGATAGGAAGCCCGTGAAGGTCTCCGGGGTGGCCGGTGATGTGGCTGTGGCGTGGGATGTTCAGGATGAGTGTGGCGGAGGTGTTCTGGATGTTCTGCAGTTTCTTTAGGAATTTCTGTGTGGTGCCGGTGCAGAGTGTGTTGTCGTAGTCAAGTCTGCTGCTGATGAGTACATGGGTGACAAAGGACCAGTGTTTTGGATGCAGCTGCAGGAACGTGTATGTGTCTATGGCTTTACTTTGTGAATAACAAAGCTGTGAACCCAACATGTGATCAAAACAGCAAAGTAAAACAAATGAAGTTACAGGTTGATTGGGGACTAACTTTTGCCTACCATAAAGGCATATAGGGTGCACTTGCTAAACAAAAATCCTTGAACCAGCAATTAAAATTTCATCTTATCACTAATTGAATAAAAGAACACAGACCTCTGAATTACAATCTATGTAATGTTGCTTCTGCAGTGTACCAAAAGAAATACTTGAGCACCACCACCAAAGACTACAAATAGGACATGATACCAATCCATGAAATGCTATGGGCTTGATGGAACAGCCTGTTCAAGCAATAGTAAACCCAGGGCCGGACTGGCCTTTTATTTAATTTGGCATCTCCCTAGTGACCTGGAGGCTGGTTTTGAAAGCTGATGGTGCCTCTGCACATTCCCCCAACCTCCCCAAAGATTAATTGCAGGGGCGGACAGTGGACATTGGGGGTTAGGGGTGGAACGGGGGATAGAGAAAGCCCGAGTGATCAATGAGGGAGAAGCAAGAGAGGAGAGCAGGTGAGAGAGAGAATGAATGAATGGGAAGGGTGGGACAGAGTGAGGAGAGGAATGAAGTGGAGCCACTTTGAGCATTTTTGCCAAGCTCGTTTTCGGGACACCCGTCCAGCCCTGGGTAAAGCATGAAACACCAATTAAAGTCAATGGTTGAAGAGGGCTGCCCGAAAACACAATCTCTCCTTACTACTATTTACATGTACTTTTTAAAGTACTGGAAACACAAGGTCTCACAGACAGATAAGGATCACTGACAGAATATCAGAAACAAATATCGTGTGGACATAATAGTGTGTCATAAAGATTGTAGACCAAAATATTGAGACGGTAAGTGCAAATAGGTCAGTATGGATTTAGAATTCTTAACTCCACATCTATGTACCTTGAAGATATACATATAGCATCAAGGTACATATATATGGAGTTATATATAGTAAACGTTGCTTACATATAGAAATTTACCTTCACGGTATCTGTGTCCTCGATATTCTGTACACAATATTTTGGTCCACGGAATTTCTGTTTCCGATATTCCGTCTAAATACCACAGATAAAGCTGCCTGCAGTGATTTCTAAATAGAAGAATAGTCTACAATTGATACAAATGGCTGCAGCTGTGGCAGAGCAGAGCACCACACACACGTCCTTGACTAGTAGTAAAGATCAACCGGTCTCCCCATTCTAGGGGAAACAAGGTTACCCCTCTAAATATAGTGGGAGGTTACTTTCACATTGGTTTACCCTCCCCTCACACCGCGCACACATAGCCATCTTCTATCTGCATGGATATTTGGAGCGTGTGTGCTTTTATTTATGCAAGCGGTTTCTTTTTTGCATTTTTGTGTGTATGTAAAGTAGACATACATATTGGCTTTGGCATTTTTTTAAATTTCTTATAGCCATGAGCAATTCCTAAGAGTATTGGCGAGTGCTATTGCTTAGTTCACCTCCAACTGGTTAGGACCACTCACCATCTCAAGCTCAGATGGCGTTTAGTTGTCCAACGATAAGGCTTGAAGTGGGACTCACTAAAGAATTACACGTTGATCAAAACGGACAGGCCTTACCTCAGACTTTGCGCTTTTCAGGGATCCGAGCTTATGCGGCAATATTATTCATTTATAGATTTACATCTATTGAATAATGAAGAAGCAAAACATGCCTAGTAGAAGTTGCGGGCCCTAGATATTGTGAGCTTGTTGACCCAGGTCCTTCAAAAAGTCTGACATTTCAGCGTCCACATACATATATAAATTTCGGTCAGACAGACAAGGCACAACAAGAAACATATTTTTTTTATTTGAAATAAACTTTTCTGATAGGCGCCCAGTCCTGCCCTTTTCTATTCCCACCCTGGGGCTAGATTTCAAATGGTGCATTCGATGTGTTGCGGCGAGAGGCTTCACTGCACAGCGCTTTCAATATATGCTCTGAAGTGTAGCATGACACACCATCTTTCATACCACAACTCCTGCAGTATCTCACAATTACTCTACAAGAGCACCATTAGTGTAGAAGTGCAAGACTCTATATCTGACAGTGTTTCTGCTCTTAAAGGCAGCCGCAGTCTGGACAGGTAACAGCGGTGGGGCTGTGGGGCCGTGTAAGGGTGTATTTTGCGGGACCATGCCAAGGGAAAATTAAATAAATAAAAAATTTTCCCTCTGCATCGTCCCCCGAAATCCCCCCTTACATGGCCCCACCGCCCCACCGCTGTTACCTGCACGGACTGCGGCTGCTTAAATGTTCCCATGAAGATTCCCTCCGCAGAGGGGAGACCAATTCAAATATATTCAAATAAGATACATTTGCCTGATTTGTATCTTAATAGAAAACCTTTGATTACTCAGTCTGTATCCTGAGAGTAAGGTGTGGGATCTGCAATCATGGACCTACTTAGAACACTACTGGGTCGGGAATTCGTGCCAGTGTGTGAAGCAAGATGGCCACCTCCCGTTAGTTCTCTTCCAATGCCCTGATTATCAAATATATTATTTTACTCCAAGTTTAGCTGTACTTTTATTATTGGGCATTAATCATCTGCTTACTGCATGAGAATAACTTTTCTGCAGCATTTCCAGTAATTTTCACATCGTGCTGCCTCCTGGGCCTGTCCCCAATCTCTGTTTAATTCTGCTACCGATCGTCCTGGCAGGAGGGCGGAGCTAATTCAAGGAAAGGGCAAGGCTGAGACCAGGACTACTCCCACAGTTGGTTTTAGCTGCTGCACAGCCTGCTTTTGTGGTGACTGTCATTTATACTTTTCTTCATCACTTTTTTTTGTATGCTTATCTATATTGCAGTACTTTTTATTATAATGGAAGGGAAAAATATGCATGTTATTAATAACAAACGTAAAAAAACGACTTCCCCTCCTCCAGACAAGTCAAAAATTGTTGACACTAATGCACCTTTGTTATCCACTTTATTAGAAGAATTGCAAACAATTTCTGCTAATACAGACAATATTGCATCAGAGATCAAAAATATCAAGGAAGACTTAGCGAGTCTCTCTATGAAAGTCTCTGACAGCTCAATTAGAATTCAGGATAACAAAACCAAAATTGATATTCTGATGCCCATTGCAGCAAAAATGATGCCAATGAATACTCTTTTACTGGGATCTAGAAAACTGCAATCAACAACACAACTTGCACATCTTTAATTTGACAGAAGGTGTTGAAGGCAATGGCTTCAGAGAGTGTTTGTATAACGTATTACCTGATTTATTGCAGTTAAAGTTCACAGTAAAATTCGAAAATGATAAGGCGCACAGAATTCCTTCACATCGTAACCCAAGTCACACCAAACCTCGCCAAAGGATCTTCAAAGTATTGCATCATAATCATTTAGTCATAATTTCGTAAAGCGGCAATTGAGATCCCATCTTCAATGGTAACAAAATTTTAATCCATCAAAACTTTGCCAGGGAAATTGTTAAAATTTGCAAAGAGTTCACAGAACTTCAACCTCAACTAAGAAGCTCTGGTTTTCCACAATTAGAATAGAAAAATATGTTTTTTCCGGGTCCTTTCACGTCCCTGATCTTCATGCCTTTCAAGACTAGCATTCTCCACTGTCTTTGGGTACAAATGAGACTGATACTTGAATCTTTTGTTCTAATATTTATTTGTAGATAGCCTTTTTCTATGATTTTTGTTGATAGGGCGTTGTCTTTGCATGTCATTCTTGCACATGAGTGTGCACGATTCAGAAATATTATTTATGTTTCTATGTCGTCCTTTCTATGTTTGTCTTTCCTTCTCCTTTTTCTTTTTTCATTTAATCCTAAGAGGTACTTTTTACTCTCACAAATCTCTTTCTTCTTATTTCTTACTGTTCTTTCTCTTTTATGAAAATGGATAATGTTAATAGAATTTTTAAAAAAACTTAATTTTAAACATATTAAAGTGTGAGATTCCTTAGCGTGATAGAAAATTTATATTTGTTTACTCCAGGAGAGTCATATAAACGATACAGTTTTAGCTTACATGAATACAAAATGGGTTGGTAATGTTGTCTCTTCTTCTGCTCTCAACAAAATAAAATGGAGTTGCTATTCTCTTTGTAAGAAAGTTACAGTTCCGAATACTAAACGCATGTTCTGATGCTGATAGTCGTTACCTTATACTTAAAATAAAAATTGATAGTACTGTTTTACACTTGATTAATGTTTATGGTCCAACAAATGATGAACCTAATTTTTGGTATCTTTTTACATATGAAGTACTTAAATTAGGTAATGTTCCACTTATATAATTGAAGGGGATTTTAATCTAATACATGACCCTTTTTTAGCAAGAATATCTCTATCCAAATATCGTCCTCCCAAAACCATTTTTACTCTCAAATCCTTTTTAAAAAATACTAAAATGGTAGATATTTGGCACATATACCACCCAACAGATAAAGATTTTACTTTTTTCTCTAACCCTCATAATTCCTATTCTCGAATAGATTATTTCTTAGTATTCCATCAATTACTTCAATCAATTTCTGACCCTATTATTCATAATATTGATATTTCTGACCATGAGCTCATTTCTTTGGTTTTTGCAACTCACCTCCACACACCAATTTCAGCATAGGTGGCGTATGAATACGGATGTTGCCCTTAATAAAAAAAATGTATCCAAAACCTTTGTCTGCAATGAATGACTATTTTGCTTTTAATCCAGAAGGTTCTACGTCAATTGTAAATCGTTGGGTTGATATTAAGGCATATGTTAGAGGTGTAACCATATCCATTATGGCACATGGTAATAAGTCATTTGACAAAAAAATTTAAGATTTTGATGAGCGACATCTCTTTATCACACCTGGTCATATCAAATACAAGCGTCATTTACAAAAACTCAGTTATGAATTAAAACTCCATTTAGGTAAGAAGCCAGGCCTACACATTTCTAATACTAAGGCTAAATTGTGTTTCAGTGCTGACAGGTCTGGAAGACTTTTAGCAAATTATCTTTGTGAAAAAAATATACAATTCAAATTAATGCAATTCATGATCCAAATGCTAACATTGCATTATCTCACATAGATATTGCCAATTCATTTGTTATTAATTATTCAACTTTATACAATAATCCTCCATCTACTGATACTCCTCATATTGATAATTTTTTCGAGTTGTTTGGCTTATCTAACATTTCTGAATCAGTTAAAGAACAATTGTATGTTCTGATTTCCTTAGAAGAGTTTAAGTCAGCCATTAAATCTCTTACATCACATATATCCCCTGGCCCGGATGGTATTCCTGCTGAATTTTATAAATCATTTCCTCCTCACCTACTTAAGATATTTACTCACTTTAGTATGTCAGGATCAACTTAGTGTCCTTCAATGAAGCTTTAATTATAGTTCTCTCAAAACCTAATGAAGATCTTACTATTGTTTCAAATTATAAACTTATGTTGTTTATTAATCAAGATTGTAAGCTGTATGTGAAAATTCTTGCAACCAGGTTGGCCTCTGTGCTTGGCTCTCTTATTCATATTGATCAATCTGGTTTTATGAAACATAGACATTTTGTGAGCTTCACAAGACTATTATTCTATGCAATTGCCGCTGGTACATCATTACCTACACCCTCAGGAGTCCTTGCATTAGATGCTGAAAAAGCTTTTGATAAGGCTCATTGTCAGTATCTATTTTGTACCATGTCTGCATTTAATTTTGGAAGATCATTTTTTTCATGATATCAGCACTCTCTTCTGGTCCGTCCACCAGACCTTTTATTAATGGCCATATCTCTAGTATTTTCTTTTCTTTTTAGAGGTACCAGGCAAGGTTATCCCTTATCACCTTTACTTTCCCTTGTAGCTATTGAACCATTACTCAATGTTATTTTCGAAACTCGATTGAAATTGAAGGTCTTAATATTAATTATGTTGCTACACCACTGGAGTCAAGCTATCCTGGCTGATGACGGCTGATAGCCAGAAACCGGTCCTAGGATGCTTGATTCCGGTCCAGGGAAGACATGGCTTGGCAGTTCGGGCTGGACTGTTCCCATGAGGCACAGGTTCAAGACTGATTTGCATATGGCCATGTCTGAACTGGGGTGGCGTAGTGGGCAAAAGAACGATGGATTTAACCCAGATCTCTTGACTGGGGGAGAATGTCTGCATTGTCAGCATTCCGTCCATCATTTGTTTGTTGTAACGCTTTTCGCCCTAAGTGGGATGGGTATGCCCAGAAGTGGGTCCCGTGCTCACTACGCCACTGGAGTCAAGCTATCCTGGCTGATGACGGCTGATAGCCAGAAACCGATCCTAGGATGCTTGATTCCGGTCCAGGGAAGACATGGCTTGGCAGTTCGGGCTGGACTGTTCCCATGAGGCACAGGGTCAAGACTGATTTGCATATGGCCATGTCTGAACTGGGGTGGCATAGTGGGCAAAAGAACGATGGATTTAACCCAGATCTCTTGACTGGGGGAGAATGTCTGCATTTTCAGCATTCCGTCCATCATTTGTTTGTTGTAACGCTTTTCGCCCTAAGTGGGATGGGTATGCCCAGACGTGGGTCCCGTGCTCACTACGCCACTGGAGTCAAGCTATCCTGGCTGATGACGGCTGATAGCCAGAAACCGGTCCTAGGATGCTTGATTCCGGTCCAGGGAAGACATGGCTTGGCAGTTCAGGCTGGACTGTTCCCATGAGGCACAGGGTCAAGACTGATTTGCATATGGCCATGTCTGAACTGGGGTGGCGTAGTAGGCAAAAGAACGATGGATTTAACCCAGATCTCTTGACTGGGGGAGAATGTCTGCATTGTCAGCATTCCGTCCATCATTTGTTTGTTGTAACGCTTTTCGCCCTAAGTGGGATGGGTATGCCCAGACGTGGGTCCCGTGCTCACTACGCCACTGGAGTCAAGCTATCCTGGCTGATGACGGCTGATAGCCAGAAACCGATCCTAGGATGCTTGATTCCGGTCCAGGGAAGACATGGCTTGGCAGTTCGGGCTGGACTGTTCCCATGAGGCACAGGGTCAAGACTGATTTGCATATGGCCATGTCTGAACTGGGGTGGCATAGTGGGCAAAAGAACGATGGATTTAACCCAGATCTCTTGACTGGGGGAGAATGTCTGCATTTTCAGCATTCCGTCCATCATTTGTTTGTTGTAACACTTTTCGCCCTAAGTGGGATGGGTATGCCCAGACGTGGGTCCCGTGCTCACTACGCCACTGGAGTCAAGCTATCCTGGCTGATGACGGCTGATAGCCAGAAACCGGTCCTAGGATGCTTGATTCCGGTCCAGGGAAGACATGGCTTGGCAGTTCGGGCTGGACTGTTCCCATGAGGCACAGGGTCAAGACTGATTTGCATATGGCCATGTCTGAACTGGGGTGGCGTAGTGGGCAAAAGAACGATGGATTTAACCCAGATCTCTTGACTGGGGGAGAATGTCTGCATTGTCAGCATTCCGTCCATCATTTGTTTGTTGTAACGCTTTTCGCCCTAAGTGGGATGGGTATGCCCAGACGTGGGTCCCGTGCTCACTACGCCACTGGAGTCAAGCTATCCTGGCTGATGACGGCTGATAGCCAGAAACCGGTCCTAGGATGCTTGATTCCGGTCCAGGGAAGACATGGCTTGGCAGTTCGGGCTGGACTGTTCCCATGAGGCACAGGGTCAAGACTGATTTGCATATGGCCATGTCTGAACTGGGGTGGCGTAGTGAGCAAAAGAACGATGGATTTAACCCAGATCTCTTGACTGGGGGAGAATGTCTGCATTGTCAGCATTCCGTCTATCATTTGTTTGTTGTAACGCTTTTCGCCCTAAGTGGGATGGGTATGCCCAGACGTGGGTCCCGTGCTCACTACGCCACTGGAGTCAAGCTATCCTGGCTGATGACGGCTGATAGCCAGAAACCGGTCCTAGGATGCTTGATTCTGGTCCAGGGAAGACATGGCTTGGCAGTTCGGGCTGGACTGTTCCCATGAGGCACAGGGTCAAGACTGATTTGCATATGGCCATGTCTGAACTGGGGTGGCGTAGTAGGCAAAAGAACGATGGATTTAACCCAGATCTCTTGACTGGGGGAGAATGTCTGCATTGTCAGCATTCCGTCCATCATTTGTTTGTTGTAACGCTACGAAAACTTCAGCATATGCTGACAATGTACTACTTTGTATTCATAATCCTGACTCCCCCATTCCTCCTCTATTAAATATAACTCAGGTTTCAAGTTACACTTTAAATACTAAAAAAATACTAAAAAAACTGATTTGTTTTCTTCTTAATGTTCACTGTACATCTGCTATGCTACCCAACAATGAGATAATATGGCAAAATTAAATACTTAAATATCTTGGTATCCTATTTTCTCAAACTGTGAAACAATCGATAGCTCTGAATTGTGAATACATCCTTAACCATATTAAAGGCAAATAACATGAATGGTCTGCCATACATCTCTCATTGTGGGGGAATGTTGATTCTGTAAAAATGTTTATTGCTCAAAAATATTTTACCTCCTTTCTATGATACCCACACAACTTCTTCTTAATGTTATAATTATGTTGGTAACATTTATCTAAATTTATTTGGAATAACGAAACCACTTGTATAAGTTATAGAACACTAAAAATTACAAATTTAATGGTTGTTTTGGTTTGCCTGATTTTTTCAATTATCATAAAGCAGATATTTTAAAATAAGGTTCTTTTTGGGTCAGTCAAACAGAGTTTAATAATTTACTTTTATGGCTTCTCATTTAATAAAGTTTTTGATATCGTTGTTTCCTTTACCTGCTTGTCTAATTCTACCACATTACTTAAAAGGTCTGGCATACTTAAATCAACAAAACTAAAATTGCAGGACATAGGCTTTCTTTTTCAATATCTTACATATACTTCAAATATGTCGTTGTGGTATAACCCTTTACTGAAACTTGAGCATACTACTCCGTTTTGGCATTCTTTGATAAAAGCTGGTATTTTTTCTTAAACAAATGTATATCATAATAATGCTTTTTTACCTTTGGATGTATTGCAACAAAAATGTACTTTTGCCCTCCTTGGATATTTCTAGATATGAACGTTATAAAACTTCATCCTTGATTTATTTCCAAACAATGTTCCTTCAAAAGTCACATCTGATTTAGAAATGTATCTTCAAATGATAGTTGCTTCCTCACATGCTGTGTCAATGTGTTTCAACAGTTTTTACAATTTAACAAGAGATAATATTAACTCTCTGCTTTTTGGAATAAGGAACTAGGTATATCTCTTTCTCAAGATTTAAGGAAGAAAATATGGTTGATTAATATTTCTGGTTGGTTGCCTGTTTCTTTATATCAAACCAATTATTTGATTTTATTTAATTGTTTATGGACTCCTTTAAGGTTATACAATGCAAAACTTTTACATTCTCCAAATTGTTAGCATTGTAATTTGAATTCAGGCTCTTTAAGACATATGCTTTATGAATGCAATGTTGTCTCTAAGTATTGGAAGGCAGTTTCGGATGTTATCGCAAAAATCTTTACATTTCAAGACAATATTTCATATGATATGCTGATTTGTAAGTCTATTTCACTGTCCACAAATTTGTCTGATTTAAATAACAAACTTCTAGACTTTCTTACATCTGCTGCTTCAAAATTAATTACTACTAATTGGAAAAATGATACATTACTATCTAATCATGCATAGTGTCATGGATAATGTCTCCCTGAAGAGTAGCTGATTTGACTCTTTTGGGTGTAGTCCATAACACATCTACTTATCACTTATTTTGGAAACTGACTGATGTATATACTGCTTTATAATTGTGGAATTTTGAGGTTGTAGTAAGTAGCTCTATGAAGAAATTCCTTTAAAGGCATTTTTGTTTATTCCTTTTTCTTTAAATAGTATTTTCCAATTGTCTCTGTATGGGTACATTTCTCATTTCAATATTACTTTGTAGTCTTCTATGTACCTCTTTTGGTGCTCTTTTTTGTATAGTCTTTAGTTTTAGCATAAAATGTAATAAAATATTTTGAACACAAAATAACACATCTGGGCCAGAAGGATATTAGGAGATCCCTTTTTGAGTTCTTGGTTGCCTGCTACAGTGGTGACATAGGCTGTCATGGGCCAGCTTGAAGAAGCCAAGGGTGGGTTTTCCATTAGACTCCTTAGGCTTGCGCCAATGTGCGAGCACTGAGGGTGCAACTTTAGTCTCAGAAAGGGTGGTGGCCTCATTGAGGCTCATATAGGCTTTCGGAGATGGAGGCTTATGATGGTGATTCTGCTTGGTGGTCCAAAAGGTGAATGGAAGTGGTAGGCAGAGGGAAGGCCGGTGCATGCGCATTGAGTGGAGGGGAACCGGAGAAGTCATGTAGTAAAGCCAGACCTAAAAGGTCCGCTTTATAATTGTGGCTGACTTGACTAACAGCAGTTTATAAAGAAAAAAGTAATTAATAAAAACAGCTCAGATTGCAGCTGCAGAGGCAATCTCTTTCATTGAAGATTTATTTATAGCTTGTATAACAGTTATCAAAATCACATCTGAAGGAAAGTTCACAAAAACAATTAATTAGTAACCACATTACACCGAATAGACATTTGTGGCAGTTAAAGGCCAGCAGACATATAATTTGCTCTTTCTGTTATAACACCACATACTCAACTTAGCCTCCAACTTAGGGGTCTATTATAATGGTGGGCGGAGGCCCCGGCAAATAGGAGCGCCCGCTAAGGGTGCGGCAGTCCCGCATGGGCAATTAGGATGCACCTGCCACACTGGCGGGTGCATTCTGCATTTCTTGCATTGCGGTGGGCGGTGCTGTCAGCAGCACCCGCCGCAATACAAAAAGGCATGTACGCATAGGTTCCCCCCATGTACCCCCCCACCCCCTAACATCCTGGGGGCCCGCAACAGGCCCCCAACTGAGGAAACCGCATGCCTTTTCGTGGCGGCAAGGCTGCTTCCCGCTGCCATCATAATATGGATTGCGGTGTCTAGCAGACACCGCCACCATATCAGGCCCCTTTTCAGCCCGGTCACCTGTTTGACCGGCGGAAAAACGTTGGACGGTCTTTCCGTCCACCGGGCCCCCCCCGCCATATTAATATGGCGGGGGAAATGGCATGCGGGCGGAGGAAAATGTTGGGCGGATCGCCACCGCCATGCGGGTGGTGGCGATCCGCCCGACATTCTAATAGACCCCTTAGTCTTTGCTTATGCACCATAAATTAGAATATTGGAATGTTGAGAGCTCCATTGAAGACAATGGAGTAGCTCCGGGCTTATAATGGCTGGTATAAGGCCGAAGCCCCAACAGTCCAATGTTTGTCTTCCTGTTTCTCCCTTTATAATTTAGAACATCCTACCCTCAGTGGTTGGAATGCTCTAAAAGCCTTATACCACTTTTGCCTATGCCAGTTGTTAAAGGTCCTCTCCCTCGTCCTTTAACAGCTGGTATAGCCCTATAGTGGACTATAGGGCTATATTATAATACTGACTTTGAAAATAATTCTTATGAACAGAGCACTGAAAGGCCTCTTGCAAAATATATTAACACGTGTGCCTTTATTCCTTCTGTGTTATACACAAACTCCCTTAAACTATAATGCTCTCAGTTGTAATCTTACACAAAAAAACACAAAACACTAGCAGTGTGCAAAATTGTTTTGGCATCTTCTGTGGAAACCAGTGATTGTTTTTCCATACTGTACCGAGTATGAATATGTTTCGCTATTAATGGTGAAGCTTTGGGAAGCCTGTGTGACAAAAAAGTTTTTTCTTTACAGTTTTAAGGTGCATTGACCTGATTCAGCTTCAATGATTTTGAAAGTGAATATCATGCTGTATTATGAAACTGAGGGTTACGGTATGAAATGTGAAGGCAGAATAATGCTGTAACGTTGTTCTGGATGGCAACATACTGTTTAGCTGAATTTTAAAACTGGATTGTTGAATGTCAGACCGAGTGGTAAATGTAGTTCCACAAATACATGTAACTCAATCCACATGAAGTAAAAAGCAGGCTTCAACAAGGAATTCTAGGCCTACCCTGGTCAATAGCCTCAATATGACATACTTCTGTCAGAGGGCAGGTGTGTAAACTATTTTAGAAGTAACAAAACAACATCAAATTCAAGAATTTAAATAGATAAACATGTATAATTTAGTAAGAAGACAAAAAAAGTTAATGATTAAAATAATACCAAAATGATTTAAAAAAACAGTTAAGGGGTGTCTTGTGTTATGTATTTTTAGAGAAAATTCAACATGTGTCCCTAGAAGACAATGCTTGTACGCTTTCCCTAAAACCTGGCCAAATTGGCTTACACCCAATTGGAACACTTAATGTACTTCTGAGGCCCTAGTAAAGTGGTTCTACGTGTACCCAGGGCCTGTAAATTAAATGCTATTAGTGGGCCTGGAGGGCTGATTGTGCCACATACTGTATTGGTCTCAGACAGTGAGACAAAGGGGGAATAGGTGTTGGCAGAATGGGCCATCTCTGATTTGATGGGGGAGGAGCTGTTACCTACCAAACTTGCACATCACAAAGCCTCTGCCTGAGCACACTCGCAAAGAGTTTTACACTAGTATTTTGTGCCCCAGACAAGGTGGGTGGAAACCTCCAGAACCGTATCCTACTTCAAAGCTGGCACCAGGTATAAGTACTGGGCATCAGACGCAACGCTTCAGTGCACCACTGGACCTGTGGAAGACTCAGAAGAACTGCTGCGCTGCTCTGCAAGAAGGACTGCTACTCTGCTGCCCTGCTGCCGTAATGCCTGAGTGAGGACTGGACCTGCATTTTGAACCCAGGACCACCACCGAGACTCCAAGGTCTAGTTGGCTGGCCTCCTGATCAGCGAGAGCCTCAGGGTCAGAAAAGGCACGAACCCCCTTGAACCCAGCACCTAGAATCTGTCTGCTGTAAGTCTTGCCCCCCAAGTGGTGCGACTCCAGTCCTAGACACTTATAAGTGGGCCTGAAGGTGATCTGCCAGCCCAGCTTTGGTCCTGTGAGCAGAACCAATGCAGCACCATGTGTAACGTTCTTGTTCCAGAATAGGAGCTCCTCAGGGTTCGAGCGACGTAACAAGATTTCCACCCCTTGATCTCCCCAAACTCCCACAATAATTGTACGGAGTGTCAGAAAGATCAAGTGAGGGAAGGGTAGGAAGGGAACAGCGGGGAGTAGAGCCTGTAATACAAACGCACACCGTTAAAAGACAACAGAAGCATGCAACACTACACTCTGTGAATTCTCGCTAGGCTTTCTCCTATACCTGTGACACAACACGCCCCTTCGGTTCTCCTCAAAAACCAGGTATTACCTCATACCTGCCATGAAAGACAAAAGAGACACACCAGTGTTAGCTTTTGAAAGCACATTCTATACCAGGCAATGTGACACACCGGTCCCCTTCGTACACACCTGCCAAGAACCCCACTGTGCCAAAAGGGAAAGAACAAATGAGCCTAAAGTCTCGTGAAACACCTAGTTCGGAAACTTTTTCTTTCTCTGCAGTTCAACAGCCTGAGAAATGACTAGCAATGTCAAGGTTGATCAAGACTCGGGTCCAAATGCTGTCCATAAACGAAATGTTTCAAAGTACTTCTTCCCGTTTGCTATCATACAGCAGATAGCCTATTAATCACAAGGAGGACTAAGATTACCCAATGGTCACTCCACCAATGAGGAAGTTAATGGGTACAATCTGTGAAAATGCAAAAGAAAACAAGCATGTGCATTAGTGACCCCACGGAGGAGCAGCACTCTACGGCCGCGCTGGTATCTAAGAGCGCCGCATCAGGAGTAACAGTGCTGGGAAGAATCGGGTACTGAGGCGGAAGCCGGCTCCCACGTAGCAGCGCTAAGACCACCAGGGATTCTACTAGTCACGGACAGTACACTCCGTCATGGACGCTGGCGAGGTCCTTATCTCTGGAAAACGTGGGCAGTTTGGACGAAGCCTTCCGACCCCCATATGATGTGCTAAGATACTCTCTGCTTCTGTATTGACGGACGTCCGTCCGCCTAGTCCGGAATCAAGAGCGGTGAACAGGAACGGATATCCAGGATTACGCGCATACGTCTGCGCGCGTCTCCGCCGTAAATAGTCGTGGCTCCGCCTTCTCTCCCATTGCCCTCTGGGGATTGTAGGCAATGCAGGCGCCTCGAGTGCCGATCCTTACACCATGCACCTCCTCGCAGCCGCCTCTGAACAGTCATTACGTGATGCATCCCCGATGCAGGACCTTGCATCGCAGCCCACAGCTTCCACAGAACTGCTCTACGCAATGCATCCTCGATGTAGGACTTTGCATTGCAAGTCCCTTGTCAACAACATCCTTGATGATGATGCAGGACTCCGCATTGCAGCCTCGTAGCTTCCTGGGAACCACCGCTGCGTTGACACAGGATCTCACAATACTCTGCTATCAAGATTTAAGGCACATTGTTCAGAGGGCCTAACTTGGTCCCTTTACCCAGCCTGTGTTCCATGGCAGTCAACCTGAACTTTTGACTTTGTCACAGTCCAGCACAACCAGATAACCACAGCTGTCACTATGGGGCCTATTACGATGCGTAACGGAGCGCGGGACCACCCGCCAATGCTGCGGCAGTCCCGCCATACACATTAGGATGCGCCCGCCACACTGGCGGGCGCATCCTGTGCCTTTTCGATTGCGGGTGGATCTGCTGGCTGCAGACCCGCCCGCAATGGGAAAGGACTGTGCACGGCACTGCCATGCACCACATGGCAGGCATCACGTGGTGCCTGCCACGTGGTGCATGGCAATGAGGGGGGTACCATAGGTACCCCCAATGTGCACCCCCCCTCCTTCACCCTGGGAGCCCGCAACGGGCCCCCAATGCAAGGACAGTATGCCTTTCCATGCCGGCAACGCCGCTGTGGAAAGGCCATTGACCGCCATATGGATGACGGTGTCTCGCAGACACCGCCACCATATGCAGGCACTTTTTCCGCCGGTTGACGATTGGACCAGCGTAAAAGCGGTGGACGGTCTTCCCGTCCGCCGCAGACCCCCCAGCCACCCTAATGTGGCGGGGGCCTTGAGGCACTATTTTCACTTATATCTTTAAAATTGCATATGTCCGGTTCTATCGATTGGATTTTTGCTGTTTTGATCTCAAATAATACAAATACAATACAAATACAATGAGCATTGGCAAAGCCAATAAGTCTGGATATGGTTGTATGTGATTTCATAGGAAAACGATTTAATGGAATAACATTACTGAGAATCCATTTTATCTAAATGGTTTATCGGAAATTTTCATGATGAATTACATTTACCATTTTTATAGATATAAATTCGCAGATAGCCTTTTTTTCGAAATTGACATCAGCATACTTATTTTTTAAGTTGTAAATGATAAGGTTGCATTTTTGTTGAAGGTATATATTTCATTATGTGAGTGGACATTAATTTGAGTTTATAGCTTTTACATTGTCAAATCATTACTTACGATGCTTTTAATTTGCTGAACTGTCACCACCCCTAAACGCCATCCATTTCTGCCACCTAAAAATGCATCTCACGATAAACTACATCCATCCCTGACCCCTAGCGCCACCAGTCTCTGAACCTTAAAAGCCCTTTCTAATCCTAAACTCCACCCATCTCTAAACCATTAAAACCCCTCACCACACTTAATCTCCACCCATTTCTGATCCCTAAAAAGAACCCTTAGCACCCCTGAAAACCACCCTATTATTGACCACTAAAATCCCTCACCACCCCTAAACTTTCCCATCCCTGAACTCTAAAAACCATTTCTTTATAATTATATAAAATCCACCTATCCTTGAACCCATAAAACCTCACACCACCCATAACACCATCCATTCCTGAACACAAAAAAGTCTTCAACACCACAACACTCTACCTATCACCTAACCATAAAAGCACTCACCGGCCCAACACTCCACCCATTGGTAAGACCTAAAAAAAAACAACAGCCCTACATGCCACCCATCCCTAAACTTTCAAAAAACCCTCACAACCCTAAACTCCGCCCACCCCTGATCTCTAAAAATCACTCACCAACTCGGAACTCCACCCATCCCTGAACCCTAAAAACCCTACATTGCCCCTAAACATCATCCATCTCTGTACCCAAAAAACCCTCACTACCCCTAAGCACATCCAAGTGTGTGATATTGTATGATCCCTTAAATATATCTTTCCTTTAATTTTGCTATTTATTTATATTCCCTTAAATTTTCTTTCCTTAAAATTGGTTTTCCATATTTTGGTTTCCTTCAATGTGGTTCCTCAGTTTTTCCCATTAATTCACACACATCACTGGATAAAATGTCGAAAACTCATGCAAACAGCATTTGTGTGTGCCTGTGCTTGAATGTTTTAACACATTAAAACCAGACACATTTGCTTTGCCCATACTTGTTTCCTTTTAGGCAACTGTGTGAGGGGGTGCTAATTCTTTGGGCCCCCAAACTTCAGACTGATACCCCAGGGTCCTTAATGGAGGAGAGGCCCCTATTCATCTCCCAGTGTCCCCACTGAAGGTCCTGTGTTAAAAGCCCACTTCAATCATTCGATCAAGCTATGAATAATGCCAGCTGAATAGTTTTGAGGGAAACTCCCTATGTAAATGGAAGTCCCTAGGCTTCATGCCAATGCGATTTCCTTAATATGTTCATTTTTTTATTGACCATAATGAAGCTAATTAACAAAAACATTTATGAGTATGAAAAGTAGTACTAGAGGAGTACTCTTCTTCATACTATTCTATGCCTTCGTGAATCAGCCCCAAAACATCCAACTCCCTATTAGTAAATGTGCAAAAAGGGCAAAGTCCATCCTATTTGTACTAATGGTATATAAGTAGCCCCTGAATAGTCCCATTTTCCAATGCGATGTTATATGTTTTGAGGCCAAATCACAAATACATGTAAGACTACTCCTGTATTACTACTTCCTGTACTCTTAAATGCTTTTGTGAATCAGCCGCAACATTGGCAAACATTACTGGCAGTCATCACTGGTGTAAGCCTTTGCAAGCAATAGTGTGCCGGACTTGTGAAAAGAAGTTGCAAACATTACCCGTGTGCGTAAGTAGGGTCACACTTATCATAACATAGGAATGGCATTTGCAGGATGGCAGATAAATGTGGCTCGCAGGAGACAAACATTTGTAATATTCCTTTTACATAGGATAGATTAGGGTTGGTTATATCTACTAACAAAATCTGAAAATTGGAACATCAAACATAAAATGAATACATAATTGTGACGTGGTAAGATTTCAACATTGTTAAAGTTGAGTTTATAACCCAAATTCTAGAGTAGATGTGTTACTTTATTGAGGAATTAAGTTAATTAAGAAATCCGTTTAGACATAATTAAGTTAATTAGGAAATCAGATTAGACATACATCTTGAAATGTCACATTAACATATATATTTATATTGTCATGCTGAAATATTACTCCTACAATTTACACATTACAATACAAATAATGGGGCCAAAGGGAATCCTCGCAAGGATTCCTTAATCAGATGAATGTTAAGATAGCCTTTATTTAAAACATAGGTCTTTGGGTTGGTATTAGGCATATAAATATTTTATTAATGTAAGGTCTATACCAGAATAGAGTTTTGAAAACATAAGGCCTATTACTCTTACCCAAATAATTTTCTGCATTAAGAGAAAGAGCAGGTAATGGTAAATTAATTAAAGACACTCTTGAAATATTATTAGGTGAAGCAAATTTGTCTTTATCAAACGCAGGTTGATCAGATTAAAATAAATTGAGTATATATGATTCTACTCTGGAGGTTATTATTCTAGCAAATTCTTTATAATTACATTTGATTAAGGGCAGGAGACAATATTTTCTGCAATAGATATTATGTTTATCCTGTTTGGATATTTTTGTAATTAGTGCTTCCATAGAGGTTTCTATAGGCTTGGAACTCGCCAAAAAAGAATGAGATAATTCTAATAATTTGGAGGCAAGCATACTGAGAGAAAAGTGATGGAGAGCCAATCTAATCCAGATGCTTTGAGCTTTTTAAAGAAATTAATAGCTGAAACAATTTCATCAAATTAACTATATTTCTCCAGGGCTTCAAATTCAAAAACATCAGTAAAGTATTTAGAAATATTGCAAACAATAAAACAATTCTTCAGTATCCCATGAAGAAGGATTACCAACTTCTGTATACTAAGTTTTATGATAATTCTCAAATGATTTTAGTATGTCCCTGCCAACACTGAAACAGGGCCATTGGTATATTCAATAGTACTATTGATCAATGTATGTTCTTTTCCATTTTTTCAATAAATTGGCAGAATTTTATCAGCTTTGCTTTCTCCAATATAAAATGTTGCCTTGACTTGCATTACTTCCTTTACAAGTGGGGAACTTATTTGGTTCCATTTTGGTATTTATGATATCTGAAAGCATACCAGAGGTACTATTCGTTTAAGTCGGATTTTCAAGACCTATGGTCTTCTAAAGGGCATTATTTCAGACCGCCTGGGAGGCTTTATTTCCTAGCATTACAAGTTCTATAAGAGCAGCATTGAAAGCATTCCAATTATTGGGAATGTATGTATCTAAAGTGCTATGTAGTGTAAAAGAATAACAATTCATAATGGAAATGTTCGCTTTATTGAAATATTATCTGTTCTTAAATAATTGTTAAACCTCCATCTGCCATTAGATTTATTTACAACAAGCAATTCTAAAGTATTCCTGATGGGACCATGGCCCAAAAGAAAAACAGAGCCCATCTCTGCTTTAAGTGAAATTGTAATTGATGTCTATACGATCTAACTCATCAGAGAATGACATGCAGATGAAAACAAAGGAAATTAATTCAAATCAGTATTGCAAATTCTCCAGGAAAGAGACAGGGATCTTGTGGAAATTGCATCTTTACATGCCCTATTTTAATTCATACATTTATTCTTGATTTACCAGCAAGAGGCGTGTATAATTCGGCAATATTGACTATAATATAGTTCTTGTATAAACTACACATTTTAAATATGTTGATGTTCTGAAAGGATGAGTTGCTTTGAAGCAGACCATTCATTTTAAGGAAAATGATGTGTCTTATTAATTAGTACATCTGCATGTATCAATTCCTCTTCATCATTATCGTGGTCCTGTGATAAAAGTTCAACTGTTAGAGATTTCTGTCAGAGAAATGCAATTCCTCCTATAGTAACCACACCTGGTGAATAATCCATGCGACGAATGCGTTTCTTGAATATACGCAATAGCTGGTTTTAACTTGGCTTGATTCACTTAGACTTATTTTGTCCTTTCATTGAATTGCCTAACTCATTATATTCAAATACATTATATTAAGCATATTACATTTGCTAGTAAATGACAAATGCTTAAAACACAAACAGAAAAAACAATAATATTAAAAAATTATATCCAAAAAACAACTTGCTGAGGTCCCATTGTAGGTTTTTAAAGTAAGATCTACAAAAAGTACCCTAACAACAAGAGAGGAGAAGGAAGAAAAAAGGAGAAAGATCAAATCAAATAAAAAGGAAAGCTAAATAGCAGGCAACTGGCTGCAACTCAGGGATAGAACCCAACATTGAAGACAAAGCAAAGAAACAATACCTTGAGCCAGTTGAAATCTTCTAGCTAGCTTGAAAGGTAAGGACCTGATGATCATGTTTTTGGTCCACAAGTTATTTAATGGACTGAATTCAAAGTTACTTTCTAGATTATGTATGGTATTTGTTCCCCTAGCCAAGACAGAGGTGCTTAGTGATCGATCCCATTTACAATTATTTGCATTTTCCTACATAAAGTGAATGCTGGGAGTAATCTCTTCGTAATCCCATTATGTAGGGCAAAGTTACCTCAAAATCAAAATAAAGTTCTTTCTTACCCCAGTTGACTACATCAGTGCTAGGAGGGGTAAGCAGTAAACTCTGCTCCTCTGGCGGAGTTTGCAGAGTTTTGCCCAGCACAAAGTTTCTGAAAAACTCCACCACCACTGTGTGGTGGAGTTTTATATCATGCGCGGCTCGCTAACGGTAAATTGGCGAGCACCAGCGAGAAAATCAAGTGCCAGACCACGAGATTTCTCAATATGGACGGTTGCAGCAGGTCGCTACCACATGCATTGAGAAGGCTGCCACTCACGGTCAGAAAGCTGCAGCTCGAGTAGAAAACCTACTTGAGTGACAGAAATATGCAGCGCCCTCTGGCACACAGTGCAGTGCCGTTCACGCTGATTTCACAGTCCGAGACATGCTCTTGGTGCTAAAAATCAGCACGACCAGCACGATGTACCACAATTCTACCACTCACGGGACTTCGTGGAATCTTGCAGAGCTTTTGGGTAACTCCACGAAACTCTGCAGAGTGGAACTCTGAAAATTCCAGCCACCCCTAGTTGCTATAAGCAAAGAGGATTCTTTTACAGTTAGTTGCAAAATAATAGTCTTAAGTATAACTTGGAAAATTGACGAACCCTCATTCTATTCACTTAGGTTCTTATTTCAGTGTGTTCTCTTAATATTGTCTGTAAAGGCAAATGCATTATCTGCTTCCTTAACCACTGGATGATAAATTGTTGAGTGCATCTTACCAAATTCTATGGCTTCCTTTCGGAGTGGCAAGGAAACAAGAGTAGCGAGGGGTGAGCAAAATAATTTGCTCTGGAAATGGAACTAATCCGGCACACAGCCTAGAACCACAAACTGCAATCTAGTGCACCCACTTACCTCACCAACACTTAGCAGAGATTCCACCATTAAGGGATTCAAAGAGCATTGTTTTGTTTGACCATCTCTTGAGTCTAAAGAAAATATTCTAGTCTATGTGTCATAGTAGCCAGAGAAATCTACTTGAAAGGAACCCAAAATATTTCTCCAAAGCCCTTACCCAATAGCGGCAGAATAGATGCCTAAGGTGCGCATCCACGAAGCCACATTTGATTCTGGCAAAAATCTTTCCACAAACAAGCCCTCGCCACCCAGAGCTCTTCCCTCTCCATCTCAGACTCAAAGAGAGTCCTATTGTTAGGGGTAAGTACAAGTTGCTTCTCTAGGCCAGCCCGCTCATTTGCATCCCTCCTATATCAGGACATGCAAGGCCCCAGTCAAAACATATTGACCCCTTAATTTCCCCTACCAAGAGAAGATCCCTGAAGGTACTGCAAAGCAGCACAGGTGTGTCATGTTGTGTTGTTGTGCTATGTTATGTATTTTCATGCCATGTCCTGTCAGGTCATGCTATGTCGTGTTCACAGTGGTGGCTCCTCCACTGAGGCGGAGGAGCGTTGCACCACTGCTTTTAAGCAGCGTAAATAAAGGAAACATAGAATTTTATGTTTCCATGCTGCTTTGGGGGCGTGCGGTGCTGCTCTGCTCTCAGAGCAGGGCAGGGGAGAAGTGGTTTGCCCACTCCAAGTGTGCAATGAGTTTGGCTGGAACAGTCATGAGCACTTTGCATGTTCTCCATACAGGCTGCATGTGTGGGGAACATGCCAAGGACTCCAGTCCCCATCTGAGCGCCGAACCACAGCGCTCAGACCAATCACATCGCTGCATTGCCGTGTTGTGATTGGTCGAGGGAGCCTGGGTGCTTACCAATTACAAAGCTGCATTGGTGGCGTTTCAGACAAAGTGCCTTCCTCAGGAGCCGGGGAAATCATCAGAAAGTATGACCTAAGCAGAGGACCACATTTCAGCGAACTCAAGATACTCCATGAGCTGCTCATTCGGGCAGAGAAGGCAAATTACCAGGAAGAGCCCAACCAAGAATCAGCCCTGGCTCTAAGATACCATAAACGAGTCAAGCTCTGACAATATATGGCAGGTGTCCCTGTGGAGATTGGATGGTGTTGTCGAGTGGTGGAAGAATGGTGTGACCTCCCCCTAGTGGACTCCCCCTGCATGAACGAGCATGGTTTATCATGACCTGAACAAGGCCATCCCAAAAACGGAAGACAAATGATCCGGGGAACGCCAATACCAATCCAAATAAGGGGTCATATATTCCTGGTTGGCTTAGCTGTCCTAATTTGTTCGATTGATTATGGATGTTATTAGCGGACTTTAGAATACGCATTAGCCTTGAAAAAGTCCTTTTGGACGAAACACATGTCGGCTGTTTTTTGCACACATGTGGTTATTAAAAGAAGAAACAATAAAGAAATATGGGAAGAAAATCCTGAAGTATTCTGTGGACTTCAATTTGATATATATAAACGTACAGTGGAAACCAGCTTCACTGGTTATAGTATTTCTCATGTGTGCCTCGACAAATGTGCAATAAACAAAGATGCATTGCAGTGTTGTGATTTGTCTGAGGAGCTTGGGTGCTACCTGGTTCCTGTTCGGCGCAGAGGAGAGACTCGGCGGTGATGAGGTAAGTTATTAATTTTTACATTGCTCGCTCCTGCCCCCACCTCACCACCCCCGATCAGTATGGGCTGCCACTACATGTTCAGTTATGGTACGTTATGTCATGTTATGTTATGAGGCTTTCATAGGTTATGCACATACACCAGTGAAAGTTTAATGACACTTGAAGGTGGGAACAGCTATACCAGTGTAAGCTATTGTAGATTTAAAAAGCCAGGTTTTTAATTGCTTGTTAGACCTGTTGAAGTCAGGAATGAGTCTTAGCTCCACAGACAAAGTTTTCCAAAATGAAGGGGCAAGAAGATAGAAATTCTGGCTACTAACCCTGAGTTTTTCCAAGAATTGACCAGAATTTGAAGAGATTTCAATCCAGTGAAGAGTTGCAACCATGCAGTCTTTTGAAAGATCTTCGGGCACCTATGAGAGGCCAGTCATGATAGGGGCTTAGCACAACTAAACTTAGGAGTACCACTCACCAACCCAGCAGCTATGTTTTTAGTGGCCCCCTGACACTTCAACAAGTACTGGGGAAGTCCTCAGTAGAGGGTATTGCCATCCTCATGGTGGTAGCCCACGAGGGCAGACCCAGCAAGATGTTGGCCTCCTGAGAGAGGAAAGGAAGGACTTTGCAAAGCTGGAAAGAACGGGCTTAACTTTTAGCAAACACTTATTTGGATAGTGTAATAAAATAAATAAATACAATTAAATGAAATATTTTGATGACTGAGCAATTGAAGAAACGACCTCACTTTTCCCACTCCGGTGAGCACTGATGCTTCCACCCAACCACACATAGCTCACTGAGCCGTTCACCTCCCACCCAGCTTTTCTGCTCGCACACGTCAGATTTTTGGGGTGCTTATCCTACTGTTTGGGCTGCACAGGGTCCCGTGCTCTTTAGCTCACTGTGTGGTCCCAAGCAATCAGTTTTCAGGCGGTGATAGCGGTAGAAACACTTTCCGATGTCTGGAAAGCGTTTGTCTTTTGGGCGGGGGGCGACTGAATATCACACAGTGCGAGGGAACAAATACAGTGAGATGCACAAAAGACCAGGCTGTTCATCTTCTAAAAATCCAATACTCCCCCCAGAGGCGAGCGCCGGCGCGCGCTCCTTCCGCCCGCCCTCCCAGGCGGGGAGGAAGTGGCAGATAAGGGCACCGCGCGACTGCGGTTACTATGGCAATCGATGCTGACCAGGGGGTGCTCGCAAACTGCAGTTCTCCCCGCTAGTTTTTAATGTAGTTTCTTTTTCATTTCAGTTGCCATGGTACTTTTCTACACACATTATCTTTTCTTCTCAATAAAATAACAAAACTCGGCTAGGAAGGCTCGTTGCTGCGTGGTCTGCTCAGTGTATGAAATATTGTTTTTTGTTTGTTCCACGGATGGTGAGCAGGAATATTGTTGATGGCAATGTTGACATGATAAATTCCATTCAATTTAATTAGATATTTTTATTTCCACTGCTCATCCCATTTGTCATCTTGGGGGCCCTGGCAAGACATATTTCCTGTTACAGCAACTTTGATCTTGCTCCCCCCTCCGTCTGGGGGGCCGGGGTGGGGGGAGGGTGCTGGTGCGAAACACTGCTGCTGCTTTTGTTACTTGGGGCACTGCTGCAAAACTGGCCCCCAGTAACAAAACCAGTCCCCGCCGCTCCAAAACCAGCCCCTACACTTCTGGCCGACCGGGAAAACACCCAGTGCCCGCTATGGCCAGTCTGGCCCTGGGTTCTCCTAGCTTACTCCTTAAATTCAGGAGTAATTCAGGAGTACTACAAGAGTAAGTACGAGCTACTCGTAGCAAAATATTTACAGCTTGGGCCTCCAGTTGTTATATCACCATCCAGAGACGGCTGGCATCTACGGGGGGGGGGGGGGGGGGGCGTTGGGCAGGCGTGCACGTGCAAGCAAGCCAATATTTTAGTTTTAAAAATGCACTTACCTTAACCGACGTCCTCCGGCTTCCTCAGCTCCGGACCTCTTCTGAACTAGATGCTGTTGTGCGGGCACCAACCCTTGCGCTGCTCTCACGCTGTAAGAGCAGCGCACTGATTTGAGGGAGCGGCCTCACTCGCCGATCCCGATGGCGCTGGATGTCTGCACTTTCTCTGGGTTAGAGCTGGGTTAGAGCTTTTGAAGTGCGCATGTGCGGCTGGCCGGTCATGCACACTTTGAAAAGTGCAAACACAACCCACCCTCCTCCCTGCCTAGTGACATGCTTCTGTCACTCAGCAGCGGCCCCAGCCCCATCTGACGCGACCATCAAGACGGGAGGATGAAAAATAAAAGAGTACTGTATTACCATTTCATTTTTCATCCTTGGGGTGAGGGGTAACTTAAGTGGGGTGACGCTCCTCCGCTCCAATGGAGGAGCCGCCCCTGTCACCACCTTATGCAAGAGCAAGCCTCTCCTCTAATGTACCCCTCTTTACTGTGGCTCAACGCAGGCCGAATATCCACCATGGAAAAGATTCCCATTTAGGCAAATTATAAAGTAAATTTATCTCACGTGGATAGTCCGAAAATCCGACCAGGCTCCGTCCCTCGCAGATCAGTCGTGGACATTCTCTGTGAAGCCCTGTAATAGCTTTAGCACTGCTCACCAAATGGGACAGAGAGTGGAGTTGCAGATATTATAACCATATGCACATATTAGCAGCAGGTGACAAAGGAATGGATCGAAACTATCACTGCGTTGAAATGCACGCCAATTGTAGTAGACTCCTCCTTATCACTAGGTATCAAGCTAGATAAGAACCTCAACATGCAACATCACATCAAATCACTGACTAAAAACGCCCGCTTCCACCTCAGTTATCGCAGAAAAATGAAACCTTTTCTCGAGAGTTCCGACCTCAAATCCGCAGTCCAGTCCTTAGTTATCTCAAGGCTTGAATACAGCTGCACCACCCTCGCTGGACTTCCCAAAATCTGTACCGCACCGCTGAAAGCCTGTCTCAATGCAGCAGCTAGACTCATAACAGGGTCTAGGAAATTTGACCACATTTCACCTCAACTGAAAGCTCTCAACTGGTTACCCTACGAAGCCCGAATCCAGCTAAAAATAGCTTACACCACAACACCCCCCAGTACCTAGCCCAAAAACTCACCTTATCTGGAGGAAACAGACATTCAAGGAGTTTAAACAATCTACTTCTGAAACCCTCACGTTTTAAAAAGTCTAAAACTTTCAACAGAGCTTTCTCTGGGGCTGCGCCAAGGATATGGAACTCATTCATCAGAAAAATCTCTGCTACACTTCTCTTCAAAAAGGAAGCAAAAGCATACCTGATGAACAAAGGCCTACTTTAATTCTGCACAATCCCAACCCCGGAACCTCAACCACTAACTACCTCGTCTGTGGGTTCCTTGACAGGAACTATGAACTTCACGAGCTTGAACTACATCGTAAGGCTCAGAGCATTGCTTCCTAATGCTGACACGTAAAGTGTATACCGACACGAATGTTGAATGTTTTACCACTTGAACTATTCATTTTATTGTTTACTCCTTGTTTCTTTCGGACTTTGTCTTTTTATATGCTATGTTCTCCTTTGTAAGTGTTCACCGTATGCCTTCTGTAAAGCGCTCTGATACCCTTACCTGGGTCTGGTTCGCGCTCTATAAAACTCCAAAATAAATAAATAAATAAAGGTGCATCAACCCAATGGGATATACCAATAGAGAGTGATAGTGGTGGGTTCTGTTAAACTCTCCTACTGTGGTGAAACACAAACAAATCTGCAAAGCTCTGGAAGGAATTGGCGGTGGTGGTAGCTTTAGTAAGAGGTGGCAACAGAGGAGGTGAGCACATGTTTACATGCTTGCATGAGTGACACCATCTCATCCTACATCTAAACTTCCACGTGAATGTGCACCATAGACACTGCAGAGTCACCACCTCTAGGCGCCATGTTGCGCTATACTGGTGGAAGGTGCTGGATCAAGATACCGGGAACCATAAGCCTTCCATGGAGGTGAGCGAGCCACCATACGTCACTTCCTGTTGTCCAACTCAATTATTTTAATGTACAATATCTGAATGAGCCTTTGTTTACCGTGTGACACATTGGGTTTTATTCAAGCAAAGGGTCACATTGCTCCTAACACAAGACTACAGACAGAAGTAATCTCTTAATCACAGCATGCGATGCATCATGGGCAGTGTCAGCACAAATGTGTGTGCAGGGAAACAACCTTTACAACGCAGTCATTACAACGCACTACCTTTACAATGCAGTCATTACAACGCAACATCCTTTACATCGCATGACATTACAACGCAGCCATTACATCGCATGTTACTACAACACATGTCATTACAACACATGTCACTACAACTCATGCCATTACAACGCAATAATGGGGAATAGTAATTTTTACCTCTACACTATCCAACACTTACTCTACTGTTGCACTCACTGGAGTAGAATAGTAATTTTAACCCCACACTATCCAACACTTACCCTACTGTTGCACTCACTGGAGTAGAATAGTAATTTTAACCCTACACTATCGAACACTTACTCTACTGTTGCACTCACTGGAGTAGAATAGTAATTTTAACCCTACACTATCCAACACTTACCCTACTGTTGCACTCACTGGAGCTGGAATAGTAATTTTAACCCTACACTATCCAACACTTACCCTACTGTTGCACTCACTGGAGCTGGAATAGTAATTTTTGCCCCTACACTATCCAACGCTTACCCTACTGTTGCCCTAAAAGTAATATGCGTTGTAATGGTATGCGTTGTAATGGAATGCGTTGTAAATGTAGTTTCTAAAAATGCGTTGCGATGGCATGCGATGTAAAATCATGCATTGTAATGGATGTTGCGATGTAAAAACTGCATTGTAACGTCATACATTTGTGTGTGCACTGCAGCACCGAGGTCCCTCAGTTCTGCTACAGGGCGCTTCAGATTCTAAATATAATGGGCCCAATTCACAGGTTTTTTCTCACAGAGGTGTGATTGTCTCTTCTCACTCCTGACTTAATACGAACTTCAGAGAGTCCTGGTATACAGGAGTGAATCAGCAGTACTACCTGAGTAAGTCACAAAAATATGTGGGAATCAGGACCAGCATCTAAACAATCCAGGCCCATAACTGGTTTTGACCAAACCACAAAGCACATATCAAATGTGAATTTATGTTATATTTAGGTGTTTTTTAATGAATTGATCATGCCCATGAAAGCACCCAGGCCAAAATTCATAGAAAATGTATGCCTGCTGTATGTACCCACAAAGATTTAGTATTGTATGAGTAACATATTGTATTCTCATACACTAGATGCACCAACGTAGTTCTAACATAGTGGCAGATAAGGGGGAAGAGGTATAGACAGAACGTGATTTGTCCAAGATTAAACAATTTGGTCTAACAATAAGCCGAGATTGCGAGACTGCTTGAGGCCCGAGTGCCCTGGCCCCATTTCATCACCATCATGTTTCTGTACAGTGGTGGGGGGGGGGGGTGCTGTTCGCCCAACCCAGTATATTGCCTGCCTCGTTTTGGGTCCTGTCAAGCTATTTTACGGAGCACTCATTAGCTGAGGTCACAGGTTCCAAACCAGTTCCAAAAGAAATGAGGCAGACAGATATTTTGAAGCATTTCCATTGAATTTTAGGACAGTTTGAGGTTACGGGGACGTGGTGGCTTACCATTGCTGTTCCCGGGCCTCAGATATAGCTCCATTCCAGTTGAGCCAAGGCATCTCGTTTGTAGACTTGACTCTTCATGGGTAGTAATAGAAAGCAGTCAAGGCAAGGATTAACTTTTAAAGTGCACCTTTTTAAGTGCTTTATTGCTGATGGCCAGGGCCACTGGAATTATGTGATTTTTCCGGTCCTGCATTTACTGCATAGTTATGGATTTGTAGCAGTTTCAACATAATACAGATTCTGCTGCATAATCTGTAAATTGGAACAAAAAAAGGTTTGTGGCAGCGGAAATGGATCAAAAGTTGGTGAATGCTTGCACCATGTTCTCCTCATCACGAGGCGGACAAAAGCGCTCACACTGCTCTATTGGGCTCTCCTGAAGGGGGCGCGTCCAGCCCTTGCAGGTGTCCATTCACAATGGGAGGTGGATCTAGGGGTGCCTATAAATGACTCGGCTTAGAAAATGGTTCTGGACTTCGCCCCTAGGGTATCCAGGAATGCGCACTTCAAGTATATCCAGTTCTACTATGTACACCAGGCCTACCTTACCCCTGGCTGGCGCATACACTCTCTGTTCCCAGCCACGGCATTGGAGCACCCTAGATGTTCTACGGAGGATACAGGTTTCTACCACATGGTATGGGCCTGCCCGCTTTTAATACCATAATGGGCTACTGTCCTCAGAGTGGCTAGCGTGCCCACAAGAGGACTTTATACTCAGCCCCCAGCTGTGCCTTCTCAGCCTACATGAGTGTACCTCGGCCAGGAAAATCACAAACAGGTTTCTGGACCTGGCCCTGATTCTTGCTCGCAGACACTTAACTATAAGCTCGACTTCCGCTTGGGGACCGGATGTGTATAGATGGGGGTTGGAACTAGTGAAATGGGCGGAGTGCGAGAGGGTGTTTTGCAGGGAAGAGGCTAGGGGAGAACAGGGGGTACTAATTCTGCCTGCATGGGATGTTGTATTACTGGCCTGTCCCCAGGTGGCCCACAGGGGTCGTGTTGCTGCAGTTGAGCCCATATCGGGTGCCCCCTCGCCTGCTGCCATGCCGTGGGAGGCGATCCTTCATTTGGAGGAACCCCCTTGAGAGCTTTTGGGTTTTGCAATGTGCCTGGCCCTACTATTCCTCATGCGTGTAGGTCTGGTAATGGATGGGCACATGGGATACTAGGTTGGAAGGTGGAGCTGCACTTCAACCACTGTGCATGTTGCTTGGTATTGGGGACCCCACCCCTGACCCCACTTCACACTCATCATCATGTTATCTACGAAGTTACTGGTTCCTCTAACTTCTGTGTAATTTGGTTCTGCCTCACGCATTGCCTGCCAATTCTTTTCGCTTGTATTTTATTTTGTTGATTCAAAATGCTAATAAAAATATTTACAAAAAAATTAATTAAAAGTTACTAAAAACGTGGCAACATGTGTTGCTGCACAGTAGAAGACCTTTCACAGAGGTTGACTGGTCCTCTTTCTGTTGCTTATCGCTGTTATTGTGTGTTAGGCTGGTACTAATGAGTTAAACCTTCCAGAAAGTTTTAGCATGTGTAAAAATTAGAAAATAATGAGGTAATGTTGTCATAAAAAGTGACGCGTTATGCCATATAATTTGCCATTTCTTGATTCATAATTCAAAAAATCCTGCTACATAACTTAGTCCTCACCTGTCACATAATTCGAGTGGACCTGGATACTACTGCTTAGTAAATATCTTAGAGCCTGATGATGTCAGTTATGTTTTGTTGAGTAAGACTCTAATTATACATTTCTGAAGCACAGCATTCTACTTCACTCCCTTAGTTTGATGCCTGTGCCTCGTGGATGGAGCTCTCTGGTACCCTACTTAGGCCACGGCTCTTTTAGATGTACCCCTCCCTATTTTACCACAACTACAGCATTGTCGCACCAGTATGTTGTTAGATTAGGACCGTTGATGCTCATGCAATGCCATGTTGTAGTTAGCATTCGCTACACCATTTTCTTTCCAGATTCCATTTTGTATGCTGATCAAAACTAATCCTTCTTAGTTCTGAGAAATACCCTTTGCTAAGTTTTGTTTCTGCAATAAAGACTGTTAGTGCAAGCGCATAGCTTTCCCACTCGATAACGGTCCTCTCACACTTGTCTGGTAGTTTGATCGCAGCCCAGGGTGAAACGGCCTTGGACTGTGCTGAGTTGTGCAAGATAGGGGAACAGACACCTTTTTTTGTATTTTACTGTCCAGCTACATCTGCCTGGAAAATTCCATTGTGGGTGTGTTCTTAGCTAACCATGAAATGTACATAATGTATCTCTATGCTTGCTGTTCTTCAGTTCCCTCTGTAGCACTCTCTTGAGACTGTGCAGACCAGGCCCCACTCTGAGCGTATATGAATATACAGTTATTGGTATATATTCTCCACTGTCTCTTCAACTCTTCATTTGGTACGGACGGCTGAGAGGTGGTCAGTGGTGACCCGGGTGGCCCTAAGCGGGTCACTTTCTTCAATGTCCCAGGCCGAGGCCGACACTCATTTCCTGGGTACAAAAACTTTGAAATTACGGAAAAGTGAGACCATGGTTGTGGAAAAAGGCTGGAAAGTACAGTTGTTGCCACACTTCTGGTTTTGTGGACATCTGTTTAAAGCAATACTGAGGAATTTATCTATGGGCTTTTTTGCCTTTAGGGCAGCGCAGCAGGCCTTGCTGCTGCGCTGCCCTACGGCAAAAGAAAAGGGCAAAAATGCACTGTATCTATTAGATATGGCACATTCCTGTCCTTCTCCGGTGCACAATGCGCCGGTGCACAATGGGCTGTCATACGCCAATGCAGGCACCTTTGCACTTTGGTGCAAGGGTGCCTGCGTTGCGGGTATGATTCATTTTGTGCAGGAAGGGAAACCTTCTAGCACAAAAACAGTCACAAGAGGCTTTATTCTCTTTCTATGTGTGTTGCAGCATGCAGCACACATACAAAGAGGAAAAACGAGAAGAAATAAAGATATTTCTTCTTGTTGTGCCTCCCTTTTGCCGGAGGCGTATGTTTTTGATGCTGCCTCAGACTTGCGATCTCTCGCCAAACAGCCATGAATGTTGCTGGGAACTCCTCCAACAACACCCATGGTTGGAACGCCCCTATCACGCAGTTTTCTGGGTGAAAGGGGCACATATTTATAAGGCCATGAAAAGCCACTTCACGTATAAATATGCCAGTGGCACATTGTGCCACCGGAACGTTAAAAAGTGCCCTACTGGCGGCGTGAAAGTGCCGGTAGGGAGAACCTCAATTTTTTCTTTGTGAAGAAATGAAATTCCGCTGCCTGCCTTGGGCCCACTGCAAAGCTCTAGGGAGCCAGGGGCACCACCAGACTGCACAAACATTAACAGTGTGCATAGGCTCAGTGGAGGATGCATTTTTTCAATAGCAAAGTTTATGTAAAACTCCCATTAAGCCACCATCCGGGGATCACCTGCAAACGCTGTTTTCATTTACTGGAAACATTATAGGATGAGGTGTATTTTTCCTTCTGCCAAGGCTATTCCTTGGAGGGAAGGCCGCAGCTTCAAGGTGGAGACAGTTAGCAGTGGGTCAATGAGCAGCAGTGTCTGCTAGGCACAGTACTCCCCGGGGACCGGCGCCTGCTGCAGAAACTCAGCGCCACTCTGTGCCGGATCCCCGGATCAGCCAATTTAAACTCCTACTCTGTTCAGCATGAGGCTGAGGCTCCTGAACAAAACCTCATGGCCTTGATAATGGGAAATAAACATGTTGTTTAGTGTGAGAGGAGATGATCTGTGGTGGTGGGCGGTTACTTTGTGCTCTGTTCTTCTCCCACTGGGTACCAGAAGCAAATGTATCCTTTGTATCTTGTTAGCATCCCTGTGTGCTCAAGTCCTTATCCTTATTATCAATGTGCGCTAATGTCTGAGTCATCGCTTTCCCTTCTAAAAGGGCTGCCTTTTCATAAACATCCGCTGTGCGCAAAGGGCAGCCGCTCACTTCCATGTTTGAAACAAGCATTGGCAAAGCCAATAGCTCTCGCCTATTCAAGAGCTACTGGCTTTGCCAGTAAGTTTTACCCATGTTGTACACCAGCGTGGTTGGTGTTCAGCATGGCTAAAAGTTAGGGGCATAAAGGAGAGTTAGAGGAGTGTTGTAGAGTGAAATGGCGAGGAGTGAAGTAGAGTGGCAGAGAGTGCCGTGGAGTCACGTAGAGTGCCGTACAGTAGAGTGCCGTACAGTGGAGTGGCGTAGAGTAGAGTGTTTGGCCTGGTGTAGAGTGCATAGGCACAGAGTGTTGTTGAGTACAGTGGCACAGAGTGCAGCGGCATAGATTTCAGCAGCATACAATGCAGCATTGTAGAATGTAGTGGCATAACTTACAGTGTGTTTTATAATAGAGTGCAGTGGTGTTGAGTGCAATGGTGGAGAGTGGAGTGGAGCATAGCAGAAAGGTGTAGAGTGCAGCGCTGTAGAGTGCAGCAGTGCAGAGTAGGGTGGCATAGAGTGCAGTGGCATAGAGTGGTGCAGAGTAGAGTGGCATAGAGTGGTCCAGAGTAGAGAGTAGGGCCATAGAGTGAAGTGGCGTACAATAGAGTGCTGCAGAGTGCATTGGCATAGAGTGGCATTATGCAGAGTGGCGTAGAGTGCAGTGGCTAAGAGTGTATTGGCATAGAATCCCATAGTGCAAAGTAGAGTGGCATAGAGTGTAGTGTTGCAGAGTAGAGTGTCGTACAGTGCATTGCTATAGAGTGGCATTGAGTGCATTGGCATAGAATTCAGTGGCATAGAATAAAGTGGTGCAGAGTAGAGTGGTGCAGAGTAGAGTATAGCGCCATAGAGTGCAGTGGCATAGAGTGTATTTGCATAGAATGCAGTAGTAAAAAGTAGAGTGCAGTGTTGCAGATACAGTGTTGTAGAGTGCAGTGATGTAGAGTGGCATAGAGTGCATTGGTGTAGAGTGCAGTAGTGTAGAGTAGAGTGGTGTTAATTAGAGCTGCATAGAGTACAGTGGCGTTGAGTACAGTGGTGCAGTTTAGAATGCAGTGGTATAGGATGCAGTAGTGTAGAGTCGAGGGGTGCAGAGTAGAATAGAGTGCAGTGGCGTAGAGTGGCATGGAGTGGTGTAGACCAGAGTGGACTGGTGTGGAGTGCATTAGTGTACAGTGTTTCAGAGTATAGTGATGTAGAGTGAAGTAGCGTAGAGTGCAGTGGCGTACAATGCAACGTCATAGAATGCAGTTGCGTAGATTAGAGTGGAGTGGCGTAGAGTGCAGTGGTGCAGAGTGTGCAGTGGTGCAAATTAAAGTGGCTCAAAGTACACTGGCATAGAATACAGTGGGGTAGATTACAGTGGCGTAGAGTGGTGCAGAGTGGAGAAGAGTGGCATGGAGTGCAGTGGCATAGAGTAGATTGTGTTAGAGTACAGTGAAGTGGGGAAAATTGGAGTAGTGCAGTGTAGAGTACAGTGGCATAGAGTAGAGTGGCCTAGAGTGTAATGGTGTGGAGTAAAGTAGAGTAGAGTGCAGTGGCATAGAATGGAGTGGTGCAGAGCAGATTAAAGTGGTGTAGTAGACTGGAATATAGTGAAGTGGCAAAGAGTATAGTGGTGTAGAGTAGAGTGGCATAGAGTGCATTAGCATACAGTAGAGTGGTGCAGAGTAGAGTAGAGAAGCGTAGAGTGCAGTGGCAGAGAGTGGAGTGGTGCATAGTGGAGTAGAGTGTAGTTGTGCAGAGTGCAGTGGCGTGGAGTGGTGCAGAGAAAAGTTGGGTGGCGTAGAGTGGAGTATGTATGGTGTGGTAGCACACCGCCGTTACAGACAACACATTTTCAATTGAAATGATCATTACATTTGCACAGACATAGTTTTGCTAATAAAACTATACAGCTCACAAACGGGTGTGGAAATGACATAACACAGTTTATTGATTTGTATTGATCATATTAAAGTATTTGTTTCCAGCACACTTCAGAATTAGCAAAACACTTGCTTTATTTGTGCTTTCCTAATTCTGGTATATTCTGAAATACTTGCAGTTCATTTAAATGTTGTTGTGTGCTAGAAAAAAAAAACGTTTCCTACCTCCAGTATCCAGAAAGATTGTTACATAAATCCGCTCACTTTTAAGTCAGAGAAAGAAAAGAAAACACCAAGCTCCCTAGGAAGACAGAGCCTGCCATTTGAACTTGAATTCACTGTACTTGAATTCACAGCAAATATGAAAAGATAAGAACAAGATTTACAGCCCTGTTTACAGAAATCTGCACTGATGGAAGAGTATGAGGAGAGATAGTGTGAAAAGTCTTTACTCCTTGGGAGGGACAAACTCATACTGGACAGCCTAAATCAAATAAATTCAGCAAATAGAAAGCCAGAAACCGTGTTACAAACCACAAAGCCAATGGTAAGCAATGGGAGAATGCATTTCTAGTGAAGCTTTCTGACTGTCCCGGAGATGTCTTTAGCAAGCTAGACAGCTGTGCTGTCTGGTAGGCTTTCAGCTAAAAACAGAAGAATTACATTTTCATTCAGAAATGTAAACATTCTGTAGCCAAGGTGTCCAATGTTGGTCTGGTGGACTGGGTACGCGCCTGGTTTTACAGGATATCAACATAAGAGACATTCACATACAATTAATCCAAAGTGAAGTCATGCACCTTCAGTGTTATCGTTTTTGTATGGGATAAGATTTGGAAAATGTTGCCTGTTGGTATTCCAAGGTTTTAGGTATTCATTATGTGCATTTTATCTCTTTATTTGTCTTACATGTTTTGCTATTTTTATCACATGCACTATAGTCTAATTACTTTAATTCATACACAATAAAAATTACTCATGCTACTACACAGTAAGAGTTTAAGCTTAAAATATATCATGGTTCTAAGTGACCACCCCACTCCAAGTCATTACGGGCACTGTCTCCAGTCCTGACATTTTTTGCTACAAATCATTTATTTAACCCCTTCGCTGCGGCGGAAATTCCGCCGCAGCGCTGGGGGGAGCGGGGGGGCAGCGCGGTGGCGCGGTGCTCATGACGGAGCCACTCCGTCATGAGCCACGGTTGGGCTGTGCTCATGACGGTTCCGTCATGACTCCGCCCACGGCGCTAATCGCCCGCACAGGCGGGGAATTAGCGCCGCGTGGGCGGCGTGGCCGCCAACGGCCGCAGCATGACGGAACCACTCCGTCATGAGCACACTGCAACCGTGGCTCATGACGGCGTGGTTCCGTCATGAGCACGGAACGAGTTAAGATATGTTAGTGGAATTAGTTTAATGGAAGCAAAACAAGACTACAAAACCCAGAATAAATTAGGCTATCACAGAAAAGTCCAGGACTGGAAACAGTGTCCACCGTGACCGGGAGGAAGGTGGTGTCTCTACATGGTGATGCTCTTCTTGACCTATGATGATATCCTTGTTTACAGTTACAAGGTCCTGCTGAAGTCAAACATGGGAGCAGTGGAGGACTGAAACAAAGGTGATGTAGAGATCAGGTTAGAAAGTCAGTATAGTTGTTGCAGAACAAATTCCTAGCCACGAGCACACACTGTACTGTCCTATCACATCCATCCGTTCCATCAGACTGGTATAACATCCTCATAATCAGTCTCAAGTACCCAGTATAGCCTCAAGAGCAGTGAGCATATTGGAAGAGAGCCAATCCCTTGATAATGGGTTGGGGCACAGATCCCACTTGTTACAGGTGCCCAACTGAGGAGGCAGCCTTCGTGTACGCAACATCAACCTACTAGCAGAGCTTAAGGAAGAAATCAAGATAATACTGGCCAAGGTACTTGCCATAGATTGTGGAGCTGAGCCTGAAACATGTCATGTGAACACTGAAAGATATAGAGCCAGCTAGACACACCAAGAGACTGTCCACTTGTGTGTGCAATGTTGATGCTGAAAAAGACATTGTTAGAGATGGAAGACCCGACACAGTCGTGCAATGTTATGTTAAGGGTACTTCTAGAGCGCGCGACTCACCCGGGGGCATCTCGGCGCTATGCTTAGTTAATCACTGAGAGGGAAGGAGAGTGGGAGAAACATCAAGACAAATACTAGGAGGTAGAGAATAGAAATGTTTTTAATTTTTTCCTTGTGAGAGAGGGACAGTTTCGAATGGCAATGGGAAGCGAATTCCAGTAGCGTGGCGCGGCGCAGTGCAATGGGTTAGGTAGATGTACAAAAACACATTATTTGAAAAAGAAATGTACGTGACACAGGGATGTCCTCTGGAAAATTTGGGACAATTAGTTGAAATATATTAAGACTTTATGCACACTGATAAAGGGTTCATATGAATGGTGCTGAGGTAACGAGAAGATGCATGTGTTTGCCCTCTGAATATCGAAGGTGATATCAAGGTATAAGACTATCGAGGACAAAATTCGTCCTATTCTTCTTGATTTGGAGGTTATACCATATTGGCTGCTAAAGAAGGCTTCATGGGGAGATACCAATGAGACATTCACCCCCTCCGTGAGGCATGACGGATGCCAACCCTGGAGTTTAGCGAACGTCTGACTAACAATATATATTTCTATAACAGTTGATTTTCCATTCAGTGCTCCTTGGCAACTGTGTACATGTTTCCTGAGGATATAGCAATGTACACATTTAGGAGCTTTGCCGGAAACGGATGTCATGTGCCAGAGAACAATATAGGCTTCTGCCATATGCAAATCTTTTGCCAGGTGTCTTTCTCCTCCTTCTCACTTCTTGGGAAAGCATCTTGTAGCAGATGGGGTTCTAATCTAGGGGTGTCTAGTGTAGGTCCAGGGGGTCGGAACCATTCCAGATGTATTTTCTGGGTAACCACTGGCCATGTATTTGAACTACATTTTGATTCATTATATACACATTTATCTCATGTGGCTCTCAGGACCCACATTGATGGGCCTATACATCCAGGATCTTTCTGAAAACTTATAATAAACACAAAAAGGGATATCCCTTTAAGACAGATTCCGGGGATTTCAACTCATAAGACCTCACAGAGAATTGTGAGTGATCTGCTTGGAAAAGTCAATGATTTAAACTTTTGATGGTGAAAGGTTGTGTTTTTAAAATGCATGCATCCCAGGTGCTTCTGGTGGTTAACAGGGGGCACAGCTGCCTTTTTTGTTCGGTGCTTTACTAAGGTGTTGGATAGGTGCCTGGCCACACGATTCAGGCTGTCACTGATCGCAGATCATGGATGCTTTTTAGATAGCCATCCCCATCGAACTGACTGGACAGACGTAGTAAGGGGGCATTGAAAGGATCTAGAACATTGAAGTTATTAATTATCAGGAGGCTTGCTCTAGTCGAAGCATGGATTCTTGCAGTTAGAGGCTATATATTATCTTTAGCAATGGTTGTAATGTCAAGTAGAATATAGAAAGGTAAACAAACTTATCAGACCTTGCATTTGTTTTCCTTTTTATTGAATCTGAATCCGGATTAGCAACTGACGATTTTTTACGCCCTCAGGGTGCTCTTATAATTCCACTAATAAAGCAGAAATAATACATTCAGAATATTAGGGTTGGGGTGTAATTGTGGGTGTTGCTGGATGGACCATCCTGAAAAACATAAGTGAACAGATAAAATCTCTTACTTTTGTGGGCATTTGCACACTCTTTTCACAGTGGTTTCCCATCCTTTGAACGCTTAAAGATTTGGCCCTGTAAGCGGTAAGAGTTTTTCTTTGGTGGGAATAGAGAGGGGCTCCCCTTACATTTAATAGGAGTGTAGCGGAAGGGGTTTGTCCAAGGGGGAAAGTATTTTTCCTGTGGAGAAAAAAAGCTGCATTTGCAAAAGCATATTTGTGTACGTAGGCAGATTTTTCCTCATGTGGAAATATTTATACACAACAAACCTCTCTAGGGAGCAACAGAGCACTGTACAGTGAGTGAGGGCCCAGGATATGATTCAGGCACATTGTTTTAAGGCGGGTATCATGCAGGTTGCCATCTTCACGTGCACATATTGGGCATTACCATGTCATGCTATTAGAGGTTTCCTAAAGCACTTCTGGAATTTTTAGTTGTCACTAATAAGTCAGAAATGTGTCCCTACGCATCCAGATTTCCACATTTTTACCCCTGCTTTGTGAATTAGGACCCACTTGTACTCCTAACTGTCTTCTGCCCTTTATCTTATAAATGATTACTATTATAGATAGCAGATGTCTGCTAAATATGGCATCCTTGGGTGATTTCCCCCTAACTTTTTGCCCTCAGACCTCTTGATTTTGCTGGCCCTGGGACTACTAACCAGTGCCAAAGTGCTTGTGCTCTTTCCCTAAAACATGGTAGCATTGGCTTCTACTGAACTGGCATATTTAATTTGTGTATAAGTCCCTAGTAACGTGCACTACCTGTGCCCAGGTCTGCAGCACTGATTGTGCCACCCACTTAAGTAGCCCTTCAAACTTGTTTCAAGCATGCCATTGCTCTGATGAGCGGCACACCACGAGCAGAACCAATGCATCTCCTCTGCTGAGTGGCACATCTCCGAGTAGAACCGACACATCGCCACTGCTGTGTGGATTTGGCCCGTTGCAAAACCCGGAATCGCCTCTGCAATCCTTGGAATCGATGCATTGCCCCAACGGCACGGCACATCCATGGCCCAGGTCCTCGCATCGCTTGCTGATGGCAGCCTCAATGGCAACGCCAGACTTTGCATCGCAGCCTTGCAGCTCCTCAGAACCGATGCATCGCCAGCTGCACCCTGCATCCCCGACTCCAAGCTCGCCTACAGGATCCTCTACAAGGACGCAACAGAACCTTGCACCATTGCCTCACCGCATCTTGGAACCGATGCATCTCTTGAGCTGTGCGGCGCATCTTTGACGCGGATTCACACAATGCTCTGCAACCAAGATTTCAGGTACTTTGTTCAGTGGGTTTAACTCGGTCCCTGTAGCTGACCCGTACTCCTTCGTGGTCAGCCTGAATTTGTGACTTTGCCTCGGTCTGGTGCGACCAGATATTCACAATTGGTGCTTTCTGCTTTTTGGTGCTATTTTGACCTAGAACTTCAAAACTGAATATCTCCGGTTCCACTAATTGGATTTTTTTGTTTTGGTCTAGTTTTAGTTATTAAATTAAGGTTTATTTTGCTAACCTGGTTTGGGACTATTTTTGTGTGGTTTTTCAATGTTTTACTGTTTGGAGTGCTGCACAAATACTTTACACATTGCCTCTAGGTTAAGCCTGACGTCTCTGTGCCAAGCTACCAGGAAACTGAGCACAGGTTAATTTGGAGTTTGCTTTGCACTTGCTGCTTGACCAGGGCTCACATCCCTGTCAACCAGTAACCCAATGTCTAACAACATTTACATGTTCCTTGCAGATAGGAATCGAACACTGTAATGTGCTTGATCAGTGGAATTTATTTTTAGTTTAAGAAATGTGAACTCTGAGAATTTATTGCAGTTTTCTTTGTAAAATATAAGAAAACAATACAAAACAACAAGCTCCATAAAAGTGAACTGAGTGTAAAAAAAAACTGAACAGCCATAACTTGACTCACTCTGAATTTAGGAGATTGGTCAACCACACTGACTGCCCCCTAATGAGCTATTAAATCATTTGACTAATTGAATCCTAAATTTCACTATATTGTATACAATTCCTTCAAATCTCAGCGGGATGGGAGACGAAATAAAATATTTTTTCCAATCAGAGTTTAGCAAACCAAACAGATGCTCTTCGAGATGAAGGAATTTACTTTGTTTTTTTTGCATAAACCTGAGCTGTTTGAAATTGCCAGAAATGGGAAGGTTGAGACAGATGCTTCCAGTTGGAGTGTTTGATGGACAATGAGTAACTGAAAGATGCTTATCCTGGGATGCTGCCGTTTCCTGGTGTCAGAGGTCAGAAATAAGGGTTCTCAGTATTCTAAGACCGTATTTGGAAAGTTACCTGCCTGATTCCCTCCTTGAATCTTCATACAAGGCGCAAGTCGTGACACCTTACATTGGGAGGGTTTTGGTGAACGGTATTGTATATATTTCATGGTGTATATTTTGTGGGCTTGAGAAGATGTATACACAAAAGGATGGGTCATGTTGAGTGCAGACGGAGAAAAGGTAAAAGGAGCGGACGAGATTAAGAGACAGAAAACAGCCAGGTTGCAATCTTTCGCAATCTTTCGGAAACTCGGCTAGTTGGAGATAAAGCAGTTTTGATCTGGGAAGTGGTTCCAAACAATACATTTAAAGTCGGTTAGGGACTGGGTTCCAAAACATCAGAGTAGAAGTATCTGGTCGTAGTCTCAAATATGGTGTAGGGAATATTATTATACCTTAATATTGTAGCCAAAATATGGACAAAAATATTGAAAGATCAGTGAATATGGGAAAGTATATATTTGCTATTCTTAACTCCACATTTATGTACCTTGAAGATCTATGTATAAAGAAAATCTTTACATGTTTACCTGTTGATATTTTTGTTCTCGCTATTTTGGCTATGACAGTGAGGTTTAAAGCTATTCCCTAGTTGATCATCAGGACACACACCGGAGCATCTTAGCTGCTGCAGAGGACCACAAAGTGACTTTATTTCGTGGAGATACTTAAGCCCTGTGTCGGTCTAGGCCTTGAAGACAGGACACACAGACAATTTTCAGCTCAGTAAATAATGTGGATTCAATATTTTTCCAGAAAATATTTCTACCCCAATTTTGTGATCTGTAATCATACTGGATGACTTAATGGGCCGTATTTCTTTCTACTGTATAGAATTCTCCAAGCGAAGAAAAGGTCAGAAAGCTAACTTGTATTTGCTTCGATGCAGAAAGAAATTGGACGCATGTCTATTCTTCTGCCCGTGGACTCATTGCTCCAGGGTAATGCAAGGTGGAGATTTCTCTGCTGGACAGAGAGGGGCTTTGTGAAGCTCTGCCATCCCCTGCTGATAGTGGCATCTAGGCAAAGAGTTGGTTCTGACTCTGGGTGGTGAGTACTCTACCTCTGCTGGCTCCATAATACCAAATTAGTAGTTTTGGCTGGTGATGGAAGGATGTATGAACACAGATGCATGAGATCCCCCGCATATGCATCTCTGCTTCCTCTGCCTAGCTCAGATATATCGTATGGGTGGTGGCTACCATCAGGTGGTATGTGTTGTAATGTTATAGCATGACCCTGGTTGGTGGCATGCCATTATGAGGTATGTAACATTCCATGTAATACTATTGGTTAAGTAAAATACCTGTTATGCATATGTTCTAAAGGTGGCAGTTAAACTGCGGTAAAGTCAACGGCGGTTGTAATCTAGATGCCGTGGAGGAACGACGTGTCTAGGGCTGTAAGGAATAAACTTACTTATGAACCTACGTCAGCCTTATGGAGTCTCTACCCCAGTATGGACCTCTTTTTAAACAGAATAGGACCATGCACAACCAAAGTCTGCATGATATGGCACCTAATTAAAACATCTAGCTAATTCAATCATGCCATCAGTTGATGACGCCACCCTTGTTGGAAGAATGAAAGGGCCATCCAGTGAATGATGTCACAATCGGTCTCATAAAAAAAACGTTCTAAAATGTCTATTGCTAGTAATTGTCAGGATGCAGGACTGGTGAAATGAGTCCATTGATGTAGCCGAGGTATAATGATTAAGAAGATTTATTGAGGAAATTTAGGTCAGAATCACAGAATCACAGAACCAAGATACAACAACTGGGCATTAGGACTGTTTTCCCTCTAGGGTGGATAGACCCTACAAGCCTCCGGTTCTTGTACATGGTTGGCTGAATGAACCTCGAGCATCACTGAGCCATCTCTGAGGCGTCTCTGAACGTCTATGGCCGACCTCCAAATCAGCTGATGATAAATCTTCACTCAGGGCTCCATTAAAGCACTATCAAAGAGCTGTTATTAATGGAAAACAAATTTCCTGCAGCAAGAAGGACATAAATAACTCGTCCAAGATTTTAGGATAATTATATTGCTTCCGCTGCTAAGCTTTGCGACGGACTGACCGCCGCTCTTTTCATAAACTTAGTGCCAACTCTTTATGAATAATTAGTGCAGCGCTGCCTGTTTGTTTCAACAAAGATGAGCCCCAATTTTGCCCTTTGGCTCAAATACATTAGTCTTCTGCCACCTAAGGACATGGAGAATATTCTACAGGAGGCAAGGACATAAATGTAGTTATTTACTTTAGCATTGTTTATTTTTGCATGAAGGCATCTTAAACAATGGATGCTTTTTTCCAACAAAAGGCAAGTTTTTCTTATGTGTATTGGAATGTTTTATACCGAGCTTTATAACACAATAATGATACAGCATTGTTAGCGTTACAACATGAGGCACAGGGTCAAGACTGATTTGCATATGGCCATGTCTGAACTGGGGTGGCGTAGTGGGCAAAAGAACGATGGATTTAACCCAGATCTCTTGACTGGGGGAGAATGTCTGCATTGTCAGCATTCCGTCCATCATTTGTTTGTTGTAATGCTTTTCGCCCTAAGAGGGATGGGTATGCCCAGACGTGGGTCCCGTGCTCACTACGCTACTGGAGTCAAGCTATCCTGGCTGATGACGGCTGATAGCCAGAAACCGGTCCTAGGATGCTTGATTCCGGTCCAGGGAAGACATGGCTTGGCAGTTCGGGCTGGACTGTTCCCATGAGGCACAGGGTCAAGACTGATTTGCATATGGCCATGTCTGAACTGGGGTGGCGTAGTGGGCAAAAGAACGATGGATTTAACCCAGATCTCTTGACTGGGGGAGAATGTCTGCATTGTCAGCATTCCGTCCATCATTTGTTTGTTGTAACAGCATTGTTAGCAGCAGTGTCACCTTCCCTAACACAGATAAACCCTACTTTTTTCCCCTGTTTAGCTGCTAGAATAGCGCCCCTTGGGGTCAAGCGTCCTCCCAGGAATACAGGTATCTCACTTCAAATGTTGTTATCTTCCTAGTGTGTGTTCAGAAGCCTCCGAAGGGAGGTGGTGGGAGGAGGGCAATGGTGTAAGTTTCCTCGGGTCACACAGTTTGAAGAGGCGTGTTAATAATGAGGATGTCCACACATGCAACATGTGACCGGGAGAGTCACGGTAATCATAGCATGTGCTATGTAACAGGCCATGTCCACACTGTCAAACCACTCTTGCAGCTGACTGGAGGAGACAAGAGTGCTTAGGCCTTAAGACTACAAACCACACACCCAACACCAAAGCATCTCCCGCTTCGGTACCAGTGCCAATAAGGCAGTGATAGTAAGGAAGTGGCGGCCGGGTTCCATGATTCTCTGCTGCCCCACCTGTGTTGCATCCTGTATAGAAAAGCAACACTCTGGAGGCTGAGGAGAACAGTTCTTAGCTCATCCTGGGCCTCAAGCGCTGCTGAAAGTGTCACTGACCCTCACTATATGTGCTCACTACGCCACTGGAGTAAGGCTATCCTGGCTGAAGAGGAGTGAAACCCCGAAACCGGTCCTAGGATGCTTGATTCCGGTCCAGGGAAGACATGGCTTGGCAGTTCGGGCTGGACTGTTCCCATGAGGCACAGGGTCAAGACTGATTTGCATATGGCCATGTCTGAAACTGGGTTTCCTGGTTAGGCAATGTGCAATTCTGATCCTCGATGGGTATCCCATTCTTACCCCTCCTGTCCTGATGACTATTTCATTGGTGACCCAAGACACATGTCAATTGTCTTGTGCCACATATACAAGTCCTTTATTGCTGTTATAGATGAAGCAACATTATGCTCAATCAAACAATACACGAGAGAGGTGTACGTACAGTGCACATCATGAACAGAATTATTTCAAGGCGCTCTAAAATGTGCTGATCACAGAAAAGGAGGCAGGCTTTCTATGCTTACCCAGAAAGGTCCTTGAGAATGGAAAGTTTGAAATGTAGCCTTTTAATGTATTTTTCATCACTAATTACCCCTCTTTTTGCCAATCATTGATGTGAATTTTTCACATTTCTGTTTTCAAACATGGATAATACATCGGCCCTGAGTGTGTGTGGGACACTTGCAACTGAATTTACCTTTATATGCCTGCCGGGAACTCACAAAGTGATTCCTGGCAGGTGTAAGCTAATGCATGTGAGCGGAGACCTCTAAGATGGTTTTGAAGATCTTCACACCCATAAATCCCACTCATTGGACCAGAAACTAAAAATTCCAAAGTTTGGTTCGCCTTGGAAGTTTGTAAGCGCCCTCAAACGTGTACAATTGTGGTCATTCACAAACTCCTTTTGGTCCCCTTTTCACCCAGGAAATGGTTGGAATTCCACTCCGCTCAAGCCTTGCCATAAATCCATTTTCAGGGTGAAACAGGGACTGGATCTCCAAGCACTTCTTGTCTTTTTGTATTATTATTTTTTGTTTGCCAGTAGAAATTGTTACCTCCTTTCAGACATTGGGCAGTGGCCTCTCCTGCCCATTCCCTCTGCCCTCAATCACATCTAGCGCCTGGTCCTGCGAATCCACAAATCTCAACACATCTTATGACCCATCTCTTCCCTCGTTTAGCTGTTATGCGAAGTTGCAGAGACGACACATACGTTGAGACTCCTAGCAGCCAACAGTGTCGCTCTCTTAGTGACAGAGCCAAGGTAAAAATGCAGACCTAGAAAGAGGGGCACAACAGGAGTTACAAAGTTCCCTACTTTTTGTGCGCTTTCTACTTTACTGTGGACTTGTAGCTGGGATGTCCACACTTGAAAAGTTAAGACCTCATTGAAAGAGGCAATATGGCATATAAAGCGTCTTTGTTGCAGCTATGCTGGTACAAAGGACATTGATACTTGAAATATCTGCTTTACACTCTGGCATGGTTGTTAGTTTGGTCGAGGGACAAACCAGGACCCTCCTATAGGCTGATATAAGTAGTCTTTGGGCTCCATAACCAGTAGGGGTGTCATAGCCGTGAGGAGGATAATGCAGCCATGACCCGTACCATGAAACACGGCATGATTATCCATATCCACGTGCAAAAAGACGCCACATGCACTGATTCCCTAAAACCAGCTACTTCCCCTAGTTCAGACCGACAACGGGGAGACGAGCAGCACCCCAGGTCCGAGGCGCATCGTGCCCATACCTCCAATAAGTGCTTTTTTAATGCAAGCTCGCTCAGATAGCCAAGTACTAGATTCATCATCCTGGGTGTATCTTGCACCTGTGCTGTGTGCTGCATCCTAAGCAATACAGACATCTAATTTTTCATTCAAAAGGACAAGATTTTCTTGCAAATTAAAAGTTGCAACAATACAAAAATACAACAATTTACCAAACTTGCAGAAGTGGGTCAGTTTTTCTAGGCCAAGGAACAAGACATTCATGTGCACATTTGTCCCTGACCTGCTGAAGTGGTTATGAAGGTGTGAATGTTCTGTGCCCCACAAACACCCATAGATTCTCTCCTCCAACATCTTTCATCCAGAAGATCTTTATAACCTAATTAAGCGGCGCAGAATGAAGAACTTCAAACTGCGTCAGCAAGACAAGGTGTCAGAAATCTCGAGGGGTGAATTATCGCCTTTTTCATTATTCATTTTTTCTGTGAATAGATTGGCGCGCCGCTGGCACCGCACCAAGTACCGCAGCCATCAGCACATGAGAGGACTTTATTCGCTCCTGGAGCCTGGAAACTACTGTGATCAGAAGGCAGCCTGCAAGCCACTGACATTTTTTAATAGTGATGGAGTGCCTTGAAGCATTCAGCCACACAGTGTGACAGGGGTACCCTTTGGCAGCCACGGTCCGTGCAGGTCAAAGCGGTTGGGCGGTGGGGCCGAGTGGGGGGATTTCGACAGACGACCACGAGGGAAAATGTATTATTTATTTAATTTTCCCTCATCGTCGTTTGTCGAATCAATGCCCCAACCCGGTCCACCGCTCTTGATTTGATTTGATTTATAATTTTATATCGCGCTGAATCACCCCTGGGGGTATCTCTGCGCTAGCAACAGCGAACTAGTCAGGAAGCTAGAAAAGATGAGTCTTCATTAGTTTCCTAAAGTGAGAAAGAGGCATTTCCATACGAAGAAAGAGGGGAAGACTGTTCCAAAAAATAGGTGCCAGATATGAGAAAGCCTTGCCACCTGAACGAGCTTTCTTAATTCTAGGAATTCTCTTACCTGCACAGGCCGCGACTGCCCTTTGGTCTGTAGAGGATTAGGAAAGCCAGAGCACAGCGTGTCCATTTCCAGTTATTAATATGGCACAGGTAGGAAGGGCCATCTTTTGCATGGTGTGCCCCCGGATTTTTGCCCTGTGTGTTCTTAATGGCTGTAGAACTCTGTGCACTTTGCCCCTGCTAACCAGAGCTACAGTGCCTGTGCTGATCATTTCAACCTGATGAAATGGCATATTCCTAATTGCTGTATTTAACTTACATATGAGTCCTCTAGTGTGTGTAGTAGCGGCTTGTCCGCTATGGTGGAGGAGCGTCGCCCCCCCGCCGCTGAGAGCCAGGAAGACTGAGGGAAAAGGGAAAAATACAATGATAATAAAATTATTTTACTTTAGTTTATTTTTATTTTCGCTAAAGGCAGGCAAGTTTGGGCAGGGCCATGAAGAGAGCGGGGGAGAAGTAGTGCACACTGTAAGTGCGCATGGCGGTTTGACCGGCTGTGTAAGGCCAACCAAACGGTCATGTGGACTTTGATCTCTCTTCACCCGAGCTGTATTCTACAGCCAGGTGAAGTAAAGGCACAGGGTCCTAGGACCTGAACAAGCATTAAACAAGCCCACTCAAGCCAATCACAGCGCTGCTCTCATGATGTATTACCAGTGTGCGAGCAGCGTCTTGATTGGTGTCTAGGAGCCTGAGCAGTGTGCAGAGACTGTAGCAGAAGAACCCTGAGACGGCGGTCAGAAGCAGCAGGTAGGATTTTTTAGGGGGGATTATTTACCTCCTACCCCCCTCCCCACCACTTGTTATGAAGGGGAGCTGCTACTGAGTATATGGTATGTAAACCCCCCCTCTGTCTTGATTTCGAACCCCTGGGGAGACTGCAAATGGGCTAAACCTGATTGTCAAACCTGGATTCAGGCTCTCAATACTTCAAGCCCCCACCTGAGCTCCGACCCTCTACTACGAATTCCGAGATATCTCAGTGAATGGTTTAGAACAGAAGGAACCAGGAGCTATATTTACACGGGGCCCAGAGCAAGGGTAGGACGGCCGCTAGTTGCACTGCCTACCTGCCATCAGAGCAACGAGGTGCTCTGCCATCCCCGCCAGCACAAGCCCTTACCTTTAGGGTCTTTCACCTCGGGATCACTCAAACACTGGGCGTTTAACTGCTTCTGGTTACCAGTTAAAAAACCACGGAACCAGACTTGCAGTAGTGCTAAAATACCCAATTCTCATTCCTTTGCTCCTGATGAAGTGCCACCAGACCCGTTAGGGGCTAACCTGGCATGAAACATGTCAACCCTATGCACCACACTCGCCCTATAAGATCATTATATCCAGTTGGGGCAGATTAATTTTAACTAGGTTAGTGCCCCCTGGGAATAAATACATTTAGTTAGGATGGCCCTAGACCTGTTTTAACCCACTCACTCACTCACCGCACTACCAAGCCTACACACCCGCACTCACCCTACGGCTTCATCCAAAAAGATCTCCAATAAAGAGCCGCTTCGCGGGTGCCCGTCAGGCATCGCAGCGCCGGACCGACGAGGAGCAAGGCCCAATGATGAAGCATGACATCCTTTGGGGTGTGTGAGGGCACTTTTTAGAAAGGACCTTTCTTCCCTTACCCTTAGGAACTGTACACTGCTTATATTTCTGATATCTCAGTGGATCACACAATCACTTGATCATTGTATCCCTATAAAAAGTTGAAATTCACACGCTAAAGCAAGATCAGCTCCCTCAATCATATTAACACGCCTCCACAATCCTCAATTACGATTACTAAAGCAGGAATGCAAAAAGGCCAAGAGGAAATGGAGGAGAGACTATAGTGAAACCAAGAAATCAAATTATCGTATACTTATAAGAAATTATCACTCTGAAATTAAAATCGCTCAAATTGCCTACTTTGATGCCAAAATCAACCAAGTCTCAAACTCCCCCGTAAAATATTCCAAGTTGTTAAGGCATCATTAGAACCCTCCTCCAGATGCTTCACACTATAACCATCAGCATCCAGGTGTAATGACCTGGCCTGATATTTCTCCAGTACAGTCTCTGATATATATTTGACTTTTCAGTAATCGGCTAAGGACAGTTGCCCTCCCCTCCCCTCTCCACACCACCAACAGAAGTAAGCAGGAAGAAAGGAAGCCTGACCTTTCAATAATTCCTAACTTGACTCTAGAATGCTTCACAACGTTTTTTACAAAGTAAAATCAGGTTCCCCACTAGACCCTGCTGCTCCACGCATTCTTGCTAAAGCAGTTGAATACATCTTCGGCACTCTGATGGAAGTTGGAAGTCCTTCATCTCTAACTTACAAAGGGAACTGTCCCATTGGCATGGAAACACACCATTGTTAAAGCACTACTAAAATGGCCTCCACTGGATCCTCTTCCTCCTGAAAATTATAAACCTATCTTGCTGCTCCCTGGTCTAATTAAAATTCTTGAAAAACATTTTAACCAGAAGTTGTCAGAATTCTTAGAGCTAAACAGCATGCTCCATGTAACCCAAACAGGATTTCGACCTAGACATGTCATGGAAACAGCCCTTTTGGCAGTTGTGGAGAAATAAAGGAGGCTGCTGGGTCAGGGAGGCGAGTCAGCTATCATCCTCCTCGACCCTAGCCTCTCCTTTGATACCGTAAACCATGATATCCTTATTGAAAGAGTTTCCAAAGAGGGAGTTTCAGGACTTGCTCTGAAATGGCTTAACTCTTACCTGAGAGATAGGACCTTTCAGATTTTTGAAGGATCCTGCAGCTCTGATATTTTTCTTTGAGCTGTGGAGTACCTCAGGCCTCACCCCCTGCCCCCAAGTCAGTCATGAAAAGTCTGCTGAACAAATCTCTGTTGATGGAAGCCCTGACCACAAGCCTCCAGCTGCCTTAGCATTCTGAGAATGCTGTAAAAATCCATGAATCTACTCCCCTATCTCCCGAAAGCTTGTAGTCCAGGTGCTGATACTCTCCTGCCTGGACTACAGAAACTCTCTCTGTCTGGGAGACCCAAAGTCTGTCACCGGAAAATTACAAATGGTACAAAATTCTGAGGCCAGTATACTGTTGAATATCCCCAGGCACAACTTAGCCCATGCAGCTCTGGCCTCTCTTCACTTGCTACCAGTCGAGCAGAGGATTAAGTTCAAGGACCTCTGTATAGCCCTTAGGTCCTGGTTGGACAATGCCCCCCCGCCCCCCAATTTACGACCTCTGAACTCCTAATACATCCCTCAGGGAACTCGTCAATCCTCTAACACCCAACGGGTAGTAGTCCCCACTATGAAAACGTTGAGAGGTGGGGAAAGATCCTTCGGCTACAAATGTGCAAATTTATGGAACTCCCTCCCTCACACTCTGCGGACAACAGACAATGAACTGACCTTCAGGCAGCTCTTAAAAACTTGTGTGCTTGAAACCTAACACTGTCAGAGCACCTGGTGCAGCTTATGTCACACTATCAGCACTGGGATGCCTAAGTGTAGCTATGCGCTCTACAAATGCTTCATAGAGAGATAGAGAGATAGATAGATAGATAGATAGATAGATAGATAGATAGATAGATAGATAGATAGATAGATAGATAGATAGATAGATAGATAGATAGATAGATAGATAGATAGATAGATAGATAGATAGATAGATAGATAGATAGATAGATAGATAGATAGATAGATAGATAGATAGATAGATAGATAGATAGATAGATAGATAGATAGATAGATAGATAGATAGATAGATAGATAGATAGATAGATAGATAGAGGCCTTGTAGGCCCTGTAGTCCACAAGGCAGGAAGCATAGGAGTTTAATAGTAGGACATATAGAAATGTAATGTTAACATGTTCTTACAGTGATCAGCACCCAAAAGCTGGGTTCACCTGGCTGGTGAGGTGGTCAGGTGGATGAAAGTAGGCTGCTGAAGGTAAGAATCTGTTGATGCCTCTGGAAAAAAATGAGCAAACTGCTGGTCGCTAGTCTGGCAGCAGGGAGTGGTTTTCTGACTGACGAGATCAGATCTGGTCATAATTGATGATATAGCATTGGTAACTGTAGTACAAGATATTTGAAGATGCCTTGCTGTGGCCTATCAAATTTACAAGCAACCAGCTCTGACTATGACACTGCAGAACCGCGTCGCCAACCCTTTATTTAGAAAGAGCTTTTTAGGTTCATTGAAAGTCAGAGACATTATAATAATATTAGATACAATACTGACCTCAACAGCAAGGATTAAATTAGAGTTTACCCCAATGCAGGATTGTCGGCTGTGATGACCTCGGTGCATCAAACAAAGTTACCGTCTACATGCCAAAGCAGTCGTCACCGCAATGCCCTCCGTCACCAAGGAAACAGCGTCAGTAGTAAGTCTCTCCAGTGTAGTGTGAATTATCATTCACCTACTAGCTTTAAATATATGTGAATTCAATCGTTTTGCCTCCAAACATCACCTTATCACTTCTGAAAAGACATACATTGTACTCTCAAATACATGCTTTTTTATTATTGGAAACATAATTATCTCAACCAAACAAAAGCTCTAAAGGTTCTAAGGGGGCTGCACATAGGGGAGCTACCTACATGTCTCTGGGGAGCCGCGAGTCCTTCATGAGCGACATGTTGGAGAACCCTGCAAAGAGTTGCCTTCATTCGCACATGTCCCATAAGCATTGGCCATCACTAACTAGTTGGTCACCGATCACTGTTTTCTTAACATCCGAGCTTTAAGTCCTTTTCATGAATCTTGAAAAATGATAGACTTTCATCCAGGTGGAACTATAGGGTGGAATCTTTCTATCCGCAAATTGGCTCAGAAAGAGACACCCAGAGCCAACTTATAGCCTCTTTGGAGGGGATCAGCTATTTATTTTCCTGGGTCTAAAACCCAGCATCTCATTGATCTACAGGCTTTCTTGAGAAGAACCCTGTGTCTTGTAGAATTCCAAGATCTATTTTGTGATATAGAAATTCCTTGAGACCTTGATAGAAGTAAATGTTGTTAAAGACACTGACCTCATGTGACCCCACTGGCAATATTTCTGAGGAACTTTGCCAGCAGTTGCTGTTCACTATATTGGAAACCATGTGGACTGTCTTGTCCCTCACCAAATTGATTGAGGTCACAATGAATTTAACTGTTCGGTGACCTGGTCATGCCCAACTGTTGTCCTTATCTGCTATTCATGTGCGAGGATCAAACAAATGCAAATCGGCTTTGGTCCTGGCGATACATCACAAATTGCTAAGCCGCATTCTCTCTAAATGAGAACGAAAGCAACCTAGAAACGTTTCAGCCTTTTTTAACCTTGTATGTCACTCAAGAAGTACCTCAGGATGGAGACCCAATAAGGCTGAAATCAGTCTTGGATTGCTTTTGTTTCCTAGAACCAGGCCTAGGCCTTCAGACTGGTCTATCCAACTTGGGCCAGGACCAAGGCTGATTTACATAGGGCCGTACCTTGTCTATAATAGCACAGGAGAGCTAAAAGAGTGATGGAGTCGGCCCAGAGTGATAAGTCGTGGTTACCAGCGTTTGAGATCACTTCAAGTATTCCACCGATCACTTTGTTTTTCTTAGTGTGACACCAAAATGTAACAGGTGTTCCCCGACATGGTTTGTGAGTTGACTGTGCCACAATCCTCAAACTGCAGCCCGCTATTATTTTTGAACTAGTGGAGAATGACATCAAGTGATAAAAAATTGAATTAGTGACAATTGTGGGAGTCAAATCCCAATAATACAGAACCCCATAATACAGAACTCCTCTGCATGCCTCATCCTCGACATCCCCCGCCACAGCCACATCACAGCCCACCTGAAAGACCTGCACTGGCTCCCCGTCAACAAGAGGATCACCTTCAAGCTCCTCACCCACACTCACAAAGCACCTCCACAACACCGGACCAGCATACCGCAATGAACGACTCACCTTCTACACCCGGCCCACCAGCTTCGCTCCGCTGACCTCGCCCTCGGCACCGTCCCCCGCATCCGTCGAGCAACCACCGGTGGCAGATCGTTCTCCCACCTCGCCGTAAAAACCTGGAACACTCTCCCCATCCGCCTACGACAGACCCAAGACCTGCTGGCCTTCAGGAGACTCCTCAAGACCTGGTTGTTCGAGCAGTAGCAACACCCCCCCCCCCCCACCCAGCACCTCGAGACCCTCACAAGATAGTAGTGCGCTCTAAAAATTATTGATTGATTGATTGATTGATTGATTGATTGATTGATTGAACCTCAATAAATGACCATCCCAAAAAGGTTACCAAAATAACCCATCTTCAGAATCTCTACTTGAACAAGCGGTTAGAGAGTACACTCTCCATCAAGAAACCACACAGTGGAAGAGTTAAACGGAATAAAATATTAGACACATAACGGACCGAGTTCCAGATCAAAAATAGAGCAAAAAGAGTATTAATTACAGAATAATAAAAAGGTGTACAGAGAGAGAAATGCATGAATCGCCATGAAGGACAAATGCAAAATCATAAAACTCTGGTTAGACATATTCTAAGCAAAAATTCTAAGTGTCAGACTCATGAAGATCACCGACAGCATAACAAGCCACTTCCAAGGATAATGGCAAAAGAATCCCATAAAAATAAGAATCACAGAAGCTGTTAATGGATTCCATAAATTCAGCATGGTATGATCACGGTTAGGGTCACATTTGACAAATCATAAAAAACAATGTAATAATTAAAAAACGCACAATTATTTAGCACTAACCCATTTCTTAAGGTAAGAGAAATCTTCGACTTTCTTCCTCAGCAACTGCACTCCGGAGATGTATTGTACAAATGAAGCATTTCTTGAACAATGGCTCTAGAACTAGAACACATCTACAACTGAACTTGAAAATGATTGCTTGGGTACATCATGGAAGCAGTGCTTAATTTAAGTCGGTGCTTTCTGGTGCTCGGCACGAGCAATTAATTGTCAACTCCGGTGCTTGTGTGGTCTGCCACAAGGTGGGGCTGTCTGGCTAATTCAACAACTGTTAATTATTATTTCAATATACATTAAAAATTACTATTACCTGCTACCCAAGCCATTCTTATAGCTTTGGGGGCCTGAAATAGTCCAAATTGATACACTTGAAGGGGTGTGATGGTTAGTAGCTGTGTTGCTACTAACATTGGCAGCATGGTTGGGGCAATGTGTGGTACAAGCTGCAGTGGCCTCCTGGCGAGAGCCCAGGCACTTTATTTCTTACACATTAAGCACTGCACGGAAGCTTCATTCACAATGCATGTTTCCTTGGAAATGTTGTACATCACTTCTAGATTGATGTCATTCACTTGATGCTCAGTGGAAACAAGGGGAGAGGAGGCTTTGCAGCGGGTCACTGATTGGGAGGGGGAATGAGCAGGAGAAGTTGAACAGAACACAAGAAACTGCATCCATTTGATAAAAGGGCCTCCTACATGAACATGTGGCACAACTATTCATAGCTTCATTTGCACTTCTAAATAACCTAGGTAACTCGTTTCAGGTTCAATTTCATCAGTTGTTGCTCTAGGCATCATTAAAGCGCTAATATTTCTAAAAATAGTTTTCACACAATTTTTGTACATTTTGCATATTTTGAAAAACGCTTGGCGCCAGTCAGGTAACTAGGGCATATTTGACACCAATGCCCCCCCCCCCCCCTTCATTTTATTTCAGTTCATTTCCTGTGTTGTAGTGGAGGATTTCGATTGAGTGTGAATGCACTCTGAATTTGTCTCATGGCGCTATAACGTCGACAGCAAAGACAAGTCTCTTTAGAATGGAACATTGTTATTTCGAGAGGAATGGCGTCTCAATGTTCCGGCCGAAAGGAATGGGTTTATCCATCTGAACCAAGGAAATTACTCATAAATGTTGGGTTTCTCCCGCTGCCCCTTGGGATATGATAGCTGGAATGGAAACTGTGACGTTTTAAGCCATTTTGTGTTTTTTTCTTAACGTGTTTAGATGTCATCAGTGTTTTAAGTCTTTTATGCCGTCAGCCATATTAAGTCTTTGAGGCCGTCAGCTGTTTTATTTTAAACATTTTGGTGATCAGTCGTTTTATGCATTGAAGGGGGTGAGAGTTGTCACACATTTTATGCATTGGAGGTGGGCAGGCGCGGCCAGCACAGGTAAGAGCAGTGGGGTGCGGCGGCGGCGAATTCGGCAGACAGTGCTTAATTTGTAAAATATTAAGTGCCAGGGCTCTGACCTGGAGGCCACTGCAGCTTGCACCACCCAAATTTAATGTATATTGTATTCATTAACAACCCTTGTTCTGCTCATCTCTAAATTAGATGAGCAGCCCCACCATGTGCTAGACTGTTCTATGTCTGGTGTGGACAATTAGGTGCCAGTGCCTAGCACCGGAAACCAATTAAGTGCCGGTGCTTAGCACCGGAAAGCTCCGGCTCAAATTAAGTGCTGTCGACAGACAACGGGATTGGTCAAATTAAATGAAAAGAAAAAATAAATAAAACCACTTATGTTGCACTCACCACATTGGCGAATCAGTGATGCGGCGAGCGCAAGGTAAGTGATTTTATATATTTATTTATTTTACTTTCCCTATACCGCCGTCTGTCCACTCCACTCTGCCCCGCCCCCGCCCACGGCCCTTACCTGTTCCGGCTACACCTGGAGATGGGCAGCCATTTTAAGCATCAGAGATTTTTTCGAACCGCTCCAAGTCTCCTGGCAGGTGGAAGAAACTGACATTTCAAATTGCTTTCAGAGAAGCCAACAGTTACATCGATCACTGGTTCATGTCATAGGTGAAAATATGGAACATTTATGATTTGGTAGGTTAATTGAAAGATAATGTCCTCTAGAGAATGAAACATGGCAGATGAAGCAAAGAGTTAGATAAAGTCGTATACTGTTTAAAGTACGAACGTCACTCTCACACCTGAAAGCGGGACACTCGGGATCCCTGATCTCCAGCTCTATTTCCGGGCCGCTCAGTTACGCTATCTGGTGGAGTGGAGCCGCTGGGAGTCGGAGAAACATTGGCTGTTTCAAGACCAGGCGGTAGCGGCCCGGCCTCTACAAGAAATCCCCTTCCTGCGAAAGCAGCACAGGCCTTCCAATCTCTACGCCTCTCAAATCACCCGCGTTCCCTTAGAAATCTGGGATCGTACTAACGTCTCTCATGATCTCACCACCTTTCCCTCCCCGCTTACACCCCTGTTCGACAATCCGGAGTTCACTCCTGGAATGGACTTGGCGGCTTTCAGCGGGTGGAAACCGGCTGGCTGCCGTTTCCTCTATCATATGTATGATGCGGAGGGCGTGCACTCGTTCCAGCAATTCAGGCAGGAATACGGGTTACCGGAGGAGGAACGGATCCAATAACTCCAGGTTCGACACTGGGCGCTCGATGGGCGGGACCGCCCATTTGCGGACCGGCGGCTCTCCCAGTACGAGCGATGGTTAATAACACGATCATCAGATAAACAGCTAATCTCTGATCTGTATAGAATGCTCCAAATTCGATTTGCGCACACTTACAATGCAGGACGGACACGTTGGGAAAGGGAGCTTGGTAGGAATCTCACTCACGAGGAGTGGGGGGGATATATTACAGGGCCAGACACTCAGCGTACCACATGGGACTCACGGACACCCTCACAAAGATTGAGACCTATTGGTATTACACTCCGGAGCGCTTAAATGCGATAGACGGGATGAGAGACGCACACTGTTGGAGGGGATGTGGGCAGATAGGCACCTTGGCCCATCTGCTTTGGGATTGTGAGTGTGTCCAGCCATACTGGACCCAGGTGCTCGACGAGGTGGACAAGCATTTTGACACTACGATACAGCGCTTCCCGGCGTACATACTGTTGGGCCTCCCAAACCCTTTGACATACCCGCTTAAATCGCGTAGGGGACGACAGATAGCCATAGCGTTGGGCTCAGCGACACAGAACATACTTACTCATTGGCGCACTTCCAACACACCAACGTTTACGGGCTGGTTATATCGATTGTGGCATGTCCTAGGCATGGAAAAACACACACTAACACTGACCGGGGAGGGCTCCAAATTTTGGGGAGTTGTGGAAGCCCTTTCTGGCACTGTTGTCTTCCGAATTTAGGGAGGTTACTTGTCCCCGCTATTTGCGCCTGCTGTGGCTGTCCGAGGGGCGGACGGAGGGGTAGGGCTTGGGAGCAGTTGAGATAGTGGGGGAAGGGGGACAGATGGACGTGGAACGGGGGGAGGGGGTGGGTTGGGGCAAGGGAGGGGGGAGGTTTTTTTTTATATATGGTTTGCTCCATAACATCTTATTGGAGATTACTATGGCGTCTCCAGATTGGTCCACGTTTGATTTAGACTGCAGCAGAGAAATGTGGGACCTATCCACCATTCAGAGACTGAGCAAGGTGTTGTTATTTTCCTGGGTGGGAGCCTTTTTGTATATTTTTGAAATGCCAATAAAAGATTTAAACCATAAAGTACGAACGTCACTACGTGCTTCATGCTAGGGTGAGTACGTCAGTGACGCAAGCACTCCTTGCTCAGCTCTCCCTGTACCTTGCAGTCATAGGCTAGGATTCTGGCCTGAGTCCACTCAGCCTTTCATTCTTGGCGTTCGTGCTCATCACATCAGGCTTACAAAGCAGCAACACTATTTTCCACTTTTTTTTCTTTGCACACTGATTATTGTAGCCCTGCATTTGTAGATGGAAAATGAAAACTGCAGGTTGTACAAATTAAAGTGCAAAAAGAGGAACTACTGCCACCTGGCTTGGGAGAGCTTGGCATCTATGCTCGAAACGCATTTTAATACATGTTTATTAAAATCCAAATGCAATCATACTACTAGAATTTTTAACATGAATTATTCATTATTCATATGCGCCTTATGGGTAAATTATAATAATTGAAAACTGCATCCTGCCATGCTGTCAAGGCAGGTATTTCCATGCTGTAAAGCATGTGTTTCATTTCCTCACTCTCACCCCTTCATTTGTCAGCCATCATGGTTTGAATGAGCACCTGCTTGTGTTCATTTCAGATTAATACTAGCACCACTGACTAAATTACATGGGGATGTTACATGACAGTATCAGTTACATTACCACGGGTGCTTGCTTCAGTTCCGCATTGATGAGTTGATGCCGCGCCTAAAGGATGCTGCAGAGATGATGAGTTGCGGCCTCCTGCAGGCCTGCATCAGGACCACTATAAACCTTTACTGTTTACGGACATATTTGCAGGCCTTCTCTTGTGTCAGCAGCTTTAAGAGCACAGACATCACAAGCTACCAGTCCTTGCTTTCACATTCCATTCCACCTCGTTGTGGAATGTGCATATCTGATATAGGAAAGAAGCACCACAGCTACCAAATGCAATGTGATGAGAGCGCTGCCGCTTTGAGAGGCTGTGAATAGGGAAATCCAGGGGAAAAAAGCAGTTCAGCGTAACAGCTGGTTCGTTTTTTCATAATCCTGGTATAATTTGATTCCTTTAAAAAGTACACTCAATATTAAATAATACGTTGGTGTAAATATTCAAGCGAAACAAGCACCGGCAAAGCCAAATAGATTGGCTTTTCTATATTGCTGACCCACAACAATCACACACACACATTAACATTGATGACCGCACTCCACTGTGATGCACCCCGGCACAAAGTGCTGGTGAGCAGGGAGCTGCAGCATTGCAGAGCAGGGCACCAGTCGGACAGCACCCCTGCTAGAGGCTGGAGTTCTGTGAAGGGGACAGCAACTTCAAGGGGGTGACCTGGTGCCCTAAACGAAAGGGGCTACTTGGGCACATGAGGAGTACGTTCTCCTAAGGAAGAGGAATCAGTCGACGGTGATCAGTCCGGTGTCTTTTCTAACCCTGGAAGGCTTGGAAAGGCCGTGCACACGGATCACTAAAGAAAAGGTGGAACTATCCCTGAAGAAGCCCGAATGGGCGAAACGCATTGGCTGTTTTGCATTGTCTGCATGTATAATATCAAATGAGGATTTAAAAAGAAATACGACCATGCAAAGAAACGATTTGCCTCTGTCATCGTGATTTCGCTGGTTTATGGACTCTTCCAAATATTGGGGCACATGCATCAACAATGCCATTTGCGATTCCTTATTAGCGAAAAATAAGGAATCGCTAATAAGGAATAGCAAAAGGCTATGCATGTAGGAATCGCTATTCAAATAGCGATTCCTTAACTTTCCTTAATTGCTACTAGCAAATTGCGAGTAGCAATTAAGGAATGCCATCCCAATCATTCCTATGGGCCTCCAGGCCCATAGGAATGAATTGGAGATTGCATGAGCAAATAGCGAGTACCAGTAGGTTCTCGCAAATTGCTCATGCAATTTCAAGGGTGCAAGGGTGTCAAAATGACACCCTATTGCACCCCTGAAATTGATATGTGCACATATGTTGTACACACACATGCTCTAAGGGCATGTGTGTGCGCAACATGAAACTTTGAAAAATGCACAAAAGTGCATTTTTCAAACTTTTAGCAAATTACCATGCAGTTCATCTTCATGGTAATTTGCTCCCCCTATTAGCGAATTCGCTAATTTTTTAACTTTCATGCATTGCATTTAAGGAATCCCAAATTGAGGTTCCTTAAATTAAGGAATCTAAATTTGGGATTCCTTAAATGCTATCGCTATTTAAGGAATCGCTATTTAAGGATTCCTTAAATAGCGATTTTTGCTTTTGGGTTGATGCATTGGGATTGGGTATTTTTAACTCAATACCGGGAGCTATTAGCGAATCGGTATTTTACCGACTGGATTTTGTTATGTTATGTTATGTTATGTTATGTTATGGTAGCTTATATAGCGCATGGCTACCCCAGCAACGGGGCGTCCCAGCGCTTGCAGACAACCAAGTACGCAGCAGCCACACCAGGTATAGGAAGAGCTCCAGAGAGTCCGGCCTAAAGAGTTGAAAATAGCCAGGTCTTAATTTTCTTTCTGAAAACCAAATGATTTGTGACAACACGGGCTTCAAGTGGAATTGTGTTCCACAATTTCGGGGCCAAATATCTAAAAGATCGGCCTCCGGCTCTGAACCTCCTGATCATAGGAATGTGGGCCAGAGTCAAGTCAGCAGAACGAAGAGCCCGGGTGGGGACATATAGAGAACCCAAATTCTGCAGAATTTTAGGGCCCGAGGAATACAAAATTTTATGGATAAGGCAAAGAGCCTTGAATTGAATACGCTGCTTTACAGGCAGCCAATGCAAATGATGAAGGATAGGAGAGATATGACAATTTTTGGGCAGTCCAAACAGACTACGTGCGGCCGCATTCTGAGCTCTTTGAAATCTATGAATTGTGGATTGATTGCAGCCCAGCATGAGGACATTGCAGTAGTCGATGTTTGACAGCACCATAGCCTGAATGATCGTCTGACGGACTTGGGGATTGAAGAATCCCAGAATGGGTCTCAGAGACCGTAAACGGCCGTAACACAGACCAGCTACTTTTTTGGCGTGGGAGTCAAGGTTTAGTTGATTATCGACCATGATACCCAAGTTTTTAACTTCCTTCTTAGGGGTGGGTGCAGGCCCCAATGCAGATGGCCACCACTTGTCGTCCCATTTTAGGGTCTCCTTACCAACCAGTAGCACCTCGGTCTTAGATGAATTAAGCTGGAGACGATTTTCAGTCATCCAGTATGCAATGGCCGATAGATCTTCTTGGAATTTAATTTTGTCGGCATTGGTGTCACTGGAGAAGGAGAAGATGAACTGTGTGTCGTCCGCATAGGATGTTAGTTTGATGTTATGGGCCCTAGCCAGAACGGCTAGGGGGCGGACGTACACATTAAATAACGTGGGGCTAAGTGCGGACGTTTTATTGTCTCTATGCTTGTGCCTCTCTATCTTTGTGTTAGAATATTTTATTGAGGACCATTAATGGTGGCTGGTTCTTAGAGGTGGGCACAGCTTTTTGAGCCAAGATAGGATATAGAAGATTTGTGGTACACTAAAGTGAACACAGGTAGTGGTGCAGCAATTTGGATACCCTGCCATTGTGTAGACATGTGTTTTGGACATTTTATATTATACAAAGTTTTATTATGGATGCATAGGGCATCATGGTATTGTAGATGCTGGAACAACTAGAAACCAACGTCAGGAGACCCAACACACAGTCAAGAAACAACCAATGGGTCAGAAGGTACAGAGGATATAAGTCAAAACAGAACAGTGATTGTACCTTATCATATAGAATCAACCTCACAAAGTTGGACGGTTCATGTGGGGATTGCAACTGGTCAGTTTTGAAGTTTAATCTGACTACTCAACAGCAAATGATGATGAGTGACTTTTCTGAAGTGAAAAGTAGAACTCTAAACCACCTTGGCGCAAACACTGATCCACAAAATGTGTCGGTCTTCTACCCCGTCTCCATCTATTAGGACAACTAGATGATCAATTCTAAGAGAGGCCAGGGTGGGCCCTAGACAGAACACACAGCAACATCCCATCTTTCATCACTAAGCAACCACAACCTACTTTCCCAATAGACCAGCCATGGACACCATTTAACTTCAGTTTTAACTTAAATGGCAACTCAGCCTCATTAATTTACTTTACTCTGCTCCATCCTTGGATGTGCCGAGATAATTACAAAGTTAGACAAAATCTACTAAAGGGGTCATCCGAGCAACAATGCTACAATAGTGTTCAAAACCCAAGCAGACATCTTCCAACAAAGAAACATTCTGGAATGCCTATTGTTTGTGATTGTTACTAATGCAGGATTGGGTAAAGAGAACAGTTTTTTATTTACACTGGACGGGCCCTTCAATATATGTGCCCAATTTCACGAATTTGTAAGAAGTCCATAAATCTCCAGGCGATACTGGTATGTAATGCCGGAGATGTGCTGAAAATCTCCACTGTGATCCACTGGTCCACAAGACAAGACATTGGGAGGTGGAATACATGTACCATTGCACGCTATTTGACCATGCCAAGTTAGAGCTAGGTGATTTCAGTACCCAAAGATTCTGTAGCTTTCTTGCCCTGGCATTCTTCAGTAATGAAAAAAGTATAATATTGGATCCAAGTGTAAATTGGCTGCATAGGCAGGTTCCACAGATATTACTTGGAAGTGGGAGTCACTCAAGACAGCTTCAAATCTCTGGCACCGCCTCCTGAAATGAATTTCTAAACATGTGCTGGAAGAGTGTTTGAGCAAGCACTTCATAAATTAATGGGGATCTTACCATATGCCATCAGCGCAGCACTTCATCATTTTCCAATTACACCCTCAACAGTGTATGCGCCTTTCTTGGCGGCCGCGCGGATTGTTGGTGACTGCAGGATGAGAAGAGGCGGTGTCAGCTCTAGTGTGATAATGATTGGCATGCAGAGGGATTGATAGTGAAATGGTTGGCCAATGGGAGACTGTTCTACTGCTGAATGATGTCATGGGAAGCATGTGCAAATATTTCATTGACATTGCACTCATTTTCCTGAATGTTACAGAGGGTCTGTAAAGATGGCGGATCAGCAGCGGCTCCTCCGCTATGGTGGAGGTGTGTCGCCCTCCCCACCAGCAGCCTCAAAAGATTAAATAATAGGAAAATAGGTTCATTATCATTTTTTTTTCAACTCCTAAGTGCCGAGTCTTGGACGTGGAACCCTCTTGTGGGCCGTCACGGAGGGGGAGTGGTGTGCACTGCTATCAGTGTGCATGTCGGTTTGGCTGGCCGTCTTAGGACAAGCTGCATTGCCGGGTTGAAGACAGCAGGCACAGGCTCCCAGTCTCTCTGGGAGCGTACAACGAGGCACTCAGGCCAATCCTGACACGGCTGTCATGCTGCCAGCAGCATGAAAGCAGCATCAGGATTGGCTGTAGAAGAGTCTGGAAGCCGGTGCTGCAGTCAGGAGCAGAAGGGCAGTGATGCTGCGGGCGGCAGGTAAGTTCTTTTTTGTTTGATTTGCTGTATATTCGTTGCTGTCCCCTCCCCAGCCCCACCCCGCCACTCTGCTCTGACACCAGCCGCTACTGAAGCAGATTCTGTAAACTGTAAGTGGTTGCCCGGGAATTGACTAGAAAGGATAGTTAACAAAGGGTTCTCGTGTTGGGGTTGTGTTATAAACGTGGTGTTTTTACCTCACTCCACCTTTCTTCCTTTATCCCCTCCTGGTATGTTACCATCCTCCCCTATCCCTCTTTCCCCTTTTGGTTCCTCCCAAGAATGCTCCTAGAGTGCACAATAGAATGTTGAGATGCCTCCCGAGGAACCGGAACTGATTATAAATAAATCTTTCTTCTTACCTCCTAGTTTAGTGGATATATTTATTACAAATTGGCGACGAGGATGGGATCTCAACATTCTATTGTGAACTCTAGGAGCATTCTTGGGAGGAACCAAAAGGGGAAAGAGGGATGGGGGAGGATGTGAACATACCGGGAGGGGATAAAGGAAGAAAGATGGAGGGAGGTAAAAACACCACGTTTATAACACAACCCCAACACGAGAACCCTTTGTTAACTATCCTTTCTGCCATTCTAGAGGACGAGTGGAAGAAAACATCTAGAGAAGAAACCACGCTGAAAGCAGTTGCTGGAAAAATCAAGAAGGGTTTTCCCAGGAAGTGTGGGAACCTTTCAAATGAGTTGCAGCCATATGGGAATGTAAGAGAAGAGTTGTCCTTTGTAGGTTCCAATATTTATAAGTCCGCCAAAATAATGCCTCCTGAGAACCTCAGAAAACGCATATGTGATTTGACTCATGAAGGCCATTTGGGGAGGAGTCTTACCAAAAGTAACTTACGGTCAGGTTATTGGTTTCCAGGTATGGACACCCATATCGAAGAGCTTGTCAAAGGGTGTCATGCATGTGGAATCAGTGACAAGACTAAATGCACTAGAAGAACACCCCTAGAACGAGTATGAGTTTCCATTAAGGCCTGGGAAAAATTAGGTTTAGACATCATTGGGCCCTTACAAATAACTGGGTGGAAAGAAAGATTCATTCTTGTGTTAGTCGATTATTTCTCCAAATGGATTACCCTTAAGTTTGTCAACAAAGTGGATACCAAGGCTACTAAATTCTTTCTGTCAGACACATTTGCAAATGAAGGTATACCGCATACTCTCATAACAGATAATGGGGTTCAGTTGCTTTCAGAAGGGATGAATGAGTTCCTGGTCAGCCTGCCCATAAAACACATCTCTACCCCTTTGTACAGTCCCCGTGCCAATGGGTTGGTAGAACGCTGCAATAAAATGATAAAAGACGCATTACAGCTAGCAATAGTTGCCCATAAACCTATAATCCAATCTATCAAGGACATGATTTGGTCGCACGCAATAACCCCTAACAGTGTAACAGGCTATTCCCCTTTTTGTCTCTTAAGAGGGCACAAACCGGGGTCTAAACTCATGCCAAATTGGTTATTTGAGGATAATTCCTTTGTATGCGATAAGGAAAAAACTCAAGAAAGGATCCTGCGCCACCAAGAGAAATATAAACATGAGTATGATCTCAGATGGGGAACCAAGTCACATGACTGGAAAGTAGGTCAACAAGTCCTGGTCAAGAAACCTGTCGCCAGCTCTAATAGGTACAACAAATGTTATGGTCCTGTAAAGATAAGTGGTGTCAGTAGAAATGTTGTCACTATGGCAGATGGCAGGATGTGGAGCATGGACAGACATGTTCCATATTCTGTGCAAGCCACTTGTAACAAGCAGAGCAACATCTCAAGTGAAAGGTCTGACAAGTTGGACACTAAACGTTGTAATAGAACTGTAAAGCCTCCAGAGCGGCAGAAAGACCATGTGATGAAATAAGTTTGCTTCACCCAGATACCTTTTGCTGTTTTCTGTGGAAAGGAAGATGTGTTATAAACGTGTTGTTTTTACCTCCCTCCACCTTTCTTCCTGTCTCCCCTCCTGGTATGTTCCCATCCTCCCCTATCCCTCTTTCCCCTTTTGGTTTCTCCCAAGAATGCTCCTAGAGTGCCCGATAGAATGTTGAGAAGCCTCCTGAGGAGCCGGAGGGTTGAGTTGGGGAACTGATTATAAATAAGTCTTTCTTCTTACCTCCTCGTCTAGTGGATATATTTATTACAGGTATCCATCCTGGAAGGCGCTCCGGAAGAGAGGACATACATATATATGATCTGTTGGATTAGTTTTTCGGTATGACATTATTAAATGCGTGTAGTATTAGAGAAAAACAAATATGAATGTGGGAGTTCAAGTAAAGATTAATAAATAGTTGCATTATTGTGAAACTCGTCGAAGCAGAGGGAATTTGTGTGCCAAACTTTTTTAGAGTGAAGCATTATGATAAATGAACTAAAGTTTCTGACCTGAAAACAATTCGACAAATCAGTTGCACTTGGCACTTGCCCCGCTCTGCTCACAGGTTACTCTCTGTGCCGAACCAACGAGGAAGGATGTCAAATGCTTCCTAAAGGCGAAGGACATAAAACATTTGAGACCCTCTTTCTAGAAGACAGAACCATGAAGGGCTCCCCTTGATGCTGTTTCAGCTCCATGTCTAGGACAAACTCCACACTGATTTGGACCTATAATGACCTTCAAGTCCAGAGAAGCTCTTAGCTGTTTTGGTGGCATCTCTTATTAATTTACCTCTAACTAAAAAGGCAAAATAGATGCTAATCAAATGTTGTTCTGGCAGGTCTAATCTTGACAAGGCTTCTTAAGAATGGTAAGACTTTAACCTTCAAATTTCTTGCCACTGGTCACTCAGTCAGACCATAATATATCATTCGAGGAATGTATGAAGTTAAACACTGTATACATGAATGACAGATATGTGTAGCATTTGCAACCCCGTGCATAACTAGAAAAATAGAATATTTAGACACACAACAAAATTAATATTGAAAGTATAATTTTGTCAAAACACTTCTCCACCAAAAACGGTGAATAAAATGTTTACAGGAGATAGTACATGGGTCAAAATCAAAATGTGACAGCCTCTGGCTTTAAACAAAACAAATACACTAAAAATAATAAAAAATAATCTAACTTTTAACTAAGGAGTCAGGCAGCTTTCTCATTTGAGCTAACCATGATCAACCATGCTGCTGCAGCACCCACGGCTAGTTGAGTCAATGCATTACATATGTCATACACACGCGGTGCTTGTGCCCCAAGAGCAGATCCCTGTTTTCTTATACATATTTTATGACTCCGAGCCCGATACTAATTTCCTGGATTGTTTGCAAATCGCAAAATCCAAAAATCCAGGTGGATTTGACTGTAGGTTGGTTATCAGGTACGGAAAGTGGCAACGGTAGGTTGGTCCTTAGAGTGGGTCCTAGTAGTCTACAAAATCTCGATTCAGCATGCTGCGATTGACGCTAGGAACCTAGAGAGACTTCTCTGTCTCATAGTGGAGAGAATGTTTATGAACACAGGTCTGGAAAAGGTACGCTAGAATAGAGATATCTGGATATTGGTAGGTTTCAAGAATCAAGCAAGGGCATTTAAACTGTATCCTCTGCTCCCCTATCTACCTGTGTAGGTCTCTGGGCACCCACGACACGCGATCGAACGTCAATCTCACTGCTGCACTTGGATCCACTACAGGTTGGTAATCACACGCCCTGGCAAGCCCAGGATAAGCCAGTACCAGTAGTCCAGCCTGGGCAAGAGACATGTGGCTACTATTGTGGCATGATGCCCTCTAGGGAGCAAAACTAGTCATAAAAAAGGTGCAGGTTGAAGAAGTAGGCTCTATATATTGCATTCATCTGAACATTCATTGACGGACTTTCAGCCACAATCACCTCTCGGACTTGTCCTTGGATAAGAGAGGTGGCTTGTGAACCTCTCCAGCCTTGGCCATCACTTAGCGAAGGGCACAAAAGTTGCACATGAAAAGAAGTTCTGGTGTTGTTTCATTATTTCTTAGATCCATGTTTGTGGAGACCCGAATGACTGCCTTTTTTGGCCAGTTTAGAAGCCCGAAACACTCTGTTTGCGCCCCCCACGAGCAAGAGAAGGATCAATGAGTAGACAAGAGTATCTTGGGTGTTTTGTGGAGTGTGTAGAAGAATGAAATCTGGTAGAGTCTGTGTTTTTATACTGAGAATAATATTTTACCACTTTGGCGTAGCTAGGGAGGGTGGGTGTCCTTATTTTTCACGGCGGCGGGAGTCGTGTCTGTCGACCACCACTATCCCCCGGAGAACAAGTCATCCGTCGGCCGCCATCCCCCACTGGGGAAAAGTCCTCCGTAGGCCAACACCCCCTGCTCTTACCTGCAAGCGGGCTGCAAGCTTAGGGGCCGCCCCTGGTGGCAGAACGGCTAGCTATGCCTTCTCAACAATACTCATCACCATGTCTGATTTTAAAGAATGAGTGGACAAACGCATGGGTTCCCAGGGTTACTGTTGATCATGAGACGTCTTTGCAATTCCAAGGCACTACTGTGACTGCCTCTTGTCTTTGCACATTGTGGACTTTGAGAACATCCCTGTCCTTTCCCCCTCGAGAGACGCCTAGCCCTGTGCTTGCAGCATGTGTCCCAGCTAGGCTCACATACTGCAGCAGCTGGGACTTGGCTATGGTCGCACATCTGGTGAACATGTTCCTGCAGCACCAGGAGTTCACAGTCAGAGTGAAGCAAAATCGGGCTTTTTAGGGGCAGTAAAGCCTTACAGTGGTTGGCAGAGGAGAGCTGGGTCCAGTTCAAAGATCTCAGCATTGACCAGAGTTTTTTACAATTGCAAAAAATCTGAGTTTCCAAAGTGTTCAATTTCACCACTTCAGTCTGCTCTCTGTGTGATACAGTATGTGCCTGCTTTCATTCAACTGTGTTAGTAAGGGAGGCACAGGAAGCCGTTCCCTCAGCCAACTGGCTCGGGGCCTCTGGAACTCTCTTTTGGGAGGTAAGAGTTCAGGACAGCTATTGACGTCTCCGCGGGTTGTTGTTGAAAACTTCTTTTCTGCCAGCCTGTCTTCAGAAGCTGGCAGTTCCCTTCATCGGTAGCCTTAGCCATGTTTGAGTTTTCTTTATGTGTGTCTTCTTGAAGCGTCTTCTGTGTGCTTTCTGATTTTTCGGCTCCACGAAGCCTCTGGGCAGCAATGGGCTGTCTACATAACAAATAAATTAATGGACACAGCGGGCAAGATTTACTAGCAGGTGGCGCTCCGTGGGGCACCCAGCAAAGCTGAAAAATATGAGGAGCACTGCATCATATTTTCATTTCATTTGAAAGTATTTTATTGATTTTTTATAAACAAGACATCATCATTTCTGTTCCAAGGTTAGCCAATCGTAGTTTGTACAGCAGTGTTAGCAGTCACTTCAAAACATATGCTTAGCTAACCCCACCTGACCTGGTTTGGTGAGGACAAGAAGAAAAAAAGGATGAAAGAAAAAAGCAGAAGAGAAAGGAGTGAAAGAAGGGTACAAGGAGGGTTCTGCAGTTGTGAGGCTTATCGGCCCGTGACCAGGCCGCCACGTCAATGGCGTGCTCCTGGCGAGGTAGAGAGACACGTTGGACCAACGGCTTCGTGGAGCCCTAGTGATTGCGCACTTAACGGGGGCAGGGGGGGGTGTCATGTTTTCAAAGAAATGGTGCAGTTTTGCTCTCTCCGTACATTGGACCACTTTGTTCTTCTTAGCGCCACCTCAGGCATACTTGCACCATGGTGCAAAGAGGTGTGTGTTGTGGTCAGGATAGTTGTAGCACACGTGCAAAAAAAAGCAACCAAGGAGGAGAAGTAAAGATTTTGCTCCTTATTGCGCCATCCGGGGGGGGGGGGGGGGGCACAGGAATTTGGCGCTTATCCATGTCTACAACTCTCTGTAGACATGGGTTTGTGCCAAAATTCATAGATGGATGCACAGGAACGCCCATGCACCACCCATGAGGGCGCAGTGCACTGTGTTATTTTTTTTTTACTAAACACCAGTAATTGCTATTTGCGTGGCTTTGTAAATACCAAAAATGATGTTGTGTCGAGTCTGCAATAAAAAGTAACACAAACCCGCGGCTAAACCTTGGTAAATCTGGGCTGAGAGGAGCAGCTTGCCTCTTGCAGGCTCAGCCGATGCGCATCATTTAGTTTAGAAACAGCTGTTGAAGGCCCCCCCTGTTGTCAACCAGCCGACACCTATTTCAATGTCTTTGTTTAAAGGATGGGTGATAATTAGGCCTGGTACCAGGCACACAGTGGAGGGGTGGAAGTGGAGAGTGGGGGCGGCGAAGAAGAGTCAAGTGAAGGGGAGGCGTCGCGGGGACCGTGTTTTATACCGGCTGTGCCAGATGAAGAGATTGGGGGGGCTCAGATGTTGTTCCCTGGTTCCTGCCAGCTTCCCACAACCAGTGCTGGGACTTTGTCTAGAAGGATGAGTCACCGCAGCGCGAGGCCGGCCTCTTGCCTATTTGCTGGCAGGTTATAATGATGGTGCTTGGTACCCAGGGTCGAAAATGGCGGCACCCCCCTGAAGATGGGTGTGAAGGCAGCGGCAGTCATCCGCAGCAAGGTCTAATCAGTCCAGAAACAGCTTGCTTTGCTATTATTTACTTCAGAACAGCCAAGAACGCGTCTGCTGAGGAGCCTTATGTTCCTTTTCGCAGAAATGCTAAACTTTCTCTGAGTAAAATGAAGTGTGAAGATGGAGTGACGCACAATGGACAATCACACATAATTGCTATCACTGCTGTGAATTATCTGAGAAGGATCCAAGCCTGTGATAACTGCATTCCATTTAAACTCTCTTCATGTCTGCAAACTGCACATATACCCATCATTCTTTCCAGGAAGTAGATTCTGCTGCACATCCGGAAGCCCTTCTTTGGGCACAGCTGGAGTGTGATGGAATTTCCACCATGGTAGACACTGTTGTTGCAATCTTCACGATTCAAGTATTTGTACCACTCTGGGGACTTAGAGTCACAGGCCCATGTCTTTGCAAACACAATTGATGGATGTAGATTTCTTTAAAGTGTAGGCATCGTCCTCTCAAGAAGTTGACTGGCCACTATCGGTAAGAACCCATAGCGGAACCCAACGAACCCGTGCCAGACTGAATTTTAATCATCCAACAGCCTGGTCTTAAGCGGACTTCAGAATACCAGAAGGTATGGGGACAGATGCACAAACCTTTTTGCATTTGCAAATATTCCAATATGCAAAATGACAACGCTCGTGACCCCAAAACAGGTATTTCCTATATACGAATGCCATATGCAAAGTCAGTAAACGTTTATCGAAAAGGCGTGTTGTTGGAATCCCTTCCAAACTGCGAATTGGTACCCTATGTATCAATGGTTTGCGATCAGATTCCGGTGGCATACCTTTGAAAAGTTACCGACTGCCACGTTAGGGTGGTAACCTATTTGCAAATGGGGGAGGGTCCTCTCTGGACCTCTTCCAATTTCTGAATTGGGGTAAACGTTTCTGGAGGACTAGGCACTGGTCCCTCAATTAAACATTTAACCACAAAAACGTTTGTTTTTTTCTTTCTTAAAAGCAACCACCGTTTCTTTAGGTAAATCAGGCTGCTTTATTTTTTTTTTACTTGACTGAAAAAATAAATAAATAATAACAGCCCTAGTGGTCTGCTGGCCCTTGCAGGCCACCATCCCTATGATTGTGACCAATCAGATTGAGCCACAATTTGTGAGCTACATTATGAATATTAATTAGGTAAGCTAGAATGCAACTCGGTCTATATCCTTACTTTATGAATCCACCTATTAGTGCATCAGCTCGCCAAATAAGTTTCTGGTTATAAAAAGACTGGTCACAAATTGCAGCTGCTTTTTGTAACCAGAAACTTGCTACAGCTGTCCCATGATTCTTTGCTGAGATGTTCTACACCCCTGCGTCCAGTGAGGGTATTTCTGGCCACAGTAAACATGTGTTTGGTATTAGAATATATACTATTGGAGTACTGTTGAGTATCTCCAAGCCAAAGTGAAAAGTAGACTGTGATAAAATAGCCTTTGCATATAGTATGAAATGCACAAGTGAACAAAATCCTGTTATGGAAGCCAATGCTAATGTCTTATTTTTGAAGAGAAAACTTTTAATTTCCTCAAGCATTCTGCACATGTTGCAGTAGAGACTTTGACCTGATCTGTAGGTCAGTATGGAGGAGAGTGTGACTATCTGGACAAAAGTGGGCAAAAGCAACAACTGCCATTATCCTTTTTAATGAGCTGAAGAATGATAGAATGTGATTAGGAAATCTCAGTAAAAAAGATTTGGTTACAGCTGCATTCAGAAGAGGTAGGGAGAGTTCAGAACTCATCAGAACATGCAAATCACTCACTTAGGGGCACATCACTATCTCAATGGTACCGCCACCGACAGGCCGTTGATGGCAGCCCCACCGACAGACAGCCCTTCGGCAAACTGACGCATTAGGATGCAGGTGGTCGGACCCTTGTCTGTAGGGGGACGGATCTCCGCCTCCATCAGGATCTACTGATCCCGGCGGGGCGGCGGTCGGAATCGTGATCCTGAATCGAGGCGGAGCCTGCTGAGGTACCGTCGTCATGACCACAACGTACTTTTGCCACAGCCTTTTCATGACGGTACCACTGCCATAAAAAGGTAGTGGAAAAGGGTCTTTGGGGGGCCCAAGCAGGGCCCCCGTTCCCCGAGGACAACTGCTAAGTGTGGTGCCCCCCCCCAAAACATCCATGCACCTTGTACCAGGCACCACATGGATCCTGGTGCACAGTGCACAGATGTTTGAAAAATGCCTTTTTCTTCCGCGGCTAATGCTGCAACCTTTTTCCAAGCCGCAGTAGAAAAAGGCATTTTATGACAGCCTACACAGCGGTCTGATCAAATTATGGCGGGTAGGACCACCAACTCCTTGACGGCCGATCTCAATCCTGCTTCAATGGCTGTCGGACACTCGTCTGCCCGCCATCGTAATAGGCCCTTAATTTAATGGAGGAGCGGGCATCAGCTGCAGCCAAAATGTCTTCCAGGAATTAACTTAATTTGTTTGTAAAGAAGACTCTATGTTAGATGGAATAAGTTTTAAGAATCTTTTTCTGTTATATTTCTGAATTAGCGGCAAATGAGCCAGACGACTACAATCCCTGGTCCGATGATACTGACTCTCCTCAACCTCCCAGCACCGGTGGTGTTACTGAAGACTACAGATGCTTAAACAAGACAAAACAAGCATTGGCACAGCCAAAAGGTCTCGTCATTTAACTGCATTACCCAGCCTTTTTTTTTGAATTGCCAGAGCTTTTTTATTTCTGATTCTGGTCAGCATCCGCAAAAAGAAAATCAAAATGCTTCTTTACTGATGCAAAAACATTTGTGAATGTCAAAAATGAGTAAATCCACTAAAATGATAGCCTTACACGTGTTTGTCGTATACATTTTTTGAAAAAAGAGTTATTTCTAAGATTATAAAATGATATTAGATATTAAGAGACATTTGAGTGCCTATCTCAGTTTTGTTCTAGGTCACACACAGTGCGATACAGCGCAACTCTGGGATTATTTCTCTGAACTTCACTCCTCGTACAACATTAGCAACAGAAAAAAAGCCACTATTCAAAGGCATAGTTAAGGGGATATTTAGTTATTTGTTTTTCTGTGTAAAAGACGTGAACTGGAAGACTATAGCTTTGTACCAATACTCATTCTTAAAAGCCCTGACTCCTAGTTTCGAAAATGCATGGCTCTCGCTGGAATCATCAAACATTTTTGTGTAGATGTCAGATGTAAATTGGCTCGGCCAAACTGCTTCTTAACAAAAACAATTTAAAATGCTTTGAAAACGTTATAAGTCCGCACTTGCCCCCAGCGAGTCCAAATTGCAAAGCAATGTTGTCTCTGTCTGTCTGCAGCAGACTCTGGGAGGAGCACACAAATGTGACAGAAAACAGAGCATTAAAATGCAGTTGTAATGTTTTCAGAGTATCCATTCCTTCAGTCGTTTAATTGACTTGCAATGAGGGCACAGCCTGCCAGAAGGGTGATTTCATGTCAGTTTAGAAAGGATGCATGGCACCATTTGCTTGCTTCCCACAGATGGCTGGCACTCGGCCTCCTCAGACACATTAACTGGTTGCCTCCTGTGGGCATCTGTGCCCCCACAGCATCAGTGCTTAGTTTGTAAAAAAATAAAATAAGTACCATGTCCTTGTCAGGAGGCCACCATGGCTTGTACCACACATTGCCACTGCTTATCACACAACTACTAGCCATCACACTGCTTAAGTGTGATAATTCAGACGGTTCGAGACCCACAAAAATATAAGAATGGCTTGGGCGACAGGTATTGGTTGTTTTTAACCCCTTGCGTGCTCATGATGGCTCCACGCCGTCATGAGTCACGCTAGCCGTGTGCTCATGACGGGGTGGAGCCATCATGCCTCTGCCGCTCCGCCCACGTGGCACTAATTCCCCACCTGTGCGGGCGAATTAATGAGTGGGCGGAGTCATGACGGCACCACGCCGTCATAAGCACACGCCGCCCTGACTCATGACGGTGTGGTGCCGTCATGAGCACCGAATCGCCGCGCCCGCCCACTATCCCCCCACACCGCGGCGGAATTCGCGCCACGGCGAAGGGGTTAATGGATATTGAATGTATAAATTACTGTTGTTCTGCTCATCCCTAAATTACACAAACAGTGCCACCATGTGGCAGCTGTCATACGTGGCAGTGCCAAGCACCAGAAACCACCTGCTCAAATTAAGCACTGTAAGCAGTGTAGGACTTGGCCCTTTTTGGCTAAAGTCCCTAAACTTTTTGCTTTTCCCCTAGACCTTTTTTCTGACATGGTGTTGCCAACTTAGATGCTTAGGACACTTTGCCAGTGCTAAACAGTGTCAAAGTGCATGTGCTCCCTGTATAAAGTGTAATGGTAATTGGTTGTCCATGATTGGTATGTTTGCCTTACTAGTAAACTCCCTAGTAAAGCGCACTATGTGTGCCAGGGCTGGTAATGCAAATGTTACTAGTAGGCCTGCAGCACTAATTGTGCCACCCACACCAGTAGCCTTAAAAAGTGAACTCAGGCCTGCCATTGCAGGGCCTGCGCGCAGTTTTTTAAACTGCCCGGTTGTCTGACAAGTGCATCCACTTGCCAGACCTTACCCTTCCCTTTCTATGCACATTAGACACCCCTATGGTAGGCCCAAGGTACACCCTGGGTAGGGTGCCGTGCATGTGAAAAGTAGGACATGTAGTAAGGTGTGTACTATGTCCTGACAGTGAAATAATCTCCATTTCGTTTTTCACTGTTGAAAGGCCATCTTGCCCATAGGACAGAATGGGGAGGCTGTGTAATATGTTTTCCAGCCTATCTTCCCAAAGGCTTAAGATGGAAAGGTGAAGTTTAGTATGCCTGAACTCACAAGGTAATAACACATCTTTTTATGAAGGTAGTTTTTGCATTGTGTGTTTAGAAGCCACTCATTTAGAAGTGGCTGAGTTTTTGTGCTCTAACATTTCTGTGTGTCTCTGCCTGGCTGTGGCTTTACTGTCTGGATTTGAAAGCAATAGGATCTGGGGAATGAACAGCCTGTGGCTGTCTCACCTACTCAGGAGAGAAGGTGAGACAGCCACAGGCTGACCTGCACCTGGAGTGTAGGGGAGGAGAAGCCCCTAGAGGTGAAGAGGCCTGGATTGCTGCTATAAAACTATTGTCCCATCTCCTTCTGAGTGATTGAGAATCCAGATCCCCACTAATCAAAGGAAGAAGGTGTCACTGGCAGGGAGACACCCAGAAATGGTTTAAACAAGGGTCAGTGCCCCCTGAACACAAAGACTTCAAAGCCATTGAGGGGTACAACTATGAGAGCTGAAGCCCCTGAACTTTGGAGAATGGCTTGATCAAGTGTGAACCCGACTGGAGCTACTTCGTGGTCAAGAGGACCTTTGCCAAGGAAGAAATAACTGAATAGACTGAAGGATAGGACTGACCCTTGCTGTGTGTCCTGGGGCTGGCCTGCAGTTTGCTGTTTTAACCAAGGAAAGGCTAAAGGGACTTTGCTGTGTGCTGTGTCCGCCTGCTTGAAGGACTTTGCTGTGTGCTGTGTCCTGAAGTAACTGATCCCCAAGGGCCTGAGGGGAGCTGGCTCCCTGTTGCGGAAACACAGGAACACAAAAGTTTCCATGAGAGTCTCAGCGGTGCTGTGTGTGTGCGCTTGTTGCAGCCTGAGACCCTCGTATGGTGTGCCCTGTGATCGTGGGCACCTGGAGTCCAAGCAAGAATCAGCGACGTGGTGTGCGTGTGCTTTTTTCAACCTGAACCCTTTCGTGAGGATTGTCCAGTTATCGTGTGCACCGGAATCCAAGTGAGTCTCATCGACGCATTGTGCGTGTGCGTTGGGCACCGTGAGACCTTCGTGAGGATTTGCCTTGTTTTCGTGTGCACCGGAGTTAAAGTGAGCCTCAGCGGCGCGGTGCGAGTGATCTTGGTGCAGCCTGAGGCCATGTGGAGTGCCCAGTGATCGTGCACCCGAAGTTCAAGGAAGTCTCAGCAACACTGTGTGCATATGCCCTGTGGCAGCCTGAGATCTTCGTAACTGTAGCTGCCCAGACCGGCAGCCCCGGAGGAGCTGAGCCGCCGGCCAGATCCTGCCATTGCCAATTCACAAAGATTCCATTGGAGGTCGAGCCACTGTACGAGGAGAGGAGAGTGAGTTCTAGCCCCCCAGGTAATGTGTGTCGACCCCTGGGGCGGAGTGCGGGCTCGAAGGGAGACGCTCTCAGACTCTCTCTCGTTCTGGCAGCGAGAGCCTCTGCTTCGGGTTGTATCGCGGCCCGAATTGCAAAGGGAGGGGCAGTACAGGGGCCTGAGTGCGGAGCTGCACTTTTTGATTACATCGTACCTTTGTTGGGGGCATCTGTTGAGAGTCTGACTGCAAGTCAGGAGGAGAGGGGGAGAAGCTGCCTGAGGCACAGTGATCGGTGCCTGAGTATATTACACATTATTCCATTACTGCATAACGGAGTACCTGACTGTCATACTACACATTGCATCATTTCTGCATGACGAAGTACCTGATTAGTGTATGATGCATTGAACTGTTTCTGTATACATGTTGCATTATTACTGCATAACGAACTGCCTGATTAGTGTATTATGCATTGCCCTACATCTGTATAATGACGTACCTGGTTTTTATGTAAAAATAATGCAATGCGTAATACAACCAAGTACCTGATTGTCGTGCTACGCAATGCATTATTTTTACATCGGAAAGTGCCTGATTGTTGCGCCCGCATAGCATTATTTTTACATTGAAAAGACCTGATTCTAGCATTACGATCTGCATGACATGGTGTTAGGATTAGAGTCGAATGTTTAGAAGTGCTCATTACTATCGCCAGAACTGATAAGGGCTGGCTGGCCTAACAACCGGCCAGGAGGAATATTACCAATATGCAGATGTTGGATTTATATTGTGTGGTCTTATCGTATATCTTTTTATATAAAATTTATACTTGTTTTATAAAAGTCGTGTGGAGTCTATTTGAGGTGTCATCATTGGGTTACTGTGAGCATGGTTGCAAATACTTTACACATTTGCCTTGAAGATAAGCCTGGCTGCTCGTGCCAAGCTTAAGGGGGTAAGCGCGCTATCTCAGAAGGTGACCTTCCTTTCCCTGACGATGGTACGCGGGTACCTACCTCAGCCAACCAGGGGATTAGAACCCCAGTTCTAACATTTGGTGGCAGAGGTAGGGGATTTGAACCCCGGGTCTAACAAGCAGCATCATTCCTAGAGAGAAATATCTAGAGATATGCAAGCATGATCTGAGATATGTGTGGGCTCTTTGTGGGGATTGGTTGAAAGTGATACAAGCAGATAGCTGCAGAGGAAGTAGCCTATTCTAGGTAAGGAATTATGGGGGTTGAAGAAAAAAGTAAATTCACTCCTTGTTGGGTTGTAAAGATGCCGTATGTCAGAGGGGTTATTGTCTTCACATACTTTCCTCATAAGTGTATGTGATTTATTTGTCTTATATATTTTACAAGTGGATAGTGTGTCCAAAGAATGGTTCCAGGGGAGATTAAAGTCTCCTCCAAGAATCAAGGTACTGTTGGGCGGGATCTTGGAGAGTTTTTTGTTAAGGTCTATCCAAGATTGTGGATCATCCCCATTGGGTGTGTATATGTTGTTGATGAAGAAGGTTGAGGTGTTTTTATTTAGTTTGGAGATAAGTCATCTATCTTTTCCTTCATAGAGGGATTCAATGTGAGTTATATTTGCTTTTTTGGAGATAAGTGTAATAACATAATTCTTTTAATTATGGAATATGAAACCAATCCTGCCTTGAATCCAGGAATGTTACATGCTTTGTGTCTCGATTGTGCCGATTTTTGTCTTGTGCAGGAGTATAATGTCCCCTTTGAGTCTGTCAAAGTAGTCAAGGATTTGTTTCCACTTAACTCGGTGGCTTAGTCCCTTAGTATTAACGTTTAATATTCTAAGAGAGCCTTCCATTTGTCATCATGAGATGAGAGGATTTGCTTTGCGTGTTTTTTCATCCTTGGAGAAGGACCAAAGCAATTGTTTGCATGGCCACTGCGTTAGTTTCATTATTGTTCAGGAGAGATCTCCGCACAGAGACCCTGTAAGGTTCCGGGTATGGGGAATTGTGGAGGACAAGGGGAAGATAGAATAGGTAAGAGGTTAAATCTTCTAGTGTGGTATTGAGAGTAGAACAGTGCTATATAGATCATGGTGATTGTCCAAACACATACAGATACATTAAGTTTGAAAGAAATGAAAGAGACCAACACAAAAACATTGAAGAAAATCCCCAAAACCTACCCCACAACCCAAAAGCAAAATAGGGGGGAAGTGAGGGCCATGAAAGGCCTAAGCTGGCAGTGGATCAATGCCAAGGGGGATAACCGCATGGACGGAAATTAGGTCATTGTGCTTTATAAAGTGTTAACAAATTGACTTACAATGAACTTAAGCACTCCATTTTGTAGGATTACTTTGATAACAGACAACATTTGATAACAGTACAATTTAACCTCTCTGATGGGAGGGAACATTTAACCAAGCTTACTTTATAGACGAACAATATAGCTTAGTATCCTACTAGTGTAGATGGGAGAGAATATTAGGCCAGATGTTAGATGGCCAGCAACCTATAGATATTTGTGATTTCGTGAAGAGTTCAGAATATATGATTTAGGCGCTCAGATGTTAGTGAGCGGATATCGAGGAGTTTTGCACAGCATCTGTGATTAGTTGTGAGAGAGAAACTGATGGAAGAATGTAGTAAAGTTGGTTAGGCAGATTATTAGATGACCATTTTGGCATCAGCAATGTCTTTTAGTTAAGCTTCAAGTTTTTTAGCTCATCAAAGACAGAGGAGCGTCCATTGTGTAGAATCTTCATTTTTGCTGGGCCGGAGAAGGAGAAGGAAACGTTTAGAGATCTCATTTTATTCCTTAGGGCCAAAAAACCTTTTCTACGCATCAACGTGGATTTAGCTTAGTCTTGGGTTATACCGATTTTATGGCCTTTCCAGTCCAAAGTTTTTATTTTCCGTATACATTCCAGCCATTTTTCAAAATATTGAAAGCTTAAGTGTGTGAAAATCATTGGTTGTATTTTTATAGGATTCTGATTTGCCTGATGTGATTCTTTGGCCCCTTTCAATTTCAAAATCTCTCTCTTCTTCGAGAAAGGAGACACATGAATTTGTTTCATCCTCAGTGTTTTCTGGAAGCCCAAAGATTCTTAGGTTGCCTCTTCTGTGCCTATCTTCGAGCTCAGTGATTTCTTTTTCCAGAGACATTAGTTTTTTTTTACAATTAGTGTGTTTTTAGTTGAAGGTTATGTTGGTTGTCTTCAGTTTTCATGTTTTGCATCAAAGCTTCTTCAAACCTGTTTGCTAGGACTTAAAAGTTGGATCTCAGACATGGTAATTCCGATGTAGCGCTCTGGAATATATCATGCAGAGAGTTGAGACATTGCAGAATTAAGTCCATATTGTCAGGCGGTCAGATTTCCATTTTATTGGAGAGTAGGGGTCAAAAGGATCTTGATTGGAACTTTTCTGGTAAATTTTTTGCTTTTTATGGTGCTTTGTTTCTTTGTATTCCTTTCCTTTAAGATCCGGCAAGCTCAGATGTTTCGGGCAGAGATCTATGGCTGGGGGTACCAAGGATGTGATGGTGCAAGGAAACATTTGTGGTGATATTGAAACTTTATATGCTTACACAGGCACCTATAATTAAGTTAATGACATACACATAGTGATTGCTCTCTTGGAAGTGAATGGCATACAGAGATGCAGGAGTCGGAGACCCTGAAGAAGCGCCTGGAAGGATGAGACGGTGTGATTACATTGTCAGAAGCAGCAGTTTAGCAATGTTACGGGTACATGTGCGTCATTGCATATTTCTTATTACCAATCACTGAGAGGCTGTACGACAGAGTCACCATACAAGATCAGACTCTGTTGTGAGCCTTTGCTGGATGCTCGTTCCAGAGATTTTGCATAATGTGGCCAGTAACGTGAAAACTGAAATCCATAACATTGAGGCAGAGACCAAGTACATTATAAGAGGCAGAGGACTTTTTGAAATTGTTGATTGATTAGCAGTTTGTGCCTGACCTTGGAAGCTTGGTTTAGGAAACAAAGAGCCATTGATTTAGTATGGTAGTGAGGCGCATATGGTCTGAGCGGGTGTAGCAGGTTTGGAATGACGCCAATTAGCTGGTATTGGTTAATCCGGGGTCTGAACTCTGGGAGGTAGAGTCTGAGAGAGCACTGTGTACGGTTTGATCACACCAGGACTGGGGCTTTGGTGTGGGGCATAGGTGGAGCAAAGGAGAGAAACCCTCCTTAAATTTGGCGATCCAGCGGCACGACAATCGTAACATTTGGTTAATGCATATTGCGATTAAGGAAGCAAGGCATCCAGAGGTTTAGGGGCTCGTACTGCTGGGCAGATGCCTCATTATCAGACAGGTGTGGTTCCAGTCACCAACATGTTTGTAACTATGCAGGGCATGCTGTATATTGGTTTCTTTTGTATAGCCTGGTTACATGAATTCCTTCTGTATAGCCTCTGAGTTGGTCACATTTGTTGAGAGAGTCTGGAAGGCAGCCCGGGGAGAGAACCGGGTGTGGTTTGGGCCACCCCAATCGTAAGATTTGCTGGTGCTGGTGGTGCAGACTCAGCGCTCCACAGAGACAGGTTATGCAGTGGTTGTAGTAGCCCTCAGATTGCTGGCAAGGTCCTTAAGTGTTTTTTCTGCTGGGAAGACGTGATTGTGATCTATATTAGTTTGTGCATGCCTCACACACCTCTTGCTGCATAAGTGGCTTGTATAAACCCAAGGACAGAGCAGAGAACACCACTTGTAACAGTCTGAATTCAGCTTGGAAGTGTGAGCTGCCACATTTTCTGAGACACCAAGAGGGAAACAGATATCATGAACTAGTCCAGGCACCAAGTGTTTTAATAGAAATACATTTTCATGGCCCTGGCAAGATAAATCCTATTTCCCAAAATCAGCAACAAAAATCATGCAATGCTGGTGTGATGCTGGGCTGTGTGTCTCAAAATCTAATTTTTAAGAAGGGTTTAAATTAAAGGCAGAAGCAGTTGCAGGTATTACAGAGCTCTCTGCCCACCGCTGCTGTCACTCTCCACCCCCCTCCACAGCAGATTTAAAAGGCTCCTGATTAGCTCTAATCAGCCTCAGCTGTGTTCCCAGGTGATTGGCAGCTCTTCCCTCTGCAGGTAAAGTGCTCCTTCAGAGGTCCTAGTGCACCGACAACTCAGTCTGTGATGCATGCTCCAGCACAGGGTGCAGAGGCCACGTCTTAGGGCTTGCAAACACTGCCTGGGCACATGCAGGCTGAGTTAAGCTTCAACCCGCCTGTAGGTTTCTTACTATACATCAGGAGTGGTGGAGATGGGTGCAAGTTAATGGAACAAGAAGATACTCGTCTTTAAGGTGGAAGGGTAAAATAGAAGCATTATCTAGATAGGTGCGTGAAAATATGATGGCAGAGAGTTAGTTGTGCTTAAGAGGATTTGCAGAGCGATACCAAAGAGGATGATGGACGGAGCGTTTGAGCAAATTAAACACTCACCCCCAGTCAACTGATCTGGGTTTAATCCATCATCATTCTTTAGCTCACTCCACCACCCCAGTTCAGACATGGCCGTATGCAAATCAGTCTGACCCTGTGCCTCATGGTAACAGTCCAGCCCGAACTGCCAAGCCATGTCTTCCCTGGACCAGAAACAAGCATTTGGTTTCGGGTTTCTGGTTCATACCCCTCATCAGCCAGGCTCAGAGGATTTGCAGAGCATGCTGGGAGTAGAAGCTGATTGGAGTTAGTTGTGAAGAACATGGTGTTTAGCGGTTAAAAAATAGAAAAATAGAAAGGTCATGGTGTGGAATGCAGTTTTGGTCACTTGGTTGGCCTGATGTTGTAGTAATATCACTGGCGGCCCTCAACATTTTGAACAGGTGCAGCACTGAGCCTGGGATTGCATAGTGCCTGGTGCAGTTGCATTCAAGACTTTTCTAAGAGGCTGGCTCTTGTTTGCCTGTTTAGAGCATAATTGGTTACGCTTTAGTGAGGCTGCTCCAAATAGCAATGACCTATTAGGTGATGTTGACTTCTCAATACAAGAAACACAACAGCATAAAAAAAACAGCAGGTCTTTAACTGATAGCAGCAGGACTTTCAGGATGCTGATTATGGCTATCACCTAACCCACAATGTTGTCAAAACTCACATATTAACTCACTCATCCACCTATACACTCATCTCATTTACCTCAGTGACTCAGCCCCCACTCCAGAGACTGTCTGCAATCTGCATGACACTCATGCCTTGACCGACCAAATTCTGTGAGCGATGAAATCTTGTACAACTAAAGCCTGCTGGATCTGCCCTGAGGAAATGGAAGATTGCACTTATTGCCTTTTGTGGGAGAGGGTAACTTGCTTTGCTGATGCCATACTGCCCCAGTTCTGTGAGGAAGTAAAGCCTGCACCGCTGCTGCCTCATTTGAACCTGTCCTCTTATGGGAAAGGCTTGTGCCAATGCTACCCGAGCTGTCCCTGCCCTCTGAAGTTAGGAAGCGTGCACTGTTTCTGACCAAGGTGCACCTGTCCTATGAAGAGGGGTGCCTCTAATGATGTTGCCCCATCTTATAGAGCTACAAAGGATATTTTAAATGTACGCGCCTAACATTTCTAGTCCAGTCAGAATATTTTCTTTGACCCAAAACAAAAACTGGTTGCGCTGCCCTGACCCAGCAACCCTTGTTTTGGTCACTGGTTCGCACCTTGACCAAACTGTGTGCCCCTGGGCAATGACTTTCTTCTATCAGCTTCGCTTTCTGTGATCAGCACATTTGAGAGCACCTTGAAATCATTCAGTTCCTGATGTGCACTGTCCATACGCCATTCTCTTGATGGTTTGATAGACCATAATGTTGCTTCATCTATAACAAAAGGCCTTGTGTAGTTGTTCCCAAGACAACTGACTTGCGTTTTGGGTCACTAATGAACCTGTCTTGAGGGCTGAAGGGGAAAAGAGCGTGATTCCTATTCAGGGTCAGAATTGCACATTGTCTAACCAGGAAACCTGTTTCAATCCTGACTTCCAAACATGACCACTCAGTGCCACCCAAGGCGATTCATTGTCTTCCTTGTGCCTCATTTTCCATGATAATCACATCAGAGAGAAACCTCAAACAACTCGGATCATGATGCACACTGTACACCAATGTCTCTTGTGCGTGGCTTGATTGCCATAGTGTAGCCCCCCATCTATACAAATGAAGACTTATATAGAGGAAACAAGACAACGGACTTGCCTCTTGATTCATTAATACAATTGCCACAGTAGAAAGGGTGTGGCTCACCGTGTCTTTTAAAGGTCACTTTATGCAGTGATATAATCTAAGGTGCTAAAGTGGAGCAATTTTAAAAATGCACATTTTTCGTGCAAAGCTTTGAACCTCAACTATAAATAAAGTGTCAGTCAGCAGCACTTTCAGCAGGGCTTGAAGTCCAGGATGAGTTAGGAGCTGTTCGCCTCCAGGGTGCTGATTTTCCAGACAGGATGCAACAGAGGTGAGGCTGCGGAGAATCATGTAACCCGGCCATCACTGCCTGATTGGCACCGGTAGCGAAGCCGGAGATGCTTTGGTGTTGGGTGTGTGGTTTGTAGTCTCAAGGCCTATGTACTCCTGCTTCCCCCAGTCAGCTGCAAGAGAGGTTTGGCAGAGTGGACATGGCCTGTTTCATAGCACATACTACGATTACAGTGACTTGCCCTGTGAAACATGTTGCACATGTGAACATCCTCACCAATAACATACCTCTTCTGGCTGTGTGGCCTGGGAAACTTGCCCTATTGCATTCCTGCCACCACCTCTTTTCTGCGGCTTCTGAACATACGCAAGGAAGTAGGTGCAGTTTAACAGTATTTGATATGAGAAACCTGTATTCCATGAGCAGACGCTTGACCCCAAAGGGCAATATCCTAGCGCCTAAACATGCAGATCGAAAAGAGAAATAGGGTCTGTTGCGCAGCCATTCTGTTTTCATCTGGTGGTAGGTAGACACCGTAAACACACTTTTTATCTCACCCACTTACAATATCAGTCTATCTCTAGCAGTTTAAACAAGCATTTACAATGCAACGGTCTCGGCATTGTTAAAGTTAGAGCTATTGGCAGTGCTCATGACATTATTTTTGTTTATGTTTTTGTTTTTAAAACATTTAAAGAAACAGCATTGTTATTTACAATGTCAATAGCTGTTTGTTAGTTGTTTGTTGTTGGAAGTGTGTACTATAATTACACAGTGTAGGGTATTAAGCAACACAGTGTAAGTATAATATACCACACAATCTATAATGCACTATAAATGGAAGGTACTACACGGTTAAATACATGTTTAATCTAATATAATACACACTAATATACCAAACGCGTCATGAACGGGCCCCTATAATCTACTTTGCACAAAATATTCTGTGGCACACTACATCAACAAATGAACAACTTGAGGTGATGTATTTTGCAACAGATAGCACAATGTATTGTAATGTACTTGGAAATACACATTTGGCATAATGTTCTAAACTGTATTTGCTAAATAATATACAATGTAGTGCACTAAACTTGCAGCACGCGACCATGTAATATACTATGATTTCAATGTACAATACTATGTAGTTATATTTGTGATGTACAACGTCATGTAATACACCCTAGACATGAGGTGTTGGGGGAGGGGGTGAGGGGTTGGGGGCATCTGCCCCGTCTGGGCACGGACAATTCTAATTTGCACCTGGTGGGCGCTGTAGGAAATGACACACGTGAGCTTAAACGGTGGAATGGAATGGTGCACCGACTAGTTGGAAGAGGCCAGGACTGAAATCAAGCACACCGCATCACCTGACCCCCCCCCGTGCACCCTCACCTTCCCCCCCCATCATTTACTGACGCCCCACGGTGTCACTCACCTCCTTCAAGTTCTCCATCCCAAGGTCTCCTTCCGGGCACCGCCCCTCTTCTGCCCCCAGGGGTCATTTCAGGGGCCCGCAGCAGGGAGCACACAGGGGGGCACCCAGCGGGCATCAGTTATCCCAAGGCTGTAGAGGGCACCTCTTTTCTTGCCATACACAAGCGAGGCTTTCCATCCCTGGGGTGCACTTGGGTAGGGGGAGGGCTGTCAAGATGACACTCTTTCACAATGGCACGTGTCAGCAGAAGCCAGAGGTGAGAGCGGATGCGCTGCTGCCGGACATAGCCCCAGCCCTTCCAATGTGCCGAGGTGAGCCAAGATGTTTATGGCCGACTCCAGGCCCCCTCTAGCGCTCCACGTAAAGTGCTTCGTTCAGAGATAACCCGCACTCATGCTCCAGGGGGGGCACATCCGTCGGCACAAACCACAAGAAGTGACTTGGCTTTAAATATTCTCCTTTTGGATCCAGGGAACGGGAAAGCGCGCGATGTGTGCAAGATCACACGCCTGGGCGGCGCTGAGACTCCCATTTACACGAATCCTGTAAGATAGTGAGACGATGGTGGTCGTGTGACAAGGGGTCAGCTGTGATACACAGGGGGAGGAGAGGAGACATAGGGGGTGGAGGGAAGACACAGGGGTCAGCGGTGAGACACAGGGGGTGGAGGAGAGACACGGGGGCTGGTGGTGAGACACGGGGGCTGGTGGTGAGACACGGGGGCTGGTGGTGAGACACGGGGGCTGGTGGTGAGACACAGGGAGCGGTGGTGTGACATGGGGAGTGGTGGTGAGACACGAGGAGTGGAGGGGAAACACGGGGAGTGGAGGGGAAACACGGGAAGTGGAGGGGAAACACGGGGGTCAGCAGTGAGAAACAGGGGGTGAGCGGTGAGACGGGGGTGGTGGGGAGATACAGGGGGTTTGTATGACACAGGGGCTGGTGGTGAGGCACAGGGGGTGAGCGGTGAGACACAGGGTGGTGGGCCGATACAGGGGGTCTGTATGACGCAGGGGCTGGTGGTGAGACACAGGGGTGGAGGTGAGACAGGGGCTGGTGGAGACACGGGGTCAACGGTGAGACAGGGGGTGGTGTGGAGACACAAGGGGTCTGTATGACACAGGGGCTGGTGGATACACAGAGGGCTTGCCGGTAAAACACAGATGGACCGGACTGGGCGGTCCCAAAACACAGCTTAAAGACTCTGACAGCCTGGAAATGCCAAAGCGCTTCGAATCTCTCAGTGTTTCCCAAAGCACTCCGGATGATGAGTCAGGGCGATCCAGTCCAGGACCCCGGAAGTCAGTCACTAGGGGTTCACGGATGAGGCTGGGGTGAACCCCAGGGGGCAGGATCCCCACAACTCGCCTTTATTGCTGGGGTAACGTTGTATCCAGGTCGGTACTGCCCTGATGTCATTCCATGGGGGTGCTCCTCCCTAGGGGGTTGGTGCAGCGACTGCCCCCTCTACCGGGCAGGGGCACCATTTGAAGTCAGCAATCCTCCGGAGCATGAGTCAGGCCAGGGAGTGGCAGGAGCCCCGGCCCCTCGGAGGTCAGTTCCTGTCGGGGGACCCCCCCCTGGTCCTGTCCGATGCCTCGCACACTCTATGCTCTGTCCCAGGGCAGGAGCGTCTCCCTCACCCCCTCAGGTAACTGAAGTTGTCTCTTCCCAAGCCAGAGATGTCTCAGTCCCACAGCTGTGGCGCCGTCTCACTAGCGGCCGCTAGGGTTGTTTTAATGAAAACAAGACCACTGTTACGAAAGTGTATTCATACTCACAATTTATAGCATATCTGCTTTAGCGTCAATAACACCATTACAGCTGCATTAATCGTACATAGCCTATTTCATACAAGCTGATGATGGTTGTGGAAATATGGATTTTTATGATCAGTTATGTCCCCTATCTTGGACCCCAACGGTTTCATGTATAAATCACAAGTACATGTATGTTTCCTCCAGTTCCAGTTATGAAGACGCAAACACATGTGCGTCCACCGTCAACATGTCCTCTTTCAGATCCGCCATGAATGGGCCGGATATTCTATTCCTAAGTATGAAAGGCCACCGGCTTTATATGGTTCATTTATCCCATTTTACAGTCCAGGCGAGTAGGCCCTGATTCTGCCATTAAGCCTTTTCCTGCCTTCTGCCTCTGAAAGCTCCAGTCTGAGCTCGCATCTGTATCCATGAACTTTGTCCTACTCCCTGCGCGGCTAACGGTGCCTGACTCGACCTGTCTGCCTGCCAAAAACTGTATTTCACCTTCGAGATTATCTGCTCCGCTCCCCATCCAATGCATTCCTGTCTAGTAGTTTAAGTAAACATTCTTCCAGCTACCGAGCAAAAGGCCCGGCTTCTCTGTCTTTATGCAAGTAATTCATAGCCCTGTTACTATGGAAGATTTCTGCCCTTGCATCTCATGTAGACACTTAGACGCTTGTACACGCACGCACAGTCAGTATAGAATAGATTTTGTTCGAGAGACCTTTCCTTTTGGATAACATAGTTCTTTAAACATAGGATGTTAGATATGATTTGGGATTAGGTTGACTTGACCCCCCAGACTTCTGTCTCCACATGTAGAACTAAATGTCAAGTCCCCTTCACCCCCTAGTTGCACGTCAATCACACGTCATGCTGCTGCGCGCGCATTTCTGCCAAGTATTTCTGCTGACATTGCGAAATTCTTTCATGGTGCCACCTATTTGTGACATCGTACCTAATGACGTTCTTTAGTTACGCCTAGTTACACCCACTTTAGTTACGCATGTATGTTTTATCTCTGTTATCAACTGTTACGCCTCCTGCATCTGTTTTCACTATAATGCCTTTGTATAAAAATGATTACCTGTCAATAAAGTAGGGTCCTTCACTTCCTGAACCTTCGTGGTGATGGAATATGGAGTCCATCAATTCGAATTGATTTTGGAATAAAGCCCGTTCCGAACCTCTAATACCACGGATTCTGCCTCTTATTTTACTGAGCTATTATTATAGATTTTTCCGCATCAAATTAAGTACCGGTAATTAAATTATTTACCACATATATGGCGCCCGAACAGGGACACTTTCTCATCTCACGCGCCGGAGGTGCGTTGCAGGCCCGGTCTCCTGTCACAGCTGGACGGACAACAACGCGTACCCACAGGATTTCCTGTATCTCCCTCCTGCCGAGCGGGGGTAACTGAGGCTGCGATCAACACCCAGACGAGGCGGTGAGAAGTGCGAAGTATCCCGACCAGAGCCTAGCTGAGAGAGCAAGATCCGAGGTATACAGAGGCCCACCAGTTTCCGAAGTTTCCGAAGTTTCGAGTCCAGTCCAGTCCGGTTCAAATCCAGTTCAGTTCAGTTCCGAGGCCTTCCGTTTCGAGCTACCCGGTGAGTACCATTGTCGGGGAGGCGTTCTGACGTGCACATAGGTTGTGCCGGTCAAGACGGGTTTGGGTACACAAATCCGGTCTGCACTGTTTCAGCAGTGTATCTGTACTGTTTAGCAGTATATCAAGTATGTCTAGTATATAATTCAGAATTACCTAGTTAGTGCCGAGTATTATGCTTAGTGACTAGTTCCCTAAATGGCCATCATTGTTGTTCATTAAATGTTAAATGTTAAAATGTTTTTAAATACGTTCTGCATATTGTGGTGTGAATGACTGTTCATTATTGTGTTTTGTTGTATTAAACGTGTATCAGATCAGTTCTCAATATGCCGCTTTTTTCGAAATTAAGATCCGCAAAGAAATAGAACGAATACACGAAGAAAGATTAGCAGTAGACCAGCCTGAACAAACCGAGGAGGAGGAAGAATTAGAACTGCCCACAGGACAGTTAGAAACCATGGCCTATGTAGGTAGAGGAAGATCTTGCAATAATACTAGATGCTTTACTGATCCGATACGTCCGATACGTCCAGATAATAGCAGAAATTTCCAAACCCCTATAATAAATATAAGGTCCCCCGAACATTCGTTCCAAGCCGCTGACAAATTACTCCGAGAACGAAGGGGTTATCATATACTCGATTCTATGGACGAACAAGAATTAGCCAGGTCAGCCGTTCATTGGGTTGATAGTCCCGGAAAATATAGTGATGATACATTAGCGCACACGTTTTTGAACCTCACCCCAGATGAACAGCGTTTAGCTGGTATCTATATGATTCAACAACTCCTTATATTATATAAAAGCCAACACTCCGATCCTGGTCCATTACCTGATATATTGACTGAACTACTCACGAATAAATGGAGAGGTTCAGGTACTGAGTTAATTAGAGAAATACTAGAATCCAGAAAGCAGTACATTCTTTTTGTATGCCCCGAACATGTCTCACTGCCCATCAAGGAAAGAACGATGTATTATATGGATAGACAGAATCCCTTACGCGAAGTCCACCCGATAAAAGGTGAGGACAATCAGTTTAAACGTGTGTTTGTATACACACCCATATCTAAAATAGAACTATTAGAAATGAAGAAAGTGGTACCCAGTCATGACAAAGACCCAGCGGGTTTCCACCGTGAAATTAAAGACATGTTGCTCATGGGAGAGTATACCTATCCCGACATTATGACAATATTGAAGGTATTAATGCCTGCGGGCATTTACGAAAAACTCAAGGAAAAGGATTGGGAGGTGGGAGACCAAAAGATAGATTGGACAGCATTAGAAAACGAAGAAAAAGCTCGAGGTCCAGGTTCAGGGCTTGGGGAAAAGACCAAAACACTACCAGGTTTACTAGTACAGGTACTGCCACGTTTATTAACTACGAAAAAGGAAGACTGGGGTGCAATCTCAGCCTGTAAACAAAAGCACGATGAGGACACTAGTGATTTCTATGCCCGATTCGAAAAATGTTTTGGTATAAATAGTGGAATAAAAGCAAGTAGCGAATCGTATCCACATCTGTTTGTGACAAAATTAGTTGAAAATTCCTTGCCCCAAGTTAAGAATAGAGTATTGAAATTCGAGAGTACATGGCAAGGTAACACTCCGTCACAAATGTTACAAATGCTACAGTACCATCACAATAGAATTAGAGAGGAACAAGAACATGAACAAAGACGCATGAAAGACACGAAAATGAAAATGCTAGTTTCCCAGACAGTTCCAGCTGACGGTCATAAAAAGGGTATGACACAGTCCAGTGTTTCAGCAGGTCCTGTAAAAGGGACATGCAACTATTGTAAACAGCCAGGTCATTATGTACACGATTGTCCAGTTTTAAAACATAATATCGCCATAGGTAATACAAAAGAAAGACCACGGCCACTTAGACAGGATCAGAACCAACAAGGAGCTCCGCAGCATGCACAGTCCATGCCAGCTCCGCAACAGTCTATGCCAGCTCCACCACCGCAGCCTATTGCTGCCACACAAACAACGACACAACAGATGTACCAGACCGCACAGTATGACTATCCTGATTATCAACGATATTCATGAAACAGCCTAGAGAGGGAAGTTGGCTTACCCCTTATCGAGGTCCCTGTAGATCAAGAAGGACCTTATGTACACAGTGAACTATTAGGCCAAGATAGAAAATTTTTACTTGATACAGGGGCAAGCCGAACAACCAAAAAACGTAGTGAAGTTCCAGGGGCACCCCTCTCAGGCTCACAGAATATTTCCCTTGGCTTTTCAGGAAAACCTATCATTAACGAAGTATCACAGCCTCTTCCCCTTACGATTGGTCCCTTGACACGAACTACAGATTTATTGCTTACTAAATCATGTCCAGAAAACCTGTTAGGCATAAAAACATTGAAAGCTCTAGGAGCTATAATATGTTGTTCTCCGGAAGGAGTAAGATTGTTTTTACGTGATTTCAAAGGGCACTACGTGTCCCGAGACATGGATCACCGACTGCAGACTTTACCCACACGTTTATGGGCACAAGGCCCTACAGATGTTGGTTGCATGAACATTACACCATATCGAGTCACACTAAAGACAGGAGTGGTACTACCACGAATGCGACAATACAAGTTACCCCCAGATGCTGTAGTGGCTTTACTGCAAATCATTGACGAGCTTATTACCCAAGGAGTGGTTGTGGAAACCGACTCCAATGTATGTAATTCCCCGATAATTCCGATTCTTAAACGAACTGATCCGAAAGCCCCGCCAGTATATCGATTGGTTATTGATCTGCGCGAATTAAATAAATGTATTGTACCACAATACCCCGTAGTCCCAGACATTTCTTCATTATTGACAGCCATTGATTCCGAAGCAACATTCTTTACTGTAATTGATCTCAAGAATGCCTTTTTCAGCGTCCCAATAGATCCGGAAAGCCAATACTTGTTCGGATTTAGTTTAAATGGACGAAGCTTTAAATTCACACGCGCACCTCAAGGATTCACAGAAAGCCCCAGCATCTATAGCCAAGCACTGAAACGAGAACTTGACAGTATCCACATGCCAGTCAACACTGCTCTGCTTCAATATGTCGATGATCTGCTGATCACCGCTAGAAGCGAACCTGAATGTGAAAAAGCCTCACTGACGGTTCTACAATTTTTGGCCGAAAAGGGGCATAAGGTGTCCCCTTCTAAGCTGCAATTCTGTGTCCAGCGAGTTGTTTACCTTGGGCACTCGCTGTCCAAGGAGGGAAGGCAGCTTACACCCGATCGCATCCAGTTAATTGCTAACATGCCAATACCCAAGACACAAAAGGAGGTGCGGGCTTTTATAGGCCTCACTTCATATTGTAGGCAGTGGATCCCTCAGTATGCATTTCTAGCAAAACCACTCATTCAGTTGACAACACAGGAGGCAGCCACATCGACTGTTCTCCCTTGGACTCAGGAACATACACAAGCTTTTGAAAGCCTAAAGAAAGCTTTATGTCAAGCACCTGTTTTAGCAACACCATGTTACAATAAACAGTTTACACTCTTTGTTACAGAACGCGAAGGTACTGCCTTGTCAGTACTCACACAGGAACAAGCAGGATCACACAAACCATGTGCTTATTTTTCTAGTACATTAGATCCCGTAGCTCAGGCTCTGCCTGCGTGCCTGAAATCAGTGGCAGCGACAGCTTTAGCAATCAGACAAAGCGATGCCATAGTGTTAGGACATCCATTGACAGTACAAGTACCACATGCAGTAGAGGTTCTCTTGAACCGCACACAAACACAACACTTGACTATAGCAAGACTCACCGGTTATGAATTAACATTGTTTCAGCCACACATAGAAATCAGACGTTGTAGTACATTGAATCCTGCCACACTGTTACCAGTAAACGGAACAGACCCACTAGCACATGATTGTATTGAAGTTATTACTATCACGACGAAACCTAGACAAGACTTGACAGACGTCCCATTGTCAGACCCAGACCTGACGTTGTATGTAGATGGTTCATGTATGAGAACAAATACAGGAGAGCTAGTGGCCGCTTACGCAGTCACAACAGACACTGAAGTCATTGAAACAAATTGCATAAATACCTTGTCAGCTCAAGCAGCAGAGCTCATCGCTCTGACACAAGCCTGTATTCAAGCCACAAATAAAAAAGTCAACATATACACTGATTCACGTTATGCATTCGGAGTTGTACATGACTTCGGCGTGCTGTGGCGAGAGAGAGGTTATTTAACTTCTCACGGTGCCCACATTCAGCACGGACCCCTCATTCATGCCTTATTAGATGCAATACATCTACCCACTGCAATATCAATTATGAAATGTAAAGCTCATACGAAAGTTACTGATATCATTTCCCAAGGCAATGATCTAGCTGACAGAACAGCTAAACAGACTGCTCAAACTCACACATCTGACATGACAAAGACAATAGTCCCGACACCAACACATTGCATGATGGTTAAGGATCCCGCTCTTGACGTAATTGACATACAGACACATGCTACACCAGAGGAAATAAAGAAATGGACTGAATTAGGAGGGATCCAAACGGATCAAGGATGGATAACGAAGGAAAAATCTGTATGGTTCCTTCCTGATTCAATGGTCCAAGTTATCATTAATACTGTACATAGTCCAGCGCACCTAGGAGAAAAAGCTATGCTAGACAGCATTCAACACATTTGGTTCAACAAACATTTACGAGCAGCAGCTAAACAAAAAGTTCGTACCTGTATGATCTGTTGTCAGTTTAACCCAGGTAAAAGCATTCCCGTAGAACAAGGTGGATTTCAGCCTCCTGATCACCCTTTTGAAGTCCTCCAGATGGATTATATCCAGATGGAACGATGTCGAGGATTCAAATATGTTCTCGTAGTTGTCTGTGCTCTTTCCCGTTGGACAGAGGCATACCCGGTTTCAGATTACACTGCCCCGACTACTGCCAAACAGTTGGTTCGAGAATTCTTCCCACGGTACGGTTTACCACGTGTTGTCTACTCAGATAACGGCCAGCCGTTCTCATCCGAACTAATGAAACACGTTTCACTTTTGTTAGGCTATCAGTGGAGATTTCACTGTGTCCGACACCCCGAGGCAGCAGGTCTTGTGGAACGACATAATCAAACTCTGAAAATTAGATTGTCCAAAATATGTAGAGAGAAAGGTGTCGACTGGGTAGTAGCCTTACCAGTTGCACTCTTTTACATGAGAATGGTAGCGCACTCTCGAACAGGGCTATCCCCTTATGAGGTGATCTTCGGTAGACCACCAAATATGTGGGGGACGCCTATACCACGAAAAATAACTGATGTTGATTGTAATATGCTGACAGATTACTTGGCTTCCTTGATGTCTGCACTACAATCTTGTCGTTCACAGGTAGCTGCAGCCTTTCCCGACAACACCGAGGTGAAACCCCATGACGTAATTCCCGGGGACCTGGTGTTAGTGAGGAACTTTGACCGGAAGTCTCAGCTGGATCCTAGGTGGAAATCGCCTCAACTCGTACTGTTAACCACGAGGACAGCCGTGAAGATCGAAGGTCGCAAAGGCTGGATACATTCAAGTCATATCAAGAAATTTCATGGACTTCCGTCTGATGTAAACGATACACCTCGCGTGTCTTCACCGATTGACTCAAAGCTTCCTTTGGTTGAACAGAGTAATAAGGAACTATACAAACTAAAACTACGGTCTAACAAGTCAGACAATTTGATTGTTTAAGTCCTCTCCAAGGTGAATCGGTCGAATTTGTCTCTGACATGTATCCCTTAGACCTGAATAGAGAAAGAAACCGAAGGATGCAGTTGAAACAACATGCGTACTGTAAATCACTGCGTAGTCATTGCACAGTGACGTTATTAATTTTGTTTTTCTTAAGTCTTTTAATAATCGCTGCAAGTATATTGTTGCACATATATTATCCTATTTCTAAACATGTTTACAATGTTACTGCTGAACATTCTTTTAGTGAATTACCCCCGCATGAGTTGTCCTATAGATTTGCGCTGCGCAATAACACTTTTATTAGTATGTTACATCATTCCCATCAGGCTAGCAATGCTACAAATTGTTGGATATGTGGCCGACTCCCTCCCTATCAGAACTATAAGGGAATTCTGCCTCTCTTTCCATATCCGTTCACACACAATGGCTCCTGTGGAGCATGGTTTAGTTTAATTAATTCCCTCGATTCAAACTCAGTAACTTATCAAGACAACTGGGTATGGGGAAACCTGAACTTAGCTTTGCTTAAAGTCTGCTACCCTAACAAGGAGGGACTTCCCAAAAGAACAGGAACTGATCTAGAAAATGAAGTATATGGATTAGGGAATTTCACGCTTAATCTCATGATCCTGAATGTTGAATCTGAAGCTGCACCAATTTTGCCCGCTATGTCAGTATTTCCAGTTAAAGGTGAATTATGTGTAAGAAAGAATGGTTCCATACATATGGGCCATAGTAGATGCACCACTGTAATAGAATTCAGTGATCAAGGCAAGTCTACATTTAGAGCTTCTCGCCATTCCTACTTCATATGTGGTCAGACTGCATATATACGTTTGCCTCTAGATTGGGATGGTACCTGCTACATCGGATTCCTTTTGCCACCTGTTTTCCTAGCTCCTCCTGATTATCACAGAAATACTCATTTAGTACACAATAGAGAACGGAGAGATCTCCCAATCGTCGATTACACTGAAACAGCATGGGAAAAATACACAGATTTCAATAAAGGTCTCTTTCCCTATATAGGTACAGTTACCAATAGTAAGCTGATACGTAGATTAACCAGAACCCTTGAAGCAGTAGTGAATGAAACTATTTCCGCCTTAGGCAATTTAACAGAAGAGCAGTCTGCTATGCGGATTGTTGTGCTTCAAAATCGTCTTGTCCTTGACGTCATCCTGGCCGATAGGGGCGGAGCTTGTAGGGTCATCGGATCAAGTTGTTGCATTTTCATACCAGAAAATTCGCCATCTGTATATAAAGCCATAACTCGCCTTCATAAGATTGTAAGCCAGATACACCAGAATCCAGGCACCTGGACTTGGTCCGGTTGGTTTTGGAGTGTATTGTCAACCTTTGGATGGAGGGTCCTATCCTTCCTAGGTATTGGCTTTCTCATACTATTCAGTTGCTGCTTATGCCTACAATGTGGACCAGCGATTTGTGGTCTGTGTGCCACATCGTGTATTACACCACCAAGATTTCATTCATCCCGGAAGAAGAAAGAAGAACAAATGATGCTATATGAACAGATCGACGGATTGATGAAGATTGATATCTCTTAAGGGCAAGTAGGGGACAAGGAGGGAATGTGGAAATATGGATTTTTATGATCAGTTATGTCCCCTATCTTGGACCCCAACGGTTTCATGTATAAATCACAAGTACATGTATGTTTCCTCCAGTTCCAGTTATGAAGACGCAAACACATGTGCGTCCACCGTCAACATGTCCTCTTTCAGATCCGCCATGAATGGGCCGGATATTCTATTCCTAAGTATGAAAGGCCACCGGCTTTATATGGTTCATTTATCCCATTTTACAGTCCAGGCGAGTAGGCCCTGATTCTGCCATTAAGCCTTTTCCTGCCTTCTGCCTCTGAAAGCTCCAGTCTGAGCTCGCATCTGTATCCATGAACTTTGTCCTACTCCCTGCGCGGCTAACGGTGCCTGACTCGACCTGTCTGCCTGCCAAAAACTGTATTTCACCTTCGAGATTATCTGCTCCGCTCCCCATCCAATGCATTCCTTTCTAGTAGTTTAAGTAAACATTCTTCCAGCTACCGAGCAAAAGGCCCGGCTTCTCTGTCTTTATGCAAGTAATTCATAGCCCTGTTACTATGGAAGATTTCTGCCCTTGCATCTCATGTAGACACTTAGACGCTTGTACACGCACGCACAGTCAGTATAGAATAGATTTTGTTCGAGAGACCTTTCCTTTTGGATAACATAGTTCTTTAAACATAGGATGTTAGATATGATTTGGGATTAGGTTGACTTGACCCCCCAGACTTCTGTCTCCACATGTAGAACTAAATGTCAAGTCCCCTTCACCCCCTAGTTGCACGTCAATCACACGTCATGCTGCTGCGCGCGCATTTCTGCCAAGTATTTCTGCTGACATTGCGAAATTCTTTCATGGTGCCACCTATTTGTGACATCGTACCTAATGACGTTCTTTAGTTACGCCTAGTTACACCCACTTTAGTTACGCATGTATGTTTTATCTCTGTTATCAACTGTTACGCCTCCTGCATCTGTTTTCACTATAATGCCTTTGTATAAAAATGATTACCTGTCAATAAAGTAGGGTCCTTCACTTCCTGAACCTTCGTGGTGATGGAATATGGAGTCCATCAATTCGAATTGATTTTGGAATAAAGCCCGTTCCGAACCTCTAATACCACGGATTCTGCCTCTTATTTTACTGAGCTATTATTATAGATTTTTCCGCATCAAATTAAGTACCGGTAATTAAATTATTTACCACATGGTGAGTATTAAATCAGAATAGGACACAAATATAACCGAGTGTAATGGTTAAAATAGCTAGTGTCATTTTATGTTGAGTTTTTCATAAGCCGAACAAATCAATTCTCGTCACAGAGAGCATAGATGAACAGGGGGTTCTTGCCCTAGCTTCGCAGCCTTGTGACAACGAGAGGGGTGTTGTGAGAGAGATGCGCACAGGTGAGTTGAATGCTTGCACACAGATGGACATGACGGGCAGGGTACAGTTGGAAAGATGAGGCCTGCATACTGGTAAGAGTGACTACACTCAACAGAACGCTCAGCCGCCATGATGGATTAGGGGGTTCCTTCAGTGTTGTAAGACAACAGAGCCAGGCCTGGTCACCATCTTGGATAAGGAGACGGGACGTGACGTCTAGTATTCCCACAGCGAGACCAGACTCAATCAGTTCGCTGTAAGGGTTTTGACCATCAAACACGAGACCAAGATTGTTCATAGCACTAACTCACAACCAGTTCCTTTTAAACATGTCATTTCCTGATCCAACACAGGATGGGACTGGCTGTCATGTTACGTAAGGAGGCGGCTGGAGTGCTATGAATACGGTAGCTGGAGAAGGCAGCCATGCTGGGTCGGGAAGAGGTGCCTTCGCCGCAGTGGGTCTGGCCGCCATGTTGTAGAAGGTGGTTGGATTTATTTATCGTTCTGCACAGACAGAACCCCCTCGCCGCCCTCCCGCTCTAGCAGGCGTTGTTTCTTTCGGGTTCGCGCTGTAGTTGCCCCCGTTCCACTTTCTACCTGCCTCAGCCGCCGCAGAATCTGACCGAAGATGGCAGCAGCGAACTCGACATGTTAGCGCCGGAAGTATAACTTGTGATCCCCACTGCAGAAGAACTTCCGCATCATTGGCGTGTGGAGGAGTAGCGTGTGCAGAAGAAGTGTACGAAAAGGTGAGTATTGGAAATTAACAAATGCGTCCGGACGCCGGGACACCACCGCCTTTCTCCGAGGCGAAGCAGAAATGCCTCGGAGAAAGGCAGCGGCGTTTCCGGATTCGGGGGCATGTTTTGCTTTTCTCTCCTCTTGCCATTGGCTTGAGAGATAATTAGAAAAGTTGAAAAATACACGCCCCCGAATCCGAAAAGGACGGGGCCTGTTCGGAGTGACGGACCTCTTCTCCAATGGCTGGCCAGCATTCAAGAGGCCAGCCAATGGAGAAGAGGGGAGAAGAGGGGCGTGTTCAAGCCCCTCAACCCCAAGTCATTATGTCTCGCGAGCGAGACTGCGCAAGCGCAGCCTTCGCTAGCCGAGACCTAAAAAGGAAGAAAATAGAAGTTGATATAAGTGACGTGCCTGCGTCCAACCTAGAGAACCCATATTAGAAACCTGCACAACCCTCCCAGGCGTTGTTTGGCCCCGGGACACCATCCCTCAGGGCCAAATTATATTATCAAGGAAAGGGAGCAGCTCGGTCTCCCTTACTCAGCCTTATTAGGCCCCGGGGACCACATCTCTGGGGCCAAATGCCATAAAAAAGGGGTGGAGCCACAGGGCCCCCTCCCGCGCCTTAATAGGCCTCTGGGACCCCATCCACTGGGGATGAATGCATTAAAAAAACGGTAGTCGGGCCCAGGGGCAAATGCCATAATAAAATGGCAGTGACCCAACTCTGAGCCTTAATAGGCCCCTGGGACCCCATCCCCCAGGGCCGAGTTTTATTATTAAGGGGGAGGGTCACATTGTCCTCCTCCCTGAGCCTTAAAAAGTCTTGGCTACTGCATCCTCCAGGGTTAAATTTTATCATTAAGGGGACGAGGGGATGCCCGTTCCCGTGGCCAGAGATGGATGCTCTGGTTCCCACCCAGGGCACCCACAAACTACTAGTTAGGGGCTTCAGGGGGAGCACCAGGACGCCGGCTGCCACAGCCAGCTCCCAGCATGGTGCGGGAGCCTGCATTGCTCCCATCCAGAAGGAGCAGCTGTCTCTGCATGCCCCCTCCAAGCGGGAGCAATATCTGTTTCCTTGCCCGCATCAGTGTGGGCAGGGAAACAGACATCTGCTCCTATCCAGCAGGAGCATTCTTTAAATCTCCTGCCAGCTGGGAGCAGACATACCTTCTCTGCTCACACTGCTGCAGGCAGGAAATGAATGTTTGCTTACTCATGGTGGAGATTTAAAAATGCTCCTGCCGGGTGGGAAACTATCCTGTCCCAGGGGTGGGCTCTCCAGGACAGGGTTGAGTCAGCCCTGTGGGTATGGGGGACCCAGTGCCTGTTAATGGTCCTGGAAGGGGGGAAACACGCCCCCTCTCCTTAGAAATAATACACAGTCCCAGGGCATGGGGTCTCTCAGGGCCCAAAATGGGTTCAGATGGGCTCAGGGAGTGGACCGCACTCACACCCCACTACCCAATTATTTTATGAAAAATGGCAGGCTGACATTTTCTTTTTTTTTTGTTTGCCGTGATCCCGTATATTTTTACTTAAAATGCAACAAAGAGGATCATTATTTCAAAGAAAAATAACCAGCCATTCTGTCAGCATGATGAAACCAGACATAAGAATCCAGTCTACCAAATTAGTTGAACGCCAGTGTCTATCTGGAAGAAAAAAAAATCCCATTGAAGATTCTTTTCCCCAAGATCAGCTTTTTGTTGTATTTACTGGAGAGAGTCTTCAATGGCCCCCCTATACTTCTTCATGGCACCCCAAGATTTCACAACTGAGACTCCCTCATGCATTTCTCTTTCCTTCTCTCCTCCAGTTCATTCTCTACACTCTTTGCCATTTTCTCCGCTTTTGTCATCTTTCTTTAGCCTCCAGCACAGCAGTCTGGTTTTGTTTAAAAACCAAAATGTATCTTGAACATTGACATTGGTTTTTCTTCAATTACCTCTTTTCTAAATTCTCTCCATCCCTTCCTCGGTTCCACCAAACTGGCTGATCTTTCCAATGGTTTTTGTGCACATGAGTATAGTTCAGGACCCAAAGGCGTAATTTATGCGGGCAAAATCATATTTTTGATCTGCATATTAAGGAATGGTGGAATTTAAATTTTTCTGACATAGAAATTCTGTCAATAAGGTTTAAGGTATATGTTCAAATGATATGCGTCCAGAATATTGAGTCTTTAATATCATGCCACCATTAACTCATAGGAGAGATACCAATGTCCAAAAGATCTACAAAGTAAGCTTAAGTAGGTGGGAAAAGGTTTAGTATACTTACCTCCAGAAATATACCTTCATGATATATACCTGCAAGGTATGTAGATTTGGAGTTAAGAATGGTAAATCTATACTTAACTGTTTACACTTACTCTCTTGATATTTAGGTTGTTGATATTTTTGGTACAGTCTTATGGTAGCACAATATTAAAATCTCTATATTCTGACTTACAATCGAGCAAATCTTAATGCAGGAGAGAGCTTGTGGGCTCAATGGTTGGGCCCACCAGAAAGATTAGGGGATCAAACATGCACTCACGAGTTTGTGGCTGATGGGTAAACATTTACAGGTTGTTTCCTACCCTCAACCCTCCTAAAAATGATGTGGGTGTAGAGGAAGGGTTTTCAGCATGGAGATATCTGTTTTGCCTGTGAAGAAGCAAAAAAAGTGATAAGTACAAATTAATTTTATGTGACATTTTCAAATGTCCACCTGTCATATTTCCATATGAAGTAATGCATGCACATATATATATGCTCTGGGCTTTTTGTGATGGTCACTGATTCTCAGTAGCAGTCTAGAAATTCTTTACATTTCAGGCATTTTCTCCAAAGGTAAGACTCCTTGCAGATGCAAATTTGTTATTGTTTCATTGGAGTTTTTCCAGCTCCTTTTGTCACTCATGGACCTGGGAAATCTGGCAGGATTGGCGGAGTCAGCTGTGAAGAAGAGCTAAGCAAGGCAGACTCTTGTGTACAAAATGTTGCAGTCTCCAGGGTGACACAGTTTAGAGTTCTCACAAAAAATGAAAGCATGACATTGTGGGACTTGGCCCTTTTTGGCTAAAGTTCCCTAAAATTTTTGTTTTTCCCCTAGACCTTTTTTCTGACATGTGTTGCCAACTTAGATGCTTTGGACACTTTGCCACTGCTGAACAGTGTCAAAGTGTCAAAGTGCAGAGTGTAATGGAGTAATGGAGTGTAGGGTGTAATGGAGATTGGCTGTCCATTATTGGTATGTTTGCTTTACTAGTAAAGTCCCTAGTAAAGTGCACTATGTGTGCCAGGGCTAGTAATGCAAATGCTACTGCTGGGCCTGCAGCACTTTTTGTGCCACCCACTCAAGTAGCCTAGAGAAGGGAACTCAGGCCTGCCATTGCAGGGCCTGCGCGCAGTTTCCTAAACTGCCATGTTGTTCTGGTAAGTGCACGCACTTACCAGACCCTGGCCTTCCCTTTCCATACACATCAGGTACCCCTATGGTAGGTCTAGGGTACCCCCTGGACCGGGTGCAGTGCATGTGAAAGGTGGGACATGTGCCAAGGTGTGTGCCATGTCCTGGCAGTGGAATAATCTCCATTTCGTTTTCACTGGTGAAAGGCCATCTTGCCCATTAGAATAGAATGGAAAGGCTGTGTAATGTGTTTTCCAGCCTATCTTCCCAAAGGTGTAAGATGGAAAGGTGAAGTTTAGTATGCCTGAACTCACCCTGCAATAACACATCTTTTTATAAAGATAGTTTTTGCATTATGTGTTTGTAAGCTACTCTTTCAGAAGTGGCTGGGTTTTTGTGCTTTTTAAACATTTCTGTGTGTCTCTGCCTGGTTGTGGACTGACTGGCTGGATTTGAAAGCGATAGGATCTGGGGAATGTCTTGACCCAGGGGAGGAGGTGAGACAGCATGGGTGACCTGCAGCTGGAGTGTCAGAGTAGGAGTAGCCCTGGAGGTGAAGAGGCCTGGGCTGGTGCTATAAAACAATTGTCCCATCTCCTGCTGAGTGATTGAGAATCCAGACCCCCACTAATCAAAGGAAGAAGGTGTCACTGGTAGGGAGGCACCTAGAACTAGTTTGCGCAGGGGTCAGTGCCCCCTGTAACACAAAGACTTCAAAGCCATTGAGGGGTATAACTATGCGAGATGAAACCCCTGAACTTTGGAGAATGGCTTGGTCAAGTGTAAATAAGACTGGAGCTACTTCGTGGATCAAGAGGAACCTTTGCCAAGGAAGAAACAACTGAAGAGACTGCTGGATAGGACTGCTCTTGCTTTGTGATCTGGGGCTGGCCTGCAGTTTGCTGTTCCAACCAAGGGAAGGCTGTAGGGACTTTGCTGTGTGTTGTGTCCCCCTGCTTGAAGGACTTTGCTGTGTGCTGTGTCCTGAAGTAACTTCCCCAAGGGCCCGAGGTGAGCTGGCTCCCTGTTTGGAAACACAGGAACACAAAAGTTTCCAGAGAAGACTCTCAGATACGCTGTGGGTGCATGTGTTCTGTCTAGCCTGAGACCTTCGCAAGTCGTGCTCTGTGATTTTGGGCACGTGGAGTTTCAAACGAGACTCAAAGACTCGGTGTGCGTGTGCTCTGTCTAGCCTGAGTCCTTCGAGAGGATCGTCCTGTGAACGTGTGTACCGGGGAGCCAAGTAAGTCTCAGCTACGCAGTGTGCATGTGCTTGGGGGCAGCCTGAGACTTTCATGTGGACTGGCCCATGATCGTGTACATCAGAAGAGCAAGTGTGTCTCAGCGACGCTGTGTGCGTGTGCTGTTTGCAGCCTGAGACCCTTGCTGGAGGTGCCCTGTGATCGGGGGCACCGAAAGATAAGTGTGTCTCAAGCGACGCTGTGTGCGTGTTTCTTCTACTGCCTGAGACCTGCGCAAGAGGTGCCCTGTGATCGGGGGCACCGGAAGATAAGGTGTGTTTCAGCGATGCTGTGTGCGTGTACTTTCTACCGGCTGATACCTGCACAAGTTGTGCCCTGTGATCGTGGGCACCAGAAGATCAAGTGTGTCTCAGCGACACTGCGTGTGTGTGCCGTGCGCAGCCTGAGACCCTCGTGAGGAGTTGTCTGGTTATCGTGCACCCGGAGTTCCCGTGAGTCTCAATGACTCTGAGTGTGGGTGTAGTGTGCAGCCTGGGATCTTCCCATAGCCCGGAAATTCAAAGAAATTGTATCGGAGGCCCAAGCCACTGGACGAGGAGAGGAGAGTGGGTTTGCGCCCCCCAGGTAACGTGTGGCGACTCCTGGGGCGGGGCGCGGGCTCGGAGGGAGACGCTCTCGGCCTCTCTCTCTGTCCTGCAGCGCGAGTCTCTGCTTCAGCTCGGATTGAGGCCCTTGTGCCAAGGGAGTGGCAGCACTGGGGCCTGAGTGCGAAGCTGCATTTACTGTGTTCTATCTTACCCGTGTGGGGGGCAACTGTGGCCGGAGACTAACCGCAAGCCAGCACGATTATCTGATGATTGTATAACGCATTGCTTTATTCCTGCACAACGGACTGCCTGTTTTGTCATATTGCCCATTGCATTCGTTTTCCTAACGAACTGCCTGACAGGTGTGTTACTCATTGCACTAGGTTTGCATAACGAACTGCCTGATAGATGTGTTACGCCTTGTCTTAGTCCTGCATCACCATCTGCTGGATTGTCGTATTACACATTGCATTAGTGTTGCATACTGAACTGCCAGATATATGTGTTCCGCATTGCATTAGTTTCGCATAACGAACTGCCTGATAACTGTATTACACGCTGCATTGCTTTTTCCTAACAGAGTACCTGAAAGGGGATCGTACGCATTCCATTACGGGGGCATAACAGTTTACCACTTTGTTGCTTTACGCATTGCATTAGGGAGTGGCAGCACTGGGGCCTGAGTGCGAAGCTGCATTTACTGTGTTCTATCTTACCCGTGTGGGGGGGGCAACTGTGGCCGGAGACTAACCGCAAGCCAGCACGATTATCTGATGATTGTATAACGCATTGCTTTATTCCTGCACAACGGACTGCCTGTTTTGTCATATTGCCCATTGCATTCGTTTTCCTAACGAACTGCCTGACACGTGTGTTACTCATTGCACTAGGTTTGCATAACGAACTGCCTGATAGATGTGTTACGCCTTGTCTTAGTCCTGCATCACCATCTGCTGGATTGTCGTATTACACATTGCATTAGTGTTGCATACTGAACTGCCAGATATATGTGTTCCGCATTGCATTAGTTTCGCATAACGAACTGCCTGATAACTGTATTACACGCTGCATTGCTTTTTCCTAACAGAGTACCTGAAAGGGGATCGTACGCATTCCATTACGGGGGCATAACAGTTTACCACTTTGTTGCTTTACGCATTGCATTACAGTGACAGTACCTGATTCTTGCATAACAAACTGCATATTACGACAGTAAGTTTACGTAGGATTGTTTAGTTTAGCTCAATAATAATAGGCCAGTTGGAGTATTACCCCGACACATATTTTGGTTTAGTATTGTGTGGTTGCATCGTATATCTTTCTATAAACATATATTTGTTTTCCTATGAAACTCGTATGGAGTCTATTTGTGGTGTCATCATTGGATTGCTGTGAGCGTAATTGCAAATACTTTACACATTGCCCTTGAAGGTAAGCCTGGCTGCTCATGCCAAGCTACCAAGGACGTGGAGCGGGGGCTATCTCTAGAGGCGACCTGTCTTTTCCCTAATGTTGGGGCTCGCGGGTCCCTGTTTGGCCTACGGTACCTACCTCAGCCAACCAGGGATCCTGGGAATTCTAACAGATATGTACTCATACACACAATAATAACGAGTTAAGGGCAACAACAAACACTCCCAAGAGTAAACTATTTGAGTGTGTGGGCAGAGGAAAAGAGGGGAAGTGATTCCCAGGTGAATAAGAATGTTACAGACCAGACTCGTGTCACAGTGTCATGTGATTGTGGCACCAAACATGCTAAACTGGCTGCTGATCTGTGATTAAGTCAGTCATGGTGTCCCATGGTGGTTCGCTTGTTATGAGAAAGGAAGCTGACATCTAAAGGTGTGTCAGTATAGCGTGCCCCAGAAGAGTTACTGTGATGTTTGTAAAATATGTCTATTTCATAGGGATACTAGGTTCTTGGTGTTAAATGGGGATTGCCAAAACCATAAACCGGTCTTGAGATATTGTTGCTAAGACCTGGAACTAGCTCCCCTGCACCTGAGGGCCTAACCATCGCTCCAGCAGTTCAGAAAGGACCTCAAGAACTGGATGTTCAACCAATAGGAAAGGGCAGCATTATCCCACAGCGCCTCAAGACCCTCACGGGTGAAGCAGCCGCGCTCTACAAATCCTGATTGATTGAAGAGAACTTGGGGCACGCCCTGGGACAGTGTAGATTTATAGATGTTGGGGGCCCTGGGCAACATATATTTTCAGCCCCTCTGTCCATAACAAATGTGAAATTTATTACCAATTTTCTGCTAATTGAAACCATCATGATACCAAACAAACTTTCAGAAATGGGGGGGTCACACAAAAACATTTGAAATATGCCTTTCTAGGGGCCCCATAATTTCGTAAGGGGATGCTGGGCAAAGAGACATATTCAGAGGAAGAGGCTGACAGAAAGAAGGGGAGAAATTGATATATAGAAATACAAAGAGATGATCTGAAAAGAGAGTAAGTCTACTTTCCCAGCAGCCACTGCAGGTAAGAGCGGTGGGACGGTGGGGCCAGCTGCGGGGGGGGGGGGGGGTTTTGGGAGACGACCACAAGGGAAAATTAAATAAATAATTAATTTTCCCCCGTCATCGTCTCTAGAAATCCCCCCAAGCCGGCCCCACCACCCCACCGGTACTGCTCTCGACAGTTGTAAATCTAGAAGCATATATTTGGGGTAGAAAAACTACTTGCAAAGCATTGGTGAATATGCACAAACCAGAGGCATTCTGGGTGATCTTTAATGGGTTGCCCCACATGGTGACACCCACTTACCCTTCCTTTTAGTAAATTTATTCGCACTGTATTTCCAACAAACTGGTGTAAATTCCATTTCGAAGGCAAAATCCCACCTATCCTCAGTTCCTCAACCAGTAATGGGGTTTGCTTTTGCAAATAGCCTTGCACATCAGGCCCCAAAAGTCAAAATATGGAAAAGGCTATGGGTCTGACTTAGAGTTTGGCCACGTGGGACATCTTATCTTCTACGATATTTAGAGTCAACTGACATGAACGTACTCTTAATACAGTAGACGGGACATCTGCCGCTTCTTGGAGGATGTCCCTCGTCCGCACAACTCTAAATATGGTCTTGTATCTAGTACATGATTTGTAAGTGACCACTAGCCTTCCTGTTACCCTGTCAAAAGGTGGAATAAAAACATTGTTGGCATGGGGCGGCAGGGCGGAGACGGGGAGGCAGGCTGGATGGGTGATGCTTGCATGAGTCCAAGGCGGTCTATGTTCTTTGCCTCTTACAAGAATTTTAAACGGGAAATATGAAACAAAGAATAGGCCAGGGAAACAAGATGCAATGTGTTTTGTCCTGTAACACTCTAAATGCAGTCTTAATGTCTGCATGTTGACTAGGGGTGGGTGATATAGTTTTAGCCACTCTGAGTGGGAAACATCCTTTATAACGTGGTTTTTACCACGTTGCTCCTTTACCACTCATTTTTTACCACGCATGTTTTTAGAACGCACGTGGTTTTACAATGTATGTCTTCGCCATGCATTTAAGGCAAGTTCAGGGGTGTGGGGGATCTCACCCCACAAATACATTGTTTATATATAAATATATATATATAAATATGTATAAACAATGTATGGTAAAGGCAGACGTTGAAAAAGCATATGCGTTCGAAAAAACACGCGGGGTAAAAAATCTTTGTTAAAGGCATGCAGGGTATTTCCCTGCGTTTTTCCATCTTACAACCCTCTGCATTATGCTTCTAACACAGAGTTCCTGCCAAAATCAACCAACCGCTGAGTTATTTCTCAAGCGCGGCAATGGTAAATTGGCAAGCGTGAACGAGATTTGGCGTCCCCTAGTGTGATTTTCGGTCGCTAGGAGGGCACCCAGCAGGATTTGTCCAACGCTGGAGGTCGCCAGAGGTCACAAATATTCGTGGTCAGAAAACTGTTGCTCAAGTAGAAAATTTGCTCGAGTGGCAGCAAAATCACCTCGAGAAGCTGCAGCCTCCGGCGCGAAGCGTGGTGCAGTTTGCGCTGATTTTACAATCAAAATGAACTCCTGGTGCTAAATCACAGCAAAAGCAGTTGTAACTCCATGGAATTCCGTGGAGTTAAACTCTGCGAGTTTCGCCCAGGCCTAATGTTGACCACGTTGATGATGGCACATGGACATCCCTATGGCACAGTCTATTGATTACCTGTGCCCACTCCTGTACAGAGGAAGGATTTTACAGGCCAAAGCAAACACTTGACCATTGTTTTTGTCAAAAAGAAGAGACACAGCAGCTTTTCTGTAAGCAAGCTCTAATGGGCGAGGTCGCCTGCGTAGGCCTATTACAGATGCCTCAGGTCCAATGCCGGCTTCGCATTATTCACAGCGGGTTTACTTGGCAGGTTGCCTTTGCGCGTTCAACTGATTAGGATTCTGGGTGCTTCCTTTGGGCTACTGAAAGCTTACCTCCCAGCTGACAAATGACACCAGGTTCAGAACAGGACTGATTTCCACCGTAGAGATGAATGGACGCCCGCGTTATGTACTTAGCTGTCAGGCGCTGGCTAATATCAAGGGCGTGTAGTGTTTGAGAGTCGCGTGCACAGAGCCAGACTGAATGCAAATTGCTAGACGAGAATTGCTTTTTTCTATAGTGACTGCAGATTCCTATTGCAACCTTGGTGCGATATAAGAGTTAAGCATCCAAAGCGAGTGTTTTTGCTGTAACTATGCATATAGAGGGTGTTTCGACATTTAGTACACGTAGGGTTTATAAAATGGTGTCAAAATAATAGCGGCTATTTACATATTCAGAAGTCTATAGTTCGTTGAATAATCTGGAATTATCGCCACCATCTGAAGGCGTTCACAGTAGTTACGGCATCCTTCTGAAGGCGTTAACTACTGTTAATTCCCTCTCTCACAATTATGAGCCCGACCTGAAAGTCCTAGTAAATCAATCAGGATTTATAAAGCACGGCTAATCACCCAATAGGTTATCCAGGCGCTTGTAGGTTCCAGAGGCTTATTCAAACTGCCAGGTCTTGAGGGCCATTCAGGATTATGTAAGTGAGGTCATGGTCCGGAGGTGCGTGGGGAGGCTGTCCCAGGTCTTTGCTGCGATGTGGGAGGAGTGTCCTCCACTTCTGCTTCGGTAGATGCAGGAAGTACGGGTAGGGGAAAGGGAGGTGAAGCGTAGTCTTCTCGACGGCTGGTGGAAGTTCAGGCGGTGGTTAATGTATGTGGGCCCTTAGTTGCATGGGTCAGCAGCTTGAATGGCATCTCTTCTGTACGGTGAGCCAGTGAAGTTGCCTGAGGGTGTGTGTGATGTGGGTTTGTCGGGGAAGGCTGAGGATGAGTCTGACTGCGGCGTTCTGTATGGTCTGAAGTCTCTGTAGGAGGTGTGTGTTGATTCCTATGTACAGACTGTTGTTGTGGTCCAGGTGGCTGGTGATGAGGGCCTGTGTCACAGTGCGTCTCGTATGTAGTGTTAGCCACTTGAAGATCTAACGTAGCATGCATCACAACATTTAATGTCTGCTAATTGTCCAAAACACACACATATGCTGGAGATAAAGGGTAGCATTACGGAAGGAAAAAGGAGTTAATCAAATCAATAACAGGAAGCAGTGGGGCAATGAGCTATCAACACCTTAATATGTATTTTTATTTTTATATATGTGCTGCACCTGAAACAATTTGCTCAGAAATGTTGCACAAAAGGACATTCATTTTCGTACGAAGGTAGATGATAAGGAACAAATAACCATTAATGGCATAAGCAAAGTAAACAGCATATTATGTATTGAATTATAAACATCAGTAACACATAAGACGAGGTTATGCATCTCCCATACTTCACCTAGGCACACACCCACAGCTGAAGCCATTTTGGTTAAACTGGAGCGGAGTCGCGGTGACGTCCGCTCCGTGGGCCTCTCTCCACGGAGCAGAGAGTTGGTCTTTGGAAGTGCCAACCAATCACACGTACTCTGGCTCAGGTCAGATGCTGCAAGGCACCCGTGTCTGCCAGATCTCACCCTCCAGCTTAAGGTGCAGATCTCCCCCCGCCCCCAGTTGCAGTCTACATTTGTCGCCACCCAGTGCTTAATTTGTAAAAAAAATAAGTGCCAGGGCTCTCGTCAGGAGGCCACTGTGGCTTGCACCACGCATTGCCCCTTCCAGCACTGCTAGCGACAGTGCCAACACAACTTCTAACCATCATAATCCTACAAGTGAGACAATTTGAACTATTGCAGGCCCCCAAAGCTATACAAATGGCTTGGGGGGTACGTAATAGTCTTTTTTAATGTACATTGAATTAATAATTAACTGTTGTTGTGGTCATCCTAAAATTAGCCAGACAGTGCCACCTTGTGTCACACTGTCACAAGCTCCAGTGTTGACAATTGATTGTTGGTGCCAAGCACCGGAAACCACCGGCTCAAATAAAGCACTGTCGCCACCTCAGTTGCTTTGCTGTCCTCCTCTTCTGTGCAGCGCCTTCCTCAAGGCCACCTTCAAAGTCACTCCAAGGCTGCGGGTCCACTCCATCCTTCACAGGCCCCAAGGCAGGCTCTGCTGCCTGGCAGGAGATGCTTTTCTATCTCTAGAATAACTGATCACTTGGGTGATAACCAGCACCTATGTGTAAGCACCAGTGGGACGATTCTGTGAGTCCCCCGTTCCATGTGAAATGTAAGTGTCTAAAGCACGTTGTAACTTCCGCTCATGATTGTCAACACGGGGCTTTAAGATTAAGATGATCACGCTGCTCAGCTGCGTAATGTCAAGGAGGATCTTGAATTGAAAATAAAGTGATTTATTTCTCATTTACACTGCATTCCTGTATCTTGCAGCGCACCGGGAGCACAGGCTGCTTTGCACTGGTGAACACAACCAGGACCAAGCTTGCCTGGGATTCATTGAGGACGTGCGAGCAGCTGAAGCTTGGATTCACTCACTTGGACTCATTTGCATATGGTTGGTCCCTGGGTGTTATGGTACTGTGAGCTAAGACATGATGAAATTGAGTGATCTCCCAGAATCCTTACTTGTGTTTACAATTGATTCAAGCATTTCCATCCGGAACTGTTTGTTCTTCTCTGCGAGTGATCCTAAGAGGCGTGGGGTGTTCAGATGTGGACTCGAGCTCACTGTGCTGCAGGGACTCTTGCTGCACCCTCACTGTGCTGCAGGGATTTGCACTGCACCCTCTCTTCCCTGCACCCTCCCAGTGCCGCAGGGACGCGTGCTGCACCCTCACTGTGCTGCAGAGACTTGCACTGAACCCTCTTTTCCCTGCACCCTCTCAGTGCTGCAGGGACTCGCACTCCACCCTCTCTGTGCTGTAGGGAATCACACTGCACCCTCTCTGTGCTGCAAGGACTCGTGCTGCACCCTCACTGTGCTGCAGGGACTTGCACTGCACTCTCTCATCCCTGCACCCTCTCAGTGCTGCAGGGACTTGTGCTGCACCCTCACTGTGCTGCAGGGACTTGCACTGTACTTCTCATCCCTGCACCCTCTCAGTGCTGCAGGGACTCACGCTGCACCCTCTCCCTTCTGCAGGGGCCCGCACTGCACCCTCTCTGTTCTGCAGGAGCTCGCACTGCACCCTCTCTGTGCTGCAGGGGCTTGCGCTGCACCCTCTATTGGGTCCCTTCACTCCAGGAGTTACTAGGTCCCTGGACTCCAGGAGTTATTGGGTCCCTTCACTCCAGGAGTTACAGGGTCCCCTGATTGCCTGAGGTATTGGGCCTCTTGACTCCACGAGGTATTGGGTCCTTTGACTCCATGAGTTATTGGGTCTCTTGACTCCATGAGGTATTGGGTTCTGGGACTCCAGGAGTTATTGGGTCACTGGACTCCAGGAGTTATTGGGTCCCTGGACTCCGGGAGTTATTGGGCCCCTTCACTCTAGCAGTTACTGGGTCCCTGGACTTCAGGAGTTACTGGGTTCCTGGACTGCAGGAGTTATTGGGTCCCTTCACTCCAGGAGTTACTGGGTCCCTGGACTCCAGGAGTTATTGGGTCCCTTCACTCCAGGAGTTACAGGGTCCCCTGATTGCCTGAGGTATTGGGCCTCTTGACTCCACGAGGTATTGGGTCCCTTGCCTCCATGAGTTATTGGGTCTCTTGACTCCAAAGGTATTGGGTCCCTTCAAGCCAGGAGTTACTGGGTTCTTGGACTCCAGGCGGTATTGGGCCCCTGATACCAGGAGTTGTTGGATCCCTTGACTCCAGGAGTTATTGCGTTCCTGGACTCCAGGAGTTATTGGGTCCGTTCACACCAGGAGTTACTGGGTCCCTTGACTCCATGAGGTATTGCGTCCCTCGACTCCAGAGTTAGTGGGAACCAAGCATCTGTCATGATAGGCAGCACAGAGGCCGTCAAACAGACACTGATCCTGTGCAGGGCAGCGTGGGGCACAGCGACCCGTGTATATTGTAATGTATACAGTTTGTCTGCATGGTTTGTGCTCCTAGGCAGCATCTGAGGTCGCACTCAGCAGGGATGTGAGACCATTATGGGGATCTTGGATGGGAGAGAAGAGAGGAGGGAAACGTTTGAATTCTGGACTCTCCTTAGGACTTCTTTGGGATCACCCGCTAGTCAGCGCACAGCATCTTGCCAACAAAGGTGCCCTTTCATTGATTGCAGCGGTGGCATGATTGGTTCTATATATGTGTTTAGTGTCATTGAGGTTGATAAAGGTCTACTCTAACAAAGGGTTAAATGACGGGTGGGGAAGGTCCCCATTCAATTCAATCAATCAGGGTTGGTAAAGCACAACTACTCACCCGTGAGGGTCTCAAGGAGCTGGGGGTTATGGGGAACGGCTCCGTTGAGGGAATAACTTGATGTTATAGCACAGTCAAATAATATTTTTGCACTTTCTAAGCTCTGCAAATAACAATTAGTACTATCCAAGTTAATGGCACTCAGTTTGCAGACCGTGGGAGTGTGAGAAGGCCAAGTGGACCTTTCTGGGGTCCGAACTCTTGTTCTGCAGATCACCACAGGTTGTACCGCATTGTGGTATCTGGTTAGCGCCGCATACCCGTGCCGGCCATTTTACCATGTGGTGAGAGGTCTGCTAAGTGCTTCGTTGAGATGAAAATCGGGCATACAGTGCATCCAGTCAAGCCTTCCTGCATGGTGTCATGTAGAACCCAATGACCTCAATCCATTTAGCAACAGCATAACTTCTCAAATGTATATTTCATAGTGTTGCTGGGCGTTTCCAAGACAGCTGTGTGTGTCTGATTGTGCCCTTCATGTGTCTGACCCAAAGTAGCATAGCATGGCACACAATGACTGGTCTGCTTCCAAGCACTTCGTTTTCCCGGACGCAGTTCCTGGCTAGTGCTATCTCTATTACGCAAAGCAGAAAGCTGCACAATTCCTATAAATAAAGAAAGTATTTTTTACATGATAGACAGCAGTGGTATCAGGAAGGTGCATGAGCTTGTGATGGCTCTAGGGATTGGATGCGGTGCTTGGGCTCCCAGTACATTACGACCTTGACCATTCCTACACTTCAGAGGGTATCTGGTCTCTGAGGGGCCTGTTACAGTATTAATGCAGCATTTACTGCGCTGTTGCGGGGGCTCGGCAGGATTCGAGGGCCTAGCAAGCGTACATGGGCCATAATGCAAGCAAAGAAATGGACTGGCTGCCCACTGGCTGGCTAGTAAACAACAGCCACCGTTGGGAGTCAGTGGCCCCTCACAGCTCTGGACCCCAGAACCATTGCTCATGCTGCTCTACTGGTGACTGCGCCCCTCGACTTGACCCTCAGTCACACAACAATGGGTCCTGCTTTAAAGACAGGTCCTTGCACCTGCTTTTGTGTGGCTCTGTCATTGGGACCTCAGGCAGACAGTCTAGGCACATTCCTCGCTGGCTTCCCTGATCCTTGAAGACGGAAAAGTGATAATTTGAATAATGTTCCCAAAAAAGGGCTTGTATTGCATTTTAGGGTCTGAAGTATATTTGCAGTAGGTACAAGGATTAACACAATGTTGACAAAAATTCAACACCGCAAGTGTGGTTGTGTGAGCGTCAGATGTGTCTCCTACAGTTTGCTGGCATTAAATAAATCAAGTAAGCTGCTGCTTCGTGGAAGGTGCTGGACTATCTTCACAGCCAATCAGGACCCCCTTTGGCCCTGCATATGTCACAGAACAGTGTCTGGTGGGCCTCGCTTGCTTCAGCCTCAGGGCTCCGAACAAACCGGACTATGAATGTACTGGAATATTTCATGCTCTTTCAGAGCTTTTTAGCAGTTGTGAGTTAAATGCACAATATGACCCCATTTCTTCATGCCTGTCAAGTATCACGCATCAAACGTGACGCTAACGCATTTCAGTGTGGTGTTCCGCATCACCGCACTGAAATGCATTGTAATACATTTTAATGCCACTGTCTCACTCTGCTGTACCAGCGCTGAAACTGGCTACGCCGGCTGCTACTGCATGCGCCTGCGTCTGTGACACCTGTGCGCCGGCTCTGCTGCTTTCCGCAGACTTGCCGGCCCGGGCGCTGCCACCAGCAGGCTCGTAAACTGTTAATGATGACTGTGTGCATTGCCTGCTATAATGTATCGTACTATCCTGCTCCGTGCTGGCTCCATTGAAATTCCCGGCGCCCGCGGCGCGGCTGTCACTTAGTGAGTCATCACTCACTACCAGGCCTGAGGTCAGACCGACCCCCGACCGAGGCTGTGCTCTTATGATCGGGCCACCCACGTCACGAGTGAGCGGGCGGCAGTTATGTTTTCCTAGCGTTTGGCAGCTAAAGAGTTGAGTGCTCACTCACACCGTTAGTAATGTTGTGCCCCGATTCGTTGGTGCCTCGGAGTGATCATGCGGCATGCCGAGCGAGTCCGCCGGACCTCACCCAGCCGACTGTGTGTGCGGCCTGTGCGGCAGCTGGCTTTCATGCCACCCGCGAGTCCCTGGATCGGGCCGGTGCCGGAGAAGTCGTGGCGGCTGGCCCATCATACAGTGGCGGCTTGCTCTGAGTGCCTGTCACTCATGGACAAATATTTATAATTTTTTTAAGGATAGTATTTTTTAATTCACAGCGTCGTGGCTGCTGAGCCTGTTATCTCCAGTTGAGCCTGCTCAATGGGTTCCCTGGACGGGCTACACATTTATTTACCGTATTAGTAGCATTAGTCTTGACTAATTAATGGCGGCCAACTGACGACCAGCCGGGACACGCAAGGTAGTAAAGGTGAATCTGGAAGCGGGCGGACAGCAACCAGTGAAAAAAATGTACAAGGCCAAGAAAATCACAAGCACGCCTGCCCAGGCCGGCGCTTCGGACCCCATCACCCCACTGTAACTGCAGCCCCTGGCCCCCCACCCAGCCTGGCCCGGCCAAAAACACCTTCTGTCTCAGCCTTGCCGCGGTGACTAGGGGAGCACATATCACGAGATCCGTTTTGTTTTTGTGAAACTTCTGCCACACATTGCACCTGGAGCTCACCTGGGGTGTGGTGGGTGCTTCGGTTAAAGAACATGAGGTTAAAACCAAAGCTAGTGGCGCTGCATTCTTCGTGTGCCCAGGAGTTTTCATGCAACTAATGCAAATGTCAAGACAGCTCTGGTGAATGATGGAGTGCGGGGGCAAGAGCAGCTTTTGTTGAGTGACAGTTTTCCCAAAAGAATATGAACCACGCATATTCTCAAAACTCTATTTTATGAGGATTAGCTGTGAGTTACTGCTTTTCATTTGGTTTGTGCCCTTCCATTCCTAGTGGTTTGCAGCAGTTTTAAGATCTCCCTAGAGTCTCTTGTTGCTCAAGTTGGTGTAATTTCTGATATTTATATGTTTTCCTCGTGGTCATTGCTTGATTTTGCTCCCGAGAAAGTGTCACTCGTAGTCATTGAATGTCACTCATATTTACAGTGAAATTATGAAAATGTCACGCATAAGCAATCTGAAACCTTGGCAGCTTTGTTTCTTCAAAATGTGCTCAGGGAGAGAGCACCCCAAATCCTTTTTGGTGAAAGCAAACTTGCTTCATTTAATTCAATCCGGCCTGCGATGCTGTTAGTAGTCGGTGGGCGGCGCTAGTGAGGGAAATGGGTGGTGCCAGTAGGGAAATAGGTGGTGGCCTGATATAAAATGTGGGCACCTGCGTTTATTAATTCATGGATTAACCACTGCATTATGGGCAGGTTTCGGAGCAGTTTTGGCTGGCATCTACGCAGAGGAGGGGCGAGAGTGCGTGTGCAAATATGAAAAAATAAAACTTATTTGAACCGACGTCCTCCGCTACGGACCTCTTCCGATGAACTGCATGCTGCTGTGTGGCACCAATCCTAGCGCTGCTCTCCAGCTGTGAGGTCTTGAGGCCTGCACTTACCCTAAAACAGCTGTTTTAAGACAGCTGGGTTAGAGGTTTCACATTGCGCATGTCTGGCTGGCCGTCGCAAGAGAGATGCGCACATTGAAAAGTGCAAGAGTAGCAGCCCCACCCCCATCCTGACGCTCAGTTCAGAACGGGAGCATGAAAAATACATGGTAACATATTACTATTTTATTTTTCATCTTTGGGGGTAATTTAAGTGCGGTGACGCTCCTACGCTCCAACGGAGCAGCCGCCCTGTCTCTGAGGCAGCCTGTTAAGAGCGGTTTTGGGAGTTGTGTGGTCTCTCGGGTGCGTGACTGGATAATATGGGAGGCCGTCTCTCTGGCAGGCTGGAGGTTCCGAGCGCCTTAACATTGCTTACTCCTCGCTAAGAGGAGACAGTATTGTGGTCTAATGCACCAATTTAGATACTGGGAACAGCTGTGTGAGAGCTGATGGTGGCAAAGCTGCATTTATTCAAAGACATAACAATTTAAAGAATTCCCCAGAAACAACTAACTTTAAAATAAATTTTAAGTTCAGTGCATTCACAACCCTCTCTTTTTCTCAAATGAGGTCTTTCAGGCTTGCTTTTGCGCAACGGCTTTAATTGCGAAATTACCTTAATTTTAAACCCATCCTTCTGGGGTTCTCTGATCTGTTTCGGGTGGCTTGCCACTCACTCTTCCGTAATCTAAATTAAGGTAGTTTAATTTATAACATATTTCAGGATACTTATGAAGTGCTGCAGAGAACCTACAATGTAATGCGAAATTGTGTAGCGACAAAATCTCCTATTTCTATATCTCTTCATTTTTATCTTTTTGTGAGTTCATTTAGCATATTATCAAACTAAACCAAATTTGCAAAATCTGCACTTTCATTTCAATTAGAATATACGGCCTTTTCTTCGAAGAATCTAGTGGGTTATTGGCAATGCTAATTTCTGGGCGGAAAGTGATGTGTGCTGTAAAACGAATTTAGCATGATACGAAAACAACTCATTAATTTTGTACAAACTATCCAAGACAGAATTCCAGAATTAAGAAAGATCTCAAAAATTAGCTTTTTGCACTTACACTAGGCGAGGAAGTCAATAAAGCGTGATCAGCGTTATGTTTACCTTTCATTGCACACGGGCTGATTCCATTCACCATTTCTCCTTATGGGGTCTTCAGAATTCATTATGTATTGAAGGATCAGGAATGTAACATAAATATGGGCTTATTTCAAACTCTACCCTATGCTCCATCAACGACGCTTAATAAACTACTACTTCCTTATGCAGCTGATCGTTAGAGGAGCTAATAAGAAGGTACTTCTTTTAAGATATGCTTTATACCCTCCTAAAGGTTCTCAGTGGTGTGATGAGATCCCTTAAAGGGCATAAGACCGAGATTTTACTTCTTGCAATGCATGACGGGATTTCATCACACATCAAGTGTACACTCAACTAAAATGTGTTTCATCAAGTGTACACTCTGCTAAGATGTGTTATCATCAAGTGTAAGCTCAACTAAGGTACCTGATATCATCATGCATATGCTCTGCTAAGATGTGTTATCATTAAGAGAACATTCTGCTAAGATATGTTATTATCAAGCTTAAGCTCAAAGTAAGGTACATGTACGCTCTGCTAAGATGTGTTAGCAACAAGTGTAAGCTCTGCTAAGATGTGTTATTATCAAGCGTAAGCTCAACTAAGGTACGTGTTATTATCAAGCGTAAGCTCAACTAAGGTACGTGTTATTATCAAGCGTAAGCTCAAAGTAAGGTACATGTACGCTCTGCTAAAATGTGTTATTATCAGGCGTAAGCTCAACTAAGGTACGTGTTATCATCAAGCGTAAGCTCTGCTAAGATGTGTTATTATCAAGCGTAAGCTCAACTAAGGTACATGTTATCATCAAGCGTATGTTCTGCTAAGATGTGTTATCAACAAGCGTAAACTCTGCTGAGTTGTGTTACTATCAAGCGTAAGCTCAACTAAGGTACGTGTTATCATCAAGTGTACCCTCTGCTAAGATGTGTTTGTTGGAAACAGCCCACTCCCACTCCGCAGGGTGGTGGTGGACTCCCCGAACACACTGTGGTAGCTTGGCTCGAGTGGTCAGGAAACAGGCGCAGTGCTAAGCATACAATACACCCAAACAATAACCATGCGTGCATCCGTTCCAAAAACGACTCTACACCGTAAAAATTATGAAAATATTCTTTCTTTATCTTTTTCTCTTAGTTGCTGATTGGAAAAATAAATAGGTCAATCACAATATACAAATTTCAATTAGTGCAGGTCAAATAAATATTGGCTGTTTGATGAAATAAATAGGGGTGATCATAAATAACAGGGCATAAATACAAGTGCAATATATACAGACAATTAAATACTTTGAGGCAATAAATACTGTACCAATAAATATTGTACACCAACAAGTCCTGTGGACCTATAAATATAGTGCAGCAATAAATAGGTAAAACTCAATAAATACAGTACCCCCAATAAATAATTAAAAGTATACAGCAACCCTCATGTAATCAGTTGACTTCTCAATTCTTAAGGGCTGATTTGGCCCAGGCACAGCTTGTAGGGTTGTGGAAGGCTTGAGGGGGGAGGCTACTCCCTGGCTGAGACAAGGCTGAGGCCTAAACTGAGGTAGATCAAAGGGGGGAATACCAGTGCCCTGGCTTTCTCTCTCCACACAACCTCTCTAGGTTAGTCCCAGTTCACCCCAGGCACAGTCAGGTTGGTTTCAGCACCTCCCTAGCCCCTTAGAGCAGTCTCTCAGGTCTCCACAGGGCCTTAGGCGCCCTCTACTCCACTTACTGCCCTTTTTCTGATGTTCCGACGCCGCTGGAGTCGTGTCGACGCCGTGAGGCGGTTCCGGTTCGGTCTCGGCGGCCTCGGCACAATGTCAGTTCTTTGACGACGCCGGTAGGCGGTTCCGGTCCGATGTCGGCGGCCTCGGTTCGATCTCTACCTCCGATTCGACGGCGTCGGGCAGTCTCTTCACGATGTCGACTTCGGGCGGCTCCGGTCCGATGGCGCTCTCGGCTCCGATGACGTCGGCCGGCCTGGCCTCGATGTCGACTTCCGGCGACTCCGGGGTGCGATCCTCACCCCCGACCTCCGGTGCTCCTCCTCTCAGGTTCCGGGCGACTCCGGAGTGCGATCCTCACTCCCGACCTCCGGTTCACCTCTACCTCGGTCTCCGACGACTCCGGAGGGCGGACTTCACTCCTCCGATGACGCCGCTCGCTCGACCTCGGTTCACTTCCTCCTCGACCTCTGGTATTCCTCACGACCTCTGTCGGCGCCCTCTCACGACCTCGGGCGGCTCCGGGTACGACGTCTGCTACTTCAGTCAGCGCCGCTTCTCCACCTCGGGCTCCAGGTCTTCAGGCTACTCGACGCCGGACTCCAGGGAAACCAGTTTCCAGGTCAGGATCTTCCTGCTTTCTGCTTCTAAGGCCTGTTCCTGCTGTTCAGGTCCTTAGGATGAGTTTTTCTGTCTTCTTCCCACACAGGGCTACAGGCTGGGATCCATCAGTAGGGACAAGTATCAAGGGTGGGTTTATGGACCCCACTCCAGGCACAAGTTTCCACCCCTGCTGCTTCACTCCTTCCTCCTTCACTGTTGTGCTCCTCTCTCTTCACCAGTCAGGTGCCAACTGCCAGCTCCAACTGCCAACTCACTCTCTTAACCTCCCAACATTCTAAACCGCCTCCAACGGTCACAGGGTTCTGGAATCTCCTGGAATGTTCTGGAAGGTGCTGGTAGGTTCCAGTGGATGCTGGTGATGTCACAGGTGGCCACCATTTTGTGCTCCAGGCCCTCAGACAGAAGTTTCAGGGGTAGCTAAAATGGTTCCCTGAATCTGTAGCAACACGAAAAAGTCTGGTGGTTCCCAAAAAGGAAAAATTCAAACAGGGTTTGAGGCAAAAGTGGGACAAAATAAATAATGATGAGGAGGGACCACCCAAAGGGCTGACAGGTCTAACACGCGTCCCCCCCAGCTGAAAGTGGGGAGAGCTACCCAACCCCTTGGGAGTTCTCATCACTAAGGCGGAAATACCTTGAGAGACCGTCTGCATTGGCGTGGTCCACTCCAGGCCGATGTTCCACCTGAAAGTCCATCCCCTGTAGGGAAATAGACCACCTCAACAACTTGGGATTCTCCCCCTTCATTTGCATCAGCCAACGAAGGGGTCTGTGGTCGGTCTGAACCAGGAAGTGCGATCCAAACAGGTATGGCCGCAACTTCTTCAGTGCCCATACCACTGCAAAGGCTTCACGCTCTATTGCACTCCACTTCTGTTCCCTGGGAAGTAGTCTCCGGGATAGGAAGACCACGGGTTGATCCAGACCCTCTTCGTTGAGTTGCGATAACACTGCCCCAATGCCATGTTCTGATGCATCTGTCTGGACAATGAACTCCTTGGAAAAGTCTGGGGCCCTTAAGACCGGGGCCTCGCACATGGCTTTCTTCAATCTCACAAAGGCCTGCTGACAGGCCTCCGTCCAGACTACCCGTCGAGGTTGTTTCTTGGACGTGAGCTCCGTGAGGGGGGCTACGATGGTACCGTACCCCTTCACGAAGCGGCGGTAATATCCCGTGAGGCCCAAAAATGCTCGGACCTCAGTCTGTGTCTTGGGGGGTTCCCAGGCCATGATGGCCTCGATCTTCGCCTGGAGGGGTTGCACCGCTCCCCTACCCACCAAGTGTCCAAGGTACACTACCGACCCCTGCCCGATCTGGCACTTGCTGGCCTTGATCGTCAATCCAGCTTGTCGCAGGGCCTGGAGAACAGCTTGCAGGTGTCGCAAGTGATCCTCCCAGCTGTTACTGAAGACGGCTATGTCATCCAGATAAGCAGCAGAGAAACTCTCCATTCCGGTGAGGATCTGGTTTACCAGGCGCTGAAACGTGGCAGGTGCGTTCTTGAGCCCAAAGGGCATCACACAGAACTGGTAGTGGCCATTGGGCGTGGAGAAGGCTGACCTTTCCCTTGCTCCATCAGTCAAAGAGATCTGCCAGTACCCCGAAGTAAGGTCAAAGGTACTTAGATATTGGGCAGCTCCCAGCCGGTCAATCAATTCATCCGCCCTAGGGATCGGATGAGCATCAGTTTTTGTCACAGAGTTCAGTCCCCGGTAGTCCACACAGAACCTCAGTTCTGGTTGGGCACCCGGTGGTGCAGCTTTCGGTACTAACACCACCGGACTGGACCAGGGGCTGCTAGAAGGTTCAATCACTCCTAGCTCCAGCATCTTAGTGACTTCACTATGAATGCTAGCCTTCACCTTGTCTGACATCCGGTAGATCTTGGACTTCACAGGTGGGCTGTCTCCTGTGTCCACGTCATGGACGCACAGGTGAGTCCTACCCGGGACAAGGGAGAACAACGAAGAGTACTGCCCCAGGACCTGGCGACAGTCCTCCTGCTGTTCAGGAGTTAGAGATGGGGAGAGAATCACTCCCTCCACCGACCCATCCTTTTCTTGAGACGCAAACAGATCAGGGAGAGGCTCGCTTTCCACGTCCTCTCCTCCGTCAGTCACCATCATCAAGATGACTTCGGGCCTCTCGTGGTGGGGTTTGAGGCGGTTGGCATGCAGCACCCGCAGGGGCTGACGAGGGGTCTTCAGGTCCACCAAGTAGGTAGCCTTACCCTTCTTCTCCAACACCTCAAAGGGTCCTGACCAGCGATCCTGGAGGGCACTAAGCTCTCCCGGTTCGATCACCCACACCTTCTGGCCAGGCTCCAACTCCACCGGGTGAGCGTTGTGGTCATACCACGCCTTCATTACTGCTTGGCTGGCTTCCAAGTTGTCAGAAGCTTGCTTCCACAACTTAGCCATTTGGCTCCGGAAGGCCAGCATGTAGCTCACCACATCCTGGGGAAGCTTTCTGGGCGTTCTTTCCCATCCGTCTCTCACCAGGTTAAGAGGTCCACGTACAGGGTGCCCATACAGAAGCTCGAAGGGGCTGAAGCCCACTCCCTTCTGTGGCACTTCCCTGTAAGAAAAGAGTAAACAGGGTAGGAGGACGTCCCATTTCCTCCGCAGGCTTTCAGGCAGACTTCTGATCATGCCTTTTAAGGTTTTGTTAAACCTTTCCACCAGACCATTGGTCTGGGGGTGGTAAGGAGTTGTGAACCGGTAGGTCACTCCACACTCCTTCCACATTGCCCGCATATATGCTGACATGAAGTTGGTCCCCCTGTCGGACACAACTTCCTTGGGAAAACCCACTCGGGTAAAGATTCCCATCAGGGCCCTAGCCACAACAGGTGCTGTTATGGTCCTCAGAGGTATTGCCTCTGGGTACCGTGTGGCATGATCCACCAGAACCAGGATAAACCTGTGACCAGCTGTAGTCGGGGGATCTAATGGACCCACAATGTCGATGCCCACCCTTTCAAAGGGGGTGCTAACGACAGGAAGTGGTTCCAGGGGAGCTTTCAGCTTCACCCCTGTTTTCCCACTGGCTTGGCAAGACACACATGTCCAGCAGTAGGTATCGGACGACACTTTCATCTGAGGCCAATAAAAGTGTGGGACAAGACGGGCGAAGGTCTTGTCTTGCCCCAAGTGTCCTGCCAATGGTATCTCGTGAGCCAACTCCAGAAGGAAGGCTCGATAACGTTGAGGAACTACCAAGGCTCGTGACGATCCGTGTAGGGGGGCCTTGGGTTCACTGTAGAGGAGGCCGTCCTCCCAGTAAACACTGTAGTTCCCTTCAACGTTCCCTGCTGCCTGGGCTTCGGCCTGTCGCCTCAGCCCCTCAAGGGTAGGGCACTCCCTCTGGCCCTGGCAGAATTCCTCCCTGGACGGGCCTCCCTCCACGTGCCACTCGGCCGGGATGGGTAGGTCCTCCAGGTTGGTAACGTCCCCCACCGCAGACTCCTGGTCCACCACCTCCGGTGGCCTATCCGTCCTACGGGGTGGGGACGCCGAGGCAGGCTCCTCCTGTCCTCGGTTCTTCCCTTGACTGGCAGCTGGCTGGGCCTTTGTTCCAGGCTCCAGCCGAAATGAACTCCCTCTTCGGGTAGTCGTGGACCTTGTGCTAACACAGGCCCAGTCAGGTGTACCCAGCATCTCGGTGTGAGTCCGGTATTCCACCTCCTTCCAAGCGTTGTGCTCCATGTCATTCCCCAGCAGACAATCGACTGGCACGGCAGGGCTTACGGCAACTCGAAGTGAACCTGCAACCCCCCCCCATTCAAAGGGAACCTCGGCCACGGGATAGTGACCTGTTCTGCCGTCAGCCATCGCGGCTGGGTGGAGTACATCGGGAATTACCTGCTCTGGAGACACCAGTTGACTACGCACCATAGTCATACTGGCTCCTGTGTCTCTCAGAGCCTCCCCTCTTTGGCCGTTGATGGTGATCCACTGCCCATACTTTGCGGTATTTGCGGGCACCTGGATCTTAGGAACCATCTCCCGTTCTCCCAGGGACACTAAAGTGACACCCGCCCACTCCCTTCCCCTAGTTAAGGGCATCTCCTCCCCGAGCACTACACTAGCTACTCCGGGGGGCTTTCCTCCAGTGGGAGGGGGTGATCGTTTCTGACACTTCGGATCTCCTTTATAGTGTCCAACGCCACCGCACTCGTAGCAATGGACAACCCTTGGCTGCTGACTCTGGCCAGGATTAGGGTTTCTGGGTGGGTTAGCCTTAGAGGTGAATCCTGTTCCCTTCCCTTGGAAGTTATTTTGGGGGCCTTTGGAGAACTCCTTTTTCTTTTCCCCTCCCTCTTTCTTCTGGGGGGCGCCCTGTCCGGCCTTTTGAGTATCCCCTCCAGTCCCCCTTGTGGACACCCGGGTACTAGCCCAAATGTCCGCCTCCTCAGCAAGCTTCCGGGGACTGGTCAGCTTGCTATCCACCAGGTGTTGCCGCAGTTCAGGGAAACATTTCTCGAGTAGGTGTTCCTTCAGTACTAGGTCGAACAACTCCTCGTAGTTCCTCACTTCACTGCCCTGAATCCAACCTTCCATTGCCTTCTTCGCATAGTCCAGGAAGTCCACCCAATTCTGCGTGCCCAGCTTGTGACTACCCCTGAACTTCTGTCTGTACTTTTCAGGTGTTAGTCCAAACTTTCTGATGAGCGCCAGTTTCATGGTGGGGTAGTGGGTTTGCTCATCCTCTTCGAGGGCCAATAAAGCATCCCTACCAGCTGGAGGCATGTACTTATACAATCCCCCTCCCCAGTACTTCTCTGGAACCCCATGGGCCCTCAATGAGACCTCATAGGCCGCTAGCCACTTGGCGATATCGTCGCCCACTCCATAGCTAGCCACTATGTCCTTTGGCAGGTATGGTTTAGATTCCCTGGTGATCTCTTGGGTTTGGCTGCCACCATTAGGAACAGGTTGTGCCCCGATTCTCAAGATCTGAAGATCTATTTCTTTCAGTCGCAATTCATGGGCCATCCTCTGCTCCTCCTTCTCCTTCTCCAGCCTTGCTAAGTCCCATGTGAGCTGTCTTTTCTCCCTCCGGTCCGTTAGCTCCACTTCAGACAAGCCACCGCTAGAGGCACTGCTGCCCTTCCTAGAAATGGTTCTGGGCCCTGCTGACAGGTTCCCCACCTCAGGTTGGTACATCTCAGCCCCCTCGGGGTCAGGCTCTCCATCCCTGTCTTCCTCCTCAGCCTTGCTTTCCCTGCGTGCCTCCCCCCAAGCCCTTAAGCTGGTTTGGAGTGCACCCTTCTTTGCTCCTGGGGGACAGTACACCCCCTCCCGCTGGCAAAACTCCCTGAGTTGGGCCACAGTGTACGTTTCTAGATTTTCTAGTACAAACTCCATCTTGCCCACTCAGGTTAGAGGACAGGTTTTGTGCAGTAACTATGCAGGGGGGTACCTTTAATAATACCTCCTCCCACCACCAGAGTAAATTTGGAAAAAACAAAAACCCACAATTAGGAAGGCCGCTTTGAGAAAACTCCCGGTGTAGGCCTATGGACTACCCACAGTTATTGTTGAGTATACGTAGGCACAGCTCTATCCCACCACTGAACACCAATTTATGTTGGAAACAGCCCACTCCCACTCCGCAGGGTGGTGGTGGACTCCCCGAACACACTGTGGTAGCTTGGCTCGAGTGGTCAGGAAACAGGCGCAGTGCTAAGCATACAATACACCCAAACAATAACCATGCGTGCATCCGTTCCAAAAACGACTCTACACCGTAAAAATTATGAAAATATTCTTTCTTTATCTTTTTCTCTTAGTTGCTGATTGGAAAAATAAATAGGTCAATCACAATATACAAATTTCAATTAGTGCAGGTCAAATAAATATTGGCTGTTTGATGAAATAAATAGGGGTGATCATAAATAACAGGGCATAAATACAAGTGCAATATATACAGACAATTAAATACTTTGAGGCAATAAATACTGTACCAATAAATATTGTACACCAACAAGTCCTGTGGACCTATAAATATAGTGCAGCAATAAATAGGTAAAACTCAATAAATACAGTACCCCCAATAAATAATTAAAAGTATACAGCAACCCTCATGTAATCAGTTGACTTCTCAATTCTTAAGGGCTGATTTGGCCCAGGCACAGCTTGTAGGGTTGTGGAAGGCTTGAGGGGGGAGGCTACTCCCTGGCTGAGACAAGGCTGAGGCCTAAACTGAGGTAGATCAAAGGGGGGAATACCAGTGCCCTGGCTTTCTCTCTCCACACAACCTCTCTAGGTTAGTCCCAGTTCACCCCAGGCACAGTCAGGTTGGTTTCAGCACCTCCCTAGCCCCTTAGAGCAGTCTCTCAGGTCTCCACAGGGCCTTAGGCGCCCTCTACTCCACTTACTGCCCTTTTTCTGATGTTCCGACGCCGCTGGAGTCGTGTCGACGCCGTGAGGCGGTTCCGGTTCGGTCTCGGCGGCCTCGGCACAATGTCAGTTCTTTGACGACGCCGGTAGGCGGTTCCGGTCCGATGTCGGCGGCCTCGGTTCGATCTCTACCTCCGATTCGACGGCGTCGGGCAGTCTCTTCACGATGTCGACTTCGGGCGGCTCCGGTCCGATGGCGCTCTCGGCTCCGATGACGTCGGCCGGCCTGGCCTCGATGTCGACTTCCGGCGACTCCGGGGTGCGATCCTCACCCCCGACCTCCGGTGCTCCTCCTCTCAGGTTCCGGGCGACTCCGGAGTGCGATCCTCACTCCCGACCTCCGGTTCACCTCTACCTCGGTCTCCGACGACTCCGGAGGGCGGACTTCACTCCTCCGATGACGCCGCTCGCTCGACCTCGGTTCACTTCCTCCTCGACCTCTGGTATTCCTCACGACCTCTGTCGGCGCCCTCTCACGACCTCGGGCGGCTCCGGGTACGACGTCTGCTACTTCAGTCAGCGCCGCTTCTCCACCTCGGGCTCCAGGTCTTCAGGCTACTCGACGCCGGACTCCAGGGAAACCAGTTTCCAGGTCAGGATCTTCCTGCTTTCTGCTTCTAAGGCCTGTTCCTGCTGTTCAGGTCCTTAGGATGAGTTTTTCTGTCTTCTTCCCACACAGGGCTACAGGCTGGGATCCATCAGTAGGGACAAGTATCAAGGGTGGGTTTATGGACCCCACTCCAGGCACAAGTTTCCACCCCTGCTGCTTCACTCCTTCCTCCTTCACTGTTGTGCTCCTCTCTCTTCACCAGTCAGGTGCCAACTGCCAGCTCCAACTGCCAACTCACTCTCTTAACCTCCCAACATTCTAAACCGCCTCCAACGGTCACAGGGTTCTGGAATCTCCTGGAATGTTCTGGAAGGTGCTGGTAGGTTCCAGTGGATGCTGGTGATGTCACAGGTGGCCACCATTTTGTGCTCCAGGCCCTCAGACAGAAGTTTCAGGGGTAGCTAAAATGGTTCCCTGAATCTGTAGCAACACGAAAAAGTCTGGTGGTTCCCAAAAAGGAAAAATTCAAACAGGGTTTGAGGCAAAAGTGGGACAAAATAAATAATGATGAGGAGGGACCACCCAAAGGGCTGACAGGTCTAACAGTGTTGTGATCAAGCGTAAGCTCAACTAAGGTACGAGGTATCATTAAGCATTCACTCTGCTAAGATGTGTTATCGTTCGGCGTACATTCTGCTCATATGTGTTATTATCAAGCGTAAGCTTGAACTCAGTTACGTGTTATCATCAAGCGTACGCTCTGCTAAGATGCGTTATCATGAAGCGTAAGCTCTGCTAAGATGTGTTATCATCAAACGTAAGCTCAATTAAGGTACAAGTTATCATCAAGCATACACTCTGCTAGGATGTGTTATCGTGAGGCGTTGGCTCAACTAAGGTAACTGTTATCATCAAGGATACACTCTGCTAAGATCGTACATTCTGCTCATACGTGTTATTATCAAGCGTAAGCTCGAACTCAGTTACGTGTTATCATCAAGCATACGCTCTGCTAAGCTGTGTTATCATCATGCATAAGCTTTGCTAAGTTGTGTTATTATCAAGCGTAAACTCAACTAAAGTACGTGTCATCATCAAGTGTACGCTCTGCTAAGATGTGTTATCATCAAAGATTTGGAATATCATTAAATGTACACTACTAAGAAGCGAGGTCCTATCGAGCAGACATGTTGGAGAGCATGTCAGCACCACTGGAGCAACCCTTCAATAACAGGCCTTGGTTAGGGGTGCACAAAGAACTCCCCTATACTCATTTGATTCGGATAAGCACATCTTTTGGTCCCATTGCCCGTGATCAAGATCCTATCCAATGACAGGGCCAACACAAAGTTTTCATAAAGATGAAATTCAACATTACCTGTTTGTCAGCCAAACAATGATATCTCGCAAAGCTGTCCAACAATTCTCTGAATCATTTATCTTGAAGGACTGATATTTCAAACGGATGATAGATCAAGATGCAACAAAACTTAATATCACAAACAGCAAAAGATGTAGACATATTGTTAGACTGTTTATCAGAGAAAGGTTTAATAGAACATAACATGCAATGGAATAGCCAGGATATGGTGGTAAATCTTCTTGACCTAAAAGAGGGCATTAAGTGGCAATAACACCCTGTATGGAAAGTTTTGAGTTGAGTGACCAATCAGAATGCTCCCTCTGCAGGCTTTAGCTGCTCAAGGGGCATCACAGGGCTGCCTGTCGCCTGTTCATCAGAATCTTGAGTCATGTGATGCAATATAGTACCTCAACCAATCAGATTGTGGCCCTCACAGGTTTTCCTTCTGCTGCTTAGCCTACCTCAAGTTCCTCATTGTATGTCACGGCAGACTGTCCGCCAACCAACGTTGCTTAGCGTGCAATGCGTGCATATTAGAATTAATTTGATAAAACTCTACTGCTCGCAGCACAAATGTACTAATAGCATTTAAGAATGTTCTGGAGAGAATCATCATTTAGACAACTACCCTTCATCCTTAGAGGTGCGCCTTGGGCACGTGTTTTAGGTGGTGAATAATTTTATCTTGATAAAACCCCATGGAATGTTCATTAATGATACAATTTTGAGCGCTCTTCATATTGACTGAGTTGGCAGAATCAGACAGCATCAAAGGGATTTGACACAATCACAAAGCCAAACATATGGGCCCTTCCCTTTGTGTTCACAACACTCTGGCAGGCTCAGCATTGCCAGCCTGGCAGCATGCTAATGCTATCAAGCTGAAATCCCTGCGGGAGGCTAGGAGGTATGATTTTTGTGCATTCTTTCTTTTTTAAATTGTTTTCTAGAGAAAATCATTATGGGCTCAATTAAAAGATGCCGGGTGTTCCCTGGCGGTAACACCGCACCTGGCACCAGGAGTATGGTGATGCCAGGTCCCACTATTACTGCGTAAACATAAACTGGTACTAAAATTGGAATTAGCATGCGGAAATCAGCAATTTTCCATATATAAACCTGTACTTCTCTCTTTTTAGCAGGGACAATGTCTTCCAGGAAGGACCTGGAGGATTTGCTCTTGGTAAATATAAATCGGTATTACTGCACCCCAAAACCAGGTGTGGCAATTCTGCACCACATGCAATCCACATTGGTGCATGCAACTCCTCTCAGCGGCACCCGTCGAGAATACCCGCCTCGCATAATGAGGGGTCAACGGCTTATGTCAGACTGGGATTCCTTTTCCACCTTTGTTGAAAAGGTAGATGTTCTAAGTGCTGCAAGAAGGGAGAAGCCAATTTATGTTCCTTAAGCAAATAAGATATGGTGGAAATTGTTGAGCTGATGTTTATGTTTTATTAAGCTTGGACGTTTCACTGTTATTTAGTTGTATATATGTATTGAGTACTGTTAATGAACTTTTTTTTATTGTTTTAAAGTGTACTTTATGGTTGGTTTAGTCAACCGAATAAGGTAAGCCTTGACTCGACTTGAGAAGCAACAAGTGATAGGTGTACGTGCTTGAATCCGTTGAAATCATTAGCAATTACTCTGGTTGGAATTCCATTCCATTGTTTTTTTTTATTTGTGACGGAATGGCAACAAATGGACTGGAACATAAGCAATCTCAGACTGCAAGATGCATCTTGAGGCTCACTGGGCAACAAAATGCTGGACTCACTTCTGGGCATGCCTCTGTGGGTGAGAATTGAAAAACTGGTGGATGGAATTACTTAAAGCATTTTAACCGGTGTATTTTACTCTGGGTGGTGCTTCATTGCATGGTTTCTTTGATTACTGTGCCAAAACAAAGCAAGACACCCATTTTTAAATCACTATAGGCCCTGACCCACAATAGACTGTGAAACAAAGAAGGCCACAGAGAGCTGGCAGGCAAGTTGATTTCAGTTCATTGTTTCTCAGTTTCTTTTCCTTTCCAAATTATGCAGAGCTCCCACGTTTCCAAAGTCAATGTTTGAGTTGAACTTCCAGTCCAAGTATTGTACTTATCACATCATCCATTCAGGAACAATTGGATTGGATGAGTCCTGAGTGATGAATTATTCATGCAAGGATGGGGGAAACGTGAGAGCTCAGACCAAAGCCCTTTGCTGTAAACCCACCCTCTGAACTGAAGTTAATGCTACTGAATTAAGTACAGTGTTCCCCATTTCATTTAGCAATTCCAGATTTCACGAATCCACATTAAAATTGCCATAGATTCTCCTGAAACAGTCGCCACTTATGAGTTGACTTAGGAATGGCAGGAAAATCCATTTTCTCACAGATTCTATTGAACATAATAATATAGAGTAACAACATGACACTGTCACTCGTTTATATCCATCTGTATCCAGATTTACTGGGGGGGGGGGAGGTGGGGCGTTGCACAAATGATGCAAGTCATCATTAAACCCTGTACAATTGAATGTTTTTTTCAAATAAATTTTCTGTAACTTCATCTTTCAGCTGCATCCAGACTTCCAATCAGCTCTTTGGTAGCCGGTACCTAGCAGAGAATCTGTTGTCATTTTATGTCGCTAATGAATTTTTAATATCATCTTGCCAAAATGCTAACTCTATCTTTCCCTAAGTATATTTACCTTTAAGGTATTGTGGTAGTCAATAGTTGGACTGCAAAATTTTCGTAGGATATGTTGTGCGCGGTATTGTGGCGTACAACCAGCAGGGTCTAGTAGCTACAAAACTAGACGTGCCCCAGGCTATCTCACTGAAAAGAAACATCTCTGCACCAAACCTTCTTTTGTGCATCCACCGGAATCTGAAACTGCCTGAAGCTTCCAGAGGCCTTTGCAGCAGAGCCCGGAACATTCCCCTCTTGAAGACTCGTCTTTGCAGATGAATCGCATCCCTTTGAGTCATGTATCCTGTAACCTGCTGTACAGTGAGTTTACTGAAGGCCCTGTCTCTCCTGGTCCTCGATGTGACGTCTTAGTTTGCACAGGTTCTCTGGTTTGCACTGTGCACAGACCTGAAACCGATACATTATTTCCGATTCCATAATGGTTTTGTGTGTAATCAGTGCACTGCTTGTAGGGCACAGAGGATAAGAACTGAGCACCCCACTATCACCCCCAATGAGCCCTCTTCTCTCATCAATCAATCAATCAATCAATCAATCAATCAATCAATCAATCAGTTAATTTGTAAAGTGCACTACATACCCGCAAGGGTTTCAAGGCGCTGAAGGGAGGGGAGGGGGTGCTGTTGCTACTGGTCGAACAGCCAGGTCTTGAGTTGTCTCCTGAAGGTTAGAAGGTCTTCGGTTTGTCGTAGGATGAGGGGGAGGGTGTTCCAGGTCTTGGCGGCGCGGTAGGAGAAGGATTTGCCTCCGGCTGTGGTCTTTCGGATGCGTGGGACGGTAGCCAGGGAGAGGTCTGCAGAGCGGAGTTTCCTGTTGGGTACGTAGAAGGAGAGTCGGCTGTTGAGATAGGCTCATCAGCCACTTTTTTCTACTTTCTAGGCTGCCCAATGAAATACCACCACCCACCCCTCGCTCAGCAAAACTCAGAGACTGCCTTATGAGGGAGAGGGAGGCAGGCATTGCATAGCATCCCAATATTCTGTTTCACATTCTAATTACTTCAGATGTGCCAGCGAGGTAGTTTGAGGGTAGGCCTCAAAGGAAAATAATATAGTATACAAAAAAGTGATGGATGGAATGTTGAATTAATCGTAGCCACTGGTAATTACTCGGGCCGCATGCCAATCCATCGTTATTTCACTCACCATGCCAAATCAGTTTCGGTCAAGCTATTTGCAAATCAGTCTTGACCCTGCTCCAATGGGAAAAATCCAGCCTTACTGCCAGGCCAGGTCCTACCTAAACCGGAACGCAAGCAACCCAGGACCGGTTTCGCTCTGCTTAGGTCTCATCAGCCAGGTATAGCTTTGTTCCAATGACAGATGCCCATCCCACTCAGGGCAACACACTATACTATACATAAAAGTGATGGATGGAATGCTTTAATTATTTTCAGCCATTGGTAATTATTCAGAGCCACATCCAAATCCATCAATATTTTGCACACAATGCCACTTCCTTGTAGACCCAGCTATATGCAAATCAGTCTTGACCCTGCTCCAATGGGAAACAGTCCTGCCCTAACTGCAATGCCGGGTCCTACCTGAACACATGCAACCCAAGACCCGTGATCCCTACTTGGGCTCAACAACCAGGTAGTGCTTACACACTGTGCATCTGGAATCAGGCTGTACCTGTGTGATGAGCCCATATCAGGGCGAAACCGCTCCTTCGTTTGCTTGTATTCCTGTCCGGGAAGGACTTGGCTTGGCAGTTTGGGCTGGACGGTTCCCATGAAGAGCAGGGTCATGGCTGATTTGAATATGCCAGTGTCCAAACTGAGGTGGCATGGTGAGCCAAAAACAATGGCTTGGGATGCGGCCCCTAGCCATTGCCAATGGCTGAGAATAGTTCAACAGTCCGTCCATCACCTTGTTGTTTTTGCATTAAATGGCAATTAAATCAGTGTGAAACAAGCATCAAAACCGCTCTTAAACAATTTGTAACATACATTAGAACAAGAAAGAGTGCTTTAAAGTTGCATAACAGCAAATGAATCAACAATACAAATGTGTAGAAGCATACAGATATTAAAAACAATAGGAACATTATTCAGAGGTACCTCATTTGAAGAAAAGCTTCAAGTTGTTTATTTTTTTGTTAAATTAGACTGTTTTGGAGTCTTCGAGCCTCCCAAAAAAGTGTCTTGCAGTGTCTTTCAACAAGACCAAGACTTTGGGTACCACAGCATAGGTGGTTTTGTAGCACATCCTGTTCTTGTAGATGAGCATTGTTATTTTCAGATTTGAAGAAAGAAAAAAATTGCTTTGAGGCTGCAGCGGGCACTTTCATTGCCCAGTACTATCCTCATGCTGTAGTAGGTGCTTTAATTGTGCGGTACTATAACCATGTCATACTATAGCGCGCATTCAAACTCTGGAGCTGTTGAATGCAAAGAGGGTGTCGCGAGGAGTTGGCGGACAGAGAATATTGGGCACATTCATCTCCATCCTAAGCTAGAAGATGTCTCTAGCAACCTTCAGAGCCAATCACAAGTTCATCCCTGGATGCAGGACAAATGGCCTATGGTTGGGGAGCAGAAAAACTGAAATCCTGCTATTTTGGGCCTGTCAACTCAGCCCCCTGCCTTTGTCTTATTCCATTTCAGTGCAACGGGACATCACTCATGCTCAGTACAAGATCCTGTACATTAAAGTGCTGTTCCATAGTGAGTTCTTCTTCACATGCACGGAACGGTATCTCCTGAACAGCGATTCATCACCTGTGATTGCTGTGCGATGTTCTACCACTCCATCACCACTCTGAAATCCGCAGAGAGGTTATGTCCCCTTTGGGTACTGCAAGAGCCTCTAGACGGACCTCCCCTGCAAACCTCACTGCAGAATTCAAATAATAGGTAAGCTTGCTGCTTGTGTCCCATGTGTCCTAAAACATCGCAAACATGTCACACCTGTTCTGAAGTCCACCCATTGGCTGCCAGCCAATTAAAGAACAATCTTCAAATCCCTCTGCTCATCCACAAATCGATATGCGGCTAAACACTGGGCAGCCCTGGCAAGTTGTGTGTCCTTTACCTTACAACCTGAAGCGTAAGGTCTGTCATTAATTACTTACTGCCCATACATCCGATTCATCTGGGGGAAGAGCTTTCCCTGTAAAGGGCTCTTCTATGTGGAATTTTCTGACATGAATTCCAGTTTGGAAACTGAGGGGCATATTTACAAGGGCTTATCGCCACAGGAAAGTCACTTTTAACGACGTTCCTATGGCGCTAGGGGATTCGCCTTATTTACAAGGCGGCGTTAACGTTGCTTAACGCCGCCTTGTGAGGCCATGCCCCCTTTCATGCAGCACTTAGTGTGAAAGGGGCAGGCAATGGGTGCTGTGGTGGGCATTTCGCAACAACATCCACTGCTTTTTTACGCTGCCCCTATTTACAAGGGTGGTGTAAATAGAAGGCAGCACCAAAAATAAGACCAGGGAAAACCTGGTCTCAATCTGGCAAAACTTTTTCAGAATGTCGGAGCGCGCCGTTAGCAATTTTAGCTTAATGCAGCGCTTCGCCACTCTATAGTAAATATGCCCCATAGTTTCTCAAATTCAGCCAGATGTAAAAAAAACTAAAAAAACTTTGTCAGGTGGGGGTATGGTTAGTTGACTCTGTTGTGCTAGTCTTTACTTCTGCCTAGACCCAGGTTTAACTGGTTCGGTACCTTGGACCATCTATCTTCCTTATCTTTCTGGGTCACCTTTAGCTCTGTTGACCCTTCTCTGAGGCTTTACTATTTCTCTATCTTATCTAGCTATATATCAAACATAGGCGAGGACTTAAGCCATCTCATTTTACATTAGTGCTGTCTGATTGACTGCCCAGGAAGTTCTTAAATAACTAATGTATATGGAATTAAGTGGGTTTGCTGGATTCCCACTGATCTTGATTTACATTTTTAAAATGCAAGCAAAAGCCCAGCCATATAGTTTAGTTTTTGATTTTTACATGTTTGTGTTTTGAAGCGAGTAATGCAACAAATCTGGAATGATTTGATATTTTAATGTTTTTTTCAGAGTTTGGGAAGTTTGATGTTAGGAACGAGATGCGTTTTCTACAGGTGGGGGTGTCATATGTCCTGTGCAGGCCCATTGTCTTTTTCCCTATGTTAGCATAAGCTAGATGCAGACTGTTCTTTGCTTTTCGCACGTTACTATACCAACGTATTTTGCTTTTGTGCCACATTGTATATTCACACAGAACCTGCTGTTGTTTTTGCGTTCTGTTCTTTCCTTCGATTTAATTTGAGCACTGTAGACAAGGTCTAACAACAATTCCCTTGTTATTCTGTTTTGGTCAGCCTCTAGCACCTAGACAAGATGCACACATGCAGCTGTTGTTTGGGAACACATTCTCTTTGTCATATAGGTATGCACAGACATGCAAATACACACAGAAGAAATCGCGACTACACCTGAGGTGTAGAACTTTCATCTGTGCATGCTAAGGTATGGGGTCCGTTGCAAACATCCAGAGATCTTTTGATATACAATTACCTTGCTTCTGTAGAAGGAGAGGGGGGTTAGTTTACCCTGTCTAATATAATGACAGATCCTTTTATGATTTATGGTCTAATTACTATGCTGACCATATTTGTGTTAGGCATTTTCCTACTTGTTGTGGCACTTATACTGCATACTAAAGCGGGACAGTTAAAATAAATATTTTGAACTTTTCTCGTGTCTCTGTCTAATCTTAATGGGGATCGGTACGAGAGTGAGAGCGAAAGGGTATGTCCTGTCACCTCGATACCTGAAAGAGTCGGGAGTGTTGTGTTCTGGGGTGACTATCTACATGTTTCTCTGGAAGCGAGTAGGAGGACAAGTGAGACACTATAGCTAGTCGGTCCGGGGCTCATGGGCACTAAGGTGGTGGGATGACTCAATCCCTGCCTACCAAGGTTCTATGGTCCCAAGCATAGTTCTGTGACTCCGCAGAATCCCTGAAACAGGGGAAGGTATCTGTATCTTACCACGTATAGAACAACTATCAGGAATTAGGCTGAGAATGCCAACTCTTTTCACGTATTTAAACAGAATTGTCACTAGTCAAGTCCAGGATTGCATCCGCAGACATAAATGAAAAGGTTTGGAGGACACTGTCAATTTGTGTTGCACCACGTGATTTCTTTAAAAGCCTTTCCTTATCTGTTTGGAATACACCCCCTAAAACAAGCCTTGGCAACAAATAAAGGATTGAGTCACAAAGGGGGCTTCCACAGAAGCAATGGGAGTTGGGCTTGTGACTTAATACAAAGGAACTGAAGACTTGGGAATACCTGGTGCGGCCTGAGCTCTGGCGATAACAGGCCTTGATATCCCCTACTTGACACCAGCAGACTCATGTATAATTAAAAGGTGGAAGCCAGACGGGAAATCACTCTGCAGCGTCTTCAAAGTCTCCATTTATTTTTAGAATCTCACACTTCCCAGGCAGTCAATCTTGGTTGTTTCCACGGTTTTACTAAAGCAATTTGCTGCCAAATTAACCATCAGCCACTGGAGAACTCAAAGCATGTGCTGGACTGCTGAGGCTGTGTGCAGAGATATTCTGTGTGAGAGTCTAGATTTTCCATCATGGGAGACATCCTTAAAAAAGTCTATAAAATTGAATAGCTGTCATATTTCATTCATGATTTCAGCTCACAAAAATTTGAAAGGGTGATAATAAAGCCGGTGTGTAGAAACAGTTTTCATCCTGAAGTGATATTTGGCCTTTCTGACAGCCCACACCACTGTTGGTGGTATGGTGTATAAGATTTACTTTGAAAGTGAATGGCAACAATAGAAAGTGCTACAAAAAGGTCTGTAGGTAACAAACTATTTGCCTGCCAACAAAAGGACAGGCCTGATTCTGTTAGTGCTAAAAGATTAATCCTATATCTAAATACCTATTCATTTTACAGTCAGCCTTAGCGGCAAAATTAATCCTATATCTAATTAACTATTCATTTTACAGTCAGCCTTAGCCGCAACTGGAAAATTAAAGTTCAGAATATATTCAAAATAGTTGATTAAAATCAACTCTGTTGGAGAGTATAGCTATACCACACTGACTTGTTTCTAATCATTAGGTTGCTTCAAGGAGTAGGTGAGGTGTGTCACCAAAGGAGTTAAATCATTTGTGTGACCAGAGGAAGGCTCCTTAAAATAATAAGAGACGAAACAATTATATATCGGTTTTATAACATAACTTCAATACCATCTCCAGGGTAGAGAGAACTCCCTCCCAAAAAGTATCGATCAATCAGCAACCCCCCATTGTGTGCAGCCAGCCTTCGAGCTGTGAGCATCATCTCAAACATGTCGGGGAGTCCTCAGCCCCATCTTCCATAATTTATGTCGGGTGAGGTATACCCCATGTAGATGTTTAATCTGAATTAACCGGAACCTATATGCTGTCGCAGAGTCTCATGAGGAGGTCAAAGTCACGACTCAATCTCCAGCAGAGACTGACCAAGATCCAGCGTCTATGGTTGTTGCAGACGTTCAAATGAGCCGGGCCTGTTATTAACCAGGGAGCGGCAAATCTGTTGTATTTTATGGGGTCCCAGGTTAGTTAATGATACAAACATACCCAGTCAGGGCATGATGCAAGTGCACAGCAGTCCTTGCTGCTTAGTTCACATGCTGTTCTTATTTCAGGAACAAATTAATTAAAGCCAAGCTTTTGACCTTCAGTCTTGTCTGCCGAAGGCTGCTTGTGGAGGGGAGAGGAGTGCGCGGCACACATCGGCAGCGGCTGTACGAGCCCTCCGAGCCTTCCTTTCCCCACCCTCCTGGCTATGCCCTTTTCTCCATCAGTGGCGCCTTTGTCCAAACCGCCCTCTTAAGCCATGCAGAGCACAAGATGATGGACGGAGCACTGAAACTTTTCAACCACTCACCCCCAATCAAGAGATCTGGGTGGAATTCATCCCTGGACCGGAAGCAAGAATCCTGGGACCATGAGCCATGCACAGCACCTAAAACTGTATCAAACAAACCAGTGCCAGGCAAGGCAACTTCAAAAGGAGAGAGGTGCTGATTCACTGGGCCGGGAACATGCATCCCGGCACCATAAGCCATGCACAGCACCTGGAACTGCATCTCAGACAAGGCAACTTCTAAAGTGCAAGGCAGACAAGGCAACTTCAAAAGCCAAGATTTGCTGATTCCCTGGAATTTAAAGAGTGTCCTGGCTAGGGGATCCATCTTTCCTTGAAGCAAAACATGAATGACATTTCTGCTCACCCAAAAAATGACACACTCCATTGCAGCATTTCTTTTAACAAATTGCCACATTTACACACTAGCAGAATAAAACGTTAAGTTACTTGCACCAAGAATAACACATGTGACCTTCAGGAGGCCTTGAATTTACTGCAATGGGAACATTAACTCACTGAGCTCTCTTATCCGTCTCATCTACTGACCAAGCATATTTGTTGGCACGATAGTGTATGGAGTAAGGGCATACATGTGTGGCCAGACATTTTCGGGGTAGAAATCTAGCAATATAGTCAAGTTGATTAATGGACCTGCCACGCAGCACACGTAAGATCATTGCACTCTTTCAGTATCAATTTGTGTCTCTTAAAACATTGTGTTTTGTATACATGAATTACATGTTTTTAAAATTGTTATGGTTTTAAGTAATCAAACAATAAAGATAATTTGAATTAGAATTTGAATTATTAACCCTAACTTGCCACACAACACATGTATATAACAAATCACACAGGGGTTCAAATCCTAAAATATCTTAGAGGGTTAATGTTTTCTCTTACAGAGAATGAGCTGTGACCTGCAGATCACATGTTTGAATCTGAATAACCGTGTGAAGCTGGTTCCAGTGATCTTTGAAGAGATCTTCTGTAATCTGCAGGGCACACGTTTCTGACCTGTGAAAAGGTCACCAGGCCCGTCCCTCCATGTTCTTCTGGTGTCACCACGCATGATGTCCTCAGAAATCCTTTGTAGTTTTAGGAGAAAGAGACATAAGCTGAAAGCCTTTCAGGTGGATCTATCAATTGGTCAATGTTGTGTGCATTGCGTATCTTTGTTTACCTGATGTCCTGCTGAGTCTGGGGGTGGTGTGTGACAGTGAACAGCCAGGCTGGCACCTGACACCAGGTACAGGACACAGCTCTGCCAGTTGTCCTTTAAGACAGTCTGAGCCACAGGCCCTCCTGTCCTTTATGTCACTTATCATGGGTCTCTTGAGCAGGCCGAGGTTTACCCAGGGTCCCTAGGCTACAAAATGGACAAAGGTGCAGTTATCTAGGAGTTGCCATTTAGAAATGTAAATACACAACTTTGGAGACAATCTGGGTGGGTGGGAAAACCACTCCTTGCTTCATTGTTGTGTAAGCAGTGCTTTAAATGGACTGGTACTGTCCGGTACTGAGTACCAACACTTATATATTTTGAGAGGGAGAGTACCGGCACTTCTCAAGAGAAATGAAATACTTTTACTTATAGAGTACCGGTACTTCTCAAAAACAAGCAGGTGCTCTGCTGCAGACTGCCTGCACTTCTATTTTTCTATTTCAAGCACTGTGTGTAAGTTCTCCAGTCTAGTTGTTACATGTGCTGTTAAATCCATAGGTATGACATGACCAGAATCCTGTGATAAGGTAGATCTGATTCATCTCGACTAATGTTCTGATGGTAATAAGAAGCTTTTAGGTGGTAATCGAACTACGACCCGAGACAGAAAGAGGGGAGGCGTAAAGAGGAAAGGGAGAGGAAGAGAGGGGAAGAGAGAGAGAGAAACAGAGAGAGAAAGAGACAAACAGACAGACAGACAGACAGAATGTGTGTTTACACAGCTCTCCAAGAAACAAGCTGTTCCTGTGGGAAATCACCTGGTACACCTGCACATCACTCACATCTTGGTGTCTGACTATAAAAGGCTCCATCGTGCCCTGCAGGAATGCCCCTGCCAAGGAGCACCCATTGATAAAGGCTTGTCAGGCTGTGGGGCAGCATGTCACAGTACACAGTAGGCATCGGTTCACGCCCGTCTTGCTTTTGGCGCAGTCAGTTACCAAGGGTCCATCTGTCACTAGTGACTTGAGCTTTCCTCGTCCGCCGATGCACATACTCTAACCTGAGAGATAGATAATGGCTGAGATGAAGGTCAAGGTTACCAATGGGCTACCTGACCTTGTGGCATGAGATTGTCTCTTCCAATGGATGCGCTGTATCCTAACATGAAAGCTACACAATTGCCCGGAATCAGGCCAGAGTGCTGATGACCTACTTATACTTGACGTTGAATATGAGAGAGAGAGAGATGAGTGTCGTTCTTTTAAACCAATGGCAGGGGACAGTGTGTCTTTTTCTTGATGCCCTCACACACCCCGACGGATGTCATGCTTCATCATGGGGCAGTGCTCCTCGTCGGGCTGGCGCTGCAATGCCCTAGGGGTCACCTGAGGTGTCACTTTGTCGGAGATCTTTTTAATGATCTAGCCGTACGGGTGTGTGCGGGTCTGATTTTAAAGTGGTGTAAAGTGCAGTGGTGAAAGATGGCTAGAGGGGAGTAAGAGTAGGTTTAATAAGAACAATTCCCTCTGTTATGTATAAACCTCCTTTTAACGCATTCTTTTTTCCCGCAGGGAATTACGACACAGTCGTTACAACGACTGCGTTGTAACCACGCATACCATTACCCCGCAAGTCCTAACAACGACTTGTGGAGCGGGGGCGCTGGATGTTGGAACAGTATAATTTACTATTCCAACTCCAGTATGTGCAACAGTAGGGAAGGTGTTGCATTTTGAATCCAACACCTTCTGCCCCCTCCGCAAGTCGTTGTTCCGACTTGCTTAGTAATGGTATACGTGGTAACAAAGCGGTCATTGTAACAACTGCGTTGCAATTCCCTGCGGGGAAAAGGTTTTGTGGTAAACGATGTTTACCCTCTGTCATCATTAAAAAAACAGAAGGTTGTGTGCTGCCCCCCTCCACCCTCTTGTCTGACAATGAACTCATAACTCATTACATGCCCTTATGGCCTCACTGACTATGTTTCATAAGCAACTTTCTAACAATGACCTTATCACAGCCGCCCCCTTGTTTGGCAGTGAACTCATAGACCTCTACGTGCCCTTTTGGCCACATTCATACAATCACTACTGTTCCTGCATCTTTTGTCCCTGTTTCAACCACATACCCCAAACAACACGGAATCCGTGGGTCTAAAGCAACAATACTAAATACTAATGCCAACAAGACTGGATGCTCTAAGAAAAACAGTCCTCATAAGGAGGACGAAGTCCCATCACCCACCGAGGTGGCATGCTTCATCATATGGGGCCTCCTCTTAACCACACCTAGTGTGGATAAGGAGCTACAACTCCTGCGTTGATGAAAAAGGAGGAGCTCGCGGATGTTTTCTTAATCATAGCACCCTGGATGGACCAATCTATACAAAGACTGAAGCTGCCTAACGTGTGGTGGAACAGCGTGTAAAGTGCAGTGTGGATGAATAGTGTATTAAAATTATGTTTATTCAGTATCCTTAGATGTCAAGGGATAAAAACATGGTCAACATGTTTCAGCCATTAACGATCACACTCTCTGATCATGGCTTTCTTCAGGACCAATTGTTACTACTGCAACAAAATTAAAGAATAAAGGCAGGGTGAGAAGAATCTCATCCCACCCTCAACTGGAACGATACCACCAACAGATATACCTACTCATCAAGTAGTAAGTGGAACTGCAAGGGTTCTCATGTGTCACCCGTATTAAATCGGGGATAATCGCCTCCACTCCTGGTAGCAACTCAGGGCGTGAGGCAGCGCTCTGGCCGTCGCTACCCCGGGCGGTCTTCCTGGTTGTACCGAACCACATACCCAACATGGTTACCTAGCAAAGGTTGAATGCTATATGGTAGTTCTCATCAATAATGATTCGACTTATCTCTTAGCTACATTTTTAAATATACACCTTTCCAAGATGGCGCTACCAGGATGTGCCATCACACCAAGACGCGTGACTATAGTGACACGATCAGTGCGCACTCAGACATGCCCAACATACCTCACCTGACGCTAAGCTCAAATACCGGAGGGGTTTGGCAGTGAACTCATAGGTCTCTACATGCTCTTATGGCCTCATCCATACAATCATTACTGGTCCTGCATGTTTCATTCCTGTTTGGACCCCATATACAATGTGGTAACCCAATAAAAGGCTCTGACTGCTATACGGTAGTTCTCATTGATAACAAACCGTATTATTCCTTAGCCACATTTTGAAATATACACCATTCCAAGATGGCACTACCAAGTTGTGCCATCACACCCACACACATGTGACTAAAGCATCATGATCAGTGCGTGCTCAGACAAGCCCACCATGCCTCACCGGGTGTCAAGCACAAATACCGAAGGAGCCACACTGAACACCTTTCAAGGTGGCGACAGGTCGGGTAGATTCAAGCGCCTGCACACACCCACGTAACTGTATTACCGCTTCATTTCTGTGCCCCGCATGCGCCGGCAATACCTTGATCTGTACGTCTTAACTAATGCTGACTTCTCCGCACAGATTATGATGACATTCCCGCAGCCGAACCTTATGGGACATTGCACTCACATTGAATAAGTAAGCGGCCACTACCCAACCAACCTTAGTCAGCACAGTGTGTTCTGAGGTTTTGCCATCAATGGTTAACCCTTGCGTAATTTGCCTTCAATATTTTCACGAGCCTCAGGTGGCATTTTGGGCAATATAACCCATTATCCTACTAAGCAATGTTCTGAGAGTAATATACAGCATTCTTTCTCATTTTATGTGTTCTATGATCAGTACCTTTTCAAATCATTAATTGTGATTTACCTATGTGTTCGTTGATCTTCCTCTCACAAATTTATCATACAAGCCCCCACCTGTCAGCCAGAAACAGAATAATTAGGTGTGAAGAGTAGTTGGCTGCACTATGAGCTTACGGTCGACCGATGGGGGACCTCAGTTCCACATAGAGATAATGCCCCATGATTGGGTTTCTTTACACTGACTGTATGTTTTTCTTCTCATTTCTTTGTCGTTCCATAAATTATCATTCTACAATTCCAAAGAGTGGCATTACTACTATTTATTAGGCCACTTCACTGCCTTGGCACTCACTTTACTCCCTTTCTGGTCCTGAAGAAGCGCATAGGATCTCCTCCTGAGGCCACTACACTGCACGAAACATGTCGACCCTACTCTTGTTCTAAACTGACTTCAGACTTGTCTAGCTACTAACCTTCTGTTTTTTTAATGATGAATGATGCATTTATTCTTATTAAACCTACCCTTACGCCCCTCTAGACATCTTTTACCACTGCACTTTACACCACTGCAGCTAGATCATTCAAAGGATCTCTGAAAAAGTGACCCTTCGGGGGACCCGTAGGGCATTGCAGCACCGGCCTGACGAGGAGCACCGCCCCTTGATGAAGCATGGCATCCTTCGGGGTGTGTGAGGGCATCAAGAAAAGGACACACTGTCCCCTGCCATTGTTCTAAAAGAACAACACTCATCTCTCTCTCCCTTATTCCTCCTAAGGAACTGTGACTCCCCTCAGCAACAATACTATTTTTCAGAGGCACGAGTCACTGGACCTAGATCCAGCTCCTTGTCCCCCCTCCCCAATTTCTACTTATACTTGTGGTAGTAGCTGGTCTTTTCTAGGTATGCTCCATATGCGAACATGTGAGCACCAGAGTGCTGGGCTTCAGGTTACAGCTCCAATTGTCCACTTGAACTTGTGGTTGACTCTTGTCTCTTCCAAGGATGTGCCTTATGATAACATGTGAGCATTAGAGTGTAGGTGGGATTCAGGTAACAGCTCCAATGGTCCACTTGAACTTGTTGCTGGCACTAGTCTATTCCAATCAAGGACTTTCCCTGTAGAGACAGAATATTATTCATTTTTGTGATGTGGTAATATTACTCTTGTTTAAATTCCAAAAACATTGTTGTAAATGTGAGAAAAAACATATCCTACAGATTTAGTACATATGTTTGTGCCTCCTGAGGATCTCTAAATGAGCCCAAGGCAAAGCCTGAAGGTATTTTCTATTGTAAGGTGGCGAAGGCAGCCTAAAGGGGAGGACTGGGTCAGCATAACAACACCACAGACCAACAACACCAGGGTAGAAACACCATGGAGTCATGGGGACTGCACAGGAGCACCATGCACTGACAGTGTCAGATCTACGCTACCATGTGCACAATGCCATTTACACATAGGGCCAGCAAAGTAGTACCATGCGCTCACAGGGCCCGGTCTACACAACCATGTGCACCATACCATGGACACAAGGGGTCAGCACAGTAGTACCGTGGACCGACAGGGCCAGATCTACACTACCATGCGTACAGCACCATGGACACATGGGGTCAGCACAGTTGTACTGTGCACCGACAGGTCCAGATCTACACTACCATGTGCATAATGCCATAGACATTTTGGGCCTGCACAATAGTACCGTGCATTCACAGGGCCAGTTCTAAAATACCATGTGCACAATGACATGTACCCACTAGGCCAGCACAGAAAGGTCATGTATACAATCCAACAGACACACTGAGCCAGCACAGCAACGCCAAGGACCAACAACACATATACAGCAATACAGTGGACCCCAGGGCTAGCACTGCTTAGAATACACTGTGTTGTGGTTCAAGCTGTGAAAAGTACCCCAGAGCATGGTCATACCTCTAATAGCAATACCTCACAAGCAGAACGTCTTTCACTGTATGAATTAGGTTAACCACATTCTCCTTCACCGCAAGCCGCAGCCTTGCCTTCTCCCGGGGGCACTGAGAGCTCTGCTCTGTTCTGAGACAGATTGTAATGTCAGTCTGTTTGTCACAGGGACGCATAATTACTCTCCGCAATCACATTTTCAATTCAATGTCAATTAGAGTCTACCTGTGCGGGGGCGTGGGGGAGCCCCATAACTGTGTCACCACAACCACTGGTGATTTGATGAAGCTCACGTTTCATCCCGGAGAGGGAATTGTTTTCACCACCACAGAAGTGCTCATTCAGCTGTATATGGCGAGGGAGGCATTAGCATGCAGTGGCTGCTCATTCTAGATTAATTCCGGGGGTGGGGAGTAGCCTGCATGAAGGGGGCACCCACAGGAATACAGCCAGGATCTCGTTTCCCAATTAGAAGTAGGAACTAGACTAAATCTACATGAAAGTGCTCATTTATTAACTATCTCTCAAAGCCACTTTATCAAACTGAAGACTCCATTTTGTATTTTTAATGTTGTGGCTGGGTCAGCGGGAGCTCATCTGCTTAGTAGCAAGAATTGCAACTTTGTATATAAATGATAAGGTTGTCATTGTTTTTTTGACTACCTCACCTTTAATGTCGGTGGTATTTGCTTTCTCAAATTCCACTCCTAATTTAAAGTCCCATTTCCCAGGGCCTCTGTTTTTTTTTTTTTTTAGGGGAGGGTGGTGTGGGGCCCTCCACCCGGAGCTGTATTAAGACCCCGGTGACCCACCCCTCGGACCTCGCTGTAATGCTCCGGCCTGGTGGGAGCAAACATTTCCTATATTTTCGTGGGCAGGGTAGTTTGTCTGCTGCTGCTGTAGGAGCAGAGTGAAAATCTGGAGAACACTTGTTGCCCACTCCTGCCAGTACCCATCCTGAGTGCTAGCAGGGAGTCGGCAGAGCCTGTGGGTCACAGAAGCTAATCCTCACAGCCCCCAACATATTTTAATGATGCAGGCCACTCAGAAAAACAAAAAGAGGCCAGCTCCTGCCAGTCCTAGGATGGGTGCTAGCCAGTGATCCAGCAGGGTCCGCGAGGGCCCTGGGGCTCCCGCCGCGGCCCTGAACTTATTTTGAAGATGTGGTAGCCCGGGTTGGACGGGGAGACCCCAAAAATAATGATGATAAAAGAAAGCTGCTCATTTATTATTGAATGCTCTGGGAAAGAGCGCCCCATAATGCCCTTTGTGGGCTAATTTAACTATATTATGATGCATGGTGGAGACCCAATCTGGTAGGTACTCACACTTAGAAATTCACTGAAAAAACAATGGTTAGAAGACATTACAGTCAGGTGAAAATGCTGTTTCAAATGAACAAATCCACTAAAATTCACCAGTCATAGTTATCTCAAGTAAAATTTGTGTCCTAAAGTATCTATAACTCGCTCGTTTTCTATGCACGGCTAATCATCTCACGTATTATGTCACTGATGACATGTTCTATAGCATCACTGATAACATCACTGCATCATCTGGAATGACATCAATGATAACAACACTGTGCAAGGTGGAGCACTAGTTATAGTTAATTGAGATAATTATAACTGGTGAATTTTTGTGGTTTTCTAAGTTTAAAACTGATTTTCACCTAACTCAAATGTCCCTTTAACCTTTGTTTGATTTGTCATAGATATGGAATTGAAGGTCTAATGAGCTTCTAAACCATTTCAGAACAAAAAAAACTACAATGTTTTGAAGCACTTGTGTTGTAACAGATATTCTATTGCCTCTTTGGAATGGACATGCCCCCTCGAAGGTCCTGCGGTGGCCTTGGTTACATCAAGGGTGTTGACGTCGAATGGTGGATTGGACCAGGACTCAAGCTGCATAGTTTCCCAGCAGGAAGACATGTCTTCTTTGCATCCACCCTCCCTCCGTAGAAGGTTCCTAATTCTCAAATAAATCCTTTGCGGCTCATGGTTCTGCTCCCCCACACCCCAAAAACACAAGCATCAGTGCTCATAGCCGAATAGTTTTAGTAGGAATTTTCCCCAATTATAATTCTCACTTGTCTGAACATAAGAACTTATTTGTTGATTTGTTTCTCACTCCCCATAGATCAGGACTGTGTTTTGAATTGCTGAGGGCAGCAGGGAGCCTGGATGCAATCATATTTCTTTTTTGTTGTTGTTTTTTAAAGACAATGCAAAAATATACTATAGTCATTATCTAAATACATCCAGCAAATCTGTAAAGCAATAACAGAACGCAAGACTAAATGCATCAGAAATATTCAACATTTAGAAGCAACTAATCAATTCATCTCCCAGACCTACGACTCATAAATACCAAATGTGTGTCTTTGCAGGAGTGTAATTCGGTTTTCGAACAGGTTTATTGCATTCTCTAAAGCTGATATTGGAGAGATAATTCATGCTGAGCCCTGGAGACTGATGATGCCTGCTTGCTGCATTGACTGTTTTTCTTTGATGACTCGTGGGAAGGACTTTTATCATCATTGAGACTGACAATCCATTTGGAATGTGCATCATGGATAAATAAAAAGAAGTGAGATGTGGAAGTGAAGAGCAAAGATAAAATGCATTTGAAAAAATGATCGGTGATGTGAGACTGTGTCCCTAGATTTCTTAACTGCTTGTCATGTCTATTTTACTGAAATGGTGTTGTGTTGGGGATGGTGAGGTGAATCTTCCATCTCCCCCACACTGATTCCCTCCTCTTGTGTTCCTGAGGTGGGCCAGGCTTGTCTGCAACACGTTGCAACTATTGGGATACCACGGGGGCGCTAGAGGGCGCATTGCGGGATGGGGGGGCGCTAGAGGGCGCATTGCGAGATGGCTGACTTGTGAGACAGCTCCGCCGGTCGGGTGCGAAAACTACCACAAAGAGCGAGATGCGGTGGCTCTACTAAGCCCGAGACCGCCACAACGCCGTGTGAACAAATCAGCAGTGGAAGGATTTTATTTATTTATTTATTTAACAATTTGTAAAGCGCCTGGTGACCCGGAGGCATCCCCGCGCTGTGAGAGCTTGAATTGACCAAGAAGGGAGGGAAAAACTTATTTTGGGAAAAGCAAAGTTTTAAGCTGCTTGCGAAAACGCAAGTGGCAAGGTTCCAACCGCAAACTGCGGGGAAGCGAATTCCAGCGGGTGGCTGCCTTTACGGAGAAGCGACGGCCTCCGGCACGCACCCTCCTAAACTTGGGAACAATTGCCAGTCGCTCATTGTCCGAGCGCAGGGATCTCGAGGCTTTGTATGGAGTAACCATATCTCCTAGGATCGAAGGGCCTTGTCCATTGAGAAGATTGTGAGCGATGCACATTGCCTTAAACTCGATCCTCTCTCTCACTGGCAATCAGTGGAGAGCCTTAAGCGCAGGTCTGGCCGAGGTTCTGGAAGGAAGACCCATCAGCATCCGGGCAGCCGCATTTTGGGTTCTTTGTAGCTTGCCGAGAGTAGCTTCAGGGGCTCCTAGATAGACAGCATTGCTGTAGTCCAATCGTGCAAGAACCAGTCCTTGAACCAGGAGTTTCCTGGATTGAAAGGGAAGCAGAGGAAGGATCTTGCGGACTGACCGCATGAGTCCAAAGCAAGTTCCAGCTGTTTTAGTGGCCTGGGTTTTCATTGATAAGTCCGGTTCGAGCCAGACCCCAAGACTCTTGATTTCTTTCTTAGGGGCGGGTACCTCACCCATAATATCGGGCCAAACAGATGATGGAATTGATGACCACTTCTTGCCCATCAGCATAACTACTGTTTTGGATCCATTAAGTTTGAGTGAAGACTCGCACATCCAAAGATAGATTTTCTGGAGGCAGTGCAGGAGATTATCTGGGCATTGATCAAGATGTGAGAGGGAGACGACCAATTGCGTGTCGTCCGCATAACTCACAATCTTGATGCCGAAGGGGGCAACTACATCCTCCAGAGGGGCCATGTATGCATTAAAAAGAGTGGGACTGAGTGAGGAACCCTGAGGAACCCCACTTGTCAAAGGAAGAGAGTCAGAACGGGAGTTGCCATCCCAGACCTGGAACGAACGGCCCGACAGGAATTACTCTATGCAGGCCAACGCAGTGCCCCCGAGTCCCGCCCTGGCCAGCCGGTGGAGCAAGACACGGGTCACAGGGAGAGCCACTTTTCATCTTGGCCAGAGTTTTTTCAACTTCGTCCGATGAGACCGCCCTAAAAGCATTAAGCTGCGGGCGAGGGTCGCCTACTGGATTCTGTCGGCATGTTCGCGAAACAAACTGTTGTGCCCTAAATTGCGTTTATGGTCGAGCGCGCGGTGCTGGCGCGGTGAATTCAAAATGGAAGCGCCCATGAACCCGGCGTGGGGAGCGGAGATGCGAGGTATACTTCGTTGTGAGGACCTCGGATGCCGACCCTACTAATTCTTTCCAGCGCCGCGGATTGATACCAGGTGAGGGAGCGATGTGGAGAAAGTGTACGGCAGAGTAAACTGAATGGCGAGATCCGCCGCGCAGATGTTGGAAGGCACGATCTGGGTGCACAAAATGGCGGACACCTGCGCACCGGACGGTGCCGATCACTGATTCAGGCTGTGTTGGGAGACGGCTCAGTGGTGAGGGAGGCGGCCTGAGACAATTTGAAGTGCATGGTACAATATTCACCCTATTAAGTTGATGCTGGAAACGTACAAGGGCAGTGATGTCTGCGCTGATGCTGCTGTTTGCGCTGAGGGTGCCAATGAGTGGAGGCAAGGGTCAGATGTGACATATTCGGACCCGGGAAGAGCTGCTGGCCTCTCGCGGTGGTGAGGAGTGGACCTGTGTGGCTTGGATTGTCTGGAGGAAGCCGGGACTCGTACCCTCTGTGGCCCCACTGAGTGTTCACTGTAGTCTCATTCCATCGTTGTGTGGCGGATGGCACCAACTGCGTGCTGAGAGTCCCTGGGTGGATTGTTGGTGGAGAGTGCGGGTTGCACTGAAGCAGATACCAGCTGTGCCTTACGTCGAAATAGCGCCTGTGTACAGCGGTGGGTTCAGCTGGTTGGCGTGGAGGCGCCCTCCTGACGCTGGAAGGACCGGGAGAGCTGATTGCAAATCGCACCAACTATCTGGGTTGGGTGGTGGCTGCCTGGCAGGGCTGGAGCCCCACGGTGATCATCCTGACTAAGAGCCGACTGCTGTGGTTAATTGCGAACTTGGTTGCGATGTATGATGGGTAAACAGGATAGGCAGCAGTCAAAATTGTCGTTTGAAGCTAAAAAGACTCCCAAGGGGCGGCGATGCAACGCGATATGGAGCAGGAGCTTGAAGGTGCGACAAACAAGGACATAGAATCGGTTCTCCACGCGATCCAGCAAAGCCCACAAGACATCAATGGCAAGTTGGACTCGCTCACTCACAGGGTGGACAATATCTCCACAAAACTGGATAAACAGGGGGAACGGCTGGACGCAGCGGAGGGCAGTATAACGGCGGTGGAGGACGAATCAGGCGCCACGACTCGCAAATGTCTGGAAATGGAAAAGGTGCTGGAGGTGCTTAAGAACAAAGCGGAGGATTTAGAAGCGCGATCACGACGCAATAACATACACATTGTGGGCGTACCAGAATCCACGGCGACTGGGAGGATGGAAACTTATGTGGAGGATCTACTGCGGGCGGTATTTGGAACGGACAGTTTCTCTGCGATGCAGATCATAGAACGTGCCCCCAGGTCATTAGCTCCGAGGCCGCCGCCGGGGGCGCCGCCTTGTCCAATTATTGCAAGGGTCCTGAATTACAGAGACCGGGATACCGTCCTGAGATTGGCGAGAGAAAAGCAGCAAATTATGTATCAGGGCAACAGCATAGCCTTCTACCCTGACTATACTATGTTGGTGCAAACAGCACGTAAGGAGTTTAATCCTGCCAAAAACAAATTGCGCGAGTTGGGGATCGAATATGCCATGCTGTATCCGGCGCGACTGAGGGTGACACAAGATGGACGATCAACGGTGCTACAGACACCTAAAATGGCGCAGGAATTTCTTAAAAAAGTGATCAATAAGCGCAAAGAGCAGAAGAGAGCCACGCAGGAACAACTTGATGAATAGAATGGGAGGTGCCAAGTCACGCTGGTAGTTGAACTGCTGCTGTGGTAGCATAGATGTCCCTGCAGAGATGTGTGGTACCTGGACGAGGATGGGAAATGACTGCTGCTGCACATGGCACAACTAGATTGTCGATGCAACGGGGACATGGGTGCTAATCATGAGGATTGGCAGACAGTGGAAGGTTGCTCCTCAGTGGTGGTGTTGACATGGCGCCGCAGCGAAGGTTGTGCTGGACTGAGTAACTTGCTAAGGGCGGTAATGTATGAACTGTTCATGCACTGGTACATTCTGTTTAAGACTACTAAATGATGGAAATAGGGCCAGTTTGGACTTCCTGTTGGTTACACTCGCCTGGCCGATCGAAGACTGGCAAATGATGTTACTAAATGAACTAAATTTTCTATTCTTGGGTAAAAAAAAACACAAAAAAACATTGCAATTGTTGGATTGAGTCAGGATCGGTTGGCGTAGCAGCAAGATACACTTGCTAATCCACAGAGCATAGTAATGGACTGTGGATATGTGAGGTACATAGTTTGTGCTACGACGGGATCAGCCTCGCTCGTAGAGTCCAGGGATATGCACGGTGATCGTGGGGGTTGGTTGTGGTGAGTCTTGCTAACTGCACTATTACTATAACCCCTGACCGCATCCACTATGTTGGATGAAGGCGTGCGCACTTGGTGGATCCCCCCAGGCGGGTGCTCCCCAATACAAGTTGGATGTGTTGTTGTTACGATTTGGGGGATGGCTTTGGCGTAGTTGAGTTGCCAAAGTGGGCGGGAATGGGGGGGCGGGGATGGGTATTGTTTGTGCAGGCTCTGGGGCTGGAGACACATTGCTGGTATCCGTATGCATTGTATTTTGGTTGATGACACTCAGATGTTCAAAAGCATGGCGATCGCACGCACGGAGATGGGTCGATGGGCACATACTGTGTGATAGACCCTCATGTCGGTTACAGGTAGATTGCAACCGACGCATATAAATCTATTAACTATTGGGATACCACGTGAGTGGTGTCACAGAGCTTTTGCATTTTTAGGTGAAATTGCCTCAAAATTACTCATTAGGTCTCGTTTTTTGGCTGGGTTCAAACTGGAATGGCATGGTGAGCAAAACAACGATGGATTTAGGCCCAGATCTCTGTACTGGGGTGAATGTATGACATTGTTCTTCATTCTGTCCATCAATTGTTGTTTTTGCATTTGTCACCCCAAGTGGGACGGGTATGCTCAGACGTGAGTCCCGTGCTCTCCATGCCACTGGAATCAAGCTATCCTGGCTGAAGAGGGGTGAACCCCCGAAACCGGTCCTAGGATGCTTGGTTCCAGTCCAGGGAGAACCTGGCTTGGCAGTTCGGGCTGGACTGTTCCCATGAGGCACAGGGTCAAGACTGATTTGCATATGGCTGGGTTCAAACTCGAATGGCATGGTGAGCAAAAAAACGATGGATTTAGGCCCAGAACTCTGTACTGGGGTGAATGTATGTCATTGTTCTGCATTCTGTCCATCAACTGTTGTTTTTGCACTCCAAAGTTAACCAGTCTTCTCCACAGCCAACTAAATTCTCATCTAGTTGTCACAAATGCCATATTTTTTGCCAAACTGCGGTTTCGTCACCAAATGTCCTAGGCGGGGACATCTAGAAGCCTCTAAGGGGACCTGTATCGTCACCGTCACTGCGGCAGAGGCAATGACCAAAACACGATGCAAAGAACACTCCTCCGTTCACGCAATTTCCGGGCATGCAGTTTTATTTTGCGTTTCCTACTGTGTGTCGGAAAGCCCCAACATGCAAAGTGGCATGGCGTGAACTGCGCCCTCAGGGCAGCAGTGGGCATGGCAGACACTGGAAGGTCAAATTTACTATTCTAACTGCAGTCTTAGAATATTTGGGGAAAGAGTTACTTTCCCCAAAATATTCCAGGAAGCTTATTTACTTTTCTAACTCCAGTCCTGGAAAATTTTGGGGCAAGGTATAAATCCCCCAAGTATTTTTAGGAAGGGTTTAACAGAAGTAATTCTGAATTGCGGAAAGTGATTCCCCGTGGGCAGAAAACTAGGAATGTGGTCGCTGCCGTCACAATACCACTGCAGTCATTTACAATGACGTTTATAAACCAATTTCCCTAAATGGAATGGAATGCTTGGGATTGTCAAAACGCACCTGGAATAATGCTGAGAAAAAATAAATAAATATATATATTCGATCATTTAAAGAATAAACCATAATGTGCAGTGAGGAAAAGATGTATTTCATCAAGAGTTAACAGCTGGTGAATGTAAATAACAACAGCCCTGTAAACAAAACAGCACAACTGTATCTTGATGCACTCTTCCTCCATTTTTTTTTTTTTTTTTTAAAAGAATTTTATTGTTTTGTAAAACAGTGAAAACAGTAGGACATTGAAACAGACCTTGTATACATATCCCTAGAAAGAGCACCACCCCATTGCACAGTCCCTCAACCAACCCAAGTTCCAATGCAGTTCGAAAGACTCTGGTTCCCCACCCCCCCACCGCCCCGCAGGTCTCCTTAACCATCCGAGTCAGAGGAGTCCTCATCCGAAAGAGGCGGCGGCTCGCATATTTCACCCCTGTACTTGTTCCATGCCCCCCAGACCTTGGCCCACTTGCGGGGGCATCCCCGTCTAATGAATACAGAACGCTCTGCAAACATGGCTGCGTCCATTTCCTTGCGCCACGTGGACAGCAGCGGCACCTCTTCTGCACCCCATTTTTGGGCTATATTTCTTTTGGCCGTCATGATGCCCAGCGTCACCCAACCCTGCGTCTGACGATTAAGGTCATTGGGCTCCCACACATTTACCAAGCAGCGTCTGGGTTCCGGCAGCAGCGATATCCCACACGCCTGTGACATTGTACGCAGCACTCGTTTCCAAAAGTCTTGAATGCTTGGGCAGTCCCAGATAGTGTGATAAAAGGTTCCCTCCTCCCCACAACCCCGCAAGCAGAAGGGATGTGGCGCCCTGCCCAGCTTGTGTAGTAAGCATCTGGTGTAGTAGGAGCGATGCAATATACGAAGTTGCACCAGTCGCAGCCTCGAGGGTATACCCGCCTCGCGCGGCGAGGCCAGTGCCTCACGCCACTCTGGGTCATCAAGATCGCCGAGCTCGTTAGCCCACCGCTCCCGCAGGGTCCCCATAGGGTCCGGTAGATTGTTGACCAGCTTGCGGTATGTGAAGGAAGTGGCCTTCTTTGGCATATATTCCGTCAGTAACCTGTCCTCCAGCGGGGACGCCTCCGGAACCTTCGCTCCAGGAGCCAGCTGCGTCATTAAGGCATGCCTCATCTGGAGGTATCGGAACCATTCCGAGGGGGCCAGCTCGTACTGCTGCTGCAGGCTCGCGAACCGGACAACCTCCCCCTTGTGCCACACATCGCCTATCGTCGATATTCCAATGGTATCCCAAGCGTCGAAGCCCTTGCTGTCTCTCAGACGTCCCAGCTTCTTGGCATCCCACAGAGGTGTTAGCTGAGTCAGGACTCCTCGCCATCCCAACTTGGCCTGAGCAGCATGCCAGATGGATATAGTCTGCCGCAAAGGGCCGATCATCCTCGAGGCCAGTCGGGTATCATACAGTGGGGACAGCATACCCCTCTCACCCAGCACGTCCCTATCCGCCTTGAATGCCGGGTCAGATTGAGGCGCGTGGAGCCACTGGTTAATCACCTTCAGTTGCGCCGCCCAGTAATAAAGCTGGATATCTGGGAGTGCAATTCCCCCATCATACCACCCGCAAACCAGCTTAGACTGCGCTATGCGCGCCGGCTTGTTGCCCCAGAGCAGGCTGGACACCTGTGCCGCTATCGCACGGAAGTAGGCCGGAGGCACCTGGAATGGGGTATTCTCCAGTACATAGAGAAACCGCGGCAGAGCCATCATCTTGAAGAGCGCCGCTCTTCCGACCAGGGTCAGGGGCAGCGCTCCCCAGTACCGCACGTCCCGCTTAAGGCGGTCTATCTGAGGGCTTAGATTGCGCTTGAAGAATTCCGTCTGATCCAGCGCGATGTGTATTCCCAGGTATTTGAAAGACCCCTCTGCCACCCGGAGCGGGCAACTCGGCGGTAGCCGCGGGAGTGGGCCCCTTAGTACCAGGAGGACCGACTTCGACCAGTTGATCGTGTACCCAGACGCCCGGCCAAAAATCTCGCAGATGTTCAATAGCGTCAAGATGGAACGCCTCGGGGAGGACAAATAGAGTAGTATGTCATCCGCGTAGAGGGAGACGCGGTCCTCCCAGTCGGCAGACCACCGGAGGCCCCGCATCATGGGCTCCCAGCGGATCCAAGCCGCCAACGGCTCAAGCACTAGGGCGAAAAGCAGAGGTGACAGAGGGCAGCCCTGTCTCGTGCCACGTGTCAATGGGAAGTCCTCCGACATGTGTCCGTTGGCCGTGACATGGGCTAGAGGTTTAGTATAGAGGAGCTGGACCCAGGCACAAAATTTCGGTCCGAACCCCAGATGCTGGAGTACCGCGAAAAGAAAGGGCCACTCCACCATGTCGAACGCCATTCGTGCGTCAAGGGAGAGAATAACAGCCGGTTCCTGCAACCGCTCCACTCGGGCCAGCACCCCATGCAGCCGCCTCAGATTGTGAGACGTACTCCTGCCAGGCATAAAACCGGATTGATCCGGGTGTACAATGTCAGATAAGTGAGGTGTGAGCCGGGCGGCCAACACCTTCGCGAGGATCTTTGCCTCCGCGTTGATCAGTGAAATGGGACGGTATGAGGTGCATCGGTCCATCGGCTTACCCGGCTTCGGAATTACCACAATGGTGGCCGTCCGTTGGTCCTCAGGGAGTTCCCCCACCTCAAGGCTATGCGTGAACATATTCAGCAGGTGTGGCGTTAACGTCTCGGAGAGTCGCTGGTAAAGCTCGATTGGGATGCCGTTCGGTCCGAGCGCCTTACCAGGCTGCAGCGCGCCGATAGCCGCCTGGAGCTCCTCCACCGTGAGCTCAGCCTCGAGCGTCTCTCGAGCCTCAGGGGAGAGCTTGGGCATCTGCAGGTCTTTGACGTAAGTCAGTGCCATCTCCACCGCCATGGACGAGCTGGAGGAGTAGACTTCACGGAAGTGCTCCGCCAGAGTGCGCACTATTACTCGTGGGTCTGTTACTGTCAGTCCCTCATCAGTGCTCAGCTGCGCAATCCCCCTGGCGCCGTCATCGCGCCTGTCAAGCCACGCCAGTAACCTACCAGTTTTGTCCCCCACATCATAAACTGTATGCCTCGAAGCCTCAAGGCGCTGCCGGACTCGCTCTGTGAGGTGCTCTTTGTATTTCGTCTGAGCCACATACAGGTCATGCGAGGTTGCACGGGAGGGAGCCGCGGCCTGGCGGGCCTCCGCCGCCCGGAGCTCGGTCTCAAGCGATTGTAGTTCAGCTACCTGTTCGCGCTTGTGTTCCGAAACGGCGGCCATCGCCCGGCCCTGCACCACCGTTTTGTACGCCTCCCAGAGAATCGCAGGGGAGTCGACCGAAGTCGCATTTTCCCGGAAGTAGAATTTCGTCGCTTGCACTATGGATTTACTGATCTTTGGCAGGCGAATGTAGCTAGGGCGTAGCGGATAAACGCGACGGCGCAGTAGGTGATAACTGGCGTATTGCAAGAGGATCGGGGAGTGATCAGAGATGCCTCTGGGTTGAATGTTTATACTGTCAACATTCTGGAGACAACCGGGGGAACCTAGAAAGTAATCAATGCGGGTGAGACTGTCATGCACCCCGGAGTGATACGTGTAGTGCTGTGCCGTCGGATGATGCAGCCGCCATATGTCCGTTAATCCGATCGCCGTCGCGAAGCCCGCGAGGCGAGACACTCCCCCAATCTTTCCCCTAGGTGGAGACCGGTCAGTGAGGTCGTCCATCACCGCATTAAAGTCGCCACCCAATAATCTCTTCCTCCATTTTTGATGAGTGCCCCCAACTTTGCTTCCTGTCAAAATACTGAGCAATTCAAATTGGAGCATTTAAACGTTGTAGATGCTTCACAATTCAGCAGAGTATGAACAATTATTGTGACTGAAGAATTGATCAGTTTCAGAGGCTTGGGCTGCAGAACTGCTGCTCAGGCATGGGGACAGTTGTGTATGTTTCTGGACCCCTGTCCTAAGCAGTAGATGACATCTCCCAGCCCTTGGTGCCAAGTTATAGGGGGGGGGGGGCTCTGGCACTCCTGCGGAAATCCCTCTGGGTATATCGTCTCATTTCTACTTCCCAGCTGCCTACTAGCTTTCCTCCGGCTATTACAGCTCAGCTGTGCCTCAAGAATGAACATTTGTAAATGTAACAACACAAATATGACTCATTTGAGCTTTATCCTCCCTTTGGTTTCAATCAAGCAACGTTGCCAATTTTGTTATCGTCCGCGTGCCCTGGAGCCACCATTTCTGCCCCTGCAGATGCTGCAGGCATCAGCCAGGCGACAGGAAGCCCCAGAGGTGGGATGGGTGTCAGATGGAGCAAAGAGGCTGGAGCAGGCTTAACCCTGTGTGTGGATTTAATGTCGAACCTTCAGGGCCACAACTCACCAGTGAATAGTAAGCAAAACACTGAAAGGGTCTTAAGTCAATGCAGCCCATGAGAACGATGAATAGGTGAACAGGTTGTTAGTCCAGCATAAGATGCTGACATCCAGTCTTGTCCGTAGATGTAATGCTGGTCTGTGCTCTTCAAAAGGCTTCTGAGAAAGGAAGAGACTAGAATATGGGCCCTTGAATTGTCCCTTTATGGGAATGTCTCTCCAGCTGCATGAACAACACTGCTGAATGCTTGGGTGAGGGGCATGATGTCACACTCTGCTACATTAGCAGCCTATGCTAGGGCAGTGTAGTCTAGTGAGACAAGACTAGCCAACCATTGATGGCCGTATGGTGGCCGAGGAAGGCAGGGAATGCCTTGCTAATCTAAGCTGGCATTTGGAGAAAATGGAGCCTTGTAATTGCCCAGGGTAAGCCCCACAAATGAGGAGAAAGATGGGCAGAATGCAGACAGGCATGTGCAGCATGATATTTGCTGAGTCAGGGTGATGGAGTAAAATACTACGTTGCCCTGATGGAGTAACCGTACTCTGCATGTAGAGATGTACGCCGGTTGTGGGGACATCTCCAGTCATTGGCAGGAAGCACTGTAAAACTGCCGTGATACTTTTGCTTCTGAGTGATTGTTTCTGAAACTTACCACTTTATGACTGCTTGATTCTTATGCTTCTGAGAGTGACTGTTTCATAAACATGCTGCTGTAAAACTGCCTGATACTTATTCTTCTGAGAGTGATTGCCACAGAAACATGCTGCTGTAAAACTGCCTGATACTTATTCTTCTGAGAGTGATTGCCACAGAAACATGCTGCTATAAAACTGCTTTATACTTATGCTTATGAGAGGGATTATTTCAGAAACATGCCGCTGTAAAACTGCTTTGATACTTTTAGTTCTGAGTGACTGTTTCAGAAACATGCCACTGTATAACTGCTTCATACTTATGCTTCTGAGAGTGATTGTTTCAGAAACATGCTGCTGTAAAACTGATTTGATACTTTTTGTTCTGAGAGTGACAATTTCAGAAACATTCCACTGTATAACTGATTGGTACTTGTGCTTCTGAGAGACAGTATTGGACGGTGAGAGACTCGTTTCCTGGGCGTATTGTTGTGCCGAACACAGCTTGGACGACTGACCTCAAGACTTTGCATCTTCAAACTCAGCTACACATTAGGACGCCTATTACTCAAACTTGGATACACAGAAAGTTATTTCTTACAAGTGAACTTCGGACAGTTGATTGTGCTTTGTGACATTGCTTGTCCAGTTTGGCATACAATAGTTGGTATTCAAAACTGCCCTGAGGAAGCCTTTATTAAGGTGAAACGCGTTGACTGCGCTTGTGCTTTTGGAGGAAGAAGAAAAGACAAACACAAACAAGAAGACCTATTAGTCTTGACTTTGTTGCTTTTTGGATACAGTTTCTGTGTATACATGTTGTTTATAGTTGCCTCCTGCTTTTGTTTAAATGTCTCTAATGTATGACCAATTAGCAGCTGGTCATTGAAGGTGGGCAACTTGTTCTTGGAAACACCGTGATATTTTCACGTGGTGCAGCATCAGGTCCCCTGGCTGCCATAATTTGTTCAGATACTTCTGAGTGTGTCTGTTTCAGAAACATTACACTGTATAACTGCTTGATACTTATGCTTCTGAGAGTGATTGTTCCAGAAACACACCACTGTAAAGCTGATTTGAAACTTATTGTTCTGAGGGATTGCTACAGAAACATGCTGTGTAAAAACCCACTTTCAGAAGTAAAGACCTAAGTCTGAGTTTCTGATTAAATAATGTCTTAAATTACTTTGTGCATTATCAGTGATCCCACGTGTAAAGTCCTACAAAGATATCAAACAACTGAATTACAGATCAAACCCCAGCAGTGACCTCTGTCTGAGATGCTGGTCCGCTGGACAGATACAGTGGGCCATATTCTCAATGAAGTGGTGGAGAGAGGTGTTAGCATTCTTGGCTTAACACTTCTGCCAACTTAGGGCGAAGAAAGCAAACACAAGGAGATGATGGACGGAGCGCTGAAACTTTTCAGACACTCACCCCCAGTCACAGATCTGGGTTGAATCCATCATCGTTCTTTAGCTTACTTCGCCAAACCAGTTCAGACACAACTATATGCAAATCAGTCTTGACCCTGTGCCTCATGGGAACAGTCCAGCCCAAACTGGCAGGGTATGCCCAGACGTGGGTCCCTTGCTCACTTTGCCACTGGATTCAATCTAGCCTGGCTGATGAAAGGTGTTATCCAGAAACCGGTCCCAGGATGCTTGTTTCCGATTCAGGGAAGACCTGGCTTGGCAGTTCGGGATGGACTGCTCCCATGAGGTACAGGGTCAAGACTGATTTGCATATAGCTGGGTCTGGACTGAGGTGGTGAAGTGAGCTAAAGAATGACAATGGTTTTAACCCCGATCTGTGACTGGGGGTAAGTGTCTGAAAAGCTTCAGCGCTCCGTCCATCATCACCTTGTGTTTGCACATGCTATATAGTCAGGGTCATGTGTGCTGATATTTGTTTTCAGGGTAATGTATTTGTGTGACAATTGGTTTGTACTGGAATCCTAGGCGGTGATGATCTGCGTGTTTGGATGAATTAAATATGTAGCATAGTCAACATCTAACTGTCTAATATGGCTAATGTAGCCTTCCGCGTGGGGGGTTCGGTAACGGGGCATCTTCGGGTGCCTTTAGGGAGCGGTCTCAGAACTGGATTATATTTATTTATTTAAAGGAGGTAGAGAAAAAAAAATCAGTCCTCTTTGTCCAGCCCTGCATTGCTAACAACCACCAACAATGGGCATTTTAGAATGTTCTCTTGTTTGATGGTTGTCTAGTGCGTCATCATTCACTGGATGGCTGATTCGCGTTTAACGTTTTTGTGAGCACTGGCTTGTGGCTGATCACCCCTGGGTAGCTCTGCTGTGTTGGCAGCAATGGTTGGGTGAACCAAATCCGTTTATGGGTGATGTGTGGACTGAGCTGTTGGACATTAGAATTAAAGGCTCTAAAAACCAAGGACCCCCCAACCTTAACCTCCACCTGAACTTCCACCAACCATTGAGAAGACTACGCTCTGCCTCCCTTTCACTTACTCATACTCCCTGCATCTACCGAAGCAGAAGTGGAGGGCGCTCATCCTCCCACATCGCAGAAAAGGCCTTGAACAGCCTCCCCACGCAGCTATGGACCGTCACCTCACTTCCAGGATTCAGAATGGCCCTCAAGGGCTGGACACCCAGGGTGATTAGCCGCATTTTATAAATCCTGATTGATTGAAATCTAGTTTACAAATCTGATCTTCAGGAGTTGGACTGAACCCTGTGGTGCTCGGTACCTCAATCGGCGGTAGGGCCACAGGCATCAATGTTGCGCGGCGGTAGGGCCACAGGCATCAATGTTGCGCAGTTGGTTCTCTCTAAGGGGCTCATTTTTAGCATCCACTCAAACAATTTTGAACAGGCTCAACGCCTGGGGCAGCCCTTCAAAACCCCTCACCCGTGCAATCCCCCCATCTTTTTCATGGGAGTACGAATCTCTCTGTGCTAATCTTGGGCTGAACGGTCTCCAGTTCATCAAGTGAGCAGACTGGTCACAATTTCCAAGAGTCCACTTACCACTTCACCTTCACTTGACCTTCAAGGTATCAACCAGAGAGACGCGCTGAGTGACAAATGAGTTTGTCTTACATATGGTCCCCAAAGCGACAACCTGATGGCAGAAAGCTATTCGCTGCTGAGCCTCCCTTTAGCAGAAGCTTCAAATCACTCCTAGATGCCTCAGGCATCCTTACAAGCCGGATGTGAAATCCTCGTGGACAGGTAGATCCATGTCTCCATATCTTCATGGCATATTCACAAAGAGATGTTCTACTTTTTCAATGTGTGTATCATTTCATGTTCTTTGAAATAGCCAACGATTGTTGCCTGTTTGTTGTTGTATTGCATGTATTTTTGTCTCTGTCGATAACTAGAAAAGAAAGCTGCACGAGTGCCCCACCCTCCCTGCACCCCCCTTTATTTCATCACTTATTTGCAAGTTTCTTCCCCTGATCTTGGCGCTCCATCAAGCGCCTACTCACTTAACGAGCGCTAGAATCTGAATGCTCCTTTCATGTCTCCCTAAAATGACGTGTTTGTTGAGGGAGTGAGCTTCGGTGTCCGTCGTCTCTCTTTTATCCTTGCCCGGGTTCCAGGCATTTAAAGTCCAGCTTCCGGTATCTACGGTTCTTGCGACTTACAAGTGGGGCAGGCGGACTGCTGAGAGGGTAGATGGGGAGTTCACATAGCTTGAGTGGGGGACGTGGATCATGAAGAGGGGAGGGGCCAGAGATCCGGGGGATTTTCCTTTTTTTGTTTCTTCCTTTTCTTCTCTTTGCATTTCATTGTTAAATCCTGTACGTATTATTTCATAACAGGGCGCATACAGCTGGGGCAGCGCTTTACAGTCACTGGGTTCAGTGGTATCATTATAGCACTATATGAGGATAGCTGTATGTATGTGGTTATGTCCTTTGATTTGTAAATTAATAAAAACACTTAAACCATAAAGTCCAGCTTAGTGTTTCTTCGAGAACCTTCCTATCTGATACAACTGGAGCACTTCTGAAATGTCTCTCAGAAACTCCGCCCCAGAGCCGAGGATGATGGGAACAAACGCCAACTCAGGAGCAATTTACAAGAATAAATTAAAGGGATAATGCGCGCGCAGCAAAGAAGCACAAGAAATGAGACGGTAATTTAAAAACTCAGCCCTGTTAGGGCTTTGGAGAGCGAGGGAGGGGTTGAGTGATAGGCTGAGCGCAGGGATGTTTTTTTTCAGAGAACGGATATGGGACAACAATTTTTTACAGAAGCCTTGGCGAGCCTGAGTGAAATTACATTTACGCCAGTCAGCGTAATCTGTCGTAATTTACGGGATTTTGCAATTTGATTGTTAGGCAAAATGCCTCACCGTGTGCTATTATGTCCCGTCACATGATTGACAGTTTGGGTAGAAATCCTATTGCAAGAGCACGGGAGAACACAGATGAACCAAACTTGAGCGGCGACTGTTCGCATCATGTGCGATTTTGCGTTTTTTGTGTGCATAAAACGGATATAAAATGCATTTGTGCACCAAAAATAGATACAAGACTGCATTTCCCGCTCATGAAATAGTGAAACATGCCAAAACCGACATTTCATTTTAATACCGCATAACTTTGCCAACATTTTTGGGGACATTTTACGTAATTTCCACAAAGAAAATCACTGTAGGGCCAGAGCTGGAGACACTCATAGACTGGTGTCTCCCTGTGTAACTCAGGTGCAATGCCTGTGTGATGGGAACGGACTGAGTTTGTATCCTACAATATCAACGTAAGAAATATAGTCCTCCAAAAATATGGAGTGCAGGATATTACCTATCAATATTTTGGGAAAGTAAGCCTATATAGGTAGGCATAAACGTACTATTTTTAACTGCACATCTATATATCTTGAATATAGCCTATATAGTCCAACTATATAGACGCGGAGCAGTTTATTTTTCGTAGTCGATATTTTGCACAGGGCTGGGAATGTATAGGAAGGTTCTGGGCTTTATTACTGACACATATGGTATGTCCAGAGGAAAGATTTGCTTTTAGAGAGTCTAGCATTTGTAAAAATAATAAAACTCAGAAAATCTGTATGTGGGGATCACTCTTTTTCGGTTTTGGCTGCAAAGGTATGTTAACACCCAACTCTCAACATTTATTGAGACTCATTCATTTCTTCATCCTTCTCAGTTTGGTTTCAGAGTGGCCCAGAGCACGGAGTCCGTCCTTCTGGACGCAACTGAATGTCGTAGGCAAGACCTCGATTCAGGAGGAACAGCTGCACGTATTCTGCTTGATCTAAGCGCAGCCTTCGACACGGTGTCTCATGCCATCCTGGCCGGCAGACTTGAATCTCTAGAACTCGAAGGTTCCACCTGGAGCTGGCTTGTTTCCTTCTGGAGTAAGCGTTCCTTTCAGGTCTCCTCAGCCAACGTGAGATCCAAGCCCATAACCTTCACCTCTTTTCTCGTACGCCAATGACACAGATCATCTTCTCTCGATCATTAGCGCAGCACCATGACACATCTCTGCTGAATCTAGTTTTTTTTTTTTGCAGAGTTTTATATAGCGCGAACTTGACCCGATCCAATCAGGTATTGGAGCGCTTTACATAGCACCAGTTACGTTACATGAGGACACATAAGAACATTCTTTTTTTGTTCGGCACGGGGAGATTAAGTGATTTGCCCAGAATCACAGGATGTTTAGCATCATTACCGAGACTCGAACCCTGTTCCCCAGGTCCGAGGTTGAGCGCCCTAGCCGCTAGGCCAACTCCTCTCCCCTGAAGAGGAACAGCTCTCTATGGATGAATGAGAATGGACTAAGGCTCAGGGATGATCAAACGGAGGTACTTGTACTGGGGAATAACGCTGCTCTATGGGGTCCCAGACACTGGCCAGACTCATTAGGGCCTCTGCCCACCCCTTCAGCTATGCCCAAAACTTGGGTTTTATCATTGATGATAAACTCTCAATGAAACCACAGATGATGAAGGTCACTGCCATCTGCTTCTCAACCCTCAAATGGTTAAAAAAAATTATGTGGCTAATTCCATTAGCAACTCAAAGAAATATTATTCAGGCGCTGGTCATATCCAGACTGGACTATGGCAACGTGTTGCACCTGGGGGCTGATAAGACCTTGGTACTTTGTTTGCAGATGGTTCAAAATCCTGCTGCGAGGCTGCGCTTTCCTCTACCTCGGAGAGCGTCTATCACGCCGCTAATTCAGAAACTGCATTGGTTCAGGATATCGAAGCATATTGAATTTAAGGCTTTGTGCTATATGTTCACGGTCAAACATGACCTAGCACCTCTATACATTGAGACCTTCGGGCCAAGCGTTGTTTTCTAAACCTAGATTTCGTCTTACCCGCATAAAGGGTCGCTCTTTCGCCTATTTGGGTCCTAAACTGTGGAACTCTCTACCGGCCGGTCTCAGTAACTGTAACTCTCTGTTCACCTTTTGTACAGATCTGAAAACTTGGATTTTTCAATGCTCTATTCCGGGAAGGCCTATCTGCTGTTACCTTGCGCCAGGAAACCCCTCGGGTAGAGGTGTACCCTATAAATCTCATAAATAAAATGATAATAAGGTATCAGATAACTCCCCTCGAGTTTCGGGGCAGACCAGAAGCTCTCAGGTTCCGTTTGTATGGGGTCAGGGGGTTGGTCTCTTGACCACTCTTGGTGTCCATCGTGAAATTAAGTATGATGTTGCAGCAACCTGCGGTGTGTTAGAGCGACAATTAAGAAAGTTGGCCTCACCTCTAGGTAGAAGTACAGAGAATGGTTTAATGGGAGGAAATGTAAACACTCTGCAGGTCAGGGTTGTCCAACGTAGTTCCAGGATGGCGGGAGTTCTACTAGATTCTCAGGACAACCACACCAGTGGCGTAGCGGAGTGGGTTGCAGTCTGCCCCGGGCGGCACTGTTTTGGGGGCAGCGGTAGTCGTACCTGAAGACTACCAGCATCCCCCAGCCCCAAGAACAAGTCGTCTATCATCCGCCACCCCCCCCTTCCCCGGAACAAGTTGGCCATCGCCCCCCCACTCTTACCCACACCAGGGCGGCAAACTTAGGGGCCACCCTGGGAGGCAGTATGTCTAGCTATGCCACTGAACCACATACATAAAGTTTACATATCTGATAGGACACATTTATATTTATATAATGTTTACCCCGAAAATCTTCTATGGATCCAACCCTCCTGGACCTATGTTGGACACTCCTTTGTCGGTGAATAGCTACTTACTTTCAAGCCTTCAATATTGCTGCATCAGAGTTTATGAATACAATTCATAAAGAAGTACTTGTTCATAACTGTGTTTTATTAGTTTTATCATATAATTGTAGCATGTATTGTGTGTAAAGTCTATGGGCCTGAGTCAGAGTGTGATCTATGGGTCCTACCTGACAAACATGACAGCTATCCCTTCTGCTTTATTACAGGTGCATTAGGGTGTACTGCCCTTGCAATACGGCAGAGGAGATATCTTAATGCACTTTTAATGTAGTGGAAGGGATATCAATCACTTTTGTGATGGAGTACCCGTCCGCCCAACTCCAAATCAGGCCTGTGTCACCCATGTGACAGATACCGGTCCACCCTATTACGAGTGCATTAGCACATCTGTCACGCTTGTGATGGAGTCCCCATCTGGCAAACCCTAAACCAAGCCCCACATCTAAAGGCCTTGTGAGCTAGTCATCGAAGCTGAGATATGTATGTGTTATGTTGCACTGTGTTCACGCTTCGTTGGCGGTCATTATATGTTAAGTCATATTTCCCATATTTATAAATTTCCTTATGAAGATGTTTTGCTGCCTCACGTGCTTGTTTGAGAATGAAACTAATGAAGAGGAGGGGGATGGTATCAAACTTGACTGGTTAAATGTTGAGAATATATGTTTGGATTTTTAGTTGTTTTATTATTTTTCTAGCTAGTCCCATGCCCGACATACATTGTTAGGATTTAAATCTGTAATCTAGGTTTCTTTTAAGTTTGAAAGAAGAATTTTATTGAGACAAACAGAGGTATCCATACTGTAAGCAATAACAATAAATACATATCAAGGTAATCCATTGACCTAGAACAAAAAGAAAGCGATAATTTCATGCCATCACATTACAATAGACTTATACTGCTTAAAAATAAAAAGACAAACTCATGAGTAGAAGATAGGCTAGTGATGCAAAGAAAATAACTCAAAACAGTATTAAAAATTTGGAAATAAATCTGGGAACGCATAAGGGGTTCATGGGGGCTTCAAGACCTCTGGTTGGGACGGCTTTAGCTGAGAGGATTTTTTGGCACACAAGTCGAGGTACAGTGTAACAGGGGACCACAGGTCCAGACGCTTCGTTGCCAACTGCATTGGATATACAAAGGAGGTGTCCAGCCTGTGATTATGGCAAACTACATACCACCACGCCTTGTAAGAAATTTTAGTAGAGTCCTTCCAATTAACCGTGATCTGCTGAAACGCAGCCGCTAACAGCAAATCAACAATTTTAGTATTACCTGGGACATTCTCCCAGCATGGTGAGAGACTCCCCAAGAAAATATGAGGGATAGAAAAGGGAAATGTAGTGTCAAAAATTAAATTTATTTGGGACCAAACTCGCTCCCAAAAGCTTTGCACAAGTGGGCATAGAAATAGCGCATGAAATATGTCAGCGTTTGGGGACGAACATGACCAACACGTATCTGGAGTAGATGCGAATCTTCTGCTCAAAGCACTTGGCGTAAGTAAAATACGATTATACACAAAAAATAGCATTTGTGTGAGATTTGCTGCCCTGGAGGATTTACGCAACTTGAGCCAGATATTATTCCAAAGAGATAGTGGCCATGAAAGTTGAAGATCGCGCTCCCAAGCATCCTCCACCTTAGATTTCTGTCTAAGAACGTCTGCCCCTTGTAAGTGCTTATATATGCTAGAAGCCGAGGGTTTAGACTTAAGTAGGGAGGAGAGTTGTGAGAAAGAAGTCTGGGATGTGGGGACCTGAGGCAAAGCAGATAGGTGATCAAACCTATCCATCACAGCCAACTTGAGTAAAGGATATTTATGTGTGAATGAGGCAGGCAAGTCAAAACGCTGTTTGAGTGAGTGAAAGGACATAAAATTTGAATCTGAGAAAAGCTGGTGTATCCATATTAAACCCTTTCGACGCCAGGTCTTCCAGAAGAATGGTTTACCACGGACAACCAAGTCTTTATTATGCCAGATTGTTGAATTTAGGAAGTAGTCAATCGAATCTGGGGGAGGAGAAGGTGAGGACAGCAGGAGCTTGGAAGTCAGTTTAATTACAGGAGAGGACACCGCCTGCGGTTTGCGTGAAAATGAAAGGTATTCAGAAAAGGAGAAGGGAGAAAGGAAAAGACGCTCTATCCTAAGCCATAGAGGACAGTTCTCCGAGGGGTCGAGCAACCAGAGTGAGGCTTGTCGTAGAAGGAAAGCTTTTTGATAAACCTGGAAATCAGGAAAATTAACTCCTCCCTCAGCCTTTGGGCGAATTAATTTAGCTAATGACATACGAGGCCGCTTTGAATTCCACAAGAAGGAAGAAAGGGTGGAATTAAGTTTTTTTAAAGAATTTGGCCGGGATGGGGACTGGAATGTTGGATATGGTGTATAGTACAATGGGTGCAAGCATCATCTTTATGGTGTCTAACCGACCCCACCACGATAGGTACAGTGGATGCCACTTGGCCGTTAAGTCAGTAATTTTTTGTATACATTTGTTTAAACATAGCGCTACTGTGTCAGATATTGAGGGAGTAATATACATGCCCAAATATCTAATATGAGAGGGGCTCCACGTAAAATTTGAGGCGCTGAAATCTGCTTTAAATGTGTACTTGGTCAGGGGAAGAATCTCACATTTATCGCTATTCAATTTGTAGCCAGAGATGTTAGAATATGCCTGTACATCCGTCAAAAAGGCAGGAACAGAAACACTAGGGTTGGACATAAAAAGTAAAATGTCATCTGCATAGGCAGCTAATTTAAGGTGAATGTTCGTTGATTGAAAGCCGAATAAATTTGGATTCTGACGAAGCTTAGAGAGAAAGGGCTCCAAAGCTAAATTAAAAAGAAAAGGAGAGAGAGGGCAGCCCTGACGAACTCCCCTGCCAATTCAAAATATGAGGAAATCAGACCGTTGACACAAATAGCCGCACGCAGGTTGGAATAAAGGAGAGAAATCAAGGACACAAACTTGGGGCCGAAACCAAACCAACGAAGAGTATAAAACAAATACTTCCATTCAACCCTATCAAACGCCTTCTCGGCATCAAGCGCTATTGCCGCTAGGGGATGCTTCAAGGACGAGGATTTGGTCAAGACATCGAAAAGAAGTCTGGTATTGTCCGTGATAAATCTGCCTTTGACAAAGCCCGATTGTTCCGCTTCTAGTAAGTCAGGCAAGTAGGAGTCAAGACGTATGGCTAAGGCTTTTGAGAAAATCTTATAATCTATATTGACCAAAGAAATAGGCCTATAATTTTTGCAGTGTCTATGGTCTTTCCCTTCCTTCGGTATCAGGCATATGTGTGCTTCCGAAAAGGAACCTGAAGAACAACCCAGTGTGTTAAAGGAAGCTATAAGGGAGTGCAACTTGGGTAACAGGAGCTTAGAAAAGTGCTGGAAGAACTCTACTGTGAAGCCATCAGGCCCCGGCGCCTTATCTTTCTTGAGCAGCTGGAGTGCCGCTGACAGTTCTTGGTGCGTTAGATCGGACTCCAGGAGACTGAGATCCGGCTGATGACAGGGAGGAGTCTGAAGTGTTGAAAAAAACTGGGAAAGAGAGTCATCAGAAGGCTGCGATTCTGAGGTATAGAGGGATTTATAAAATAGGGAGAATTCGTTCAGAATATCCGAATCTTTACATTTTAAATCCAGGCAGTCATCATAGATGGACTCGATATTAAGTCTATTCTGTTTAACTTTCAGGTAGTTAGCTAGTATCTTTCCTGCCTTGTTTTTGCCCCCATAAAATTTAGCACTGGACTTTAACAAGTACAAAGAAGCATCTTCCGTCGATTTCTTGTTAAATGCTAATTTGGCGTTAATGAGGGCCGTGAGGGAATGGCTCGAATGCGAAGTGTAAAAGGAGTGTTCCAATGCTTTGATGTCCCGTAAAAGGTCAGCAGTAAATTTGCGGGAAAGTTTCCACCTCTTAGCAACAAAGCCAATCACGAAATCTCTCGCTGAGGCCTTGAAAGCATCCCAAATGGTTGAGAAGGGCATGGATTGGTCAGTATTAAACACAAAAAACTCTTCAAAAAAAGTAGTAAAAGCAGCGGTAAATTTCGGGTCCAGAAGGAGGGTATTGTTAAAGCGCCACCTCTTAGGACCTGTGGCTTGAGGGAGAATTTCGAGACCAATTGACACAGTGGCATGATCTGATAACAAAATAGGGCCAATTTCTGCGTGTGTAAGGGTTTGTGAGATAGAGTGAGAAACGAAAATGTAGTCAATTCTCGATTGAGTGTGATGTGAGGGGGAATAAAAAGTGTACTCTCTGGTGGTTGGATTACAGAGACGCCAGGCGTCAAAGAGTTGGTGCTGGGAAATAACTCGTACAAATGATTTCTGAGGTTTGTTGGGAATATAAGGAACCTTGGAGCTTCTATCAATAAAGGGGTCAAAAACCTGATTACAATCACCAGCAAAAATAAAATTATCCTCTAAACCAAGGGCAATCTGAGCAGCTAAGGTGGACCAAAAAGATGGTTCTCCGCAGGTTGGGGCGTATACATTGAACAGAGACACAGGAACCCCTTTGAAGGACAGTTTGACATTTAACCATCGTCCGTTAACATCTGAATTCTGAGTCAATAATGTAAGCGGGAGAGATTTGCGGCAAAGAATCATCACCCCAGTCCGTTTGCCATCCCCAGGAGAGAAGAAGACCTCCCCTACCCAACCCCTTTTCAACTTTAACGATTCATCAGCGGAGAGGTGAGTCTCTTGTAAAAAGACAATGTCCGCATTTAATTTGGCCAAATGGGTCAAGATCCTTTGCCGCTTAATGGGAGAATGTAAACCCCTAACGTTCCATGTAACTAGTTTCAAAGACATAAGCAATCATAAGTAATACAGAATGCAATTAGAAAGCATAAAGTCAATGCAGTACAAAATCCGTAGAAAATGGAAAAAATGCATGGCACAAAAGAAATCTTTTGATTAAAGAGAGAGACAGAAGAAAAAGACGAAGCAAGCATAGAGAAGAGGATAAAAATAAGTAGGAGAAAGAAAGTCGGAGCAATAGGGATACCATAAAGGCAATGAGATACACATGAAAGAGCAGAACACCAAAACAAAAACAGTACACCAGAGAAGACGCACAACAAAATGTAAAACATACCTACAAAAGGAGAGAATGGGTGGGAGGGTGGGTGAAACCACATGGAGCAGACACACGTCCAGGGAGGATCCGGTGGGGAACGGGGAAGACCGTATAAGAGGACATCATAACTGTGAAACAAGAACATATGACAAAAATTAATCTCAAGAGGCAACTGTGAAAGACAGGCACCAGGAAAATACGAGCCTAAAAAATATAAAAGAACAATACTGTAAAAATGCAGAACCATTAATGCAGTGAAAAACAGCACAAATAACTAGCACTACTATATAGAATAAAATTGGAACAACTTCAACTAGCAATTGGAGAGACTATGGAGCAGGAAGAATGATAGAAAGACAAAAATATTGAGTAACGATTAAGCAACATGTGAGGAGGAAGCTTCCGAAGAGGTGGTGGCATCCATCCTGTGTGAGTCGATAAAGCTCTGCAGGCGCCCAGGATCTTCGTAAGTCGTAGTCCTATTATTGTACGTGACCTTGAAAAGACAAGGGTGAAAGAGGCCAAATCTAGCCCCCATAGAACGAAGATCAGGTCGGAGATTCAGGAAAGCTTTGCGCCTGTCGGCAGTGGCCTTAGAGTAATCCTGCGCAAAGAACAGCGTGGAACCTGACCATGTGACACGTTGAAGAGCTTTGGCTGCCGCCAACACCTTTAGCAAATCTGTGTATTCTAAGAAATAGATGATGACACCCCTCGGTCGTTGGGGAGAGGAGCCAACAGAAGGAACACGCCCTAGCCTGTGGGCTCGTTGGATGTTGAGCATAGTTCCGTCCGACAAGTGAAGGACTTTAGGGAGGAAAGTCTTAAAGAACGCAATAGGGTCACTCCCTTCAAGTCCCTCCCCCAGGCCAAAAATGCGGAGGTTGTTCCTCCGATTGCGATTTTCAAGGTCTTCGACCTGTTTCTGGAGGTTAATAATTTGCGAGTGCAAGACAGGAACAGTCTTAGTAGTGTCACTGTGGGTGGCAACATTATGTTCAACCGCTGTAAGCCTTGTGTCGAGTTGCCCCCATTTGTCAGAGAGAGCTTGTAATGTGGAATTTGTTTCCTCCATAAAGGGTCTAGGAGCCCTTATCTCATGTAGCAAAAGTTCCATGGAGATATCCGAGGATGTTTTGGGAGGCGAGGGAGGGTCTTTTTTTAGCCTCTTCACGTTCGACTTGGCAGTTGTAGCAGGTGCAGGATCCATCATCGAATGCTCAGCCCCTTCCTCAGGCAGCTGCGAATCTTCCAGCTTGGAAAGTTGTGAGAATAAAGTAGAGTTTTTGACAAATGAACGCGGCGGCAGGGACGGACTGGTATGAGCGCCCCGTGTCCTACCCATCAACTAGTAGGACTAGTAGCAAGGCACAACAAAAAAGAAGAAACCACCGAATATGGTGCACAGTAGCTGGTCGTGAGTCAACAAGCAGGGTGGTAGCGAGGGCGAAGAAAGCAGACCAGAACTTATTTGCCAATAAGGTTACTAGAAGCTACAATCCATGAAAGAAGTGGTAATGGAGAGTAACAGCTAGGAGCTTTCGTGGACCCAAAGCAAGACTGTGCAGACCCAGCCAGCGCCTATCCAGAATTGGGCAGCAAAAATATATCAGGAGAGAGTAATGAGGCGCATCATCACCTAAAATGGCGGCCACTGCTAGTATCCATGTAGGCTGAGGTAAAAACAGAGACAGCAACAAAGAAAAACCAGGAAAAACGGTCTTGCAGGCATCATGAGTAAAGGAGACATCAATTGCCACTAGAATTATGTCTTTAGATCGCTTTGTGGTAGAAGCTCATGAAAGGAGAGGTCATTCCGCCGAAATTCAAAATGGCGGCCGCGCTGCTGCTGAGACGAGCAGACACTCATTACCTGATAAAGGTAAAGTAAATCGGCTCAAATCTGCTCGTAAAACATCGTGCGCGATGCAGGAGCGCTTCCGATGTTAAATGCTGCCAGCCGCTTCTCAGGAAATCATCGCGAAGTCGGACTTCTCCGCTCCGGGACCGGGAGCCTCACGAAGACGCGTCCATACTCCTTGGGCGTCTAGCCACGCCCCCGAGAATATATGTTGAAAAACTGTTTCTTGCATGAACTGCAGGTGTTCTAGAAAGTGCAGATTGTCCAGCAGTGCATTTTGGAGTACAAGGCAATAAAGTTCATTTAGACCATAAAGGGCCGGATATAAAGTTTTCCAGCAATCTAGTCAGCCATATTAAAAATGCATTATACGAATATGGCACTTGTATGTGGCACTTGGGATATCTGTCACTTTTGTGATGGAGCATCCCATCCACCAACCTCCACATCAGGCCCTCGGGCTCTTGTTTTTTTGCAATGAAAGTGCAATGAAGAAATATATAGGATACAATTAGTAGTAAAACAGATAATTCGAGATTGTGTGATCCTAAACGTAAAACCTATCCCCCATGAAAAAAGATCTTCGTTTCTATACCCGCCTGTGCCCGACAGACTGGTCTGGCAGGTCAGTGTGAGGGCAGTTTTTGGGGCTCTTTGTGGGCAGGTTTTTCATCTTCGGGCCGATGTTTGCTCTGGATTTTCCTGATAATCAAACAACCATTGGCTGCAGCAAGCACAGATGCATGCAGTCTTCCGTACAATGCAAAACACATGTACAGCGTGTCTTTACATGTTCAAAACTGCCCCAGTTTGCAAACATGGTCCACTTTTTTAGCAATCTGATTCACTAACGCGGGTCACTTTTATTTTGTTCCCCAGGCTTATTTTCTGTCTCAGTCTACCTCGGTCTGTCTCCTAGGATTCTGAGCGATTCCACACTTCCCAACCAAGAGCCAGTTACAGGACAGGGCTGGCCCTAAAACCTGGCACCTCCAGACACTTGCCTGGGGCAGCAGAAGACAAGGAGTTGCCAAATCATTTCATTCCAGCTTGATTGCATTATTTTGCAGGGTATTTACTTCTCAAAGGGTTTAAAAAGGACTATAGTTCCCAGGAAGTATTATATGACAACATGAAAAAAAAGATTGGATCATGGCTTCTCCTATGATAAGAAGCCATCTGGTAAACCTAACCCATCGGCATTTTCTTCTTGCAAGATGTCCTTTGCTCTTTAACACTCCTTCCTGGCTGATACCACTTCCTGTAACCAGACCTAGAGTCTTCGATGAACTATGTTTCCCAGGATGCATCAGTCTGTGTATGTATGCTGCCATTACACCATAAAATGTCGTCATCAGTGTGGAAACGCAATAGAGTAGCAATTTGATAGCATCGTGTGCCCAGAGTAATGCCAGTATTTTGGGTTCATTTAAGCATTCTTTCTATCACAGTTTTTATTCACCACTGAGGGTCCACAGTGCCAGGTCTTGTGATTGGCGTGGACTCGATGTTAGGAAGTCTGGGAGTTGGCACAATGTATTGTCAGTTCATTGCAGAATGTTTCACAGGCTTCCAATGAGACTAATAAGGAATCACAAACGTTGAGCTGTTTTGTTTGACGCACATCATGCCAACCTAGAGACATAGAGGCGCAGACGTTCATTGGGTGGCCAAGTCTGCTGAACGGAGTCATGGCTACCTCAAGGCTTTTGACTAAAGACATCATTACAAGTCGCCCGGTAAATGGACTGGATTTCCCCACTCCTGGAGTTACTGATACCGGAAGTAACGGTATAATTGTTGGGTTTGCTTTATTCTGGCCCCTAAGTGAGTTGGATCCTGAGGGCCCACTAAGAAATGAGGAATAACCAGGGAATTGATCATCCTGGGTCCGATTTGCCCAGTAATTCCTAATTTTCCCCAGGACTTTCACACGGTGATTTCCACTGTTCTTAACAGCCAAAATATCTCTGTAAACACACAGTAAGGTGCACCTCACTGTGTGTTTACATTCGTATAGTCCTTTGTTTGGACTGCACCTTGACCGCAGGCGCTGACATTGAGTGCACATATCAGGTATATTTTGTGTTTGATTATTTGGGGATATATAGGTTAGGTGCGATTTGTGTTAGTGGGTCCGCTGTCATGCTTAGGTTCGATTAGCCAAAATCTCTCTATTAAAGTAATAAACTAGCAATTCCCATGGGGCGGTACCAGGTGGGCTGAGGGGGCGGTAAGGGGGAGTAGAGAGATGGGGTTCGGTCAGAGTTCTGTCTGCCCAGAAGGAGCGTTGTCTGTTCCCCCTGTGCCTCTGCATGGGTCAGGAGGGGGCCATGCTGTACTGCTGCCCACACCCCCTTCCTCTGCAGAATGGGGGGCAGTGTCACTAGGGCCAGATTGATGGGGTCCGGGGCTGCAGACCGGATCATTTCGTCTCCGAGACACTTAGAATTCGGAGATGCGGTATTTCACCTGAGTTAAACGCTCAGGGTGAAATATCCTTTCTCAAAATGAATGCCCGTGTGGCGTACATCCGTGACTTCACATTAATTTGCCAATCCACACTCGAGTTTGAGTCTAGTTGCACTGTGACAAATGTAAAACACAAAAAGTGCTCGCCGCATAAAATGTCTGACCAATACAAACAAATGCGCTGGGGTGGAATTTAAAATGGACTGCCTGCTTCCCTACCGAGCTTGTAATACTCGAGTAGTCATCTGATTACAGCAGATTTCCCCTAAAGGAACTGAAGTCCGCGTGGACGCTCTGCACGCTCACGGATGCTGACGTGAAAGTGACCGTCCTGAATCCACTTCTGCAGTAGCTCACACTGCGCTAAAGTTTCAGTACCAGTATCGCTGGACAGCAACCGCTTTTTGTGTGTTTTTTTTGTTTTGCAGAGTTATATAGCGCGAACTCGAACCGAAGGTATTGGAGCGTTTTACCCGAGCACCAGTTGGCAGCTCTGGCCGTAATGCCACATCCTCTCCCCCTCTTTTGTCTGCTGTATCCTGTTTCCGGTGGCTGCATGGGCGCCCAGATTAGAGTGCAGTCTAGGTTCGAGCCTGTACCTAGGAGTACGGTAGGAGTAATGTTTTGTGAGTTTCGTGCAGAGAGAAGGCGGGTGGGAGAGGGGGGTCAGTAAGTGAGAGAAAACTGAGCAGTGATGGAAGGAAGTGCGAGAGAAGGGAGGGGGAGGAAGAAGGGAGAGTGTGTGCAAGAGAGATGAATTGAACGATGATAGATTGGAGTGTTAAGGGAAAGAAAAACAATTGAAAATGAGGGCAGTACAGAAGAAGGGGTACTAAGACAGAAGGAAGTTTAGACAATATCAAGTAAGTATGAAAAGAAGGCAAAAAGAAAATAAATGAAGAAAAGAAGAAGCAAAAAAAGAGGAAGGAAAGAAGGTAGAAAGTAAGAGCATAAGGAAGGAAGGAAAGAAGTAAGAAATAAAACATGGAAGAAAGGAAGCGCTATGATAGGACAGGGGAAGAGGTAAGGAAGGGGGAAGTGGGAAGGCGTCAGCTGTCTTTGATGCAATGAGAGGGCAGGATGGAGAAAGAAACAATGGAGGAAAGAAGCGAGTAAGTATGGAAGGAAGACGGGAAGGAAGGAAGAAAAAGAAATGAAGGGAGAGAGAAGGGGAGGCAATAGGGAAGGGGTTATAGGGAGAGAGAAAGAGGGAAGTGGGTGGGGTCACCTGTACCTGAGGCCGGTGCCAACACACCTCTCCTTCTACTTCACTGACAAGTATATACGCGCCTCGGTTTGTATATTTCGGTTTATATATGTGGACTATATAGACAGATACCATTGCAGGTGAGAGAGGGGCGACAAAACATTTTCATGCAGGTCATCAACACTGTAAAACCCTGCAAGTGGATCATGAGCTTCCGGGTCGGGCTAGAGCGGAAACAGGAAGTCCTCATATTTCCAGGCATCCTGGATTAAACCCCTTTAGCATGCCCAGGCGAACACGGATCTGGTACACCTGTGCCCTGTGTCACTGCCCAGCCTGAGCGGGTGGTAATGCCTGAGTGGGATGCAGGAAGTGTAGAGTGCTGGCTGTGGAAGTCACTTGGGGTTGGGAGGCTTTGGAGGGGTGCCCACTGCCCTACCTGCACCCCTTGCATCTCCCTCCACATGTACTGGGGAGCCCTGACCACAGGGGAACCTTTGCATTGCGCCAATGGGGGTGGGGATGGCCGCACGGTAGGGTGAAGAGGGTTTAATCCAGACTCTTACAAGATTTTAGTAAAGCAGAGCCCCCCCCCCCCAGAGCCTGTTGTTCTTAGCTCAGTCCCAGCACTCATGAGCTCCAATGGTGGACTTGAGGACCCACCGAACACACAGACCATGAGAGGATGGATAGGCCTTGGCAAATGAAAATTGTGGTAGCATAAGTCGCCTAATTTTGGGGATTTTACATTATGCAAAATGCAGCCATTATGCCAGTCACGTCATTTTGCCGCCATTCGTGCTGAGAATATAGTGACGGATTGCCGAAAGAACGCAGGCAAAGCTAGTGACGGTCATTCACAGGAACTGTTTTTCGCACAACTTTTTTTTTAGCATGAAATGTGTCCGACGCACTTCACACTAAATGAAGGATTTGCATTCAGCACAATTGCACGAAATTACAGGCAATTTTTCCGAAATTTTGAGTAGTTGCAAAAGCAAACTCCACACATTGTACACACTCCCAGTGATGGACTCCTGCTCCCCTTCAAAGAGGTGATGCTTGGGTTGTGCATGAAACAGGAGGCTACAGCCACGGTTCAAAGAAAGACTGCCAAGAAAAGGAGAGCCCCGCTGGGGCAGGGGGACTAGAAGCAAAGTGACATCAAAGTACTTGAGGGCTTTAGGGACTGGATGATGGAAACTGGTAACGAGTGAAGGAGCCGTCAGTGGGGACACTTTCACTAACATTTTTTCTATTCAAGTGTGGTTTGGAGGGGTTTCACAGATGCAGAAAAGGTGTTTCAAACCGTGGGCCAGATTTATCAAACTTTGATGCCGCGCAATGTAGCAAGACAACTTCCTGCGCGGCATGTAACGGAGAGGGACATTCCTGCTTTCTCCTTGCACTGACGCACTAGAATCATGGTGCAAGGGGCCTGCGTTGCAGGCAGGATTGTTATTGTGCAAGAAGGGGCAATCCTTGGAGGCTTTTTCCTCTTTCTAAGTGTGCTGCAGAGTGCAGAGTGCAGCACACTTAAAAAGAGGAAAAAACGAGGAGAAATAAAGATATTCCTCCTCGTTGAACCTATATCGGGAAGGCGTAGCATTTTGATGCATTCCCAGGCTTACCAGTCTTGGGAAATCTGAGAATGCACCAAAATCCATGGGTGAATGTGTGGGAACACCCACGCTCCACCCATGGAACGCCTTCTTGGGGCAGAGTAACGCAGGGCAGCAACTTGCGCTGTCATGCATTGCTTCACATTTACTAAGGCATGCAAGGCCACAGAAAGTGCTCTAGTATTGCTTGGTAAATCTAACCATGGTTGATGCGAGGACAATACAATACAATGATAAATCTAGCCCCACATTCTTAGATGAAAAGCAGAACGACTGAGCACAGGTATTTAATAAATGTATCAGCAAATGAAATGTAAATTGTAAATAAGAGACAACAACGGTAGTTCATCATTGCGATTCCGAGATAACCCTATCCAGATGGAGATGGGTGGGTGATAGATGGACATGTGTAGCAAGCTAAGTAGCACTTAAAGTCTCCAAAATGTCCATTTATTGCTGACGTTTTGTCCACAATGAATGTTTTACTTTCGGGGCAGTAGTGCCCTCAAGTCAAAATTGAGCAAAAGATTGTTCTGGGGCTTTGTCTCTGCAGGACGCTGGCTCTTCAGCCGTGAGAAGTGAAGTATAATGACCAATGAGATGTGGCCTGGCAGGACACGACTATGACTCTTTCGACCCGCGGCCATTTTTGACAGGGATAACACAGTGAACCAGGAAGCGTAACCGAGACACTGCGCAGCCAAAGCTGTATTAACATTTGTATACCAGCTGCTTTGTTGTAAGAAGGGATGAGCAAGAGAACTTCACTTCCTAGCTGCCATCTTAGATTTAAATTTACCGCTCTTTTTCTTTTCTCGTTTCCTGGATATGCATTATCTGGCGCACTCCTTTAACGGCGAGAAGTGATGGGTAGTAGGAGTGCTCGTTATAAAGCCCTGAAAATTCTTTCCCTGAAGAACAGTGTGACAACCTGCTGTGCTTCAGATGCATTCTGTGCATGTCTCCATTGCCCCCGGCTCTGCTCAGCCAGTGAGTGATGTCATGGAACGTTGATGAGAGGCTGAAGGCTGGTTGGCAGAGTGGGCTGAGCAGGGAGGATGCTGCTCCTGGCGAGGTTACCCTTAAGTAACTTGTAACCTGTAACAAACTGGTAATTCTAATTAATAAGCCTATGACTTATTAATGCATGAACTGGCTGCCTGCTTCCTACTTACCAAGAGGGTATATTTCATTTACAACAAACAGCTTTCCCACAGCTTGTCGAAATAGACTCTGAAACAAGTAGATGAATGCCCACAGGGGACTGGTGAGCATGGTACCTGTGCTTCAAAGGGCACCGTGGAACTATGGGCCACAGGGGGCAGCACTGTCTAGTCCTACGTTTGTTTCACCTGATCAGAAGTCTCTAGCAGTTAAACAAAGCCGCCTGATTTCTTTGAAGGAGAGCAGGTGGCAGGTGGGAATCAGGGCTACGCGACGTCTTGGCAGTCAGTGTCAAGAAATTAAAGATTGTGTGATGAATGGTTGGGAGCCTGAACACATGGCCGCTGTGGCTTCAGAGACAACAAATTATTATTTTTAATTATGTTTTATTAAAGACATTATATCACAAGCTACAACACCTGTCACTGACTGGTTTAAGTTTGTTCAGACCAAGAGAAATAACCAACTGCAGCTGTTGCAGTGTGAGTAAACAACAGACCATAGTTTATGCTAATTGCATATAGTTATTAGAAGTCTTTATGTGGGAGGGCATCAGAATTCATCATCTAGGCACCTCATTTCTGGATGAAAGGGTGTTCTTTCTAGAACCCAGACAGGACTGTGAGGGGACATGAAGGAGGCGGTGTTCTCTCTCTGTACCACAGGGTTCTACGCTCCTTCTCATATTCCTTTAGCAAGGGTCAGCCACAGCTTGAAGACAAAGATGCATAGCTCACATAAATAGAATATACCTCACATACTTGGGACTTTAGCTGAAAGCGATATAGCGTACATAAATTAAGAGTGATGCCTCCCATAGCTTGATCTGCAGATGGAGTAGTATACTTCATGCAACTAGAGACAGGGATGAAGAATTATACCTCACTTTCTTGGATGTGGGGATGAAGATGGCCAAACTTTTCACTCAGGCTTCACTAGAGGCTCCCGAGCCATGGCCATTCTGGTCCATCGCAGAGTTCCCTTTCAATGTTTGCGGACATGGGTAGACACGCAAGGTAGATATGTGTTTATGACACACGGGGAGACGGTGGTCCTGTGCACTGTGTAACCCTGGTGGAGTGGGTGATGGATATCTGGACAAATACACCTGAAGGGATGGCGGCGTTCGGTGGAGATTGGAATGGTGTTCACACCCAAATCACGATAGATGGCGTGCCACCGGAGGGATGGGGGGATATGTGAATCGCGTCTGAAGCCTCTGGCCGATGGGTTGGGTACATACTACTCCCATGTCCATGCCTCATTCTCTCGGCTCAACTATCTATTTGTACCTTCTAGCCATATTCAGTGAGTTTCTGATGCCGCAACATTACCCAGAGGCCTCTCAGACCACTCTCCTGTGACACTGGGACTCAGAGTAGGCCCAGACCGTCCTACTTTCTGCTGGCGCCTCGCTCCCTGGCACCTGAAAGATCAACAATACAAGACTCACATGCACCAGTCCTTGAGCGAATACTTTGTCCTCAATGCACCGTCCATCGCCTTGAGTTCAATCCTATGGGAGGCTATGAAGCCAGCCCTTCATGCTGTTGATATTGTGTTCTGTACCACGAAATGCAAACAACGCTGAGAGAAACTTTTACAGATGGAAGCTCGCATTCTGGCCCTTGAGCAGCGTGGCTTTAGCGCAACAGCAATATCAAGAGGGGTTCTTAGAAGAAGCAAGATGTGCCATGCTGGCCTCCCGCATTCGGATCTACCAGTGCGATGGCAAATCTGGAAAATTGCTGCATAGGCTGTACCAACACGTGCTGAAGCCAGTTCATATTCCCACTATTTGCGATTCCAATGGAACTATACCCACTGATCCCACGGCAATCGCTAATAGTTTTGCCAGCTACTATAAGACACTATATGCCAATAGCGACACCCTGCCTGATGCCCAGGTACCGAAGATCCTAGATGATCTACCCCCGAAGGTCCTATCAGCCATGGCTAGAGCACTACGCGATGCCCCCCTTATGGTTGAAGAATTAGCAACCGCCCTAGCAGACCTGCACACGGCAAATCCTAAAGGTCCCAACGGTTTCCCATGTGAATTCTTTAAGGCATATATGCCACACTTAGGCGCCCACTACCTCACTGCAATACAGGCTGCCCTGGAGGTGAAGCATCTACCCCTGGACTGGATACATGCTGAAGTTGTGGTTTTCCTTAAACCAGGTCGGCCACCAGACTGCCACTCTTTCTGCCGTCAGATCTCTTTATTAAATATAGATGCCAAACTACCTGCCAAAGCCCTTGCTAACCAGCTCATACCCTACATGACTGACCTCGTCAACCTGGACCTAGCAGGCTTCATGCCCCACCTCGCAACGTGTCACAATATCCGCTGCGCTCATATGGCCATAGCCGTTGAGGATCGCCCGGCCGCAGTTTTTACTAGCGGATATCGACAATGTCTTTGACGCAGTCAGCTGGGCCTGCTTGCTTGCGCTCATGCAAAGTCTCAACATAGGCCCCCGATTTCTCCATTTCATTCATCGACTATATACAGATCTCACCACTTCGGTGCATGTGGCTGGCTCGTTCTCTCCCGGGTTCCCCATTCAGCATGGTACCCATCAGGCCTGTCCCCTATCCCCACTCCTATTCACTCTGGCCATGGAGCCCTTGGCTGCTTGGGTCAGAATTGATGTAGTTTTGAGTGGTCGCTATATGCTGATGGCATCTTGTTTTTTCTCACTGACCCACACAGATCCGGCCCCAGGCTCCTACGTATTATGCAGTAGAAATGACCAGTTTATATATGAACGCTGGCAACTCCACTCTTTGACCATTCCGGGGGCCCATGACTATGGTCCATGGGCAGCTGACCTGACTATCACTGCCTAATGACTGTGATCCCTCGGTGTCTTCCTGTCCACCTCTCAACCTATCTCTTGGGAGCGTAATTTAGCTCCTTTGACAGCACAAGTAAAGGTGGAGGTGAGATCCTGGTCGAATCTGCCCCTGTTGCTCTACAGACAATCCACCTTTTTCAAGATGGTTTCCCTCCCTCACCTTTTATACAATTGCAAAACCATCCATACCCGATCCCTGTAGCATGGTTCCAGCTGGTGAACACACTCTAGGGTCACTTTTTATGGTGCTTCTCGAGTGGCTCTAAGTGCCTGCTTCCAGTCCACCTACTGTGGAGGCATTGCTGCTGCAGACATCCAGTCCCACCGTGCAGACCCACACTTACAAGTGCTTAATGAAATGTGGTACTGTGCCAGGTATGATCCTGCTCATGCAGTGGAATGCTGGATAATGAGCAACACTTATCTCTACACATATCCTTATAGCAGATCGGAGTTCCGGGCCTAGCCGCCCACGGCAAGAGTGGTGCTCAAGGTGTGGAGACAATCACTGCGGTGAATGGGGTGGTGGGGGTGCCTAACGCAAGAGAGCCTAGTGTGGCACAACGGATTCCGTACCCAACTGGTCGGCCTATTCGGGTTTCAGGGATGGGACAATATTGGCATATCCTCCCTGGGAGTAGTCATGCATGGCCTGACCCTTAAATCCTTCCACGATCTCCAGAATGAATTCTCCATACCCCGTTGCTAATTCTATAAATATCTGTAATTTGGTCATGCCCTGTCCCCCTCCCTCAAGAACCTAGAGGCTCTACCGGAATTTAACCAGTTAGAGGGCAAACTACTGATGGATGATCTTGAGATCATAAAATAACTAAGGTATACTGATCCCTAATTTCCAATAGTATCACCACACTAAATCCCCTCTGAGCTGCCTGGCAGGGCAACCTGGGCCAGATACACAACGATGATTGGACCAAAGCCCTGGAGTCCCAGCGCAAAGCTGCTATTTCCTAATGCTTGCACCTCGTTCAATATAAATACCTCCACTGTGCATGCTACACTCAGCACAGGCTTTGGATAATCGGATTAGTGGCTTCTCCCACCTGCCTACAATGTGGCAACAGCGAGGGCACCTTTCTCCACACAGTATGGTCTTGCAGCATGCTTGCTAGGTTCTGGAGGTGGATCATGACATGCTTGACTGAGGTTCTGGCCTGGGATCTCCCCAAGTCCCCGAAACTAATCCTTCTGCACACCACTGAAGAGATTGGGGGCAACAGGTACAAGCATAATCTTCTGTTTCTGGGTCTCACCCTGGCCAAGAGAGACATCGCTAGGCTTTGGAAAGCTAATTTCCCTCCCCTACTGAACATATGGAAGCAGGGTGTGGACTTTTGTATGGGATTAGAGATACCGATATTCAAGGCATGGGGATGCCCTCAGAAGCATCCCTAGATTTGGCAAAAATGGGCTCATTACCAAGGCCTGCCTCTGGAGCCTCCAACCTCTGTGGAAGCACAACTGGATAAAGAACCCTGATAAGTGTAACTGCCTTTCTGGACAGCTTTGTAATTTATGTGTGTTGGGGATACATGGGTGCAGGAGAGCTAGTCTTGGGTATCATAGTTGGGACACAGCGCACGTAATTGTTTTGTTGAATGGTAGTTCACATTTGTTATGTATCAACATAGAAAACTACGCCATGTCAATATGTAGTGGCCTATATATGTTAAGACTGGGGATGCAAGGCTAGAACCTGTACAGAGGAATGTTTAAGAACTTACAGACTGCTAAGTGTGTGTATATTATTCGAACATTGCTTCTCGCAGGGATGAGTTTCATGTATTGATGTTTGTTGTATTTGAGTGAGGGAACCAAGCCAGAGGCACCAAAGTGCTTTACAGAGTAAAAGATAAACTGAATAAACGAGGAGAGAGGTAGTTTGGTTATAATAGCAGAAGTGGACTCCTACTGCATCATGAAGGGGTGTTCTTGAAAGAAGTGCCAAGAGCCACGGACGGTGGTCAGTCGTCAGCCAGATAAAGGTGGGTGTTGGTCCTGACTGCTTCGGAAGCGATGCAGCTGGCTTTGAGGATGGTGTGAGCCAGCAAGGGGAGACAGTGGCATTTCACCAGTATGGAGCGGATGGCCATATTTCTTGAGGTGATAGATGAGACGTACTGTAGTGAGTAGGATGACACTGTAGCATGTGCGTTAACATATACCTAACTGTGAGATTGTAATTCCAGGACAAAAATACTCACCCACTTACAATGACTAGAGAGGTACATAACGGGAGACAGCGTTTACAACGTAGTCATTACATCACAGTTCTTTTACAACACGGTCATTACAACGACCGCATTGTTAGAATGCGATGCCTTTACAATGTGAGTCATTAGATCGACTTGCTGTAGGGGGCGCTCTAACCTACGGAATAGTATAATTTACTATTACAACACCTTCCCTACTGTTGCGCAGGCTGGAGTTGGAATAGTAAATTATACTATTCCTAAGTCCAGGGTGCCCCCTACAGCAAGTCGATCTAATGACTTGCGTTGTAAAGGTATCGCGTTCTAACAACGTGGTCGTTGTAACGACCGCATTGTATAGGAATGTGATGTAATAGCATGCAATGTAACATGCTATATTCCTACATGACTCAGGCCAGTAGTCAGAGATGTTTGGACCTTACCTTTCTATGATAACATTGAGTCTAGTAGTAAATTGCCAGTGTGCTGATCAATATGTAGTCAACCATTCTTTACTAGAAAGATGCTGGGATCAGACATCCCTTCATTACTTGGCGGGGGTTGCTGAACTTCCTATGGTAATTGTGTTACTGAATCCCAGATATGTTTACTGTGAAAGGGATTTTCTAGCATGTATTTGGCTGTCTGATTGGCTGTGAAAGATGTGGCTGCTAATGTGGTTCCTCTGTGAGAAAAGTATCCGTTTCCAGGAGGCTCCATGGATGGCTGCATGGTTGTTGGGGGAGACTGGCTAAGCGCTCATGCACACAGGGATAGTACTGTTGAGCTGTGCATGCCCGGGTGCATTCTGAAGTTCAATCATCTCTGATGACGCTGCATGGCAATGCGTGAGACCCACGTGAGTATCTCAGATAAATGTGCAAGCCCCTATGAACCTGGCAATGGTAAGACCAGCCTTGCCTACCTTAAATGTGCCAAATGCAGAACAAACTCTTCTAATCAGAGTAGGATAACCTAGGGTTGGTTAGGTAACTTTCCATGGACGAATCTTAATTGAATCTACTAACAAATTTAGACAGGTACCCACAGAGCCTATCTTTAGCTGCTTGGGCGCCTCGGCTGCTCTCTTTGACCTGCAGCGTAAACACTCTCTACAAAGGCTTCCTGCTCCGGCCACGCCCTATGGGTATCCCTGATAAAGACCCCATAGTTGTAGACTCATATTCCTATATGCATAGTTGACCTTCTATGATGTGCATGTTGAGAGTCACTCTTCAATCCATACATGGTAACCCCTCAGCTTCTTCCATGTTCATATGCCACAATTGGAGAGTCACAGTCCCATTCCTACACAGTTAGGGGTTTACTTACAAGCCCATTGCACCGCCAGTGCATCGCTTTTTTTGATGGATTGGCTTCACAATGGGCTTGCCCATATTTACATGGCCTGTTAAAGTCACCCTGTGTGACTTTTCATGGCTTTGTAAATATGGGCCCCTTTCTACGTGAAAGGGGCATTCCATGGGTGTTGCCAAACAACATCTTTGGAACTTGACCCATTCCCAGATTCAACACATGTTGTAAAACTGGGAATGCATGGGAATCTATGTCTCCCCAGGAAAGGCGTAGGAATGGTGCAATGAGGAAAAATACTTTCATTTCTCCTCGTTTTTTCCTCTTTCTATGAGTGCTGCATTCTGCAGCATGCATAGAAAGAGGAAAATTCCATTATTGATTGTCTTGGTGTAGGAAGGTGTCCCTTCCTGCGCAAAAACAATCATGCCGCAGTGCAAACACCCTTGCAAAATGACGCGAGGGTGCCTGCGGTGGCTCATGACAGCCAATTGTGCTCCAGCGCAGGGGAAAGTACAGGAAAGCGTCATATTGTTGTTAATACAACACATGCCTGTGCTCATAAAATAACGCAGCACGGCACAGCTAAATGGCTTGTGGTGCTGCACAACATCATTTTCTTGTACAGGAGGCCCTTAATCTCCAGCAATCTCCATGATTCATGATCCAAACTGGAGACTCGTGGTCCAATCTGTACGTGAGCAACCCTCGATAATCTCCCAGCTTCTTGTACTACTGTTAGAGAGTCATGGACCCATGCATACAAGGCTAACCCTCATTAACTCCAAATGACATTCCCACTGTTAGAGAGTCGTGGTCCCATGCATACAAAGTTTACCATCAGTGATCTTCAAGCTTCATGTCCCACTGTTAGAGAGATGTGGTCCCATGCATACAAAGATTACCCTCAGTGATCTTTAAGCTTCATGTCCCACTGTTAGAGAGATGTGGTCCCATGCATACAAAGATTACCCTCAGTGATCTTCAAGCTTCATGTCCCACTGTTAGAGAGTCGTGGTCTCACGCATACACAGTTAACACTCAGTGACCTTCAAGCTTCATGTCCCACTGTCGGAGAGTTGTGGTCTCATGCATACAACTTTAACCCTCAGTGAGCTCCAAGCTTCATGTCCCCCCGTTGGAGAGTCGTAGGCTCATGCATACAAGATTAACCCTCAATGACCTTCACGTTTCATGTCCCACTGTTGGGAAGTCATGGTCCCATGCATACATGGTTAACCCTATGTGACCTCCAAATTTCATTCCCACTGTTAGAGAGTCATGGTCCGATGCATACACGGTTAACCCTCAGTGACCTGCAAGCTTCATGTGCACCAGTTGGAGAGTCGTGGACCCATGCATACATTGTTAACCCTCTGTGACCTCCAAGCTTCATGTCTCCCTGTTGAAGAGTCAAGGTCCCATGCATACAAGGTCAATTCTCAGAGATCTCTAAGTTCATCTCCAAAGGTTGGAGACTTCTGATCCCATCCAAGCGCGACCAGTACTAGGTAATCTCCAAGTTTCGACTCCCACAGTTTGAGAGTTGTGGTCTCATGGTACTGGGTTAATCTTCTTTGACCTCCAAGCCTCATGTGTCCAGTGGCTGGAGAGTCATGGCCCCATTCATACAGTGCTAACCTTCAGTGACCTCCATGCTTCATGTCCCACTGTGGGAGAGTCGTGGTCTCATGCATAAAAGGTTAACCCTCAGTGACCTCCAAGATTCATGTCCCACTGTGAGAGAGTTGTGGTCCCATGCATTCAAGGTTAACCCTCAGTGACCTCCACGCTTCGTGTCACCAGTTGGAGAGACGTTGTCCCATGCATACAAGATTAACACTCAGTGACCTCCACACTTCTTGTCCCCAGTTGAAGAGATGTGGTCCGATGCATACAAGGTTAACCCTCAGTGACCTTCAAGCTTCATGTCCCACTTTTAGAGAGTTGTGGTCCCATGCATACAAGTTTAACCCTCAGTGACCTCCAAGCTTCAGGTCCCCCGGTTGGAGAGTTGTAGTCCCATGCATACAAGGTTCACCCTCGGTGACCTCCAAGCTTCATTTCCCACTGTTGGAGAGTTGTGGTTCCATTCATACATGGTCAATTCTCAGATATCTCTAAATTCATCTCGAAAGGTTGGAGACTTGTGATCCCATCCAAGCATGACCAGTATTCGGTTATCTCCAAGTTTTGTCTCCCACTGTTTGAGAGTTGTGATCCCATCGATACTGGGTCAATCTTCTTTGACCTCCAAGCCTCATGTGCTGTGGCTGGAGAGTCGTGGCACCGATCATACAGTGCTGTTAACCTTCAGTGACCTCCATGCTTCATGTCCCACTGTGGGAGAGTTGTGGTCTCATGCATGCAAGGTTAACCCCCGGTGACCTCCACGCTTCTTGTCCTCAGTTGCAGAGACGTGGTCCTATGCATACAAGACTAACCCTCAGTGACCTCCAAGCTTCATGTCCCACTGTTAGAGAGTGATGGTCCCATGCATACAAGTTTAACGACCAGTGACCTTCAAGCCTCATGTCCCCGGGTTGAAGAGTTGTGGTCTCATGCATACAAAGTTAATCCTCAGTGACCTCCAAGCTTCATGTCCTCCAGTTGGAGAGTCGTGGTCTCATGCATACTAGCATAACCCTCAGTGACCTTCAAGCTTCATGTACCACCGTTGGAGATTCGTGGTCCCATGCATACAAGGTTAACCCCTTAGTGACCTCCAAGCTTCATGTCTCACTGTTGGAGGGACGTGGTCTCATGCGTATAAGGTTAACCTTCAGTGACCTCCAAGATTCATGCCTCCGCATTGGAGACTCGTGGTCCCATACATACAAGGTTAACCCTCAGTGACCTCCAAGCTTCATGTCCCACTGTTAGAGAGTCATGGTCCCATGCACACAAGGTTAACCTTCAGTGACCTCTATGATTCATGCCTCCGAATTGAAGAGTTGTGGTCCCATGCATGCAAGGTTAACCCTCAGTGACCTCCAAGCATCATGTACCCCAGTTGGAGAGTCGTGGTCCCATGCATGCAAAGTTAACCCTCAGTGACCTCCAAGCATCATGTACCCCAGTTGGAGAGTCGTGGTCCCATGCATGCAAGGTTAACCCTCAGTGACCTCCAAGCATCATGTACCCCAGTTGGAGAGTCGTGGTCCCATGCATGCAAGGTTAACCCTCAGTGACCTCCTAGCTTCATGTACCCCAGTTGGAGAGTTGTGGTCCCATGCATACAAGGTTAACCCTCAGTGACCTCCAAGCTTCATCTCCCACTGTTAGAGAGTCAAGGTCCCATCCATACATGGTCATTTCTTAGAGATCTCTAAGTTCTTCTCCAAGAGCGAACAACACTGAGTAATCTCCAAGTTTGAGAGTTGTGATCCCATCGATACAGGGTTACTCTTCTTTGACCTCCAAGCCTCATGTGCCGTGGCAGGAGGGTCGTATAGAGGGTTGACTCTCAGTGACCTCACAGTTTCATAGTCCATGGTTGGAGAGTCGTGGTCCCATCCTAATACAGCTAACCCTCTGAGATCTCCAAATGTTTATGTCCATCATTTGGAGAGTGGAGGTCCCATCCATACTCCTGGAAGACCCCAAGCTATGTAACCAATGTCTGAAAACACACTGGAGTAAGTCACCTTCTCTTTACCCTCAGCGTGCCTTCTTCTGTGGCTCTTCACACCTCCTCAGGGCTCGCTGTAGGCCTCAAGGGTAACTGAAGGTTATGAGCTGGATCCCAGTCCAGTCCCACCTGCAGCGATACGAATCCGAGAAAGACGCTTGAAATCTTACTTTGGTAAACTACCATTACAATAATTGATCTTAAATAGTAGACACATTCCCATAATCCTTCTTGGCTGCTACAATTCCTACTTTCCTTAATCCATTCCTTGCGCCACTGTTTCCTCAGTCCTTCCCTCCTTCTAGCGTTTCCTTCACCTTCCCTGCGTGACTTTCTTCTTTCCTCCCTCCTTTCGTCCATTTCTTCCTTCCCCCATCATCCCCTACACTCTTTTCTCCTTTTTTCACTTATTCTTCTTTTCCATCCTTCCACCTTCCACCTTCGCTTTCATCTTTCCTTCCCTACTTTCTTCCTTTCCTCCTTTCTTATCGCTCATTTTTTTCTCACTTTCCAACTTCCCTTTCTTCTTTTTCCTCCTTTTCTCCTTCCTTTCTTTGTGCACATTTCACTGCTTCCTGTCCCCGCCCTTCCCCTAATAATGCTGACAGTAAACAGTCTTGTACACCACCGAGAGCAAGAGCCCCTCTCCCTGCAACATAAGGAACGTTCTGCTTCTGGTGTTCCCGTGCTCAGCACAACTCCAAATCAACACGTCAAGCTCTAACACGGCCTCCCAGCTCCCCGCATCGCTGTCCGGTCATATACGTGCTGAAATCGAATGAACATGTAACATCTTTAAAGCAAACGATCCTTTTTCAACGCCAAAAACAATCAATGCATTTTCTGGGACTCTCCGGTGTAATGAGATACTCACGTCAGCGGGGGGGAGGGGGTCTATTCCATCCCCTTTGAACATTGTACATCACTTCCGGGTTTGTTGCTGGACTGCAAAGGCCTTAATCAATGGTATGTTTTCCCCGACCGCTCAGGAGCTCTCGAGTTTCCAAGGTTAATTTGTTAGTAATTAATCTAGTTCCGGCTTTTCTTCGCATTCTGGGCTCTAAACTTTTTGAGATATAGGCAGTTTTTAAGGCGCATCTCTCGTACCAGCCATCCCTGGAAGATAAGGATGGAAGGGCTTCACAACAACGGGGAGGACCATGGGTATGAACTGGACCCTACGAAATGCCCCTCTGTGACCTGGTACCGTGCTGAAATCTTGGCCAGCTCAGTAGCGTGTTATTCCTACGCAAGACCCCCTGCCTGACAAACCCGTCTTCAATGAACCCGCCTCTCTAAAGCCCCGTGTTTGGTGCAATTGCTACTTGCTCTGAATTGTGGGCCGCCTCACCACGACGACTGACGGCTTTCATGAGAAAGCAAAAGACACACAATTGATGAACGGAATGCAGAACAAATCAAAACATTCACCCCAGTCAAGAGATCTGGGTTAAATCCATCATTCTTTTGCTCACCATGCCACCCCAGTTTAGACCTGGCTATATGCAAATCAGTCTTGAACCTGTGCCTCATGGGAACAGTCCAGCCCGAACTGCCAAGCCAGGTCCAATTCTTCACATATTTTGATTAGGGAACTCAAGCCCCAGATTTCCTAAGTGCGGGAACACCGGACTCAGAGCTTTAAGTGAGTTGAAAAAACTAGGGGGTCTTCCAAAGGGGCGTGGCCGAAGTAATTACGGGCGTGGTTTAATGACACATAAGCTAAAAAGCTGTGCTTGGCATAGTGTGCAGCCCGACTAGTATTTTGCTGTTTCTGTCATTGCATCCAGAGATACCATATAACATGTAACATTATACCTACAAGAAGCCAGGGCAGTTAGCTTTGCCAATGGTTGTCAGTTGCATAGGATAAATAGGCAACAACTGTGGCTTGGTTGTATGTAATATTAACAATGCTTCAGTTCTGAAATGATGAGACTGTGAAAGAACTATAAAGAGTCTCTTTGAAGTTACATCAGAGGCAGTGGAGGGTGGCGCTGCTGCAGAGGTAAGATTTTGTTTTCACCCAGAGGGTGAGAGCAGAAATTGAGGGCCCCATAAAGACCCGTCTCAGCACCTGGTTTTTAGAACTGCCAGTGCTGAGCACCGGCAGGACCCGGCCCACTTAAAGCCCTGACCGGGCCTGATTTCAGCAGCTGGAGGAGCAGGCTGGTAAAAGTGCATTTGGTAAGGACTGCACATCAGCCGGGCCTGTTCCTCGCACCTACCTGACCCTCTGCATAGGCACGCGGAGCACACGCTCCCACTGCCAGCCAACAATTTCGCCTTCACTCTTTTTGGCGCCCTAGCGTCCCGGCCTCCATTGCCGCCTTGCACAGGATCTGTCGTCGGCATTTAACCCCTGCTCATGGCAGAGGTAGGAAAATCAGCAGTACTGTGCAGAACTGCACCTGGTAAGTCAGGGTTCACACATTATTCCGAGGGCTTTAAGTGGGATGAAAGAACTGGGGGTCTCTCAAAGGGGTGTGGTCGATGTAATTAAGGGTGTGGCTTAAAAACACGTGAAGTAAAAATCTGTGCTTGTATTTTGCTGTTTCTGTCATTGCATCTAGATATATGATGCAACAAGTAACATCACACCTCAAAGAAGCCAGGACAGTTGTTTTTGCCAATGGTTTTTAGTTGCTTATGATAAATAAGCCACAACTATTGCTTCGTTGTATAGAACACTGAATATGCGTCAGTTCTGTAATGATGAAACTGTGAAAGTAATATAAGGAGTCTCTTTGAAGCAGTGGTCGAAGTGGGGGAAAAAAAGTAGGGGAACTGTGGGCGGAGACTCAGGGGGCGGGAATAACCCAAGGATTGGATTAGTGGGCGGAGTCGGAGGTGTGGCTAGAAATAGCAAAACATACCAATTTTTGAACGTTTGGCATTTCACTGACCAGTTACAGCTTATAACGTTATTTAATTCAAAGAATCAATAAACATGTTTATTTGAGGTTTAATATATAAGTTGTTTATATTTAATTCATTTACAATGTGGGACATGTTTCCAATCACAGAATATTCCAAATACGCTTATAAGTGGAATCATAAGCCATTTGTCTCCGAGCCATGCAGTTTCTTTCATCTGCACTTCTCCTCCCTTTTTCTAACCATTTCTGAACATAAAATTCAGGTTTAAATTCTATGACAGGTGGCCCCACGATATTTATGAACATTGTAGAAGACAGACGATCGATTGATATTCTGTTCCGCAGTGGTGTGAGCACATCATTCATTACACTAAAGCCCCGTTCACATTCAGCAGTTGAGGTACAAAAGGTGTTTATAATGTGCATTAATGGTTTCAGGCTTTCAGAGATGCAATTTTTATTTTGTTTGTACTCTCTGAAACCAAGGATGTACTGCCTGGTATCAAATACATGCAACCTGCTACAAAGGTTTTGTAATTCTCCCTCACCGTATAAGATGTCTACTGGATCTGGCCAATAAACTGGTTGTAGGAGTTTCATTCTATGTACTAACTCTTTGTATTCTATTTCATCATTGTTTGTGGTTGTGCATCTAGAAACATTTGATGCATTAGACATTGTCATCCTTTTTCGCAGGTTATTTGCTAAGCTCCTAAAGAACTGTGCCCTATTGATGCTAACACAGCCTTTGTTCTGTTGCAGTCCTACACCAGCAAACTGCATCCGTTCAGCAGCATCTAATGCAGTTGTAGCAAACAAAGAGCCCAGGTGCATCAGCTATTGATTCAAACACTAAAATCTGCATCTGTATTGAACGATCGGCCTCATATATGGTCATATCACGCCGCTGCAGCCTTCTGGATAGGTCACCCAATTCTGTGAGAGCATCATATAAAATGCCCATATTTTCAACAAACACCAGGGAGGTTAATAAACGGTTTAAACCAGCATATTTCCTCTGCTCAATGTCACTCCTCGTTGAGTCTTCGGAAGATTCCATGAAATGTTTAATAAGTCCTTTGTAGTTATTCCAAACAGCTCTCAAAGATCTTTCACTTGAGGACAACCAACGTACATCTAGCACCTTTCCAATTGCCAGAAGTCTTACTTCTACCTCCAGACCACATTTCCCAAGCTCTCTCTGATTTTTCGGAGAGGCATGGTAGGTGGTATATAGTTTATCAAAAAAACATTTGAGCTGATTAATGCCTGCGACTTCTTTACAAACATCACCCACAGCAAGCTCCAGCTTGTGGTTAGCACAGTGCCATACACTCAACTGTGGATATTTCAGTTTCAGAAGAGTTGCCACACCGGATTTCCTACCTCTCATATTGGAAGCACCATCTGTTACAAGCTGAACCAAATGACTTTTTAAATACTCATCAGTAAAACCGTGTCTCTCTAAGCATGCAAGTAAGGTATCTAAGATTAGATCTGCTGCTGTGCTTGGCAACTCAACAAGGTCCAAGAAAAAGGTCAGTGGCTCATTGTGTTTATCAATACATGCTCTTACACAGATAATTAGTCTGGTCAATTTACTATTTGTGAGCTTAGGGACATATTTATGGGAATGGTGGCGCAGGGCAGCACAGCAAGTTACTTTGCTGCGCTGCCCTGCGTCACAGGGAAAGGGCGGGAATGTGCCGTATTTATCCAATATGGTGCATTCCGGTCTTTTCCCCCTGCACTGGCGCCATTTCAACAGCCTAGCTTCAACGCAGGCACACTTGCCCCATGGTGCAAGGGTGCCTCCTTTGCATGCAGGATTGTTTTTGTGCAGGAAGGGGCACCTTCCTGTACAAAAACAATCTTGAGAGGCTTTTTCATCTTTCTATGTGGGCTGCAGAATAAAGCACAGTTTGAAAGAGGAAAAAGCAAGGAGAAATAAAGATATTTCTCCTAGTTATGCCTCCTCTGGGGCAGCGCAAGATTTTGCCGCATTCCCAGGATTACAAGTCCTTGTTACCTTAACGCTTTTACTCTCGTTCAGAAATCAATGAGTATTTTTTGTCTCAAACATTGAGGACATGAATATAGGGCTCCTCCTGTACACATGTGTTAAGCAGGGCTCAGAGACAAAGGAACTCTTCAAGAGAATCTGATCTGACTCACGGAAACCCACAAGGGCTCCTTCTAATCCACACATTGTGCACTCTTGATTGTCAGCGCCAGGATGCCTGTTAGGTGAGAGTGCGCTTTACAAGTGAGATAAATAAATAAATAATTCTTATTCATGTCAGCCAGCTAGCTGCTCACACATAGTATAGCACATATGTATTCAAGTGTCCTGCAAAGAAGAATGAATGCGAGTAAGTAAATGTGGGTGTGAATGATTGAGTGCCTGAATGTAACCGAGCATGAGTGAAAGAGTGTATGTCGATGAAAGTGAGAGAAAGTGAGTGAGAAGGAGTCACGTAGAGTAAGTAAAACTGTAAGTTAGAATGAGGTAATCAGAGTAGGAAAAAGTGGTGAGACTGATTGAGTGAGAATGTGATACTGAATGTTGAAGAGTGAGTGCAAGTGAGCAATTTTGAGTAAAAGGGAAAGTGAATGAGAATGAATAATGGGGGTAGTGAGCCTGAGTGAGATAACATGTGAGCAAGCAGGACAAAACACAGGCCTTGGCAAAGTGGAGGTAAATATTTACTTATGGGAGGAACATATTGTGCATCTTGAAAAAAAATGTGGTCAACTCCTGGGGATGTTGTCTTGGCACAGTAATGGCTTTTGAGAGAATTTGTGTAAAAATGGGGTGTTGAAAATAAAATGCAGTATTTTACCCTATAGTTTTTTTTTCAAAATTATCTTGGGAGTAGCAACACCCAGACTGCAAATCCTCCGGGCCCTCCTTTATCTCTTCTTAGTCTTACAAGGCCCAGTAAATCGCACTCTTTTCCAAATCTCTTTCTAAATATTATCACTCTCAAAAACTGTTTTTTCTATGTCATTTTCCTTTGATGGGAAGAGGAGGTTTCTGAGGTGGTAGTATCAGGCAAGTGACACTACTTGGGCTCCCTCTGTTCGAGCCTTCATGGAGGATCCCTCTTCATTGCTACCTCCACCTGACCCCAGACTCCGCAACGCACTCCCTTACAGGCTTGATTATCCACTACTCCTCTCCAGTGCACCTTATCTCACAGCTGACCTTGGGCCCCAGCCCCATATCAGGCACCATCGGGCTCCACTTTCATTTTTCCCGGTAAAAACATTAGTAAAATCACCTTCAAACTTAAAACATTGAATATAGCAGTAAATACAATTAGCACACACTTTAAAGTATGTTCCACAGTAGCCCTTATGACCCGACTGCTAATTAAATAAACAAAAACAGAAAGGCCATGACAAGGCCGGCTTTAGCGCTGATGCGAAAGTCGTTTTTGGCGCCACACCAATAATCACTGCCATACGCCACAAGTGCTCCTAATCTCCCTATAGCCCCTCCCCCTCATGACCTCCTCGGATTCCCTCACTGCCACCCTCCACCAGTGCCCCTCATTTCGCTGTAGCCCCTCCCCCTCATGACCTTCTCCTCAGAATCCCTCACTACCATCCTCCAGCAGTGCCCCTCATCTCTCCCTAGCTCCCCCCTCCCCCCCATGACCTCTTCCTCGGATTCCCTCACTGCCACCCTCCAACAGTGCCCCTCTTCGCTCCATAGCCACTCCCACTACCTCCTCCTCGGATTCCCTCACTGCCACCCTCCAACAGTGCCCCTCATCTTTATGTAGCCCCTCTCTCATATGCAATTCATTTGTTGTGTAGCGCTACTCATATCAGTGTAGTGTGTGTCAGTACTTTACACCACGCACACATTTTACAGAGACAACGAATCATACAAGTATGTAAATCAGCCTACAGGGAATGTCACATAAGCCAATGAGGATTACAAGGTGTATGAATCACATGTCATCCATACTGGTGGGCAGTTATTTCAAGAGGGTTTGGTCTGGAGAAGCACAAACTCAGGATTTAAAGAGTACTCCAGTGGTTAGGGGTTGGCTTTACTGATAAAAATGTATATCTGCCCAAAGATACTCCTTTTAGCAACATTAGAATAATGAAAGACTGGGGAAGTTCTAACTATATCACAAAACAAAAAACGCGAAGTTCTAACTATATCATTCAGGTTTGCATGCAGCTCTTTGGTGACAGTTCATTGGACACTGTCCTAGGTTAGGATTGTAACTTCTGAACTGCAAGTAACACAAGGATCTCTTGTCACAGTGACAATAACCCACTGAGCTTCCACATAAAATACAGTTCATCTGCTCTTAACTACTAACAGAGAAATTATTGCTCTCCAGCAGGATCATTAATCCCCAGCGTTATCTGGGCATTATTTTATTGTCCTATTGTTGTCCTGCATCAGCCATGATAACGATAAAAACGGATTAAATGAAGCACACACGAAGTACATGTCCTGCTGCGCCGGTGTAGAATTTAAAAAGAATAACAAATAGTGACACATTCTCCTACCTGCTCCATTAGTCAATCTTAGTGTCGCAGCCTGAAGTGATAAGCAGCTGCAGGGGTTGGGAAAGGTGAATCGAAATAAACAAACTTCTTTTCTCCTGCGCTGCATAGAAAAAGAATATCCACGCAGCAGAACAGGAGGCAAAGGTTACCGCGGCCAAAGAAAGGATGTGTCGCCTTCGCCATGCCCCTAGTGGAGCTGAAGGGGTGAAAAAATAAACAAGGCCTCGTTAACATGTAAATGGTCTTTTAAAGACCTGTGAAGTACTCAGGTACGGCTGCGATAATCTCTGAAACTGTCTGTGTGTGAAGCACTTTGAGCCCCTTGGCGCCTACCTTCAAGCCCTTACTAGAACCGGGCCTGAATTAGGGCAGTCCCGGGACGCTTTTTTAAAATCAAGAAGTAGGGGAACGGACTAGCATAATTTTTAAAAGTAGGGGCACGCCGTGCCCTTCCGTTCCCCCCCACTTCTAACACTGCTTTGAAGTCACATCATAGGCAGTGAAGGGTGGTGGCAGTGAAGGGTGGGCTACTACAGAATTCAGATGTTTTTTCACCCCGAGAGTGAGGGCCAAAACGGAGAGCCCGAGAGGGGCCGTCTCGACACCGGCAGGACCCGCCCACTTAACGCCCTGAATATTCCCCAATCCGCTGAGGCCAAACCTGTAAGGGCAGACATTCCATGCAGCGATTCCAGTCGGTGGCGGTAATTCTGGGCTCGAAAATGGGGCACTGAAATTAGGGGTGCGGCAAGGCGGTTGCAGGGAGAGTTCAGCCGACAGTGGGCATCGTGAAGCCGGCTGAAGGGCATTCTTTTTGTGTTTTCGAATCATGTCGCGTGCCGGAAGAAAAATGTCATCAGGTCAAAATGAAAAGAATCTAAAATCCTGCGGCTTCTTTACTCGTCAGGCAGTTTACACTTATGAACAGAGAGCAACCTTTGTAACTGTCTGAGGCTCGGGCAGGCTGAAGGGTGATGGGTGGTGCGGTGGGAAAAGCTTAAATGCCCACTGAGATATAAAATAACACTCGCAAGCACAGATATTTCAAAACATTTACCGAGCTTTGAAATTCGAAAGGATGGTCATTGCTTCCTCGTGCTGAATGTGATGTGACCAAACATTCCTGGATGGTTCACAACAAGCACACCCATGCATAAATACATGGCTTTCCTTCGAGTGACGTGCACAATGGAAACGAACTCTGATTATTATTGTCTATTGTGAATATCTGATTCTCCCCGGTTGCAAATGACACCGTTGTAGATCCACGAAGAACTCTATTTTATGACATCAAAGGGTGTATTTTTCCCATAATCTGGTAGATATTGCGTTCCTTTTAACTTTCCGTTTTTTGATCCTGCACGTTCTCAGTTTATTTCATCTCCTGGAGTCCTTTGTTATGCTAAATTCGAATGTACAGTTCAATGTATGTGCCGGAGACGTGAACGTATTGTAGTCAGCTTTCACTCTGAGGGAGGTATGTGTAATCTACACAGCAGGCGCGTGCACGCCCTGGTGCACTCTTCTTGTCGCCCTGCTTTCCACGTCATTGTTCATGACTGGCTGTCAGTGCATCTGTCTACAAACTACCAGCAAAGATGCTTTTATATTACTTATGTGGCCTAAGTTGGTGCGCCTTGAGTAGTGTGTTACTCGTGGAGCTACTTTGAATCTATACATTTTTGAAAATTGCTCCGATTAATTTAAAACTTTTCAGATTTTCGCAATGAATTTTCAACTGTTTAAATATAAAAGAACTGCACCTGGAGAATTTGAATATATATTCTTTACTTTTTAAATATGTTTTTCGAATACTGGAATTTTCACAATGGTGTTGTGGAAACATGATATCTCTAAATGTATGATTATCAATACACATATTGGTATGTGTCGGGGGCAGGGATACTTTGCTTACCAAATTCCACACAGTTTTAGAGGATAGAACTATCAACAAAAAGTGGTGCAATTAACTTTAATTTAGAGACTTAGGAGCTGATTACTATTTTGGTGGCATAGATAGTCATTCCCAACGGCGATGAAGTATCTATACGGCACGGATAATAGCCCACCCGATCGATGTCGATCCAGGCAGACCATAGCTTTAATCGCGACAGAGACTACTCCGTCTCGGCCAAGATTAAGACCCTCCGACACTTCTCCAGAGTAAGGGTCATCGGAGGCTGACCTCTATTTCCACCCACCTAATTTAGAATGCAGAATTGCCGGTCAATTTTCAGTGCCCGTGAGGGGCAGTGATAACTGTTAAATCCTCCCCTTGCCAGGGGAGAGGACTCTCACGGTGAGGGACGCATTTTCTTTTTAATTTTCAAAAAGGAAATCATCTGTCAGGATTTTCTTTCTGAAAATAAAAAAAGGAAAACTAGGGATCATTTATAAAAGAAGACTCAATTGCACATTTTGGCAGAATGTGGTAGATTCAGGAGTAGTCTAAGGCCGGTGTTCTTCAAGTGAGCCTCAGAGACGGTCGTCCACTGGCGGCTTCTTGTGATGATGAATCATAAGATGTCCTTTTCATTGACCATGTGCTAGCTGTGAGCGGCCATATCACATTTTATCTTACATTTTCTCTATAAATGAGCTTTCGGTCCCACTTTTAGAAAAAACATCTTAAGGGAGGGGCTCTTCCGCCCCTCCAACCGGCGGAAGGGTTTAGGCCCAGTTGTGGGGCTTCTCATTTAGCAGCATAAGTGAGTTTTTTAAAAAAAAATCCTCAGGGGATCTGATGCCATTGGCTACCAACCCCACTTGGAAAACTATCCCAGCACCATTGAAGCAGGACCCAAGTGGGATAATATTGGACAAAGCAGGTTTGTCAAGACTATAAAGATGCGAGCGCAGTCTCTGGATATTCCCATACCCCAACGAGAATCAAAAACCTACAAATAATTGAAAACACTGGGCATCGCTTGTGATCCTCCTTTTGTTTTGCTGCTCGGCACTCAAGGTGGACAGGAGAGCGTCGGCAGCTACCTGCCCGCACAGCCAGCCAATCGCCTGCGCTCCACACCTGATCACCCAGCAAAAGCTGATTGGAAACAGTGGTTTTATTGAAGTCCTGGTGCACCTTTGTCAATGGCACGAGCACAGTTCAGAGACTCATGGTGTGAGCTGACCCTCCACGCCCTCAAGCGCTAAGAGACCTGCAGGTGATTATGCGCTATATAAGCTACAATTAACATAACGTAACATGACCTGCACTGAGCCAAGAAAAATATACAGGTCTGACATTGGCAATTTTATATACAACTAACACAACTGGAACTGTATGTGAATGCAAACCCATGCCACAGGGGCCACTGAAAAACTAGGTGCTTTGTTGATCTACACTAATCTTGTCGTCCTAAGCACTTAGTAATAAGAATATGAATAAAATAAGAATAAAAAAAAATGATAATAACAATAATAATTATAAAATCAGAAGGAGAGCAACCAATAATCATTTTGAGCTAGCAGAATAATAGCATGAGGTGAACCACAGCGAGTCGGCTGCTGAAGGCAGAACGTGACCCGAACAGCCAGCAGAGGAGAGGTGTCAGTGGGTGGCACAAAATTGAAGTATAAATTCAAATAGTAATAAATCTTCGGCAAAGTTCTACAAACAACTTTTCATCCACTAGCAAGACACAGGTGATGGCATTTGCATGTGTCTATTCCAAATGTACATTATTAATAGTGTGCAGAGCAATTCATCTACACTTGAATTCACATTTGTAAACTAACATGAAACTAATGCAGTTAAACACATTTGCTATGACCTGTTAAAGTGTTTTTGTTTGGTTTATGCTAACTAGGCCTCAACTAGACCTCACCTAGGACTCACCTCCAACTTGTTCAAAATTGATGTCACGGCATCATGTTCATTCTTTATTTAGAATTCTGCTGCACGTAGCTCTAAATGACATGTTTGTTTATTTCTGAATTACGCAAAACCAAAGGAAATGTATGATGGACGGAGTGTTGAACATTGCAAGCACTCACCCCCAGTCAACTGATCTGGGTTTAATCCATCACCGTTCTTTAGCCCACTCTGCCACCCCAGTTCAGACATGGCCATATGCAAATCAGTCTGACCCTGTGCCTCATGGGAACAATCCAGCCGAACTGCCAACACTCCGTCCATCATTTCCTTTGGTTTTGCCTTATTTCTGAATGACACTATATTTCTGAATGACACTGTATTTCTGAATGGCACTGTTCTCAAAGAAAGACTGCTAAATGGCCTATAGTAACATCTTCCCAGGGACCTTTCACTTGCATGCAGTTTTCTATTTATTCACAATGGTTCACTACTGTTTATGTAACTCGTTAGTTCTAAGACCTCCAGATGACATTCGGGCGGAGGGACTGAATCAATATTCATGTAGTGAGTTGCTGCTAAGGTGATAGGGATATGTGACATTTAAAAATACTGTAATTTGGTTTGTTATAAGTGTAATTCTTTTCTAAACACAAGAATGAGTTTGCAGTTCTAATGCTCCTCTAAGAAGAAAACATATATAAACCCTTCAATCTGGGGGTTGAGACATATACATTTTCCATATGGCATGGGATGCTGTCTGATTACTTACAGATTTTGCTGCACATTTGGGACTTGCCATTTGTCTGATTTTGTCACTATTTTGGATTCTTGATGACGTTTGTGGCAATTGATTTATACGTAACTCAGCAGCTTCCGAGGTCCATTATTTCTGTATTGTATTTTGAATTTTGTAATAAAACTTCATGGGTTACCTAAATTATAGAACTCTCTTTTTGAGTCAGTCCATTCCTATTTAGCTGTATACTGAAATGCTGTTTTATACCTTATTTATTTATTTATTTATTTATTTATTTATTTATTTACTTATTTATTTATTATTTATTTATTTATTTATTATTTTAATTTATAGGGCGCAACAGCTACCCAAAAAGGGTTTCCTGGCGCCAAGCGGACTAGGTGTAGCTAGTAGCAGGCAGTAATAGAAGGAGTTACTGGTTAAATAACCAGGTCTTGAGTGATCTGCGGAAGCATGTGTAAACAGTCTCCTTGCGTATGGCGAGAGGAAGGGTGTTCCACAGTGATGATCTTCCCCCCATCCTGGATAGTTTGAACCTAGGTACTGTGAAATATCCGAGAGTGGTAGATCGTAGATGGCGAGTGGGGGCATAGGGACGGACAAGAGAGTTAAGATACTGTGGTGCCGTTCCCATTTTGATCTTGAACATATAGCTCAGGGTTTTAAACTTAATGCAGGTCTCCACCCTGAGCCAGTGTAGGTTACGGAGGTAGCCAGATATCCTTATCTCTGGGAAACATTACCTCATGAAATTGAAGTTAACACCGTCCCTGATCCCCCCATCTTCTTAGTGTGCTATTGAGCTGTAAGATTTTGGGGGTACAGACCGCCCAAACCCTTCCACACTATTTCCACTCCAAGACACACAGCACCAACATATGATTGGAGGAAGGAAATCAAACTGAAGCATGGACATTATTTAGGGGTACAGGCAGCACCTGGTACCCCACCTTCTCTTTGGCACCCCTGGCAGTGGCAATGCTAGCCCTAGTTTCAGTGGTAATGAAGGTAGTAACAGGAAGAGCAAGCACATAGATCTATGAGCCCACTTTATGGTTTTTTTTTGTTTCCACTCCTTGCCCTCCTCAAGCCTCTGCACCTAAAATAGATGGCTGTTGTAAGGCCAGTGGCTGATCTAAGGGCCAACCCAGTTGAGGTCAGTGTACCCCAAAGAGTTTGCAATCTCACTTCTGCACCCCCTGGCACCAGTATTTAGTATCTGTGAGTGTTCGCAGGTGGTGGGCACCGACACTCATTTGCGTGGACCACAGCTTAAATCACATTATCAGACTTTAACCCAGAACACGAGAGAACAAGCACTGACAAAGCCAACAGGCCTTACCTTAATAATGCTGTAGGTTTTGACAATATTTGTCTCTAAAGCATCGTTTAAAAAAGTTAAAGAAAAAACACATTTCAAATTACTGAATAGAAAGCAAACACATATCTTATGGTATTTCAAAACTGTACATTGAATGCTATGTTTTCAATTTCTAATAATGTAATTCTTTATTTTTCAAATACTTTTAATCCAAGGTGACTCTGAATATAATTTAAAAAAAATATGTAAGTGTCAGAATATACAGAGAAACACTTGACAAGGCCGAATTTGCTTTCTACAGGATTCAGCCACTTGCTCCTCTGCACCGCCCCAGGGAGCAGATTTATGAGCCCCCAGGAGAAGTGTCATGCTAAATACCCTTCTTCCTTAGACTCCAGCTGATTGAGTGCAGCAGGCGCCCTTCACCAAGTGCCGCAAAAGCCTGTCTGTGCCAAAGATTGCGCGTTCACACAATATGTGTAATGCAGGAGATGAAATAAAAACAACCCTTACAGTCTTCTTTTCAGGCACAGCCCTGAAAAAATATCCCTTTGTGATTTTACAGACAAGGTATGAGGGGTGGGAATCATGAGGGTGGGGGAATGTTTGAGGGGGAACCAGCATGAGAGAGCTACAAAACAAATTCACTCTCATGTAGTGTTCAAGGAACAAGCATTTGCAATGCAATAGGTCTCGCATTAGTTAAATGCAGAGTTATTGGCTATTGGCGACAGTTACCTTTTTCAGGGTGAGCACTAGGCTGCATACTCTATGTGCAGTGAATTAACATGTGGGTCCGTGCGAGTAAAACCTATGTTTACACGAGTCTACATCTTTAAATACCTGGAATGCTGAAAAGACTTGCACGCTCAGGAAACATCACCAGATTTAATGCTATACATGCTCTTTTTCTACGGGAGCCATTTAAAAGGGACTAAAACACGAGGAAGACATTACGCAAAGTGCAGACTGTAAACAGAAACAAAAATCAAACCTTATGATCGGGTCCCAGAAAGCACAGCTCGCTGCATGGCGGTAAGGCGGGTAGAGAGTGTCTTTAGAAGACAAAACTTATACAGATGCCGGATGTTAATTGCCCTTAGAGACAGCTCATACTAGAAACTTTTAAGTGAAAATCAGCCTAATGAGCGACACGCTGGCAGAGATCACGTCAGAACAGTTTGCAGATGTCTGACGCGCGGCCGTCTTTGTAAAAGTTAAAGTGCACACAGGATGTTTTCTCGGCGGTCCTGCCAGCATTGGTGAAAGTGACCTGTTCTGTGGCCACTGGCCATTAGTAAATGCTGTGCTTTATTACGTGGAAGAATCAATGCAACAATGCAATACATTTTTATGAATGGGACCTTAAACTCTGATTAATTAGGGCCTCTGTAGCAGGCAAAACCTAAATTAACTATCACAGTTCTGATAAGCAAATGTAATAGTTATTCACGACAAGGACATGTAAAACTTAAAAGTAGATGTCCAACTTTATAAATGCACTGCCCCCTGCCCTCTGGGCTTTGTAGGGCCTACCCAGGGGCTCTATTTAAGTGGGTGGCACAAACAGCGCTGCAGACCCACTAGTAACATTTAATCTACAGGCCCTGGATACATACAGTATCACTTTACTAGGGACTTAAAAGTGATTTAAATGTTCCAAATTGATGCAAGTCAATTTCACCATGTTAGAGTAGAGACCACAAGCACTGTAGGACTGGTTAGCAGTGGTAAAGTGTGCATAGTCCTAATGCCAACACAAATGAGATAAGCAAAAAAATGGAAGAGTAAGGCAAAACGTTTTGGGGGAAGTCCTCCCTAAGGCTGACAGGTCCAACACACACCATTGAACGAAAAGCAAGCAAATGAGATTGAACAGGAAGCCAACCAATGGTAAGCTATGGGCAGGCTGTGAGGGCACTGTTAGCTCTAAATAGATCTTCCCCAAGCAGGCTGCTTGGTCTGTTCCGTAGACTAAATCTAAAAAGTCAGAGCAGAGAGATGGAAGGAAGAGAAGTATAGGGACCAGTGGCAAATGGAGAAATCAAGGATGACAAATGAAGGGGGCAGATATGAGATAAAGAGATAGGAAGTGTAGGGTAGTGGAAAAAAGAGGCATGAGATGGGATCAATATAATGCAGCATTGGTATTAGGCCCTTGACTTCATTTGTTTTCACAAATTAAGCACTGCCTGGCCTTTTCATCAAATGGTGTACATGAGCCAGAATAATTGTTTTCAGGTTCTACACTGTAGCTAAGACAGAGTGCTGTCGCTGTAGATACATATTTGATGCTTTTAGCCCACCAAAGCTTTCTTTCACCCGCAAGAGATGGCGCACCTGGCAGCACGCGCACCCAACCCACTCGTCCCTGGGGAAGCGCGCAATGCTTCAGGAATCAGGATAGTCAATTACCTGCTAAAGAACAGATGGCTCTACGGATTAGCATCAATGAGCTGAAGCCCGTTCCTGCTGAGCGCTAGGCAGTGATTAGCTACTTCAATGGCTCAAGATGGCCGCCGTCTAGCACAGGCGCCGCTGGCACCCCGCGCTGGGATGTGCGCTTTTTGTAATTCTTTGAGCATTGATCATCAGCGCGCTGTGTGTGAACATGTGAACCGACCTGCCAACTCTCACCATCCTATTAGAGAGATCAGGAATTTCCAAGCCAACAAGACCCCTTCTACTGTCACAAATAAGGGATTCTAATACCCACTGATAGTGGGCACCTAGGAGGCAGGAGATACATGCACTGTGCGACAGACGGGAGCCTCATGCAGGCGCGGCGTATGACGTTTACACTGATCTCATAGATAGGAATTGCCAGATTACTACCCCTTTCAGCAGCAACTGTTCCCCCCCCCCCCCAAGTCCAAAGGCGGAAGAGATTGCCAGATAACTACCTCTTCCATCTATCAAATGATAACATCAGCCACCTCCAAGGCAGGAAAGGAGTTGCCAGAGTACTACACTCTCCAGCAGCAAATGTTACCACATTCCACCTATAAGGGAGGAAGGAGGAGCTCCCAGAATGCTACTCTGCTTTTTATAAAGTGATCTTTTCGCAGGCCCAGATGTAAATACAACCCTGTTCAGTGTTGTGTCATTGGCAGTGCGGTGATTGATACAACCTGTCCCTTTACCTCTTCCGGAGCCTGCTTTAGTTAAAGCGACCGTAGTCCTGCTGCAGTGTTCTGAATTGCAGCCGTGGTGTAAATATTTAGCTCTGGTGGCGCCGAGTGCAACAATCTTTTTGAGCGCCTCCACCCCCAGAATCCCATGACCTCCTCCTCAGATTCCCTCACTACCACCTGGCAAAAGAGCCCCTCATCTCCCCATTGCCCCTCTCCCTCCACAATTTCATTTATTTTAAAGTGTTGGTAAAGGCTGGCTTTACTAATCCACTCAGCTATCCCCTTTAAATATAGATCTGTTCTTTGCAGCAGGCATATTAACCCTCTGCACTACTTTACAGTGAGTCAAAACTGCCACCAGACACAACTGGATCTCTCTCTCTAGCAGGAACATTAATTACAAGAGCTATCTTGACATTTGTATTGCTGCCTGAAATCTGACAGCACAAGGAACTCTGCATCAGCTGCTTCTAAATCATAAGTTATTACTAAACACAGTGGGCCTGATTCACAAAGGTAAACTTAGAGCAAAAGCCTCACTCAAACCAAAAGCCTCACTCAAACCAAAAGCCTCACTCAAACCAAAAGCCTCACTCAAACCAAAAGCCTCACTCAAACGAAAAGTCTACCTCAAACCAAAAGTCTAACTGTAGTAGTAAAGTTAGACTTCTGGTCTAAGTTAGACTTTAGGTCTGAACTTAGACATTTGGTCTAAGTTTACCTTTGTGAATCAGGCCCAGCGCCCCCACCTGAGGTCAGCGCCCCCTCCAGGTCAGCGCCCAGTGCAGCACTGCAGAGCAGTGTAGATGTGCCTTCACTCCAGAATATGGGGTGGAATAAACAGGTAACCCTGGCACCCAACACCCCCACTCTGTTGGATAAACTCATTTTCAGAGAAAAAGAACCATAGAAAAAATAATATCCACACAATGTAATCAAAAGGTACCCAAAGCAGGTCTTGGTGGTCTAAATCCATGCCATATTGTCAAGATACCCACGTAAGTCAAATTAGATCCTTTGTTCCGAGCTGCCCAGTGGGAGCAGCTGCAAACGACAAGGAATCCATCCAGGCAACAGTTGCATCACATAAGTGACTTTTAGAGGGAACAAAATGGGCAGTAGATAAAACTGATAAGGCTGCCTGCACCAGGAAAACACGAAGAGCAGTGCGCACAAGTGTGGGAGTATTTATATATAAACATATATATACATCTAAATATATATTGAAAAGCTATATGCATACATAGAGAGTCAAATGAAAAATATTAAAACAAACATGTAGGCTCGTGAATTGCCCCATCGCTGCTTGGAAGTGAAAGGTATTTAGGGCCGGATCTAAAGTTTGGTACATGTGGGGCAATAGTTAAAAAGTGGCAGATGCCCCTGCACATTGGGCCAAGGTGACTCACGGTGTTAAAATGTCTAGGGGGCAGATTTACAAGCCCCTTGCGCCACTTTTGCGTCACTTTTCACATGTTAAAAATGACGTAAAAGTGGCGCGAGGGGCTTGTAAATCTGCCCCTAGGTGTTTATGGACGGCGCCATATACATTTCAGTTGGTTGTTTGTCACACGTTGCCCATCTTATATTATTTTGAAGCTGAAGATTGGAAAAGGCAGGGTTGGAGTCAGAGCCACCAGAAAAGCAGAGCACCAAGGGCCAGTCAAGGGTTTTCACCTAAGAAATTGTTGCATTCTGGGAGTTGTAGTCTTTCTCTGCTTTCATTGATCCATTTGAGAGCTGCTCACTGATCTGTCAACGCAAAGCCTTGTAGTGGAAAAACACGGAGGCCTAAAGACATGGCCTGGCCGAAGTTGTCGATTTCAGTGGCATGATCTGAAATGATTCTATCGCTATTTGCAGTTCAAGACTCTTTCACAAACAAGAGAAGGGTTCTTTCAAGTTTTAATCTATGTCAAACTCCCCGAGCTCTGGATCTCTTCATCCTTTGGAAATGTGACAGGTTTCAGCAATTGGTGCGAAGCTTCCGTATTTCTTGTGAAACTGGCGTCCTGTTGAAAAAAGTGATAAAACTTTGTCAGCTAATTATAAGCTCCGAACCCAATTAGCGTCTCACAAACTTGTTTCGAGCTCTTTAACATGCCAGGATGGCTTCAGTCGAGAATGTGATTAAAAAAAAAAAACTACAGCTTCATTTCAGGGAGAAGCTGCCATTCCTACTTGGGGCAAACTGACACATATGATGGGCAACACTGCTGCCAAATCAGAACACCACAAGCGTGAGGTGTGGCAGAATGGCTGCAGAGAAGCCAGAAAAGCCATGGGATGTTATGTTATGGGATGTTATATGGGTTTTTATGCAAACACAAGGAGATGATAGACGGAGCGCTTTAACTTTTCAGACACTCACCCTCAGTCACAGATCTGGGTTGAATCCATCATCGTTCTTTAGCTCACTTCGCCACCCCAGTTCAGACCCAGCATATGCAAATCAGTCTGACCCTGTGCCTCATGGGAACACTCCAGCCAGAACTTCCAAGACAGGTCTTCCCAGGACCGTAAACAAGCATCCTGGGACCGGTTTTGGGGTAACACCATCATCAGTTTTTATAGCACAACTTTTCAGCCGAAGGGTTTCCAGGTGCTGGAGCAGGTGTGAAGGTCGTCTGCTGGGAGTAGTTGAGTTAGTTAAAGTGCCACGTCTCCAGCTTCTTGCTGAATTTAAGAAGCGAGGAGGAGGCCCTAATGTGTGAAGACAGGTCACCCCATGACTTGGGTGCGATGTAGGAGAAGGCTATGCTGCCCATTCTGCTTTTGTGGATAATGGTGTGTGTGTGTGCGAGGGAGAGCGAAGCTGAGTGTAGGAGTCTGGAGGGTTGGTGGGAGTGAAGGAGGCAGTTAAAGTATGTTGGTCCTATGTTGAGCAGTGCCTCGTATGAATGCGCGAGAAGTTTGAATTGGCAGTATTAGTGTATCAGCAGCCAGTGGAGTTTTTCAGAGGTGTGGCGTAATGTGTGTGCAATGTGGGAGACCCAGGACGAGTCTAGCTGCAGCGTTCTTGGCTGGTCTGAGTCCATGGCGGAAGTGACTGGAGGTTCCGCATAGAGTGTGTTGACATAGTCTAGCAGCAGCGTTCCTGGATGTTCTGAAGTCGTACAGGAGTGTGTTGACATAGAGTGTGTTGACATAGTCTACTCTGCTAGTGATTAGGGCTTGAGCGACTGTATTCCTTATGTTGGTGGGCATCCATTTGAAGATTTTCCAGAGGATGCGTCGTATGTGGAAACAGGAGGAGCTGACTGTGTTTACCTGTGAGGCCATGTTGAGTTTGATGTCTAATATGAGTCCAAGGCTTCATGCATGGTTAGAGGGTGCAGGTGTTTGGCCAACTCTGATGGACACCAGGTGGGATTCCAGGGAAGTTCTTGTCCTCAAATATCAGGACTTCGATCTTGTCTGAATTGAGTTTCACAATTAGCATACAAAACAGTGATGGATGGAATGCTTGAATTAATCTCAGCCTCTGGTATTCACTCCAGACCGCATCCCAATCCATCATTATTTCACCCACCATGTCACCTCAGATTGGACCCAGCTATATGCAAATCAGTCTTGCCCCTGCTCCAGTCGGAACAGTCCAATCCGAATTGCCAAGCCATGTCCTCCCTGAACAGGAACACAAGCAACATAGGACCAGTTTCACCCTAGTTATGGGCTCATCAGTTGGGTACAGCTTGGTACCAGTGGCACAGTGGCATGGGACCCACGTCTGGGGATACCCATCCCACTAAGGAGGACACAATAACATCAGTGAGTGGGGCTGAGAGATGATCCTTGAGAGATTTCACACATAAAGTCCTTTTGCCTTTATGAGTACAGTGGGAGTCTGACTCTCTGAGTTCTTCCTGTGAGGAAGGAGCATACATTTTTAAGGGCTGGACTTTGGATGCCTGTGTCGTGAAGTCTTTTGAGGAAGCTTGAGTTTTGAACGGTGTCAACCACAGTGGGAAGGTAACATAGTGTGAGGGTGGCTTCTTCTCCTCAGTCCAGTAAGTTGCAGATCTCATATATGGTGGCGATGATTTTTGTCTCTGTGCTATGGTTGCTGCAAAAGCCAGATTTAGTGTGGTCAAGGAGATTTTGAAGTTCCATGTGGTTGGTAAGTTGATAGTTGTTTGCTTTTTCTATAACTTTGGCTGGGTATGGTAGTAGGGAGATGGGGGCGGATTGTTTTCATCTCTTTGGGGTCTGCCGATGTCTTTTTTGAGCAGGGCAAAGACGGCAGAATGTTGCCAGGCATTGGGGAAGGTTGCAGAAGTCCTGGCATTGATTATGTGGATGAGGAATTTGCTGATCGTAGGTCCTCCTACTTTGTAGATATAATGTGAACAGGGGTCTGTGAGGGCTCTGAAGTGGATGTTTTGTATGATTGAAGTGCTATCTTCCTCTGTGACGTTTCTCCAGTTGGTTAGGTTTGTGTCCATATGGGAGGTGGTCAAGTTTTTTGTCAAAGTTATTGTAGATTGTTTCGATTTTCCTGTGGAAAAAGTTGGAAAGGTTGTCGCCGAGTTCGTCTGAGGGGGTAGTGGAGTTGGATCAGGCTTCTGGAGTGGAGAATTTCTTGATGATGGCAAAGATGTTTTTGCTGTTGTTGGAGCTGGCTTCAATCTGGTGGGATGGTGATCTTCTCTTGGTGTCTCTCAGAAGAATGCAATAGTGCCTGAGAATGGCTTTGTAGGCTGATCTGGCGTTGTGCTTGGCTGTTTTCAGTACATTTTGGAGTCCCAGAGTTCTTCCATGTACCAGGAGGCTTGTTTGTTGGTTCTTTAGTCATTTTAATTCTTGATGGGTGCAAGAGCATTGGCACAGTTGAAAACCCACTGGTTAAAGTTGGCAATGTCCCCAACTAGGTTGTTGGTGGTGATAAGTTGGTCTGTTTCGAGTGTGCTATGCAGGTCAGTTTCTTTTATTCTGTTCCAGTTCCATTTGTATAGGTTAGTGCCAATGAGAGTTTTGGCTAGTGGAGTGGAGATTTTGAAGTGGATGATGGAGTGGTCGGTCATATGAGTGGTGAGGCACAGTCATAGCTGATGCTGTTTCCAGAGGCAAAGACTGTGTCTAGAATGTGCCCTGCACTATGTGTAGGGTCCCTGACGAGCTGGGAAAGTGCTCTATTGTGCAGGCTCTCGAGGAGGTCGGTGGAGCAGGGTCTGCCAGGTGGAAATTGAAATTACAGAGAAGTAGGAAGTCTTTGGAGTTAATGGTAAAGGGGGCAATGAAGCCAGCGATGAAGTTGCTCAAGTTGCTTTGTGGTCCATGTGGTCTGCATGCTTGAATGCCCTAAGGGTGGGCCTGTTGTTGGTTTGTAGGCTGAAGTGCATGAACTCCATGAATGGTGTGTTCGGGTCCATGAAAGTAGAACAATTGAGTGTGTCTTTGTAATTGATGGCGAGTCCTCCCCCGGTGACCTCGAGATGTGCTTGAGATGCCCCAGAAAAATGTTTTTGACATGACTACTGTTCCGGCAACAAACAACAAAGTACTGGAAGGAATGCTTGAATTAATTTCAACCGGTGTTTGTCAGTTGTTGCCACATTCCATCCCATAATTTATCACAAACCATGCCACTTGAGTGTAAGTCCTTGATCCTGTGAGTTCCGCACCCACCTCTAGGCATACCTAGTGCACTTAGGAGTGTTGGAAGGAATGTTTGAATTAATCTCAGCCACTAATAATAGTTGTAGGCCATATGCCAGTCCATCATTTTCCACCTATCATGCCACTCTAGAGAGAGACCAGCCTTATGCAAATAAGTCTTGGTCCCAGAGGTGCAGCTTCCATTGGTGCAGCAGGTGCAGTACACCGGGGCTCAGAGTCATTAGGGGCCCATTCAGCCCTCATTACTGCTGTATTTTACTATTCAAACCGCAGCTAGGGGCTCCACTTCTTGCCTTGCGCTACGGCCCATGACACACTGGCTACGCTACTTCTTGGCCCTGCTCCAAAAGGAAGAGGCCAACCCGAACATCCAGGACAACTCACCTGTAGATGGGAAAACACACAAACCCAGACCAGTTTGGGCCTACGTAGACCATATCAGTGATATCTAGCTTGCTCCCTGAGGCACATGACCTAAGTATACAGCAACAAGCAACAAAGTAATAGAAGGAATGCTTGAATAAATCTCAGCCACAATTAACTGCTCAGGTCACATTTCAGTCCATTGTTTTTTGTCCACCAAGTCACTCTAGACAGAGACCTCACTGAGGAGGTCTAAGTATGCCACAACCAGTCTGGGATAGCTTGTTTTCCTGTCTGGTTAGGAAACTAAACAGAAGTGCTCAAATATTAGGTCCCTGGCTACATTAAAACATCTGGCATGCCTGCCCAGTTGTGCTGTGGGATGGGAATATTGCTGTGCCTTGTGGGACCTGCCTCCACTAAAATTAAATCACTTGACAGGTCCTGTGAAGACATAGCAATGCACCGTAGCTCTCCTGACATCAGAGCAGGATTGTGTGTTAGGTGAGGCTGTGGCTGCTGCAGGCCAGAGCTGTTGTGACGTCGAAAAGGTGGATGGGACCCAAGAGCTGAGCCAGCATGAGTTTGATATTATTTTGAGTCTGAAAAGGCGAGTTGGGTGGGCCGGTGAAATTTTGTTTTTCTTTCAAGAAGGCACAAAAACTAGGCAGGGCATGGATCCAAACAACCGCATCATCCATTCAGTGCAGGCCAATACCTGAAGCCAGCCTTTCTCATCTAGGCTGTGCATTGGTCTCTACCAGTTTGAGATTTAGCAACAAGGTACTCAGCCACCCAGCAGGTTGTATGAAGAAGCGTCTATGAGGGACTTCAACCAGCAGGGAGGGAAGTTAATCACTGAAAAAGCAATACATGAGAGTTAATGCCAGCTGGGTGTGCACTGTGGTACAAAAGGGGGTGGTGATGGACGGAGCATCAGAACCAATCAAACACTCACACCCAGTCAACAGATCTGGGTTTGATCCATCACCGTTCTTTAGCCCACTCTGCCACCCCAGTTCAGACATGGCCATATGCAAATCAGTCTGACCCTGTGCCTCATGGGAACAGTCCAGCCCAAACTGCCAAGCCATGCCTTCCCTGGACCGGAAACAACCTTCCTAGGACTGGTTTCTGGCATTTCAGCCGTCTTCAGCCAGGCTTGCTTGAATCCAGTGGCAAACTGAGCAAGGGACTCACATCTGAGCATACGCTGCCAACTTATGGCGAACAAAGTGGTACAAAAGGGGGTGGTGATGGACGGAGCATCAGAACCAATCAAACACTCACACCCAGTCAACAGATCTGGGTTTGATCCATCACCGTTCTTTAGCCCACTCTGCCACCCCAGTTCAGACATGGCCATATGCAAATCAGTGTGACCCTGTGCCTCATGGGAACAGTCCAGCCCAAACTGCCAAGCCATGCCTTCCCTGGACCGGAAACAAGCTTCCTAGGACCGGTTTCTGGCATTTCAGCCGTCTTCAGCCAGGCTTGCTTGAATCCAGTGGCAAAGTGAGCAAGGGACTCACGTCTGAGCATACCCTGCCAACTTATGGCGAACAAAGTGGGACAAAAGGGGGTGGTGATGGACGGAGCATCAGAACCAATCAAACACTCACACCCAGTCATCAGATCTGGGTTTGATCCATCACCGTTCTTTAGCCCACTCTGCCACCCCAGTTCAGACATGGCCATATGCAAATCAGTCTGACCCTGTGCATCATGGGAACAGTCCAGCCCGAACTGCCAAGCCATGCCTTCCCTGGACCGGAAACAAGCTTCCTAGGACCGGTTTCTGGCATTTCAGCCGTCTTCAGCCAGGCTTGCTTGAATCCAGTGGCAAAGTGAGCAAGGGACTCACGTCTGAGCATACCCTGCCAACTTATGGCGAACAAAGTGGTACAAAAGGGTGTGGTGATGGACGGAGCATCAGAACCAATCAAACACTCACACCCTGTCAACAGATCTGGGTTTGATCCATCACCGTTCTTTAGCCCACTCTGCCACCCCAGTACAGACATGGCCATATGCAAATCAGTCTGACCCTGTGCCTCATGGGAACAGTCCAGCCCAAACTGCCAAGCCATGCCTTCCCTGGACCGGAAACAAGCTTCCTAGGACCGGTTTCTGGCATTTCAGCCGTCTTCAGCCAGGCTTGCTTGAATCCAGTGGCAAAGTGAGCAAGGGACTCACGTCTGAGCATACCCTGCCAACTTATGGCGAACAAAGTGGTACAAAGGGGGGTGCACTGGGCACGTGTGTGCATGCTTATGCAAGCATGCACATGCACACTTACATGTGTGTTCCTGTCTATGAAAACCAAGTTCTACTGTAATACCCTGTGAAAGAGCAACCTTGGTTCAGTTATATCTCAAGAACTAGGGCACACACTGTTGTTTTAATGTGATGCCCTACATGTGATGGACAGGCCAGGGCTTTCATGTTCACTATTTGTATTTGTGGTATTTCTAGAGCCAGTTAGACCAACATGCATAAAGTGCTATGCAAGAAGAAGGACAGACTGACCATTAGTGGAACCCAAAAGACAGACACCCTAAAAAATATCCTCTAGCTGACCTAGTCCCCAAACAGCCACGTTTTAATTTGCTTACGGAATATCAAGTGCGAACTCTGGCTCCTGATATGTTCAGGAAGAGAGTTCCACAACCTGGCAGCAGCCACCATAAAGGCGCATCCCCCCATCTGACCTTCTTGGATCGTGGAACCGCTACCTTCTGTCGTCCCGCAGAGCTCAAAGATCTCCTGGAAACATGCCAGCTCAGGGTTGTCTTAAGATAGCTCGAACCCCTAGAGTAAAGGGCTTTGAGTGTCAAACACAGCGCTTTAGAAGACACCTGTGTCTTAATTGGCAGCCAATGAAGGGATCTCAGGCTTCCCTCACTGAGGCTTATTTAAGTTCTCCCCAGACCAAGCGTGCGGCCGCGTTCTGGATGACTTGAAGGTTGTATGAAATACAGGGCATTGCAGTCGTCTCAGCGCGGGGTGATAAGTGCAATGACTGCTGATGCCCTGAGCTCCTTCAGAAGCAGAGGCAGAATCTTCTTCAAGATCCTGATCATCCACAAACATGAACTCGCTGTTCTATTAACCTGGGAGTCAAAGGTCAAGGTGTTATCAAACAGCACCCCCAGGTTTTTGGCTGCCGCCACTGGGATCAATAGGGTACCACAGGTATCCGGCCACCAGCGGTCAGTCCGAATGGAACTGTCCACTCCAAACACCACAATCTGGGTTTTCTCCTCATTCATTTTTAGCCAGACATCCCTCATACATCTGCTCGTCACCTGTATGCAAGCCCTAAGCCTGCCCGCTACCTCTTCCAGTCCTCCAAGATGGAAAGGATGATATGGGTGTCGTCTGCAAAGAACAACACCTTGAAACCAAAAGACCGCACCAGTTTTGCCAACGGGGCAACATACAAGTTAAATAGGGTAAGGCTTAAGGATGACCCTTCAGGAAATCCACAGGAAAGCTGAAAGGGGCTGCTCTGAAGTCGCCGCAACTAACTGTGATCCTTCTATTACACAGAAACGACACCGACAGCTTAAGGGCCATATCCTTCAGCACTGCCTGTCGCAGGCTTTGCACCAACAGAGATGGAGATATGGTGTCAAAGGCTGTTGACAAGTCTAGCAAAACCAAGAGAGCTTCCCTCCCTAATCTACTTGCCTACATATAGAATCCGTAGTAGCAATAAGAGGCAATTTGGTGCTATTGCTTACTGAACTCATTCTGCGAAGGGTCCAGGAGTTCATGCTCAAGGAGATATTTGGCAAGTTCCTCGTATATGTGTTTCTCCAAGATCTTATCTGTAGAGGTCAACAAAGAGAGCGGGCACAAATCTTTCAAGTCAGTGGGATCGCCATCAGGCTTCTTCTTTAGAGGGATGACAACTGCCTCCTTCCCTTACTCCAGGACCTCAGCATAGATCTCCTCCATAGCCTCAGCCATCGGGTCCAAAACTAATTGCAGGATCCTAGTTGGACGTGACAGATGACAGATGATCTACGTTGAACCTCACTGATGAGGCCTAACAAGGCAGAATCCTGTTTGGAGGCAGCTTGTGTGCATTACGGTGAAAGTTGTCTGGCATTTCGGCAGGAGTGTTCCTATTGGACCAGGACTAAGACTGATTTGACTGGAAGGGTGCAGTGGGCAAGAAGGTGATCTACTAGAATGTGGCCCTAGTCACTGCAAGCGCTGAGATTTTTTATGAGCACCCCACCCTCACACTTTGTTGCTTTAATGCAACAGCCTAGCCACAGTAATCTTCTCCACCCACACTCTTCAATGCAACTTGATATTGATGGGTCCGCCTCTCATGCATGCAAGGCCGGCCTTGCGAATGGGTGAGCTGGTCCTAGGCCCGGGGCGCCAAATATTCCGACTTAATCTCATGCAGATGTCAGCTCGTCCATCCCACTTGGTCTCAATCGGGTCCGTTAAAGACTTTGTAATCAGTCCTTAATGTACCACAGTGTAATTAATAGCACCCCACCAACCCCCTGCCCTCCTCCCATCTTCCTCACACCTCCTGCCGGCACATCGCAACAACCCCCGCCCCCACAACAAACACAGAATGTGCTATCTGCCTAGGGTGCTGTCCCGGTCAATTTGATTTAGGGCCAGCCCTACTTGGATGAATGGGCAATTCATGTTTCACACACTCATTCATTCAACTGCTTCATAGACGAAAGCTCACTGTCTACAGCAACGTAGCACTGCGTTTTTATCTACTTGTAAAGACTAAACTCATACAGAAGCTAGATATGTTCACCCTTTGTTCTCTAGATTCCCATCAGTAGTATAGGAGGTTTAGATGGCCAGCGATAAAGATCTCGCTGGGTGTATTTAATGTAAATGTACACACATCATCCCAAGGCGGCATCCTGCTTATCTGCAGCCGACCGCAGCCTGGCGGGCCCAGTTTTAATTACACAGTGAGTAAAGATGTGTAATTTATACAAGATAAGAGAAAATGTCATTCAAGTGAAACTGTGAGAGAGAAGCATTCCCTGATTATGAGGTGAGATATATACAATATGCAATCAAGCGCCACTAACACAGAGGGTGTGCGTTTGTGTGTGTGCATACTGACTGTGTGCTCCTGTATGTGTTAATAGTAATTGAAACACACACACCCTACTCCGGTTCCAAATGGCACATACATGCATCAGGATCTCTTGGTCAATAAATCAAATGTTGTACTATGTTGTATAATAATAATAATAATAATAATGTTGCCTGGATGTATGTAGCGCACATCGGCCTTTGTTATGGCTTCGATGCGCTGTGGACTATTTGAAATACGTGGTAGAGAGTAGATCTGGGAAGTCAATTGCGTAGGTTTACAGAGATTTGTTGCCTTGTGTGTTCTGAGCAGTAAACAACGTTTATAACGAAACTTTTTGTACGCAGGGAATCACAACGCGGTCGTTACAACGACCGCGTTGTAATTCCGCATACCCTTACTCCGCAAGTCGGAAGAACGACTTGCGGAGGGGGGGGAAGGTGTTCGATTTCAAATCCAACACCTTCCCTACTGTCCACACAGACTGGAGTTGGAATAGTAAATTATACTATTCCAACATCCAGCGCCCCCCTCCACAAGTCATTGTTCCGACTTGCGGAGTAATGGAATGCGGAATCACAACGCGGTCGTTGTAACGACCGCGTTGTGATTCCCTGCAGACAAAAAGACTGCGGAATAAGGAGGCATATTCGTTCTGAGCAGTTGTTTGTTAATTGTAGGAACTTGTAAAGTTGCATAGTCTGTGGACTTGCGTCCTTACGTCCTTACGTTTCTTTTTTAAACGTAAAGAGCTCCGCAAAGTGCGCACCCTGGAGTCGTATCATGAAGAGCTGCGATGGCCCCACACGGAGAGGCGTGCCTGTTCTTCTTTCACTTTTCAGGTGTCTAAAATTCATACATGTAACTCAGAAAATCCCACAGTAAATGTAAAACCTTTAACAGGCAAAATTAAGAGTAACACCTCTGACCAAGGGGGCAGAGGTATATGAACCAAATACCTAAAAAACTCCCCTAAGTGAAACCAAGGTGTCAATACCATTTACACTCCACAGGCAGGCAGTCATTTTCAATCTAAACACTTGCATACATGGTCATAAATATAACCTAATAGAATACCACAAAAAGTTGAAAAAATATATATGGCTTTAATCCTATTGCATAGGAAAAACAATAATTAGAAACACACGTGGTATAAAAGGCACATATTCTGTTTAGATTGAAATAAAATTGACTGCCTGTGTAGTGTAAATGGTAATATAGCTTTGGTTTCTGTATGGTGAGTTATTTATTTATATGGAATATATATCCTTTAGACAGCAGTGTAACGCAAAATGATGGGGCCCCCTTCAATATGTGAAGGGGGTCCCTTAGTCCCCATATCTTACAGATGTTCATTGGCCTTTGGCTGAATGGGGGAGGGGGGCTGAAGGGCTGAGGTACCCCTGAAGGGTAGGGGGTGCCATGTTGCTCGCAGAAGCTCCAGGGGCCCACATTATATCCGTGCCATTAGAAAGCGTAAGTCAGGAACAGAGAGAGGCAGTCCCTGCTTCCAAACTTCCTATCTGCATCGCGTGAATTAATATTGAGAAATTCTGAGTGATCTGTATTAACTTTAGACAACTAAAATAAAAAAAACAGGTACTCGGCTGTGTGTTGATCCAGTGCAGCTCTTCATAACTTGGCATCTGAAGCTTTAAAAAATGACATTCCGCATGAGCAACCCTTTGCAATAAAGGGTGGCAGCTCCCCACGACCCCCACCCCCCCCCCCCCCTCGTTTTGAGCGCATGTAAACGTGCACGGGGGCAGCCCATTAATAAAATAGTTGTATATTTTAGAGTGTTGCAGGGCCATCTCTTACATTCGGTGAAGTAAAGTACCATTGTAGCACCACCTAGTGGTGGTGCCAAAATACCACAAAAAGTCCAAATAAATGTCTTTGTTTCATGTATGGGGAACGCTCCAACGGGCAAAATGCTGTTTTGCCCGGACTGCTGAAAATCTTGTTGTCGCTTCTGGGGCTTTCTGTAGGATTCTTCATGCAGCCAAGTGTCTGGTGCGGTCAGGAGCACTGTGAACCCCCGCTTTGGCAGCTACAGCAGGGGCGGGATTAATTATGGGACTATTGTGTCTGCAACTCGACAGACAAAAGTTCATAACCAATGCTACAAAGAAATACAGCAACAACTGAAGAGCGAGGAGGTGCAGCAGCTGGTTAAATAGAAAAGGGGAAAAGGGAGGAATACTGAACGAAAGGAAGGGTAAAAGGAAGGATGAATGAGTGAGTGAGTTGATGAATGAGTGTGTAGGTGAATGAGTAGGTGGATGAATGAGTGGGCAAAAGAATGAGTGAATGGATTAGTGGATTGACAGGTGAAAATTTGACTGAGTAAAAGGATGCGTGGGTGAGTGAGTGAGTGAATGGACAAGCAAATGGATGGATGGAAAGCAGAGTGGATGGCAGAGCAGATTGATGGATAGATGGCAGGATGGATGGATGAAAAGATAGATGGTAAAGTGGATGGATGGATGGTAGAGTGGGAGGATGGATGGCACAGTGGATGCATGGATGGATGGCAGAATGGATGAATGGATGGAATAGGGCACGGTTGAATGATGGATGACAGAATGTAAAGGTGAAATAGTGGCTATCATTGAGTGGATGAAAGGATGAATGGCTAGATGCTTGAATGGAAGAGATAAGGGAGCTCTTCTAGGAAGGTTAGGGCTCACATGCTTCGTTGGTGCCATCAGAGTTTTAGTTTAAAGTGGGGGCTATTTAAATTTTCTGGCTACTCTCTTTTTTTTTTTTTAAACAAACTTTATTGGGATTTTCATGTGGGGGTACATCATAATACACATCACATTTAACATTTAATTATTCAGAGAACACAGGATACAATTCAGGCATTGTGCGCCATCTGTTCAAATTGTAGTGTTGTCCATGATATATTACAACAATATCCCAAGGCCGCTAGGAAGGCCACCATTCTATCACAGTGGTGTGCTTTACATACCTAGCCTACGAAAAATTGTATTCAAGGGGAGCGATGTCCGCTCAACTGTCCCACAACCCCCAATCCCACCCGGAACCCACCCTCCGTACCCAACCATGCCACAAAGAAAGCAATCTTAGTCTGGGGGACTCAGAGCATACCCCTGGAGGGGGGGGGGGAAATAAGGGAGGGCGGGCCGGAGCAGAGGTCAACCCCACCCCAAGCCCACAGAAGGGGAAGGAATTATGCCGGTCCATGCATCACGAGATTCTGGATACTCTCTTGGGTGTGGTAAGTAGAGTTACATATTTCAACAGGAAAACCAAGTTTTCTTTTTAAATAATCCACAATTAGAGAAAAATGAAGAAAATATGAGATAAGTCTCTACAATATTTCGCCTTTAGTGTTCTTTTGCAAAATGATTGCCCCTGAGGAGTTATTTAGTGGAAGTCAAGGAACAAACCTTTCCCTGCTCCATTGGTTTGGCCGAAGTTGTGAACTAAGGCGCGGGTGCAGTTGCGTCTGTTGATTTGAAGCCTGCGGGCCTGATTACGGCCAGGCCTATCTTTTCATGTGCAGACTTCTCAGCCCCAACTGCAGCGTCTCTGCAGTCATAAAGTTAATATTAACTCGTAGTGTGTGAATACCAAAAAAATAGTAAACTTACACCGAAGTTTAAGTTTACCTTTGTGACTCAGGTCCTGAATGGTTAGGGTTCCAGGGTAGATGTCTCAGCAGAAATAAATATAGGTGTGCAGCGAACCCTGCGTCCCTCCATTAAGAAGATCTGTCTTTGCTTTGCAGTCTTCAAAATCTTTTCAGCCTATGCCATTTAGTGTCAAGCTGTCATGTTGCGTTATGTTATGGGACGTTATCCTATCTTATCTTATATAGTTATGTTATGTTACATTATATTACACCATGTCTTGTTATGTCAGATTACGTTATCTTATCTTATGTTATGTTACATAGCCTTACGTTACGTTACGTTATGTTTTGATGTTATGATGTTATGTTATGGCTTGTTATGTCATGTTGCGTTGTGTTATGTTGGGCTGGGTTAAGCTGTGTTCTGCTGTGTTGTCTCTCTACAATGGCTGAGAGCACAAGAGATGGAAGTGTTCTGGGGTGTATAGGATTTGAGGCTTAAAATTAGAAAAGTGCCCCCCATTGTGGACCGCTCAGTGATTGTGCAAAGGGCGTTGTGGTCCTCACGCTCTTCAACGGGTGCCAAAGCAAGACTCGCAGAACCAGCTTGAAATGGCCTTGCCACTTGGATGTCCATGGCGGGCGGGCAGCCATGTTTTCTAGACATTACAGACTTCGAGACGGGTAATCTTGTAAGAGAAGAGAGATAATATCAGTGAAATCAATACGAGACAGCACCAATTGTATTACTTCTTGTAATCTATGGGATGAAATTAAATAGTCAAAGATCTTTGAAAGAAAACACAGATGGAGCAAGTCTGCCCTGTGCACTTGTTTGATATTATGCAGGATGAGTTTTGCCGGGATGACTGGTGCGTTCAATGAGGGTTCAGTTGGCATCACTTCTGGCCTTTAGGAGTCTATGGCAAGGTATCCTGAGCCCTATGCGTTGTTTCTTTTATCTCATCTTTAGTCTCAGTTCCATCCCTACGTCATATGAGGTGGGTCAATACTGCTATTACCACCGGGGTCTAAATGACCTCAGCAGAATCCCTTCATGCATTCTCCCCCTTTGGGTCCCTCGTCCTAGCTCCCTGTTTTATGGGGTTTATTTTGTTCACATTTCCATCTATATTTATACATATTTATCTTTGCTCATATTAGGGGTATTTAACCACATTTGTTTTTGCCTAGTGGAAACACTAACATGCGCTACCATAGTCCCACATGTATTTAACTGACACATTCACACTTTGATGCCTGTACGTTTTCAGAGCATTAAATAGCCATAAAAAATGCAATAACTTGCAGAATTTACATTTTTAGTACTGACACACGTGCACATCTGCATCTATTTAAATTGTATTGCGAAATATTATTCTTTGTTAACTTCCTAGGTCTCAATATGCTCAGCTTTTGGTCTGCTGGACTTGATTGACAGCATAGAGGTATCTGAAAAAAGATCAAATGTCAGTATTTTTCAATTTAAAAAAAAGAAATGCAAGAATATATTTGAAATGTCAGAAAACTGGGAGCATTAGGTATAGTTCCTGGATCCCTCTGTCCTGAGAACACATCCCATCTTTTGCAGCTTCCCTCTGTCTCTGTGCCCAAAGCCCGTGTCTTTTGGGACTGTATGGGTATCCCCCACTTGACCATATTCCAGGCGCATCATTTCCTCCACCCACCTCTTCGCTATCAGCCCAGAGCAGGTCTGACTTATTTTGAACTTACATATTTTCACACCGGGGAGAGAACTAACCCCAGACCTCAATTAAATACATAATACATGGGACCCAGCAATCTCTGTGTGAATGCCCGTCTCTAGTCTTGACATATCTTCACACTGTGGCTCATTACAGGAAGAACAGACTCTCTCTGCATGTTCGTACACTTTGTGAGTTGCAGCTTTTTTAAATCTGACTTACATTATACTGATTTTAATATATTTTTGCAACAATTCACTAACTGCTTTTTGGTGTGTTTAATTTGCACTACAGATTCTGCTTTTATTCTTGATGTCTCCAAACAGGCCATCTCTTCCATATGAATTAACAAGACAACAAGGCCCAGATTTACTATGATTTTATGCAAATGTTGCTGTTGCATTAATTTTGTGGCTGCAAAATCCTTTTTGGCATTTACTAAGCCGCACAAAGCCACTTTGCGTGGTTTAGTAAATACAAAAAACTGCAAGGCATCGGTAGTGCTGCCTTGCGTTACTTTTAATCAGGCAGGTGTTACATGGGTGGGACATGGGCATGCCCATGCATCCATCCGTGTATTTTGACACAAAGCCAGATTTACAAAGACTTGTAACCCTAGGTTTGTGCCAAAATGGCGCGCCTACCTGACAGAGGCGTACCGATTAGAAATATCTTTATTTCTCCTTGTTACTCCCTCTTTCCAAGTGTGCTGCATTCTTCTGCACACAAACCAAGAGGAATATAAGGATTATTTTTGTGCAGGAAGGGAACACTTCCTGTACAAAAAAAATACTGCTCGTAATGAAGGTACCCTGGCACGTGTCTACATTGACCAGCCAGCGTAAAAAGAGACCAGAAATGCTCCATTTCTTTGTAAATATGCAGCATTTCTGCTCTCTCCCTTTTGCAACGAGACGCATTGTGTGAAATAATAGCACATATATTTAAGTAGTTTGTGGAAAGGGTGAGGGTGAGAGCATGTATTATAAGGAATAAAATACCCCCTACTATACATAAAACAGCACATTACAAGTCACCTTGGAGTTCCATGACACTATAAAAACTCATCCTCCTAATTTTTTTCCTCTGTATGAGCACAGAACTCGCAATAACCATACAATGCATGGCAGGGGTATTTTATCCCGTATATGTTTGAAAAGAATGAAGCGCCAGCCTGTAACACGCACTATTTCAAATGCAAATGGGCCACATGTCGAGCTTTAGACAAATACCGGGGAGGACGAAGCAGAGGTGTGGAGTGGAAGAATGCTATAATTCTCTTTTTGTGTTTCCACCCACTGGTGATCATCATGTGGGGATGTCTGGTTCTCACTGTGACAATGTAATGCACCGAGTGTGACGCCGCTTGATTCAATAAGGACGACTTCCAGTAAAATTAAATGTCACTTCACTTCGGGTGATTGTATTTTTTCCACCTGAATACATTTTTCTACAGTTTTTGAATAATAATAACCCTATCATTGTCAAGTTGATAAATTAGCTTCAATATTTTATTTTGGGGCCCTCCTGTGTAAACCCGGGCGTGCGGCTGTGCGGTGCGTGCTTTAGCATCCAAACCTGCCTGCAGCTCGGGGGCGGGCTTAGCACAGTAATTAATCACGCCTTGGTGTCCAGGCTTCACTTGCAGCTGTCTCGCGCCTCAGACGTCTGGAGCCCTGAGGTATATTCACTCGTGTACGGTCCACGCGACGAGGCCTTGGGACATGTCACTCGTTTTCAAGGGCTTTTCCCCGACAAAGAATGTTTGTAGCAAGTGTTAATTAATGCACATTCATCCTTCTTTCTGTTTGAGACATTGGGGTACGGAAAAAATTAGACTGCATTGCCAGATTCGACAAAATAAAGGTATTTAACTGAAAAATTAGAGAACTTTGGGAAAATTCAGAATGGAAATCTGAGCCTAGCTTCATTTTTCAAGTCAAAATATGTGTTTTATTTCTACCAGTGGTTGCAGGTGTTCGGCACTGGCTTTTGGGTACCGGGACTTATTTTTCATCAGACTTTCAACTAGAGCATGGGTACTCAGAAACTTTCTGGAGGGGCCGAAATTACAGTGTGCTTTGTGGCAGAGGGCTGCACTGGTAGGGGTGGGGTCAGTGGGCGGCGGGTCACTAGGGGGGGGGGGGGGTTGGTAGGCAGGGCTACAGTAAAAAAAAATCAAACCTGTTTCAAAACATTAGAAAATGAGACAATGCTGTATTTCAAAAGCAGATGTAATTACAAAGAGCACATTTTGATAATACATTTTTATTAGCAGACAATAACAATCTTAAGAGGCATTGCATAGCTTCATGCACACTTTTCCCCCAATTCCATCACAGTCTCTCTCTCTATCAGCCAGTCAGTCTCTCTCTCTCTCTCAGTCAGTCTCTCTTTCTCAGTCAGTCAGTCTCTCTCTCTCAATCAGTCAGTCTTTCTCTCTCTGTCAGTCAGTCTCTCTCTTTCTGTAAGTCAGTCTCATTCTCTCGGTCAGTCAGTCTCTCTCAGTCAGTCTTTCTCAGTCAGTATCTCTCACTCTCAGTCAGTCAGTCTCTCTCTCTGTCAGTCTCTCTCTTAGTCAGTCCGTCTCTCTCTGTCACTCAGTCTCTCTCTCTCTTTGTCAATCAGTCACTCTCAGTCAGTCAGTCTCTCTCTGAGTCAGTCAGTCTCTCTCTCAGTGTCTCTCTCTCAGGCAAGCTGTCTCTCTCTCTCAGTCAGTCAGTCTCTCTCAGTCAGTCAGTCTCTCTGTCAGTCAGCAAGTCTCTCGCTGTCAGCCTCAGTCAGTCAGTCAGTATCTCTCTCTCTCTAGCTGTCTCGCTGAGTCATTCAGTCTCTCTAAATCAGTCTCTCTTTCTGTCAGTCAGTCTCTCTCTCTCTGTCAGTCAGTCTCTCTCTATCTCAGTCAGTCTCAATCAGTCTCTCTCAGTCAGTCTCAGTCAGTCAGTCTCTCTCTGTCAGTCAGTCAGTCTCTCTCTCTCTGTCAGTCAGTCTCTCCCTCAGTCAGTCAGTCTCTCTGTCAGTCACCCTATCAGTCAGTCAGTATCTCAGTCAGTCAGTCTCTCTCTCTACTCTCTTTCCACTCTCTCTCCACTGTCTCTCTCCACTCTCTCGCTCTCCACTCTCTCTCTCCACTCTCTCTCCCTCTCCACTCTCTCTCCCTCTCTCCCTCTCTCTCTCTCTCTCTCTCTCTCTGTGGGGCCATGGGTACATTACCTGCAAGGTCCGGGGGCTGCCAAAGAAGGCCTGCCGGGCCGCTGGCGGCCCGCGGGCCATACTATGAGTACCACGGAACTAGAGCATGAAAGAGAGAAAGCCATAAAAGTGCAAATTCGAAAGAAGGAGAAAGCGAAAGAGAGGAAAACCTTGGCAAAGATTCTGCAAGTGTGCGGTAACAATACTGAAAGAGTAGGGTGGTGAAAGATACAGGTCGGAAGTGTAATCAAGACTGGGCGTCCATGGTATTCAGCAACGCTGGCTGGGTTCATATTCATATAAGCTCTGTCGTACAATATCTGATGTGTTTACACCTTGGTTTACACAATATTTAATGGCTTTCACAGTTTCTACTATCATCCTAAAAATTTGCTCTGCAGCAAGTGAAAACCTATCCTGCAAGAACATCTTCTGTAACAAAGCTCAAGCAACCTCACTCTAAGATTAGGAGTAGAGGCGATCCTGCTGGACGCCCCAGAACATGGCCGCCACGCCGTTCCTTGTCTCCGAACATGTAATGATATAAGTGTCTGATGCACCTCACTCTAATATCAGGAGTGCAGTAGGCCTAGCAGCCGTTGATACATAAAGAGGAGACTCATGACAAAGGGAATGAGGTATGTTGAGGACAGTGCTTAATTTGAAAAAAAAAATAAGTGCAGGGCCCTCGTCAGGTGCCCACTGTAGCTTGCACCACCCATTGCCCCTGCCAGGTCTGCAAATCACAGGACAAACACAGCTACTAATCATCACACTCTTACAAGTGTGGCAAATCAGACTATTCCAGTCCCCAAAGCTAGAACAATGGCTTGGGTGGCAGGTAATAGTAATTTTTAATGTATATTGCCTTAATGAACTTCTGTTCTCATCTCTAATTAGACAAACAGACAAACAGTGGCACCATGTGGTAGACTGTCATAAGTGCCGGTGTTTACAATTAGGTGCCGTGCCAAGCTCCACTAACCACCGGCTCAAATTAAGCCCCGGTAAAAACATTACATGCTTGACCCACTGACTATCCTTCTACTATGACAGATCCCTCTCCTGTCCAAAACCTGCAGTACCTCATACCTGACACCAGCAGCGAATGAATCTTCATGCTTACAGAGACTCGTGATGTCAAAGGAAGGAACAGAGGGCACGGGGATGAAAAAGGAGGAGTGAGCAGCACAAATGCAAGACTGAGCCATTTTGCAATGGAAGGGTGGAGAAGAAGAAGCACATACATCCACTTCCTAAGACACAAAGTACAAATGATTAATAGTATTCTTTTTTTGCTTATATATCACCACAATCTGTCAAAAGTTGCATCAGGGAACTTGATAATAGTAATAGTTTTTAGGTGCTGTAAGTGACAGGTGTTATTATTATCCAATTCATGGAACTCAATTTACCAACCCAAAAGGATGGAAGCCTAAGTCTTTCTTGCCCGGATTCCATCTTGTGACCTTTAGATCACTGCACACTACTAAACAAAAATCCCCGCAAAATGTCTTTGTCTCTGCTCACTGGAAGTAATCCCCCTCACTGAACGCGGGAAATGCACACTGACATTTCTCTAAGTGAAAAGAGCCAACAAATTACTAATTAAAAGGAAGAAAAATCTGAAAACATTTCAATTACAGGGGAATAAGTTCATTCTCCGTGAGGCGAAGGTGGATGCGTGCTCATCACCAATTTTAGGTTTATTCCATTTGCGACTACGCGATTTCTTACAATACCAATCATGGAGATTGTATCCGCCCTGAGGGATCGCGGATGACGGATGCTCGAACACAGCGCAGAGTTTGTCTCCAAAAGGGACTGCGGTGATGAGCTGATAGCAACTGATGTATCTGAATGTGCTCCTTCCTTCGCCCTACTGCTTGCGAGCTAGGTTCATCATAGCTGAACAATGGACGTAGATCGAGAGAATAGTCGACGGGGTTTGTATAGCTTAGCTCTGTGATCTGAAGGAGTCAAGGGAGATCTCGCGCTTGGCGAGGTTAGTGTACGGGGAATTCAGAGAAGGAGGTTCAGATTGTTTTCTGGAGAGTGGGTGCATATTGAGAAGGCTCGGGTGTAACTTTCTGAGAAGAGAACACAAACACTTTAGCACTGGTTAACAGTGGTAAAGTGCGCAGAGTCCTAAGGCCAGCAAAAACAAAGTCAGCAAAAACAGGAGGTCAGAGGGCAAAATGTTAGGGGGAATTCATGCCAAGGATGCCAGGTCTAACAGGTTACAATTGAGCAGTCAACGCCCAACAGTAGGTTACGTCCAAATAGGTTACAATGGCATGTTTACAGCTAATATTGCGGATTTGACATTGCTATTGTCGACAGTCGCTGAATCGGATCGTTCATTGCATTGAGTATCTTTCAAAAACTAGATATTTCACACTCTTCTTGGAGACCGGAGAGGAGGGGATTGTCCATATCTCTAGCAGTAGAGCGATCCAGATCCTGAGCGCACTGCCCGTGAAGGAGCAAGAATAGATACCCTCTCTTTTTAATCTGGGTGGTTCTAAAAGTAGAGATTTTCAGCTCCTCGTTGAGCAGCTGCCACCAGACACGGTGAGTTTCTACACCAGGTACTTTGGGGTTCCGTGGTGTTGCTCTTTGTTTGTTGTACATGCTATCTTTAGGATGCAACATACTTCAGCAGGTAGCCACTTGAGAGCGATCAGAAAGGGAGTGATATGATCATAGCGACTCGTTCCTATCACTAGCCTTGCGGCCACTTTGACCATGGCCTGTTGAGCGCCTCATTACCGCAGTTTAGTCGGGAGATTACTAGTGTTTGTACTATATTGTGAAAGTCGGGCAGAGGAGCGCAAGGATTCATTTTTCTAAATTGCCTGAGTTGATATAGTGCTCTTTTGATGTTGAACCTAATGTGGGCAATCGTTTTTAGGTGTTTGTCAAGGAAGATTCAGAAAGAATTAGTGCAGTATATAATTTTTGGAGTGCAGTCTAAGGCGTTAAAGTAATGGAGCCAGTTGTGTATTGTTTAGGGGTTGAGAGATGAGAAGGAAGTCAGTCTTTAGTGGGCTTAGTTTTTGGTGGTTGGTTCATAGCCAGAATTGTACTTTCGAAAGAGTATGATTTAGGTGAAATGCATCCTCTAGGGAGGCGATTTTGAGGTACAGCAGTTTGTCATATATGTAGAGATGGCTTGATATATTGACCTGGTGGAAAATCGAGGTTTTGAGTTCTAAGTAGAGACTGAAAAGAGTTGGAAACAGAGTAGAGCCCTGAGGAACTCCTTGGTTGACAGGGATAAGATTTGATTTGTTAGAGATGTTGCAGCGTTTTGCACTGTGCAAATCCCTGGTGCAAACTCAACTACAGGCTTCACTCTAGCAGATGGACATTTAGTTCCGACCACAGCTAACACAGCAATCAATACGCTTTCAATAATGCGAAGCATACGTGGCCCCACAAAAATGACAGAGAGTTTAGATTTGCAAATCATGAAGGTGTATTAAAGGATGGGGCTGTCAGATGTTTTGACGGCAGCTAAGAGGTCCAGCAGTATGAGGAGACAGATGTTATCTTCATCTGTGGTCAGACGGACATCTTTTACGATGTGTAAGGTAGTGGTCTTTGTACTACTTCATCATCTGAAGTCAAACTGCTAAACATGCAGTGGATGGGTCGCATTACTATGACTTTGGAGCTCACATAGACTGCTTCTCCAATGATCTTGCAGATGAATGGTAATTAAGTGATGGGCCAATAGTTGGCAATGTCATAAGGGTCTAGTGTAAGTTTCTCTAGGCATGGGAAGACCTGGCCTTTCTTGAGAGCATCTGGGAAGATGTTTTTTGAGTAGCGAAGGCACTGACAATTCTGAGCCGGGGAGAAAGGGCATCTTATAGAGAGCTATGATGAAGGATGAGACATCATCTTCATAAGGACTGGCTTTGAGAGAGTTGAGTATGTCCGTGAGATCTGCAAGAGATACTGCTTTGAAGAATGACTATTGTGGGATGCCACGAGAAGGCGTGGGCATAAGAGATGAAGCAGGCTTTGTGTTGCCAATGTGGGGTCAGATCTTCCATATTTCTTCACTGAAGATGAGGTTGATGGCATTGCACTTTTCCGGGGAGTGAGCAATGGGTGGGCCAGGCAGTGGGTTGATGCAGAGGGCTGATTCAGTGTCCTTCTGACTTACTTCTGATATATCAAGGCAAAACTAAACTCAAATCTTCTACTCAACAATCACTAAAATGTCTACTAGCAAAATAAATTACTTAAAACGTCAACATCTCTATGAAGTCTACGTAAAGGTATCCAATTACAGACACGCAGTGCCACCGAAGACGACGGAACACAGATCTTCAGATCCGAATGTTTTCACAAATATTCTAAACAGCTTGAGTATCCTCCAATAGTTTGCAAATGGCGACAACTGCTATTTACAGGACTACGAAAGCGTACTTTCTATGGTAGGGAATGGCATATAGAAAGCAAGTCAATGTAAAGATAAAAATTACAACAAACATAAGAAAGGTCATGATGACGATGATGGTTATTATTAATATTTCTAATAATATTATTGTTATTATTGTGGCTGTTGTTAGTAATATTACATCAGTAGGAGTAGGAGTAGTAGTGTTACTACTGCTATTAATATTGTTAACAATCTAATAATAGCAATAATATAATGGTGTTCTTATTACATCTGAGTTGTGTTTGTTACACTATCTCTCACTTGTCTGGGAGAATCGAGCCTACACGGTCATCCTCTGAACCCTCGTGCACTGAGGTAGGGGGGTGGTGTGTGTGTGTCTGTGTGTGTGTGTGATATCATCTGTAGTGTATACTTGTGTCCATCGCTTTCCTCCGCCGTGCGACCCTGAGCATACAAGGAGCCATTAGGCAGAAGGTTCCTGAAGAAGAGTCCATGATATTTCATGGACAACCTGTTTCATTTTATGGCAAATAAATGCTGAACGCATAAATATTTAATTGAATAATTAAACCCTAATGGGGAGCATTTAGAAAACAGTCAGGCAGTGGCAGGGCCGGCAAGCTGTTCCCTCAAAACAGGCACAGCTAGTTAGAGAAGATGGTGCGAAATCCACAGATGTAACAATCATTGGCAAAGCCAATAGGCCTGGCTGGCATTTTAAGTCCGGTCTAAAAAGATCTACTGCAAAAAACAGATTGCTCTCTAGAGAAAGCATCTAAGAGATGAAGAAGTTTATGTGTCATGATTCATGGTACTTTTGAGATGTAAAATAGTTACCTAGGTGGAGCCAGGGACCATTGTATGTATCTTTTAAATCATAGCTAATATTAGGTATTCACTCGCCAGACCAGAGAACAGTGCAGAGAAGCACCTGACTGGGCGACCCTTGCTGAGACATCAGTTGTGGCTGAGTGGCCTAACTTAACCCACAAATTACCAGTAGGTGGACCCGGTACTCCTGGCAGGCCATTGAGAAGCACTGATGAAGCGGGTGCCCTCTGACCCTGCACTCATATGTTTGACTAAGCCTCTTGACACTGCAAGGGGACCTGGAGCCGGGGGTCGCTCTTCGCTCCACTGGTCTGCGGATGATCTGATTGATTCCAAACCTCTCGGATCCTCCTGCAGAAGGATTTCACAATGACGGCCAATTAGGGCTGGAATAATCACCTTTTCCAAGGGGAGATTAAATGAAGATGCTCATCCCCAGGAAGGATGATCTGCTGGCTGAGGCTCCGTGTGGCCAAGAGGCCTGGCGTGGTAGCCACCCCTGTGCTTGCTGAAGAGGACAAGCGGCTGAGGTCACCGCACTGAAAATTGAGAGGACCGCCATTAGGCTCGCGCAATCTCAGGCTGATGCATTGCTCATTTACATTTCAAAGTGTTTGTTGCATGCCTTCCTCGTGCTTCTTCCCTGCATCTGTGACGTTTCCTCTTTGAAAGCATGAGCTCCTTAGCCCCGCCCCCACAGACAGCATGGCCCGGGAAGCCATAAACAATCTTCAAATGAATAGCATTGATCCTGCCTCATTAATCGTTGTTAACGAAACAGATGGTATCGTCCACCCCCCCCCCCCTCCTGTGATCGATTCAAGGAGAAAGGATCTGTGAGAAGGCCCCAGGGACGCCAGCTGCATACTCGTGCAAACGTGGCCGATGGCACGGCAGACCCTTCCGGAGGGTTCGGAATAATAACAGGGGCATTTAGGACCCAGGGCCCAGGAGTGTAAGACCAGCGGCAACGACATAGACGAGGGACCTCTCCGTGATGATCCTCGAAGGCCAACTCTAGCTGGGCCATCACTCTTCATGAAAGAAATTTAAATTGAATGGAACTGAATAGTGATCATTTGCATATTCATTCATTTTTTTTCTCCAATAGCAAGAGGTGTTGCAGCACCCCTTCTCGCTCACATTAAGGAGTGCATTCCTTTGAGCACGTGTTTTAATGACGCTGCATCGTCCAGTAATAGTGACACACACTTCAATGATGTGAACGTCACAAAAGCAGGCTGCACGAGCGTGGCACGTGGCATGAGGGTCCACAGCTCCAGGCCGGAAGTGCAGGAAGGGCTCACAAAGGTGTACAGGAAATCAGAGGCGGAGGAGAAAATCCTAAAAGGGATGAAAAACAGGCCGCTTGTGGCCCTGAGTGACTGTGCACCAAAGTGATGTTCAGTCGTTGGTCTTCCAGCAAGAATGACACAGAGAGTGGAAGCCAAAACGCAGCAAGCAGTAGGTAACCTGGCGTGTAGTGTCAAGTTCAGCGGAAGGTGGCCACCGTCATTGAGAACTCGCGGGGCAATGCTGATGCACCACCGTGGCACGTGGGCCTCTCTACTCCGGCGAATCATGTGCTCTGTAGGGCAGATGTGGTAGGTATGGAGCGGGGGTGTCAGGACACTGCTGTGAAACACACTTTTCGAGTTAAGATCTTAACTTCACATATGTATATCAACCACATGTGAATCTTCCTCAGAATCGCCTCAGCGGGCTTTAGGCCACAACATTGAAGTCCTGTTTCCACACAGAGTTTCCATTCCAGCTGTCACCAGATCCATGTGTGACAAGACAATCAATCAACCAAGAACAGGAAGCCTGTAGAGAGAGTAGTATTGAAGCTATTGGTGTTGGGCTCTAATCAAAGGTTTATTGCCGCTCCGCTCAGTGGATCTGGGATCATCTTCATTAGTTTGTATGGACCAATAGTGCTTCACCTTTGTGGTCACTGGGGAGATGTAGGAAGGAAATCCATTTCGTGAAGCAAGGGCATTTGTGTGGAAAAAAAGACAAGAAGCTGATTTATTAGAAGCATGTGTTTCTTTTAGTTTTATAAATATTTATTCACATGTACCCCAGCTACCATACGCGAGTGCTACCATAAGCAAGTCAAGGAAAGACAAGATTAGTGCAGGAGCGGATAGTTTCACAGCGATCCTTGGTCCTGATGAAAGCCACAGACCCGTACGGGACTCAGAGAGGATGGTTGAAACATGTTGACCCGAGGATGAGAGACACAACTAATACCCTCAAGATCCCAACAACTTCTAACATTTTTTTAAGTCTAAGGAAGGTGACAGCAATAAAAGTTCCATAGTCCATCTACAGATAATTTTAACAGTTTATGATTAGAATCTCACAACACTATACTTGCAATTAGAATCACTAACAAGATTCCAAACGTTTGAAAAGATCTCCCCTAGATAGGAGCCCGCCCACCCACAACAGAAGGCCTTGTCGGTGTCAGGAGCAGACCCTCTGATGAAGCATGCCTCTTCTTTGGGGGAGAGTCTTGTGTCCTTAAAATGGAAGCTCCGCAAGGTCAATTTTGCCCCATCGCTCCAGCAATTCAGGAAAGGACTCAAGACCTGGCTGTACGTACGACATATCACATTGATACAAGCAGCAACTCCGGCGCCTTGACACCCTTACTGGTGCTTTGCTGCGCTTTACAAATCCTTGAATGAGTGATTGATTGAAACCAGACTGTCACTAAGATAAGATACTTACGGTTCTCTATACTGGTAGAGCCTGCTGTATGAATGTATTACTGTCTTGCCCTAGCTGGGCCTGGTTCTCAGAATAATCATTGGCCGTGTAAATGATGTACAGTTCAATTCATTATTTGTAAATGTGTCTTGTATGGAAAGCCTGAAAATAGAGACACCGATGACAAAGAGCAGGGTAAAGGGATCCCCGTTCCTCGAATAGGTTCAGGGTCGACCCGCTGCCCCTGAGAGGGACAGAAGGCTGCATTATATTGGTGGCACTGGAATACCAGTTGATGGCTGCTGAGGTCCCACTGCACGCTTTCAGGTATATTCAACAGTCTACACCCTGCATAAGGAATAGAAGCAAAAATGCATGGACAACACCTTGTGCAACACTTTTGTCTTTGTAAATTTTCTCTGCTTGGTATGCCTGGCATGGCTGGCCAGGAGGAGCTGAAAGGGCAGAGGTATGCTCAGTGCATAATTTATGCCAGTGTTTGTGGGGCTTGGCACCGGCACTTGTTTCTTAACATAAGCACATTTTTATGACATTCTCAACATGGTGGTGCTGTTGATCTAGTTTTAAGCAGGGACTCATTATTAGCAAGTTTAACAATTCAATATATATTAGAAATAATAATAACATTGAGGCACCCAGGCCATTCGTAAAGCATTGGGTGACCTGAAATAGTCCAATTGTCACACTTGTTGGAGCGTGATGGTTAGCAGGTGTGATGGTAGTGTGGGTATTGGCTTTCGGTAGAGCTGGCAGGACAGTGAATGGTGCAAGCTGCAGTGTACATCTGAGGTATACATTGGGCCCTGATACTTCTTACTGTTTACGTATTAAGCACTGGGTACACTGCAGTAGAATTCTTGGAAGATGTGTTCTTACAAGATTCCTTGTAGTGACCTGATGCTGAGATTCCTTGCTACGCTGCGAGTTGTCACAGAACCAGACACTCTTACTCAGCTGACTCCTCTCTGTGGTTCCTGAGTGGCACGTGACACACGCTACCATGGCAGTGCTCCAATCTGCCCTCTCCTGAGCTGATGAGGGAGTGGCAAGAAATGCGTCCCAGATGCAGCACATTCCAGGTGAGGTCACACTGAAATTATAGATTCATAATCAGTGAACTATGTGGTAGCACTCTCTAAGTAAAATGGTGTGAGGTGCTGAGTGGGGGAGGAGTTTGTGAGACTTTACTTTTCATATGCCATCTCTATTTCTGACCTGCACTATTGCTTGGCATTTTTCTTTGAAGTACCTGTTAGACCTGGCATCATTGGCATGTTTACCCTGTATTTTGTTGCCGCCTGTTATTTTGCTGTGTGTGGGATTCGTTTTTGCTAGTCCAGATGCTTTGGGTACTTTGCCACTGTAGTTCAGTGCCAAAGTGCAAGTGCTCTCTCTGTAAATTGTTGTCATGGATTACTGTTTCCATAATTGGTTTATTTGGTTTACTGTTTAGTCCCTAGTACAGTGCACTGTGTGTGCCCAGGGCCTGTAAACCAAATGCTGCTAGTGGGCTTGCAGCACTGCTTGTTCCACCCACACAAGCAGCTTTGCAACAGAATCTCAGGCCTGCCATTGTGGTGTCTGTGTGCAGTCTAGCACTGCCATGTCGACCTGGCAAGTGCACCCACTTGCCAGGCCCTAACCTTCCCTTTTCTTACATGTGAGTCGCCGCTATGGTAGGCCCAAGATACCCCTGTGGGCAGGGTGCAGTGTATGTGAAAGGTAGGACATGCCCTGATGAGTGTGGCCTGTCCTGATATTGAAATACTGCCAATGTCGTTTTTCACTATTGAAAGGCTATCTGTCTCATAGGACAGAATGGGAGTTTATTTATAACATCTTTTAAATATAACTTCCCATTGGAACAAGATAGGAAGATAAAGTTTAGTATGCCTGAACTCAGAATCTAAAGATGCATCTTTTGGTAAGGGGGATTTTTACATTCGGTTTTTGAAAATACCACTTTTAGAAAGTAGGTATTTTCTTGCTTAGTCTTCCAGTGTGCCTCTGCTAGGTTTGTGTATTGACTGTTTGGCTTTGGAGTGATAGGGGCTGGGGATGTGTATTCTGTTCAGACAGCCACTTGGGGGTTGAGGTGTGTCCTGCCTTTCCAGGGTGAGTCAGGGATGGGCTGAATAGACCTGGGCTGCATTCAGAGTAGAGAGAGGAGATTTCTTTCACACCTGAGTGGGCGTGGTCTGTCTCGGACAATGCTATCTCCACCTCCAGCCGGGAAGCTGCACCAGGGAGGACAGAACTGGTTTTGGCTGGGCAAAGAGCTTCTCTGCCACCAGAGAACAAAGGACTTTGTGCTATAAAGAGTGGGGCCCAGACCCCTGAACATTAGATCATTTCTGGAATTCAAGAGGAACCTTTGCCAAGGAGAAGAGCTGGAGAAACTGAGGAGAAGTGCTCAGTTTGCTATGTGCTGTCTGCTGTTGGCCTGCAGTGGCTGTTTCTGCCAAGAAAAGGACATGGACTGTGTGCTGTTCCCCTTGCCTGAGGAAGGTCTCCAAGGGCTTGAAGTAGACCTTGCCTCCTATTTTGAAGTCTCAGGGATACAAAGACTTCACTACCAGCTCCCCTGAACTTCCTTGCTGTGAGTTCTGACCTTCCAAGAGGTGCCTGCTGCTGTTCTAGGCCTCTGGAGGTTGTTTCGCCACTGGAAGCTGGAAAAGCAACGCAACTTCAAGAAGCGCGACGCATCCACACCTGTTTCCGGCGCATCACAGAAGAAACCGTTGCTCGAGAAATCGCCGCACGCCGCATCGAGTGCACCAATCTTCGAAGTACGAGATCACTGCACCAATTCCGATGCAGGCCCTGCTGTGCGGCTGCAAGAACCATCACATCGCCCTGAAACATCACACATCACATTGCGGTGCCAGGTCTGTCGCATCGCTGGGGGATGCAGTAAGAAACCGACGCATCACCTCCCCACGCAGTAAGAAACTGACGCATCACCTCCTCTCAGGTAAGGAACTGACGCATCACCTCCCCTGCGCAGCAATTAGGAACCAACAGCCCCGTCCCACGGAGCAAGGAACCAGCGCATCACCTTCCCTGTGTAAGTAACCAACGCATCACCTTCCCTGCGACCCTTTTTGTTTGTGTGCGTGACACATCCAAGGTACTTTGTGTGAAAAGTGTTGCTTCTGCAAGTTACTTTGAACAGAACTGTTCTTACCTTTTGAAAGTCATATTTTTATTACTGTATTGTGGATTTTTGTCGTTTTGGTCTTGTTTGCATTAGATAAAGATTACTTATTTTTCTAAACTGGTGTGGTGTCCATTTGTAGTGTTTTCACTGTATTACTGTATGTGCTCACAAATGCTTTGCACACTGCCTCTTAGATAAGCCTGTCTGCTCGTGCCAAGCTACCAAGGTGGTGAGAAGGGGTTATTTTAGAAGTATATCCTCCTTATCCTGACTAGGAAGAAGGGCCCCTACTTGGACAAAGGTACCTTCCCCTTCCAACTAGAGACCCCCATTTCTAACAGTACCCAAATGGAAAAAAATGAAAAACCCTAAATACAAAAACTGTTATTATTGGGATACTCTTAGTGGTCTCCACTATACTTGTGGTATCATCAGGACCAGACAAGGGAACCAAAAGCAGATCCGGCAAAAGTGCTCAAACTAGCCCCGCTCCCTCCGTCTCTGCCTGCTCGATCTCCCTCTTTCCATCCATCCATCCATTCTCTCTCTCCTTCTCTTACCTCTCTCTCCTCCCTCTGATCAATTTCTCTCTACCTCCAGGGCCGGACTGGCCGTAGCGGGCACCGGGCAATTCCCCGGTGGGCCGTACGGGTGGGGTCCGGTTTTGGGCCCCTGGGGGCCGTTTTTGTTACAGGGCTGTTTTTGCAGCATAGCTGCAAAATCGGCTCTGTAACAAAATCGTCTGAAAAACGGCCCTGGCAAAGAGCTCGGTGGCGCCCCCAACCCCCTGGGGGGGCGGCCGAGCACTTTGCCAGGGCCGGTTGTTGTTCCCAGTCCAGCCCTGTCTGCCTCCCTCCTCCTTCCCTCTCCTTCTCTCTTGAAACCCCAGTGAACCTGCTACAAACAGCTGGGCAAAGTGACAGAGGCACCAGGAGTGGTCCTGGGTTTTCTAAACCGGCCTCTAACGGCTCCAGCCCACCTGGGAAATGCCTGGAAACAGAGAGTTGTCAGGCCGTGGGTGACATCAGAATCCACTAAAGGCTCCCCAGTGTATGTCTCATGCATCTGTCTATTAGGCACACAGCTGCTACATGTGTGATTTAACTTTAACCAAGTTGACCAACGCACCTCCCCCCACACAAGGAGTAAGTGTGTACTGATTTCCACAGCTCATTCCCTATTTGCACTAGTGGCACCCGGTGCGACAATAATTTTTGGCGCCCCCACACTCTATGACTGCCTGCTTGGATTCTCTCACTGCCACCGGGCAAAAGGTCCCCTCCTCTCTCCAATCATGTTATTGCTAAACACAGTGCCCCCCTGAGGTCGGTGCCCCCTCCACAGGTCAGCGCCTAGGGTGCCCCCACCGGTCACTCTGCCCTAAAGCCGGCCCTGCTTACATGCAATCTTGCAGTGCTCACTCAGCTATGCCAGTGATTTTAAAAATAAACCTTGCTGCTCCTAATGAATGTTTCATCTATCTTTGTACCTGCATCTCCACACTGATGATGCGACAGATCATACATTAGAGTTGAGGGGTTGTCCCCAGTGCTTATTTGTGGCAGTGACTGCAGGTGATGGGCACATGAACTCACTTTTGGGCAAAGGTTATAATTTGTCATAATTGGATTCTGTCCCAGAGTAAGAGGCAGAAAGGGAGAAGGAGAACAAAGGTCTGGAAACAGTGTCTAAGGGATAAAGGGATGAAAAAGAACCCGCAATAGTGAAATAAAGCAACCGGGAGTGTACAGTGGGGAGGGGAAATGTGGCATGAGGTGGAATTCAAATTAGGCAGTGCTGGTTTCACAAACCTGCAATTTGGCAACACCAGTGGCAGGATCACAAGACATATTTTGCCCCGAACTTATATTTTTAGACCTGGCTTGAAAATATAGCTGACTCGGACTTATATGATCACCATTAAAAGAGTATTAAGAAGGAGAACTGCAAGAGACTGGCTTAGACTCTACCCACATTCTCATCTTCCTCTCTACAATGTTTTGTTTGGGCAGAAGGTGTGTGTTTAACTGAAAAACATGCTCCTTTTGAGTGACAGGTCAACGATAAAGGCCTGCTTGGCTACCTGAAGAAGGTCAATTCAGATGAAATACATCGAATCTATTTAGTATGAAAAGTTAACACAAAGGTTGTAGGATTGACTTATTTATTTTAACAAGGATGTTAAACCCAATTAGCCCATTTGTATGATGGGTCAGAGGTCAAACATCATGCCTCACAGCTAAGCTTCTCTCCCGCCTCAAGGAAATATTGAAATTGTCTCATCTGCCTGAAAAACTAGACATGTATTCAGGCTTCCTGGACCTAAGTTGGACATCCTTGATTTAAAGCAACAATAAATCAGGAACCCCAAGACTCTGCCCGAATTCATTTTAATTATTATTATGTTTAATAAAGCAATATTTTCAAGATCCAGACCTCTGCAATGCAACATGCTGGTATGCCTAAGAAGTAGCAATACCAGAGCACTTTTCCATTTCATTACTGTTAAACTTTAAAACATGAACCTACCACTGTCATAGTGGTCAAAGTTCTGGCTCCTAAACACCATCACTGTGCAGTCTGAGACTTGTAGTTTCACTTTCCCTGCAGAGGTATTTCCTTAAATGTCCCAGAATGCAAAGCATCATGGGCTAAAAATCCAGGAGGCTGGAGGTGTCACGCATGAATGGGGCCACAAAACACAGACATAGAGGCCGATTCACAAAGACATTTTAGAGTGCGCAAAGTAATACTCCTGCACTCTTTTGCATACCCTTGCATGCCTATGCAATTTGGCACCTATGCATCAACATTGGGAATAGAATATGAGTTTTCAGGGAATATTACTATACAATTAGTACACATAGAAAGGACTGTGCCCTCTTTTCACTTTAACTAATTGTGAGCTGGACCCTTCAAGGCTGATTCGCAAAGGCACCTAAAAGTCCCTAAAAGCGTACCCCTGTACTACTTCCGTACCCCTAAATGCTTTTGTAAATCAGCCCCATTATGTTTTTCCTGCAGTATCCTAGCTCCAGGTAGGATCCCCCATTGTGCACTGTGACATTAGGAAAATGCCTCCAACCAGTATTTGTTTTTAGATCAAATGTTAGAAAGGATAATTTATTTTAGAATTAATCTTGCAGTCTTTTAATTAAACCACCCAATCCCTACCTTGTTAGATCTCTTTAAACAAAACCACTCAAGTTTTTTTCTCCCTCGCCTCCTCCGCTTCCCGCTGACATTTCTGTGTTACTCTGACTGTTTCCTGATAATTAAAGTAAACAAGCCGGATTTCTTCTCAGAGAGAATTTTAATTTTAAGTTGTCACCGCTGTGGTGGGTGTGCGCCCCTTTCAAGTGAACTGATTAAAGGCTGAGCTGACAGATATTAAGTTTAAGGATGTGTCCTAGATGGGATCCCGGGACCGAGTCAGACAGAGAAGGAGTGTTTTGATGAAAAACTATTTAAAGTCTCTTTAAATTAGACGGGAGGCGCACTTGGAGAGTCAGATCTAAACTACAGCATTGGGAAAAGGTGTTAAAATCGGTTTCGGTTCCACATTCATTTGATTATATTGTCTGTAACTCATTAACAAAAATATGTCCTTATTGCACAAAAAATAATGGTTGAAAATGTACTTTGGGCCTCCAGAAGGCAATGTTTGCACCTACTAGCATACCAGACGCTGCACTCATCAATTGGCATTTGTTTCAAAGCTCACTGTATGTCACTCCCTGACATTTTACAATTTCCTAATTGTTTTTATCTCCACCGAATGACACCTCCGCACTCCACCAACAAGCAGTGGCGGCTCCTCAGTTAGGGCGCAGGAGCATCACCCAACTGCTTTTGAGCAGTGTAAAAAAGGGGAAAAAAATTGATAATAACACGCTGTTATTGTCATTTTATTTTTTCCCTGATGAGGCAGATTTGTGGGGCGGAGCTGGGCTGCTCTGCTCGCAGGGTGAGGAGTGGTGGGCACTCTGTAACCACGCATGACGGTTTGGCCGGCCATCTTGGACCGGCCAAACAGTTATGCGCACTTTCTGTGTTTTCCACCAGGCTGTATTGTACAGTCTGGGTGGAGAACATGCACAGGCATCAGTCCTTGTCTGCGCGCCGAACCACAGTGCTCAGACCAATCGCGATGCTGCTGACAGCACCGTCGTGATTGGCTTATGGGAGCCTGTGTGCTTCCTGCTTCCATTCCGGCCGGAATTGTCGGGAAGAGACGTGGAGAGATGGCGGTGGAAAGAAGTGGTGAAAAGGTAAGTGTATTTGCTTTTCTTCTCACCCCCAATCCGTGCCAGCCGCCACTGCCAACAAGAATCTGTCGGCGCTACTCCCAGATATCCTAAGTTTCCTAAATTATTTTGGTTCCACCTCCTTATCTCTCACTCTTCACTTGGACCCTCATCACCAGCGGCAGGAATCCACCTGGCGTGATATCTCTGGGTTCGGATATGTGTGATTATCCTCATTTGGTGTGCGGATAGAACCGCCTGGTATTAGAGATTCTAGACCCCCGGCGTCACTAAACCAAATTCCAGCAATCTCGTAATGAAGACTTAAAAAAAGTCTCCTTTTGGCGCTCTCAGACATTCCAAATTACCTTAAGTATTTCCCCCGACTCTTCTCTCGCAGCTCCACCACCAACTATCTCTTTGTGCCCCTCCCGCGAGTTCTAAATGTGCTTAAATATTTATATTATCGTCAAGTCACCTGAAAAGTTGACCCCTTTCGCTTAAGTAGAGCATGCAATTTCTCTAGAGCATTTACCTTTTCATTGTAATCCCCCTACTTACCTCTTACACCTAATGTACTCTCTACTTGCATTTAAGTTTGCATATATCTGCTGTCCTACACGAGTATTTTCCAGGTTTTGTTGGTGCACAGAGTATAATTACACAATGATATACACAGACGATTTATAACATTGACACTGGTGCATATGTGCTCATTATTAATGGATGTTGGTGAGGTTATCAGACTTTATAGTTAAAAAAGAACTCTGAAATAAACTTCTAGTTTCAGCCAGATTAGGGTGCCCATTGACAATAGGTTACTAACCGCACTGGATGTGTTTGTAAAAGAAGCTTTCTTTTTCCTCCACTTCTAATTGGTGAGTGATGTATAAAACCACTACCATAAGAGCAGGACATTTGTCACAAAAAAGTAGTCCTCACTCGGATCCCAAAAGTGGTTTCCCTTCCGACCAGTACTCAGTTTCATGTTCAAATGTTAATTAGCTTGCAAAGGGCATCATTTGGGGTGCCCAAAACTAGCACCGCTGAAACAGGCATGTTAAAATCTCATTGTATGATGATGACTGGTGCAACAAAGTTGTAGCTCTTTCGGTCCCATTAAAAATCTTCTCCTGGTGCTGAGGAGTAGAACTAAGGATGCTTCTCTCCACCCTACAGCCAGGATTCTGAACACCCTTCCAAAAGATCACAATTTCCACTCTTCCCGCTGTCTCTGCACAAATGTTTTATTCTACAAAATGCAACAATGCAGTGTTCTGTAACATATATTATCATGGTGATGCCGTCTTCCGGACATGAAGAAGCCTGCATCACTTGGAGAAGCCTGCATTTCTTTGGCAAAACCAAAGGGGATGATGGACGGAGTGTTGAACATTGCAAGCACTCACCCCCAGTCAACTGATCTGGGTTTAATCCATCATCATTCTTTAGCTCACTTCGCCACCCCAGTTCAGACATGGCCATATGCAAATCAGTCAGACCCTGTGCTTCATGGGAACAGTCCAGCCCGAACTGCCAAGCCATGTCTTCCCTGGACCGGAAACAAGTATCCTGGAACCGGGTTCTGGCTAATGAGCCGTCATCAGCCAGGCTAGCTTGAATCCAGTGGCAAAGTGAGCAAGGGACCCACGTCTGGGCATACCCTGCCAACTTAGGGCGAACAAAGCAAAACCAAATGGGAAGATGGACGGAGTGTTGAACATTGCAAGCACTCACCCCCAGTCAACTGATCTGGGTTTAATCCATCATCATTCTTTAGCTCACTCCGCCATCCCAGTTCAGACATGGCCATATGCAAATCAGTCTGACTCTGTGCCTCATGGGAACAGTCCAGCCCGAACTGGAAAGCCATGTCTTCCCTGGACTGGAAACATGCATCCTGGGACTGGTTTCTGACTAATCAGCTGTCTTCAGCCAGGCTAGCTTGAATCCAGTGGCAAAGTGAGCAAGGGACCCACGTCTGTGTATTCCCTGCATACTTAGGGCGAACAAAGCAAAACCAAAGGGAATGATGGACGGAGTGTTGAACATTGCAAGCACTCACCCCCAGTCAAACTGGAATGGCATGGTCAGCAAAAAAACTATGGATTTAGGCCCACATCTCTGTACTGGGGTGAATGTATGACATTGTTCTGCATTGTGTCCATCAATTGTTCTTTTTGCATTTGTCACCCCGAGTGGGACGGGTATGCCCAGACGTGGGTCCCATGCTCTCCATGCCACTGGAGTCAAGCTATCCTGGCTGATGAGGGCCGAAAGCCCGAAACCGGTCCTAGGATGCTTGTTTCCAGTCCAGGGAGGACCTGGCCTGGAAGTTCGGGCTGGACTGTTCCCATTGGGCGCAGGGCCAAGACTGATTTGCATATGGCTGGGTCCAAATTGGAATGGCATGGTGAGCAAAACAACGATGGATTTAGGCCCAGATCTCTGTACTGGGGTGAATGTATGACATTGTTCTGCATTCTGTCCATCAATTGTTCTTTTTGCATTTGCATTTCTTTGGCGGCACAGTTAGTTATACTTATTGACCTGAATATTGCTCTGCTTCCTTCCAGCCAGGTAGTCCTCGACTCTTGCACAAATGTTACTATTTTGCTGCTGTTTAAATTATTGGAGAATATTGGGCATTGTAATGAATGCAAATACTTAAATCCAGTTTTGAGCGGTAATGGTGAGAGAGGAGCCATCTTTGGTGGGAGGGTTGCTTGGAAGCTTAGGTAGAGGTAAATTTGGAAGCCTTTTTAAAAATAATCTTTCGGATGTGAGTCGCACATCGCTGAAGCTCCGGGCCGCCGCCGTGGAAAACAGCCTCTAAAGCGAGACGGTGAAAGCGGAGACGAGCTAACCGGGGGGCGACCGGCTAGATATTGACAGCGGGCGGCTGCCAGGCGCCTTAGAGACTCCCGACGCCGATTGTGGTGGACAACGGTGACCTGTGAGGCGAGGAGCCGGCGGGAGATACTGCGGCCGCCATCTTGGCTGCGCCTGGCTGACCGAGAGGCGCACCGCTGGAGCAGCCGTGAGGCCGTGCGGCAGAGCGGCGGCGTCCTTGAGGTGACTGGGGCCGTGTGATGGAGCGACAGCGATCCTGAGGCGGCTGGGACCGACGAGGCGGCGACTGAAGGGAGATCGAGCTCGGGGACGGGCGTGGCCGCCATCTTGTGGTCTGCGGCTGGCCCTGGCCCGTCGCTGCGGCTGCCTGTCTCGTGGCGCCAAGGAGGAGGCGGATTGAGCTGCGGCCTCGGCCCTGTCCACATCCTGCGACGCTCTGCACGCGAGGAGCTGCTGCCGGGTGGCGGCGTGACTGGGGCCCCTAGCCTGACCCGGCCGGGTTCTGGCCGCGGCGTCGCTCTGCCGGCCTGTGACGCCTCTGAGCCGGGACAGCGCCGGCCATCCGTGGAGCGGCGCGGAATCACCGAACTGAAAGGAACGGCGGACGACGAATACACCGACGGGAGCTGGTAGGCCGGGACCTCCCGGACAGCCTGGGTGTTTGCTGGGGGCCAGAGCGGAGGCGGGGGCCCGAAAGTGCAGGCAGACGACACGGGGTGTGCTTGTGGCTGTGGATTGACCGGGGGCTGAGAGACGCTGGCGGCCATCTTGACTCGCCTCGCGGGAGAGGCCTAGCCCACAAGGCGACTGAACCGGGGCCTGGGCCTGGATCCGAGGGCGCTCGAGACGGAAACGCGCCCGGAGGACAACCGGCGCCCTGGGGTCCGTGACCTACTGCCTGTGCATGATAACCGGCCGATAGACTGGCATTGGGCTCGGGGGGGCCTGCTGACGAGCCCTGCCCTGAGAGCTGGTGGCGTTCGCTACCGGCGGGGCGGCCTTTCCTGGTGCTGGAGGGCCTCTCCTAGACGGCGTGGGAACTCAATCCTGGGACTGTTTGGCGGCCACAATCCTACGTGGAGTTGGGCCTCGAAGACCCCCTACGTTGCGGCGCTTCCCGCAGTAGCATTGTCATCTGCGCTCACCCCCGCGCCTCTGTGGTTCTGAGCCGGGACAGGTGGGGCTGAACACTCGCCACACGACTGCGGGCCCCTGAGTTGCTGGGGGCTGCCATCCCCACTCACTGGGAGACAGATCCTGAACACGACCACACCATGACCCGTACGAAACAGGGGAGGGAGCCGCCGGCAACGCCAAAAGCCTCTGTTAAAGACCTGTGGAACAAGCCGGCCACGCCGTCACAGAGCGTGGAGCCCTCGGGGGCCGGGACCTCGACGGCCCCCGTCACGCAATCCTTTATGACGGCATTCATGCAAGAACTTAAATCGGAGATTGGGTCCCTCCGCTCTGAGGTCCAGGCATGTGTGAAGGACCTTCGGAGGGATGTGGGAGAGCTGGGGGGCCGGGTGGATGACTTGGAAAAAACCCTGGATGCACGCACGGAGGACCAAGAACACCTGTGGCAAAGGCTTGCGACTTTGGAGGAACAGCATGTGGAGCTCCAGATACAACAGGAGGACTTGGAAAATAGGGGGCGCCGGAACAATATTCGCATCCGGGGGGTGCCACCTGGGGCAGAAGGGGCAGATATCATGTCCTTCGTGGCGGACCTACTCCACGACATCCGAGGGGATGAGGACACATCGCCGCCCACCCTAGACCGCGCCCACAGGGTCTCGGGGCCGATGGGGAGGCCGGGCCTGGTCCCTGACATCTTGACACGGGTTCACTTCTTTGTTGAAAAGGAAGCCATTCTCCAGGCGGCCAGAAGCAAATCCGAAATCCTCTGCGGAGGGAAGCCCATTCAACTGTTCCAGGACTTGGCCTCCACCACTCTCCGGCGCCGCCGGGACTTCAAGCCCATCACTGCCAAATTGAGGGAGCTCAACATCCGCTACCAATGGGCCCATCCCTTCGCCCTCATGTTTCAGTGGGAGTCCAAGCGGCGGGTGCTGCGCTCATATCGGGAAGCAGCCCAACTCCTACAGATTCCTGATTCGCCGCCGGCCAGCCCTGCGCGGCGCCCATCCAGACTCAGAGCCCCGGCGAAGCCGCAGTGGTCCACGGTGAGGCACCCTAGACGCCCATCGTCGCCGGATGGCAGCAGGGCCTCCCGGGACAAGCAAGACATCATCGAACATATCAAGTCCCTGGAGGGCTCCTCCTCGCCGCTGGGCTCCCAAGCCTCTGCCGTTAAATGACCAACACCCATCGCGGATCTGCTTGCCTGACTGCATTCACATTATTGAGCTGGCTGACCTGACCGACGGCATGGCCGGCTGTAGACTGCATCTTCCCCCCCATTGTTGGCGCCCTGGACGACTCCCTCGGAGGAGCATCGGCGTCTTCCCTACGGGGCACTGTCTCCCAGGCGTGGGCGGCGGCCCGGGCTAGACCCTCGGCAACATCACTTTGCGGTTCAAGGATGGCGCACCCCCCATCCTATTTCTGGGAGAGTGACATCTCCGAGACAGCCTGTGCCATGGTGCCTGGCTACTCTCTGGACTGGAATAGGCTCTTCCGGCCCTGTTGGCCGACTACAGGTTTACACGGTTGTACTTGTTTATATTTGTTCTCCCTCGTAACCTTTTTCCTTCCTTACCCTTGGCGGGGGGGACATATGTTCGGGCGGGACGCTCAAGCGGGTGGTGCCCTACTGGGGATTCTATGACAATGTCTGCCGTCGCTGCCTGGAAGATTCTCTCTCTAAATGTGAATGGGCTCAACTCCCCCAACAAACGACGCCTTATCTGGCGCTACCTCCTTCTGCAGAACCCCGACATCATTCTTCTTCAAGAGACCCATCTCCTCAAGTCCGACGTGGGCCGGATGGCACACCCGCGCTTCCCCCTTCAGTTCTGGTCCTCGGCTCCTTCAAAGACGGCAGGGGTGGCGATCTTGTGCCGGGCGGGGATAACCCGGGGTGACTCCAAGGTACATAGAGATACGGAGGGGCGGCTCCTGCGGGTGGAGATCAGGCGGGGCTCCCGCGCTTTGACACTGTGTAATTTATATGTCCCCAACCAGGGTCAGGACCTCTTCTTGCGCAGGGTAATCAGGGAACACCTTGAGCCGGTAACCACAGACCTCATAGTCGGGGGAGACTTCAACTGGGTGTGGGACGCGGAGCTTGACCGTTGTGGGGGCACTTTCCATGGGGTGGGGGCCATGTCAGCGGCTGTGAAACGCTCCTTAACCGCCTTAACCTTAGTGGATGTTTGGAGGTATCACTCCCCGGGGTTGCGCGACTACACCTTCTACTCCCATGTCCACCGCACTTACTCCCGCATTGACCTCCTTCTCATATCGCACTCCCTACTCAAAGATTACATCTCGGTGTCCCACTCCACCATCTCGGTCTCGGACCACGCCCATGTTGAGCTGATCCTACGGGAGGGTCCTCCACACCCGCTGCGTCCGCGCCGCTGGCGCTTCCCGGACCACGTCCTCCGGGATCCAGTGGATAGAGAGGAGCTCCAAACAGCTATCCTGGCATACTTCGAGGATAACGACCTGCCGGGGACCCCCCTCCCTGTCCTTTGGGATGCCTTCAAGGCCACCATACGGGGTACTCTCACTGCCTTGGCAGCTGCCCGAGCGCGTGAGGCCCGGCTTTATGAGACAAAAACTACGAGGGAGTTGCAGGTGCTCGAACAGATGGATAAGGAGCGCCCGCTAGCGACGCATAAACGCCGCTTGGCCGTCCTACGGGGGCAGCTCCGCGCATACAGGGTTAATAAGGCTGAGCGCGCTCTGCTGGCACTCAAGCAGCGCTACTATGCGGGGGGCGACAAGGTGGGTGCTGTTCTGGCGAGACGTTTGCGGACGCGGGCAGCTACGGCACATATCGCGAAACTACAGAAGGCGGACGGGACCTGGGCCGTGACGGAAGCGGCGAAGCTCCAAACGTTTCACGACTACTACTCAGGCCTTTACACTGGCGACCCCCCCGCGGCGGAGCTGGTTGCAGAAGCCTTAGACGCTTGTCACTGGGACCCGTTGAGTGGGCATCACTCGGGGCTTCTGGAAGACTCTATCACCCCGGCAGAGCTGGGTGGCGCTCTACGCGACCTCCCGCTTGGCAAGGCGCCCGGCCCGGACGGGCTCCCGGTGTCGTTCTTCCGCGCCTTTTTACCACAATTACAGCCGTACCTTTTACGCCTCTTCAATTCTTTTGGGGAGATGGTGGGGCCCTCGGCGGATATGACAATGGCCGACATAACGCTCATCCCGAAACCCGGGAAGGACCATACGCTGTGTTCCTCCTACCGGCCTATTGCCCTGCTGAACACCGATTTAAAGCTTTATACTAAAATCCTAGCCAAGCGGCTTAGCCCTCACCTCCCCAATCTCATTGAGCCCGACCAGGTGGGGTTCATTCATCAGCGCCAGGGTGCGGACAATGTGCGGCGTATTGCGCATATCGTCGGGAAGGCCCAGCACTGGAAGATCCCGGCCTGCCTGTTGTCGCTCGACGCGGAAAAAGCGTTCGACAGGGTGGACTGGACCTTTCTTCGAGCAGTGCTGCGGAAAATAGGCCTGGGCCCTAAGATGGTGGCGCGCATTATGGCCCCGTATATCTCGCCAGTCGCCAGGGTGCGGGTTAACGGACAGCTCACGCAACCTTTTCCCATCTGCAGAGGCACTCGGCAGGGCTGTCCCCTATCGCCCCTATTGTTCGCTCTGGTGGTGGAGCCTCTGGCCATTATGATTCGGCGGTCCCCTGATATCTGTGGTGTAGCCCTTCGCGGAGTGCAGCACAAGATTGCTCTCTTCGCAGACGACCTCCTTCTCACCCTCTCTGAGCCTCTGCGCTCACTGCCGGCGGTACACTCGCTGCTCCGCACCTACGAACGTGCCTCTGGGCTCAAAATTAACCACACCAAGTCCTGGGCCCTTAATATCTCAATCCCGACCGAAGAGCTCCCAGCGATTCAGGCTTCGGCCCCGTATCAGTGGGCGGACGCGTCAGTGCGATACTTGGGTCTTAACTTGACTCCAGACCTGGCCACTTGGACGCAAGCCAACTGGCAAGACTACAAATCCTCTGTCCTGGCTGACCTGCGGGCGTGGAGGGCCTTACCGCTCTCCTGGTTGGGCCGCCTAAACACAGTGAAGATGTCGATCCTGCCAAAGGTCCTCTATTTATTTCAGACGCTGCCAACCCCGATTCCGGAGCATCAAATACAGGGGCTCCAACGCGAGCTCAATGCGTTTGTTTGGGGGGGGAAAAAACCACGGTTCTCGAATAAAGTCCTGAGCCTTCCCCGGGACAGAGGTGGCCTGGCCTGCCCCAACCTCCTCGAATACTACTGGGCGTCGCACCTTCGCTGCGTTTTGGAGTGGGGGGCGTGGGAGAGTGAAAAGGTGTGGTTCCACATGGACAGGGCAGTCACCTGCCGGCCGCTGTGGGACCATGCTTGGCTCCCCCGGGCGGCCCGACATCGCAGCGCCTACATGGCCGTACCTACTAAAACAGTCCTGGAGATCTGGGACAAGGTGGCGGTGAGCAGGGGCTTGACCACCTTTCCATCCCCGCACACCCCGATTGCGCGAAATCCGCAGTTCCCGCCCGCGGGTCAGACACCTTACTTCGCGAACTGGACGGAGTCGGGCTGCAGGACGATACGAGACCTATTTTGCGGTGACACTCTCAAAACCTTTACACAGTGTAAACAGGAATTTGGGCTCCTGGACGGGGACAAATACCAATATGTACAACTACGGCACTGGATACAGGGCTCGTCCCTGACACCGGCGGCCATGCGACCCTACACTCAGTTCGAACAGCTAGCGCGGGATTTCGGCAACTATAAGGGGCTCATTTCCCGCATCTACAAGGTGCTCCAGCGCTCGCATCGGCTTGACCCTCACCCTTATCAGGCGAGATGGCACTCCTCTACTAGCTCGGGCGTCACCCCTGCCCAGTGGGCCCGGCTTTGGGGCGATATCCCTAAAATACTACGTAGCATCCCTCAACAAGAATCGGCGTACAAAGTAATGACCCAGTGGTACTACACCCCTGCCAGACTCCACAAAATGTTCCCCAACTCCTCTCCCCTGTGCTGGCGATGCACTCAGGCGCAGGGAGACTTCATACATATCTGGTGGACATGTCCACTTCTGAAAGTTTTCTGGAAAGAGGTCCTCAGCCATGTAAAAAGGGTGCTCGGGTTCCCTCTCCCGGAGGATCCGCTGGTGGTCCTTCTGGGGGTTAGGCCAACAACCCTGAGAGCCATGACGGGGCGGGATCGGCATCTTAGCCTCCACATGCTGGGCGCAGCAAAACAAACAGTAGCCCTTCACTGGAAGAAGCCGGAGTCGCCCTCAGTAAACGTGTGGTTTACCCGCCTGTGGCAGGTGGTGGCGATGGAGTTTCTCACGGCGCGTCTACAGCTTCGGGACGCCAAGTATAAGAAACTCTGGAAGCCCTTGGTGGATTACCTGGGGCGGCTAGAGCATGCTCGCTTACAGCCGCCGCGACTTCGAGCCCTGAAGCTCTTCGATGACGTGCTAGTTCCCACGGACCCGGGGGGGTTCTGGAACACTACTGGGGATAGGTAACATAACCCGCTAGTGAGAGCCGACCCGAAGGGAGGGGAGGAGGCCCTGCTGTTAGCGGAATACATCCTGGAGGGTCCCCAGCTACTGGGGATAGCTAAGCGCGCATCTGTTCTCCCTCGCCACGACTATCGCCCCTTGCGATGGTCTACACCCTACCCCTCTTCCCCTGTTCTTCTCCCCCTGGTTGATTGGTCGTCACACTGGCAATCTTTGATGTGGGGAGTGGGGCGTTACTTGCTGCTCTGTGCATCATTGATGAAAGGTACCTGACTTGTACAGCGCCTCCCGTAGGTAATATCTGCTGGCATATACTGCGACCCTAAAAGCGCACAACTGGGACACCCCACGGCCCTACCCTAACGATACCTGCCAGGCTGGCCAGGGGCGACTGGGTCACTTCGTTCGCCTTGGTTTCTAGCCTTTAAGAACTGTCTCTACAGGGTTGTTGGGCGGGAGGTCTACTGAGGGTTTAACGCTACTAAGGCTTACAACCTCTGGAAGTCAATGGGCCTGTGGGGGCCGGTTTTTGGGCTATAGTTCATGTTCCTGGGGCTAACGCTTATGCCTGTATGTATCCCAATGACTAGTCACTTGCTGCCGGCCAATGTGGTTGTAGGCGAACAAGCTGTGTATGGATTTTTGCACGACCGTTAAAATCAATAAAAGTTGGTTTATAAAAAAAAAAAAAAAAAAAAAAAAAAAAAAAAAATAATCTTTCAGTTGGTTCCAAGGAACCTTGATCAGGAGATCAATAAATTATGAGATCTCCTAGAAAGGTACCTGTTTGTTATAGGGTGTTTCAACAGGGGATCAATTTGTGTCTCTGGACACCAAGCCTTTTAGTTCTGGGCAACCTTCAGAGTTGAATTGGCCTTTTCGCCCTTGAGAGCTTTCCGTAGGCGGCCGGCATGAAGATGGCTGATATTCTTCAGCATGGCCCCGGTCTGTTGTAGCTTGAGAACCTTTAATAGGGGTTCGGCCTATTGTTACTTGAGAACCTAGAGCTTCTAGCAGAGGACTGGAGGGCTGTTCCTTGAGAACCTTCACCAGAGGACCCGTCAGTAGGCAATCAGTGTATTGGTGCTTGAGGAGCTGCAGAAGAGGACTGATCTGAGGGAGCTTGAAGATTCCCAGTAAAAGATCAGCCGGTATGAGCTTCAGAACCTTAAGCAGAGGACTCATCTGTAGGTCCTTAAGTGGTTCCAGCAAACAATCAGTGCATTGGTGCTTGAAAACCTGCAGACGAGGACAAGTATGTAGCTACTTAAGAACCTCAAGAACAGGACTGACCTGAAGGAGCTTGAGTATCTGCAGGTAAAGACCATCCTATTGATGCTTGAGAACTTTCAGAAGAGGACTGGCCTGCAGGTGCTTGAGAACACAGGACCCATCTGCAGGTCCTTCAGTAGACAATCAGTGTATTGGTGCTTGAGAACCTGCAGACAAGGACAAGTATGTAGGTACTTAAGAACCTAACAAGAGGATTGACCTGAAGGAGATTGAGGATCTGCAGGTAAAGAACATCCTCTTGATGCTTAAGAACTTTCAGAAGAGGACCGGCCTGCGGGTGCTTTGGAATCTTCAGCACAGACCCGTCTGCAGGTCATTCAGCAGACAATCAGTGTATTGGTGGTTGAGAACCTGCAGACAAGGACAAGTATGTAGGTACTTAAGAACCTAACAAGAGGATTGGCCTGAAGGATATTGAGGATCTGCAGTAAAAATACAGCTTGTAGTTGCTTGATAATATTCGGAAGAGGACTCGTCTGTAGGTGCTTGAGTTCCTCCAGTAGACAATCAGTGGATTGGTGCTTGAGAACCTGCAGAAAAGTACTGGCTTGAAGGAGCCCTGAGTATACTCGGTGAAAGACAAGCCTGTTGGTGCTTCATTCCCTTCAGCAGAGGATCCGTCTCTAGGTCCATGAGTAGTTCGGGTAGACAATCAGTGTATTGGTGCTTAAACACCTGTAGATAAAGACAAGTATATAGGTTCTTAAGAACCTAACAAGAGGATTGGCGTGAAAGAGTTTGAGGATCTGCAGTAAAAAACACAGCTTGAGGACTTAAAGAAGAGGACTCGTCTGTAGGTGCTCGAGTACATCCAGTAGACAATCAGAAGATGGGTGCTTGAGGAAGTTTTAGAAGTTTCCATTACTGTCACAGGAGTGTTTTGTTTTTGTTGTTCTATCAGGTTGTAGCAAGGGTTTAGCCTACTCAGTAATCTTAGTATGAAACATCATGGAGTCTTTCATTAATGTAAAAGGAGAAGGAGGGCAGAACTCATTTGGACTTGGCTTTTGGCTTGATTTCTGGCATGTGGGAGATTTGTGGGAAGCTGGGTAACAGGGGGTGGGTCCTGGTTAGTTGGGTCTCTGGGTCAATCATCAAGAACACAAGCTTTCAGACAGCAAAGGTTTCACCTCTTTTATGAAACTCCATCCACCGCTGTTGTATGGAGTTCAGCCCTTGATGCCTTATTTTGTTTGGTGCTCTATCATTATCACTTTTAACTTGCATGTTTTCATGTATTGTATTTATTTTCCTTGTATTAGTGGACCTGTTTGCCTCACTTTATTTACCTGATAAAGCATAATACTTATGTTTGCTAGGAGTGGACTGTACCTGTTGGTACAGGTGTGATGGAGAGAAAGTTGTCAAAGGATGAGTCATCTATATGTGGTGTGCTAGTAGATTATCTACATTTCGTGTTATTGTGTCCCCTGTAGAATGGAATAATAAGGGAACACACAATTTCCAGAGTGCTAGATATTACTATGGAGGCTCAGTTATTTTTCTGCCTAATAATATTTTCCACAAAACAACAAGTGTCAAGGCATGATAGCTAATTAAGAAGGTTATCACCTGCTTGAGGTGTCATACCAGACAGCACACCTTGCAGGAGTGACTCCTAGGCCTCCCATAGCCTTTTATTGAATATATTAGATGAAGGTTGACTAGAGTCCATTGGTAAAGTCATGATCTGATGGACAATGTCCTATTATATGTATTATTGGAGCACTGGAATGGTGAAGGCTCCATTGAAGGCAATAATGACTCGACCAGGTCTTCTGCTCCAACATACCAATGTTTCCCTTTCTTATTCCACCTTTTTAATTTAGAACATGCGACCGTAAGTGAGTGAAAAGTTCTAATATCCTTATAGCACTTATGCCTTGGGCAATACCAGTTGTTAAAGGCCTTCTCACTCGTTTTAGGCCCACCTGTGGCTTGGGCCGATAACTCGGGTCCGGGGTCTATGACAACCGGTACAACCCTCCGCAGCGAGGTATAACGCTATAGTAAAACATTTCAATAACTTTTGATGTGATGTTTTTGGTCTCAAAGTGACCATATAGGAATGACCATCATGCTGTCACATAGCCCTCTAAAGGAGAGACTGCTAGATAGATGGATTAGACTTTCTTGGAAGAACCAGAGCGATAGTGGCCAAAACTGTATCGAATAGCTGTTGCTATGCACTTAACCCATGTAGTTTTGATTTATACATTTCTAGCGCTGAAGTGACAATGTGTCTTATTCTTGACAGTGGAGTTTGTATGATTGTTTAATTGTAGTGAAAAAAATCGGGGATTTTATTATACAAAATGTTTATTTCTTTAATTAAATTTATGTAAAAATGGCCATATTTGCCTAACCCATAAAAGGAAACATTATAACCTCTGACACACTCTCTGGTATTTACTGTATTTTTATATCAGAAATGCTGTCCATAGTGCAGAGAGTGCTACAAGAGAGTGTAGGCGGGTTTGTGGGCAGTGTTCAGGGACCACTGTGATGCTCCATTTGGAGGAGGTATGGTTTCAGAGTTGTCTGGTACAGAGAGAGGGAGGTGAATGTTCTGTTATTATTCTGGGTTGAGTTCCACTGGAGTGGTCCCAAGAGGTTGATGGTCCAGACTCACAGTGGTGGTTCACAGGTGGTGAGTAGATCACGGTTGGTGAATTGTGGATCATTGCGTTTCTCATGGGGGTAACAAGAGAGCGTTCTCTTGAATGCCAGCCGCAGCAGTTTGAATAGGGCACCGCTTTCGGCAAATAGCCAGATATTCTGGCGTCGATAAAAGGAGAAAAGGGTTCATTCACATGGTTAAGTTAGGTGTCTTGTATTTAAGAGTAGGCCGATGAGGAGGTTGATGTAAAAGTAGCGTGCACTAGAGCTTTGGCTCTGGGAACTCAAGATGGAGGCAAATTTCGCAGGTTTTCAACTTCAGTTATTGGTTGCAGTGGGTTTAGTGGGGATGAAGTTTCGAGGCACAAGCAGGAGTTACAGAGTACATTGAGGGTCACTGGTGAGGGAGGTGCCCAGACACATGCCAGAGTTAAAGAGCACATTGAGGTTCAGTAAAGAGGGAGGTATTGAGACACGTCAGAGTTAAAGAGCAGGTTGAGGTTCAATGGAAAGGGAGGTGTTGAGACACATGTCGGAGCTAAAGAGCAGGTTGAGGTTCAAAGGAGTTAAAGATCACGTTGAGGTTTAATGGAGAGGGAGGTGTTGAGACACATGTCGGAGTTAAAGAGCAGTTTGAGGTTCAATGGAGAGGAAGGTGTTAAGACACATGTCAGAGTTAAAGAGCACATTGAGGTTCAGTAAAGAGGGAGGTATTGAAACACGTCGGAGTTAAAGAGCGAGCAGGTTGAGGTTCAATGGAAAGGGAGGTGTTGAGATACGTCGGAGTTAAAGAGCAGGTTAAGGTTAAAAGGAGTTAAAGAGTACATTGAGGTTCAATGGAGAGGGAGGTGTTGAGACACATGTCTGTGTTAAAGAGTACGTTGAAGTTCAATGGAATGGGAGGTGTTGAGACACATGTCGGAGTTAAAGAGTAGGTTGTGGTTCGAAGGAGTTAAAGAGCACGTTGAGATTCAGTCTCAAGGGAGGTGTTGAGACATATGCTGATGTTAAAGAACACGTTGAGGTTCAATGGAGAGGGAGGTGTTGAGACACATGTCGGAGTAAAAGAGCACGCTGAGGTTCAATGGAAAGGGAGGTGTTGAGACACATGTCAGAGTTAAAGAGCAGTTTGAGGTTCAATGGAAAGGGAGGTCTTCTGACACATGTCGGAGTTAAAGAGCAGGTTGAGGTTCAAAGGAGTTAAAGAGCACATTGAGGTTCAATGGAGAGGGAGGTGTTCTGATACATGTTGGAGTTAAAGAGCAGGTTGAGGTTCAAAGGAGTTAAAGAGCACGTTGAGGTTTAGTCTCAAGGTAGGTGTTGAGACACATGCTGATGTCAAAGAGCACATTGAGATTCAATGGAAAGGGAGGTGTTAAGACACGTCAGAGTCAAAGGGCAGGTTGAGGTTCAGTGTAGAGCCAGGTGTCCAGACACATGCTGGAGTTAAAGAGTGCATTGAGGATTCTTGCATGACTGGCGAGGCCCAAACTGCATATCAGTAATGTAAAGATGCCCCAGGTGGCATCCAGTGGCGAATAACACTCTAACCCTTCTTCCATGCTCCGCTTCATGCAGGTGTGCACGTCCTCTGCTTTCAAAGCAGCAGCATGACCCTGTGCACCCATCACCTGCATGACCCTGTGCACCCATCACCTGTATGACCCTGTGCACCCATCCCCTGCATGACCCTGTGTACCCATCACCTGTATGACCCTGTGCACCCATCACCTGTATGACCCTGTGCACCCATCCCCTGCATGACCCTGTTCACCCATCCCCTGCATGACCCTGTGCACCCATCACCTGCATGACCCTGTGCACCCATCACCTGCATGACCCTGTGTACCCATCACCTGTATGACCCTGTGCACCCATCACCTGTATGACCCTGTGCACCCATCACCTGTATGACCCTGTGCAACCATCACCTGTATGACCCTGTGCACCCATCACCTGCATGACCCTGTGCACCCATCCCTAGCTCATTGTCTATCAACACTCTTTCCTTGGAGCACCCCTGATTCGGTCTGTACCATGTCTCTGTTGTGCTGTGCCCTCCTGGCATTGCCACCCATATTTAACCCCCGCATGTCAGGCCCTGTTGGTTTTCCAAGCTTCTCTCCACCCCTTGGTCTTCCTTCTATTTCTACTTCCTTCATTTCGGAATCACCAGCAAATACGGACATACTCCTGCCCCAAGTGTTCACTGAGCAGTTGTTCTGCATAAAACGAATGTGAATGAACAGTGTGAGGTCATCTATACAAAAATAAAAGCCGACCACAGACAGGTGCGATGTTTATTAGAAAAACATATTGTATGTTGTAGGATGATGATGATTAATATTATATTAATGATCATTTAATAATATCGCTATTACTGAAATTACCATTATTATTATCATTATTGTACCACAAATAACAATAATTATAATAATTTCAGTAATAGCGATATTATTAAATAATTAACAAATATTATTATAATATTAATAATTATTTAATGATTTAATAATATCGGTATTACTGAAAATGCCTTTATTATTATTATTATCATTATTGTACTTATAATATTAATGATAATTTCCCTAATCGCGATATTATTAAATCATTCAATATTATTACTATTATATTAACAATTATTTTAATATTCAATAATATCGTTATTTTCTGAAATTGCCATTTTTATTATTATTATTGGTATTGTAGTAGTCATAATAATAATTTCAGTGATAAGGATATTATTAAATAATCAGGAGTCTGCTCATCCAGAGGGCTAGCTTCATACCGCCTCCTTACTAGTCTTGTCTCCATCACAGCTGGGCTTGTGAAGCTCCCCCAGGGGTTCCTAGATTGAGGTGGGTGGAATTAAAATGCCATCAGCAAAACTGGGTGAAGTTGGTAAGTTTGCCCTTCACCAAGTTGCGGAGCTTAACAGCTTTGGACCACTTTGCCTGTGGGTACATTTTCCTGCTCATGTATTCTTCCACACAATTAGCTTTTTTGCTGCACTTTTCCCCTCAGAATTTGTCTGTAGCGGATTCTTTCAATCACTTTCTTTTTCAAAACGTTGTGAAATTCACCAAGGCTTGATGAAACTTGCAATTCTCAATCACCCTCTCTTTAAAGTCAACTGAACCGGTAATTATTTCTGATGCGTCCTCCTGCCATCTGTACTCAATTACATATATAATACATGGGGGCTGGCAAATCCTGTATAAAGGAGTCTATAATGTCCAAATTGCAGTCAACGTGGCCCCTCTAGCCACCTATAATAAAGAAATGACATATGTGCTTCACTGTAATAAACTATTACAGTTGAGTTGTGATGTCATATGCCTCCTGCCGGTGCCAGCAGCCAAGGTAAAAGGCAGGTCCCGGAGCATCGCTGCAGTTGATGTGAACTGGCTTTTCATTCTTCTGATCTATTTTTTAAAATAAACAGCGGCCAGCTGAGAGGAGACATTTATGGCTACATATTCATTTATTGCCCTGTAGATCATTACAGGAAAGAAAGAATCTCTCTGCATGTTTCTGAGCAACAACATTTTTTTATTCTGACTCACATTAAACTGATTCTATTATCTTTTTGCACTAAATCACTAACTGTTTTTGGTGTATTTAATTTAGCGTCCAGATTTCGCCCGTAGTCTTTATGCCTGCAACCTTCCTATCTCTTTCATATAAAACAGCAAGACACAAGGGGCCGGATTAAAAAAGTCATTGCATGGTCCTTTCATCACACAAGGTGATGCAAGGCAACGCAAGGGCTTCAGTGAGATTCACTAAGCCACGCAAAGCCACCTTGCGTGGCCTAGTAAATCCAGAGCAACGCGAGGAAGCGCAGATTGCTGCCTTGCGTTATTCTGCGTTAGAAGGCAGTACATGAGTGGAGCAGAGGCGTTTCCATGCATCCACCTGTGGATTTTGGTGCATTCCCAGATTTACAAAGACTTGTAAATTTGGGAATGCATCAAAATGCTACACATTCCCAACAGGTGCGTAACAAGGAGCAAGATCTTTATTTCTTCCTGGTATTTCCTATTTCTACGTGTGCTGCATTTTGCAGCACACACATAACAAAGAAAATTCCTCAAACAAAGGTTTTTTGTGCAAGAATGTCTCCTTTCCTGCGCAAAAACAATCCTGCCTGTAATGCAGCCACCTTTGCACCATGGCACTCGGCAGCACTCACTGTGGCATGGTAGGGAGCGAACAGGAATGTATCCTATCTTAGCAGATGAGACACATTCCTGTGCTCCCTCGTCACGCAGCGCAGCAAGTTGTTTTGCTGCATTGTTTTGCATGACTTTTTCATGAATCTCTAAGCATTTAGGCAGTTTGTGGGAAGCGATACAAGTGAACATGTATATTAAGGAATATTAGAACACGGGAATGTGGAGAACACCATTGAAGACAATGGAGCAGCAGCAGCCTAGGCCCACTGCTTTCGACGTTACAATGTCCTAATCCACAGTCTGTGCCCATCCCTTTCCCTGCCTCTCCAGAATATGTGGATTGGGTAGGAAAAGGAGAAGCCGAGGCTGGGGACCAGGGCACACAGGAGTCATCCTCTCATAGCTCACAGTGTCATTGGAGCCTTGAAAGGAGGGCGGGGGAAGTTCTACTGGTTCGCCCTGGTTCTGCTGAACCAGCCCTATTCAAGTCCCAGGTGTACTCCTCCCTGCCATCACATGCAGATCTCTCCATTCACCACCGGGGCAGACCCATCCTGACTCCTGGAGCCAGACACACCAGCCAATCACAAGCCAGACAGTCACTGCACATTTATTACACAGACATGCCAGCTTCTAGAAGTGGCACTTCTACACTAGACACCGTAACGCCGCACACATCATTGCGCAGCATTCACCCTCACGAGTTTGCACATACCAAACTCGACCCTGCACTCCTCTCACATCAGGACTTAACACGGTCACTCAGATCCCCCATGCATTCCTATGGGAGGGCAGGTCAGTCTCACTAAAACATACACAGAGCGCACGCGCTTTCCACTGGGACACAGTGTAAAAGCGCCTAGAGGCCTAAAACCACTAGTACAACATAGGAAAAAGGCTAGGATAAATGCAAAAAGTTCAAGGGGTGAACTTGCCAGAAGGGCCAAGTCCAATAGCCCTGGCTCTGCTGAACGAGGAAAAGCAATTTGGTTGAGCCAGAGAACCCGGGGCTGACTTAAGTCTCCCATTACAGCTGTTGGTGTTTATGTTCAACAGCCATGGCCCTGCACACAGATGTAATTTTTGAGCATTCACAGCAAGAGCTGTGAAAGAAAAGGCTTAAGCGCTGTATGGGGTTTCAACCACCTCTGTCTAGCGGGAGGTCTTTATATTTAATTAAGACATTCTGCCTTTATTGGGAGGAATGGTCTAATAGCCTTTTAGCCTGCCGTAGCGGGCTATACCAGCCATTAAAGTCCCCCTCCCTTGTTACGCGCCTTTGGACCAGAAATATAACGCTGGATCAGCCCTTTAATGGCCAGTATAACCAGCTGCAGAGGGCTATAAGGCTATAAAATACTTGTGCCCTGTGTTAAAAGAATATTGCAAGTCAACTCAGAGTTTCGTGACCTTATAAAGGAATTTGGCTTCCACTATATGGTCGCGGAGCTCCTCAGTGACTTGCAATATCTTTTTAATATATGGCAGGGGGTAGATTTTCTCTTATATCTTGTAATGCTTCTGAAGTTCTCCTTTGTCCTTGTGGCAATACCAAGCACATAAAAACTGAAATATTTAATTAATACATGTTCATTAGTAATGACTCCTTTACCTGCCCAGATGTTGCTCAATCTGTTTCCTAATATTGGACTGCACAATCTTTCCTAAAGCAGATGTTAGATGCTCTTCTCTGTGGTTGACAGCTTCTGACCTTGCCCTCACAATATATTTAGATGATCCATCTGCCACAAGCCATCCTTCAGGGGCCAAATCAAAAATGATCGATTCTCTAAAATTAACTATGGGGGAGTGGTTATAACTCTTTAATATGTCTTCGGTGGATCCTCTCTGCCCGTGGGGCTCTCTTAATTTTAATAACATTAAGCTGTTTCCACACTTTCGCATTTCTAACAAAATCTACTTAGCAGCGGTTTTAGAAGATATCTTTCTAAATGCCCTGTTAGCACACAAAGGATATCCACATGTTAATATTAGTATGAAAGAGGCTTTGAGAATCTCTTCCTTTTTCCAGTTTGTCTTCCCTGTCCCAAAATGATGCACTAGAAGTCCTGGTGTTTATATTTTAAAACTACCCTTGAATGTATGCTGCAGTCCTTGCCCTTCACGGTTTGCTTGTGTTGTGCAAATAAATGTAATAGCTTTAATGTTAATTAAATCAAAGTGATTCAATGATTTTAAATCTGGCCTGAAGACAACTATATTTGTCTTGCTACGAGCAGACAGGCTTATCTCAGAGGCAGTGTGTAAAGCATTTGTGCACACATACAGTGATAGAGTGAAAATACTACAAATGGATAGATTAGAAAAAAAGGAAATCTTAATCTGAACAAAACAAAACCACAATGACAAACATCCACCATACATATATCAAGATATCACCAAAAATAGGTTATTCGCAAAAATAAAGCTTGTAGCAACAAATAGCTCCACTTGGGGTTATTACGAAGTCGTGACAGAGGAAAATCCCAAAGTGCGGCATTGGACCCAGAGTCACACGGCCCCAAAGAACAGTACCTTGGCAAAGGATGATAACAAAGACAGTGCACAGCATCGTGGAGGTGATGCTTCATTTGCACCGGGGAGCATCGGTTCCTTTATGACCACAGGTGAGGTGAGGCATTGATTCCTTACTGCGATGCAGAGAGGTGAGGTGCCGGTTCCTTACTGTTGCCGGGGAGGTGACATCGCGGTGGCGTCGAGGCGTCGGTTCCTTACGACGAGGCGGGGTCTATGCATTCGGGAGGTCACCCACGTCAATTATCGGCTCTGCAATGAGGAAGCAAAAACCAAATCCAGCACCCAGTATAAATACAGGTAGTTATGGTAGGGTGTTTCATAAGTAGGAGGAATCGAGGTACAGTTATTTTCAAAGGTCGCGATTTTCATGCTCTTTTGTGGATGTGGTGATTGAAGGCAAGTCGAATCGATTTGGTGGGGGGTTAGATATTTATTGAGAAGAAGTAATTTAAGTTGTTTCCTGAAGGGACGGGAAATGTGAAGGGCCTGGGAGCTGAAAGAGTGAAGCTAAGGGGTGAAGTGGGGGAGAGCAGAGAAGCACATAGTGAACTGTTGTTAGTCACATAAGAAGCCAGACAGGCAAGTTGTAAACGGGAGAGGCGAAACTTAGAAAGTTGTTCTTTGCCTACTCCATGAAGTTATATTTTTTCAATGTTGCCAAAGTTTAAAACAATAACTAGCTGGTATAAAATTCCACAAAAGCAGATTTTCAGGGCAGTACAATTTTAAAGATATGGCAAAGCTACAAACAATGGAACTTTGTCAAGTTGCAAACTTTGACACCTTTACAAAATTTTACAGGCAACGTTTTAACCTTGCATCTCCCTAAAATTTGATGCAACAGCAATTACCATCCAGGGTCTTGCAAATGAACAGCCATAATGATCAAGCATTGGCAAAGCGACCAGATCTGGTTTTAAGGGCACAAATGCTGTTTGCATATGCTCCATGTATAAAAGCTGTTTAGCATGCTAAGACTCGGTCTTTTAGCTTTGTCAATGTCAATGAAAAGGTAGTTATAAAGGATTGCTTTCTATTGAGAATGTGTTTATAAGATATAGAATTGAATGTGACAAACAGTGTGATGATTGATGGTGCTTTTCAGAAGAAAATAGTCCCTCATGCATTTGAAATGAAGCACTTCCACATACCCCCTTGTGTCGGTCCCCACTTTTCCGACCAATTTTTAAGGTATAATGGGCGGGCAATGGGAGCAATCAGGTTTAATCAAGAAAGGGGACCTCTACGCTGCAGACCAGCCTTGCTCATTTTTGGAACTACAACAAGATTTTGGAGTGGGGTGCTGTTTTTTTTAAGTATTTGCAGTTCAGGGACTATCTGAGCCACATTAGTGGAGGTATGGTCTTCTGGAAACAAATTCCTCTTTTAGAGATAATAAGTAGTCAGATTTTAGGTTAGGGCCAATCTATAACCTTGTAAGGGATACAGCCCCGGATGATCTGGAAAAGACGGAATCTTACTAAGCAAGGAAATTAAAAGAAGCGGCTGTGGATTTGTATATGTCTATTGAACTAGGAACGAAGGTTCTTCTCTCATCTAATTTGAGTGCTCAGCACTATAAAAATATTTTTAGACTATATTATATATTGTTTAGATGAGGTAAAAGGGAAGATAAGTGCTGTTGGTGTGGAGAGGGCCCAGCTGACTCGATACACACGTTTTCTAATTGTGAAAAATGGCTCCCTCAAGCAGGCAATCGAGACACATTGGTGAAAGTTATTTGGGAGGGAGATTTGCATTAGTGCACTTACGATGCTTCTTGGTTATGACAACAGAAGCGAACATGATCTGACGCAGAACTATTTCATTTTTCTCTCTATGACAGTAGCCCGATTGTTAATCGCAACAGTGTGAAAAAGTGCAGAACCTACTGCATTCCAGGCATGGCTTGGGCGATTAATGGGAATTTACAATATGGAAAGATCCTTTTATAACTATAAGGGTAGGAGTGCTAAGAAACGGGGTAAAAAGATTTGGCCCACCAATGACCAGGTGGCTGACTGGCCCCCTTGCCTATGAAGATTGGTTAGGCCCCGGCTGATAAGTGGGAGGGGTAGTGTTGGCTATCTCCTAATGATTGGGGAACCTAAAGTAGAGAAGGAGGAGTAGTGCGGGATCGAGGGAAAATACTGGTTGCCTGATAATGTTTGGTGCTTGTAATAACACCGGTTCGGGGATATGAGACTGCTCCAACTATTTGAAGTAGCCTTTTCTTTATTTATTAGGTATATATTTTTTTATTTTTATATAGCGCGAACCAGACCCGAGAAATCGGGTATCAGAGCGCTTTACACGAGCACCAGTTGCGTTACATGAGGACACATTTATTTTTGTTAGGCACGGGGAGATTAAGTGATTTGCCCAGAATCACCGTATGTTGAGCCATTGCTGAGACTCGAACCCGGTTCCCCAGCTTCGAGGTCAAACGCTCTAGCCGTAGGGCTACACCCTCTCCCCTATGTTACTTGCCCTTTTACGGAAATGAAATGAATTTTATTAAGCTGTCTGTACTATAATGAAATGAATTAACAGTGTATGCTCTTTTCTCTGAGAAATAAATAAAATATTTTTAAAAAGGAAATGAAGCACTTCCTGCATGGTGGAATAATACAGCAAACTGCCAATAGCACGAGGACTATTCATCTCTATGAATATTTTAAAGAATTTATCAAAATAAGTCTGCCAAACCGCTGTGCTGTCAAGCCAGACCTAAAAATAAAAAAAGAATGGAAATAAAGAAAGCAAATTACAAAGTGAAATACTGACTCCCTGGCACTGAATTGTTCGTCTGTTTAGACAGATGTGCAACATACTGTCTGGCAAGATGCTGTCACTCATAGTGCAAGAAAGCCAATGGCTTACGTGAGCTGAGTCACTGTTGTATCTTATATGATGTGGCGTGCGGAAGCAAAATGTGAGTAATAGCTGAAACGACATATGACTGAAGAGGACTGACCCACCTGCCACCCTTAATATATATCCATTTATATAATGCTAAGATCTTGATAACACAGCTTTAGTCAGACCTATTGTTTCCAATATACAGAGTGGTATTTGGGTCAGTACCGTGCTCATGATTGGATGACTTTGTTGTCTGTCTCACTTCCCTCCTACTGAGACATCAGCTTTCCTCCCTATTGTTGTGTTTGTCCCACTCAGAACCATTTCAGTCAATAATTGTTGTGATTGGATGAGTTTTATGCTTCCACTGCTCATCTGAGGGACTCATTTATATTTTGCTTTCAGGACTCCATGTCAGTGCATGTGTTTTCTTGCTCTCACTCCATGTGCTGCTTCCAGTGGTTAAGGCTGGGGCTCTCGTCAGAAGGCAGCTTGCACCAGCCCATTTCTCCTGTTAGTGGAGCCTAAAACAGAAACAACTACTAACCACAAAAGTGGGCGAGGATGTGGCGTAATTGCTAGAGCTGTCAACCTCGAAGCTTGGCATCCAAGTTCAAGTCTCAGGGTTGGCTCAACATCAGGTGATTCTGGTCAAATCACTGAATCTGTCCGTAAATTAATGTGTCCTTAACTGGTGCTCATGAAAAGCACTGGCGTTGATGATTAAATGCTGGTGCTAAGCACTGGAAACCACCGGCTCAAATTAAACACTGGCTGCTTCCCCCTCGTATTCTCCAGTCATTCCTACACTATTGCTTCCTCCGCTCCTCCTCATCCCTCTCTGCTTTTTTGTGTATTTTTTTTCTTCAAAATAGGTATCCCACCTCTTCTATTGGTCTACCCTCTTACTATTGTCTCTCACCAAAATTTCCTTCCCCATGCCTCCACCTGCTCTACTGTTGCTCCCCCGCCCCTTCCTTGCACGTCCATTTTAAACAAAATTTATTTATTTTTTTTTTGGGAGGGCACGGCAGCTAAAATTTGGTGCTGGTCTACTCTTTTCTTTAAAATGTGCATTTGTGCTAATTATTATGTGTAAAACAAAAATTCACTCCAGGATGGGCATCTGATAATTTGGAATTGTAGGTTAAAAAATACAAATGACAGCTGCATCACAACTCATGCACATACCATGTCATCATGCATATGTGCACATGCATTATTAGAAATGGGTGCACACGCATCATTGCACACACATCATGATGCATGCTCATGGCATGCGGCAGCTTCTTTGAATGGGTTTCCTTTACTAGAAAACCAATTAAAAAAACTGCCAGACATGCTTGTGCATTAATTCCAGATTTTTAAAGTATGACTTATCACCCTTAAGGGTATCCAGGCGCTGGGGGTCATTGGAGAGATTAAGTGAGCTATTGCCCAGAGTCATATGATGCTGTGCTGGCAGAGCTGCCGCCCGTGCAGGGGATCGAGCCGTAAGTCCTGCACACTGGAGTCAGCCACTCTAGCCGCTGCGCCACACTGCATGCATCTTGATACACGCATTCGCTTGCCGGTCCACAGGAAAATTAGAAAAGCCAATAGCTTGTATATTCAAACACAGCTAAAGTCGTTTCCCTCCATAATGCAAAGTGCATTTGGCTGAAACACCATGATCGCTGTTGGCTAGGGTGACCAGACATCCCAGTTTTCCCCGGACGGTCTGGTTTTCGGAGTAGTGTCCCGGTGTCCCAACACTTTGCTCCAAATTACAGAAATGTCCCGGTTTTTGTGCAGTGCCTGCGTTAAACACAGAAATATCCCAGTTTTTAAATAGTGTCTTGCACGCGCTGAGACACTTTTTAAAAAACGGGACATTTCTCTGCTTACTTCGCACAAGTGCTGAGGCGGGTCTCCATTTTTGCCCTCGGGATGAAAAAAAAATCTTACCGCTGCAGCAATACCGCCCTTCACTCCCTTCAAAGAGACCCGTTCTAGTTCTTTCACAGACTCATCATTCCAGAACTGTAGCATTTTCAATGTTATGTACAACAAAGCCAAAGCTGTTGCTTATTTATCTTATTTAGCTAACAACAACTGACAAAGCTAATAGTCCTGGCTTGTTGTAGGTGTAATGTTACCTGTTGCAATATTTATCTGAATATAATGACAGAAGCAGCTAAATTTTCGGGCGGGACACTATAGTGAGAATAGATTTTTTAGCTTATGTGTTTTAAGCCACGCCCTAAATTACATTAGCCATGCCCCTTTGAGAGACCTCCCTCCCCCCCAGTCTTTTCATCCCACTTAAAGCCTGGATACTTCTGTCATGTCACCTGGTCTTTTTTTTTTTACAGAGTTTTATATAGCGCGAACTTGACCCGAATTGGGTATCAGAGCGCTTTACATAGCACCAGTTGCATTACATGAAGACACATTCATTTTTGTTAGGCACGGGGAAATTAAGTGATTTGCCCAGAATCACAGGATGTTCAGCGTCATTGCCGAGACTCGAACCCAGTTCCCCAGATTCGAGGTCAACCGCCCTAGCCGTTAGGTCAACTTCTCTCCTCTTTGTAGAGCGATGTAAGGGACTTCAGTGCGCGGACTTGTTTGGGAGCGCTAGGAGAGCACAGGGTACATTAGTGGTTGATGGGAGTGTGGGGGGAATCGTCAGGTGTCATGCACGAGTGGTGATGGGGTCAAGTTACTGCAGCCTTCAAGCCTGCTCAGGTAGTATTTCTACTACATCTGAAGTCCCTGTGTGATGTAGAAGGGGTGAGATGTCTGCAGGTGCAGTTGTCTAATGGGAAATGGTTGGGTGAGATACACAGGGTCAGAGGTGAGCTCTCCTTTCTGTGACCTACAACATGTCCGTGCTGTAGTATCTTTATCCGCACTACTCAGACCACCTACCTGGGAGGAAGCTGGACGCTGGACGCCTCTACCAGACGACCAAAAATGCTGGCATGTAATTGGACAGTAACTGCTCCCTAAAGAAAGAAGCACTCACAAAAGAGCACTCAGGGAAATGTTTTTGAGCACTATGATGTCATTGGTTAATCACATACAGTGCCTAGAGGTATTTTTAAAGCTGATCAATAGGAGACACTTGCGTCAATAACATGGACATAGCGGATATCACCAGTAACATACTGCATCTATTTTAGAGTTAGCCTTGTACCTGAGAAGTCTCAGAGATACAGACAGGCCTATAGTCACAGCCCATCCCACACCTCGGAGGCACAGACAGGCCTTCTCTCAACCCTCCCCTCATCTCTGAGGCACAGACAGGCCAACCTCCTCAGCCCTTCCCGCATCAGAGTGCCTTTTGTCTCCCTTCCTCTTCCTTCTTTCCCTTTTCCTTCTCAACTTCTGGCATGGGGCAAGCTTTTTAGCCATTTGGCATGTTACTAGTTTGGAGGCCGTTCTTGGCATTGTTCAAGCAAAAACCCGACATCCTATAATGCACATGCTGTTAGCTAAAAAAAATCCATTGCTGTCTGTGTCACACATCTGATTTGTCATCTGTAATTCTTCATCTGTGTCTGTGGAGGCGGCTGTCATTGTTGTCCATTTGCTATGTCAGCTGTCAAATAGTCCTACTTTTATGTCGACGGTTACTGCAAATTGTAGTCCTACTTCTATGTCTATGAACGGTCCCAGTTTTTTTTTTTGAGAATCTGGTCACCCTACTGTTGGCGCCACATATGACCTGTTATGTAAGAGGTAGCCAACAGCACCTATATGTTAACAATCAATATAAGTTCAATGTGAAAATTACATTCTGTCTGATACAGATTTTTCCTCTCGAGAGTCACATAAATTGGCATATATGCAGTCACTGACCCTCCTTACAAAAACATAGGGAAATATCCGTATTAATATATTCCCGCTTGTGACGTAGCTCGTTATGTTTAATTGATACCCACAGGCAGGACAACTGGCGAGTGAACAGCAGAAATTACCACCAGCGTGACTGAGGCAGTGCGGCCCCTCATGACGACAGAAATGGGCTGCCCTGATTGTTTTATTTCATTACTGCTGATTGCAAAAAGCCCTTTCCTCCACCGAATGGTCCGGTTGCCATGGTGATAAACACGTAAAAGCACCTCCAGATGTTGAAAATATAGGGGGGGTCAAGAAGTTTTTTGTGCTGAGACAAAGTGAGGGTGGAAGGAGGCGGGGGCCATCACAGAACTATGAAAGCCATGACATCTGCGCCGCGTGCTGGAAGAACCCCTTCCGGTTATCACATGACTACTCTAAAAACAGCATTCTTGAGTGTGTTGAATTAAATGCCATGCCGTGTTTTGAGGGACTTCTGTCCTGTAAGGATTACAGTTATCACGTGATTGGCTCCTAGACATAAAGATCATTGAGTCAGGAAGTATATCACAAGATAACTCTTGAATACCTCTGACGAGGCAGAGGCGCCAAAACGCTTTGGCCAGCAAGGACCAGTCTGCTACTTAGGGTTTACAAGGTTTTACATGGTTGTAAATGGGTGGGTTTGTAGTGTGACCTAAGTGGAAAGGGTTTTTTGCTGCCGTGTTGTTGTATGTGGTGATCACAATGGTGCTTTTCTCATTTCATACTGTATGTCATTGCGCATGAGCGTATAGTCCAGCAAAGAGTAGTGACGGATAGAACTCTTTGGTTTATGGCACTATTGGGTCTTGTTGGAACAGTGTGGATTCCCAGTGAGGCTAGGGGCGGAAAGTGTTTTGGTGTTGTGCATGAAGAGCAATGACTTACTCTACTCATGTTATTGCCATCAGGTAGCTGCACATATCCCATAGTTGCCTACGTTCGAAAAACATTTCCAGGGACACTTTGCAGCACAGCTATCCATTACTTACTTGAAAATTTACCACATCCACTGCCCCAAGCTCCGCCAGCTCTGCCCAACCCACATAATTAGCATAATTGACCCTACTAATCACATTGCAGATTATGGGGTCTACTCAATAAAGAGAGAATTTTAGGGAATTGAGATAGGAATTTCAAACTTAAGACCAAAGTAGCTGAGGTGGAAAACTTCTCCCATTCAGCGGCATTGGAGAATTTTTCCAACTCGGCTACTTTGGAAATTCCCTGCAAGACACTTGGCAGGGATGGAAGTGCAATTGCCAGGACTGTCCCGGCAACAAGGGACAGTTGGCAGCTATGCATATGCGTGGAGTGGGGCGAAAGGGGTGTGAGAGTCAGATCACGTGATCGGGCTTACCTTCCTTGTGCAGGTGATTGAGTCTGGTTCTTGGTCGGTGCTATTGAAAGTCATCTATTGGGAAACGGCCATGTCTTCCTGAATACCAGGCTGTCTAAGATGTTTCTTGTCTTTTCCGGGAGCACATTCTGTACAGACATGGAGGTTCCACCAATGCGAGATGTGTTGTAGGATGGGCAGGTCTATTCTGCACGTATCTTTGAAGTTTTACTTGATTGAATGATGGGCGCATGCCATAGATAGCCCTGTGGGCAATTCGGATTGTTTTGCTGACCATGTGTTTTAATGCAGGCAACATTCTCCTCCAGCTGTTTAGTAAAAGTCTGATGTAACTGGGGTCAGTTGGCAGCTGTGAAGGGAGTAGTTGGTCCCTGAAGCACTTCACCCCCAGTGCCACTGCACCAAACCTGTTCCAACCCATTCCCAGTATGTGCATCTCTATAAATGCACCAGGTATTAGAAACAGGTGTTTGCCAGAGCGTACAGGAGAGATCACCAATGGGAATGCACAAATAGCAGGGAAACTATGGCCCGATTTACTAACGCTTAGCTCCGGGTATCTAATGTTTTTGTAATGCAAACCCGACGCAAAGTGTTATGATGGGAATCACTACCCAATGCACATCAGGATTTGCATTGGATAGTTTCCCAAAGTTACAAAAAACTGCACTACGCATTACTTTGCATTAAGGGGGTGGTAGATGGATGGTACATGGGCATGCCCTTGAAACCACGTATGGGTTTTGATGTAAATCCATATCTACAAACATTCTTAGACAGAGATTTGCGCTAAAATCTTACTCCTCCTCAAGGGAGGAATAACAAGGGGAAATATTTTCATTTCCCCTCATTGTACCTACTTTTCATTCTTGCTGCATTGTACAGCACACATACAAAGCAGTAAAAGTGTGAAAGGATAGTTTTGTACTCGAAGGGTACCCGTCCAGGACAATAACTATTCTTTACAGAATGGACACGCCCTTGCACTATGGCGCAAGGGTGTGTGCTTTGACGCATGGCCGCCTAAAATGCGTCAGAGCAGGGAGAGAGGAAAACAGCGCCACATCTTAATAGATGCGGCGCTGTTCTGCTTTCTCCCTTTCTTGCGTTGTGTGAAATTTTCCAAAATCAGTGCCTAACTTTGACAAGTGTCTGCAGTTGCCCAAAGTTGGCATCTGAAAGCATTATAAAGACATGGTAACAAATAAATACAAATTTTGGACACAATACAGATCTAGTTCAGAAGAGTAAGAATGACCAGCCGCTTGGGGATCAACAGTGAGGGGGGCATATTGCCCCACCCTATGGTGGATGGAAAGCAGCAAGAAGTCACATGACCGAAGGCTGTAAATGCTCAACACTGGCTCAGAGACACATGTAGAAACAGAATTGAAACATTAGCCAAAGAAGGTTGCTGTACCAGTCTCCATGTCTCCATCTTATAGGCTGCCCTCTTTATCCGGTCCGCAAACACGTTCTGACAGCGTGTCGTCTTCATCAGGGCGAATCGTTAGACTTTTTAATAGGGCAAACAGCTGAGCCTCCCCGCAGAACTCTGCCCTGAATTATACATCCAAGCATCCTGAAATGAAAGCCTGCCTATATTACTGTGCCTCATAAATAATAAATTTTAATAACATAAGATCTTGGCAAGGAGGCATAGCCTTAGTTCACAATTGGATGCCAGGGCTGGGCAGCCAATAACCTTGGAGGATAATTGCAGCGATGCATATTTTAATAAAGCGAAGCATAAGCCACGTTTGATTGCCTATGACATGTTCAGCTGAGTCCTATCGGACTCAATTTACTCGCGACTCTAGACTAGGCATGGATCACCCTACCGACGCCCCTTTTGTTAAGCCAGCATAAGGTATTGGGCGAACAGTTTTAGGTGTCCCTATCGACACATAATGGAATTTTAGACTCGTAATGTACAATGCAAGGGACAGAGACCAATATCTCAAAGCATAAAGCTGTCACTTTCATTTGAGGATGAAGGCAGACATATGCCAAAATCAATCTGTTAAGTGTTGAGGAATTTATGAATGGGAAAAGCAACCTTTATTTTTGACCTGGCTAGCTAGAGGCTGGAAGAAATGTTTAGAAAAGGAAATGGAGAACTCAAATAAGAACAATAAGGAATTTGTGTACATTACTTGTCACCCTAACCTTCATCTGGAAAGGTGCTCTACTTGCCATGTTGCAGTCTAATAATACCAGAAGATCTTGGTTTGTTCCTCGGCTATCCCTCTGGGCGAATTCGTGTGATCTCTGGTAAATCTGCGTGTTGCCTTGTGTCTCAGTTCCTGGCCACTAGTTATGAGAATTCAGTATGCACTTGTCTGGTAAACAAAACAACATATTCGCAATAACAAGATTTGTGGAGGTAAATAGCTCAGTTCTTTAACAAAATAGTAGCAAACCTTTCTGCCAAAAGTCAGCCAATAATAGAGGTCATTACAATCTGGGGGCCTGTTCATTGGCCAGTGCTAAGCAAGTCTCTGGTCTCAGTCCAAATCCCATTGGCCAGTTGTCTGAACATCAACATCCTAGAGATATCTTTATTATCAGCCTGTGTTTAGAGAAGACACAGATCGTAGAGTGTCGAATCACAGCCCCACTCTTACCTCCAAGAGCAAAATGAATCCTGGTTATACACTTAATGAAACACATGGTGTGGGTTCAGCGGCCATGATGCAGTTCTTGTGACAATGAGACAAATTCCCTTTTCTTGACAGGATTAGGAATTCTGGATAGATCTCCTTTGAAGTCGGCTCCATTCTAAGAAAAACATATCAGTCCTATTACAATCTGCTTTGGAATGATGTGTTTCACTGGGAATAAATAATTCCCGCAAAAAAAGTAAGAGTTACCCAGGGTCCCTCTTTTTGTTTCGCATAATTTATGCATAATTGAGCTTCAGGGGCTACTCCCAATTGTACTTAAAAGCACAGAACTCTGGCTCACACCTACTAAATGTGACATGTGAAATGTCTGACTTGACACAAGCTTCACACGTCTGACCATGCCAGGGCTCTCGAGACCATCACCAGGTCTGCACGAGACTTTCAATAAGGGAGAGGGTGCAGGTGGGTGATGAATGAGTCCTCCACACTCTAGTATGAACTCAACTCCTTTTTGTAATGTGGGGGCATATTAACAAGGGCTTTATCACCACGTTTCTGGCTTTAAAAGCCAAAGAATCAGAGATAAAATGATCGCCCTATTAACAACAGGGTGCTAACATGCGTAATCGCATGTTAGCACCCTTTTTCACTACGCTTCCCTTTGCATCTCTAATGAGATGCAAAGGGGGCGTTCCAGAGCAAAATAATAGGAGAAATGTCGCTAAGCAATATTTCTCCTATTATCAAGCTTCACGCTAACCCTGTTAGAGACAAAAAAAGCAGCGCTAACCACGGTTAACGCTGCTTTTTTACATCTGCTAATTTTCACACTTAGCCATGTAATCCAATGGGAGGTGGATTACCTGGCTAAATCCACCATGGGCTATCAACAAGGATATCCCTATCCTTGTAGTTTTATCGCTGCATTACCAGCGATAACCTCCCAAAATGCCGTTATCTCTGGATTTTTTATCGCCTAGGCGGTTAGCGTTGTTAATAACGCGATAACCAGGCGATATTATCCAGCGATAGCGGGCGTTAAAAAAATTAATGCTAAGTGCCCTTAGTGTTAATTTCCCCGTTCCTTGTTAATATGCCCCGTGATTTGTTGTAAAAGATCTCTATGAAATCTGAGCAAGGTGAGGACATTGGTTCGACCGGCCCTAGCGCCTGGACAGCCTTTTTGTGTAAAAGTTAGCGCTGGACAACGCATTTTAACAGAACATAACATAACATAATATAAAAACAAAACTGAGTGGGACCTAGTCTTGTAGATTAAGGGGCATGAAGGAGCAAGTCAAGAGTAAGTCACACTAAAACAATGTTGATAGAGTTAAAGCCACAGTACTGTGACTTGTGCACTGGAGACAGAAGAGTTGGAGGTAGGATGAGTTGATTTTTACAGGGAATAGTAATATCCAGTCTGGATTTAAGAATATTAAAAAGAAATATGAGAAAACTGTTTAAATAAAGAATTTAATTGGAGTTCAATAAATTTATTTATATGTAACTATACATTGGATTTAAAAATTTGGTGGATTTGCAAGCCCAGGACTGAATATAAAATACAGAAATATCGTCTGACATGCATAACATGTCCTAAAAATCGCGTATTAAAATATCATACCATTGGGTTGGATTTTCTAATTTTAATTACAATGGGTGATATGTTCGCATATTATATTTATGACAGAATATTAATATCACATGACATTCTAAGAAAGAAATTCTGCTATCACCGGCGAGCCCAGCCCTAGTTTCAAGAATCAGAACAGTCATAGTTATAGTGATGCCTTATAGATAATTTTCTGTAGGTGCTGGAAGAAAAATATTCTCAGCATATTTCTGGGACTGGGCTACCTTGAGCAAGAAAGGTGAAAGGACTGGGCTGGCGGTTTGCAACCCGAACAACTGGGGTGGCATGGTGAGCAAAAGAACGATGGATTTAACCCAGATCTATTGACTGAGGATGAATGTTGGATTTGCTCTGCATTCCGTCCATCATCTATGTGTCTTGTGAAGAAAAATATTGTCAGTATATTTCTGGGACTGGGTTACCTTGAGCAAGAAAGGTGCAAGGACTGTGCTGGCGGTTTGCAACCCTCGCCCGCATCATTGGATCCATTCGCTTGGACGTCTGGGTCATAAGAGACCGGCTCTGGCTGCTTGTGCAGTATTTCGGGAAAGGGACAGATGGAAGACTATTCGAGCCCCAACGCCATATGGCCAACCTGGCCGACATACCGGGGAGTGTCTGAGAGCCGAAGACCCACGACAGCCTGCTCTCTACAGGAGACTCTATGGTTGGAGCCGCGTCAGTACATAACATGGATGTGTGAAATTCACGTAATTTGCTTTCACATAATTATGTGACATTTTGGGAAAATTATATGAAATTTTGCGTAATTAAGCAAAATGCAAATCTGTCATTTAGAGCTATATTTTAGCACAAAGACAGCATCCACGCATCAATTTTCACGAGACACAATTTCCTGAACAATCGCTGCTCGCATTCTGGTTAGTGGGTGGTTGCAGTTGTTCCTGTGCAATAATGTTGCTGTCAACAGCAGCATTATTGCACAACATGGCAGGGTGGCATCGCTTCTGGAATTTCAAGAAACAAGCGTAATGCAGAATTCCTAAAATTACAGCGGCGTAATTTAGATTTCACTCACACTTACCTTATAACAGCCGGCTATGAAAGTGAATGACATTTCTAGTGAGTCTATTTGGTAAAATATACTAAAATTGCTTCAGACCTCATTGGCACTAAGGCTCTCCCAAATGAAAATGACTTTTGATCCACTAATGTCCTTCATTCAAATTTAAAATCATGTGGTGAGTGTGGCTGGACTGTGTTTGCCTCATTACTGTACAACATGAACAACAGCACAATTGCCATGACACCCTTTTCACAGCTAATAACAGCCTTACAGTTGACTTAAACTAAAGGCACCTCCTGGCATTGTAGGGTGTTTCTCTAGAGCATGTTGGCACTTACTGAAGGTTATTTGATGTGTTTCATTCTGAGCTGTTACATATTGATTGTAGCTCAATTTACATTGAGTGAGGCAGTGTGCATTAATTGTGTATTGGTTTACCTCGAAGACAATGCCCAGATCTGGGCTGCTTGCCACACAACAGACAGCGCAGGTGGGCTTTGCTGAGTGCTGACAACGTTTGGCAGCGAAGGAGCTGGAGTGGGCATCATTCAGCATAAAAATGCAAAGTACAAACAATAAAATAAAAATATTTTCAGATGAAGACGGGATTTGTGCTGGCGCTCTGGCAAAGCTGCCGTGCTTAATTTAGGGGGGTGGTTTCCGGACCTCAGCACCAGCACTTAATTGTGAACACTGGGGGCCTGATTCACAGAACTAACTTAAGACAAAATCCTAAACTTACTACCATTTTGGTATTCACAGAAGGCACTTACTCATTTCGGTATTCACAGAAGTTAGGAGTCCTAACTTTAGGACTCCTAAATGCCTTCTGTGAATACCGAAAGCCTTAAAATTAGGATTTTTCTCAGTTTAGGAGTTCTAAAGTTAGGAGTCCTAACTTTACTACTCCTAAACTGAGAAAAATCCTAATTTTAAGGCTTTCGGTATTCACAGAAGGCATTTAGGAGTCCTAAAGTTAGGAGTCCTAACTTTACTACTACTAAATTGAGAAAAATCCTAATTTTAAGGCTTTCGGTATTCACAGAAGGCATTTAGGAGTCCTAAAGTTAGGAGTCCTAACTATACTACTACTAAACTGAGAAAAATCCTAATTTTAAGGCTTTCGGTATTCACAGAAGGCATTTAGGAGTCCTAAAGTTAGGACTCCTAACTTCTGTGAATACCGAAATGAGTAAGTGCCTTCTGTGAATACCAAAATGGTAGTAAGTTTAGGATTTTGTCTTAAATTAGTTCTGTGAATCGGGCCCTGGCACTTTTGACAGTCTGCCACATAGTGGCGCTGTCTGTGTAATTTAATTATGAGCAGAACAACAGTAGTTTATTCATTATATATACACTAAAAGCGACTAATATCTGTCGCCCAAGCCATTCTTACAGCTTTCAGCCGTGGAATAGTCTGATTGTCACACTTGTAGGAGTTTTAAGGTTAGTAGTTGTGTAGGTACTGTTGATGGCAGGAGCAATGGGTGGTTCAAGCTGCAGTGGCCCCCTGACGAGGGTCCTGGCTCTTACTTTATGACAAATTAAGCAGTGGAGAGCTGCTCCCTTAAGTGCCCCGTTCTGGCTGCTGTTGTCACCCACCTCAGAGTTTTAAGATCAAATAAATAAAAATGCAGATTTAGTAAAGGTCTCTTCAGAGGGGGGAAGAGGAATAGAAATATGGCAATAGACGAAATAGGGAGAAAACAGCAATAAAGGGCCCAATAAGGAGACACTCAATAGAAATCAAGCATTGGCAAAGCCAACAGGTCTGACATTGGTTGGCAACCTTTTCAGCTTTGTTAATGCCTGTTTTGTTTTGTTTTTTGTAAAACTGTATTGTTGGGGAAGCTGCCAGGCCCCTCCCCAGTATGAAAGGGTTTTAAGCAAAAAAGAAATGTTCTCAAAAGCACACTTGGCCATAGTAGTCCCTGGCACTGATGGCAACGGCTTTGTGTGCAGCTGCTCCTTGTAAGAAATGAGAATGCTGTCACTTATGTGAAGTTAGCCAATGGCTGAAGTGGACTGACCCATGCTGCAATGGATGAAAATATGACTGACATGAAAACAGACCAATGGACGAGGAGGTCTATCTGAAAGCCTCTATAACTAGGCATAGATACATGTCATTTTTGTAAAATGAAAAGGTCTTGGCTAGCTCACGATCTAAAAGTAGTTCTATCCGGCACATATGGCAGAACAGCTTCGGCCATTACCGAGCCTGAACTATGCCAACCCTCACATATAGCAAATTCTTACCCAAAGTAATACTCCCCACGCGTTGACTTGCTGTATGCATGGTGCCTTGCAGGGCTGAACGACGGCATCTTGGCACTATACAGAAGGACAAATGAATAAATAGATGCACGTTGTTTGTAAGCTAGAGTCAAGGAGTAACACTCACTGACACCAGAGTCAGCTTCCTCTCCCATACTAAACCCCATAAAGGGCTAATTGGGCTGTTGAGACCAGATTACAGCTCACCATCGTATTACCTACTCAAATACATGAGCGCGTAAAGCGCGCTGCACCCTGAGCCCCTGGCCCAGCAGTTCACATGGAGACCAGTCTGCAGCCTCAGCGACCACCCTACCTTTCTGTCCCATTATCTAAATCCAGAAAAATGAATTATTCGCAGATTGTATTTTCAACCTTTGTTTGGGTGTTTCCATGGTTACCCCTGGGGGCACTAATCGGATCATGCCAGGGGTAGAGTCTGGGGACTGCCTCCTCTGCTCATGTTATCACTTTATTGCAAGCAGCTTGCAGATGCTGCAGCTTAACGTCTAACGACTGTTCTTCAATTCTGCAATGTTATTAAATTCCGCAAAATGTGCACTACACTTGGCAATGTTAGTTTATACAGCAAAATGTGAAATAGACATGGCAATGTTATGATATACCGCAAAATGTAAAAAACACCTTTTTTCCAGCAAGGTACACGAAGTGATGATCACAATATCCCCTGTGTTGAGCAGAAAACTTGAATAAGATTATTATATTGGGGATGAAGTATCCCCGATTGTGTCTATTAATTGACAAAGAAGTTAGTCAACTTACAGGTTTAGGGCCAGAATCCTTTACATGCTGAGGTAACATGAAAATGATCCACACTATCTATGTTAGGTACAACTGGGGGTATTTTATTCCTTATAATACATGCTCAACTTCACACCACTGAGGGTTAGTGAATCAATAGACTCAATGGCCTTTGCTAATTAGCTCCCATACATACCTTCTAAACATTTTGTGTCATTTACTGGAAACCACTATCAAGCCGTTGTCCCAAATATGATACAGTGCACACAGACAAGGGGATAAGGACTAAACCCTACCTCATCCTCCTCAAACACGATAGAAAACACAAAAGGAGGTAAGGCGAATATCAGTCGCAAAATTTACGTATGTGATGTGTAGTTGCAAAGGGAGCACAAACACTTTGTGAATAGTAAATGAACCCACACCTATCAATGGGTGGATTTAGACAATAAAACAGGCAGAAATGTTTGAATTCTGTATGTTTTATGTTTTGGCAGTCTATATTTTTGGGTCTCTATTAGTGAAGTCTTGTTTTTTGTTAGAAAACCCACGCCTCTCCCGAGTGTCCACCTTCTCTTTAACTAATTGATGTCCTGCTCCCACTGAAACAAGATTTCTTTGGGAATAATGTCTGGAAAACAAATATGGACTCAACATTATCGAATAAAGTAATCTAATAAGCATACAAGAATTTCTAAGAAGCAAATACTGAAAGAAAATGTTAGAAATAGTTAAATCCAAGAAAACAAATTATCTTGAAGTAAAGGATCTTTGTTGAAGTAGAGAATTATTTTCTAACCTTAATACCTCGTCAGGGTTAGTGAGTGCTACATAAATCTACCATACTATTCGGTGCAATACCACTTTGTGTTGTATTCAAATGAGTTCACATCAGTGGTTGCCACATTAATTGAATGTACTGTTAAGTTATGTAGGTATGTAGTTCATTCAATGTGTGTGAGTATCTTAGTAATGTTAAATGAGGAAAGGAGAGAGAGATAGAGGTACAAGAAGAAACAAGTAGGGAGGAAGGAACAAGAAACTATCAACACAATTATTGATCAATTACGATACATGCAAGTTTAGGAAAAATATGCAATAGGTTTTAAATGTTTTAGATGATGATTATGTTTAATGTATTTATAAAGTGCAACAAATGCCCAGGAATGAGTGTTCTGGCACTTCGACCGTAGAGAATTCCAGTTGAGGCTCAATATACTAACCATGTTTTCAGGTCCTTGCGGAAGTGACGATAGCGAGTGTCTTGACTCAGAGGAATCGGTAGCACATCCCGTTGTTTGGGAGCAAGGTATCAAAAAGCCCAGCATCCCAGATGGCACAGAGAGATATGACGGCAGATACCAGGGAGGCTGCAGGTGGGCAAATCTTTCACTTGTGTGCAATGCATGATTCTGGAGCGAATAAAGGCAGGGCCAAGATCCCGTATGGCTCTGTGACAGATACAGATAGCATTAAAATGCAACGCTTTCCATATCTTCACATGTTCACTGCAGCTAACCTTCAAACCCCAAGGGCAGTGTCATCAAAAGAGCCCTGTGGATGCCACAAGCAGATGCACTGTCATTTTGAGCACACAGGGCTCATTGGCATCACAAAAGGGGACACAAACGCTTGTGCTGACCCTTTTGTAATACCTCAGAACTACCAAGCGCAACTGCTACTAACTCGAGAAGTGATGGGGCGCCACTAAAGGCCCCTCCAACAGGGCCACCCACAAAGCAGCCCTCATCAACTACTACCTCGGCATCAAAGAAGCCAAGAAAGCAGCGATCACGACCGCATGGACACCACTGCCACTCACATGAAAGAGTTAATCAAAATTGTCAAGGAGACCTCCAACCCAACAGCCACAGTGAACACCATCCACCCCTAACAAGAAATCTCTGACACCCTCTCAGACTACTTCCACAACAAGATTGCCACTATCTACAACAACTTTGACCCCCAACCCACCACTCTCAGCCTCGATAACCTCAGCCAACCAGCGAACACCAGATGAACGAGAACCACTTGGTACCCAATCACCACTCAAACTACAACAGCCATCACATCCTCCATCCACTCGGGAGCACCACCGACCCATGCCCCCACCACCTCTTCAACCTCAGAGCCAATGGAACTCACCAGCATCCTCAACAACTCCATCTCAACAGCACCCTTTCCAGATGGATGTAAACATGCGAAGGTCAGACCCCTCTTAAAGAAGCCCTCTGCCAACCCTAGCGACCTTAAAAACTACTGACCAATCTTCCTGCTCCCCTACCCAGCCAAAGTACTCGAGAAAGCTATCAGCTAACAACTCACCAAATATCTGGAACTAAAACACCTACTCGACACCTTACAAACAGGATTGCCACCACAGACGCGATCAGAACCCTCCTCAAATGCCGAGAAACAGTGGCTCTGATCCTCCTCGACCTCTTGGCTGAGTTCGACACCGTCTCACTCCACACCATCATCAATGGACTTCACAACATCTGCATCCAGCAAAATGCCCTCAAGTGGATCATTTCTTTCCTTTCAGAAAGCTCGCAGAGCATCTGTCTACCTCCGTTCACCTCCACACCCAAGAATATCATATGCGGCGTACCCCAAGGATCATCCCTCAGCCCCCCCATGTTCAACATCTACATGACACCCCCTTGCAGATGTCGTCAGATCCCACTGACTAAACTCTTACACTGACGACACCCAACTCATCCTTTCGCTCACCGAGGACCCCTCCAATGCCAAAACCAACTGCTGTAACTCTATGACCGACGTAGCCAAATGGATGAGAGACAGCTGTCTCACACTCAACTATGCTAAAACAGAAGTACTGATCTTCAGGAAGAATACCTCCACATGGGACCACAGTTTGGTGGCCAGCAGAACTCGGGCCAACACCCACTTCAACAGACCACGCAGGCAAACTCGGCATCATCCTCGACAGCTAACTGACCATGAAATGACAAGTCAACGCCGTCACCTCCTCCTGCTTTCACACCCTTCACATTCTCTGCAGAAACTGCAGAGAGATCCCAATCAACACCCGAAAGTTCATCACGCAGGCCCTCGTAAAACGAGCCGCCTTGACTATGGCGATGCCCTCTACATTGGAATTTCCACCCAGCTCCTCAAAAGACTCCAGACTATAGGGAACACCGAAGCCAGACTCATCCTTGACCTTTCCAAACGCACCCAGGGGTGACAGTACTGAACTATACAAATGCTGATTGATTGATTGACCAATCACGCTGGTGCGACATGTGCACCAGAGTGACCATAAGAGTGCCATCCTTCGTAGGAGAAGGGACACCTTCCTGCACAAATACAATCCATGGAGGTGATTTCCTCTTTCTATGTGTGCTGCAGAACGCAGAACACATAGCAAGAGGAAACAATGAGGAGAAATAATGTTATTTCTCCTTGTTGCACCTCCCCTACGCCATCCCTGGGAGGCGTAGGCTTTTAACACATTCCCAAGTTTACGAATTTTCGTAAATCTGGGAATGTGACAAATGCCATGGGTGTTACAAGGGACCACCCACCATAATGTTCCCATCTCAGGGTGAGGCAATGCAGCGACTTGTGCTGCGTTGCCTTAGTCCATATCTACAAGGCCATGAAAAGCCCTGCAGGGTGGCTTTACGTGGCCTCGTAGATATGGCCCTGCAATGTGCGCCGTCGGACCATCACTAAAAATGACGTTCCGGCAGTGTAGGAACCTTGTAAATGAGGCTGTTTGCCTCTGTACCCACACCGTCTTCAAGATGTGGGCACAGAGGCAAAGAGACCATCACAAGGCGCCTCCTGAGGGCACCATTTCAAGGGGGAAAGCGGGATCCTATTGACCTCTTGGATATCCCCCTGCAGGTAGGTTCAGTCACTCACTGTAAACACCTGAATAGGGAAATCTGCCCCCTTCCTTTGAACTGTAGGTCACATTGCTACCTGCACCGTGAAAGGCAGACCGGTGACTTCAAGCAGGTTTCAATGGGCTGGTCTGCCTTTCATTAATGCTTTGCCCCAGGGCAGGTGCGAGTTTGTGGCTGCTCTGGAGAAGTGTATCAATTGTCAAGTCTGATGGCTTAGTGGACTAATGTGTACACTGTAGGGGCCTGTGTTCGACCTTATGGTCAGAGGTTCAAATCCTGTCGGGTCAACTCAGCATTTCATCCTTCTAGGGTCAATAAAATAAATACAGTTTAGTTGGGTAATATAAACATCTGTTAATCAGCGCCAAGATATGTTTGGGTGAACGTGTGCTTTACAAATACAAATGTTATTGTGATAGGGTGCACTGACCTGGTTTGTGCCATGCACACACATTTAAAGGTGCACAGTCCAGGGCACTGTACCCTATATATCATATGGGAGCTGTGAAGCTTTTATGGTCTGTGGGCCCTTGTGCACTAGTTGCTATTACTTTAGGTGAAATGAACTTAAAAAACAAGCAGACAGCTCACTGCATTAAATGTTTACTTTTCATCTGTGGGTTGTTACGAGCTACTTATGACATCCGAACTTGCCTAAGGTAGAAAAGTACAGGTTTTTACATAAATGTCGACATTTTGTTTATATGTGGCAACGTGTTCAATAACATCAACGATTCATAAAACAAAATATTAATTAAAACATTTCCCAAAAAGTATTTAGACTATTTAAAATGGCATGCGATAAGATTAATTCAAAAGGCTAGTAGATACAACTTAAAAGTCCCTTCTTTAATGATGACTTAGGGGCAGCATTTACAGCATCAGAACAGTGACATTGCATTGTGTGTGATATATTTCTAGTTGTGCCACCTAATTTCCCTTTTATTTATTTTTTAAAGTTTCATGACAAGACACAGCGTGTCTGACAGGATATTTGCTGTGGTGGGTAGAACAAAGTCCTTTGTGATGGGGGCTACTATGTAGAGCCAGGGATAGCAGTGCAGCCTCACTTTAGAGAAGAAATGTTATAGTACCAATTTATTATATAACTTGGCCCCGTATTCATTCCTAGGTGCAGCTGTATATGCATGTTATTGTGGGTTTGCTGTTGTGGGTGGATCATAGTCCTAGGTGATGTGCCCTAATATGTAGAGCCAGTGATTGCAGTGCAGCCTCCCTTCTGTAGAGACGATATGCTATGTTATAGCACCGATTTTTTATATAGCGTGACCCTTTATCATTCATGGGTGCAGCTGGTGGGTTTGCTGTGGTGCTGTCCATGGATGGACATGGCCACGTGTGATGCTTGTGTTGTGTTGGATGTTGGATTTTCTCTACGGTTGCGTTCCAAATAAGCGGTGGGTAGTACAACATTCTGGCCAAACTCTGTGGGGGTGTACTATCTTTGGTTGCACCTTTGGGGTATATCTTAGTTGGGGCGAGTGTCTTCTATCTCATATCGGCTACATGGTGGACTCCTGTTACATCCTCATTTCCTCATTGTTGGAAGCCGGAGTCCCAGTCCTGCACTACTGTCACCAAGTGAGAGACCAGGGGCCCCCCACTCAACATTAGGCCAAGAAAGGACACCATTTGAGATAGCCCTGCTCGCTCCCTTAGTAGCTTGGCACGAGCAGCTAGGTCTATCTCCAAGGCACAAGTGTACAGTATGTGCAACCACACCCACAGCAATCCCCTGGTGACACCACAAATGGACTCCACACAAGTTTGATTAAAACGAGTATAAACTTTATACAAAAAGATATACTATCAGACCACACAATACAAAAGTCAACATAGAATAAAGGGTAATATTCGTTCCGGCTGGCTGGTAGGTTCAAATCCCAACCACCGCTTTCCAAATGCTATGCTGGTCATAGTACTAGAATTACACACATTGCAATGGACAAACAATAGTGCACTGCGTAACGATACAATCCTGTGCTGAGCAAAGGAGAAATCATACAATGCTTAACGATACACCCCGGCACCTTGCAATGGGAGAAATAATGCAATGCGTACTGCTACAATCATGTACTGAGCAATGAAGGAGTAATGCAATGCGTCACACCCCAATCACGTACTTTGCAATGAAGAAATAATGCAATGCGGGCCGCTACAATCATGTACTTTTCAAGGGAGAAAGAATGCAATGCTGTTCTGCTTGGGTTTTCGGATCAGATAGAACCCGCTCATCAGAGCCTCACTAACCCAGCTTGAACGTTACCCCCTCCCTAGGGCCTATTTACAATAGTGCAACCACGTATATCTACCACCTAAGGACAGGGAATTCCTACTATACATACCAAGACCTCTCATAATCGGCGGCCTCGCGATCCCATACGGATCCAGACCTCTCTGCCCATACGACAGTATCACCAGTGGCGGCCTCGCGATCCCATACGAATCCAGACCTCTCTGCCCATACGACAGTATCACAAGTGGCGGCCTCGCGATCCCATACGAATCCAGACCTCTCTACCCAGACGGCAGTCTCAGCACAATCGGCGGCCTCGCGATCCCATACGAATCCAGACCTCTCTGCCCATACGACAGTATCACAAGTGGCGGCCTCGCGATCCCATACGAATCCAGACCTCTCTGCCCATACGACAGTATCACAAGTGGCGGCCTCGCAATCCCATACGAATCCAGACCTCTCTGCCCATACGACAGTATCACAAGTGGCGGCCTCGCGATCCCATACGAATCCAGACCTCTCTACCCAGACGGCAGTCTCAGCACAATCGGCGGCCTCGTGATCCCATACGAATCCAGACCTCTCTGCCCATACGACAGTATCACAAGTGGCGGCCTCGCGATCCCATACGAATCCAGACCTCTCTACCCAGACGGCAGTCTCAGATCACAAGTGGCGGCCTCGCGATCCCATACGAATCCAGACCTCTCTACCCAGACGGCAGTCTCAGCACAATCGGCGGCCTCGCGATCCCATACGAATCCAGACCTCTCTGCCCATACGACAGTATCACAAGTGGCGGCCTCGCGATCCCATACGAATCCAGACCTCTCTACCCAGACGGCAGTCTCAACAGTTCATCCTATGATCACCATAACATACAAAAAGGGAATCAGTCTCACTATTCATCAGATCACACAAGGATTGCCAGTTCAAGCATAGCCTGTTCTTTGGTTCGAGGGGCTCCTCTTTCCCTTATTCAGTTACCACTTACCTGATCAGGGTTAACATCTGTTCATGTAGCCGCAGCTGACTAGAAGAATAGGCTACCCTCTCATACAAGAACACGCAGCACATGTTGGTTCACTACAAACTGGGTACTTTATTACTCATTACATACGCAATCACATAACATTACAATATAACACATAACCTGCAAAGAAAAGTGAAAGATTAAGTTGTACACTCTAATAAGAAAGGGTCGACATCACCTTAGTAGTGTGTAGCCTGCACTCAGTGGTCATCTAGGTTCCCTTCTCGTCTGTGCCTCGGCTCGCCTGGAAGTCACACCTCCGCAGTCACGGATACATGTCTGCACCACTATGCGCTGTTCTCTTCACCCTTCTCCGAGTCACTGGGACCTCTTCCTTATCGGCTACTCTCTCCTCTCTGGCTATTCTGCTAGGAGAGTATCTGTCTCTCGGTTCTTCTCCGCCTTCAAGATGGCGTCTGTCTTCCCTGGAATAAGTAGTAGCTTTACTGCTAACGGCTAGATGCCGCCTACGGACTGAACATGTAACTGCCTCAGACTTTCACTAATATAGAGGTGCGTTTCCTCATGGAAAATTCCGGCCTGTAACCTGCCGCCCACCAAATTCTTGTACCTCCCCGTACCAAGGACACGTTCCCAGCCGGCCGGCCTGATGTAGTGTCTTCGGCATGAAGAAAAATACAATCCTTCGATAAGGGCCGGCCTGAACCGGTTCTCTCCAAGCGAATAACACCTCATAACTAAAACATTACATTTGACCTAGAAGCATCCCAAGCTGCCGGAGCAGAAAGAAAGATGGAGTCTCTCCCGTTTGAGGCCTACCAGGCCTGAATTCAGCACAGCTCCATGAAATACCCTCACTACAGGACAGATTATCCCTAATACTAACGAATCTATCCCCTAGGCTATGTGTGCAAGCCCTGATCTATGGGGAAGAGCACAGAATCATGTCGAAGTGCCTTGTAAATAGGCTCCATTCACTACTCTAACCCTTAGACTTGAATGATAAGAGACTGAAGTCACATTCCATCATTGTTCCTTACAAGAAGGCCGGGAAAATCGAGCAGAACATTTCACCCTTGACTTCAGTCTATTATACATTCATTAAACAGAACTAATATCTGTGGAAGAATAATATGAAACAAGACTAACTGATCTATGTCTAGTACCAGGTGTGCAGAATTGAAGTAGTGAAGGAATACACTGAATAAAGCAACAGATAGAAATCAAAATGCCGATAGTAATCAGAATACCTCCTAATATCTGACGTAACATATGCAAATCAGGTAACCAATTAAAGAGCCAGTCAAACCAGCCCTGGTCAATGTGTTTTCTAACTTCTTCTGTCAAGTCATGTAGTTTATCAATGTGAGCTTGAATGGATTTTGTATGATCCGACAAGTTAAAACAACAAAGACCCTCAAAATCAGAACAATCGTGTCCATGTTTAAGCAAAAGATAATCAATGGCCGCTCGATTTTGCAAGATAGCCCTACGTTCACCCTGGGCGTCTAATAGCATGCCAGACAGGACTGTAGAAGTATGATTGATGGATTTTACCATCCAGCAGGCCATTTTCCCAATAGATTTGGCATTATAAACTGCCAAGGCAGGAACACCAACAATTGAAATAGCCAGGCTAAGGTATTCAGACTTGGAATATAAATGCAAAGATGAGTCACAATCCTCCTGTAACCTCACTGTATCTCGAATCACACGAGAGTTGGCATTCGGATGTGATGAAAACATTAACAAGCTTAGTCTAGTAATGGCACAAGGGCCTCCAGAAATATTTGCGGGAATATATGGCCAGGAAGTATTACCACATGAGAAAAGCCATCCGGCAGGTAGTAACATCGTGCGATAATGACTGGGGGTAACTACCAAACTCTTGCAAGTCATGTTATTCTGAACAGAAGTACATGTTTTCGGTGTCCTTTGAAGGCACAAAGTTCGTTCATGAGCGGTGAATGAAGTGGCACCTTTCAATCTTAAACGCATACATTCAGAAATCGCACTAGGATCACAAGTAAGGAAAAAACACAAATCACCCTGTGTGATATTATAGGTAACTATTCGGGACTGGATGGGGGGTATCGGGTCTGACAGTACAGTACACAAGGGGCAATACTCATGGGCAGCAAAATCGCCCAGAAGAACATTGGGGCGAGCATTCGATATATTAAAAATATGAGTCAAAGTCTCCAATGAAGCAGGGACAGCAACTAAACAAGTCGCTAGAATGTCCGTCACCGATCTCATCGGTGTCAAGCAGAAATGAGGGGCTTTAGTCCCTTGTTTGGCTAATGTAATCCAAAAGTTCGACGACGAATCCCACGCAGCGAAGGAACGCGACACTCGGGTTCTCAACTCAGCCCGGGTTGATGGGATCCCTCCTCTCTCGTCGTACCAGCCCAAAAGGAGTCCAACGCCGACACATCCTGCAGCAACAGTCCAAAGAATGATCTGAAAGAGAATCAAATACAGGCATTATTCATTCTCGTAAGTAACATTTGTCAGCCGGGACTGCTTCCCAGCTATCTTTCCCTGGTCTCATAACTAAAATGGTGTTGTCTTGACCGGTTGCAATGACTTCTGCTTGTTCAGGGGGATTCTTAGGTGACTGCACCCAAACTCTGGCCCCAGGATTATCTGTGGAGCCAAAACCTTTCTGGCCTCGTACAGTTAGCAACGTTGGGGTAGTGCCTTTTGTGATCTCACCACTGAAAACAGGCATTATTAGCAATTGAGCCACTCGGTCAGTTTGATGTATCAGTAAGTCAACCTCACTGCTATTCAGCAGGAGCACCTTAATCTCTCCCTGATAATCACTATCAATGATTCCTCCAAGCACCTGAATGCCTTTTACAGCCAGCCCCGATCTAGGGGCGATTAATCCGAAATTTCCAGTTGGTATATGAACACCAACACCAGTTTCAATGATGACTCGATCCTTACTTTTTATAACGGTGTTATCCATGGCATGCAAGTCTAAACCTGCCGACCCTGGGGTCGCTCTACATGGAGCCAAAGCTCCGGGAGTAATTTCCCAGTACATCACAGTCTCTCTGATTTCATTGGGCTTAGCATCAACATTCGGAGGAAACAAACGCATAAGTGGGGATTCAGCATTTAGAAAAGGACGGTTATTCAAAATCAATAGCGCTTGAGGCAAAAAGTCTCGCCAATTTTTATACTTGTCATCTGTTAATTTACGTAACTGATCTTTCAGCAGGCCATTCAACCTCTCCACAAGACCCGAGGCCTGTGGATAATATGGTATATGAAACACCCATTCAATATTGTTTTCCACACAGAATTCCTGTACCAATCTTCCACGAAAATGAGATGCATTATCAGATTGAATTTGGAATGGCACACCATAATACATCATAATCAATTCCACTGTTTTAATAGTATTCAATTGGGTAGCTTGCTTACAGGGAAGGGCCACCAACAGGCCACTGTATGTATCAACAATAGTGCAAACATATTGACAATTCCTACTCATAGGAAGTGGACCGATGTAATCAATCTGCCAAATTTGAGCGGGCAATTTCCCGCGATGTAAATGACCTTTAACAGTTTGGGGCACTTTGCGCTGCCTGATATGCTGACAAATGGGACAATGTAGAATAACATTTTTGATTAAATCTAGGGGAATATAAATTCCTCGATCAGCAGCCCACCTGCTAGTGGCTTTCTCTCCAAAGTGTCCTGCTTTCTGGTGGGCCCATTTCGCCAATCCCGCAATATCAGAATCTTGCCTGTCCACCACTGCCTCAGCAATTTTAGATTTCTCATCTGCAATATTATGAAAGAATTTGTCAAGAGAGTCTATCGGGGTAGGAGCATCCACATGGAAGATTGTAACAGTACTCTGTGGGAGCATTTCCCAAATCTCCTGCCATCATTCTTTTCCCCACAGTTCTTTTGAATGGATTTTCCAACTATGGGAATGCCAAGTCGGTAACCAAACTGCCAGTCCATTGGCAGTAGACCAAGAATCGGTGAAAATATGACATGTGCCAGGTAACTCTTGTTTCAGAACTTGATAAACAGCATAGAGTTCAGCAAATTGACTGCTCTTACCCTCACCAGTTGTGCTCAGCAATTTTTGTGTGATCGGATTATAGGAGACTGCCTTCCAATGCCGTTTCGTCCCTATGAACCTTGCTGAACCATCCGTAAACCAGACATGGTTTCTGTCCTCTGCGGACAAATCATCAAAAGGTCTACCCCACTGAACAGGAGACTCCTGTACTAAAGGTACGGAACATTCACTCTCAGTCTCAGTCGATGGCGCCCGTGCCACCTGCTCATGCAAAGATGCAACTCCTTTTTGTCCCACACGTGCCCTGTCTTGTATATACCATTTCCATTTAATCACACTCGCCTCTTGAGCGTGTCCAATTCGGTGAGTTTTCGGCGAACTCATAACCCACTGCATGATAGGAATTTCAGGTCGCAAAACTATATCATGTCCCAAAGTCAATTGCTCGGTATCCACCAGAGCCCAATAACATGCAAGTAACTGTTTCTCAAAAGGTGTATAACGCTCACCAGCATCAGGTAACTTTTTGGTCCAGAAACCTAACGGTACTCTACTCTTGCCTTGTTTCTGCCACAAACTCCAATTCGCATAAAGGCCTTGTACAGACACATTCAAATCCACATCACCATCACATACAGGCCATAAATCCAGAGCATGCTGAATTGCTTCTTTTGCCAGACTGAACGCATCTTGCTGTGGTTTATCCCATTCAAATGCATTCTTTTTACGAGTGACATGGTACAAAGGGGCCAATATTTGACTCAAATGAGGAATATGCTGACGCCAAAAACCAAACAAACCAATGAAGCTTTGGGCTTCTTTCCTATTCCTCGGAACTGCAAAATCAAGAATTTTCTGTTTAACCTGAGGGATCACTTCTCGGTGCCCCTCATGCCAATTAATACCCAAGAATTTTACAGCCTGGGACGGACCTTGTAATTTGTCCGGGTTGATTTCCCAACCTTTCTCACGCAGGCACTCAATGACTCTGTCCAATTGGGTCTGAACTTCTTCTTGTGTTTCGCCTTGGATCAAAATATCATCAATATAGTGACATATCTGAATTTGCGGATGAACCGGTACCTCAGCCAAATGCTCTGCCACCAGCCGGTGACATATCGTAGGACTATGCACATAGCCCTGGGGAAGACTCCTAAACGTCATCTGACGCCCGTTCCACGTAAAACTGAATTGTTCCTGACACTCAGGGGCAATCGGAATCGAAAAGAAAGCATTAGCAATATCAATGGACGCATACCATGTACCTGGATGTTTTTGGATTCTTTCAATTAGGGTAATAACATCCGGTACTGCAACAGTCAAAGAGGGTGTGTGTCTATTCAATTCTCGATAATCAACAGTCATGCGCCAAGAATTATCACTCTTACGTACAGGCCAAACAGGATTATTCCAAGCAGAAGTAACTGGGGTTATAACTCCTGCATCCACCAACTCCTGAATAGTGGTACTAATCTCTTCATGACCACCTGGAATACGATACTGCTTCTGACGAACCACTTGTGTCGCCTGGGGAACTTTTATGGGGGGCATCCTTAAACGACCAACCCGTACAGGTCTGGACGATATATAATGTTTAGTTCCAAATTGTTAACATCCATCATCTAAGTGCAAAGTCATTCCTTTCAAAATATCAATTCCAATTATGAATTCTAAGAGTGGTACCACTAATACAGAGTATTCTTTTCTAGGAATTCTACCTATTCTCATTTCAAGTAAAGTTTGAACTGCGGGAGTTTCCTTTCCACCTAATCCGGTAATTGTAAAAGGCTGACCTTTAAACTTCTTTGATTTTCCATGAATAAGAGTGGCCTCCGCTCCTGTATCTACCAATGCTCGGGCCCTTTGGACATTACGATGTCTCCAATAAATATCAATATCTACATAGGGTCTATTATCTCTGTGAGCCCATCTGTGTACTGGAGCTTGACCTATTTCCTAGTCATTTTTACTGCGTTCTGTGTACCAGGATAAATCAGGATAAAGACTCTCACGTTTCCCAGGTATCGATACCTCCTGTTCATATCCATCTCCATTACGAAATGGATTCCTGTCCTCTGCATTGTACTGCAGGTTTCGATCGGCCAATCTGTGTCGATCCTCTCTCCTTCTCAACTCAGGGGATTGATCCCTATCATCTCTACGTCTGCTGTTAACATAATCATCTCTCCCCCTCTCTCTTTCCCCCTCTCTCTCCCTGTCTCTCTCACGACGGGGGGACAAATCACGTACATAACGTCGATCATCACGACGATCAGAGCGCCCACGGCGGTCGTCATCACCGCTACCGTCAGAAAAACCACGATCACACTCAGTCGTCCGAACACGCCGGGCACCCTCCTTTCGATCCAAGCCACGTTTGCGAAACATTTCCCACAAACGAGAAGTAGTCTCACCGTCAATGTCCTCCTTCCGCACACCATCGGCCATAAGACCAAAAAACATATCACGTCTAGTAAGTTTATTGTCACCAGGAGTACGAGTGTCAGGCCGGGATTGCCGTTCAGGTTTAAACCACTCACCCAACTCACCGAGTTGGCGTACCGATTCCAACACCATAGACAATATGTTACCAGTCTGATTAATCAATAAAGTCATCATGACCTGCTTATAAGCAACAGGGGAAGAACGAATAATACGATTCCGCACAGAAGATGTCAACAAACCATCAAGCAACCTGTCAGCAGTATTCAAAAAAATTGCCGTTTTCATCACCTCCTCTTTGAGACGTTGTGCAGCATCGCGCAAAGTATACCACGGTTTGTCATTCACAGGCCAGTCAGATTCAGTAGGATATTTTTGATTACAACCCTCAGTCGCCAATTGAAGCAAAGTAATTTGACCACCACCATTAAAGTTACGAAAATGATCCTGTACAGTAGAATCCGAACTCAAGGAACAAAACTTCAAACAATCGCCAGCATCCAACATAATGCCAGCAGCGCCCAGTTCATAAAGGCGCACCATCCATGTGAGTAAGGACTCACCAGCTCGCTGCCGAAATCGCTGCAAAATATCACTAATTTCTTGTTGAGTAAAATCCTCCAAAGAGTCTAAAGCAATACCATTCGGAGCACCGGGAGCCTGCTGCAACTTCCGCCGAAAAACTGGATGCACCGAGACCGCGGGACGAGCATCACAAGGAGCTCGACCAGTACACATAGAGGAACAATCAGTGTAAGAAGCATCGACCCCACTCGAAGGACGAGCGTAATCATTGGGTGCACCATCAGAGGCGCAAGAAGCAGACTTACAATCACGGCCGGAGCGAGAGGACTCGCGCTTGGCAGACTCCTCACCTGAGGAAGGAGAATCACTCGAGTTCCAGATATTACCATCCCATTCATCAGGATTCCAATCCAGTCCGGCTTTCGCCACGACCAGACGCACCTTTCGCGTCGAAACCCGACCACGCCGATTCTTGTATTTATAACGAGCAATTCGCACAGCCGCCCTCTCGGCAATAGTTTGGTACGTCTCAAGTTTGTCAGCAAGCAACTTATTTTGACACCGCAACAAAGTATGAGCATTCTGAATCTCAACAAAGTTCGCTTCCACATCCTTATGCACATTCTGTAACTTCAACAACCACTCATGCAGGATCCTGTACGCAGACAGAACAATCCAACCTCTGCGCCCCAAAACGGGAAGTTCATCACCCTTAGATACCGGCGCCTTCTGTAAACAAGTAATCACATTAGCCGGCTCCGCCAGCTCCAAAAAAGAATTCCAATTCTCACTCAAACCAGTAGAATCAGCCCACTCACGGGCTAAGGCTTCATAAGGCGTTGAATCCCAACCGGGAATATCAACGGGCAACTTAAAAGTAGATTTCGACTTTCTAGAAAACATCTTGGAAAAGAAAGAAAAAGAGAAAAAGAGAAAGAAGAAAGAGAGAGAAAAAAAACTACACTCACAATTATATAGAAATAATATACAAACGAAACCACGCACGCGCCGAAAGCAAACACGATACAACCACAACGCACACAGGTTTCGTAAACGGTTCGTGACGCCAAATGTTCTGCTTGGGTTTTCGGATCAGATAGAACCCGCTCATCAGAGCCTCACTAACCCAGCCAGAACGTTACCCCCTCCCTAGGGCCTATTTACAATAGTGCAACCACATATATCTACCACCTAAGGACAGGGAATTCCTACTATACATACCAAGACCTCTCATAATCGGTGGCCTCGCGATCCCATACGGATCCAGACCTCTCTGCCCATACGACAGTATCACCAGTGGCGGCCTCGCGATCCCATACGAATCCAGACCTCTCTGCCCATACGACAGTATCACAAGTGGCGGCCTCGCGATCCCATACGAATCCAGACCTCTCTACCCAGACGGCAGTCTCAGCACAATCGGCGGCCTCGCAATCCCATACGAATCCAGACCTCTCTGCCCATACGACAGTATCACAAGTGGCGGCCTCGTGATCCCATACGAATCCAGACCTCTCTGCCCATACGACAGTATCACAAGTGGCGGCCTCGCGATCCCATACGAATCCAGACCTCTCTGCCCATACGACAGTATCACAAGTGGCGGCCTCGCGATCCCATTCGAATCCAGACCTCTCTACCCAGACGGCAGTCTCAGCACAATCGGCGGCCTCGCGATCCCATACGAATCCAGACCTCTCTGCCCATACGACAGTATCACAAGTGGCGGCCTCGCGATCCCATACGAATCCAGACCTCTCTACCCAGACGGCAGTCTCAGATCCCAAGTGGCGGCCTCGCAATCCCATACGAATCCAGACCTCTCTACCCAGACGGCAGTCTCAGCACAATCGGCGGCCTCGCGATCCCATACGAATCCAGACCTCTCTGCCCATACGACAGTATCACAAGTGGCGGCCTCGCGATCCCATACGAATCCAGACCTCTCTACCCAGGCGGCAGTCTCAGCACAATCGGCGGCCTCGCGATCCCATACGAATCCAGACCTCTCTGCCCATACGACAGTATCACAAGTGGCGGCCTCGCGATCCCATACGAATCCAGACCTCTCTACCCAGACGGCAGTCTCAGCACAATCGGCGGCCTCGCGATCCCATACGAATCCAGACCTCTCTGCCCATACGACAGTATCACAAGTGGCGGCCTCGCGATCCCATACGAATCCAGACCTCTCTACCCAGACGGCAGTCTCAACAGTTCATCCTATGATCACCATAACATACAAAAAGGGAATCAGTCTCACTATTCATCAGATCACACAAGGATTGCCAGTTCAAGCATAGCCTGTTCTTTGGTTCGAGGGGCTCCTCTTTCCCTTATTCAGTTACCACTTACCTGATCAGGGTTAACATCTGTTCATGTAGCCGCAGCTGACTAGAAGAATAGGCTACCCTCTCATACAAGAACACGCAGCACATGTTGGTTCACTACAAACTGGGTACTTTATTACTCATTACATACGCAATCACATAACATTACAATATAACACATAACCTGCAAAGAAAAGTGAAAGATTAAGTTGTACACTCTAATAAGAAAGGGTCGACATCACCTTAGTAGTGTGTAGCCTGCACTCAGTGGTCATCTAGGTTCCCTTCTCGTCTGTGCCTCGGCTCGCCTGGAAGTCACACCTCCGCAGTCACGGATACAAGTCTGCACCACTATGCGCTGTTCTCTTCACCCTTCTCCGAGTCACTGGGACCTCTTCCTTATCGGCTACTCTCTCCTCTCTGGCTATTCTGCTAGGAGAGTATCTGTCTCTCGGTTCTTCTCCGCCTTCAAGATGGCGTCTGTCTTCCCTGGAATAAGTAGTAGCTTTACTGCTAACGGCTAGATGCCGCCTACGGACTGAACATGTAACTGCCTCAGACTTTCACTGATATAGAGGTGCGTTTCCTCATGGAAAATTCCGGCCTGTAACCTGCCGCCCACCAAATTCTTGTACCTCCCCGTACCAAGGACACGTTCCCAGCCGGCCGGCCTGATGTAGTGTCTTCGGCATGAAGAAAAATACAATCCTTCGATAAGGGCCGGCCTGAACCGGTTCTCTCCAAGTGAATAACACCTCATAACTAAAACATTACATTTGACCTAGAAGCATCCCAAGCTGCCGGAGCAGAAAGAAAGATGGAGTCTCTCCCGTTTGAGGCCTACCAGGCCTGAATTCAGCACAGCTCCATGAAATACCCTCACTACAGGACAGATTATCCCTAATACTAACGAATCTATCCCCTAGGCTATGTGTGCAAGCCCTGATCTATGGGGAAGAGCACAGAATCATGTCGAAGTGCCTTGTAAATAGGCTCCATTCACTACCCTAACCCTTAGACTTGAATGATAAGAGACTGAAGTCACATTCCATCATTGTTCCTCACAAGAAGGCCGGGAAAATCGAGCAGAACAAATGCGTAGTGCTACAATCGTGTACTTTGTTATGCAAAAATAATGTCAGGTGTCATAAGACAGTACGGCAGTTCATTAGCAGCAATATTGGCAATGTGTATTACGACAATCAGCCTCTTCGATAACAGTTGCCCCCCCACACGTCTCAACGATGACACAAAGTACAGCTTCTTACTCAGGCCCCAGTACTGCCACTCCTTTCGTCAGTATGGGCCCCGATCTGAGCCGAAGCAAAGGCTCACACCGTCAGAAGGACTGAGAGGCCAAGAGAGTGCCCCTCCGAGCCCGCACCCCGCTCATGTAGTGATCCACGTTACCTGGGGGCATGACCCCACTCTCCTCTCCTCGTTCCACGAACTGGGCCTTCTGTGCAGAACTTTCTCAATGGACTTCAGCGGCTCGGCCCGGCAGCTCAGCTCCTCCGCGGCTGTCGGTTTGGCCCGCCACTGTTAGGAAGATCTCAGGCGGCTGTGGGGCACACGTACCCCACGCCCCGAGATTACTTTACTCCGGGTGTAAATTCACCATAGCACCCTCCGGGTCTCCTCTGGCACGAAGTCACACACACAACGCTGATGGGACTCCTCGTCGACTCTGAGTGCGCTCACCAGGCACTCCTTTCTGCGGTCTCAGTTGGCACCAAGACACGCCCACCGTGTTGCAGAGACTCACTTTCTTCCGGTGCAAACGATGATCAGCCGATCACCTCCACAGTCCCAGGTTGCACCAAAGCACACACGCTGCTTTACTGAGACTTACTCCAACTCTGGTGCCCCGATATCCAGGCGCTCTTCACCAACGCCTTCGGCCGCACCACGACACGCACCTTGCGTGTCTGAGACTCACTCCACTTCAGATGCACACATTGATCAGGCGCTCCTCACCAATGCCTCCTTTGCACCACGACACGCACACTGCGCATCCGAGACTTACTCCACCTCCGATGCACACACCGACCAGGCGCTCTTCACCAGCGCCTGCGGTGCACCACGACACGCACCCAGCGCGTCCGAGTCTCATTTCAGCTTCGGTGCACACTCTGACCAGGCGCTCTTCACTGACGCCTGAGGTGCACCACGACACATACCCTGCACGTCCGAGACTCACTCCTCCTTCGTGTGTCCAAGATCACAGAGCACACCTTCCGAGGGTCTCAAGCTGCCACAACACGCGCCCACCACGTTGCTTAAAACTTCTCCGGAAACTTTTATGTTCCTGTGTTTCCAAACAGGGAGCCAGCTCACCTCGGGTCCTTGGGGTTACAAGACACAGCACAAAGCACAGTCTTCATCAAGCGGGGGGACCCAGCGCTCCAAGCACAGTCCCAACAGCCTCTTCCTTGGTTAGAACAGCAAACTGCGGACCAGCCCCAGATCACAAAGCAAGGGTTGGTCTTCCACCAGCAGTCTCTTCAGTTGTTCCTTCCTTAGCAATGGTTCCTCTTGACCACAAAATGGGTCCAAGCCTTTTCAGTCTCAATAAATTTCTGTTCCATTCCAACGTTTAGGGGTTTCAGCTTTCATAGTTATACCCCTACATGTCTTTAAAGTTCATTGTGCTCAGGGGTCTCTGACCCCTGCCTAAATCAGTTCTGGGTGTCTCCCTCTCAGTGTCACTTTTCTCCCTTTGATACTGGGGGTCTGTATCACGCAGCAGGAGATGGGTCAATTGTTTTATAGCAGCAACCTAGGCCTCATCACCTCCTGGGGCTTCTCCTCACCTACTCTCCAGATGCAGGTTAGCCTGGTGCCATCTCAACTCCTCTCTTGGGTCAAGACCTCCCCCAGCTCCTCTCAGATCCAGACAGTCAATCCACATTCAGCAGAGACACACAGAAATGCTTAAACCACAAAACTCAGCCACTTTCTAAAAGAGTGGTTTCTGAACACACAGTGACAAAACCACTTTCATAGAAAGATGTGTTATGACACTGTGAGTTCATACATACTAAACGTCACCTCTCCATTATAAGCTTATAGGAAACTAGGCTAACAAAACACAATACCCAGCCACCCCCATTCTGTCCTATGGGCAGAATGGTCTTTCACCAGTGAAAACGAAATTGAGTGTTTTTCACTGTCAGGACATAACACACACCTCAGTATATGTCCTGCCTTTTACCTACACTGCACCCTGCCCAGGGGTTACCCGAAACATACCACAGGGGTGCCCAAAGTGTATGCAAAAAGAGAAAGTAAGGCCTGACAAGTGGTTGCACTTGTCAGGACAACATGCTAACTTAGCAAACTGATGCAGGCCCTACACTGCAGGCCTGAGTTCCCTTCTCTGCGCGCCTTTGCATTACTAGCCCTGGCGCACACAGTGCACATCACTAGGGACTTTACTTGTAAGGCAAACATACCAATCATGGCCAACCAATTACATTACACTTTACATAGGGAACACTTGCACTTTGACACTGATCAGCAGTGGCAAAGTACCCAAAGCATCTAAATTGGCAACTTTATGTCAGGAAAACAGTCTAGGGGAAAGCAAAAAGTGAAGGGAACTTTAGCCCAAAAGGCCAAGTCCTACACAACCCCCACCCAGCCAAAAGCTAGGGTAGACCAATCATTACCTTGATGGACTTCCCGGCTTCGGGCGATAGAACCAGGACGCAGGCCCTTTACCACCGGGACACCCGCCAGTGCTATCTGGAAGATTTAGGTGGAGGGGCCTCGCTATGGTTACCTATGCACATGCCTGTTCGGTTTTGTCGACCTGGTGTAGGTTTCCAAACACAGCTGGTTCTAGGTGGAAGACTCAGCTGGGGGGGGGGGGGGGGGCTCGCTGTGTTTACCTATGCCTAGTGCATGCCTGTTCGGTATTGTTGGCCTGGTGCAGGTATCCAAAGACAGCCAAGTGCTACCTGGAGGATTCAGGTAGGGTGGTCTCACTACGGTTACCTTGGTGCATGCCTGTTCGGTCTTGTCTGTTCGGTGATTGATTATAAAGACAGTCTTAGATTTGTGTGCAGAGCCTACGGCAAGAGAGCTTCACCACAAAGGGCTGTTTACACACCGGAAGCTGCTCTGTATACTGCACTCAGACTTCCCCGCCTCCTTTATACACAAGACTGCGCTAGGAATACAGCATAATCCTGTGTATTTGTGGGGTTTTTAGGTCTGCCTTATCAGCACATCTGTCTGTGTGAGCTACTGGTACCAATTCTTTAAACTAAACACAGTGGATTCTGGCTCCTACTAAAGGAGTAAATCCCTCTCACTGGATGCCAATGGCTGTTTGATGTAGCATTCCACCTCCAGTGGAGTGGGTGTCTTGAAATTCATGAAGGACTGTTTTACATCTTAACTGTACACTGAATTTCAATGCATTACATCCTTTATCTTACTGTACGAAAAGAATGTAATTGTATGTGGTAAGTGGCTTAACGCTGCCTTGTACATAAGGCAAGGCCCTTATCGCCACGGTAACGTCACAAAATGTGACTTTCCCGTGGCGATAGGGGCTTGTACATATGCCCCATTGTGTCTTAGCAAGGACATAGAGTGGCTTAAATCCCGCACATTGATTTCCATTGGTTGGCTTTCCGTGTCAATCACACTTGCCTGCTTCTTATTCCTGTCCCAGCTTGTCAGTCTTGTGTTTATCCTTCCCTTGGAGTATTGCCTCTTTATTGTCTCTTTGATTTGCTGCCATCTCTTTTTCCAGTGATTGCTTTTCAATCACTGCTTTTTTCTTTTGAGTCAATCACTCCATGAGAGTGCATGTGTTTTCCTCATGTATGTGTCTCCTACTGCACTTCGTGTTGCTCTCTGTCGCCTGTCTGCTTTTTCCCACCACCCCCCTCTTGCGCTGGCCTGTGTGATTCTCCCCATTGCTTCCACCACCCTACGTGTTGCTTTCTCCCAACCCCCGTGTTACATCCAAGTCCTGCCTTTCCTTCCCTGTTTTGCTTTTGCATCCCTTCCAACCCTCTCCCATTTCTTTCCTGTCCCTTCCCATGTTGCTTTGGCGCTCCCCCATGATCCCCATTTTGCTTCCGCTATGCCCCCACCCTCCCTGTGTTTCTTCTGTTCCCCTGCCTACCCGCTTACAAAAAAAAAGGTTTTGCACCTTTATTTACTTTGCAGTTACCAATCCAATATGGGCCGGTAACTGAATAGAAAAATAGACGCCTGTGTTATTTTCTAGTAGCGCGCATGAATGTTGCGCACATCTACAAAACGACACCAGCAGCTGCATAAAAAGCTTTTTTTTCTTTCTGTTTAAACTTTAGTTATGTTGCACAGCATTGGGAATGCTGTGCAGGGTGGCTGAAAACCATTGGCAAAGCCAATAGGTAGCAAAGGCTGGGCCTAATGAATTTGTCAATGCTTGTTTCATCACTCATGCAGCATTACTAATATGAAATGGTGCATACTGAATTTGCGTCAGACTTAGTTTGATGTTTGAACAGGTGAGAAAATTACACCTCTTCCTTTTGTTTTACATAAAAATGGAACAAAATCTGTTCAGCCTATATTTGCTCCTGTGCAAAAATCTTTATGCACTAAAGACCTGAGCAAACCTATCAACATTAAGCAAAAGAGGAGGAAAATAAAATGTGCTCTATTTTTGCACGAGCGCCAAGTTTATGTAAGCTGGCCCTTCGTCGTTTGCCTCCTGATTTTATTTAATAAAGAGAAAAATGGTTGAAAGTGGTTTACCAAGCGAATTTTAACAATAAATGTGTTCCATGAGATGATCATCAACAGCAGAACAATGCATGTATACTGCAAGTAAGGCATGAATCCTGGCAGGGCTGGATCAGCCATTCATACTTCTGAATTTAATAAATCAAGTGAAAATAAAGGAGGTTATATTTGCACCTATTCTTAAGCCAGAATACCTCTCAGTTTTTGTACTATGCTCTAGCAAATGGTGAATAAAGGTGCATTATTTTGCCAGGTGAGTGTTTGAAATGCTGATCCGGTGTAATGCAAGAAGGGATAGGCATAGGAAACTGTAATTTGAGTGGATGCTACTAAGGTCTGTGCAAAACCGGAGGTCAAAGATTTGCTCCCTGTATGTTATTGTAAGACCTGAGAGCCTTAAGGTGGTCTTCCCGTAAAACGTTTGCCTTCTCCCCTCCTGATTTGCTGAAATTTGTTTTGGCCAGCCTTAGGATTCTGTGCACTTTACCACTGCTAACCAGTGCTACAGTTTGTACTCACTCCTTAAAAAAGGGTAAAATTGGCGAACACCTCATTGGCACATTTAATTTACTAATAAGTCCCTATTAAAGTGGTACTACTTGTACCAAGGACCTGTAAATTAAATACGACTTGTGGGCCTGCAGCTTGGCTAGTAACCGCATTACCCCCACACCCGCAAAGGTCCATTCTAGGCGGAAATAGGGCACCCCTGGCACTCTGAACCTCAGATCACATCTGGACTGGAGAGAGGACCCAAGAAGGACTACCCTGCCGGCCCTTGCGCTTGGCAAGAGAGCCTGCACCAACCACTGGACTGCACCTGCTGCTCCTTTGGCTATCAAACAGAGGACTCTGCCTGTGGATCTTGGCTACGGAAAACTTGCTCCAGAGCCCCAGTCTGCAAAGGGGAACTCCAAAAGTCAGTCTAGCCCAAGCTGCCTCACTCATAGACTAAGGGACAACCCTGGAAGGCACCTGTCGACCGTACAGCATCCAGAGCATCTTTTCAGCATCCTCAGCATCGGTATTCCTCAGCAATAGGACCACTCCTTTTAAATCTATGGTGGTCTTTGCATAAAGTGTGAAACTTGTTTTGAGACTCCTTTTGTGACCAAGAAACTGTCCAAATACTCCTTACTGCCCCCTGACATTCCCCCCTGTTAGAATTGGCGGCCCAGTCTCTTTTGAACTTTTGAAACATTTCCAACTTTACGGTTACCAATGTTTGTTAGTGCTTTGAACTAAAAGGCTGAGATTCGCATTCTACTTAAAAAGGTATAACTTCGAAAAGCTCTGGTGGATTTGATTCTTTTCGGTGTCTAAAATGTTATGAAAATATAATCTACTTTTATAAATTGGTGTGGGATTTCTTTTGTGTTGTGTGACCTGCTTATGATGTTGCTTGGTACTTCTAAATGCTTTATTCTTGTTCATTTGTTTAAGCCTTGCTGCTCAAAGCAATAGCTACCCAGCGTTGAGCAAGAGGTTAACAAACGAGTCTGACTGGACCCAAGACACTTTTGGCGAATGTGTAACATGGTGAGGTCACGCAACCACACCATGTAATGCGCAACAAACCTCACAATAAGTGATAACTTTTGTTTGGCAACAGATAGAAATGTCATGTTTAGTCGCAAATGAATTGTAAATTAAAACCCTCCGTAATGGCAAAGTCAAATTTTAAGTCACAATTCTGAAAATCCACTTCTAGAAAGTTGGCAATTTCTTTTCATAACTATTTGGTGCCTGCAGCCTGTACCCTGGGTCACAAGAGCAGCTGTAGCTGGCAGGTTGCCTTTGAATATCCCTCCAAGACAGTGTAACAAAGGGGTACTAGGTCTTGGCATGATGAACCATCCTGCCAGGATTGGAGGGGTAGAGCTGTTCCCTGCCCCACATACACTTCAAAGGAGCTGTCTCAGCACACTCACAAAGAACTCCACACCAGGCTTTTGTCACCTCAGACATCTTGGGACCAGGGCAGGGAGGAAGGAAATTCCAAAACCATCTGGTGGCGGTATTGTGTGAAAATTCCAAATGTTGCAATTTATGAATTTGAGAACAGAGAAATTATTTAATTTTTGGCTCATTACTCCAATAGCGAAACTGCTTTGTCAAAACTTTTTTTGTGTTTTAGTTTTCTTTATGCCGCTTTTTTCATCAAACTAAGTGAGATGGCTTTGGGGGGTGTTCAATTGTTTTGCTGGGGAAAAAAAAGTCAAAGTGACTTTGTTTGCAGTAGAGTCATGCGCCACAGGAGGCCACCCTGATCGCCCTCCTCCTTCAATGAGACTGTCGATAACCAGTAAAAACCATGCTTCGGTGCACCGAGCTGGTGGGTGGATTTATAGCGCTTGTTCGGTGCCTTGTGGCTTTATTGGCATATAAAATTCTGTAATTCCAATCACTGTAAATCTGCACTGACACAATTAGGCTGCATCTGCGGGGGAAGGCGCGCGGGCCCTCTCCAGGGAAAGATAGCTCACAAGGTTATGCATCTGCTGTGTGCAGGCTGATGGGTACAAGGTTAAATCCTGGACGGGCCTACTGCGACATTTATCTCTAGGAGGCTGACAGTGTGACTGTGCACAGGCTCACGTACCAGTAGTAGTTCATTATAATGAGAGGGAAAACGCAGTTGAGCCCCCGGGGGGCGCTATACTAAAAGTAAGTCCATTTCTTGGGACCACCACCATCTATGGTGCCCTTCTTTCTCTTTATGTGCAGTACAGGCTCCTCTGTGTCAGCCCACTGTGTCATTTGACTCTTACATTTTCTATGTTGGTCATTATTGTAGATTTACAATTCATGACATTTTGGCTAACATAAAAATTAGTTCAACAAACCTATTCCCTACTTTATTCTTTCTCAGTCTGGGCGTTCGCCCCAATAGGCAGAGTTCAGGTTGTAGTAGCTTCTCCCTGACTTTCCTTGATTATTTCTACTATTGGTTCCCAGTACTGGACTATCGCCAGATATTCCCAGAACATGTGGTACAAACCCACTGGGGCGCGGTTGCATCTCCAACTTGCAGAATTGGAGTTTTCACATATGTTTGCTACTTTGTAAGGATTCAGAAATGTCTTGTGGAGATAGTTACATTTTTTTAGCTTTAGGTGTGTATTTCTCAATACACTGAGAATGTGTCAATACTAAGTCGAAGTCTGAGGTGTCTTTCCCCATATTTGCCACCCATTTCTTCCTTGGGTCTGCCAGTGGTTGTTTAAGACTATCCAGCGCTGCTCTGTGTGGGTGCATCACTGCCTTTTCACCCATTTCCAGTCTGATTTTGATAATATTTCTTGTGAGGGAGGGTTCTCTGTTGCCTTCTTTCTAAGGTGTCTGTATGACCGCAACTACTTTGCCTTACGTTAGGAATTGGCCATGTGGTGGTACCATCTCCTCCAGAAGGTCTTGGAAGAATGGTATGACACCACCTTCATATAGCTCTCCCACCTGATGCTCCGCAGCATCTCTCCGAGTTCTTAGTGCCGGTCTCCCTGCTGCTGAGTTTAGGCCTGAAAGGGCCTGGATCAGCTCTGGAGAATATACTGTTAGTGTTGGTGCCCATCTTGGGTACCTGTCCCAGCAGTGCTTAAGTACCTTCATTAGTGTCAGAAATGTATCCTTAGCAGCGCTCTTTTATATCATCAATGTAGTTACCCTGCCCCTGTCAGAATATAGAGCAAGGTACTTGGCTTCCACGGAAGGCGGTTCAGTTTGCCATTTAGCTAGCCATTTTGGTTGGTGTGCTATGTAGTAAACCTCAAAATCCAGTACCCCCACTCCGCTTTCATTGGCGAATTGTTGTAATTTGGGGGTGCCACCCTGAAGCGCTGCCCTGCAAAAGTAAATCCCTTAATGTAGAATTAAGTTCTTTGAACAAATTTGGAGCTAAGAACATATGTATATTTACAAAGTAAATTAATAAGTGCAGCAGTACTATTATTTTGGTAAGGGATACTCTACCCTGGATCAATGGGGGCAAGGGTTTCCAGAAGGTTCTAGGATCTTTTTTTGTCCCTAATGGCTCTACGGAGGTTGCCGTTATCACGGCCTAGTCTGTATAACAAATGTCGATGCCCAAGAGGGGAAATGTGTCCCCCACCCATCTGATATTATTCACATGATATCCTTGTTTTGCCTTGCTGTTTCTGAGCAGACAGGGTATACAGTCATGACTTAGTCCAACTGATGACTAACCCCAAGATGTTCCCAAATATGTTCAGTCCAGTAATGGTTGGGGCATGCCATTTGTTGCATCTCTTGAGGATAGCATTATGTCTTCAGCTTCAAATGATATTAAATGACGTGCCCCATTTAGACCTAAGCTCAGACCCTTGTTAAGCTTTTGTGTGAAGGCTGCAAGTGGCTCCCTTGCCAGGGCGAACACCAGAGCTGACCGGGGACTCCCCTGCCTCATCCAAAATGTGAATGTGCATGGCCATCAAATCAACTTTAACGAGAGATGGTGTATACCATATCAATGACTATCTTGCCCCGTGTCCAAAGAGTCATCATCTTGCAGAGAGAACAACGGGTTTTACAGTAAGGAATGACATCCTTTGGCTACTTAACCACATTTTAGATTGTGCTAGTCAGCCAGTATGGGTGGAGCCAGATGTTCACAACAACATCTTTGGCTGAGCCAATAGTAAGGGCATTTGAGGGATACGAAAGTAATTCTTCTCAGAAGTCTACAATCTTCAGTATTCATGGCATTGTGTTCAACATTGAGAATGGCATGCGTATAAGATTGCTAGTGAATCATGTACACCATGTTCTAACCTCCATTATGTTCTAGGGAAAAGGACGAATTTACAAGTTGAGAATGAAAACTTTTGAACCCTTTTTGGGATTTGTGAGTCAAATAGGCACTTCGTCACAGTGGTGGAGAGAGGGCATCCCAGCACTGTTTTCGGTCTGGCTTGACAGTACAGCTGTCTGCATCACCTGTTGTTACCAATTCTCTAAAATATTCATAGAAATGTCCTTAGATCTGCCCTGAGGAGTATTTCTCTTTCACCCCTTGCTATTAGCTGTTTGGTGTATCAATCCATCTCCGGAGGAATGCTTGCATTGCAATGCATGAGGAACTATTTTACTTCTCAAACATATACTGAATCATCATTCATGATTTTTTTGATCTCATATTGCATTGTACACAGAAAGTAGTCAATGTTTTTATGTTTGTTTTTCACTGTAGCAGTTTTTTTCAATGCTTTGGTCAGGACTCAAGGAGCAAGCCAGACCTACTGAATTTTCCTGTTGCTTGTTCCCTCCTAGGGTCCTGTTGTCCACATCATAATAATCAGCTAAAACCTCAACAATGATCATTAACCTTGAGGGGTGGAAAATGATTTCCCATCCTCAGAGGGCTTTAAAAGTGGAGTATTCCTGTCAAGACATTTGTCAATCATTGACAACTGCAAGTGTTTAAGATCGTCAATGAATCGCATACACTCTGTCTTTACCTCCATCATTGTCTCTGGCACGGGACAGATTTACAGTAGTAACATGCTCTTCCTTCCGAAGGATCTCTGCAAACTGAGCCCAAATGGGTCTCAGGGGACCCATGAAGCAAGCACAAGGAACTTCCTGGTATGATTAGATAAAAGGCCTCCAAACAGTAGGCAACAGCACCAAGAAGAATTTCTCACCGGCTGTCATTGATTATAGAACATGCGCATGTTGTACATCAGGAAGCACATAATGATCGCAGTAAGTAATGCAAATAACTGCCAGCTAACAGTAAATGACATAGTAACCAAGCACAAATTCAAAATAATTGGCATGTATCGCGCATTTTCTGGGGGGCGATTGACGACTCACGCTTCACAAAGACGCTTCCTTATTTTAAGTCTGTCATCTTTTTTAATATCACTCGATATCAACCGGGAGCAGGGGATACTGGTAAAAGTAATATAAAAAGAGATGAAAACTGCAAGTCAAATACGCCCTCCCGCTTTCATAATCTCTTTGGCATTTAAAAGGCCGGGGAGTGCAATATAATGAGTTGACGTGTGTGTGTAATGACAGCGGACGCCTCTTAAGAAAACTCTGAAGGATTGATTTTGGGACCTGGCTAAATCCCTAGCAAATGCACACCGAAGAAATAAAGAGAGTTTGCAGCTTTAGGATTTGGAATTCACAAAGGTATTGTTCGCATTTAATTGTCTTCCCCTCTGACATAGGCCACGTCAATCCAATCTTATCCTAGCTTACCTTATCTTATCTTAACCTTATCTTATCTTATCACATCTTTATCTTATCACATCTTATCTTATAACGTCTTATCTTAGCTTATCTTATCGTATTCGTATTCTGTACGATACGCCATTAGTATAACCTCGAAGAGCTATTAGTCATCCAGGTGCTATGCACACGTTTCCATGGTCTCCCTTGAACGGTAAATCCTGATCCACCCTGCACTGATATGTGTTAATTCTAGTCCATCTGTAGATTAAATGCATGCTCGAATATATTTTAACTCTGCACCACACAGTATTGGTACTGAATTGACAGTTCACAATTGCTAGAGTGTTTCAAAAAAATTGATTAATTTGTTCACAATAAAGCGTAAATGACTAAAAGTTTTTTTTTACACCAAGTAAATGTATCGGAAAAGAAATTGTCTTATTTCCTTCTTTTTCCTCCACAGTAGGCAAAATGTCTGCTCTTTTGTCTCAGTTGTCTCCTTCGCTAATAATGAGAGGAGGGAGGCAATCACATCTGAAGGTCTTATGCTGGTGAAACCTTATGAGGCGTTAGCGGAGAAGCACAGTCGGGTGCTGGCAAATTAAGAAATAGTGGGAAAAGGTGAGGAAAGGATTATCAAACACTGCTGTATCAAACAAGGGTTAGTCCCTGCACCCCCATCCCCGAAGAGGGATATTGACAACCTAGCAGGAATCAGAGATGGACCCATAAGATATTGGAAGGACAGCAGCCCAAAGTCATATGAGGGGCACTGAAAGCACATAAGCATACACAGTGCAACAGGAGTGAAGAAGAAAGAATGTATGGGAATATTAACAATTTGGCTTCTGGGTCTGGCTTGACAACCAGCTTTCTCTAAGCCCTATTGTTACAATTTCTTTAACATATACATACTATGTGTATTGAATGTGCCCCACAGGAGTAATATCCTTTCATCTCTTGCCATTGGCTTTTTTGTATATCATTCCACCCTACACCACCCCATGGAGTGTTTGCATTACAATGCATGAGGGACTATTTTACTTCTCTCAAGTACACTGACTGATCATGCTCTAAATTCTTCATGTCATAGATGTGCTATATAAGAAATCAAAAGTTTTCTGTTTTGCTTTTCACTGCAGCAGGCCTTTAGAAAATATTTTAGTCAAGACTCAAACCGCGAACCAAATCTATTAACTTTGCTCGAGCTTGTTTATATAGTGCTTTGCACAACACTTATACCATTTCTAAGCACTTTAAATAACAAGTGCTGTTATTATCCAATGTAATGGCACTCAGCTTGCTGACTTGGGAGCTCTGAACTGGTCTTGCTAGCGTTGGAACTTGTGACCCACAGATCATAGCACGTGTCAGCGATGAGAATTGAACTCAGTTCAAACATTTGTCGACTTGGACATTTAAATACCCCAAGCACCCCAAGAGGAGAGGGGGGCAGCTTTCATGAATTTATTGGAGGAGTCACATCTGAGGAATCTGAGAAATGCAAGCCAATATTTTGCATGGAAAGACCAGCCAATGCATTGAAAAACTCCCACTGCAGATGGGCGGAGGTACAAAGGATATCAGAATGCAAGGTGGCATGACCTAGACACAGAGAAACTTTAGTGGTGGGCAAGTGAAGGGGAGGGGCAGCCCATTATGAGCCTTGGCAGGCAATAGGCAGACTGGCACCACTTCCTCATCCTGGGTGTGGAGCAGCCTATAGTTGCTATAATGTGCCAACGCTTCCGCCAGTCAACTAATAGAGCACAGAGCCTTACGTGGCATTACAACAATCTGCACCGACCGCAGAGGCCTAGAGTGTGAATAAAATATGTATTCACCCAGATCTGTTTTTTTGCATCAAGGTTTTTTCCTTATTACTCTATAAGCAGTGTGTGAAGAGCAGAGTTTGCATGAATGCATAATGCAACATATCCTCATGATTGCTAAGGGCCCAACAAAGGTACTCTGTTATTAAAATCTTGTAACAAAGTTAGGGAGTTTCCAAAAAAACACACAATAAACTAGCAAACACTAGCCGGTGACATCTGATGTAATCTGCAGGCCATAAGATAACTCTACAGCTAGAAAATGGAAATGAGAGTTATTTACAAGGTTCCAGTTAGCCTACAAGTCACGGTCAACCAACACTGGACACGCCTGCTCTAGATGGACGGCGCCAAACATGACCAGTCTACCCAATGCTCAATGAGGATGTAGTAGGAGGAAACGGCGGTGTGATTGGTGAATCAGAGTGGACTCCTTGTCTTCATTGCTTAGAGCAGGATCCCACCCACCTGCCTTTGTACAGAACCTGGAGACATGGCCTATCAGAGAGGAGACCCCTGGAAACTGAGACCCTACAGCCAGTCCACCTTAAAGGGGCCAACCAGTGTGCGGGAAAAAGGATTATATTTGCCCATTCGTGTATCTCCAACAATCACCATTAATAGGTCTTCTAGAGTATTTTTTTGATGATGTCACCGTGGGTGCGTAGATTTACTGTGACATCCTTCACTGGAAATCCCACTAAATATATGTGACTGTCAGGGCAGAGACTTCCAAAATAGGCTGGGGCGGTGTTTCGCTTCAGTCACAAGCTGCACAGCGTAAATGACTTTAATCAAAACTGTAGTTCCTTTTTTTCTTCATGTAATTCATTTTTATTCCATGTTCTTCAAACTTTCCCAATTCATAAGGGAGGTAGCTTAATTCCAAGCTTCAAATGATGCATACATGCCCATCCAGGCTTTATCATACAGCACGATGGAATCAACAATATATCCTGGTTACTTGTGCAACTATAGACCAGCGCATTTCAGGCTGGAAGCCCTTCTTCAGGGGTAACTGCAATTTTTAAACAGGCCCGTTGGCATTTAAGGGACGAGATCCAACTTAAAGCTTAAAATATACAATACAGTACCTAAGTGTGCAAAAACATACCTCTCTTTACCTAAATGTGCCGTGAATTACATGCAAATCTAGCCAAAAACATTACTGTAACCCATCATCATATATGTAACTACCCCAAAATATGCACAAAAATGTGCATGCTGTTACTCTGCAAACTCATCAACAACAGTGTCACCTGCCAAACTCGAAAGAAAATTCCAAACTCATTTTAAATTTTGGAGAGATGTCAGGGAGCATGAAGGTTTGGCCGGCCTGAGACCACCGGCCAACCCGTCATGCGCACTGACAGCAGAGCCCACCACTCCTCCTCCTCTGCTGCGGTGCTGTGGTCCCGCCCTCACGACTCAACCACAGGACAAAAAATGAATTGATCTACATTTAGGTAATTTTGTTTTTCATTTGCCTCTGTGGGCAGGGGGTTGACGTTCCTCCGCTATAGCAGAGAAGCTGATGCTGGAAACTTAGGAGCATATTTACAAGCTCCTTGCACCACCTCAGCATCACTATTTTTGACGCTCCAGTTGCGCACAGTGCAGACTCATATCTACAAGGCCACCCAAAGCCACTCTGCGTCGCTTTTCATGACCTTGTTGATATGGAGTAAGACGAAGCAACGCAAGTCGCTGTCTTGCCTTACTCTGCGTGAAAGACGCGTTCCGCAGGTGTTGCTGTGGGTGTTCCTACCCAACAGCCATGGAATATGACGCTGCCCCAGATTTTCAATGTCAGGTAAACTTGGCGCAACGCCAAAACCGCGGAACGCCAAAACCTTGCACCTCCTAGAACAGGCGTAATAGGGAGAAATGTTTACATTTCTCCTTCTTTTTTCCTCTTTTCGCATGTGCTGCATTCTGCAGCATTCAAAGAAAGAGGAAAACACCTCTCCTGACTGTTTTGGGGCAGGAAGGTGTCCCTTCCTGCACAAAAACAATTGTGCAACAGAGAAACCCAGGCGCCTGCGTTGGCGCACGGCTGCAACATGTGTGCTGGCTAAAAGGTCGGGAATGCACCATATCTTGTATATACAACGCATCCCTGTCCTTTTGAATTGGCGCAGGGCAGCGCAGCAAAATGATTAGCGATGCTGCCCAATGCCAACTCCTTTTAATGATGCCTCTTAGTTACGAGAACTGTGCAGTGTGTCTTCACACGTGCTGAAAGTACATATAACATGGCGAGGGTTTTTAGAAAAACAACGGGGAATCTCTGCCTTTGAAATTTGCAGTTATTATTGTATATAACAATGGTGTACTTAATTTGTCATAAACGGGTGGGAAAAGTGATATAGCTGTTAAGATACCTTTGCTCAGGTAGGTTGAGTTTAGAAGGAGGTAGTAATTGCCCTTGAATTTTCCAATCGCTTTAACCCCTTCCATGCCCATGACGGAACGGTTCCGTCATGAGCATCGGTTGAGCTGTGCTCATGACGGAACCGTTCCGTCATGGCCCCGCCCGCGCTCGAACCCTTCAGCACCGCGGGGGAATCCGCGCAGCGCTGAAGGGGTTAATAAAAAATAATGTATGTAATCAGTTATTAGAACATTGGAATGTTGGTAGCTCCATTGAAAACAATGGAGTGCTCCGGGCTTATAATGGCTGGTATAAGCTCGGAGCTCCAACATTCCAATGTTTCTTTGTTCACAGCTCTGGCTGTGAACAACGGCTTCAGGGAGCCTGAGGGGATTTGAATCCCCTCGCGCTCCCTGAAGGCTTTGTTTTATTTGTTAGAACATTCTGCCCTCTAGTGGCAGAATGTTCTAATAGCCTTATAGCCCTTCGTAGCAGGGCTATACCGGCTATTAAAGTCCCGCTGCTTTGTTAAAGTCCCTCGCCTTCTGCTCGGGCCTTTAACGATGCAGCAGGCCTTTAATAGCCGGTATAGGGATATAAGGCTATATTAGATTACACCTACGTTTTTTTTTGGGGGGGGGGTTTGTTGCAGTTTTATATAGCGCGAACTCTACCCACAGGTATTGGAGTGCTTTACATGAGTACCAGTTAGTTACGTTACACAAGGAAACGCACATTCATTTTTGGTAGGCACGGGGAGATTGAGTCATTTGCCCAGAATCACAGGATGTTGAGCAGACGCCGAGACTCGAATATGGTTCCCCAGCACCAAAGTCGGCAGCTCTGACCGTTCGAATTGGGACCATCCTTTCATTTGTGGAGCCTGGGGACAAGGGTTCGCTTACTGCCTTTCTCTTTAGATCTATTTGCGTGATCTTGCCTGAGCAACCAATCTCTCTCTGCACATGTTCCCTTCAGGCAAAATTTGTAGCGGTTAAACACAGGCTGCTGAGCAAGCATTAAGCGCTGTACAAAAAGCGTCACTCTTATGTCGTTGATGCCTTTTGAAACATTGGTCCTCAAAGAAAGTAGACAACAATCCTGGCGCACTCGTGAGCGTATCCGTGTGAGCCGGTGCACACTTGCGGGGGCTTCCCTGAAAAGTCCCCCTCCGTGATGTTCTGTGATTATTACACGCCAGGCGTGTTTAGCATAAGTGTACCGGTTTAATCCCCCGGCTGCTGAGTAAGCGTTTGGCGCGCTGGATTGCAGACTTTGCAGATAATACGGTTTGTTCTGCATTCCGGTAGCTTGATAATAAAGGCGACGCCGGCGCCGACGCCATTCCAGCCTCTCTCGGACCCAATTTAATCATAGCAGCCTGCGGGGTCCGGCTGAGTGCGCAGCGCCGAGCTTACGCCAAGGTGGCCGCTGCTGAAAGAGTCTTTCCTTTCTTTCCACAGACAGAACCATGAATAAACTGGACAACCAGCCGAGGCAGATGATACCATGAAGAGAAGTCCACAGGCCCTCTGCTGCCGACTGTTGAGTAAGTGCTCCTTTCCTACATCCGGGTATTATCTGTTGTTGTTTAATGATAGCCTGCAGTGCTTTAAATGGACCGGTACTGACCGGTACTGAGTACCGGCACGTTTTTATTTTGAGGGGTAGAGTACCTGCACTCAAGAAAACGTAATACTTTTAATTGGAGAGTACTGGCACTTCTCAGAAACAAGCATACCTGCATTTCTATTTCTCCATCACAAGCACTGGCGACAGGCTGTCTCTGTGTGGGAGGGCCTTGGCATTTTATAAATAAATAATACATTAAAGATGGGGCCTGCCCACTAAGGCATTTTGGAGTATGTATTTTAATACTGCTGCAGTACTCTTGCGTACTCTTCCCTGCTTTTGTGAAAGCTTCTAGAATTGCACTAAAACTGACGTGTTCATGGAATATTCATATGTTAGTACTACAAGTTGAAAGGACGCGCCCTCTTTGCACTTTTACTAACAAAGAGTTCCACTGAGGAGCCGTTCACAAAGGCCCCGCCTGTAAGGGCACATTAAGGAACACCAGTTACACTCCTTCCTTTATTCATAAATGTTTTTGTGACTCAACCCCATACCCCTAAAATATACATATGTGTGATTTTTGGTCCTTGTAAAGCGTGAAACTAGTTGTAAATAACGGAGCCTTGAAGATGGGCATGTGAGGGAGGCAGATACAAGAAACCGCAGTGAGTAGGGTGGGAGAGTCGTGTTCCCTAAAGAGATGTGTTTTTAGCTGCTTCCTGAACTGCAGGAGGGCTGGGGCAGGTCTGCTGTTCCAGATTCTGGGTGCCCAGATGGAGAAGGCCTGTCTTCTGTTTTTTTCTCCATATTTCATGTTTATGACTAGTTTGTTTCCATGGTTTCTGTTTCGTATTTTGTACCTTAAATGGTGGCACGTGTTAGTGTGGCATGTCGCTCCTGCTTTTGATGAACATGTTAGTAAGTGCCATGCTAGTATACATTTTTTGGCTTTCAATATCATTTTTGGAAGAATTGTGGTACCATGAATTAAGACTCCTGGCGCGGTAGCCAGATGACTCTATGTCACCATGGGCACACTTGTCTAAAAATTGTAAAACCATTATTTTCAGGTGTGTAAGTACAATTGGTTTTGTGGACGTGGACCGGGAATGGGCCTCCTATATATACTGTAGGTTGTGAAGGAAAATCCCATGATTAGGAAATGGTGTCCCTCATGACACAGTCATCTAGTAAGTTTGAGACTCAGTTGGGTAGTTCAATGTTTAATTGACTTTGATATCTATATAACAAAATAAGCAAATTCCATTTGAAAGTAAAACAGCGAGAAATGTTATTTACAAGGAGAGTGTTGGCCTGAATATTCCATTGAATTACATGCTTTCCACATTAAGGTTTTTTGTGGCTCATATTTCGCCCACATGTGAGTTGTGTATGGGCATTTTCAAGGCATAAAAAACGTATTTCATAACATCTGAGTTCGAAAGATTGTAAACTGTAGACCGTTTCCATTTTGGTCTGGTGAATAAACGCAGTCCAATGTGATCTGTAAACACCATCCATCCAAAATGAAAGTTGTGGCTTATTTACAGGCAAGTGCATAGGATCTTAACCCCTTACAGGTCCGTCCTACGAAATGTGGAACGCTTGATCTACCATGTTCAAATGTTGGGATTTGCTTTTTTTTACCCCTACCAAATGCATAAGATGGTTAGAGGATACTTCAATATGCAATCCTGGGAGGGGTGTCCAACATTGGTCCTCAAGAGAATGTTAGAAATGCAGGATATAGCCATGACATACATTTACATTGTATGAATCTCATTAGCAATTATTTACAAATCCGGCATGGGTCTGTCCCTTATCGATCACCCGCATTACTTTATAGAAACTGAATGGCAGTGGCTGCTGTCAGGAAACAGGGGTTGCGGGGCTGGGAGGACAAAAAAATAAAAAAACACTTACCTTCTGCCGGCCTCTGTCTTTTCGCGACGACCTTCTCCCCAGCTTCGGTTGCAGAAGCAGGAAGCACGCAGGATCCCTCCCCTAAGCCAATCACAACACTGCAATGGTTTGAGAGCTGTGGTTCGGCACTCAGACGGGGACAGGGAGTCTGGACACGTTCCCCACCAGACTGTGTAATGTAGTCTGGTGGGGAACATGCAGAGTGCGCATGACTGTTCAGCGACCTAAGACGGCTGGCCAAGCAGTCATGCGCACTTTGTGTCACCACTCCTCCCCCTGTGATCGCAGCCCCGCCCGCTCTAACCTAGCCCTGTTGTGAAAAATAAAGGTTATTATCATTGTATTTTTCCTTTCTCCTGCTCTGAGAGCAGTGGGGTGATGCTCCTCCACCTTAGCGGAGAAGCCGCCCCTGCTGAATGGGGGTTACGTTTTTAGTCTTTAAATGGAACTAAACCCCTTGAATCTGTAAGCACTATTAGTGGTGACGGCCAACTGCACTCGTTTTACATTTTACAGGAGTCCACCAGAATAGGTGTTCTTTAGGGTCTCTCCAAAGCTCACAGTGTTTTCAGTCCTTTGCCCAGATCGCCTCGGGAGAGCAGTGCAAACTTTAGGACTTACAGGCAAATAGTTTTCCTCCATGTGGATAAAGAAAATTTGCACGTCATAAAAATACTGAGCCTACATGATTGGCCCCTCTCCCAGAATTCTGGTGAATTAGAAAGAAGCAGCTGTAGGAATGATGATCACAAGGCAAGGTCCACCGTAATATTGGAGTTTATATTTTCTTAATGATGTTAGTAGAATTAAAAGGGAGATTTACGAGATTACATTTTTCCTAGGTTTTTTTTAGGTTTGTCCTTGCGCCAAAGCTCTTGGCAGCCTCTGTTTAAAATAAAAGCATAGAAAAAATATATACATATATGTACATGCAGACACATTTTTTCGGCTATTTTAATCCATTTGCCTCCGCCCACCACTGCACACAACATGGGACAATGGATCGGTCCATTCCAGCCACTGGCTCTCTTCACTGTTAGTGACAGCATTTTGCTTGTGTACTTGTGGACTTATGCCACACACATTATCTATGCCATTGTCTGGGCTGGTTGGCCAGTCTCTGCATTGCTTTCTGCTTTAAATTCATGTTTTTCTAATGTCTTTTTGCAGTGGCCTTTTTTTACTTCTTTTTGTTGCAAACATATGCACTCCACTTTTAGTCAGAGGCATTTCTATTTTTTATTGCTTTGACACTTTCAATATCTATTCCATATGTCTGCAAAAAATAAATAAAAGGAAAATCACTAGCTTGCCAAAACCAGACCTATTGGCTTTGCCAGAGTTTGTTTTCGTCATGGACTTGTGAATAGGGCCAATAAAGCCCTGCTGGATGGTAGCTGTTAGTGCTGAGTATTGCAAGCAAAAGGCCAAGCACAGGAATGTGTGGCCGTGGCTGTTGTCTTTTATTTTCAGTCAAAAGTGCTTTTCTGACTTTTTAATACACCTTGGTAGCTCTACCCTCTACATAGTCATGTTGTTTCATTGGTTGTTTTTACTTAGCACTGTGGTAAACAGGAGATTGCTTCATAGCGCTTGAAAATGCACAAAAAGCACAACAATGAAAAGCTCTTATCACATGCCACCTGGGTAAAATAGTATTGTTTTTTGACATCAGCACTGATAAAATTATGTGTCATAGTTGTTATCAATATATGATCATTGTGATTAAGTCCCTTTGCACGTATTAATGTTTTTGTCACACTCTTATGTCATTTGCATACTCTGAAAACGATGGGCCCGATTCACAAAAGTAATCTGAGACGAAATCCTAATTTTACGACTTTTGGTATTCACAAAGGGCATTTAGGAGTAGTAAAGTTAGGATTTTGTCTCAGCTAAACTTAAGTTTTACTTAAGTTACACTTAAGACCAAAACTTAAGTTTAACTGAGACAAAATCCTAACTTTACTATTCCTAAATGACCTTTGTGAATACCGAAAGTCGTAAAGTTAGGATTTTGTCTCAGATTACTTTTGTTAATTGGGCCCGATGCCCCTGTTCTGGAGCAGGATTTAGGGGTAACTTGGGCTTAGCAGTTTGCTGCTTGCTTATGTTGTCGCACGCGAACCCTGTGGCCTGGATAGTCTGACAACCACTGTTTACAATCAGTCCAAAAAGTATCCTTAACTCTCGATATGTGAAGTAGCTGATTGTACCCGTGATACAACAATCTGAATTAAGACGTTACAGCTTTGAGGTTTCAGTGAATCTTGCTGAAAGAATTTGCAGCTGTGGGTCTTCAGGGTCAAAAGGTCTTGTGATGTCACTTCTTGTCATGGCATCGAGGGATGTATGACGTTACAACGCACACTTTTACAACGCATGCACTTACAACGCATTTTTTACAACGCAAAATCCATTACAACGCACTACACTTACAACGCATGACACTACAACGCATTTTTAAAAACTACCTTTACAACGCATACCATTGCAATGCATAATATAAAATTGCATTTAAGGTAAGTATTAGATAGTATAGGGGTAAAAATTACTATTCTAACTCCAGGGGGTGCAACAGTAGGGTAAGTGTTGGATAGTATAGGGGTAAAAATTACTATTCTAACTCCAGGGGGTGCAACAGTAGGGTAAGTGTTGGATAGTATAGGGGTAAAATTACTATTCAAACTCCAGGGGGTGCAACAGTAGGGTAAGTGTTGGATAGTATAGGGGTAAAAATTGCTATTCTAACTCCAGGGGGTGCAACAGTAGGGTAAGTGTTGGATAGTATAGGGGTAAAAATTGCTATTCTAACTCCAGGGGGTGCAACAGTAGGGTAAGTGTTGGATAGTATAGGGGTAAAAATTGCTATTCTAACTCCAGGGGGTGCAACAGTAGGGTAAGTGTTGGAAAGTATAGGGGTAAAAATTACTATTCTAACTCCAGGGGGTGCAACAGTAGGGTAAGTGTTGGATAGTATAGGGGTAAAAATTACTATTCTAACTCCAGGGGGTGCAACAGTAGGGTAAGTGTTGGATAGTATAGGGGTAAAAATTACTATTCTAACTCCAGGGGGTGCAACAGTAGGGTAAGTGTTGGATAGTATAGGGGTAAAAATTACTATTCTATCTCCAGGGGGTGCAACAGTAGGGTAAGTGTTGGATAGTATAGGGGTAAAAATTACTATTCTAACTCCAGGGGGTGCAACAGTAGGGTAAGTGTTGGATAGTGTAGTGTAATATTATGCGTTGTAATGGTAGGCGTTGTAATGGAATGCGTTGTAAAGGTAGTTTTTAAAAATGCGTTGTAGTGTCATGCGTTGGAAGTGTAGTGTGTTGTAATGGATTTTGCGTTGTAAAAAATGCGTTGTAAGTGTAGTGCGTTGTAAAAGTTGCGTTGTAAAGGTTGTTCCCCGGCATCGAGGGATCGAACTAGCCTAGTGTGCCGCCAGAGCTAACCGATTGATTTCGATGACATCACGGCGATGGCCATGCATGAAGGTCAATTCACCAGAATACCCAGGAAATCAGAAGTGGCATGATACACCCTTTGGCCCCAAGGACTTCGAAGGGTTAACCCATTGTCTCATTCTTAGCCCCTCCTATTTACTGCTGCGGGGCCAGGAGAAGGGCAATGGAAGCCACATAAAGTTAACAGGGCTTTACTAGCCAGTGAACCTTCTTTTCTTCCTGCTGTCCTATGGAATTTATATTTCAGCAGACGGAATATCCGTCACCGTTGTGACGGAGTAACCCATCTGCCGAGATCTAAATCAGGCCCTAAATCAATTTAACAAAAAAAATCAGGAAAACCCCAAATATGCTCCCATTTAAGAATTAAAGACATACCTTTTTAAAGGACTCTACATCACCAGGCAGTAACAGTTCTAATCTGCACCCAGAGCCCAGCTACCGCCAAATCACTCCTTGACTGTGTGCTTGCCTATGCCACTGTAGAGTGCCCAACTGCCTTTTTGTCTGATTTGTGCTGCACAAATACTGCATCCATATAAACAATTCAAAGTATTTCAACAATAGGTCCTGCAGGCAGCCAGACTTAAAAACACAACAGCTCATGCAATAAATAGTCTCTCCAGTCTTGGGGAAGCTGCAAGGAAGCAAAAAACTTTGTTTAATTTTTGAGGGTTTTATATCGCCCTCCCTTGTGGTTTTAAGAATCCATTCAGGTACACTAACAACAGAAAACACCTGGTGCTCCCTGGCAGGGGTGGCTTTTCTGCGGCTCGCCAAACGCATTGCATTATCTTATAAATAGAAGAGGCGGCGGCGATGCTGCGTGCCTCGGTGGTTTGGCACGGGGGTTCAAGATTTCTTTGTTTCTATTTATCGTTTCTATTAGAACTCTCCTGTGTGCCTCTAGTCGTTGAGTTTTGAAGAGGTTTTTAGACAAGCTATTTGGAGCCCTGTCAATCATAGCTTATTTTTTTTTAATTTTGGTTTTTCTCAAATAAATGTTAATTGTTAATCAATAATTCACTGGTCTCCCCAAATGTTTTTAAAGAGACCAAGGGACTAAATATCAGTAGGCCAAAATCTGACACTGAGGTGTTCGGAATTTATCGAAAGCAATTCTTATTGCTAATTCCATGTTTCAGGAGAATAACATTCAGATTGTAGTGCCTGCTGCATGAAAATCTATCCATCTCAGTGAATACTGGGCCTTGTCCCCGTGTTAAATTCCAGCAGGTTTGACCGACTGGAACATTATTACACCTGGGGACGTATTACAGAAAGGGCCCCGGAGGTGCAACTGGCACGTTCGCCCGCTTTGTGCACACTCCGGGCTCTTTGGCATTACAGAAGGGGCTGCAGATGCTTGTGCGCCCCCTTCCGTAATACTGATAGCACTATCTCAAGAGGGCATTCCCTCATTTGCATCGTGACGTGGCCCCATGCAAAACAGGGAATATATTTGCTTCTGCGCCCACAATATTTCATGGACGAGGGCGCAAGGGTAAGTTAGATGTCAGGAGGTGCACTGAATGTGTGCCACAAATAGGTGGCTTACTGTCTGTGTGCTCCTTGATGACAGCCTTCTGGAGGGAGTTAAAGGGGGTCACATGGAACCCCCAGACATCCTCTTGCAGGCGGGTGCAGTCACTCACTTTACCTACCTGCAAGGGGAACTCTAGTCCCTCCTTAAAGTGAAGGCGTGTTGCCGCCTGCACAGTGAAACATAGATTGGGGCCTTGAAGCAGCCGCTCCGTATTTCACCTGAATGCGCTGCCCCCAGGGCAGCGCACATTTGTGGCTGCCCTGAAGGCAGAGCATTCTCTGTAATAGGGTGCACCATCCCTGCTTGCGCAAGGCATATCGATTTAAAGGTGCATGGCGCAAACAGGGCCCTGGTAATTATGAGGTGGGATAAACATCACACCACTTGTACTGGCACTCCCGCACACAGTTCAATCAATCAATCAAACATTTATAGAGCACCGCAAATCACCCATGAGGGTCTCGAGGTGCTGGAGCTGTTTGCTGCTGCATGGAGGTTTGATCACTCAAACATCCAGGTCTTTAATTCTCTGCTGAATTGCTGGAGCTCCGGTGCGGTTCTGAGGTGCAGGTGGAGGTGTTTGCAGAGGGATCGCAATTTAACGGGGCACTTGCAGTCGGGCCCTAAAGCAATAACAGAAAAGACTGCACAGGAGGATGACTGGTCATATCATATCTCCATAGAGATGCATTTTATGCAGATATTAGGCTCAGATGGCTGCAGTTTACCTGGCTGTTTGAAGACAGGGAAAAATCTCAGATGAAACATTTTTTGATGTGGTTTAGATTAAGCCACGTTAGTACTTTATGGTTGATGAGGCCATAGGATATGTAGGTTTGGGGAATGAGGCCACAGCCCACATTCTATTTTAATGTATAGCACTTTATTCTTTAGACAGAGTGCAAATGTTCCTCGTCTGGGTACCTTCCTGCCCGCAGCTGTGGCGTATAGCTTGCTGGTGGACCCACATGGATTGGATGTTATTTTTACTTTGTGAATTGTCTTAATTGTCACTGTGTATTGCATGATAGCGTCAGGTTGCAACAAACACCTGCACATTACAGAAGTGGTCCTAGAAGGCGGGCCTTTTCTGAGGGTTAAGAGAGCAGAGTCCAGTTAGAGACGGGAGGAGGGGTGCCTGGGCATCAGGGGCGGCGTGTTATATTATATCATGTTACTTTACATTATGCTTTGCCGTCCTGCGCTATGATCTGATTTTCCCTCCTATATATTACTATTGAGCCGGTGGCCTCACGCTTTGTGAGTGAGAGTTGCAAGCTGTGTTCCAGTATCAGAGGAGTGAATGATGGGAAGTCAGTCTTAAGGCACAAGTTTGCAGGTTTAAAATATCGCTGGTTTTCTGCAGCTTTCTAGCTGTCGGCAGGGTTTCCTGTGTGGGCAGTGAGAGTGAGTTCCATAAGTAAAGTACTGCTACTCACTCACAGGTCTGCCTGATTGTAGGTCTCCAATCAGTAGTTGTAACACACTCAGAACAGTTTAGGTCTGGTTTTTGAGAGTGCAGCTGTTAAACTACCTAATGCCAACAATATACAAAGAGTGGGTTTTAGGTCTGCCCCCTTCGATCATTAGCATTCTTCAATCACCCTTCTTCAGCCATTGACATCAGACTTTGTCACCCTTGTCTTGACACAGTATTCATTTCTCACCTAATCTTATTGGCTGTTTGGATCTAACCTTCCGCCTCCACCCCAGTGTTTGCATTGAACTGCTTGGGTGGCTACTTTACAACAGTAGCCTACATCTCTTCCTGCTGGCTCCCGCCTGTGTATCTCACTCTAATGTGCTAATATTGCATGCATTTTCACAATCACCCAAGGCCTATTGGCTTTGGAAGTGCTTGTTTGTTGTGGCTTTAATTCAGCTAAATTTGTTTTTTGACCAGAGAAAAACTGGTGTTTTTCCTATGTAGTAATAATCTAATAGTGTCCTGTTGTTAATGCAGAGATGGCTTCTTCATGCTTTTTACTGGGAGAGGGTGAAATTGACAGCTCTGGGGGATGTCTTCCCAGCATCTCAATGGGCATGTTTTGAATTTATAAATCTTGGCATATTCATTTAGCTTGCTTGCTTGTCATACAGTCCCCAAACTGCATTGAGTGCTCTAGGGCACGTTGTCATTCTTGTACGGTCGTATGAAGGAACTACGCATGCCTTTACCACGCATGCCTTTACACCGTGGGCAATACAACAAACGTGTAGTTACTGTGCATCACATTGCCATGCAAGTTGTTACAACGACTTGCCTTAGGGAAGCGCTGGACTTTGGCATAGTATAAGTTACTATTCCAACTCCAGTCTGTGCAACAGTAGGGAAAGTGTTGGACTTAAAATCAAACACCAGTCCAACAACGCGTTCTCTAAAGCAAGCCATTGTAATGATTTGCATGGTAAAGGAACGCGTGGTAGCGGCGCGTTCGTTATAGTGCTCACGTTGTAAAGGCACTTCGTTGTTCCGGCTGGTTGGTAAAGGCTGTTTCCCTTCTTATCCACAACTTGTCTCAAAATAAACCATGTAGATTCCTGCTTTCTTCAGCTCCTCTGAATCATCTCCTATAATCTCTTTCTACCTGACACTCTCCCTCCTTAGATGCCTCCATCTTTATGACTCCTTTGTCACCAATGCGGCTGTGGTGGCCAGGTACCAGCTTTTAAATATCAGAAACATTTGCAGACTCCTCCCTTTTAACATAGCTAAGTTCCCCATAAACTCACATATCAGGTACTGATTAGAGTACTGCAACAGGCACACAAAGTATGACTTCTTGCCCATAGACAGTCATCTGGGCAATTCCAAAAGCATTTGTGAGTTCAGGAAGTAGTACTACATGTGCATACTTTTACGTACTCTCCCATGTCTTTGTGAATTTCCCTGGAACCGTCCAACTCCATATTAGTAAAAGTGCAAAAAAGTCCATTCTATTTACACTAGTTGTATATAAATATTCCTTGAATGAACCCAGAATATATCCCTTTTAGATGTTTAGGAGTCAATCCACAATGGCATGTAAGGGTACGTAAAAGAGTACTCCAGGACTGCTACTTAATGTACTCCAAAATGCCTTTGTGAATAGGACCCATCATCTTTGCCACTTGTGTACTCATTTCTTGCTCCCGCTGACGTTTCCTCCCCCCCCCCCCCCCCCGATCACCGTGTTGAGGCCAGCGGGGTGTCAGCGTACAGTAGAGATCTATTTATGCTTGTCAATAAGGCATTCGGGGATATTCATGACATAAATGCCCTTTATATGGCCAAGAATCAAGATTCAGATTCACCCCCATTCAGTGCTTAATTTGAGCTGGTGATTTCCAGTGCTTGGCACGGGCATTGATTGCCAGAACCTGCACTTATGAAAGCTGCCACGTGGTCGCGCTGCTTGTGCACTTTAAAGATGAGAAGAAAAACTGTTATTTGTTAATCAATATACACTAAAACCAACTAATACCTGCCACCCAAGCCATTCTTAAATCTTTGGCGGCCTCAAACAGTCAAAATCGTCAACTTGCAGCAGTGCGATGGTTAGTAGTTGTGTAAGTACAGTGGCAATGTGCGGTGCAAACTTTATGACTGGAACATGCCCTTCTTTCAGACCTTAGGACCATTTAAGACTGCACCTAAGTCTCACCCCCCTTGAGATGGAGTCTCCGGGGTTTGCTTGAACCTGACGCTATCTCCAGCACTTAACTGGTGGCAGTGGGTGCATGTGGTGGGCATCCACACTCATCTTTGGGGACTCAGACCTATTTTTCATCATCAGAGTTTGACTCAGAGCAACAGAGAGAAATGTGAACAAGCATTGGCATAGCCAATAGGTCTCGCCTTTGGAACCTTATAAGTGTTTAGCCATGCAACAGTTGCATAACTAAACACTTATAAGGTCCCAAAAGCGAGACCTATTGGCTATGCCAAGGCTTGTTTTAACTGCTGCAATCTATTGAAGCCTCACGGAGAACATCAAAGCGGCCGTGCGGCCTCGAAAGTGATCGCGATCAAACATCAAAGCGGCCGCGCGGCCGTGTAGGTAATCGCGGTAAAGCGCGATGCGAGGCGCCCACGCACATGCACTGTAGCTCTAGGCTGGCCTTGTAGCACTTTTTGGAGCCCTCAAAAAATGTCTCGCCAGACCAGCGCATGCGCTGGGACAGGCGAGACCTAAAAAGGAACAAGGGAATGGGAAAATAATGATAGGAAAATTGTGACAAAGAAATAGAAAGACAGGATAGCATTCAGAAAGGGAGAAAACAGAGACGAAAAAGAACTCACTAGAGTGAGATAAGGAAAAAGGATGGGTATGGTGTGAAAAGAGGCACAAAGTGGACACAAAACTAGGCAGCCTTGATATTCTTTAACCCCAACATCTGACAATGCTGGCAGTAAGGTCCTAAGAAACACTTTGGAACTGCATTTATGTTTTTAAAATATATAAATTAACGTCTGTCTGTCTCCATCTTCCATTTAAACTTCTGTTTCAAATTCATATGCACAAATCCACAGTTTATTCTATTTCGAGGCACTGCAGGTGAGAGGTATTGCTATCCAACTACATGGTGCTCAATTTATCAACCTCGGAAGGATGAAAGACTGAATTGGCCGTGCTAGGATGTGAACTATTGAAATGAAAACCACACCAGATGTCAACAGCAAACATCCAACACATGAATTGACAGCTAGTGTTGCAGTTTTAGTGAACTTTGTGAGTCTTGGAAAGTGTGGTGCTGCAGTACTGTGGAGACATCCCATTTTACTCAAGTTGTATCTGCCACGGATCCAAAGTTAGGGTTTACCCTCCTAGCCAATGAATCTGATGGATAGATCTGCACCACTTGCTCTGCCTTGGAATCCCTGGCTTGTTGTCCCCTGCTGTGGGAGTCAGCACATCCTAGGCAGAAAAGTACGGTGTCCTGAGGTAGAGTCGAAAAGCACTTGGTATTGGAATAATATCAGAAGTTACATGGTCTTTGGTGAATTTAGCTGGTGATCATGTTTAATGTGGGGTTTTAGGGCTAACAGATCGGTATCCGGGGAGCCCATTTCTGATGTGCTCAGCGTTTTTGTTCTTTATGAGACTTTTAATATGATTCACAGCGTGCTCGAACCCTGCAAAGGTGACCTTTCACTTCCAGGTCACTGCATCAATTCTTCCTCCGCGTACAGCTAACTGATGTAGAACGAGGCACAGGCAGTTGCAGCAGAGAGGCCAATCATATGTAATACCACTTGATTGAAGGGTCCAGCATCCCAGCCCTTTTTGCTCTTCAGGGATTGATTCGGGTCAGAATAAGATTAACAAAGCGAAAGGCCACCAGACCTTTGTTAATCCTGGTCTGAACCTCATGGTGGGGCTTAATCCCCAGATGTATGTGAGCAACCCCTCTGCATATGGACGTCTCCAGTTTTGCACACCAGTCCATTGCATTGCTGCCCGCCATTGAGCAATGGGGTGGAGTGGGAGGGGGGGTGGGGGTGGGGGGGATGACCTTGAGTGTCTAGTGATGTATCCCTTGGCTAAGACTGTCCAATCCCCGCCAGGGCACGTACACTTGGGGGGCGGTTAAAAAGCATGTTCATGGGTTAGATTTTGGAAAGTATATCAACAGTGCATATTCATGTAAAAGTAAGGCCTCTTTAAAACATGTTATGCCCCTGATAGTGGCATGGGTCTGTGGCCTGGTGCCAGGCAGGCCGGAGACACCTCTTTGGGATGGAGTACTCTTAACTCCAAGCTATCCATGGATGGGGTTGGCTTCCGGGTAGGGGAGGGGGCACTGGGCCTTCACAGACTTCTATGTGGTGCACCCTTGGCGCCCCCTCTGCAAATTCTCCCTCTTAGTGACTGATGACAACTTTCGCAAGAACTCGGTTCTTCGCAAATTAACCCCTTGGGCCCGTACACCGGACCCCTGTGTAGAACTCTGGGGCAGCCATTTCTCAGAGCAGTGATAAAGTTGTCCCTGTGAATGAATTCACAATGTGCATGAAGAATTGTCCCGCTGGGACATCTTTTTCCAGGTGTTCAGTCCTGGGATGCCGACCTCAGCATGTCTCAGAAGATGCTACTCTGCAAAAAAGTGAGACTGGTCCTGAATGTGAAAAAGACTTTCTTTGTAAAGTGGAGGCCAGAAAGTCGCCTAGGAATCGTGCCACACCAGGGAAAACAAGACTGTGCCACAAAGACTTGTTATTGGGGAGAATTGTACTAAAACCTGCTCTCAGTCAATTATTGTTTGAGTGCAAAGGTCAGGTTCTACTTATTACATAGGTGTGCACTCTACCTAAATGGACAAATGATACACTATGTTACAGTACATTTGCAGAGGAAATTAGCTGAGTTCATGTTCACAAAGGCTGTTTAATGAGGTCTTATCTGGAGAACGGATTTAAAAATGCCTTATGCTCCATTCCGGGTTAAAAAACATTATTTATAATTTCTGCACTGCAAACAATCCGCCTGCCAGAAACCCTACATGAGGATCAGTCGAGTTTAACGGCATAGTCTAGTAACACGAGAGCTATTATATTTGCTGAAGTGGGGGCTCCTGGGACACTCGAGGCCCTGCCATGTGTGGGTCCGGGCCCTTCCCCACATCCAGCAAAGGTCATAAATAACTTATTGCAATTTGCACATTTTATATACACACATACGTGTATATATATATTTATTACAATGTGTAAAACAGTGATTCAAACTCAGAGAGAATATGAAAATTAAAATAGATGGAACCAAAAAGTAAATTAGAAAGTCGCGCGAAAGGTCTAATAAATATGTTATGTAATGATTCATCTTCATAGGCAGTTCTTTTCCTATAGGACAGGTAAAGTGAGCCTTTTTCATAAAAACATAGCAGACATTCATCGCAGTGCATGCCTGGCAGCTGTTGCTATGGCTGCCAGACCTGTTGCTACAATTTGCCTTGAAGAATTTTCCTGCAGAGATCAAAGCAAACTTCCAGTCTGCAGGTGAAGAATGTTTTAGGGCGGGTTTTCTCTTTTTAAATAGAAGGCCCTGAATGGAAACCACGTAGACCTTATGTTTACTTCTTTTGGGCCTCCCTGCTGTTGTCACCGCTGCATTTTTATTTCTGAGTTTACATTAAGTTGGTCATGCGTTTAAGAGGCGCCCTGGGACCTGTGTTTGGATACTTTGGGGAGTTAGGGACTTCGGGTGAGTGGAGGGGGGATGGGGGGAGGGGGCGGAGAGGTTGCACAGCCATGAAAGCCCTTTATTGTCCAGTAAGCACAGCATCGTTTCTGCGCCTCAGGCTGTCGGTGGTAGCCACTGGAATGCTAATTGAAGTGCCAGGGATCACAAATGCTAACTTATAGCGCCCAGAAATATGAAAAGCGCCTAAACAGCAGTGCCCCTTTCATATGTATGGAAATCGACGAGCCACTCTTTGATCATGCAACTTGCATTTAGGATTCAAGTGTTTCAGTAGAAACTGAACGCATTACAATATCCTACAGTCTTAAAGATATTAAGTTATTTTCAGCAGTCTACGTTTCCATCAACAGTCCGAAGAAAAAGCTAATAGTGATGTTATAGTTAACTAGTTAACTAGCAGTGTTTCATGTATAGTTTTCTCGTCGAAGACAGATACATTTCTAAGATCTTTAACCATTACATTGATTGAGGCAGGTTGTTCCAACCTTTAGGAATGCAGCATCTGTCCCTCTTCCTACCATTTCTATGTGCACGAATGTCCTCGAGTTTTGTTTTTTCAAGCAGTTTCTGATTTTCATCTGAACAAGCCACCTGGTCTTCCTGTTTTCTGACCGTAACTTAAAACAACCATTGGGGACAAATTGTGCGCCTCACTTGGAGAGCTTTGCAGTTCTGTTAGGAGAGAACCTGTCAGCCTGTTCTCTTGCCCCTGGAGAGCTCAGATGTATTGGGCAATCCATAAAGAAATAGCATCTCATTTGAATTAAGTTTTGGCAGTGTATTAAAAATATTATAGCACATAAGTCATACGACTTCCAGTTCCAACAAGCCTAATAATAAGTATACCGAGGGTCTGAAGCTCCCATACGCGAAGAAAGCTTGTTCTGAGATATATATATATATATATATATATATATATATATATATATATATTATCTACTGGCGTCGCCAGTAGATAGTTATAGTTACAACCTAGTTTCCATAGGAAATCTCAAAATTCTATTTTGAATAACTTTGGCGCCGGTTGACGAATCCTCACGAAATTTTCAAAACTAATGGGGCGCTCCGTTCAGCTCCTACCCTGAAAGTCTCGGGGTGATTCGTCAAGCGGGGGCCGAGAAAAAAGGGGGGTCCCAAAACGCATTTTCCCCATGCATTTTTCCATAGGACCTTTAGACACAGCTACAGCCCGAACGGCTGAACAGAATTACTTGAAATTTGGCAGAGAGGTAGCCATAAGGTCAAGGAAGTGCCTTTTGCAGGTCTGGTGTAAATCTGTTTAGTGTTTCCTGAGAAAATAGCATTTAAAAGCATATCAATATCTATACGCGTGCACCGTGCGCGCACTGTGCGTGCACCCTGCCGTGCGCAATTCTGATTGGTTGTTAGATGTCGGTAAACATTTGAATCGGTCGAAACCAGGAAGTGTCGGCCGCCATTTTGTCTCTCGCAGTCTGAGGGGGTGAAAATCAAAGCTGGAGAACGTGAAAAGGGGTAGAGTGGACAGTTCCTGACCCCCTAGCCTTGGTCATGGGGTCACAGAAGGACCCCCAATGGAAAAAAAAACTATATATTTTTTTTTAAATCGCGAGGTGCGTGCACCCTGCGCGCACTGCGAACCGTGGGCGCTCGGTGCGCAAAGCGCACCGAGTGCCCACAGAGCACGCACGGTGCGCGCACGGTGCGCGCACGGTGCGCGCACGGTGTAAAACCTGAAAAAAAAAAAGAAAAAATTAAAAACATAACTTAGCATTTAAAAAACCGTACAAATTCACTGAAAAAACCATAGGTTTCACACACGTTATAGTTACGAATTAGCATTTAAAAAACTTTGCAAATTCACTTAAAAAACCATAGGTTTCACACATGTTATAGTTAGCTGGACATTTCACTCGTAAAAAACCAATGAAATTCCCTCGTTATAGTTACTGCAGGCAACTATAACTCACGCGACCGCAATCCTCTGCTGATGACGTCAGATATTACATCACTGATGACATATGTGTCTTTCTGAAAAATAAATATTTGTAATATATGTATAGCTAAAGATTAATGGAAGAAGGCATGGGTAAATAAGTGTCTAAATACAGTGATGTAATATCTGACGTCATCAGCAGAGGATTGCGGTCGCGTGAGTTATAGTTGCCTGCAGTAACTATAACGGGGGAATTTCATTGGTTTTTTACGAGTGAAATGTCCAGCTAACTATAACATGTGTGAAACCTATGGTTTTTTAAGTGAATTTGCAAGGTTTTTTAAATGCTAATTCGTAACTATAACGTGTGTGAAACCTATGGTTTTTTCAGTGAATATATATATATTCACTGAAAAAACCATAGGTTTCACACACGTTATAGTTAGGAATTAGCATTTAAAAAACCTTAGAAATTCAGTGAAAAAACCATAGGTTTCACACATGTTATAGTTAGCTGGACATTTTACTCGTAAAAAACCAATGAAATTGCCCCGTTATAGTTAGTTCAGCTAACTATAACTCGCGCGCCCGCAATGCACTGCTGATGACGTCACATATTACATCACTCATGACATGGTCAGTGACATCACTCATGACATCACTGATGACATCTCAAATGACATCACTGATGACATCACTGATGACATCATCCAGTGAATGTGTGTTTTTCTGAAAATTAAATATGTTTTATATATGTGTATCTCAAGGTCGATGGAAGAATAAATGGGTATATAAGTGTCTAAATGGATGATTTGTTTTTGAAAAATTGATTGTGTTACTGACTGATTAAGTGTATCTCTCACTTTGTGTATTAGTGGCTGCATGGGTTGGTGAGTAGCTACATGGGTGTCTATATAGGTTATTAGTTGTTTTTTTGAGTATCAGTCTGTGTGTCTGTATGGTACGGTGGGGGGTATTACGTAGTGCATAGATGCATGAATGAGTGACTCACTGTTTGTATGTGTTGAAGACAGCATGTGTGCAGGACTGTATGGGTGGATGAGTGTGTGTATGGGTGTGTTAGTGAGTGAATGACTGTCTCAATAGTGTCTTCAGGAGTAACTACATATGTTTTTAACTAGTATATGTGACTATTGGTGTATATATGTGAGTATATGTGAGAGGGAGAGATTGAAAGAGTTCCTGTATGAATAAGTATGTGTTTCTATAAGTGATTGTTTAAAAGACTAAGTATGTGTAAGTTTCCGTAGAAGTAAGTATGGTGGTGTGTGTATTACTGTATATGCAAGTAAATGTATGTTTTATTCTTTATTAGCATGAGTGACTATGTGTGTGAGTAACTCTATGGATGAGTGGCATTGTGTAACAGGATGTATAGATGTATGAGTACATATGATGAGTGAGTACATGTATGAGTGACTGTATAGGACTGTTGGTGAATGAGTGGATGTGTATGTGGATATTAGAATTACTGAAGAGGTTGTTGTAACTGGTATTGGTATGTCCATTGTTTTGAAATTTTTAGTCTCTATTTTTGAATGTGTGTATCAAAGCTTATATTAAGGTGAGAGGAGGTCTGCCACTCTATCACAAGGATGATGTCATCAGTGATGTCATCAGTGATGTCATTTGAGATGTCATCAGTGATGTCATGAGTGATGTCACTGACCATGTCATGAGTGATGTAATATGTGACGTCATCAGCAGTGCATTGCGGGCGCGCGAGTTATAGTTAGCTGAACTAACTATAACGGGGCAATTTCATTGGTTTTTTACGAGTAAAATGTCCAGCTAACTATAACATGTGTGAAACCTATGGTTTTTTCACTGAATTTCTAAGGTTTTTTAAATGCTAATTCCTAACTATAACGTGTGTGAAACCTATGGTTTTTTCAGTGAATTTCTAAGGTTTTTTAAATGCTAATTCCTAACTATAACGTGTGTGAAACCCATGGTTTTTTCAGTGAATTTGAAAGGTTTTTTAAATGCTAATTCCTAAATATAACGTGTGTGAAACCCATGGTTTTTTCAGTGAATTTGCAAGGTTTTTTAAATGCTATTTTTTTTTTTATTCTTCATTTTTTTCAAACATATTTTTAATTTAATTTTCTTATCTTTTATAAAGACTATGCTTAAATTTTTAAAATCCTTAAATATTTTTTTTATATATATTTTTTAAAATAAACATGTAAAATTTATTTCCATTTTTTTTATTTATTTTTTTTATTTTTTTTTATAGTACGCGTACCGTAAGCTCACGGTAAGCGTACGGTTTACGCAACGCCCGTAATCTATCTACGCTGCTTGCGTATAGTTACGTACTTTGCGTAGCCGCGCGTACTGCGCGTGGGACGCGTGCGCGCTTACGCAACACGCGTACGTTACGCGGAAGTGCCGGGGAGTGACTGTTATGCGCATGCGCGCAAGCGCGTGTCTTTTTTACGCGCACGCGTACTTTTTGCCGTAAGCGTACCGTAAGCGTACCGTAAGCGTACGGTAGGTCATGTGATCTTGAAACACAACTTTTGATTGGTTGAAACTACTTTCAGTTCTAGAACTCTCCTACACCACACCCATTCCCCTCATTTCTGCTTGTGATCCCTTGGGAGAAGGAGCTGGTTTGTCTTTGGGATACGATGGCAGAACAGCAGAGCTCTTCTGAGAGTGAGGCTAGCACCAGCAGCACTGTCTTGAGGCAGAGAGCGAGGAAAGTAAAGCCTTCTTACGTTTGGGAGTATTTTACTTTTCCAGAAGGCCAGCAAAAGGTGAATGCACCCTTAGTTACTTGCAAGCTGTGTAAGCGTGTACTTTCTAGAGGTAATCCTAACAGGAAGTATTCCTTTGGGAATCACACCATGAAGAGACACCTCCAGGAAGTACACAGAAGGACACATGGTCATCTTTTTGGAGGTAACTCTTCAGAAAGACGAGCCAGTACATCCACAGCAGCTCAGCCTGGACCATCATCTGCAGGGCAGACTCCTTCTTCTGCAGGTCAGGTGAGCCCTTCATCTGTGGGGGGAGAATCTCCTTTTGCTGGCCCTCTGGAAATTAACCCTCGGTTTGCGAGGGTTGAAGTACGGTGCGCCACTTGTCACGATCTAATTACTTATAGGGAGACCAGTGTTTCCCTGGTGAACAGTAAAATAGATCAGCACACTTGTCGTACCGTCTAATATTCCCAATCTTTCTTTCCTCTGTCCCTGCATGAACACAACGGTTCTTTTAAGAGCCAACCTTATCTTTCATCTTTTTTTTTCTTTTTTTTTAAAAACTTTTTTTTTTTTTTTTTACCGTACGCGTACGGTAAGCGTACCTTTTTTTTATTTTTTAAAAAAAAACACTAAAAATCATTTATCTCATTACAAAGTCCTTGAGAGACTACAATTTTTATTTTTAACTTACCATACTCACTCAAAAAAATATTTATTCATTTGTTTTTTTAAAAAATAGTTTTTAAAATGGTTGTAGTTTCCGAAAATTTTCTATATCGATCTGAAAATAAAGAAAAAAGTATTAATATTTTTTATCCATTTTATAATACAATACACATATTTACATTTTTTACAAAAAAATATTTTTGCCTTATTTTTGCTGTTTTCAGAATATATTGCATTTCACTATTAATTGTGAAAGCAATTGCATTCATCATTTTACAGCGGGCAAAAAAAATTAACAATCACAAAGATTGTATTAAAAAAGCCCAGAATGTCTTCTCACTTAAACTTATCATTACAGAAATGCATATTATTCTAAAAAAATATCATCTAAAAACAATACTTTTTTCTTTAAAATACCGTCTGATATGTTTGTTTCAGAAGTATAATCACAATATTATATCTCAAATAACTCCAAAATACATCTGATTTTATTTCCTTTAGGCCAAATAGTATTTTTTTTTTTTCCTGGAATAAATTTCCAAGGGAAAACCATTAAAATTCTAAAGTTTAATCTGTCCAGATCTCACCAATTCTCTGTAACATTTTGGTTCACGAAAATTTTTTGAATAATTTATTTAGTCCACAATAGAATTGCTTACTTTTCCACATGGCCAAATAGTAATTTTTTAAATCATTTTTGAAAAAATTTCCAATGGCAGTCCAATAGCATTCCATAATTTAAAATGTGCAGAAGTTACCGATTATCTCTAAATTATTGGTTTTTGAAAATTGCATTAAAATTTAAAAAAGTCCACATTACAATTGGTTATCTTTCCTTTAGGCCAAATGATAATTTTAAAAATCTTTTTTCTACAAAATTGCAATGGTAATCCAGTAAAATGGTAAAATTATTTTGTCCAGATCTTGCCAAATCTCTCTAAAATTTAGGTTTCAGGAAGATTAGATAGGAATTTGCTAAATCAAAAGGCAAACGTTGTTTGAAAATCAATTGGGAATCATTACACAGTGTCCAGCCTTTTTCACATTTTAGATAAACTGTGTAATGTCCAGAAGTAACAGTAGGTCCATCATGGAAAATTATTGCAACAGTTACAAAAGTTTTTCCTGAAATTGATAATTGCTGTCCTGTAAACTTCTTTATTAAAGTATCCAATTTTGATCCATCAGCTCTACATCGTTGCATCATTAAAATTACATACTGTCCGTATTCCCTTAAAATTAATGTTGAAAACATGTCAGAATTACACTCACCACATTTCATGCTATGATTAGCATCTTTAACTAATTTTGCAAAAGTGACTGTTTTACTCTCTGGCAATGTCAAATAAATAAACCTTTCATTATCAACAATAGAGCCACATATATTATAACAATTATCACAACTATGTTCCCATTTATAAGAGAGACCAAAAAAAATGTCAATGGGAACTCCTTCTTCTTCCACTACCTGAAGAAAATACATCAAAAATTCGTGTGCATCTTGCTGTTCATTTTGAGAAAACTGTGTTCGTCCTGAACATACATCTAAAAGTTTTCTAATTTCAGTAGCACTTTCTATTTGAGTTTTATCTTTACTCAGCTTTTGAAAAAGGAGACTGAGCTCTGAACAGAATCTTTTTCCCTGATTTACTATTATCTGCTCTTGCAAACTTTCCAGATAAAATGCAACATTCAGCACTACATTAGCGTAGCAGTTGACACCAGAGCTATTTTCAAAATGACATCCTACAACCTGTTCTTCATTTTCCTTATTCTTTTTGCTTGCAATTACATCACTCCTCTTTTTTTTCCTCTTCTCTACATCTTCATTACAGATATTCTCATTTCTCCTTTTACGAGAAACTACACGTTTCTCCAACACAGGATACTGACCTAAATGAGGAGCATAGCTTCTTCTTAATCTATTATACTCCTTTACACAGTTTGTATCAGCACTAACTTTTGAGTCATCAAAGTCTATCATGAATAAACCTGATAATGTTTTGACTCGTGACAAAGCTACATATGCCATACCTTCTTTGAACACAGTTGAACCAATGTTCACAAATGCACAATCTACAGTCAATCCTTGAGACTTGTGGATAGTTACAGCATATGCTAGTGAAAACGGAAACTGCTTCCTACGTACATATAAGTCTTTCACAAGCATGAAACGAACTGAACAACGACAAATGTCTTTAACTTCCTCTATCTGATCAAATTTTATCTGTAAACATTCAATTCCTTCTTTTTTCTGATAATTAATAAAACCCACAACTCTTCCCATCGCTCCATTCACTAAGCCTTTCTCAACATCCAAATTTCTCCTTAAAAACACTCTACAGTTCATGCAAACATAAAGATTTTTTTCTAATCCTGCTGTTTTGGAGATGTTCTTCTCTAGTGAGTCCAATTTATTTTTCAGTTTGCCTGTTACTGTGACTGTAATTCTTCCATCCTCAATTTTGTCCACTGCTTCCAATTTCCTGATGTCTTCCTTTTCCAATTTCAAAAGCTCCTCATTAAATATTGAGCATTCACGTAGAGTTGGCATTAAGCAGATGACACTTTTGTTTTCTGCAATATTCTTGTATATTTTCTCTGCAACTATTTCTTCCTTTGGAAATAAATTATGTAGCAGCCGACTCTGTAATGCTTTTTTCCCAACATCTGTGAGTAGTCCAATCCTGATATCTTTCAGAATACTTCCATATTCTTCATCGTTTGCTTGCCTCATATTAGTTGTAAGTTCCTTGTACTCAAAGAAGGACCAAATATTTGTATTTCCAATGCTTCCCAATGACTTCTTTGTGTCTTCATGTGTCACAGTATTAAACACTGGTTGTCCTTTAACTGGAGTAAGTTGCAAAAGATCCCCAAAAACTATGACGTGTTTTCCACCAAATAACACGTCATAGTCTGTCTTCAAAATTTGCTGCATTCTTAAATGCACAAAGGCAAGCATTAAGTTTGATACCATGCTCACCTCATCAATAATGAGAACTTGCATCTTCTTCAATACTCGTGAAACTTCCAAGGATGCTTCTCCAGTTAGCTTGTTGAATTGTATTTTGTTCTCATGCTCCACTGGTAACATTAGCAAACGATGTAAGGTGATTCCTTTTATGTTATATGCTGCTAACCCAGTTGGAGCAGTAACCACACAAGACAAAGTAGAATCCGTTTTTTGCTTTAGGTAGCTTCTGATGACTTTAATTAGGAAACTTTTTCCAGTGCCAGCTTGTCCGCTTACATACATCCTGATTGGATGAAATGATGTGCATGAGCACTCTTTTTTGATATGTAGAAATCCGTGATCAATTTTGTTTTTGATCTCTTCATAAATTTGTTGCTGCTCTTGATTCAGTTGTCTTTCCAAATTTTCTAAGTCTATAAATTCTTCTTGAGCTTGATTCATAGCCGTTTCCACTTCATTCATGGCTATTGATGCTTCATTTTCAACGATTGGTTGTCCTAGGGGATCTTGACTGTGTGTTCCTGAACTTTGGCTGTCCTGAGAACTGTCTCTAGCTATTTCTGCTGCAATTGTAGTTTCCTGTTCAATTTCTTCATTTAACATTTGCAGATAAGTTGAGAATGTACTGCATTGTATGCTGTCTTTGCAAGCATTAAAAGAATCTTCATAGCTCTGGAATTCTCCCAGTAGTTCATCCTCTGTACGCCATGGTTTAAACAACTGTAAAAGAGCCAAGTAGTAAAATTCTTTCTTGTCGGTAGTGTCGCAACTCAGCTTCCGGTGATTTATCAAACTTCCTTTGATTTGCTTCACCAAACATCCTTCTTCACCAACAACTTTATATTTTCCACTGTTGATGTCTTCTGCAGCTTTCCGTGAATAAATGTAGTTCTGTAACACTTCATAGAGACACATGTTCTCCAGATGATGACTTCTCTTGGGATAATATGTGTCCAACATGTTTGTTTTCAATATGTCTGTACTTTCTGGGTCATTCTCAGCCAAATATTCAATTTCTCCAACAGATTTCAGTACCCGATTTCTCATTGCTGCAAGGCCTAAACTTGCCCAAATTATTCTTCTTGACTTCGAGTAGAGACTTGCAGAAGATAACCTATCTGAACATTCGTAGGATCCAATTTCTCGATGCGATAACATCTTCAAACTGAAACTGTACAGCTTCTTACTGACAGTCTTCTCGTGAGAAATCTCTTCCCACATTTCCTTCAATTCTGTTTTTTCTGATTTCGTAATGTAAGACGTTACATATCGAGCAACAGCAATGGAATTGTCAGCAACATACTGTATATCCATGTTAGCGTTCCACATGGATAAAATGACTGGGTTGTAGTCATTTATATTTTTTGATTCTTCTTTTCTTTTAAGGTTGTAGGTATTCTTAGGTGATTTTCTTGTGATAGTATGTCTCACAGCTGACATAAAACTGTTGACTCTTCCATTTGTAAGAACAGGTCTAGGAAATCCAAATCGACATTTAGTGTAGTATTTTTCTTTGCTCTTGTATTTCCGTCGACAGTATTTTCCACACCGATGACTTTGGAAACGTAGAACTTGCTCCTTTAACTTGTTCTCTTCTGTGCTTTTAGGTATAGCACATGTTGCATATTCTTCAATGTAAGATAACACTGCTTCATCAGTATCTGTTCCAAACTTTGGGGCATCCTTGATCCACAGCAGCATATGAATATGAGGAGCACCTCTTGCCTGGTACTCTTTTCTCCAAAAGAAATCCACTACTTCTCCAAGGGGTGGATTTTTTTTATTGCAGATGAAGGACATCATAGCCTCAAATCTATGATTGAAATATCTGCAAACATTAACCGGATCCAATGAGCACAGTTCTCCTGCTGTCTTGTATTCGATGTTTTTAATGTTTGAATTGGCCTCTCGTAGAAAATCCAGTAAATCATCCCAAGCGTACTCGGCACAGCTTAGGGTAAGGAACCATGTTGGTGTTCCTAAATTGCGTAACATGCATTTTAGTTCACCATGGCGTCGGTACCAATATTCATTTGTCCCACGCTGACAAGCCATCAGATTGATCAGTTGTGTTTCCAAATGATCATCTCGGTGCTGCACTTTCTCCATAAAATCCTTAGCAGACACATTTTGTAAATGTACTCCACTTTTTAAAATGTGATTTACTGCATAAGACAGTGCAGACAAGTCGCTTTCAAATAAAAGATGGAACAAATAAGGAATACTTTGTCGAAATCTGGGATCTTCAGCATATAGTCTTGTAGTTCGATACTCTGAAGCTGGAATCTGTTCTGGACGTTCATCGTATCGTCCTCCTTTTCCTTTAGGAAACAGCTGGGGAAAACATCGAGCTTCCAAGCTCTCCTCCCATACACTCACGGGATTTCCTTTTGCTTTCTTCATCTGAAAGAGATCAATATTGTCTCCCATAACTTCTTTCGAATGGAGAGGATGTATGCTAAAATGTTCATAAATTTCTTCTTCCTTTGACTTGTCCACTTTTTCAATTTGTCCAGTTGGTGTTTCTGTGTCTCCTTGTAAATCTTCTTCTTCTTCTTCTTCTTCTTCTATATAAATTGATTCATACCATTTGTTATTTTTTTTCAAATACAAATTTGCTCTTTGTACTTTCCGCACATCTACCAGCTCCTGCCAAATCTTCTTATTCTTTGTAGGTACACCATTAACCAGAATAATTAATGGTTCAGTTTCCAAAGTATCCGCATCAATAGTTTCCATATTTTTTTTCAAATCCAAGGGCAAATACACCACTCTACCTTTTAAACCTCTCAGTAAATCTGAAGGAGGTAATTTACCAGTTTTGGGCTCCATACGTACTATGGTCTGGAACGGATGAACACATTGAATGAGTATAGACTCATATGTATTTAATTCAGAAAGTTCAGCAGGAATAGCATCCAATTCTAAATTATTATGTACAGCTCTGGTCGGCATTCTATTTTCCTCTAACTTGTTGTAGCAGTATTTACAAATACGCTGATCTTCACCCAATTCAAAACAATTTTCAAGAAATATATATGTGGCAAAATCCATCCACTTATAATTATCTTCATTTTCACTCTTTCTGTAGAGATCAACATTCCTAGTTTGTTTTCTATAATGAGTTCTGCGGCAACAAATACAAGTAACATTTGGTCTTTCATTAGAGATTATTGCAAATTTTGTTATGTGATCATTAAATGTCTTACTTACACAAGGTTCTACATTCTCTTCCACTTCTGCCTCATTTACTGTGTCCTTCTCTGCACTGTTTTGTTCAGGACCAAAGTAACAAAACTGAATTTCATCAACAACCTTCTCTACATCTGATACCGTTCCTCGGAACAGAGCCCTATTCAATTCATTTAACTTTATTGCTGGACTTTTGGCAAAATACAACCGTCTCACAAACTTTCTCATTTCAGTATGATGAACAGCCAGCATCCTAAAATGATGGAAAACACTATTGCACACTTTTTTAGATAGACAAGCAAGAGAATGACCCTGCAAACCAGTATTCTCTCTCACTCTGCATGGATCCAGACTTTGAAGCACCTTAATCTTTTGTTTTACACTTTTTTTACTATATTCTCTTAGAAACTCTCGAAATCTGTCAATAGATTCCTGACGCACAGTGCAAATACTACTACAATTCCAAGTGTACACTGGGGCTTTAGGACGTCTCCCCATTGCCTCATCTGCCATCACTTGTACCTCATCTCTTGGAACCATTATCTCCTTCTCCATTATGCAACCATTTTTTACTTCGTATGAACGACCTCTGGTGTCAACTGCATGCAGCAAACTATTACTTTGAAAATAGCTCTCTTCATTAAAAAAAGGTTCACTACTTGAACTATGCATCCACTTTCCTAAAAACACTTTACAAAAGTTTGTTCTGTTCACTACTCTTTTGCTTTTGCTTTGTGATTTCAGTACATTAACCATTTTATCTAATGTACGCATCCTATTCAAAATTAATATGAATAGTTTCCTTTTTAATTCTAATGCTTTTGCTGCAATGGCTTCAATTTCTTTTTTTCTCTTGTAATATTTAGCCTTTTGCTTATATTTCTTTATATCCTTTATCAAATTGGACATAACTCTTCTCTGAAACATTTTTCTACGTATCTCTTTAAATGCTGTTTTTCTGTTTATGTTAAACTTTTCAATTGCAGAAGGTATATTTGCATTAACTAAATTCTCAATTTTTTGCTGTTCTCTATTTTTTATTACATTTTTCCGAGAACAGACATTTTGTACATTTTTCTTTGTTTTGAATATTTTGTTTAGAAATTGTTTTTTTTGCTTACCAGAAGATTTTTTCTTTTTCCCAACATCAGCATCTTCTACTAACTTTGGTCCTCCAGTTGTCTTCAAATATAGTTTTTTTTTTAGCGTTTTTTGAACTCGAGATTTTGTAGGCATCTTAAATTTTGTTCACTGTTCTTCAGTAATACCTGAAAAAAACTAAAAAAAAAATCCTTTATTGTATTTAAATATATTACTACATTTCTTTTCACAATAGTCACAAAACGAAATTTCTTTGCCAATTTGAATGCACACAAACTGCTCTTTTTTTTGGGCAAGTGAAAATCTCTTTTACAAACTGTCACATTATGAAACCAAGCTGTTTTTTCAGACCACCACCATGTGTATTCTCTGTGACTGCCTACACTCCAGCAGGGGCAACCAGCCTTAGTGATGCTGAATGTATTTGCATTACAGACTTAAACCTGAAAACCCCACTCGCTTCTAATTACTGTGCATGACTATACATGGCAAGCACATGGGTGTGTGCTAAGCCTCTGCTTCTTCCCCCAAAAATTTGCTCCCCCTTTCCATCTACTGCAACTGTGAAATCACCAGAGCAAGACGCAATAAATCTCTGCCTATAATTCTTCTATGCACACAGAGTCATGTTTTCACATTAGTGCCAAAACGAAATTTCTTTGCCAATTTGAAAGCACACTTACTGCTCTTTTTTTTTCGGGCCAAGTGAAAATCTCTTTTTACAATTTGAAATCACTTTTACAGACTGACACATTCTGAAACCTTTTTTTTAAATTTATTTAAATGCACATGTCCAAGCTGTTTTTTTTTCAGACCACCACCGTGTGTATTCTCTGTGACTGCCTACACTCCAGCAGGGGCAACCAGCCTTAGTGATGCTGAATGTATTTGCATTACAGACTTAAACCTGAAAACCCCACTCGCTTCTAATTACTGTGCATGACTATACATGGCAAGCACATGGGTGTGTGCTAAGCCTGTGCTTCTTCCCTCAAAAATTCGCTCCTCTTTTCCATCTACTGCAACTGTGAAATCACCAGAGCAAGACGCAATAAATCTCTGCCTATAATTCTTCTATGCACACAGAGTCATGTTTTCACATTAGTGCCAAAACGAAATTTCTTTGCCAATTTGAAAGCACACTTACTGCTCTTTTTTTTCGGGCCAACTGAAAATCTCTTTTTACAATTTGAAATCACTTTTACAGACTGACACATTCTGAATCCTTTTTTTTTTAATTTATTTAAATGCACATGTCCAAGCTGTTTTTTTTTCAGACCACCACCGTGTGTATTCTCTGTGACTGCCTACACTCCAGCAGGGGCAACCAGCCTTAGTGATGCTGAATGTATTTGCATTACAGACTTAAACCTGAAAACCCCACTCGCTTCTAATTACTGTGCATGACTATACATGGCAAGCACATGGGTGTGTGCTAAGCCTCTGCTTCTTCCCCCAAAAATTTGCTCCCCCTTTCCATCTACTGCAACTGTGAAATCACCAGAGCAAGACGCAATAAATCTCTGCCTATAATTCTTCTATGCACACAGAGTCATGTTTTCACATTAGTGCCAAAACGAAATTTCTTTGCCAATTTGAAAGCACACTTACTGCTCTTTTTTTTCGGGCCAAGTGAAAATCTCTTTTTACAATTTGAAATCACTTTTACAGACTGACACATTCTGAAACCTTTTTTTTAAATTTATTTAAATGCACATGTCCAAGCTGTTTTTTTTTCAGACCACCACCGTGTGTATTCTCTGTGACTGCCTACACTCCAGCAGGGGCAACCAGCCTTAGTGATGCTGAATGTATTTGCATTACAGACTTAAACCTGAAAACCCCACTCGCTTCTAATTACTGTGCATGACTATACATGGCAAGCACATGGGTGTGTGCTAAGCCTCTGCTTCTTCCCCCAAAAATTCGCTCCTCTTTTCCATCTACTGCAACTGTGAAATCACCAGAGCAAGACGCAATAAATCTCTGCCTATAATTCTTCTATGCACACAGAGTCATGTTTTCACATTAGTGCCAAAACGAAATTTTTTTGCCAATTTGAAAGCACACTTACTGCTCTTTTTTTTTCGGGCCAAGTGAAAATCTCTTTTTACAATTTGAAATCACTTTTACAGACTGACACATTCTGAAACCTTTTTTTTAAATTTATTTAAATGCACATGTCCAAGCTGTTTTTTTTTCAGACCACCACCGTGTGTATTCTCTGTGACTGCCTACACTCCAGCAGGGGCAACCAGCCTTAGTGATGCTGAATGTATTTGCATTACAGACTTAAACCTGAAAACCCCACTCGCTTCTAATTACTGTGCATGACTATACATGGCAAGCACATGGGTGTGTGCTAAGCCTCTGCTTCTTCCCCCAAAAATTCGCTCCCCCTTTCCATCTACTGCAACTGTGAAATCACCAGAGCAAGACGCAATAAATCTCTGCCTATAATTCTTCTATGCACACAGAGTCATGTTTTCACATTAGTGCCAAAACGAAATTTCTTTGCCAATTTGAAAGCACACTTACTGCTCTTTTTTTTTCGGGCCAAGTGAAAATCACTTTTACAGACTGACACATTATGAAACCACCATGTGTAACTACAACAAAAACAATTCCCATTTCTATTATTCATTTCTTAAGTTACCACATACATCCCCTCTCAAACTGTAAACTCACCTTTAAAATTAGTTAGTTGTGAAAGAAATGTGACACTCAAACAGCAGATTATCAGAGCCAGGATCTCTGTTCTCTACACCTCTCTCCTCTCAGCAGAACCAGATAATGGCAAACTTTCCCTCTATTTTTCCACACATATACATGTAAGTTTCAAATCTCAGTGCTTCCCCCTTTTTTTCAAATGTAATGACACATTTCTATTGGTTGAAAACCAACCCTTTTCCAAAAGTACCCTGCCCCCAACTTGACTTCTGCCTAGTACCCTTCCCCCAACTTGACTTCTGCCTGCTACCATAGCAACAGCTCATGGAACACTGCTGTGTGCAGTTAGGTCAGAAGTTCGACACACAATGTTTCAATTCCACAGAGCAAGAGTGCTTGACTTTTCAAACCTAACAGCAAATCCATAGTACTGTTCTTTGGTTACACATTTTTTTGTACCAATACAAAACATGCTTCTTTTAATTTTCACATACAGCCTAGTTTTTTTTCTAGAATGGTATGAAACAGCCAATCAGTTCTTTTTGTTTTGTAAAAAATATGTATGCCTCCATTTCCAAACTGTCTTTCTTTTCATATTGCCATTCTACTGAAAGACACCTCCTGAGTGCATCCAGTTCTCCTTTGAAGATGTTCACAGTGTGGATTGTAGGGCACAGCTATGTCTTCTGGAGTGAAAAGTTTGCAGAGAAAACAGATATGGTGAGAGACCTTGCTTTGCCAAATGTAGACATTAAATGGATTGGTCAGAGAGGGTTAAAGTGGCACCAATTGATGCCTTTGGTGAAATCCTTCATTCAAATCCAACACCCTGACCTCATAATAGTGCACTGTGGTGGCAATGACCTAGGCACTTTGACTGGGGTAGGTCTGGAAATGCTTATGAAGGACACCTTTGCACAACTGTTTACACTTTTCCCTAAAACTGCCTTTGTGTTTTCCAACATATGCCAAAGGCAAAAATGGAACTGGTCCAATCATTTCTGTCCTCAGATTGACAAAGCAAGAAAGCACGTCAACAAATCTGTTTCTGCTTTCCTCCGTGACTATGGTATGGGTGCCATTTACCACAACAACTTGCGTTACGACATGCAAGACATTTATAGAGGAGATGGTGTGCACTTCAATGATGAAGGGAACAGAGTCTTCCTCTTGAACCTTAGACTCTGCATCGGTACTTACTTGTAGGTACCACTAAAAAAATGACTCCATAAACACAACAGCTCTTTTTAGAGCTCCCTAATTTCTAAACTCTTAAATCTGCTTTTCATTTATTTATTTTTTTTTTTTTTTACCGTACGCTTACCGTAAGCTTACCGTACGCGTACCCCGTGATTTTTTTTAAAATCAATAAATGTTTTTTTTTGTACTTTTCTGTCCTTCTTTGACCCCCTTACAATTGTTAGGGGGTCTGTAACTCTCCTCATTGCCCCCTTTCCTTGTTTTCACTCTTTTTTTTCAGAGTGAAATACACAAAATGGCGGCCGCCGCTTCCTGGTTTCGGCCGATTCGAATGTTTACTAAGATCTAAGAGCCAATCAGAATCGCGCTCGCGCACGCCACCGTACGCTTACCGTAAGCGTACGGTAAGCGTACCGTAAGCGGGCTCAGATATATATATTGATTTAAAGGCTATTTTCTCAGAATCTACTGAACAGATTTACACCAAACCTACAAAAGGCACTTCCTTGACCTAGGGACTACCTCTCTGCCAAATTTTGAGTAATTCTGTTCAGCCGTTCGGGCTGTAGCTCGTTCTAAAGGTCCTATGGAAAAATGCATGGGAAAAACGCATTTTGGGACCCCCCTTTTATCTCAGCCCCCGCTTGACGGATCCCCCCGAGACTTTCAGGGTAGGAGCGGAGCGTAGCGCCCCACCTATTTTGAGAAATTCGCGAGGATTCGTCGACCGGCGCCAAAGTTATTCAAAATAGAATGTTGAGGTTTTCCTATGGAAACGTGGTCCTAACTATAACTACCTACTGGCGACCGCCAGTAGGTAATATATATATATATATATATATATACATATATTACCTACTGGCGGTCGCCAGTAGGTAGTTATAGTTAGGACCCTGTTTCCATAGGAAATCCGCAACATTCTATTTGGAATAACTTTGGCGCCGGTCGACGAATCCTCGCGAATTTCTCAAAATAGGTGGGGCGCTCCGCTCCGCTCCTACCCTGAAAGTCTCGGGGGGATTCGTCAAGCGGGGGCTGAGATAAAAGGGGGGTCCGAAAACGCGTTTTTCCCATGCATTTTTCCATAGGACATTTAGACAGGGCTACAGCCCGAACGGCTGAACAGAATTACTAGAAATTTGGCAGAGAGGTAGTCCTCAGGTCAAGGAAGTGCCTTTTGTAGGTTTGGTGTAAATCTGTTCAGTAGATTCTGAGAAAATAGCCTTTAAATCAATATATATATCTGAGCCAGCTTACGGTACGCTTACCGTAAGCTTACCGTACGCGTACGGTGGCGTGCGCGAGCGCGATTCTGATTGGCTGTTAGATCTTAGTAAACATTCGAATCGGCCGAAACCAGGAAGCGGCGGCCGCCATTTTGTGTATTTCACTCCGGTAAAAAAGAGTGATATCTTGAAAAGGGGGCAAGGGAGAGAGTTACAGACCCCCTAACATTTGTAAGGGGGTCAAAGAAGGACAGAAAAGTACAAAGGAAACATTTATTGATTTTAAAAAAAATCACGGGGTACGCGTACGGTAAGCGTACGGTAAAAAAAAAATACAAAAAAGAAATGAAATTCAGATTTAAGTGTTTAGATATTAGGGGGCTCTAAAAAGAGCCGTTGTGTTTATTAAGTGATTTTTTTGTGGTACCTACAAGTAAGTACCGATGCAGAGTCTAAGGTTCAAGAGGAAGACTCTGTTCCCTTCATCATTGAAGTGCACACCATCTCCTCTATAAATGTCTTGCATGTCGTAACGCAAGTTGTTGTGGTAAATGGAACCCATACCATAGTCACGGAGGAAAGCAGAAACAGATTTGTTGACGTGCTTTCTTGCTTTGTCAATCTGCGGACAGAAATGATTGGACCAGTTCCATTTTTGCCTTTGGCATATGTTAGAAAACACAAAGGCAGTTTTAGGGAAAAGTGAAAACAGTTGTGCAAAGGTGTCCTTCATAAGCATTTCCAGACCTACCCCAGTCAAAGTGCCTAGGTCATTGCCACCACAGTGCACTATTATGAGGTCAGGGTGTTGGATTTGCATGAAGGATTTCACCAATGGCATCAATTGGTGCCACTTTAACCCTCTCTGACCAATCCATTTAATGTCTACATTTGGCAAAGCAAGGTCTCTCACCATACCTGTTTTCTCTGCAAACTTTTCACTCCAGAAGACATAGCTGTGCCCTACAATCCACACTGTGAACATCTTCAAAGGAGAACTGGATGCACTCAGGAGGTGTCTTTCAGTAGAATGGCAATATGAAAAGAAAGACAGTTTGGAAATGGAGGCATACATATTTTTTTCAAAACAAAAAGAACTGATTGGCTGTTTCATACCATTCTAGAATAAAAACTAGGCTGTATGTGTAAATTAATAGAAGCATGTTTTGTATTGGTACAGAAAAATGTGTTACCAAAGAACAGTACTATGGATTTGCTGTTAGGTTTGAAAAGTCAAGCACTCTTGCTCTGAGGAATTGAAACATTGTGTGGCGAACTTCTGACCTAACTCCACACAGCAGTGTTCCATGAGCTGTTGCTATGGTAGCAGGCAGAAGTCAAGTTGGGGGAAGGGTACTAGGCAGAAGTCAAGTTGGGGGCAGGGTACTTTTGGAAAAGGGTTGGTTTTCAACCAATAGAAATGTGTGATTACATTTGAAAAAAAGGGGGAAGCACTGAGATTTGAAACTTACATGTATATGTGTGGAAAAATAGAGGGAAACTTTGCCATTATCTGGTTCTGCTGAGAGGAGAGAGGTGTAGAGAACAGAGATCCTGGCTCTGATAATCTGCTGTTTGAGTGCCACATTTCTTTCACAACTAACTAATTTTAAAGGTGAGGTTAGAGTTTGAGAGGGGATGTATATGGTAAATTAAGAAATGAATAATAGAAATGTAATTCTTTTTGTTGAAGTTGAAAACAGCAAAAATAAGGCAAAAATATTTTTTGATAAATATGTAAATATGTGTACTGTATTATAAAATGTTTTAAAAATATTAATACTTTTTTCTTTTTTTTTCAGATTGATATAGAAAATTTTCGAAAACTAGAACCATTTTTAAAGCAATTTTTTTTAAAAACAAATTAATAAATATTTTTTTGAGTGAGTATGGTAAGTCAATAATAATAATTGTAGTCTCTCAAGGACCTTGTAATGTGATAATTGATTTTTAGTGTATTTAAAAAAAAAAAAAAAAATTACGCGCACGGTAAAAAAAAAAAAAAAAAAAGTTTTTAAAAACATATATAAAAAAAAGATGAAAGATAAGGTTGGCTCTTAAAAGAGCCGTTGTGTTCATGCAGGGACAGAGGAAAGAAAGATTGGGAAAATTAGTCTCTGCGACAAGTGTGCTGATCTATTTTGTAGTTCACTAGGGAAACACTGGTCTCCCTATGACAAATTAGATCATGACAAGAGGCGCATCGAATATCAACCCTCAGAAATCGAGGGTTAATTTCCAGAGGGCCAGCAAAAGGAGATGCTCCCCCCACAGATGAAGGGCTCACCTGACCTGCAGAAGAAGGACTCAGCCCTGCAGATGATGGTCCAGGCTGAGCTGCTGTGGATGTGCTTGGTTGACTTACTGAAGGGTTACCTCCAAAAAGTCGAGCATGTGTCCTTTTGTGTACATCCTTGAGGGGCCTCATCATGGTATGATTCCCAAAGGAATACTTCCTGTCAGGATTACCTCTTGAAAGTACACGCTGACACAGCTTGCAAGTCACTAAGGGTGCATTTACCTTTAGCTGGCCTTCAGGAAAAGTAAAATAATCCCATACATAAGAGGTCTTTTGTTTCCTCGCTCTCTGCCTCAAGGTAGTGCTGCTAGTGTTAGCCTCACTCTCAGAAGGGCTCTGCTGTTCTGCCATCGTATCACAAAGACAACCCAGCTCCTTCTCCTAAGGGATCACAAGCAGAAATGAGGGGAATGGGTGTGGTGTAGGAGAGTTCTAGAACTGAAAGTAGTTTCATCCAATCAAAAGTTGTGTTTCATGATCACATGACCTACCGTACGCTTACGGTACGCTTACGGCAAAAGTACGCATGCGCGTAAAAAAGACACGTGCTTGCGCGCATGCGCATAACAGTCACTACCCGACACTTCCACGTAACGTGCGCGTGTAGCGTACACGCGTACGCGTCCCACGCGGAGGACGCGCGGCTACGCAAATTGCATAACTATACGCAAACAGCGTAGATAGATTACGGACGTTGCGTAAACCGTACGCTTACCCTAAGCTTACGGTACACGTACTAAAAAAAAATTAAAAAAAAGGAAAAAATGTATTGCTAATAAATTTTACATGTTTATTTTATAAAATATATTAAAAAAAACATATTATAGAATTTTAAAAATTTAACCATAGTCTTTAAAAAAGGATAGAAAATTAAAAGAAAAATATGTAAAAAAATAGAAGAAAAAAAAAAAATTAGCATTTAAAAAACCTTGCAAATTCACTGAAAAAACCATGGGTTTCACACACGTTATAGTTAGGAATTAGCATTTAAAAAACCTTGCAAATTCACTGAAAAAACCATGGGTTTCACACACGTTATAGTTAGGAATTAGCATTTAAAAAACCTTAGAAATTCAATGAAAAAACCAAAGGTTTCACACATGTTATAGTTAGCTGGACATTTCACTCGTAAAAAACCAATAAAATTCCCCCGTTATAGTTAGTTCAGCTAACTATAACTCGCGCGCCCGCAATGCACTACTGATGACGTCACATATTACATCACTCATGACATGGTCAGTGACATCACTCATGACATCACTGATGACATCTCAAATGACATCACTGATGACATTATCCTTGTGACAGAGTGGTAGACCTCCTCTCACCCTAATATAACCTTTGATACAAACATTCAAAAATAGACACTAAAATTTTCAAAACAATGGACATACCAATAACAGTTACAACAACCTATTCAGTAATTCTAAGATCCACATACACATCCACTCATCCACCAACAATCCTATACAGTCACTCATACATGTACTCACACATCATATGTACTCATACACCTAAACATCCTGTAACACAATCCCACTCATCCATAGAGTTACTCACACACATAGTCACTCATGCTAATAAAGAAACAAACATCCATTTACTTGCATATACAGTTATACACACACCAGCACACTTACTTTAACAGAAACTTACACATACTTAGTCTTTTTAACAATCACTTATAGAAACACATACTTATTCATACAGGAACTCTTCCAATCTCTCACTCTCACATATACTCACTTATAAACAACAATAGTCACATATACTAGTTTAAAACATATGTAGTTACTTATGAAGACACTATTGAGACAGTCATTCACTCACTAACACACCCATGCACACACTCATCCACCCATACAGTCCTGCACACATGCTGACTTCAACACATACAAACAGTGAGTCACTCATTCATGCACCTATGCACTACGTAATACCCCCCACTGCACAATGAAGACACTCAGACTGATACTCAAAAAACCAACTAATAACCTATATAGACACCCATGTAGCTACTCACCAACCCATGCAGCCACTTATACACAAAGTGAGAGACTGATACAGGTATTTACACATTTAAACATTACTCACTAAGCCATGTATTCACTAAGATACACTTAATCAGTCAGTTATACAATCAATTTTTCAGAAACAAATCATCAATTTAGACACTTATATACTCATTTATTCTTCCATCGACCTTGAGATATACATATATAAAACATATTTAATTTTCAGAAAAACACACATTCACTGGATGATGTCATCAGTGATGTCATTTGAGATGTCATCAGTGATGTCATGAGTGATGTCACTGACCATGTCATGAGTGATGTAATATGTGACGTCATCAGTAGTGCATTGCGGGCGCGCGAGTTATAGTTAGCTGAACTAACTATAACGGGGGAATTTCATTGGTTTTTTACGAGTGAAATGTCCAGCTAACTATAACATGTGTGAAACCTTTGGTTTTTTCATTGAATATATATATATATATATCCAAACAGTTCCTGGCATACAACTCCTCATACGGCGAGAAAGAACCAGTGCCGTGGCCTCAATATTTGCTCAGTGTGTTTTATTTGGCAACGAAAACATCCGACGCGTTTCGGAGTTACTTCACTCCTTTCTCACGTGAGAAAGGAGTGAAGTAACTCCAAAACGTGTTGGGTGTTTTCTTTGCCAAATAAAACACACTGAGCAAATATTGAGGCCACGGCACTGGTTCTTTCTCGCCGTATGAGGAGTTGTATGCCAGGAACTGTATGTATTTACGGGGCTGGCTACCCCACCGTGTGCCCGTCGACACAAAAGTAGCTTGAAATTCACCATGGAATGTTTGTGAGAAGTATATATATATATTCCACAAAACCGTGTCGTCCCTTTCCAACGAACAACAACGCCACTGCCCAAGCTTCTTTTCAAAGTGTATTTTATTTCGGCAACAACACCCTACGCGTTTCGGAGTGTCCGCTCCTTGCTCACAATTAAAGGGCGTGCACTTCACCAATGTTTTTAAATCAATCATGAGACATTTCTAACACTGGATACAAGAAACAGACTTCAATTTCAGTCATTGTAACAAGGAAAACATATCACAATGTAATCACAGTATTGTACAAGTGTTAAACACTACAAGCATTTGTTTCAATTCTTAACCTTTTAACAAAATTATGAAATAAAATACACGTTGAAAAGAAGCTTGGGCTGTGACGTTGTTTTTTGTTGGAAAGGGACGACACGGTTTTGTGGAATAATAGGGGTACACAACCCCGTCACGGCCCGCCATCATCTAAGAGGCTTGGGTTCTTCGCAAAACTGACATTGTTGGAGATATATATCTATATATATACACATTTGCTGTCCCTGCACTGGCTCCCAGTGCGAAAGAGTGTTAATTTTAAGGCCCTCGTGCTGGCCTTTAAGGCCTTTCACAACATAGGGGCCCCTTATATCAGGAACAGAATTCAGCCCTGTGCACCATCCAGAACCTTGCAGTCCTCGACTCAGAGGTTGTCGATCATGCCTAAGTTCGCTCGCGCGCGTATGGGCGGACGCTCTTTCCAGGTTGAGGCCTCAAAGCTATAGAATAGCTTGCCGCCCTCCCTGAGACAGGTGCAAGATCTCCTTAGCCTTAGGACAAAGTTAAAAACGTGTTTTTTTCAACGTTAGATGAAGCACCCGCTGATGTGTACACTGTTCTGTCTATGGGGTCAAGTCAACGCCGGGACACTCTCAGGAGTAGCCGTGTGCTTTACAAATACTCTGTAACATAACATATATATATTGTTTGTACAATAATCCCAGATAAAATTCCTTGCACAAAGTGGGCACAGACTCCAAAATAAAGTGCTTTTCGGTGGTTTATTGTTCCAGACATGTAATATGACGCGTTTCGGCCACCACAAGTGGCCTTGATTACATATAAAATGTGCTGCGAAGTGAACGACAATAAATAAACACCACGTGATTGACATCATGAGCAACCAACAAGACAGACTGCACGGAAGAGTTTTTTTGTTCATTAGAAAACAGACTGTTCTCATTTCCTTATTCCAGTTTATGTTACACAATACATTGTTCTTTTGTTACTTTCACCCAGATTTGATTAGAAATCAATAGGCGAACATTGTGAGCATAAATGCTTTAACTTCTAATTAATATCATGGTATAACTGGGTTCAAGATTCCACAAGTATTGTAATTGTGATATATGCAACAAAGATGTTTTAAAATAGTATCTTATTATGGGATACATTGTTGTCAATTTTTAGTTTATGGACAACAGCCTGTAAATAGAGCATGATTGATTGACAACTCTAGAACACAAAAAAATTGCAGTTTTTACCTAAAAACCAATATATAGATATGTAATTATAGCCTTTAAATGCCAAAGATCCATTTTTAAAGTGCTAACCGTGAAAAGTGCACAGTGCTAAACAAAGTGCTGGGTGTAATACAGTACAGAACCATGGTAAATCTTTAAGGGAAGACTGTTTATAGTTATGAATAATATATAGAATATATGAAAACCTATATTTGTTGTTATCGCCTTAGTCCTGAGAACATATTTCATATAAGATACTAAAAAGTTGTTATTCCTTCATTGGTGATCCAAAACGATATTGTATTGACTCCTATTTGTTCCTATCTGGTTGACATTCAATAAAATTGTGTAAATCCTCGCTATTGTTAAGGCCATTGTGGGTTTTTGAATCCAATTCTAAAATGAACCATGATTCCAAAGTGCAGAGCATTTTTTCCCAATTTCCCCCTCTTCTCAAAGGTGCACTGCTCCAACAACACAGTATTTCAAACAATTAAGAACATTGTTGTGTACCAGTTTAAAGAGCCTTGCCACCGGATAGGTGGGGTCAGAGTTGACAATCGCCCTCAGATGCTGCAATATCCTCAAATGTACCTGACGTTTCGTGCTACCCGCATGGCGCACTCCACAGGTGCACTCAAGGACATATACAGCAAACTCCGTTCAACAGTTATAGACCACCTTCAACTCTATAGGTTTGGGGCCGAATGAAGGCATATATTCACATTTGTTGACCCCAAAGAGGCAGGCCCTGCATGATCTACAGTTGTAAAAATAATTTTTAAGTGAGAGCCAATCAGTTTTGATGTTTTTAGTATCCACCTCTGGGCTGCTCTTAACCAGCGCATTCATGGACGGTGCTCGTCTGAAAGTTAGAGTAGGTTTGTATGGTAATCGTTTGCCTAATATAGCATCAGTCAAAACTATGGGCCATTGATTATTGATAATGGATCTAATTTTACGCTCCTGTCGGCTGTATGTAGTAATGAGTCTAACCTCCAGCTCACCATCATGCCTTGGATTAGCTGTATCATGCTTGGGGTCATTAATACTGTGCGTTGGAGAAAGCACGCTATCTCTGGTTATTTCATTGGCTTTTACTATGGCATGTTCGATGGTCTTAGTATCGTAACCCCTATCGTAAAATCTCTTTTTGGTTTCTTGTTGCCATCGAATTAAATCTTTGTCTGAACTGCAGATCTTACGCAGTCTTAAGAACTCTCCGTATGGGATGCTTTTAATCAGGTATTTGTGATGAAAACTTAGTGCATGCAGTGCTTAATTTGTAAAATATTAAGTGCCAGGGCTCTGACCAGGAGGCCACTGCAGCTTGCACCACCCATCGCCCCTGTCACCGCTGCCAAAACAACAATTAGTTGCAATGAGAGCAGTGGCATAGAGTGCAATGGTGTAGAGCAGAGTGGCGTAGGGTGCAGTTGCGTACATTACATTGGCGTAGATTGCCGTGGAGTAGAGTAGTGGGGTGCAGAGTAGAGTAGAGTGGTGTAGAGTGCAGTGGCTTAGAGGGCATTGGTGTAGAGTGCAGTGTTGCAGAGTAGAGTGCCATAGAGTGCATTGGCAGAGAGTGCTGTTGTGAAGAGTGGCTCTGAGTAGAGTAGAGTGGAGTAGTGTGAAGTGGCATAGAGTACAGTGGTGCAGAGTAGAATAGAGTGATGTACAGTGCAGTGGCTCATAGTGCAGTGGGGCAGAGTAGACTGGTGTAGAGTGCAGTGGCGTAGAGTGCATTGGCTTTGAGTAAAATGGTTTAGAGTGCATTGGCGTAAAGTGCAGCTGTTTAACGTAGAATGGTGTAGAGTGGAGTTGCATAGAGTTGAGTACTGCAGAGTATAGTAGAGTGGCATAGAGTGGAGTGGCACAGCATAGATTGCAGTGACATAGAGTACAGTGGCATACAGTAGAGTGGTGTAGAGTGCATTGTCAGAGTGCTATAGTTCCAAGTAAATTAGAGTGGCATAGAGTGCAGTGGCATAGAGTCATGCAGAGTAGAGTGGGTTGTAGTGGCGTAGAGTGCATTTGCATAGAATGCAGTAAAGTAGCATAGAGTAGAGTGGTGCAGAGTAGGGTGCAGTGGCATATAGTGCAGTGGCATAGAGTTCAGTGTTGCAGGATAAAGTGTTGTAGAGGTATAGTGGCATAGAGTACAGTGGCATAGGGTAGATTGTTTCAGAGTAGAGTGACGTGGCATAGAGTGGAGTGGTGAAGAGTGCAATGCAGCAGCATAGAGTGTAGTGGCATGGAGTAGAGTGGCATAGAGTGCAGTGGTTCAGAGTAGATTATAGTGGCGTAGAGTGGATTGGGCTAGAGTGCACTGGCATAGCGTGGAGTGGCACAGAGTGGAGTGCATTGGCATAGAGCGCAGTGTTGCAGAGTGTAATGGTGCGGAGTAGAGGGAAGTGGCCTGGACTAGAACGGTGTAAAGTGCAGTGGCGAAGAGTGCAGTGGTGCAGAGTAGAGTAGAGAGGCGTACAGTGGGATGGTTCCGACTAGGTGTGCAGTAGCGTGGAGTGGCACAGTGTATAGTGGAGTGGCATAAAGTGATCATTACATTTGCACAGATATAGTTTTACTGATAAAAATATACAGTGCACAAAAGATAATGTGTGGAAATATTGTCACCTAGTGTATTGATTTGTTTTGATCATATTTAAATATTTGTTTCCACCACACTTAATAAGTACCAAAATATTTGCTTCATTTGTGCTTTCCTACTTCTGATATATTCTGAAATATCTGTACAGTCATTTACGGGCATTTAAATTTTGTTGTGTGTTAGAAAAAATTAACATTCTACATCCTTCCTCCAGCACATCCCCAGTAGTCAGCAAGATTTTCACATAAATCCTCTCACTTTTAAGTCAGAGATAGAAAGGTAAACACAAAGCTCCCTTGGAATGCGCAGCACATTTGACAAGATAAGAACAAGATTTACAGGCCTGTTTACAGAAATCGAGCACTCTAAAGGATACAGTAAACTAGGGATAGCACACGGGAGGGATGAACTCAAGCTGGAGAGCCTAAAAAAAAATAAAGCCAGCAAATAGAAAACAAGGAAGTGTGAGTTACAAACCCCACAACAATGGTAAGCAATGGGTGGAATGCATTCCCAGAGAAGCTTTCTGGTAGGCTTTGAACTAAAAAGACCCTTTTGGTCCTTGGCAGGGGAATGGGTAAGAGGTGGTTAGCCCCTCATACCCATTCCCCTGCCAAGGACCAAAATATTGTTAAATAGAAAGTGAACGTTACCTTCCTACTAGGACCAGCAGTGGAGATAAACCATGGGGCAGATTTACAAGAAAGTGACGTATCTGTAATGATGCATCTCTTTCCCTGCACCACCCTGAGAAACCCTTGCGCCACTATGGATGCGCCGTATTTACAATACGGCGCACCATGGCCCAAGGATTGACAGATGCGTCAGAAATTCTGACGCATCTGTTGACGCAAAAGTCACGCATTGCTGGTGTCATGTTGCAAGCACGATGCAACTCCAGCAATGCAGGGGGAGGCCTATCCTCATTGTGCTGCGTCACTCCTTACGCCTGCTTCAAGCAAGCATTAGAATTTGACACAGTGGCGTCCTAGAAGTGGCGCAGTGAAATCTTGTAGATTTCACTGCGTCACTTCTGGGAGGCTTTTTTGCGTTGGAACGCCCACCCTGCATACATAATACCTGACGCAGGTATAATGTGACGCAGGGCTTCACAACATGACGCATCTTCCTAGATGCGTACAGGTTGCATTTTTACGCTGCTGCCGCATCACAAAAAGTGATGCAACGGCGGCACAAAAATGACGCAAGGGGCTTGTAAATCTGCCCCCACATATTTTGAGTCAGTCATGGTTCACTTTAAGACAGGTTTTGTGATCCTGTCACAGTTTCAATGCAAAGCATAATTTTCAGCCTGACCTTAGTCTGAACAGCTATAGGATGGAGTACAGAAACATGTTCTGCAAACATACAGGCACCAAGGCACCGTGGCCTGTGAAAACGTTCAGATTTTCAATGATACTTTAGGTGGAAACAAAACTGAGCTTAGCATCCGGATTTTTATACTGTTCACAAATATGGGAATGTGCATAATGAAGGCCTGACGCTGGCCTGGTGTCCTGTATGAGACTCTCCGGGAACTCACCAATATGGGACTGACTGGTCTAAGAAAGCCTGCTCAGACCTAAGAGTCCTGTTAGTGACATTAAGGGCACTCACCAATATGGGAATGTATGCACTGAGGCCTGACTCAGGGCTAGTGTCCCTATGGAGTTTTGAAATATGGCGATGCATAGGGAAAAGTGAAAAGAACAATCCCCTCGGGAACAAATATTCAACCACAACAACTGATTCTCACATCCACCACCAAGCTTAGTAGCAGTCGCCCAGAGTCAGCCAAACACAGAGGTGCAAATAAGATGAACTCAAAAATCAAGGCAGAAAAAGTTTATTTTCCCTTTTTTTCTCCAATTTATTAAAATTGTATATGTACATAAAATAGCTAATCACAAAGTTAAAAAACATACATTTTATAGGAAAATGTAATACCCAAATGTGCTGTTCAATTATAAACAAATAATCAATAATACATAAACAAGTTAAAAAACAACAGCAATTGGGAAAAGGAGCAAGAAAAAATATTTTCAAATCAAGAAGACATCACCATGGTCAAACTGAATTGGGATATTAAATGCACACAATCAGATTAACATATTCTTGTCAAATGATAACCATAAAGTGTTACACTTGTAATTGATCCGTGATGTATTAAAAAAACATGCATAGGGAAAAGCCTGGCAATGTTCCAGTGCCCTCCAGAAGACTGTAAGGGTGCTCCCCAAAGTGGAACTGTCGACCAAGAACGACTGGTGCAGGCCTAGTGTCCTTATAAGAGACTGCAAGACTGTTCACTAAATTCAGGATGTGTACAGCGAAGATCTGACTCTGGTCGAGTGTGCTGAAAGAATATGGAAGTTCGTTCGCAATTAGGGAAATGGTGAAATGCAGCCATGAAGACAAGCTGCAGATCCAGGACACATCTGCGACTCACATGTAAGGGGCATTGCACGCAACAATGTGGACTGGTGGGATACGCTGGTGATCTGTGTGCCATCAAAGCACCCCCCCTTTGAAAACTTATTAGAAGTATTATAAAGCAGCAAGGCTTCCCTTGGGGAAGGTATGCCCTCAGCCTGTCCCACCCAGCCTACCAGTGATCTGCTGTACTCTAGGCATGTGGCGCCTTTTGCCTTCAAAGTGTTGCAAGCTCTCAACATTGTCGTTTGTTGAACAAAAGTTGATATCAAAGGTTCGACTCCCTTTAGTAGGATATGATGTTTTAAACAATACATTAATTCAGCGACAAGACCTCCTGTCCCCGACAACCAGACTTTCCCAGGGAAAGCAACCGACTTTAAGAATATGGTGAGTGTTCCGAACTATCTCTCTAACAAAGTCATCATCCTGTAGTGAGTGTGATGTGCTTTCTCACTGGCAGAGCTGTGGTCCGGTAGTTGTGTGATATATTATCTCACTAGCGGAGAGGTGGTCCGGTTATAGTAAGTATGATGTAATATATCACTGGCAGAGTTATGATGCCATAGTGAGTGTGATGCGCTAACTCACTGGCTCAGCTGTTGTCCTGCAGGAGAAAGTGTAGCTAGGTCATGGTCCACCACTAGTGTGATGCGCTATCTCACTAGTAGAACTGTGGTTTAGTATTGGTAAGGGTGATGTACTATCTCACTAGTAGAACCATGGTCTAGTTCTACTAAGGGCGATGTACTATCTCACTAGTAGATCCATGGGACAGTACTAGTAAGGGTGATGTACTCTCTCTCACTAGTAAATCTATGGTCTACTAGCAAGGATGATGTACTTTCTCACTAGTAGAACCAAGGCAGGGATTGGTAAGGGTGAAGTACTATCTTACTAGTAAAACCATGGTCTAGTACTAGTAAGGGTGGTGTCCTATCTCACTAGTAGATCCGTGGTCTAGTTCTAGTCAGAGAGGCATACTATCTCACTAGTAGATCCGTGGTCTAGTTCTAGTAAGGGTGATGTACTATCTCACTAGTAGATCCATTATCTAGTACTAGTAAGGATGATGTACTAGCTCACTAGTAGAACCTTGGTCTAGTACTAGTAAGGGTGCTGTACTATCTCACTAGTAGAACCGTGGTCTAGTTCTAGTAAGGGTGATGTACTAGCTCACTAGTAGAACCTTGGTCTAGTACTAGTAAGGGTGCTGTACTATCTCACTAGTAGAATCGTGGTCTAGTCCTAGTAAGGGTGATGTACTAGCTCACTAGTAGAACCTTGGTCTAGTACTAGTAAGGGTGCTGTACTATCTCACTAGTAGAATCGTGGTCTAGTTCTATTAAGGGTGATGTGCTATCTCCCATGTAGAACAGTTCTCTAGTACTAGTAAGGGCAATGTACTATCTCACTAGTAGATTCGTGGTCTAGTACTAGTCAAAATGATGACTAGCTAACTAGTAGAACCTTGGTCTATTACTAGTGAGGGCAATTTACTATCTCACTTGTAGATTCGTGGTCAAGTACTAGTGAGAATGATGACTAGCTAACTAGTAGAACCTTTGTCTAGTACTATTAAGGGTGCTGTACTATCTCACTAGTAGAATCGTGTTCTAGTAAGGGCGATGTGCCATCTCACTAGTAGATACATGGTCTAGTTCTAGTAAGGGTGATGTGCTATCTCCCATGTACAACAGTTCTCTAGTACTAGTAAGGGCAATGTACTATTTCACTAGTAGATTCGTGGTCTAGTACTAGTAAGTATGATGACTAGCTAACTAGTAGAACCTTGGTCTAGTACTAGTAATGGTGATGTACTATCTCACGAGTAGAACCGTGATCTAGCAGTGATCAGTGTGATGTGCTGTCTCACTAGCTTAGCCATGGCCTGTTAGTAGTAAATGTAATCAGCCGTACCATGGTCCCTGAGCAGTGAGTGTGATTTGCTCTCACACTAGCAGAGCAGTGGCCCTACAATGAGTGTAGCTGCCACACAGGCTGCGTACTGTGTGTTGTGAATTCTATCACAACCAGAGTTTTAGTGAGTGTGATGAACTATCTTACAACCAGAAAACTGGTCCACTAGTAATAAGTATAATGTACTACCTCATTGGCATGACCATGGTCCAGTAGTAGCAGTAAGTGTGTTCTACCGTCTCATTAGGGGACCCATGATCCTTGGGTCCTTGGGTACTGGAAGGGATGTCCTCTCTCTTACTACCAGCACTGGAGTCCTGAAATGAGTGCCATGAACTTTCACACAAGCAGAGTGAGGGCTCAAAACTCTATCACTAGCAGATTCCTTAGTGAGTGTAATGAGCTACCTCACTAGCAGAGCCATGGTCCTGTCATGAGTGTGAAGCAACATCTCTTTTTTTAAATGTATTTATTTTATTAGAGCAGGTATAAAAAGGGAATAAACAAGATACATTTAATCTTTCCCAACAAGAGCTAGCTTTAAACAATTGTGCGCTCTATCGTTTCCCTATAGGGTACATAAATATTATTTTATAACAAACAATATATGTAAATTTAATTCATTTAGACGTAGTTGAATACAAATCCTTCTCTCTTGAAGAGACTTAGTTTCCTTCTAAAATTAGGAGACCATAATCACTAGGCTGCAAAAAAACAAAATATTGAAGAGAATTTGGGGAGAGGAGTTGGCCTAACGGCTTGGGCGCTTGACCTCGGACCTGGGGAACTGGGTTCGAGTCTCGGTAATGACGCCAAACATCCTGTGATTCTGGGCAAATCACTTAATCTCCCCGTGCCTAACAAAAAAATTAATGAATGTGTGTACTCATGTAGCATAACTGGTGCTATGTAAAGCGCTCTGATACCTGATTGGATTCGGGTCTAGTTTGCGCTATATAAAACTCTGGAAAAAAAAAAATCAAAATACCATTTTATGCATGCATTGCAACTTCAGTCACCCCCTTCATTCATTTAACTGACCCATCATCAGCTATTTCATCCCTAAATTGCTAGACCTCGTCATAAAAAGATACTTCATCAGATACTAGACCCTCCTATGCTCCCCCTTCCAGATTTTCTGGAATTTGGTTACAGCCCTGATTCGCAAGGCATAGAGTTCTTCCCTTGCTTTTACCTGTTGCATCTTAAGTCCCCACTGCTCTTAAGTAGCAGCTTTTCCTGCTTTCATTTCTGTCAAATCTGTGATCTGGCCACCCATGAAGCAATAAAATGTAACTGCTTCTGGTGCATTGTCAGATTTGCCAAATTACATATCCCAAAAAGGGCACCCATGGGATCCAGTGTCACTGGGGTCTCTAATTTCACCAATAACCATTGAAATACCCTATTCCAAAAGGCGAACAATTCTGGGCAAGTAAAACTTACGAGGGGCCAATCCCCCTTCCCAGCCTCACATTGAAAACATTCCCCCTATATAGTTGGAAACATCTTTTGCAGTTTGGCTGGTGTATAACAGAACAATTATTTTGAATAGAAAGCCATCCTCTTAAAATTAGGCCATGTAATGGCCTTGTAGGCCCATAAATTATACAAATTCCAGGTAGAGGGCTCTATCCTGCAGCTGGTAGAGGTCACAATTTTCTCTAGGGCAGTCAGCGCCACCTCAAAATACATTTGTTTCAACAGACTGTCATACCATTTCACAACTCTAATTTGCCCAGAAACATAAAACTCATAGCTAATTATGGAGGCGGGTGGATCCCCTGGGGGCTGACTTTCATAAAGGAAGTGTTGTCGTTGACAATATGAGAAAAGCATTGTGTCCAATATTGCCAAATTACCCTCTTGGAGCTGCCCCCAGGGCTTCATGGCTCCAGCTGCTAATATGTCCTTGAAGCGACGAATACCTGCTTACTTCCAATTCTAATACACCCTCTTCCTAACTGTAAACCTAACAGGTCATGGTCTTTCAATAGGATATCCGGATGAAATTGAGGGACATCACACACTTCCTTCAGTTGGTTAAATCTCCAGACTACCAAAAAGGGAAATTTATACCTGAAGCCCTTCGGGAGCTTGGGTATTTTAAGAAAGTGTAAAAACTTGATTCCTCATAAGGTTAAGATAAAAATGATTTACATGGATTCTGAGAGGTTGCTGCCCGCACACACCTATCTAGAAAAGAAGCCTGGGAATATGACTTAAAATGAGGAGATGCTAATCCACCAATTTCTATAGATAATTGTAATTTTTCCAGCTTAGTATGAGGCTTTTTGCCTGCCCAAATAAAATGACACAACATCTGATCGATTTCCATGAAGAATCTCTGGGGGACCTTTATAATAATCATATTATAGAAAATTAAAAGTAAAAGAGGTTAAATCATAATTTTTATTAAAGCTATTCGCCCAATGATAGTAAGCGGATACGACTGCCATTGCATGAATAGCTTCTGGGCTTTAGCTAGCATAGGTGCATAGTTGAGCTGATATAGATCGGAAAAATCATGAGATATGAAAATTCTTAGATATCGAATGGGACGCAAAACCTGCACCTGGGGCTGCATTTTGCTAGGTAATATGCTTTCGGAAATATTAAATAACAGAATTTCCGATTTCGAATGGTTGAGTCTATATCCCTCAATTCGGAAAAAGCTTGAATTTTAGAAAAAGTTATATTAATGTTCCTCAGCATGTAGATACAAAATCAAATCATCCACAAACAGTCTCAATTTTGGTGCACCCTAAATGAGGGGGGGGGGTCAATTAGGGGTTCTTGACGCAGAGCTGAAGCCAGCATTTTGGTAAACAGTGCAAAAAGCACCGGAGAAATCGGGCAGCCCTGGCGATTGAGCTGGAATTATATAGATTTCCTAAGCACTTCACCAGCTTCGAAGGGAACCCAAATCTATTCAAGGTAGCAAAGAGAATCTCCTACTGAAGTAAATCAAATGCTTTCCCCGCATCTACCATTATGAGAGCCCACTTGATCTTATTGTTTGGCAAAAAATCTATCACTTGGAGGAGAAAGTTGGTATTAGCCGAGATAGTTCTTCCTGGTAGAAAGGCATATTGGTCCAAATGAACCACATCTTGTGCAAGGGGTGTTATTATAGAGGCAATTATCTTGGCCAGGATCTTATAATCGTTTTTCAAAAGGCTAATAGGGTGATAAAAGCCAGGCTGGTCAGAGGGTCTACCTTTTTTCAGAAAGCTAATGATTACCGCCTCCGGAAAGCTACTAGGTATTCCACAACCATCTAGAATTTCATTGAACAATGTAACCGAGAAGGGAGCTAACTGTACGCCAAAGATTTTATACATCTCTGCTTTCCCATTTTGGGAATTCTTGATAGCTTCTTGAACTTCTCTAAGCGTGATGGGAACAACTGCACTTGACTGCTGCTCTTGGCTAAGAGTAGGCATGTCAATACCCCGAAGAAACATGTTTATTACTTCGGGCATAATAGCAGTAAAGGACTTATATAGTTGCACATAGTGAGCTAGAAAGACTTTTTCTATCTCCGCCGATTGAAATATCACCTGGCCACTAGTTTCATCATATGTTGATTTAATAATAGAATTATTCTGTCTCTTTCTGATAGACCACACTAGGAATCATCCAGTCTGCTCATATAGCTGTTGAAAGCAAGAATTCTGCTTCACGATTGTCTGAGTCAAGTAGTGCTCTTCTTAAGACCTGTCCAGCTTTGCTTATTCTAGAACCAGAGTCCTGCACATTTCCCCTAAGATGCGCCGAGTGGCTTTATCCAGATCTAATTGCAAAGCTTGATATTTTCCCCTTTTTAAGTAGTTGAGCTTTAGAAGCAATAACCTCGCCCCGTATGAAAGCCTTACATGCCTCCCAGACAGAAAAGGAGGAAGCCGACCCTATATTTGTCTCGGAAAATTCTGCAAGATTCGATTTCATGACTGCTACCCACCCTCTATTGATTAAAAGTGATTTATCTAGGGACCACCTTGGTCTTTCGACCTGATCAAATTAACATGTTGCTCTATATACGGAACTGAATGGTCTGAAAAGGGATTTGACCATATGCCAGCGTTCCTCTTAGCCCATAGATACGAAACCAAAAATAAATCAATCCTGGAAGCTGTATTACACCTTTTGGAAAAACAGGTAAACCCCTGGGATTGAGGATTCTATAAATGGTGAGGCTAAGGCTAAGTCCTCGAACATTTTGGCTACAAATCTCGATGCCCTGGGTTTGTTCCTTGACTTGTATATACCGGATGAATCCAACCTAATGTCTTGCAGAATATTAAAATCTCCCCCATCACCAACAGGCCAGAGAATACCCACAATGCTTCGTATAACTCAGTGGGATGGACTATATCACCATCAATAGGACCATAGAAGCTGACTAGACATAAAAGCTGAGATCCTTGTACCACCTTAAGCATGATCCATCTAGCCTTTGGAGCTCTGAGTACCTCTAAAATGTCCCCTTTGAATGTCCATGAATTCAGAATAGCCACCCCTTTGATTGCTGCTCCTGCCAAAGCAAAAGAAGTTTGAGAGATACATTTTGGCATTTTTGGTATTTTGGATTGTGCCTTGAAATGTATCTCTTGTAAAAGAATTATCTGAACTTGGGCTTCTGCTGGCCATTTGAGAGTGGATTTCAGCTTGACCTTATTGTTAGCCCCATTGAATCAAAATCTCATTAGTCGGGCCATAGTCCTTTAGTGAATGCACTAAAATATCTCATTACCTGTAGTATCAGGTATGCACACCTGCCAATTTAAACGGTACCACCGTGTGTCACATGGTATCGGCTCTCATTACACTGTCCCCCAGTGAAGATCCAATACCACAAAGGTGGCCACAATGAGAGCTGGAAACATGTGCTCGAGAGCAGATTTCCAGCTCATTCTGTGGAGGTTCTTCCCGGCTGACGTCCATCAGGTGTTTTACCTCCTCCGTAGGATGTCTGCTGCAGTCACAGTAGTTTCTGTAATATTTTTTTCGAGGGGGGGAGGCGTCTCTTCGAACAGTGCTGGGCTCTAAGCCACGCCCCTTCTCTTTACCGCCCTCTCCATTGTTGGCCGGTGGTGATGGGCTCAAAGCTCCCCTCTCCACACCAGACCCCGCCCCTTCAAGGCCCCCTTCTCAAACAGTGAAAGTAATTCAAAAGTTGCCAGGTCTGAGTCTGATGTCCTAACTCACTAGTAGAACCGTGGACCCTTAAACCATGGGAACCCCTACCTCGATGTGGACCCAATGACCCCAGCTGAGAATTGTAAGTTATCTAGGTATGAAGATTAGTCTACTTAACGTTTGCACTAGAAACGATTATCTGGGAACACGACTTGGAAGCTGTAGTCTCGTGATAAGCACCCTGAGCTATCCTAGATGAAACCAATGCTGTGTACAAGCGCGCTCAACTTCAAAATTCTGCAAAATGTATGCACCTGGATTTGCAAATGTGGTGGTGAAGCTTGATGGACTGTAAACCAGATTTAAGATTGAAAGAACCCTCTCCACGTAGATTCTGATGGACACAAGCCATCGTCACATAGGTGAGTCTTGATAGTGAGAACCCCTTTATGACGCTCACGGCACGTCATCACACATCTCTCGTTCCAGAGAGATAGTTCTGATGGAAGATGTGCAAATTGACACAGGTAAGCCAGGATGCAGGAGATAGCCAAAGTTCTCTGTTGTCCCCCCCAAAAATTATTTCCCAAAAATACATATTCAAAACAGAGTTCCCATCTGGGATTTGCCAGTGCTTTTGTTTGTATTTGAATTAACAGCATAGCTTGTTACTGCAGCCTTGCACTCAGTTTTTACTGTTACTCAAAACTGAGTTCCCATTTGGGATTTGCTTGTGCTTTTTTTGCATTTGAAAGAGCAGCCTAGTGACTCAATCACTTTTAGGTGAAACATCTGACGTGAATGCCACATGCATGTGCTGCAGAAGGTGCATTAACCCTCTGAGGTAGCTTACTTGCTGCCATACTGGCAGTCTTTGTTGTAAAGCTGGGTGGCTCATGTTTACTTCCATGTTGATGCTTCACCCTCAGTAGCGGCCCGTCCACTTCTAAAGTGGAGAGGCAGGCCGGAGGAGGGAGGTGGGGAGGTAGGGAATTTCCATGGGACAAAAAAAATAAATGAATAAAAAAAGAAAATAACTAACCTTGAACGCCGCCGTCAGTGCCCGCCACCTCACGCTCTTCTTTCTTCTGGGCACAGGCTCCTAGACTGCATTGGCAATCCTGACGCTACATGAAAGCAGCATCAGGATTGCTGGCAACTTGTGCAGGCAGACTGGGAGCCTGTGCCTGCTCTCGCCAGCCCTAGCAGCACAGCTGGGAATGAAGACAGCTTCATTGCACATGAGACGGCTGGCCAAACCATCATGCGCAGTGAAAGGAGTGCACTGCCCAGGAGCAGTGTCAGCCCCTGGACCCGCCCCCAAAACTCATCAAAGTCCTGGGGGCAGACCCAGGGGATTAAATAAAACGATGAACGATTTAAAAACCTGTTTTATTATCGTTTTATTTGAGGGTGGTGGCGGGGGGGGGCGGCACTCCTATGCCTTAATGGATGGGCCGTCGCTGTCTGCCGTGCCACCTCTAACCGAAAACAAATACATACCCCATGTATAATTAGCCCGTGCTTGTCTTTTCTGTGTCAAAGGCCGCCCTTCGACACAGCGAACAGGCAAAGAATGTAGCCAATGAACATCGATGTAAACACACCGTAGACATGAGTCACACTCGTGTCCCTGTCGTTCTCCACGTGAATGTTCATTAAATGTAATGGCAAGAAAATGTCTTCAGCTCGGAAAGACGAAGCGGCCTTCAACGTGTAATTGAATTTAAAGCCTTCATATTACTGTCAAACCGTCCCCAGCCGCCGCCGCGCGGGCCTTCGGCGCGCGCACATCTTCATTTCAGAATCAGATGCAAATGGAGTCTCTGCACAAGAGGTAGTTAAGGGTTCAGAAGAGCAGAAAGCAGACGCAAGGGCTTCTGGGCCGTGGGAGGGGCCAGAGGACAGGGAACTGCACTGCCAGCACAGGTGTAGAGTTTTGATAGGGCTGCCTCAGAATTTAGCTAATCTGAATTATGTAATTTCCAAAATTCAAATAATGTATTTGATTTTCGTTATGTACTAATATGGAAGAACTTGCTCACCAATTAGTATGAGGGATAAAGTACCCCCTGCTGTACATTATAAGGCTATTGCAAGTCAAAGAGAAGTTCCATAACCATACAGGAGAACAAGGCCGATGGCCGAGTTCCTTTATAAGGCAATGGAACTCTGGGGTGGCTTGCAGTATCCTTATCATGTATGCCAAGGGGTACTGTATCCCATATAATGCATGGTCACACCATCACCTTTCCCACAAACCACTTAAAACCTTGGTGTGTATCTCTATCATATGAAAGAGTGAACATGTTTCCATACGTGAAGGATAACAATATAATCTGTAGTGCAAAAATAAACACACCAAAAACATCTTATATATTTGTTGCAAACAGATATTAGAACCAGTTCAATACAAGTCACTTTTTAAAAAAAACAAAAAAGCTGCAGTAGCTCGGAATTTGTAGAGAAAAGGCAGAAATATTCTAGCTTCTCTCTTAACTATCTAAGGAGTGCAAAACAATAAGCATCTTCTCTCTGCTTGTCAATGTAAGTTAGAAAAATAGAGCAGAAGAAAGAAAAGCAACGTTCTGTTTCCGTTGCTTTAAACAGTTGCTAACCTGGCCTGTCTTTCACCTTGGCTGCTGGCTCTGGCTGCAGGCATTGTGGTGTCAGAACTCAACTGTAACAAAATTATAGTTGAGTTATGACGTCACAAGTTGTCGATTATACAGAAATTAGAGACAGGTGTTTGTACAGCGATTACAGAATCCCATGTATTGTAAATAGATGCAGCTCATAGGAGGTAGAATAGCTGTTTTTCCCTTGTCGTCTATATTCTGTCAATTTCCAACAGGTTCCAGATGTGCGCCTTGAAGGGTGAAGACTATAGGTTGACATTAATGATGCTTTGAAAGGGTTGCTTGGGAGTAGATAAGGTCTTGTGATGCAGAGTTCAAAACCAGGAGACCTATGTTCAAATCAAGGCTTTCCAATCTGACCAAATTGTGTTATCTTTGGCACATGGGTTCATGTCTGTGGCCCAGTTCCCTTAATCATGGAATATATAGGTGAATATAGCATTGACTCAGTTTTAAATGTATGGAACACAAGAAAACATATTCAATCACATTAAAATAAAGATTTAAACTCACCCTTAATTGCAAGAGGGTTTGTGATTCTTACTATGACCACCAGTGCTCTCAACTTGCCAAATCTGCACGCGAGGCCTTAGCAGTAAGATACGGTTGCTCCTCTATCACTGCCCTTGTTGGCACAAGATTGTCCATAACGTCCAATTTGGAGGAGTTTTTTTCACTGGGAATGGTAGGGCTGTGTTTTCAGGCATGGGTTCAACATATTCCAGAGTTTGGAGCCATGGATACCTCAGGACCTGCCTCCATCTGGTAAAAGTGGCATGGTGAAGTCTCCAGAGTCACTCCTACAAAGGCGGAGGTACACACTCAGGAACTCACCTGTACAACACACACACACGTCAGACTCAGCATCGTGGGTCTCCGATACCAGAATCACAGCAGCTGGAAGAGACACAGAGACCCAACCTTGAGTCATCACTTGATTAACCAGCCTGCTGCACAAGCGGCTCGGCCGTAATAGAAGTCAGGCACAAGTCTTGACAGCCCATTGCGTACTAACGTGGCTCAGATAAACCTCAAGACCTGCGTCTACTCCAACTCCAAGGTGAGCAGTAGCACCAGCCAAGCCACCCCAGGACGAATGAGAGGTGAAAGGCCTCAGGCCTTTATTGCAGGCACCAGAGGGCCTTGCCTACAGGCGCTCTATGCCCCACCACAGAAACAATGCCAGCAGCTTGAGAACCTGTAGAGTCAAAGTACCACTATCCTTTAGAAGAGCAGATCAAGGGATGGACATGATAGCGCTCCGGGCCAGGAGGTTCCAGATTCATCAATGAGTCCTTTGGCAGGGTGAGAGGCAGAAGACGGTCCCACACAGTACCAGTAGTCTGAGACAGCGGGACACCGACAGGAAGCACACAGGTTAGGTCATACATCTCTGCACATAGTACTGAAATAATACTGGTTTCCATTGTGGTTGTATTGGGTACCCTGGCAGACAAGCACACTTCTTCTGACAGCTGGTGCTGCTGGACTTTTCTTCCACCTTCATCACTCTGTCATGTGATTGGCTGATCTTCAGGCTGGTAGATATTGGGGTCCGTTGCCCAGCTCTTGATTGGATCGCATCTTACTTGTACGATCAATCTCTATGCCGTCTGTATGGCGCTGTTCTGTTCCAGGTTCAGGCACTTGGACTGTGGGTGCCTCAGGGTTCTGCACTGAGTCCCCCATTGTTTCATTTGTATGTGCATTCGCTGGCTTATATTGACTAGATCTTTTGATTTTAAATGTATGAGCTATGCGGACGACACACAGGTTTTAATATCCCTGGTGCAATCTTCCTCGGACCCCACAGGCGGTTTACGGCGAATGTTAGCTGCGGCTAGCTGGCTGGCGGAAATCTCTTTAATAATTAACTCTGACAAGTTTGTGAATTTCCAGTTGTAACGCTCCAGCTGGGTTCCCCACTGGCCTGTGCTCACCTTGATCGGGCTCGTCCCTCGTTCCAGCTGTGTCAGATGTTGACCATGGGTTTCACGTGGGTTCTGACCTTTCTATCGTCGGGTCCCCACTTGTCCTCCATGAGTTTTCAGAATATGAGGCTTCTATTGAGTTCCCCCTGCCTTCTCCTTGTACTCAGCCTTTGGTGGTGCAGGGACGGTCCTCAACAGGCTCGATTATTGTACCTCACTGGTTTTAAGTTCTTCTTTGGGCCTACTGGAGTGGCTGCAGAGATTTTATATAATGCTTCTGCTACGCTTGCTCTTCAGTCGCCTCAGAATTCTTCTCCCTCATCCACTCTTAAGACCCTGCATTGAGAGCCGAGCTCTAAAAGGATTATGTTTAAGGCACTTTAGTATGGTCATTGTGCAATTCATCATTGGGGCCCTCTGTTTTTACCACTACAGTTTTGTCGTTATGTATCTTTGTGCCAGCTGAGATTGTCGGTTGTTTTCTTTTGGTGGTTCAGCGCCTTGATACCCTTATGAGTGACAAGCAGCGCCCTACAAATCCACTTTACATTGCATTCCATTCCTAGCCGGTTTAGGATAGGCTGGCTAGCCGTCTCAGTTGTGGCAGCAAAAACCTGGAATGCGCTGGATTCATTTGCACACCTACGGTCATTTATCAACTTGCGGAAAGGCTCTAAAAACGGTATTCTTTGTGTAGTAATGGAGGGTTTGCTTCAGTAATTTCATCGGTGGATAACTTCGTTTTCCATAGCCTATCAGGCAGCAGCACATTTAATAAACTTAGCAAAAATAAATTTAAAACATAACATAACCTTGAAGAAGTGCTTAGAAGGTAAGCGCAAGGCCTCTTGAGTCACAGATGATACCAGCAGTGTGAATGAACTCCCTGGGCCCCATGAGTGTCCTCTCGGTACTAGACACTCCAGAACCCTGATCTTCCAGACCTGTCTTGGGGGTGCCTTCAGAACCCCCACAATGTGGCTTTCCTGCTCTGACTCCATACTAATGCTTTGGGGTCCCAGTTGCTGTCCTCTTCTTACCTTTGAAGTGTCTTCTCATTGATGAGTCCTCCAGCTGTGGGAGCTTCAGCCAGAAGTATCTAATCAGTGCTTTGCATCCAAGCTTCATGGCCGTCATCCAATAGCGGCCTCTCATTAGTGAAGACGCTCAGTGGTGCTTTCTCTGATCTGAAGGACCTCGGGGTGGCCCCCCCCTCCCCTATCAGTTCCTCCACAGTTCTGCTGGACTCCAGCAGTGTGGCCGTCCTCTAGCTTTGTCTTCTCACTGCTGTAGGACCCTCTATCCTGTAGGAAGACATTCTTCAAACTTTGCGGTGTCATTGTCACAGAATCACAGTACTGTGACCTCCCTCTAGTGCTGCTTTGTCATTATCACAGGATCCCACCATTGTGGCCTCCCTCTAGTGTCACAGAATCACAGTACTGTGACCTCCCTCTAGTGCTGTCTCTAAGTGTCACACGATCACAGTACTGTGACCTCCCTCTAGTGCTGCCCCTAAGTGCTACACGATCACAGTGCTGTGAACTCCTTCTAGCGCTGCCCCTAAGTGCCACACGATCACAGTGCTGTGACCTCCCTCTAGCGCTGCCCCTAAGTGTCACACGATCACAGTACTGTGACCTCCCTCTAGCGCTGTCTCTAAGTGTCACACGATCACAGTGCTGTGACCTCCCTCTAGCGCTGCCCCTAAGTGTCACACGATCACAGTACTGTGACCTCCCTCTAGCGCTGTCTCTAAGTGTCACACGATCACAGTGCTGTGACCTCCCTCTAGCGCTGTCTCTAAGTGTCACACGATCACAGTACTGTGACCTCCCTCTAGCGCTGTCTCTAAGTGTCACACGATCACAGTACTGTGACCTCCCTCTAGCGCTGTCTCTAAGTGTCACATGATCACAGTGCTGAGACCTCCCTCTAGCGCTGTCTCTAAGTGCCACACGATCACAGTACTGTGACCTTCCTCTAGTGCTGCTTTGTCAGTGTCACAGGATCACAGTACTGTGACCTCCCTCTAGTGCTGCCTCTAAGTGTCACAGAATCACAGTACTGTGACCTCTCTCTAGTGCTGCCTCTAGGTATGACAGAATCACAGTACTGTGACCTCTCTCTAGCGCTGTCTCTAAGTGTCACACGATCACAGTGCTGTGACCTCCCTCTAATGCTGCCTTGTCAGTGTCACAGGATCACAGTACTGTGACCTCCCTCTATGCTGCCTCTAAGTGCCGCACTATCACAGTACTGTGACCTCCCTCCAGTGCTGCCTCTAAGTGCCACACAATCACAGTGCTGTGACCTCCCTCTAGTGCTGCCTCTAAGTGCCACACGATCACAGTACTGCGACCTCCCTCTAGTTCTTCCTTGTCAGTGTCACAGGATCACAGTACTGTGACCTCCCTCTAGTGCTGCTTTGTCAGTGTCACAGGATCACAGTACTGTGACCTCCCTCTCGAGCGGCCTTGTCAGTGCCACAGGATCACAGTATTGTGACCTCCCTCTAGTGCTTTCTTGTCAGTGTCACAGGATCACAGTGCTGTGACCTCCCTCTCGAGCTGCCTTGTCAGTGCCACAGGATCACAGTAATGTGACCTCCCTCTAGTGCTTTCTTGTCAGTGTCACAGGATCACAGTACTGTGACCTCCCTCTAGTGCTTCCTTGTCAGTGTCACAGGATCACAGTACTGTGACCCCCCTCTAGTGCTGCTTTGTCAGTGTCACAGGATCACAGTATTGTGACCTCCCTCTAGTGCTGCTTTGTCAGTGTCACAGGATCACAGTACTGTGACCTCCCTCTCGAGCTGCCTTGTCAGTGCCACAGGATCACAGTATTGCGACCTCCCTCTAGTGCTGCCTTGTCAGTGCCACAGTATCACAGTACTGTGAGCTCCCTCTAGTGCTGCCTCTAAGTGCAACATGATCACGGTACTGTGACCTCCCTCTAGTGCTGCCTTGTTACTGCCACAGAATCACAGTATTGTCACCTCCCTCTCAGTGGCGTAGCTAGGGGTGGGGGGGGGGGGGGGGCGGTGGGGGCGGTCCGCCCCGGGCGGCACTATTTTGGGGGAGGACAAAGGAATTCAGATAAGGCTCGGCTTTCTTTCGTGGACGTTCGGGGACGGGCAGAGAAGGAATAGGACTTGGGCAATGTCCTCTTCTTTTTTGTGCTGGCAGCTGTGCCCCCCTCTCTTCCTATTATTCCCTCTCTTTCTGTCTTGCTCCTCACTTACTGAAAACCTTAACTTGAAGAAACGGTCACAACCTCTTTCCTTCTTTCATTTAGTTGCTTCCCTGTGAAATGGATCCAAAAAAGAAAAACACTCTTGCGAGAAATGCCCTTTTTCTGACATTTTTCTATTCCAAAGTGCAGCGGGATGGAGAGAAATAGAAGGTTTTAAATATGAAAAATAAATACATAACTAAATAAAGCAAGACAGAGGGGTTGCAAAGTAACCTCCCTTAGTGCTGCCTTGTCAGTGTCACAGGATCACAGTATTGAGACCTCCCTCTATGCTGCCTTGTAAGTGTCACAGGATCACAGTATTGTCACCTCCCTCTAGTGCTGCCTTGTCAGTGCCACAGGATCACAGTATTGTGACCCCCCTCTCAAGCTGCTTTGTCAGTATCACAGGAACACAGTATTGTGACCTCCCTCTAGTGCTGCCTTGTCAGTGTCACAGGATGACAGTATTGTGACCTCCCTCTAGTCCTGACCTGCCAGTGTCACAGGATCACAGTACTGTGACCTCCCTGTAGTGCCGCCTTGTCAGTGTCAAAGGATCACAGTCTTTTGCACCCCCTTAGTGCTGCGTTGTCAGTGCCACAGGATCACGGTGACCTCCCTCTAGTGCTGCCTTGTCAGTGTCATAGTATCACAGTGTCATAGGATCACAGTATTGTGACCTCTCTCTAGTGCTGCCTTGTCAATGTCACAGGATCAGAGTATTGTCCAAATGCCTCTTGTTTTTCCATATTTCTTCATGTGTAGTGGGGACAGCGGCTTTTATAGCACTTCTGGTCACTTCTCCAAGTGCAGTCAGGTGAATGTATGTGTGTGCTGCATGGCCCTGGAGCCATCTTGGATCGGGGAACATCTCATTACGATTCACAGCGCATGCAGGCACGGCCTCGCTGGCAGGCCCCATTCCTAATGACGTCCATTCAGTTGTGTCTGCAGAGCACGCCTGCCCCAGACTGGCACTCTCTGTGCAGCTCAGCAGCTGCTGACAGAGAGTGGAGTTTCCAGGCAGTCTTACGTGCATTTCAGCAGCTGTGACTGAGCACTTCTTGGACGATAAGTGGTAATAACCACACCCTACTATTCATTCGTAAACACAGCGAACACTCCCTCACTCCCCCTTTCTGAGCTGTTCTTCGTATGTAATCTGTTGGTAACATTAGTAATGTTAATGGTATAGCAGCCCTGCTGAGAAGTACAGGCACTCTCCGTTACTGATACAGCAGCCCTGCACACCACAAAAATACAGGTACTCTCCGTAACGGTATACCAGCCCTGCAGAGAAGTATAGGTACTCTCCATTACTGGTAAAGCAGCCCTGCTCAGGAGTACAGGTACTCTCAGTTACTGGTATAGCAGCCCTGCTGAGAAGTACAGGTACTGTCCGTTACTGGTATAGAAGCCTTGCAGAGAAGTACAGGTACTCTCCATTACTGGTATAGAAGCTGTGCTGAGAAGTACAGGTACTGTCCGTTACTGGTATAGAAGCCTTGCAGAGAAGTACAGGTACTGTCTGTTACTGGTATAGAAGCTGTGCTCAGAAGTACAGGTACTGTCCGTTACTGGTATAGAAGCCCTGCAGAGAAGTACAGGTACTCTCCATTACTGGTATAGCAGCCCTGCTCAGGAGTACAGGTAATCTCAGTTACTGGTATAGCAGCCCTGCTGAGAAGTACAGGTACTGTCCGTTACTGGTATTGAAGCTGTGCTCAGAAGTACAGGTACTGTCCGTTACTGGTATATCAGCCCTGCAGAGAAGTACAGGTACTGTCCGTTACTGGTATAGCAGCCCTGCAGAGAACTACAGGTACTCTCAGTTACTAATATAGCAGCCCTGCACAAAGGTATATGTACTCCCTGTTATTGGTATAGCAGCCCTGCTCACGTACACCCTGTTACTGGTATAGGAGCCCTGCTCAAAAGTACAGGTACTGTCCGCTACTCGTATAGCAGCCCTGCAGAGAAGTACAGGTACTCTCTGTTACTAGTATAGCAGCTCTGCTGAGAAATACAGGTACTCTCAGTTACTGATATAGCAGCCCTGCTAAAAAGTACAGGTACTCTCCGTTACTGGTATAGCAGCCTTGCAGAGAAGTACAGGTACTCTCCATTACTGGTATACCAGCCTTGCAGAGAAGTACATGTACTCCCAGTTACTGGTATAGCAGCCCTGCTGAGAAGTACAGGTACTGTCCGTTACTGGTATAGAAGCCTTGCAGAGAAGTACAGGTACTGTCTGTTACTGGTATAGAAGCTGTGCTCAGAAGTACAGGTACTGTCCGTTACTGGTATAGAAGCTGTGCTCAGAAGTACAGGTACTGTCCGTTACTGGTATAGAAGCCCTGCAGAGAAGTACAGGTACTCTCCATTACTGATACAGCAGCCCTGCACACCACAAAAATACAGGTACTCTCCGTAACGGTATTCCAGCCCTGCAGAGAAGTATAGGTACTCTCCATTACTGGTATAGCAGCCCTGCTCAGGACTACAGGTACTCTCAATTACTGGTATAGCAGCCCTGCTGAGAAGTACAGGTACTGTCCGTTACTGGTATAGAAGCCTTGCAGAGAAGTACAGGTACTGTCCGTTACTGGTATAGAAGCTGTGCTCAGAAGTACAGGTACTGTCTGTTACTGGTATAGAAGCCCTGCAGAGAAGTACAGGTACTCTCCATTACTGGTATAGCAGCCCTGCTCAGGAGTACAGGTAATCTCAGTTACTGGTATAGCAGCCCTGCTGAGAAGTACAGGTACTGTCCGTTACTGGTATAGAAGCTGTGCTCAGAAGTACAGGTACTGTCCGTTACTGGTATATCAGCCCTGCAGAGAAGTACAGGTACTGTCCGTTACTGGTATAGCAGCCCTGCAGAGAAGTACAGGTACTCTCAGTTACTGATATAGCAGCCCTGCACAAAGGTATATGTACTCCCTGTTATTGGTATAGCAGCCCTGCTCACGTACACCCTGTTACTGGTATAGGAGCCCTGCTCAAAAGTACAGGTACTGTCCGCTACTCGTATAGCAGCCCTGCAGAGAAGTACAGGTACTCTCTGTTACTAGTATAGCAGCGCTGCTGAGAAATACAGGTACTCTCAGTTACTGATATAGCAGCCCTGCTAAAAAGTACAGGTACTCTCCGTTACTGGTATAGCAGCCCTGCAGAGAAGTACAGGTACTCTCCATTACTGGTATACCAGCCTTGCAGAGAAGTACATGTACTCCCAGTTACTGGTATAGCAGCCCTGCTCAAAAGTACAGGCACTCTCCGTTACTGGTATAGCAGCCCTGCTGAGAAGTACAGGTACTCTCAGGTACTGGTATAGCAGCCCTGCAGAGAAGTACAGGTACTCTCAGTTACTGATAGAGCAGCCCTGCACAACGGTATGTACTCTATGTTACTGGTATAGCAGCCCTGGTCACATACTCCCTGTTACTGGTATAGCAGCCCTGCTCACATACTCTTTGTTACTGGTATAGCAGCCCCGGTCAGAAGTACAGGTACTCTCCATTACTGGTATAGCAGCCCTGCTCAAAAGTACAGGTACTCTCCGTTACTGGTGTAGCAGCACTGCTCGGAAGTACAGGTACTCTCACTTAATGGTATAGCAGCCCTGCTCAGGAGTACAGTTACTTTCTGTTACTGGTATAGCAGCCCTGCTCAAAAGTACAGGTACTCTCAGTTACTAGTATAGCTGCCCTGCTCAAAAGTACAGGTACTCTCCATTACTGGTGTAGTAGCACTGCTCAGAAGTACAGGGACTCTCTGTGACTGGTATAGCAGCCCTGCTCAGGAGTACAGGTACTCTCCGTCACTGGTATAGCACCCTTGCAGATAAGTACACGTACTCTCCATTACTGGTGTAGCAGCCCTGCTCAAAAGTACAGGTACTCTCCGTTACTGGTATAGCAGCCCCGCTCAAAAGTACAGGTACTTTCCATTACTGATATAGAAACCCTGCGCAGAAGTACAGGTACTCTCCGTTACTGGTATAGCAGCCCTGCTGAGAAGTACAGGTACTTTCCATTACCGGTATAGAAACCCTGCGCAGAAGTACACGTACTCTATGTTACTGGTATAGCAGCCCTGCTGAGAAGTACAGGTACTTTCCATTACCGGTATAGAAACCCTGCGCAAAAGTACAGGTACTCTCCGTTACTGGTATAGCACCCTTGCTGATAAGTACAGGTACTCTCCATTACTGGTTTAGCACCCTTGCTGATAAGTACAGGTACTCTCCATTACTGGTGTAGCAGCACTGCTCAGAAGTACATGTACTCTCTGTTACTGGTATAGCAACCCTGCTCAGGAGTACAGGTACTCTCCGTTACTGGTATAGCACCCTTGCTGATAAGTACAGGTACTCTCCTTTACTGGTATAGAAACCCTGCTCAGAAGTACAGGTACTCTCAGTTACTGGTATAGCAGCCCTGCTCAGGAGTGCAGGTACTCTCTGTTACTGGTATAGCAGCCCTGCTCAGGAGTACAGGTACTCTCCGTTACTGGTATAGCAGCCCTGCTCACAAGTAAAGGTACTCTCTGTTACTGGTATAGCAGCCCTGCTCAGGAGTACAGGTACTCTCCGTTACTGGTATAGCACCCTTGCTGATAAGTACAGGTACTCTCCATTAACGGTATAGAAACCCTGCTCATAAGTACAGGTACTCTCAGTTACTGGTATAGCAGGCCTGCTCAGGAGTACAGATACTCTCCGTTACTGGTATAGCAGCCCTGCTCAGGAGTACAGGTGATCTCTGTTACTGGTATAGCAGCCCTGCTCAGGAGTACAGGTACTCTTTGTTACTGGTATAGCAGCCCTGCTCAGGAGTACAGGTACTCTCCGTTACTGGTATAGCAGCCCCGCTGAGGAGTACAGGTACTCTCCGTTACTGGTATAGCAGCCCTGCTCAGGAGTACAGGTACTCTCCGTTACTGGTATAGCAGCCCCGCTGAGGAGTACAGGTACTCTCCGTTACTGGTATACCAGCCCTGCTCAGGAGTACAGGTACTCTCCGTTACTGGTATAGCAGCCCTGGTCAGAAGTACAGGTACTCTCCCTTACCAGTAAAGCATCCTGGACTGTCCAGGCCTCTGCCCTCCTCCATATTCTTGCTTCATGCAATAACTTGGCTACATTCTTGAGCAACCACAGATATTGTTACAATTACTTGAAATCAAGAAGCACAAGATAAAGTAAATACAAACGCTCCCCTTCCAAGAGATGGTGTTCATCCAACTGCTCTTTTTCAACTGCCTTCCCTCAACCGCCCAGGTTCTCGAACCTTAGCCATACTCCAAAGAACCTGTATTCTAGAATCCGACAGATAAGATTATGTATATTTTCCTTAACTAACTTAAAGTTGTACTCAGTGCCGTACTGGCCGTAGCGGGCACCGGGCAATCCCCTGGTGGGCCGCACGGGTGGGGGCCGGTTTTGGGACCCTGGGGGCCGTTTTTGTTACAGGGCCGTTTTTGCAGCATAGCACAAAATCGGCCCTGTAACAAAATCGACCGAAAACCGGCCCTGGCAAAGAGCTCGGCGGCAACCCCAAGCCCCAAGGGGGGGGCGGCGGCCGAGCACTTTGCCAGGGCCGGTTTTTGTTCCCAGTCCGGCCCTGGTTGTACTTTTGCTCATTTGCTCTCTTTTATCATCTTGCCTGGAGATCGGGCTTCCTTTTACGTCTGGCTATTGACAGCATAGCGGTGAAACAGACCTATTACCTCCTCGTCCCTCCCTCGCTTCCATTCCTTATGCATTGAGGCCTCACCAGACACCCATACCCACGTGATTTATCACACGAGGACTATAAGTAGCCCCCACCCCCCTCAAACCTCCTGTTTTTTCTTTGTCTCACCTGTTGAGACGCGCGTACCACGCGCTGGACATTTGCAGTGCTGCGGTCTTCTTGTTCGAGTTTCTTCTTTGTTTTTTCGATTCTTTGTGGGGCTGTCTTCTCCCTCGTTGCATTCTGCCTGCTGGGCCTGGCGGTGCTGGCCTGGACAGCGCGGGGCCTTCCCTCACCGCGTCTGGAGTAGCTGTGAACTCTTGGCGGCAGAGCAGACGGGGTCCGGCTGACGAAGTCGCTAGCCCTGGGTGGCTGGGGCTGTCTTTCTAGGTTAGAGGCCGGAATGGGAACCGGCAGCAGTGGGGACGGCTGGGATCCTCGGCTGGCTGTTTCTGGTCCTCGTTACAGTAAGGGCCTCGTGTGAGGCCGTTTTTTATACTTAAGTGTGTTTGCTGATTGGGTTTTCTTTTTTTTTTAAATTCCAATTTGCCTCTGTTTCATTAGTTTTCTGGGGTTTCCTCCCGGTTTTTCGTACCTATTGGTTGATTCCTGGGCTGCTCCCTATTTATACATGTCTCTGCTGTGCTTCTGGTTGCAGTGTCATTATGGCGAAGCGTGCTACCAAACGCTTGTGTGTTTTGTCCTCCTCTTCTGAGGATGAGGAGCCTGTCCCGGCTCGCCGGACTATGTCCCAAGGTCCAGGGGATTCTTCTGCCCTGCTGTCGGCTTCTGAGGTGCAGGACATGATTGAGGCTGCTGTGGCTTGCGCTCTGGAAGGCAGGATTCCTGCTAAACGCAAGTCTTCCCATGCTGCGGTGGGTCCGGTGGACTCTCCCTCTGAGGACTCTTCTTCTTCGGGTGCTTTCAGGCCTTCTACCTCTTCGGGGAAGTTTGTTCGTAGGGAGGAGGTTCCTGCGATTCTCCAACACGTTAGGGAGAACTTGGGGTTTTTGCCTTTCTCTGCTCCCGTGGGGTCGGATGACATATTTCCACAGTATGTTAAGCCCCCTGTGCTCGCTATGCCCTTTCATGGTCGCATCAAGGACTTGATTTCGGGGGAATGGCGAGATCTGGAGCGCTCTCCAGTTCCTCGCTTTTTGCAGAAACTTTATTCCCTGGAGGAGGGGGAGGTCTCTCTTCCTCACTCTGTCAAGGTGGATGCCATGTTGGCCACCCTGATTGGTCGTACGGCTATCAATCCAGAAGACTGTTCTCCTGCTGATGCTACTGATAAGAAAGTGGATGGTCCGCTGAAGAAGGCCTTTTCTGCTGGTAACTTATCTATGCGTGCTGGCATTTACTCTGCTTATGCAGCTCAATCATTGGTGTCTGACTTTGGGAAGCTGGCCACGGCTATTTAGGAGGAGACGGACTGCTCTGGCTTGCTTGTCCACATGGAGCAGCAGGCCAAACTCTTGGCTGACGTCTCTTCGGATATGCTTCGGTCTTCGGCCATGGCTTCTGGTTCCTTGGTTTTAGCTCGCAGAAATTTGTGGATGCATGACTGGAAGGCTGATTCTTCGGAGAAGTCCTCTCTCCTTAAAATCCCCTTTGATGGCAAGATGCTTTTTGGTGAACAGCTGGACAGTATGATCACTAAGGCCTTCAAAGATTGTAAGCATGCTCTGCCTTACAAGGGCAAGATGTCTGCGTCTGGTTCTCGACGCTTTTAAAATCCGGCTCCTTCCTCCGCTTCTTCCTTCCAGTCTTCCCGGCAGTCCTCAAGGACCTTTTCGGCCCGTCGGCGCAATTTCCAGCCCAAGAAGTCTTGTGCCATGGCTGGTCCCAAGGATCCGGCGGATGCCTTCAAGAGGAAGTCCAGACGTCGACAGCATTTCAGCCTCGAAACCTGTGGGCGGGAGGCTGTTGTCTTTTCTGGAGGCTTGGCGGCTGGATGTGAAGGATCTCTGGGCGTTGTCTATTATCAGGAGAGGCTATCTTATCGACTTTGTCACTATTCCGCCCATCCATACTCCTATCCCCAGGTCCCCGGCGAAGCGGGAGGCTCTTCTGGAGGGGGTTCGGGATCTTCTGGCGAAGAAGGCAATCATACCGGTCCCTCTGGCACAACAGAGTCAGGGTTGTTATTCCATTTTGTTTCTGGTCCAGAAGGTGTCAGGGGGATTCCGTCTGGTTCTGGACCTTAAGAGGGTGAATGGTTGGGTTCTGACCGTTCCCTTCAAAATGGTGACTTTGCAGTCCATCATTCCGTTGGTGGGGGTCCGGGACTTCATGATGTCTATCGATGTGCAGGACGCCTACCTTCATGCTCCAGTGGTTCGGGAGCATCAAAAGTTTTTGCGTTTTGCGATTGGCGACTCCCACTTCCAGTTTGCGGTTTTGCCATTCGGGCTGAAGTCCGCTCCTCGGATCTTTACCAAGCTTCTGGCTCCGTTGGTGGCCCTGGTCCACTGTTGGGGGATATTTCTTCATCCTTACCTGGACGATTGGTTAGTTCATGCTCCCTCGTTCCGGCTGGCTCTCAGTCACACGGAGGTGGTTCTGGCCATTTTGAGGGAGCATGGCTTTCTTATCAATGTGGGGAAGTCATTCCTTGTTCCGTTCCAAGATCGTCTCTTCATTGGGGCTCAGTTTCGGACAGATTTGGGGGTGGTCACTCTGCCCGAGGCTCGGGTGGACCAGATTCATTCTCACATCCTGTCACTTCTGTCCGGCCCGGTTCAGGTGGCTGCTCGTTGGCTCCAGGTGCAGGGGGATATGGTGGCCACGGTTTTTCTGGTTCCGTGGGCCAGGTTTCATTTGCACACTCTGATGGCTTATGTTCTGGCGCATTGGTCTCCCTATTGCCTCCCCCTCTCTTCTCCGATCCCTGTGTCCCCTCAGATCAGGACGGCTCTGGGTTGGTGGCTGGTTTGGGGTCATCTGCTAAAGGGGGTTTCTCTCTCTCCTCCGGCTCCCGTTCTGGTTACCACGGACGCCAGCCTATCGGGGTGGGGGGCCTGGCTGGGGGTTCATCGGTCCAGGGGCTTCTGGTCCCCCTCTCAGAGCAGGATGTCGTCGAATTGGAGGGAGTTAGAGGTGGTCCGTTTGGCTCTGTTGGCCTTCTCCCGGTTTCTGCGGGGTTCCGTTGTTCTAGTCAGGACGGACAACGTCACTGCCATGGCTTATGTGTACAGGCAGGGAGGGACCAGGTCCTCCTTTCTGGCTCTGGTGGCGACGTAGTTGTTTGTTTGGGCGGAGTCTCATCTGATGGCGCTCTCAGCGATTCATATTCGGGGGGGGTCCAATTCCCTGGCGGATGCCCTAAGCAGGGCCATCCCATCCTCTGTGGATTTCTGCCTCCGTCAGGAGTTGTTTTTGGATCTGACGATGCGTTGGGGTGTTCCGGTGGTGGACCTCTTTGCTTGTGTGGGCGATGCCAAGGTGGCCCGGTTTGTCTCCCGCAGTTGGGAGGGGTCGGCCGGGGCGGTGGATGCTCTCTCCTGCCCTTTATGGGCTTCTGTATGCTTTTCCTCCTTTCCCCCTTCTTCTCCGCTTCCTGCTGCGGGTCCGATCCTTGGGGGCTTCGTGATTATGGTGGCTCCGGCTTGGCCTCGTACCTCCTGGTTTCCTCTCCTGGTGGAGATGAGGTCGGAGGTGGAGTGGTTGCTGCCTCTGTCTCAGTCCCCTTTGGTGTTCCCGGTGTTGCAGCAGGATGTTCTGGCCAGGATGCGCTTGGCGGCCTGGAGGTTGAACGCTTAGGTCTGCTGCGTAAAGGGGTTCCGGCTGGCTTGACCTCTACTCTGCAGGCGGCTAGGCACCTGTCGACCAGCAAGTCTTACCTGAGGCACTGGCGTTCTTTCAGTCGGTGGTGTCGTGACAAGGGTTTGGACCCTGCTTCCTCTTCTTTGTTTGAGGTGATGCTGTTTCACCAGGATGGTGCTGCCTTGGGCTTGAAGGTTTCTTCCCTTCGTTTGCAGTGGGCTGCGATTAAGGCGTTTCGGAGCTCTTGGGGCAATCTCTCGGATCCTGATGGGTGGGTCACCTTTTTAAAGGATTGGGTAATGTTCTTCCTACCTCTCTGCGGCATTTTCCCACCTGGGATCTGTCTCTTGTCTTGGACGCTTTGATGTCTCCTCCCTTTGAGCCCTTGCTTTCTGTGGACCTGCGCCTTTTGTCCTTCAAGACCTTCTTTTTGGTGGCCATTTCCTCTGCTCGCCGCCTTGGTGAACTGGGTGCTCTATCTTCCAAACACCCTTTTTGTCGGGTTTTTGAAGACAGGATCATTTTGAAACCGGTTCTTTCCTCCTAAGGTGGATTCTCAGTTCCACAAGGATCCGGAGTTGGCCCTTCCTTCCTTTTTTGATTCTCCGTCCTCGGAGTCTGAGGTGCGGCTGCACTCTTTGGATGTTCGGAGGGCTCTCCTGGTCTATTTGGAGCGGGTCGCTCCTTTCCGTCTCTCTGATTCGCTTTTTGTTAATTTTAGGCCTGTGAATCGGGGTTTGCGTCCTTCTACTCCTTCTTTGAGTCGTTGGGTTTGGTCTCTGATTTCTTTGGCGTACAAGGCGGCGGGGCACCTTTCACCTTTGGGGGTTCAGGGTTGTTCCACTCGGTCCATGGCGGCGTCCTGTGCGGAGGTCCAAGGGGCTTCCATTTCTGAAATTTGCCGGGCTGCCACCTGGGCTTCGCCGTTGACCTTTGCCTCTCATTACAGGATTGGCCTGGAGGTTGACCGTGCTGATGTTTTTGGGTACAAGGTTCTTTCAACTGTGGTTCCTGAATAGTGGTTTTTCCTTGTTGTCTGTGTTTTTTAATAAACCTCTTTTTGCATACCTTCTTTGGTTGTCCTGATTGGCTTTGCACATCTCAATGCGTAAGGAAGGGAAGCGAGGGAGGGACGAGGAGGTAATGCCAGCAGCCTCAACTATCCGTTGTTCTCGTTTTTTTAGTGGAAGACGGAGGTCGGTGGGGGCAGAGGAGGGATGGAAGTCCCTCTTGGGAAGATTTGGCATAAAGCCATGCCCCCTCTAAGGCCACGCCCCTCCTCACATGCCCTATTGTGTTCCCAAGTTGGCAGGTATGACACAGGGTAGGTAAAATTAAACAAAAAAATAAGTAAAACCACTTACCTTGCGCTCTCCGCATCGCCGACCCCTCCGCAACTCCGCCCACATCCGCCCTTACCTGTGCCGGCCGCCACTGCTGCCCTCTGAAGTACACACCTCTCATCTAATGCTATTGGCTGTTTGGGTGTATCCTTCCGCCTGCAATGGAGTGCTTACATGAAACTGCATGAGGGACTATGGCCCCTCTATTCACTTCTGCCGGCTCCCTCCAATGTGTCTCACTCCAGTGCCCTACGTGTGTTGGTGCTACAAACCCAGACCTCTTGGCTTTGCTAATGTGTGTTTTCATTTGCATTGCTTTGTGCTGCCGCCCTTTGCTTTTGCATATTCCGCGTTTCACGCAACTTTCAAATAATTAAAGTGTTTAATGATAAAGGCTTGTACTTTACAAATGCGAAAAATGGTGCTCTTTTATCCGACTAAATGATAATAATTGTATTAACTTTTGTGAAATGATGGGGATTAGAACAGAAAACATCCACGTTGCCTAAAGATATCAGCAACAGACAGAAGCCAGCAGGACTGTTTTGTTTGTAATTACCTTAATAATTGTAGTCACGTTAATGGGGATAGCACCTTTCCCCACTTTGTTTGTGTGATGCTTTAAAAAGCCGACATTGCCCTTGGGTGGTTCGGCTTCTTTTGCCACAGGGTAAAACGCTTCCTTGTGATTCTTCAAGTCCACCCTCCGAACCCTGCACGCGCTCGTCACAAGCCGCCTCGAAATAGCGCCCCCTGCACGCAGTGATGACAGGCCCATCTGCTCCAGAAAAACAAATTAAAGCTGTGATAGTTCATCCATGTGAAAAGCGCCACCTTCGAGCTGTGCTCTCACACTTGCAGGGCGCAGTTTTTGTTATACATGAGCTCTGATCGCGGTTTCAAACTGGGCCGCAATTGTGTGATCTTGGGCAAAAGAAACTTAACTCGACAAAACGTTTGTCCGGCTCAGTTCAGTGAGCCCGAAATGTCTGTTGTGGTGGTTTTGACCGCCCGCTTGCTTTATGTGTAGCATGCCAGGTTGCTGTTTAGGTCTCGCCTGACCCAGCGCATGCGCTGGTCTGGCGAGACTTATTGAGAGGGCTCCAAAAAGTGATACCAGGCCAGCCTAGAGCTACAGTGCATGCGCGCAGGCGCGCGTGCCGCACTTTACCGAGATTACTTTCACTTTCGCGGCCGCACGGCCGCTTGGCATAGCCAATAGGTCTCGCTTTTGGGACCTTATAAGTATTTAGCCGTGCAACAGTTGCATAACTAAATACTTATAAACACTTATAAGGTCCCAAAGGCGAGACCTATTGGCTATGCCAATGCTTGTTTTATTTTCTGGAGTGTCTCAAGTTCCTCTTTGGGTGCTTTGATTGGGCAGGCCACACAGACGCTGGTGACCTTAGAAGCTAATGATTGTCGTTAGTTAAGTGTCCCCCATGTCTGCTCTTTGTACCAGTTTCCTCATTAACCATTTCCCCTTCCTATGCACTAGCCATGCATTGCACGTGTTTGCTCGACCATGTCATAGGGAGGCCTTTATGGCAATGTCACTGGAAGGTCATGGATGAACAGGCTGGTTATATGTATCGTTCTTATCAGCTAGAATAGTTTTGGGGACCTTATTGTCTGCTGTGGAACTAGGAGACTGTATGTGTAACTTGGACTTCCCCAGAGAGCTAAATCGTGTGATCCTGAGCAAATTGATTTATTTACATGTACCTCGGCTCACCTAGGAGACAATATCAGCAACACTTACACGCTTTCATAAAACACCACTTAACTGATCGTAAAAAGTTTCCAGGTTACACTAGATGGATAAAAACTCTGCCCATTGGAGGTGAAATCAACTAAAGATTGGGCTTTGGTGATGACACTGAAATGAGAGGCACCCCCCGCGCTTAGGGGAGGGGTGCCGTTAGTGGCATTTCGGGCAAAAGGAAACAGTTTTGCTTTCTCTTAAAGTGGACGAGGGGAGGGTCGCAAAGGAAATGGGAGAAGATAGGGAGGTGCGCTAGTGATCCCTCCCCGAAGCTGTTTAAAAGTGCCGGACCCAGGGGAGTAGCCCTCTTTGTCCTCTCGCCTCAGGGGGTTGCTGGAGGGTCGCAGCTGGTACAGTTTTTCGCGAAGCGGATTGTCTGGCCCGGCGACGCTTGCGGCGATCCATACAGGTGAGGGGTCCTCACAGCGTAGCAGAGGTTGGGGGCATGCGGGGAGACGGGTCCTATGTGTGCAGCGGTATATTTGCCGCCACTCTAGCATCAAGTCAGTGCGATGCATCAAAGCGTGATATATGGCGCTTTGATGTACAGAGCCCTGTACAGGGAGACGGGTCATTGTGTGCTCATCGGTATATTCACCGCCAGGCCGACTGCATTTCGGTGCAATAATGGCGGGTCGGGGTGCAGTGACCCGTGCGGGACGACCGGTCTTCGTACCAGTATATGTTAAGCGGTATATTCACCGCTACGCCGTCCACATTTCAGGGTGATTCACTCGGGAGGTGAAAGCATGATTCCAGGTGGCAGGAGGGGGGTCAAGGAGTCGCTGTGCTCTACATTCTCATGGGTAAGGAGGGTCTTACCAGACACCACCGTATTTTGGTCAGAGGTGCTCACGCGGAGGGTTTGGGGTGGTGATGTGCCATCAGCCGCGGTGAACACGTCCGTGAGAAAACTGAATAGGGAGGTGGCCAAACTGTTGAGAGGTCCACAAATAGGTTCCATTCGGCATAGCTTGCTGCAGACGTTAAACACTGAAGTATATCGGGAAGATGGGTTGCATTTGTCTAAGACAGGATTGGAATTGTTCGTCCGAACCATCTTGGGGGCCATAGCGTTACGGCTAGAGGGGAAGCAGGGCTATAGTGTTACATCTGGAAAGTGAAGCAGCGGTGGGGGGAGGGCGAGAGCGCCAGTTGGCTCCTCGTCCTGTGGCGGGGTCCCGGGCAAGAGAGAAAAGGCAGGGACTTCTTTTGGAAAAAATGGACTGACCCTGCAATATGCAGGTAGACATTGGGGCTCATGGGCTGGCGGGAGAGGGGGCCGTCCTGCTGGTGGCCCTGGACTCTCCGGCCCTACCCTAGTAGCCGGTGCTTGGAGGAAGCAAGATGGAAAGAGCGGTTGTGCAGGAAGGCACTAAGCCGTGCTCTGTTGGTCGCGTCTAAAGGGTAGACAACGGATAGCTACCTCAAATGGAAGTAGTGGAAAGGGGTGGGGTTGTGGCCTGCTGGTACAACACCCCTCAAGAGTGGATCTAGTGATGCCGAATTGTATATACATGGTAACCTGGGGCGCACTGTATATGGCGCCATCTTATGTTCAGTAATGTGTGATGGTTTCGATTTTATAAAAGTTGGAAAAATGTTGAAGATAATTCAGCAAATAAAGATGGTGTTATTTAGACAAATAATAAAAGCTACGCAGTGAACACCAATCACTTGTAAAGTGTTTTTGTGGGAGGAAAAGGGGATATGAAGGTTTGAGGACGAATTGCACGTAATATGCCCACTATGAGAGGCACCCCCCGCGCTTAGGGGAGGGGTGCCGTTAGTGGCATTTCGGGCAAAAGGAAACAGTTTTGCTTTCTCTTAAAGTGGACGAGGGGAGGGTCGCAAAGGAAATGGGAGAAGATAGGGAGGTGCGCTAGTGATCCCTCCCCGAAGCTGTTTAAAAGTGCCGGACCCAGGGGAGTAGCCCTCTTTGTCCTCTCGCCTCAGGGGGTTGCTGGAGGGTCGCAGCTGGTGCAGTTTTTCCCACCCACCCATCCCAACGTTTATGGTGGAGTTGGCGGGGTCCCGGGCAAGAGAGAAAAGGCAGGGACTTCTTTTGGAAAAAATGGACTGACCCTGCAATATGCAGGTAGACATTGGGGCTCATGGGCTGGCGGGAGAGGGGGCCGTCCTGCTGGTGGCCCTGGACTCTCCGGCCCTACCCTAGTAGCCGGTGCTTGGAGGAAGCAAGATGGAAAGAGCGGTTGTGCAGAAAGGCACTAAGCCGTGCTCTGTTGGTCGCGTCTAAAGGGTAGACAACGGATAGCTACCTCAAATGGAAGTAGTGGAAAGGGGTGGGGTTGTGGCCTGCTGGTACAACACCCCTCAAGAGTGGATCTAGTGATGCCGAATTGTATATACATGGTAACCTGGGGCGCACTGTATATGGCGCCATCTTATGTTCAGTAATGTGTGATGGTTTCGATTTTATAAAAGTTGGAAAAATGTTGAAGGTTATTCAGCAAATAAAGATGGTGTTATTTAGACAAATAATAAAAGCTACGCAGTGAACACCAATCACTTGTAAAGTGTTTTTGTGGGAGGAAAAGGGGATATGAAGGTTTGAGGACGAATTGCACGTTATATGCCCACTAACACCAATACGTATGTCCTGATGCTGTTTACAACCGGATCAAAAGCTGGTAAACTTCTGGCGTGACGTCACTACGGGACGCGCTTGCTTCTGCTTTGTTGTGCCACCTGCCCTGTGTCTCCAGAGATCCGAGCGTGGTGGTAATATGGCTGTTGGAGGTCTCACCTGCCTTCTTCCACCTCTCCTGGACCTCCACAGACCCGAGGCAGGCGGTGGAATGCGGGTGGCGCTGTGCCTGCTGCAGCCACTCGCTTCCCATCCATGCAGGCCTCTGATGACCCGCGATGTCCAGCGTCTCTCTCAGAGCCACAGACAATATGAGAGCGCAGGACAGCTGTGCAGTGGGAGAGGGTGGGTGGGTATGTGAGGGGGGGCGGGGTTAACTGGACAGAAAATGGTCAGGGCAGGGAGGCAGCAAGAATCCAGGTAATTATTTTTGAGTTTGGTTGTATTTGGAGGATTTTGCAGAGGTTTGTGGGCGAGGGTGGCAGAAGACCAAGTATTTTTTGCGTTGTATGGGAGGGGGCATGTGGAGTATATGCAGAGGGTGGTGTGGGTGGGTGGCAGGAGGCCAGATATTGTTTTTTTCCATTTGGATTTGGCAAGGGGAGTATTTAGAGGTTGGTGGGAATGACTAGCAAGGAGCTGGGTATTTATTTATTAATTTGCGGAGTGGGAGGATATCTCTCTGGTGATGGAGGTGGGAGGTGGGTGGCAGTGGGCTAAGTTTTATAAAAACATTTTTAAAAAAAATTTATTTTACGGAGTTTATATAGAGCGAACTTGAACCGAAGGTATCAGGTATCAGAGCGCTTTACAGAGCACCAGTTCCATTACATGAGGACACATTCATTTTTTGATAGGCACGGGGAGATTAAGTGATTTGCCCAGAATCACAGGATGTTCAGCGTCATTTCCGAGACTCGAACTAGGTTCCCAAGATTCGAGGTCGACCGCCCTAGCCGTTAGGCCAACTCCTCCCCCAATTTACATTATATATCCCCCTCCCCTGCGCATAAGTTGGAAGCAGGGGCAGATGATTTGGGTAGCCGTATAGAACACACAATTCAAGAAAAACTCCAATTGTGCAGCAGCACGTTTGGGCCACCCCTCCTGCCTCCATGAATGGCGCCCAGTGCTTCCCCAATGGGTCACCTACACACACATGCCCTTTCAACCTGTGTACTATGCAGCATTGATTGATTCTAGCTCGACATGTATGAGACAGCGCTGCCCTTATGAACTGCACATAGAACATAGGCCCTCGTTTATGGGTTCGGCAGCCCCCCGGCCCAGGACATAACATCTGCTGTCCTGGCGTTGGACCGCACGCCAGATTTAGAGATCCAGACTGCTTGGCCTGGTTCTCTACGCATTGAGAGCTACCTGAGCTGTGGCGATAGCTCCAGAGTCAGAAAGCTTGCCAGGCGGGCATGTTTGTTGATCTCACTCTGCAAAATGTATTGTTTTTCAAACTCGAACTCTGAGCCTGGAAATTTGTTCTTGGAAAATAGCAAACCAGTAACCCTGATGACATGTGGTTTTCGCTTTGCACATCACAGCCATGGGACGATTTCCCTTCCCTCGAACCTCCGTCCATCACATTGTGCTCCCAGACAGGGACATCTAGTGATGGGGTCACTGTGACCTGGTGGCCCAGTGGAGAATGGCCCTGGGGCAAGGGATTCTACTGGCTGACCCAGTTGAGACTCCAACAAGCGGATCTCCTGTGGTTCATGCACCAAATGTTGTGGAATAAATGCGAGGCGCATGGACTGCCAAGATATGGTGGGTCATTCACTCCACCAAACTCTAAATGAGGCTCTTAAAGTCCTGACTCTTCTCTTAGGCAACTTATTTTACAAAAAGTTAACAACTACACTCTTGTCAACCCCAAACTCTCATCATCCCACCAAACCATCTCTGCCACTCACCACCTACACAGGAGTAGGGCAATTATGCAGAATAACCCACCGCCTTGTACATGGGAGCCCTTTACAAAACAAGGAGAGAGGCCTTTCGATGCTGAACAGGACAGCGTAAGTGTATTACTAAAAATATATATTTTCCCTTCTGTGCTGTGACTTTACTGAAGAATAAAGATACTCATCAGCAGGGATCAGGAAATGTACTAAACAGATATAAATCAGGACTAGATCCTGACAATATTTCACAATTCCCAAAAATTACAATACATTTTACTGCATGTATAGGAAACATTACATTTTTTATTTATTACTGTCAATTAAAACATTTCCCTTTTCTTTTTATAAAAATTATTACAGTACAAAGTATCACAAATTCATATTTAATACACAACACTTTAAAAGGGTGTCTTGTTGTCATCCAATTTTTACAACCCACTGTTAATATTCTTGTCTCTTAAACACATATTAAAAATCCTATCATAAACACATACTAAAAACAATAAAAAACTTATATTTTGTATTATGTGTCGACGCGGCGTTTCGGTGGTACATATATTGGTTCACTCCACCATCTTCAGGACATATTAATACATACTGGGAAATCTCTTCCTCTTTTGTCGTGAGGCTAGGTCAGTGTTCTTTTTCATTCTGAGGTACACCCCCAAATTTCAGACACTCATTTCTTGTTCCAGTTTGAATTATGTTGCGCAAATTTGTGTCACTGAGTCTCCATAGAATTGGGGAATTAATCACGTGGGCTCTTTTTAGTCTCTTTATAAAAAAGAGATCGATTCTACATTAGGGTAATACTGGGCAACTGCCTCGGGCAGTGGTTCCTAACCTGTGGTCCAGGGGTCTCCAGGGGTATGTGATGCCTGCTCAGGAAGTCTTTGACAGCGTAGAAAATTAAATAATATTAAAACAATAAAGTATATATCAGTAAAGAACCAAACTAAAAAATTAAAAAAGTTCTGTAAATGTGATGGCATTTTAAATTGAGGCGAAAAACTGAGATGGTCTCCCCACGCTGATTTGTGGGAGCAGTGCAAGTGCCTCAACAGAATATATGAATGGACGATGGGTGACCTTAACTGAATTTAGAAACGCTCCAACCTACCCATTAAAATTTCTATTTTTTAATATTTGCTTGTGAATTGAAATTAATTTTTGTATTTGCTTGATGAATGCCTGTTTCTGTATTTTTGTGTATTGTTTTGCCGTTAAGAATCATCAAAAGTTTATAGTCCGGGGCCGCTGGCATCCAGTAATGACTCAGTGCTGGTCCCTCGATCTCAATAATGATTCAGTGGGGGTCCCTGGATTCCAGTATTGATTAAGCTAGTGTCCACATAAGTCAAAAGATTTAGAACCAGTGGCCTAGTGCATCTCTAGCAAGAGCACGCCAGAATCCCCTGCAAGCATAAAATGTGGCCCCCTTGCCGGGGGAGGGGAATGATAAGATGTCACTTGCCTAGTTCACCAAAAATCTCTACGGCGGCACACCATTTTGGGAAAATAATTTTGACAAGATCCTAATTGTAGACGCTCCTCTTTCTAATCAAGCACAAAATGGCTGCTGAATTACAGACACCAAGAACCCTAAAACGGAAGTGAACATTTCAAAATAATTATTACACAAACATTACAATCAAGTGACACAGCTGAGCGTGCTGTGCAAGAAGTATTCCAAAGTGCATAAATCTTTCTCTAGTGACCCCTGCATTTCTGCGGTAAATGAACCCTCAAGATTTCGGTCTGCAATACAATTTAGGTAAACCCTCTGTAATCTCTAACCCGACTCGGATCGCTGCTCCATCGATTGTTGGATTCTCCTAACCACTGCAGTCCTCGACTAGTTCAAGTAATAGGAAAGGCAAAAAAAACAAGATTCATTTGTATCCCGAGAGTCTCTGAGCTCTCTTTCGTGCCTGTAAGCTTTATTGCCAGTCTTATCTTTAATGCAGCTCAGTCTTTTCATTCGTGTCGGCCATTTTGGATAAATCCAGCAATGGGAGCTCTGCTTAGGTGGCGGCGGAGATTGAGCGGAGTAATAGTAGCATGTGTGCGTGAGATTACTGGCTCCACAGTGGGACTCAATAGAGATGTGAAGAAATGGCTCATACTTACAATACGTCTGAATTGCCACTAGATCTGCCTCAACTTCCCATTACACGCAGACAAGCCGCCATCGCAGAGGGTTAGTGGCAATAAAGAAGAAAGTACAGGAAAACAAAAGCAGGGATTGGAAATGCTTGAGCAAATACATTTTAACCACAGGAAATCCCACAAGGGAGCATTCAGGGCCGGACTGGCCATAGCGGGCACTGGATGTTTTTACGGGTGGGCCGGAAGGGTCGGGGGCCGGTTTTTGACTCGTGGGGGTGGAGGCCGGTTTTGCAGCAGTTCTGTAAAATCACCCCGTGTAACAAAAGCGGCAGCGGTGCACTAGCATACCCTTGGATTTACTTTGGTAAGAGAAATCTATGTTGCCATTAACATCAGAACTTCTCTGTCACTGGGGCAAGTGGTGGTCTGCTCAATAGGAGAGGCTGCTCATTACTGACCACTAGCTACCTCCATGTATCGATAACAAGCACTCAGTTATGTCAGTTTCCGGAGTTTAAACTCAGTACATCACTATCTTGAAGCACCGATCCGCACCCATCGCCTTCCCCAGATTAGCAGCAAGTGCCGCTATCGGAACCCTCCGCCTTCATCATTCCACCCAAAGAATAGAACCAACCAACATTCCACAAATTCCCCTTTCCCCAAAAAAATAATTCAAACATGGACTGAAATGAAGCAATGTACAGAAACAAAATAAGATATACAATCACAGGTAACAGTCTACATAAATAAAAACATTTTTTTTCAATTCATGACAGTGGCACAAAGGTATTTTGGGAGCATTTCAAGTATCCCCACCCTGCAATATAACAGTGTTCCGTCCGACACTGATAATTTTCGTAACCGATGACCTCTTGTAATCTCCCTTCCTAGAAAATCTACACAATTTAGGGGCATATTATCAAGGACGGAGTTAAAATTATCGCTGCTTTAGCGGCAGGAAACTTCTGCTAAAGCGGTGATAATGGGCTTGATAATGTGCCGCAGAGAATTTCCATAGAAGCCCATGTTGACACCAGAACATGGGCTTCTATTGGAATTCTCCAGGGCATATTATCAAGCCCATTATCGCTGCTTTTAGCTGCAGTTTCCTGCCGCTAAAGCGGCGATAATTTTAACGCCGTCCTTGATAATATGCCCCTTAGTTCTCGCTGAGTCACCTGTTTTAAATTTGAAAGATGTACACCAAGTTTTTACCTTGTGTACAGTAATTTTCATGGTGGAGCTGCATCCTTTCTTTCATCACTAAGGAATTGTACCCGCTATTTCCCTCCTTAGTCATCCACCTGGGATATGGTTTTGAATATGGAGCTCTACCATTTAGCATCACAAACGTGCGACACCCCCATGAAACCGTGAGGCATTGTTGTATAAATCTATTTCATCTTACGCATTTCCTCACTCTCATCCAGTCCATTAGCCACAATGAACTGGACACACTCTCCTAACATTTGATTGAACTGGTCAACTAACCCATTTTTTTGAGGATTGTACAACGCGGTTCAATGGTGCTAGATGCCATTTTTTTCCAAAACCTCTTTCATCTGATTTAAAATAAACTATGTACTTTTATCAGTCACCACTTCCTCTTAGAAACCCTCTCTTAAGAAATCATTACTAAGAAACCCTTTCACTGTCTCGACATTAATGACATTCATAAATGTAACTTCTAGCCACTTCAAGAAATAATGTACTAGTTACAAGGCATACCTTCTGTTCACGTGCCTGCCCGTGAAGGGTCTACAGATAACCTAGCTGATTTTTTTCCGTGCCCTTAGGGGAAATTTGCTGGGCACCATAGGTGTTTCATGTGAATTATGCATTTTATAGCCCCGGGTACAAGACATACAGTTCCAAACATACCTCTCAATCACCATGTCCATTCCAGACCAGCAACATTTCTTGCCTTCTGCTTCATGACAGACATGCCACCATGTCCAGCCTCGGCCGCTGCAGGAAAGAGCGGTGGGGCGGGGGCCAGGTGAGGGGGGATTTCGAGAGACGACCATGAGGGAAAATTCATTATTTATTTAATTTTCCCTCCTGGTCGTCTCTCGAAATCCCCCTCACCTGGCCCCACCGCTCTTACCTGCATCGGCTGCGGCTGACCATGTCCCATATGCAACAATCCTAGTAACTTTTCCCTCAGCGACTCTGGAACCAAGAATTTGTCCCCTCTGTACACCACGCCCTTCACTTTAAGCCACCCACTGCACACATCTTCCTTCTACCCCACATACTGATCAACATCATTTTTCCACTCTTCCTCACCAATCGCCCCTTGTCATCAATCATTCACATCAGCAACCAGTTAATTATCTGGTTCACCTACCTCTCCATCTCCTCACCCCACCCACCCCCCCAGAAATAAATGGGACAAACAAACAATCAACATTTATATTTTTACGGCCAGGGCAATGTTTCAGGGAAAATGAGAATTCTTGCAAATAATAAGCCTGTGTAGCTAACCTAGGTGTCATCTTGTCTCCATCCATCATGGAGAATATATCATCCATGAATTTGTGGTCCCACTTGCATCTCCTGCTTTTAAGAAATAATACTAAACATAAAAATCCCTTAACCTCTTGCGTGCCCCGCCCTTTCCCCGCCCTGTGCCAGGCTTTCTATTAGCGGGCGGGGTTCATGACGAGATGGTCTCGTCATGGGCACAGCGCAACCGCGGCCCATGACGAGACCATCTCGTCATGGGCACTGAAGGGGTTAAACGTGCAGGACAAGCAGCATCCTACCCAGAGTTTGGCGACCAAGCCCCCAGAGGCAGTGCAGGGCGCATGGATAGCTTCGCCCTCTTGCACCGGTCACTGCCCCCAGCACAGGAGACACAATAGCCGGTCTCCTTCCACAGCACGTCCCCTTCACAACTTTAATCCGCCAGCGATTCCTTTTAGTGTCTTGATGTGTGTACCACTTGAGCTCTCTGTTCCATAACAATCCTTTCTCTGTCAGGGGCACAACAACACCAGTCTAGGCCTTCAGGGGCTTATTATCTTCCACAGAGGAAAACAGTTTTGCTGTGGAATAAAATGTGTTTCGGTTCTTCAAGGATATCTTGTCTGTATCTTTTCTAAATCATGGACATCCTTTCAGCAGGGCAACATTTCGAGAAGGCAAGATAAAGCTGCGGCTTACTGTGCTACCAAATCACTGAAAAAGGACTGAAAAATCCTGGCTTGCAAATTTTTGCCAAGTATTTGCAGATGGTGATGAAAACAGGAAAATATAGCCAGGCGGGGTAGAGTTTTCCCCCATTTCTTATGAGTACGCATGTGCGGCAAAACATTTTCTATTTCCTGCTTCGGGATTCCTACTCAGGGACAGGAAGTGGGCACGACAAGGGTACACCCTCCCAGGGACGATGTGGGGTGCCAAAGAAGGGCAGTGAATCCTGTCTTGGAGGCATGTGGTGCAATGTCTTTTAGGGGTTCAAGAAGGATGCTGCTGTTTGAGGTGGATGGCCAGGGTGCAGTGGGACTCCAGGGGAGATTGTGGGAATGCGCTCGGGCTGGCCAGGAATCTTGTTGGGCTTCTTGGGTGGATTTCGCATCAGTCTTGTGGTCCAGGGATTTCCAGCAGGCCATGGAGTGGATGCCTATCAAGTGGCACTAGTCCTTCCTTGCTCTGAGCAACCTATATTGTAATGTTTTAAAAACTTTGAATAGCTGTAGATTTAAATAAATGTAAGAAAAGATGTGAGGCGCAAGATTTTGCAACTTAACATACCTATAACCAAAAGTTAGCTTTTTAGGTCTGGCCTTTGAGGCAGCTTCAGCAGTATTGCCAGACTATTTCATTTTAAAAGAATTTATGCATAATATTCGGACATAGATGGGCTTTAGGCTTCATGCATTGGCCTGTGAAGTTCTCATTCATATTTGGTTTCCACCCACCACAGCATACAGCGTGGGGTAACAGGTCAGCCCACTTCACCCATGCGCCAGAAATATTTATTTTCTGTTCTGTGACAAAGCTGGTTTAAAGTGTGCTTTTTAACGTATTCTTTATATTTATTTTAATTATCAACTGTTTGCATGCACTTTGGGTGTGCAGGTCGATGGGGAGTAGTTTTGTCTGAGTTTCTAAAGATCTGCAGCAATTAAGGTACCTTGTCGCTGCCCGCGATTTGAGTGCTTGGTTGTGTGGTGATTTATTCTTGTCTCCTTCACAAGTGATAACAACAACAATAATAAAGATAAGGTAAATAACAACAACAATAATCATCTTCATCATCATTATGATCATCTTCATCATCATCATCTTCATCATCACCATCATCATCACCATTATCATCACCAGCATCTTAATCATCACCAGCATCTTAATCATCACCACCATCATCACAACCACCATCATCATCATCATCATCATCACCACCACCACTACCATCACCATCATCACCACCACCACTACCATCACCATCATCACCACCATCATCACCATCATCATCACCACCAATACCATCATCATCATCATCATCATCACCGCCACCATCTTCACCACCACCATCATCATCATCATCATCATCATCATCATTACCATCATCACCATCATCACCACCATCATCATCATCACCATCATCATTTTCATCATCACCACCACCACCACTACCACCACCATCATCATCATCATCATCACCATCATCATCATCATCAAAATCCAAGGAACTACTGAAACACTTGTGATTTAAAAGACATCACTACCAAATGTCCACATCAGTGAACGTGTTTTACATTTAATGTTACGCTTGTTGTAAGCACGTGGCACCGATGTTTAGGTTCTAATTTTTTCTTTATGTGCATATGCTCGCAGAAAGAATAGTCACTGCGCAGCTGCCGGGGCCAGACCTATTGGCTTTCCGTGCATGGAAGAGTGCCAGTACTGGTTAGCCCGACCTGCGGTGAATCCGAGCTCCATTCCTGCCTTTCACTTAAGGAACATAGATTCATTCTACTACAAGATCTACACAACACACACTCCTCTTGGCTTCCTGCTCTAGCTTATCCGTCTCCCTCCTCCCTTACATGTAAGACATCCCAACTTGCTGCCTCACTCACCCCCATCTGGGTTCCTTCTCTCGGTCTGAATGCCAGAATATCATTAAAAAAATATTGTCGGATATAAACCGTGTCTCCTATCATTGACTAAAGCATTGTCCCATTGGGTGCAGATTTTCTATTATGACCTCCAAAGGGGTTATAGTGTGTAAAGGCATGTAGAACATCCGCTATTCATTCCACTATTATCTGGTACCAGGCCGGCTGAAGACATCCCAAAGTGTAGGTGCGAGCGCCACAGCAGCCGCCATCAAGCCATTGTTGCAGATTTTCTCTCCGTAACCAAGGACGAGGTCACAAGGTAGTGGCTCAACACCAGCACGGCGCAACAGGCCTTTCTCCTCCATGTACCCAGGTTTCATCCTGACCTACCAGTGACTGTTCTTGTAAATATGTGAAACAATTTCAGGTCCTGTTCTTTTGGATTGTGTCTCCAGGGCTGAACCTTTCACCTACAAATCATGGCTTCCAGGTGTGTTAGTCGATCTAGTTTAATGGAAGCCAAACAAGACGGCAACATCAGGAATGCATTAGGCTATCACCCAGGACCAGTAACAGTGTTTGTGATGCCCTGGAGGGAGGTGGTCACCATAGAAACAATGGAAGGGATGTCAGCCTGGCTCTCAGTGTGAAGCTATGCATGTCCAGATATCAACACACTCCCTATCAAAGAACACCCCATCAATCTGGCACATCCAGAAAGTAAATGTCTACGTCTATGAAGTCCTTGAGGATTACTAGGGTGGGTGGAGCAGGTTTCCTTTCTCTAGTTTGTAGGTGCGCCACCTCATTTCTGAGTCTTTGATGCTGAAAAGGTAGGGTGAAAAGTGGGACAAATGGAGAAGACACTCCATGCTGCCACCGGGGAGGGGCAAAAATACTTGCAGGGTTCAATTCAGGGAGATGTGGCTGTTTGCCGTAAACACCACCTGAGCCCTCACCGATGCTCAACCTGTGCGTCCCCCATCACTTGTGAGCCATGGTGACCTACCCCTATCCCCTGCACAGCACTCGGCTCCTTGCCAGCTAAACTCGAGCTCTAGAAATCCCAAGCCTTGCGCTGAAAAGAGAGAGGTTGTCTCAGAGGCCATCTTTGCTTGTGTGAGAATAAGACACTCAAAACAAAAAGCACCCCAAAAATGTGATGCACCATGTCAATAAACAGGTCTGTAGCCCTTTGGACGGATGGCGAAACCTGGGGTTGTTGGACACTGTTCCTCTCTCCCTCCCATCCCTCGGTCTGGGAGGGTGCGTCGCTATGACGCTATGACGCTGTGACGCTATGACGCTAGGGTGAACACTCAACACTGTAACTGGGAATGGGAAACGTGCAGAATGCCATCAGGAGTGCTCACTGGTGCCAAGTAAACAAACTGCATTTATCTGCTTCTCAATGCTTACCCTCGCCAATCTTCTATGACCCCTGCCTCCAGAGAAAATATAATTAATTAACATGATAAAATCCAAGAGAGAGACAGCGCATGCGCACAGTTTCTCTTGGAAACGCTGGGGTATTTGAGCCAAAGTGTTTATATTCACAGCATCTTACAAAGCATGCGTCTTCCAGTTCCCTCTACACTTACATAAATACACATTAATACATCTATATTCCACCTTACCCATTCTGCAATGTTTTTTTTTTTTTTTTTTTTTTTTTAAACCGTTTATTACAGAATCCAAAAAATATACAAAGATGGGCCTACAACCTTCAGGCCGGCCGCTAGCAAACAGAAGGAGCATGTAATACAGACAATAGAACGCACGCTGCGGCAAAAGGGAATTCACAGGAGTTGAAAGAGGCGTTGGCAGCCACACCATCCGGACCCCACACGACGGTTTCAGTTTTATATAAATAACAACAAAAAACAAGTCCACAAGGCAACCCACAGTCGGAAACAACAGCATGTGCTCCCCTAGGGGGGGACCCCACCGATTCATAGGAATATCGAGGGGGGGAATAGGTCAGGACGGGGACTAAGTAAACTCATTGCCCAGAACCGGGAAGACAAACAGGCTAAGGAGACGGGGCCGGTGACGGATCAGGCAGTAGCGGCGGGGTACAGATTCCCCCACGGTAAGCGTTCCAGGGTCCCCATACTTTCACCCATGTCCCAGGCTTACCTCTCGCAACATACACCACCTTTTCCCGAAACATACACCAATCCATGTTGTCCTTCCACGCCGAGACAGTCGGCGACCTCTGGGAACCCCACAGTTGCGCAATGTCACGTTTGGCCACCATATATCCCAGAGTCGCCCACCACGTCTGCGGCACTGAGTAGTCGGTTGGCTCCCATACATTCAAAAGACATCTCCTCGCCTCAGGCAACAGCGGCACATGCGTAACTACCTGCAAAACCTCATGCACACCACGCCAGAATCGCACCACCTCCGGGCATTCCCACAGAATATGGAGAAAGGTCCCCAAAGAACCACACCCACGCTTACACAACCCGTCCACAGCATAGCCCATACGCATCAGCCTCGGCCCCGTAACATAAACCCTATGGAGTATCTTGAGCTGGACGAAGCGAAGGCGGGCCGGTATGGCCACCTCTTTCGGGGAGGCCACCGCAGACACCCAGTCCTCGTCATCCAGCTCCAATCCATCAGCCCCCCACGCCTCACGAAGGCCGGTCAGCAGTCCCGAACGGTCATTGATGAGCTTTTTGTAAATTAATGAAATCGTGCCATCCGGGACATGCCCATCTAGCACTCTATCCTCCAGAGGGGAGTACTCCGGGATGGAGGCAACGTCCGGAAATACGGAGCACAACGCATGACGGATCTGCATATAACGAAAGTACTCCCTGTCCTGCAGCTGGAATTCTGTCTGCAGCACATCGAACGTTTTGAATCCCCCCCTCGTCCAGAGATCGCCCACCCTGCTGATGCCTATCATGTCCCACTTCTCAAAGCCCTTCGAGGTCCACAGGGAGCCCAGCCGCTCAGATGCGTATAGTGGCGTCGCCCGGGTCAAGCGATCCTTCCACCCCATCGCCACGTTAGCCGTGTGCCACACCCGTACCATGACCCTCGTGGGGCCCGTCAGCCGCGCGTCATCCGAGCTAGAATAAAGCGCCCGATTATAGTCACCACCCGGCAGTAACATTTTATCCATCTCAAAGGCCGGGTTTAGGGCGGGCCCGTAAAGGCCGTGATTGATCGCAGCCAGCTGGGAGGCCCAGTAATATCGCTTGATATCTGGGAGGGCAACCCCCCCGTCGTACCACGGGAGCGTCAGCTTCGCCAGGGCGATACGCGGCCTACCCTCCCAGAACAGTCGGCGCTGCAAACTCTCCACCTCGCGCCGGGACAACGTCCATTGTATTCTGCAAAGCATACAGGAAACGTGGCAGCGACATCATCTTAAACAATGCCGCCCGGCCGAGCGGCGAGAGCGGCAAGCGCCTCCAACGCGCGACGTCTTCCTTCAGGCGCTGGAGGGGGGGAAGCAAGTTCTGGTTATATCGGGCCTCCGCGTCCAGGGTAATGAAGACACCCAGGTACCTAAATCCCCGCGGGGCGATCTGGATAGGACAACCCCGCGGAAGGATAGGATCCTCCCCAGAGAGGACATACACACACGATTTAGCCCAGTTGATGACCAGGCCGGAGTTGAGGCCAAATGAGTGCAATACATCAACCAGTACTATCAGTGATTTACGTGGGGAAGCCAGGTACAGAAGAATATCATCAGCGTAAAGAGATACGCGGTCCTCATACTCGGGGGTCCATCGGAGACCACGAATAGAAGGATCCCACCGCAGCCACTCCGCCAGGGGCTCCAGGGCAAGCGCGAAGAGGAGCGGTGATAATGGGCAGCCCTGCCGCGTGCCCCTGCCCAGCTCAAACGGAGCCGACACTCTACCGTTCACAACCACCTGCGCCAGCGGTCCCGAGTACAACAATTTCACCCAACCGATGAATCCCAGGCCAAACCCAAACTTCGCCAGTGTCGCCCAAATATATGGCCACTCAAGTGTGTCAAACGCCATAGTGGCGTCCAGGGATGCCAAGATGGCCGGTTCCCGTATAAACGGGACACGCGCGAGCACCCCATGCAAGCGCCGCAGGTTAAGCGCAGTGTTGCGATGGGGGATAAAGCTGGACTGATCCTGGTGAATCAAATTGCACACCACGCCAACCAGCCGATTGGCCAACACCTTGGCGAGAATTTTGGGCTCCGCATTCAGCAGCGAAATAGGCCGGTAGGACGTGACCCGGTCCCGCGGCCTCCCCTCCTTGTGAATGACCACGATAGTAGCCAGACGCTGGTCTAGCGGGAGGGAACCCGCCGAACGGGCCGCGAGGAACATCGCACGGAGATGCGGCGCCAGCGTATCCGGTCGCAGCTTGTACAATTCGATGGGAAGACCATTAGGACCCATGGCCTTGCCGGAAGCGACCGAGCGTATGGCGAGGGCAATTTCTTCAGAGGTTGGGGCGGCGTCCAACAACACTCTGTCCTCCTCCGAAAGGGAAGGCAGCGCGATATCCCTAAGCAGGGCATGGGAATCCTCTTCCGAGCGGGAGGACACCGGGGAATACACCCCACGGAAATATTCTGCAAAGCAATCGACTATTTCTTCCGGTTCCGTGACACACACACCATCCAGTTTCTCAATCGACGGGACAACTCGACTCGCTCTCTCCTTTTTATCCAGCCACGCAATCAATTTCCCAGCCTTATCACCCACATCATACAGTCTCCCCTGTTGCTCTCTACTGAGGCCCCTGGCCGCCTCCGTGACGAGGGCCCTATAGGCCGCCTGCTTGAGTCGGAGAACATGTAATTTGTCATCCGTCACCCCACATTCGAGGTCGCCCTCCAACTCAGTTATTTCAGTTTCAACACGGGTCACCTCCTCCCGCTCGCGCCTCCGGGAATGGGAAATAAGGGACAGGGCATCCCCCCGAATCACCGTCTTAAATGCCTCCCATAGCGAGACCGCAGATGACACCGACCCCACATTATCATCAAAATATCGCTTAAGGGACTTAACCAACTCTGCGCGAATGGTGGGGTCACGCAGGTACCAGGGATTAATCGGGGCCACCCTACCCTCTCCCCTCGGGAGAATATCGAAGTGCAATAAGAGCGGGGAGTGGTCTGAAATACCCCGCGCCAAATGGCGCACCTCCCCGATCCTCCCCGCATGCGCCGCCGGCACCAGGACATAGTCTAGCCTTGATAGACTGCCATGGGCCCCGGAATGAAAAGTGTACTGTTTCTGCGTAGGATGTTTCAAACGCCAACAATACACCAGCCCCAAGGCATCCAATAGGCCAGACAACCACGCTTGGGCACGGGGGAGATCCCTAGGGGGGTGACGGTCCTCAGTTCCGGAAACCACAGCGTTAAAATCCCCCCCAACCACCAGAATCCCCTCCGGAAGGCCAAGGAGGAGGCGCCCCAGATCCGCAAAGGTGGTCATCTGCAACCCTGGCGGGACATAGACAGAAACAAAAATAATCACTCTGCCCTCCATTCTACCCACCAGAACCGTGTAACGTCCCCTGTCATCATGGAGCACCTCATCAACTTCCAACGGGAGCGAGGTCTTGGCCATGATGCCCACACCCCTTGAACCCGACGTGAAGCCCGAATGGGCCAGAAGGCGGTAGCCCCGTCGGTTCATAGCACGAAAGGAGTTGCCAATGAGGTGCGTCTCCTGCAGAAAAACTATGTCAGGTGAGATTCGTTTCAGGAACTGCAGGACCACACCTCGTTTTATCCTGTCCCCCAGTCCATTAACGTTCCAGGACAAAAGACTCAGTCCCCTACCCCCCATCATAAACGAAAGCAATCACTCGTCCCCCCGAGAGCACTTTGGGAATAGCACGACGATACTTTTGCCTTGTGGTACAAATGAACAACACCCCACCCCAACCCAACCGCCCCAACAAAACTCCCCCCTCCCTGCACCCCTGCATGAGCCCAAACAGCCCCCCCAACTTGCAGTGTGCCTGTCGCCCCTATATAGTTGAAACTAGGTAAACCCCCTAGAGGAGGAAAGAGTACCCCTTCGAGACCCCCCACCACCTACAAAGGAGGGAGAACGAGTACAAAAAACGAGAGACCCTAAGCTTGGCCGAAAGCGGCAGCATCTTCGTCCAGAGTGAGTCCCAGTATCAGCACCTCAGTCCCGGTCCAGTGGGCCTTCTCCTCCCGCAGCCCCCCCCCCGCCATCCCGACCCCCAGACAAAGTGTCCAGCCAGTCCCCGGCCGTTTCAGGACGGTCAAAAAAGTGAGTGCGACCATCCACCTCCACCCGCAGCCTGGCCGGGAAGAGCATGGCGTATTTTAAGTTCATGTCCCGAAGCCGCCGCTTGACGCCCAAGAAGCTCAGTCTCTGCTTCTGGACCGCTTGGGTGAAGTCAGGATAAAAGTTCACCTCCATGTTCTCCAACTTAATCGGCCCTTGCAGTCTGGAGGCTTGCAGAATCGCATCCCTGTCCCGAAAATTAAAGATACGGGCAATAAGAGGCTGCGGAGGGGCTCCGACCTTCGGCCTTCCCCCGGGAACTCTATGAGCCCTCTCCACCGCAAAAAATTTACTCAGTCCCCGAGGCTGGAGATGGGTAGTGATCAGGTCCTCCACAAAAAGATCCGCCGCCGACTCCTCCCGTCCCTCAGGTACTCCGATGATGCGGATATTATTCCTCCGGGCCCGGCTCTCGGAATCCTCCAGGCGCCGATCCATGAGCGCACTCGCCTGACGAAGCCGGTGTACCTCCGTCTGAAGGGCCGCCACCTCAGTCGTGAGGCCCGATGCGGTGTGGGCCAAAGAATCGACCCGGTCGTTGGTCTTCGAGAGATCAGCTCTCACCAGGTTGACGTCAACGAGGACCCCGTCGATTTTATGCGCTAACGTGTCAAACCGCTGGCCCACCGAGGCCTTCATCTCAGCAATGGCGCCCATGACGTCTTGCAGAGTCAGATCTATGGGCAAATCCGGGGCATCCGGTGGGCACTCAGAGGACTTGTGCGGTCCACCGGGAGATCCCTTCGGGAGGGTGTAGCGGTCCATGATGTTGGCCTGATGTGCGGCGCCACGCCGGGTCGACTTGGCCTTCAACCGATCTCCATCTTGTTTAGTGGCCATCGTCGCGGGTCTCACACCCTCACCAGCCACGCAGTAAAAAGCGAGCAATCAAGGCCACGAGCTCCGGGGGGCCACCCCAGGACGGCGGAGCGGGCCACAGCAGGCAGGCAGGCAGGGTCTCCCAGCGAGGCCACCCCAACACAAAGAGCGCCGCGATCCCACTTGCAAAGACAGCAAGGGGGCGCGAAAGTGAAAGTGAAAGTGCGGGGTACGCGACTCGCCAGGCCCAGCCCGCCGTTGTTGTTCACTTTGCCACTGGGTCGCCCCAAACGCGAATCCGGGGTCAGGAGAGAAGTAGGCCGCAAACTTCAATCGGTGCTCACTCCGGCACCCGAGGTCCGATTCGAAAACGGGAAACGGGTACCACCTCGGCTCAGGCTCACCGACACAGTTCCCTCAACCGATGCAGGATGAAGACAGGATAAACGTAGGAGGTTGCGGAGGTCCTCGGGAGCCTCGCACCTACGCGGCCATCTTGATTGCGCGCTAGGCTCCTCCTCCATTCTGCAATGTTGTATATGTCAAGCCTATATACCTTCTATATACCTAGATACACCCGTACACGCATTCTGCTGTCAAGTATGAAGCCTATATAAGGTCTATATACCTATATACCACCTTACACATCATATCATGTCACATGTGCCGAGCTCATATACTCCCATATGCCCGCTTACACACATTCTGCTATGGCATGTCAATCCTATATATCCACTATATTCCTATATACTCCCTCCCACATATCCAACCATGTTATGTGTCAAGCCTATAGATCCCCTTACATACGTTTTGCCATATCATGTGTCAAGCCTATATACCCCTTATATACCCTCTTATACACATTTTTCTATGTCCCATGTATCAAGTCACATAACCACCATATATACATGTTACATACATTCTGGCATGCTTAAATACCCCATGTATGCCCTCTTAAAAACATTCTGACTTGGATAATGTGCCAAGTATATATGTCCCCTGAATACTTATATACCCCTTTACACACATTCTGCAAATAACTGTCAAGTCTATATACCCTTTACCCACATTATGTCACATATGTTTCAAGCCTAAATCTTCCCTGTATATCTATATTCCCAGTTGCACATATTCTTCCATGTAAAATATGCCAAGCCTGTGCATCCCCTATATACCTCTCAACACACACGTCATATTTATCAAGACTATATACCCTCTATACACCCCGTACACATTCTGCCATATCATGTGTCATACCCCAAACACAGATTCTGCTATGTCATATGTGTCTAGCGCATGTACTTATATACCCTGAACACACATTCTGCCATGTCATATATGTCAAGCCTCTATATCCCTATATATCTATACACCCCTTACGCATTATGCCATGTCACTGAGTTTCAGATACGCGCTTCCCTTTTGCGGTACACCACTCTTGCAGGTGGAAAAGGTGAATCTTGTGTTGTTTGGAGCATTTTATAAACATGATCCATGTTTTTGACTCTCAGGATCTCCTGGGAAACGTTTTTTTAACTTATCTCCGAGAAAGGGGAGTCTGTGTCCACGGGAAAGGTGAGCAAAGTGCATGTGTTGCTCGTCGGGGGAGAGGAACTGAATTTTCAATGTCAAGTTATAAAAGATGAAAAGGGCATGGATTTCACTACAAGACTGGAGGCTGCCATTATGCACCATCCTTTCAATTGCCTCTCCTGCAGCCCCTTTAAACAATTTCCAAACATTAAACTTCAATCTAGAACCAGAAGACTGTAGTTTATAAATATTCTCTCCTAGAACACTCTCTTTTAAATGCTGCTCCTGGAGAGATAAGTACCCATTTATTCTCAGTTGTGATCACTGAGTGTATGATTGCAAGAAATGTTTATTTTAAGAGAATTGTGTACTTTATGGAGAAGCTTCTAATTTATGGAAGCAAGTACTGGGTTTAATATTTTGGCGAAATGTAGGTTTATATACTTTTGTAAATAACATACAAAGCATTTTGACTGATTGCGTATGGAGAGAGTATAGTCATTATCGTAGCGTGTATGCGGAGGCCGTGACCTTTTTAGTCATTAGACCTGCAGTTAGTACCCGGGAGCTGTGGTGTAAGCGGCGTTCTAAGTTGAGTAGGGGAAGGCGAGCACACTGGGGAGGAGCCGAGAAGCGCGGGCATTACCTTGTCAATGACCGCGGGCGCATGCGGCCTATCGAGCGCATTTCTCCGTGGCTGGGCAAGCATCAGAGGCGCGAGCTGAACAGCAGTTGGCTCGCGCCTGTGGCGCAGTAGGAAAAAAGGAAAACAGGAAAAGGAAGTCTCACGAGTCATCTAGTGTGCTTTGGATGCCATTGTTATTAATGTTAGCCTCCGTGTCTTTAATGAAAATTGATTCTCTTTCTATTTCAATCAGACAATCGACATTCTCAGTGTGTCGTGAATGCTCGCCACAGGGGTGGTGTTGTGTAGGCACACACTACCACTTCTACAACCCCTTGAGTCGACGAGAGACATCATTAAACTCCATCACATTTATTTTCACCTTAATATTTGGGGCAAAAAACACCCCATCACAAACTGAACTCATTCATGGTGCTCTTGGCGTTTTTCACCCAATTTGAAGATAATGATTGAAAGTGGCAACTAATTTGAGTGAGTGGTATTTGTGCCCGATGTGATCACATTGCTACACTAAGTGCTGTGCTTTGCACTCACAGGTACCGTGAGGTGCATCGTGGTGGTGCTTGACCTCACAAACGAAGCAGTGAGAGAACATTTGCACTTAGCCTCTGGTAGGAACGATGCTCTTGCTATAATGAGCGCAAGTTGTATTTGCATCGGTTGTAACACCATACCAGAGGTCTGAGTGACCCAGATATATCTACGCCGTGTATTTCTACACTCCTGTCCGATGGATTGGTCAGAGGGTCCATTTTCGACTGTTCATACAAGGAAGATATTCTTTTGCTCCTGCCAACTTTTCTAATCAGGGGGACACTAGGACCTTGGTGCACATGGATGCCCCTCACCTAGGACACCACTTCCTGTTACCAGGGAGGGAAGGAAGCTGGGGCAGAAAGAATCACATTCAACAAGCAGACTTTGGGGATAGCCAGGCAGGAGGCAGCTCTCCCAGGAGTAGCCAACAAGTACCTAGAGAGGGCAAGGAGTATAACGCATTTCTTCTGCCATATTTTACTCACAGGCCCCCAGTATCCCTCTCGGGGTAACCACACTCGGTGTTACCGATATAGCTGGACCAGTAATTTCAGTTAGTGATATTGCCATAGGATTACCAATATTCTCCTATTAGCCCCCCAATGAAAAGTGAAATAACACGCAGAAATCAGTGTTACTTCCACAAGTAATTCTTTCATTCCAGGCCTTTACCTAGGACAATTCTTCCAGGCCCCATTCCAGCCTGTTGGCATTTTGCCCACTATGACGCTGTAACCAAGGACCAGCCATATGCAAATAAGATTTGGTCCTTCTGGAAGAGGAACAGTCCAGCTCAGACTCCCAGGCCAGGTGACTTCTGGATAGAAGCACAAGCGCCCCAGACCCCAGACCGGTTTCTGCCTATTTGGGTCTCACCTGTGCGATGCAGCTTAAATCCGATGGCACACTGACCACGGTGTCCACGCCTGTGGCTACCCATCGCTAAAGTATATAAGTCATGGCTGCAATGCTTGAATGAATTTCAATCACTGCTAAGTACTGGGGCGTCTCAACCAGGTGGAGGTGTGGGCTTCTGAGGTCTCAGGCGGGGGGGTGGCAGTGGATATGATTGATGAGGCAGGACGGCTCTGATTATGTACACACTTAAACTTAAGATACAGTTTGAACAACATTCCTTCTTTCATCTATATCCAGTGCACAGATCTCATGCTGTGGTGATGTGGTTCACTTTTTGCGGCCTGAGTCCAGGTGAACTGTGACATTCTGTGCCCTTTGCAAACAATAGAGGTTCAAGGTGCTAGGTGGCATAAGGAGCATTGCAGAACAACCATTTTCAGTCAGCACGCAATGTAGCTTTAAGGAACTAGGACGCCATTAGGGAGCACTGCGGTATTCAGCAAGCATTTCCAGTCTGCACGCAATGTAGCTTTAAGGAGCTAGGACGCCAGTAGGGAGCACTGCAGTAGTCGGCAAGCATTTCTAGTCTGCAAGCAGTGGAGCTTTAAGAAACCAGGACGCCGTTAGAGAGTATTGAGGTAGTCGGCAAGCATTTCCAGTCTGCAAGAAATGGAGCTTTAAGGAACTAGGATGCCATTAGGGTGCACTGCGGTAGTCAGAAAGCATTTACAGTCTGCACGCAATGGAGCTTTGAGGAACTTAGACGCCATTAGGGTGCACTGCGGTAGTCAGAAAGCATTTACAGTCTGCAAGCAATGGAGCAGTAAGAAAGCATTTACAGTCTGCCAGCAATAGAGCTTTAAGAAACTATGACACCATTAGGAAGCACTGCGGTAGTCGGCACTTATTTCCAGTTTGCAAGCAATCGAACTTTAAGGAACTAGGATGGCATTAGGGAGCACTGAGGTAGTCGGCAAACATTTTCAGTCTGCAAGCAATGGAGCTTTAAGGAACTAGGATGCCGTTAGGGTGCACTGCGGTAGATGGCAAGCATTTACAGTCTGCCAGCACAGAGCTTTAAGGAACTAGAATGCCCTTAGGGAGCACTGTGCTAGTCAGCAACCATTTCCAGTCTGCAAGCAATGGAGCTTTAAGGAACTAGGACGCCATTAGGGAGCACTGCTGTAGTCGGCAAGCATTTCCAGTCTGCATGCAATGTAGCTTTAAGGAACTAGGACGCCATTAGGGAGCACTGCGGTAGTCGGCAACCATTTCCAGTCTGCAAGCAATGGAGCTTTAAGGAACTAGGACGCCATTAGGGAGCACTGCTGTAGTCGGCAAGCATTTCCAGTCTGCATGCAATGTAGCTTTAAGGAACTAGGACGCCATTAGGGAGCACTGCGGTAGTCGGCAAGCATTTCCAGTCAGCACGCAATGTAGCTTTAAGGAACTAGGACGCCATTAGGGAGCACTGCGGTAGTCGGCAAGCGTTTCCAGTCAGCACGCAATGTAGCTTTAAGGAACTAGGACGCCATTAGGGAGCACTGCTGTAGTCGGCAAGCATTTCCAGTCTGCACGCAATGTAGCTTTAAGGAACTAGGACGCCATTAGGGAGCACTGCGGTAGTCGGCTAACATTTCCAGCCAGCACGCAATGTAGCTTTAAGGAACTAGGACGCCATTAGGGAGCACTGCTGTAGTCGGCAAGCATTTACAGTCTGCACGCAATGGAGCTTTGAGGAACTTAGACGCCATTAGGGAGCACTGCGGTAGTCGGCAAGCATTTACAGTCTGCACGCAATGGAGCTTTAAGGAACTAGGACGCCATTAGGGAGCACTGCTGTAGTCGGCAAGCATTTACAGTCTGCACGCAATGGAGCTTTGAGGAACTTAGACGCCATTAGGGAGCCCTCAGTAGTCAGCAAGCGTTTACAGTCTGCAAGCAATGGAGCTTGAAGGCATTCAGCCGGCATAGGGAACATTGCAGTAGTTTAAGCAAGCATCTACGGTCTGCAAGCGATGGCGCTTCAAGGCATTAGGCGGGATAGGGAGCCGTGCAGTTGTCCAAGCAAATGTTTACAGTCTGCAAGCAATGGAGCTTCAAGGCACTGGGTAGAATAGAGAGCATTGCAGTAGTCTAAGCAGGTGTTTACAGCTTGCAAGCAATGCAACTTCAAGGCACTAGGCAACATAAGGACCATTGCAGTAGGCCATGCTAGCTATAACAGTTACCCTCACCGCATCCCCAATTCCTATTGTGGATGGGCGTTAGTGGCAGAATACGACGACATCTGTACATCTGGATGTGATACCACATGTATTCTCCACAAATATTGCCAGGTAAAACTGGGTTGAACTTTTACAGGCAAAATATTGCACATTCTGAGCTTTCGAGCTCGTGTTACTCCTCTGTCCGAGGCGTGAGGTTGTGAAACTCAGAATACACAAGGTCAACACCACACACCACAGTGATAGCATTTATCTAGTGTGGTATTATCACAGCAAATAACAGAGACCTGTGGATCTCAAATTGGATTTTAAAACCTGAGGGCCAGATTTGACAGTCTTGCTGCCTCAGACTTTGATAAATCTGCCCTGAGTCTTCGTTATCGTTCGAATAGCTCCTCCTGCTGCTCCTGCTCCCCCTCATCCTCACACTCATCATTACTTGGCAAATCTTAGTTCCCATCCTATCCCTAAATACTTAGCGGTGTAAAACTTGGCCACACTGGGGCGTTAGCTGTGGTCCCATGTTCAGTTTGTGAGTGGAACTGTCTGCTGATTTTGAGTCCATCAACCAAGTCTCTCTGGCCACGCCCACTCCCCCGCCTATATCTAAGCGCTGACTGAAAGCGCTGGTGATTACTTCCTACACCTCTGAGGCGGAAGCCGGAGGGCAGAATCACTCGTGTTTTTAAAAATTGTATTTTGTGCTTTTATATGATTTTAAACTTACCTAACTCCTTTACTGAGGCTGACAGCACCTAAAGCCTACCAGGGCACCCCACGAGCAGCGGAGCTAGCGCTGCATCGCGGGATAGACAGTGAAAGGGCCGCCATCGCTGCTTCGCGAGGCCACGCCCATCTCTCTGGCCACGCCCACTCCCCCGCCTATATTTAAGCGCTGACTGAAAGCGCTGGTGATTACTTCCTACACCTCTGAGGCGGAAGCCGGAGGGCAGAATCACTCGTGTTTTTAAAAATTGTATTTTGTGCTTTTATATGATTTCAAACTTACCTAACTCCTTTACTGAGGCTGACAGCACCTAAAGCCTACCAGGGCACCCCACGAGCAGCGGAGCTAGCGCTGCATCGCGGGATAGACAGTGAAAGGGCCGCCATCGCTGCTTCGCGAGGCCACGCCCATCTCTCTGGCCACACCCACCCTCTCCCCAAATGTGCCATCCTCGCAAGCGCAGCGGACGAGCGCAGCGGGAGCGCCGTTTGCGCGCCGAAGGCGCGCATAGGGCAAGCTCGTCTGCGCTCGTCCGCGCCGAGGACGGGCCAACGGCCACCCCCCCTGCAACTCCAGCTCCACGGCCTTCTACGGACATGGTGAGACTAACCTATTCCACCGATGAATTACTACAACTGAGACATCTAGCGGACCAACCGCATATACCCCCGTATTTAAGCTACTCTAATCACATCTTAGGTCCACTCTTATGTCCGACTTGCATCAAACGTTCCGGGAAACCTCCAACAAATAACTTACCTTCAATTCAAGCAGCGTTAATAAACTCTAGATCCCTCCCCAAACACAAAACAGAAATCGCCGACTTGATCGACGCGCACAAACTGGACCTACTGTTTGTCACCGAGACATGGGGCGATGACGCCTCAGGACCCGATTTTGCAGAAGCCACTCCAATCAACTACAATGTTTGTAGACTAGACAGACCAATAAAAAGAGGTGGCGGCATTGCCATAATTTACAAAAGCCACTTCAAACTCTCGACTAAACCATATACATGCCCAGAATATGAGTCTCTCACATTTACTCTAGTCCTATCAGCAAAATCATCCTTCAAGGGAATGCTGATCTACCGCCCTCCAGGGTCAAGAGCTAAGTTCCTAGCTAACATAGGTAGTCTAATCGAAGCAGTCGCCGACGCCCCTCATTTTACGCTACTAGGTGACTTCAATTTTCACCTTGAGACTTCGAATAACCACGATACCACGCAACTTCTTGCAGACCTTGAAGCTGCAGGCCCAATACAACTTATTAACTCCCCGACTCATCAGGCAGGTCACACATTAGACGGTATATTTACCAACAGTCCTCTTGTAAATATCACCCAAATAATTCCACTAATCTGGACAGACCACTCAGCTATTTGTTTTACAGTGCAAATAAACTCCACCAAACCAAGCCGCACTGTACCAGCCCGTTCAACATACAGAGACTGGAAAAATATTAACATAACACAATTAGCAGAGATGATACAGGATAATTATATTCCCAATGAGCATGACCCTACCAAAGCATCCGCAAACTACCTGACAAACCTAGACACGGCCTGTAATTAGCTAGCCCCACTTAAATCAACACACCGAAACAGGAAAATACCTTCAGCCCCATGGTTCACTGAGGCCCTACGCATGCAGAAACAATACTGCAGGAACCTCGAAAGACAATGGCGTCGCAACTACAGCCCTGCAGACAAATCCAACTATAAAAATGCCCTCGCCATCTACAAAAGAGCGATAATCACTGAAAAAAGCCATTACTTTATCACTCAAATCAATCAGGCAAAAAACTCGTCAGGAGAACTATTCAGGGTAGTTACCACTCTATCCAACCCCCCGACGCCGCCCTTAGAAGGCTCTCAATCACTGGCAGATGCCTTGGCCAGCTTCTTCGAGGAAAAAGTCAGTTCCATCTTCCAGACTTTCTCACGCTCTGCCCCCCTACCTTCTTCGAGTCCTCCCCTTACGAGCACTCAGCCAACTTTACTATCTTTCAACGCCGTGGATAAGGATCACATTCAATGTTTGGTAGCCAGCACTAAATCCGGCTCCCCCCTCGACCCATGTCCCCCTTCCATTCTCAACCGCATACCGGAAGCAATTTCCCCTTCGTTGTCTACCATATGCAATGCTATGTTCGCAACAGGTATATATCCCTCAGTCTGGAAAGAGGCGATTATAAAGCCATTGCTGAAAAAACCAACGCTAGACCCTCTTATCCCAGCAAGCTATAGACCCATCGCCTGTCTCCCATTTCCAGCAAAGATTTTTGAAAAGTCCATGAACATGCAGCTATCAAAATACATCAACGACAACAATCTGCTAGATGACACACAGTTCGGTTTTAGGCAGGGACACGGGACAGAGACGGCACTACTGAAAGCGGCAGACGAAATCAGAACAACCATGGACAAGGGAGGATCAGCAGTCTTGATACTCCTTGATCTCTCCGCTGCATTTGACACGGTCGATCATATCACCTTGATCGACCGTGTCGCAGCTCTGGGAATAGGAGGAACAGCTAAAAATCTGATTGCTTCGTTCCTCGCCAATCGTCCACAGATTGTCAAAATGGGTAACTTCACCTCCCAGACCTTCTCACTCCCCTGCGGCGTTCCACAGGGCTCCTCGCTAAGTCCGACGCTTTTTAATATCTATGTATCGGACTTGGCGAGGGTGATAAAATCTTATGGTATTGCCCTTACCACGTACGCCGATGACACGCAACTAGTACTATCGGTGTACAATAATGGAGCTAGCGTGGCAGCCAACTTTCAGGAGGGAATGAAGGCAATAAGCTCCTGGATGTCATCAAACTGTCTTAAACTTAACTCTGATAAAACGGAGGTGATGACATTCGGGAGCTTGAAACCAGCATGGTCCCCACAATGGTGGCCACCGGAGTTGGGATCTCCCCCCCAACCGGTGGTTAAGGTCCGCAACCTGGGAGTCACCTTTGACAACAAACTGACTTTCCACCATCACACCAATGCTGTTGATTCATCTGCATTCTACACCCTCAAAAAAATCAAGAAACTCCTTCCTTATCTACCACAGTCAGCCGGCAAAACACTTATCAGTACTTTAGTGTTTTCTAAAACGGATTACTGCAACTCTCTGCTTCTTAATGCTCAGGAAGGAGTCCTCAACAAACTCCAGACAGTGCAAAACGCGGCTGCCAGAACCTTACTCTCTATTTCCAAATTCACATCTGTCTCCCATCACATCAAAGAGCTCCACTGGCTCCCAATCAGGAGCCGAATAACATTTAAGGCCCTTTGCATAGCCTATAAGACCCTTAACCACCCAGGGCCTAAGTTCCTAAAAGAAGCTCTACGCCCATTGGAGCATCGCAGAACCCTTCGATCCTCCACAGCTTTCATGCTGTCTGTCCCTCGGACAAAAAAGGCCACTTGGGGAGACAGGTGCTTCACTACAGCCACTGCTAAATTGTGGAACAGCCTCCCACTGCACATCAAAACCGCCCCCACGCTCCTTAAATTCCGAAAAAACCTCAAGACATGGCTTTTCTCCTCTGCCTAACCACCTCGTCAAAGTGTAGGAAGTTCTGTGATCACTAGCGCCGAGACACCTGTATGGGTATTTGCGCGCTTTAAAAATAGCAAAAAATAAATAAATAAATAAAATAAATAAAGTCAAGCCTCCTGACATCTCGGGTGTCTTGGTGCCCTTGTAAACAAGCTGTGAAGTTGCCCCTCTGTTCCTCTGGTCAGCCAGAAACCTGATTGGTGGGCGCGGAGCGCGTGGTGGTGCTCTACACGCGGGAGGAGCGGTCTGCTTTACCCCCTTCGTCTGATCCTTGTGATGTATGACATGTTGGAGACGAGGGTATCGCTGGTGATCCCCTCGAAGTCCCTGGTGTGGTTTTTCAGAATGACATTTTGTGAACTTTGGAACATTCTGCATGTACCTTAAAAAGTGTCTCTTTTCTTGAGATGTTTTGTAAGCAGTTGAAGATTCTGTTATTTTAATGGTTCTGTATTTGTGTTGGCCTATTTGTGACTCTAGTGCTATTGTACATTCATTTCCGTTAACTGGTAGTTATTGTATTTCTTGTTTTTATGGCATTTCTAATATATATATATTTACTGGATTTCTATATTTCTAATTCCATCTAATTCCATCTTAATTACTAATGTTGTGATTTATCATTGCCAGATGTTGTTTCTGCTTGTGTCTTTTCCATCTGCTCTTGGCCCAAACCGCAAATACTTTTATAGGACATGCATTTTCTGGGTTTTTTTTTGTTCAAACAATTTTATTAATTTCAGAGAGAGAGTATAAATAATTAAGGTACTACAGCATGTAATACATAAAAACCATCTTGAACAATAAATAATTAATAAAAATAATAAATATTAGCAATATTATAAATAATGGATAAACCTTAATAAGAACAGATATATAAGAACCTACTCTTGTCAATTCATTTGTATTACATTTGGGTAAAAATAATTGATCCCACAAAAGATAAATAAAAAGACCTGCAAAGACATGCACAATAACCGAATAACTGCAAACGTGACATAAGGTGCTGGAAGACGAGTTCTGGGTGGGCAAGAATCAGAGACTTATGGGGTCCTCGGACCTGTGTCATATTATTTGTCCAAACGGTGTTAGGAATTGTCTCATTCTTAACATTGGCCCTGGCTTTACTGTGCTTTTTGAGACTTTGACCCTGTCTGCAGTTTTAAAACTCTGCGTCCAGAAGTTAGAACAAAGATAGAAAGGAGTAGAGTGCCTAATTGTGGAGGGTAGTTGCAAGAATTAAGAATTTTGGGGAAGATTGTCGAATTATTTACATTTTCATATAATTGAATAACGAGCGATATTTGCAGGCTGCAAAGCATCCTGGGAATTCAAAATAAGACTGTGAACTGTTTGGATGTGGCTTCGTTGTCCCATTTAGGGTAGAGCAATAGCTTGCCTTTTCTACTTTGCATTCTGGCTTGTATTTTGAGGGTTCCTCTTGGTATGCTACATGTTGATTTATTTTGTACAACTGTATATTGTGTCCATACATCGTGTCTGGACTCTTGACTCTGTCGGCTACAGCTGATAAACATCAATGACTCACCGACCGACCTGGTGGTGAAAGGGGCTCTTTAAGAGTTTTGTTTATTTCTTTGCCTCTGCTCCATCTGTGGCACGTGCACTGACCTGGACATGCGCAGTACGGGGGAGATAAGCATGCACGAGAGCATTGCCCAGCCAACTTTTCTGTGCTAGGTGGGTCCTTTAATTCAGGTGCACTGGCGAGCAAGGTCACAAACCTGGGCTAGCGGTTCAGGTCATGTGCAGGACATGTCACTGGCTGCCCAGCAGTTCACCCCACCCAGTCTCTCGATGTCACCGCTTGGGTGCATCCATTGAATGGCTGGAACTGGTTCTTCTGACACCCCACTCCTCTGAGGACCATACAGCACAAACCCCTTTCAGCAGCCTCCTCTCTACCCGAAGAAGCAGGCTCCATGGCTTTCAAATGTTTGTTTCTATGGCGAGCAAGAGAGCTTAGAGGCACTGGCATGTGATAAGACTGCGGGTCTTGGGTTCAACTCCCAGCAAAGCCAGCACAGCCCTGCACACTTCCAAGCTCGCTAAACCGAGCACCCTTTAAGCGTCCAATAGTCGGAGCTGACATTTATAGCGCTTAGAAAAGATTGAGTTGGGGTGTGAAGCACTATATGAAGAAGCGTTCTTATTAATGGTAACATGGGTGTCACCTTCAGGGAACATGCACTAAACTTAAACCCTAACTGAACTGCCCCCCTAACTACCCCATGGTGGGAGATCTCCAGAGCAGAGTAACTCAGGATGAGCCTTTAAATAAAGAGAAGATGGGCGCTCATAGCAAACATCAGTCCTTGCAGTCTGCTGTCTGCTCCTATCGGATACAACATCTGCTGCTTTTCTTCCCTTCCAAGCTTGATTTCACCTTAATACGGCTCCTCATTTCTGAATGTGTCCTGTAGACCCCCATATCCTCATGTAGCCCCCTGGTTTCTCCTGCATGTTAGGACTCTTTGCAGCCCAAGTTTCATTGCAAGCCACCTCCCATTGTGTGCCCTCAACGACCTACCCATGGTGGTCCTGGCATCCTGCATCCAGGCACTGCGCTCCGTCTCTGTCCTGAGACTGGCGTCACTCCTGGAAGGCTGTCTCTACACACTTCCAACCAGGGTGAAAGAAGTGGAACTCTACATGAGCACCAAGAGTTGGCTCTATGTCATGGGGAACAACGAAGGCTGCATCGCACAGATCTCGCAACTTCATATTTCGGGTAACATCCTTTCCCTATACAGACTCACTGCCCATCACAGGCATTACAGCACTTAAGAGGCTGTGCAAGAGAATGGCAGACAGCCTTTTCAGGCAGAGACATCTGAAGGATGCACAGTACGTCTCATCACAAAGGGGTTCAGATCTTCAGATAGCCTGAATACAGGTGCTCGCCACTTCCCACATCCATGTGCCTATGGACAGGCATGTGATATAGTATGTATAAAGGTGCTCGCCACTTCTCACATCCATGTGTCTATGGGCAGGTGTGTTTCATAGGAATGTATGATCTTCTAACAAACAATGTATCTGATGTGTTTAGAAAATGTGCATCTATGCATCTTTTTTGTGAAAATTCTTTACGGAGGGGTGTATATGTTTGCCATAGTCTCTCCTTCAAACGTGTGATCTCTTTGAGTTGTCCCTTGGTCTGTCAAATGCACACTTTTGATATTTGTGTTGACAATTATTGTAGTTAGAGGTCCACCAAACTGCCCCCAAAGTTGGTTATTTATGTGTCTTGTTTTGTCCATTGGAACTGGCAGAACGTTTTCACAAGGTAATCCCCACCCCTATTTTTTTAGGGGGGGTGGACAACTGTCTGGGGGATCGGGAGCGCCCACCAGCTCCCACCGCTGCAAATCAGTCGGTCCCCTAGACTTGAATCCCACTTACCATCACTAGTCCTTACGTCCCCTACGAATGGGCTAGCGACCACTTGACTTCCATAGGCAGACGCACATGCAAGGGATGGCGTAAAGCGGGCTAGCACGGAGAGTACGACTGACCCTCCACCTAAGGGCACCTTACAAGCTGAACTTTTTTGCGCCTGTCTGGTTGCCGAAGATATTTTACATCAGTTTAAATGGCTTTTTATGAATATTGTGTATAAGATGTGCTGCGCTGTGCAGTCCTCCTGTGTGTCTTGTCCAACACTAATCCTGCCCATTCCAGCAGCTGTAGGACTGTTTAATCAAAAAGGACATGTCCTAACAAGGCGACTAACGTTGCTACATGTCCCTGTTGTCAGCTGACAGACAGCGTATCAGAAAACATGGCTGCTGCCCGCTGCTGCTCTCAGGGAGACTTTGAAGGGAGACAGGCCTCTCCTTCATTGCTCATCCAGCTCCCACTGTACCAGACTAAAACCATCTAACAGTGAAATACTGGGGTCTAAATTAAATGTGATAAAATTCTAGAATCACATAAAAATTTCGATTTTGCATAGTGCATCAATTTGATTTCACCGTAGTGGAGACCATAAAGAGGTGGAATACGGCATTTCCCTCGTTATGCAAATGTTTTCCATGTGCCACCGGGTCATTTCTGCAAATTTGCAATTGGACATGTCATTGTGTCATAGCTATAAATTTAAAAACATGTAAACTTGTTGCTTCTCTCACCAAAAATTAGCAAATTTTGCCAGAAGTAAACACAGGACAAATCCATACATTGTTGACTTACAATACAATTCAGTCACAAAAAGGGCTAACTATGTTTTATTTATGGGGCAGGAGTTCCTCATTGTGGATAAGAATGTCTCATAAAATAGGCAGATAGAGGTGGGTTCAGTTACTGCTATTTTTAGAGACTAGTCGAGTATTGTGCCTGGCCTGTCGAAGATTATTCCTTAACTTGGATCCCATCAGCCAATATCAGGCATCAGGCCTTGGTCATTAAATCCTGGTACAAAACCCTACAACTTACTAAGCGCTCTACAGTTAAATACAAGGTCACGTAAAGCGAGGAATTCCTGGATTTCGTGATCTTGATAGGAATTTGTTGTAGGAGTGAACTGTTCCAGGCAGGAGTGAGTTGTTGAGGAGTTCAAGGTACTCCCTCCTAGCGAAGATCCGGTCAAGATGGTGGAATTGAGGGAGTGGTGGACAGACGCGCAAGGCTGTGTGATTGATCTGACACAGTCCCAAAGTATCATACTGATTTAGGCTATAGTTGAGATATAATTGCAAATGTTGCTGTACCCAGGTTGAGAAACTGAGACAGATTTCAGAAGTAGTGCACACTGTTGAGTCTGAATAATTAGGACCGCCCAAAGATGTGAGGTGTTAGATGCTGTTGCAACCGGGAGACAGCCTTTACAACGAAACTGTTACAACACATGCCTTTACATCGAATGTCGTTGCAACGCAAAAGGTGTGCAGCAGTGGGTAGAAGGTGTTGGATTTAACTCCCACACCTTCCCTACTGTTGCACACACCGGAGTTGGAATAGAAAATTAATCTATTCCAACTTCCAGCGCCCCCGACAGAAAGTCGGAGTAAAAGTTTGCGTTGCAACGGCATGCGATGTAATAGCAAACGTTGTAACGTCACCTATTCGGTGCAACCTCCTGCAAATCCTAGTCCCAAAAGACAACAGAACTGCATGGTAGCCCATCAGCTTTCTGCCTTCACCCGTTTTACTTTTGCATAGTGTTTCTCTAGGTGTTCCTCAGTTATTTATTGGTTTGCTTCCGATCCCAAGTGTTTGCCGCGCCAGCCTTATGCCTGATTTCCTAGCCCGGGGTAGGTGTTATCCCTGTGTTGCACAACCATTCATGTGTCAAATATTTCTTTCCCATATACATACTTCATATTTCTCCTTTACATTCAATCAGAATATCCAAAATTGCACACTCTTTTTTGGTTGGTTTAGTAAACTTTTCTGTCTTAAAGGGGTTAATGTCCAAGTCATCTCATTGAGGTTCTCTCTGCTTAAGCCTGTTGGGGTGATTGCTGCCGATGTGTGACTCCATCCACGCGGGATGGATATCCCACCAGCAGGGATTGAGTCGTGCATCCGCAGCAATCAGGGATGTGGGATTGAAACAGTAATCCTCCTGAAGAAGGGCTTGCGGTAAAGCCCGAAACGCATTGGGGATTGGGGAGTTAAAAAACCGCATTGATTACTGAGGTTGGACTCATTCAGCATGGAATATATTTTTTTACTTTACAGAAAACTTAACGCCTTGTCAGGGGTAGTAAATTTTATATAAATTATATTTCAACATACTTATTTCTCAATCCCTATTGCTTACTTATTTTGTCATTCTTAATCCACTCATTCTGTAAAACTGGACGTTTGGTGCACTTTCACAGTCTTTCTGCACCATATCCATTTAGGTGTGATTTGGGTACATAGATCAGTGTAAAAAGTGAAATCCTTACCATTTTTGGATTCAGTACTGAAAACTCTATTATTCTGGGTGTACAACTGATTTGCTTTGCAGTTAATTGGCCACTCCTAGGACACTCCCATCCGTATGCTCAATTTGTGCAATGCATGCATTACACCATCCCATCTTTCTGTATTTATTTTCAAAACTGGAAAAAGTGGAATAAAGCGAACAAGCCGGCGCGATGAGCACAGTAATTCTATTAGTAGAGGCAGTGATGCCAAGGGACAGAGTACACGGAAAATAAATGTGCAAATGTAAACAGTTCAACTTTTTTTCACAGAACAAAAAATAAGGGTGGATAATACCAATAAAGTGCTCAAAATAAATGTGAACAAGGATGGAAATATAAAAATACTGAAGGTGAGTCGTAGCATCTTCCTGACCCTGTGAATCAGTCCCACAGGGTTTTAGGCTTCCCTGTTTCTTTTGTCAGACCCTTCCTATGGGGCACATGGTACATGACGGAGTACCCAATAAACCAGCAGGGCAGTAAGGTGGGCAGTGCAAGGCGCTCAGGGATGCACAATCAATGCTACATTTGGGACTTAAATAAGGATTTCGTATTTGACATTGGACCAGGGGACAGAACTTTGACTCCGCGGGCAGACGATTCAAAGCTTCACAAAATTCTGAGGGAAGGGCACCCTGTGTGTAAATCATGAGGATACCACAGCGCCTCGTTAAAGTAGCCTTTCTTAGAGGCGGTAATCTGTGATTTCAAGCAGGGCAGTGGGCTTGAAGCTCCGGGTGCGAGAAGTGCTCGCTGTGGTTCCACCCAAAACACTCTGTTGAGTACAGCTAGTGTTTCTAACACCACCGCATCTGTGATTAATTTGAGCCGGTGGTTTCCGGGGCTCGGCTCTGACAATGAATTGTTGGCACCATCACTTATGACAGTCTGGCACATGGTGGTGCTGTCTATCTAATTTGGAAAGAGCACCACAAAAGTTGTTTATAATTCTACATACATTAACAATGACTTACACCTGCTGCCCAAGCCATTATTATAGCGTTGGGGCCTGGAATAGTCTGAATTGACACACTTGTAGGAGTGTCATGGTTAGTAGTTGTGTTGGTACTGTCGCCAGCAGTGCTGGCAGGGGCAATGGATGGTGCCTCCTGACAAGGGCCATGGCACTTCTGCTTTTACAAATTAAGCACTGCACTGCACTGCACCCTTGATAAACACATATTATTAAGCATTAAACTGCTCCCTTTGAACATAATCCCATTATCGCAAGTCAAACAAACAGTGGTTCCATCCTCGTAACCATTTAAAGAGGCGCATGGCAGGTTCCTTTATAAGGTCCATGAATCCGAGGGTGAGCTGCCTTGGTTCTCTATAGAGATGGGGGTGCTATTGAGTATAATAGACAAGGGCCTTCTCCATCTTAATTCGAAACACATCTATATGTTTCTACAGGAAGTCCACTTCGATCGACATGAAAATACTTCCTCCATATTCTGAATAAACTCATATTACAGGTGACTACACCTACACACTGCCCTTGGAGGAAGGATGTTATCCCTTCTCACCTGACACTCTTAACATTTTTCAGCTATCAAATGCTGCCTTGAACATCCATGAATCACCTCCTACTGTATATATTCAATGCAGAGCACAACAGCCCCCACACACACACCCAACACAACACACTAAGGGCCCGATTACGAGTTTGGTGGTCATGGAGCAGGCTGCAATGCCGCCGTCCTGCTCTAGGACCACGAAACAGGGCCGCCTGCCACATTACAAGTATTTTTGTAGTCTGGAGGGCGGTCCTAAGGCATTCCCACAATGGGAGCATCAAAGCCCATTCCTGCACGACATGGACTATCAAGTCCATGCCGTGCAGGAAAGGGGGTGCATGCACACAGCGGGGCAAACCATGTGCCCCCTTGCATGCATCCCACGGGCCTGAGGCAATAGGGGGCCCACCATGAAACTGCTGGCAGTGAGGAAACTCGCAATATACTTGGCGTGCAGCAGTGGCATCACCAAGCTTATTGCGGTTTCAAGACCCCGGGGATCGCGGTTCTCCGGCAGTTGCAACAGTTTCACAACAGTCCGACCGCCGTAGTTGTAATACAGCAATCGGACCACTGGCGCCTCCACCACTGGTTCGGCGGTCCCATGGACCGCCAAACTCATAATCAGGCCCTAAGTCACAGGATGCAATGCTCAATGTATGCCTCACACTTGTGGGTGGTTGGGCATAACATGTGCTGAACTTGGATTTGGATCCACAGTTATCGGGAACTCTACTGTTACTGCAAGGCAGTTTCATTTTGGACTCAAATTCTCCAAATACTGTTTTTCTCTAACCATATTGCACTGCACCATGCCTCTTGCTTTGCCTGAGCATGTATATTCAGGCAACACTGTTTTAGAAGAAACATCCCCATGCAAGAGGATGTCTAAGAGACTGGCCCTGAAGAGAGATAATGCTTTCAGGGGGAAACAATGATCTAAGAAGCTGTTGACGCTTGAATTCTCTGGGTCGACGGCTTTGGTGGAATTAGGGTCAGTTGAGGGGGTGCAGAGGGTGCAACAATGCATGTGGGCACATTGTATAGGTACTGTCTCTTTCATGGTATATATGGATGCAACGTTGTAATAATGTGTTGGCTGCTAATGTTTCAGATATTTTTTTCAATATCAAGGTGTTTAGAAAGATAATCTATTGACTTCTATGGACTTTTCCTTGTGCTTGTTAGGAGATTACAGCAGAAGGACTATGATACCATAAGCAGTAATATTAAATACACTGGTAAACCAAGGAGAAGTGGTGTTGAGTCTATCAAAGGAGTGTGAAAAGACATAGTCTGGGGCCCTTTCTGGACACAGACGCACATTGTGGGACAGAGAAGTGAGGGTATTCCAAAGAGACAAGACCTCTACTGAGAAGGCTCTGCCCCCCTCCCCCAAATCTAGGAACCCATCTCCACCTCCAATCAGTTTCTGTTGGAATCCTTAAAATTCATGAATCTAACATACAAAGCCATTTTGATAGCAATCAGAGCTCAGGATCAGATTGCAGCCTTGCCTCTTGTGCATAAAGTTATTGGGCGCAGATTAAAATTTGAGACTTGAGCACCTCATGCTATGAGAATCAGATGTAATGTTTTGATACTAGCATGCAATAAAACTGTGCTTTGTATCACAACACCTTTACCTGTTAGATTCATAAATGTGAATCTTATCATGGTTGTCTTGTATGCAAAAGTTAAGAATTTACTTGTGGGTTTGGCTTTGAATTAGCTTCATGGGCTACTATAAATGATCAGATTCCGTATCCTGGTGGACTTACGTGAAGACACTGAATTTGAAGCTGACTGTGAAGCTGCTCCTGCGTTTTGTGCCAGAGGGAATGCTTTGACTGTGACCGGCTGCAGAGCAGCGCATCCCTGTGGCGGGAATGTGGGCGGGTACCAGAAAAATAAAGCGGCCATACACAGTCTTAATTTGAACCGGTGGTTTCCGGTGTTCTGCACTGGCAATTAATTGCCGGAACCTGCATTTGTGACAGCTGCCACATGGTGGCGCTGCTTGTCCAATTTAAAGATGAGCAGAAAAACAGTTGTTTGTTAATTCAATATACATTAAAAAAAACCTGCCACCCAAGCAATTCTTAAAGCACTGGCAGCCTCGAACAGTCTGAATTGTCACACTTGTAGAAGAGTGATGGCTAGTAGTTGTGTAAATATAGTGGCAATGTGTGGTGCAAACTGCAGTGGCCTCCTGACGAGGGCCCCTGCACTTATGTTTTTTGTACAAATTAAGCACTGGCCATACATATGTTCTGAGGACGGAATATCACACCAACAAGAAACATGAAATAACCAGCTTTTAGTGCAGTGTTCCAAGGCGTTCTCTGGGGGTGTGAAGAACCCGGCACGGGGGGTGCCACGTGCACGCGCTCTTCTCTGTGATTCATTCTAATAACTCCGCTCAGCGCCTCGCCGGAGCCTGAAAGAGCTCCGTGATTGCCAGGCGCGGGGCAGCAGCTGGCCCGGGCTGCCTCCATTACCGCCCGCGAGGAGGGGTCCTGCCCCCGAACGGAACGCCGTGCTCGGATGCTGATGTAAGGACTCCGGCGCCGCTCTCCGGGCCACTGCGCTTTGATCATCAACAGATTGTGCGCTCATGAAAAACACGTCCACAAAGGTCACATCTGCCCACTTCCGCTCGCTTCACTGTATCCAAATGGGGTGTTTAAAATAAATACACTTTCATGTCCACAAAAAAGGTTCTCGTGCCCCGCGGCACTGCACAGCCAAGAGGTTTAGAGTTTTTGATTTGCTGCGATTTAAAGCACAAATTATTTCGGTCTGTCAGTGGTGATAAATGACAGGTTTTCACCCCTCTGAATGCCACTGGGAAAAAGGCCAGTCGATGTAAGTGCACTTTATTCACGCATTGATAGCAAGTTGCCCAGTGTCAGGCATGAATAACTCACCCAGTCTTGTTTTTGGGCCCAGCTTAGAGACAGCTTCAGATGCGTCACAGCCTCCCTCATGTAATATAAAATTATTAATAAAAACTACATGCATGTATTCAAACAGAGGGCACTTGAGGTCAGCCTTTTTCATCATTCCTCTGTTCAGCTTTCATTCATATTTGGTTTCTGGCCACCAAAGCGATACCAAAGGGGATGATGGACGGAGCGTTTGAGCAAATCCAGCACTCACCCCCAGTCAACTGATCTGGGTTCAATCCATCATCATTCTTTGGCTCACTCCACCACCCCAGTTCAGACATGGCCATATGCAAATCAGTTTGACCCTGTGCCTCATGGGAACAGTCCAGCCCGAACTGCCAAGCCATGTCTTCCCTGGACCGGAAACAAGCATCCTGGGACCGGTTTCGGGTTCATATCCCTCATCAGCCAGGCTGTCTTGACTCCAGGGGCAAAGTGAGCAAGGGACCCACGGCTGGGCATACCCTGCCAACTAAGGGCGAACAAAGCGGTACCAAAGGGGATGATAGACGGAGCACTTGAGCAAATCAAACACTCACCCCCAGTCAACTGAGCTGGAGGCCATTGCCACCATTAAGGCTGAATTGCAAGCTGGTTTCAAGGCTGTAGACACCAGATTCGATACGCTGAACAGCCGCCTGGATCGCATGAATGACTGTCTCGATCGACACACAATCAGAGTGGACGGTGCGGAACGCAGGATTTCAGAGAACAAAAATGGAAACACAGACATCCTGAAGTGCCTTGAAAGAGTTGAGTGCTTACCAAAGACCACAGCCACAAAAAATTAGGACTTAGAGACGCATTTTCGCCACAACAACTTACGCATAACGTGGGTGGTGGAGACCACTAATACTGGGCACATGGACATTTTTGTGGAAAAACTCCTGGTGGAACTTTTTGCTAGCGAAGCTTCCACTGACACTTTAGTTATTGCGAGGGCTCACAGGACCCTCAGACCGTGCCCTATACCTGTAGTGCCACTGAGGCCAATTATTGCTTGACTCATTAACTACAGGGACCGAGACAGCCTTACGCATGGCACGTGATAAGGGTACATTACAATATCAGGGCGCCTCACTATCTCTCTTCCCAGACTATACCCCGATGGTCCACGAGGCGCGACTCAAATTAAGCTGGGGTGAAATCTACTTTTCAGAAACAAGGCCTCAAGTACGGCATGCTTTATCCAGCGCATCTGCGAGTGGAGATTGACGGACATCAACACGTGTTCAATACTCCTGCAGATGCCGTTCAGTTCAGCAAGCAACATAAAATCAGCGAGACCTCGCTTTGGTAATCGCCACCCTCTGGATCCCCCAATGCCTCCATGTCTGAATCTCAGGTGGTAACTCAGTGTGCCCACAATTCCTCTTTAAGAGTCATTTTCCTATTCTTAATGACTTTATTGTAAGCTGCTCTTGCAGTCCTAATGATCTGCTGGTTTCTTGGCCGGGCATTAAGAGTTTCGCAAAGCTGCTTATTGGCCACCCTACACTCTTTATCTAACCAGCCAGTCTTAGGAGTTCTACAGGGCCCAGATAGTTAAGCATAGTAGTTCTTATGGAATAATTTAAGGACTGAAAGGCCTTTAAGACGAGGGCAGGGGAAGACGCAAAAGTTAACAGAAGGTCCATAATCAGGCTTCGATTTGAGTGGGGATTGATAAATTGCGCCATTTAACCCTGCGGCCCTGATCTTTTAGAATTAGGCCCGTTAGTGCAGGAGCGGCATCAGAGCTGCTGCTAACTGCTATAAAATAAACACATAGTGTATGGTCGACCCTTTAGCCCATCCTACAAAGGTGGGTCGTTGGTTAGAAAGATTCCCACCACATCCATTACGTTACAGAGGCCTGCCATGCCCAATAGCATTATACAGTTGCCTTCCTCTGTTTTCAGATGCCTTTTGAATAACTGGAATAGCTCCAGCCATAAAAGGATCAGAGACAGTAGGGTTTGAGCTCAGTTTAGCATTAAAGTCTCCACCCAGTAACACATTAAAATTATTGAAGTTGGAGAAAAGCCTGGCTTCAAGAGCGGACAACGCTAAAAACAAAATCTCAATCTCGCACCCTGAGTCACAGACTGGGTATAAAAGTCGACTAAGAAGAAATGGAACTCTTTGGAAAGTACAACCCATAAAATCTGGATCCCACTATACCCCGAAGGAACCGATATGACCCTAAAATATTTGAGCTAGCCCACATCGAGTTCTTTGGCTAGGGGAGGGAGTAGCTGGAACACTAAAAAATTAAAAACCATCCCAGGTAAACAACTCCTGAGCCCAGGTTTCTTGGAGCATGATCACATTAAACTGGGTGATAACATTTAGCCACTCAGGTTCCGATAACTTAGCCCTAATACCTGCAATATTCCAACAGAGGAACCTAATAGACAAATTCTGTGGGCAAATTGCTACTTTGAAAGGTGTGGTTAATCATTATTGGTCTGCTGACATTAGGGCTGGGGCTTAAGATGCCTGGGAGTCAATCATTGTGGTTGAGGTCCGTCAAGGGAAGAAATCTATTAGAGATAAAAATACATGGTCTCTCTATGTTCGCGTCATACCCCTATCTAGGCCAGATGTCTGGCCCGACTGGGTGATCTACAGTTGATTACAATGCAATCCTCTTCCAGGGTTTTAGTGGCCGGGCCAACCTACCCATCCCTTTTCGCAAATATTATATCCCCGTACTTGCTGAACTTGAAATTAGAGTTGCGATACAGCCAGTGGCAAACTTTGTTTTTAAGACAGATGATAGATTCCTTGGTGTCAGAGGTACGATGGGGCACAATAAGGCACCTCAGTCATAGCGTATGGCAGCACTCCGGTGGCAAGTTAAGGCGGGGCAGGTCTTTATCACACTGGTGATGGGTAAGCCCCTCTAATCCCTCTACAAGCCCCGCCACAGGATGGCTGACCATAGCCCCCTGAGACTGCCTTCCACTAATCGAGGGGGCACGACATCACCAATGGATGACGGGGTGGCTGGAAAGTACAGTATCCACTTGTGGGACACTTTGAGCCAAACAGGCCAAGTTTGTATGATAGGACCTTCCAGTGCCCCCATGGGTAAGAGGGGGGAACACTTTGAACCACACTTGCAGAAGAAAAAGCATTAGTGTCTGTAGTCATTTTGGTCAAGTCTAAGACAGCAGTTTCTAAGTTTCTAAGTCTCCCCGCCAATGGGGTGACACACTGTTCAATAATGAATTTAAACTTGTTCAAAATGAGGTCCCAGTCTAAAGTGGGTGCTTCCCGAGCATCCTGGAGGTCCACAGGCAGATATTGATCACTAGAAGTTTGAGCGGGGAGATTATTATTAGCAGTTCATGTCGGTTGGCACTTTCTTTTGGATTTAGGATTTCATGCACTTCTTTCACTACAGATGGTTCACAGTCAACAGGTACCATACTAAGGGGAACAGACAAGACCACAGAGTCAGGGCCGGCATGGGAATCTAGCTTGGAAGGCAATGGGAGACTAGGACCCACCCCTGCACACAAAGATAGGGTAATGGGAGACTAGGACCCTCCCCTGTATCCAAAGATAAGGCAATGGGAGACTAGGACCCTCCGCTGCACACAAAGATAAGGCAATGGGATACTAGGACCCTCCGCTGCACACAAAGATAAGGCAATGGGAGACTAGGACCCTCCCCTGCATCCAGAGATAAGGCAATGGGAGACTAGGACCCTTCCCTGCACACAAAGATAAGGCAATGGGAGACTAGGACCCTCTGCTGTACACAAAGATAAGGCAACGGGAGACTAGGACCCTCCCCTGCATCAAGAGATAAGGCAATGGGAGACTAGGACCCTCCCCTGCACACAAAGATAAGGCAATGGGAGACTAGGACTCTCCCCTGCATCCAGAGATAAGGCAGTGGGAGACTAGGACCCTCCCCTGCATCCAGAGATAAGGCAATGGGAGTCTAGGACCCTCCACTGCATCCAGAGATAAGGCAATGGGAGACTAGGACCCTCCACTGCATCCAGAGATAAGGCAATGGGAGACTAGGAGCCTACGCTGCATCCATAGATAATCGCCGTTTCGCAAGGTCAATTTCTTTTGCAATCACTTCCATTGCACAAGCTAAAAATAGAGTCTATGGTGGTGCCATGAGGTGGCTTGTTGGCAGGATCCTTGTCCCCATGTAGTTTGCGCTTGCCCATGCTAACTGCTTGTCAACCCTTGGACGGCAAGGCTGGAGTGAATGAACAGGTAATATAGTATAAAGAAAGGATTTAGCAGAGACGTTATGGTGCAACACATGAAGGAGCCAAGGAGTTGACCCAGACTAGCCTCTTCCGGGTGATGATGGGTGAAGACGGGCTTGGTCTTGGCCCGGTCATCTCCGGGGCATGTGCCTGGCCGCATCCTGTGCTGAGTCCTGCACTATGATAGTGCCGATGACTTATTAAAACCTGCGCCTATGGGCACGATGACAGGAGTGGGGGGATGCCCCAAAGCAGGCTGGGGCCTAGAGTCTTGCTGTGGCACAATTCCCTTCCCACGCTGTGGGAGCGCCAATGGCTTTTTAAAGCTTGCACCTCCAGGCGCGATGACAGGGGTGGGTGGGATGCCCCAAAGCAGCCTGGACTCTCAGTGTGGAGTGGTTTCCTTCCTCCTTTTTAGTTTTTTGCCTGATGTTTGCAATACATTTAAAAAAAAAGTTAACTATTGCATCAGATTACCGATGCCAAACCTATTGGCTTTGCCATTGCTTGTTTTCTGTGGCCTGTAGTCCAAGGACAGCTATAGGTGACCTAAAGCAAAGAGTAACCCCATCACTGGATACCCTAAGTTGGCAGGGTATGCCCAGACGTGGGTCCGTTGCTCACTTTGCCACTGGATTCAAGATAGCCTGGCTGATGAGGGTTATGAACCCGAAACCGGTGCCAGGATGCTTGTTTCTGGTCCAGGGAAGACATGGCTAGTCAGTTCGGGCTGGACTTTTCCCATGAGGCACAGGGTCAGACTGATTTGCATATGGCCATGTCTGAACTGGGGTGGCGGAGTGAGCTAAAGAATGATGATGGATTAAACCCAGATCAGTTGACTGGGGGTGAGTGTTTGCATTGCTTCAAACGCTCCATCTATCATCCCCTTTGGTTTTGCTATGATGACATGATGTCATACTTCTTTAAAGATAAACACGTTTTTGTTAAACTGTATTAAAACAATCACAGTATTAAAACACTGAATAGTGTTGTAACCCACTGCAGAGTACTTTGTCAGTTGTAAATGGACTTCTCTGCATGGGAATTTAAATAACCAGTTTAGACCAAAGCAGTATGGCTATAAAGTTGTAAAAACATTCCACAATAGTGGGTGGAATGTTCTAAACTAAACAGAGAGAAACACAAACAAACCTTGGAAGGTTGGAGTAGAAGGTCCGTACCCACCAATACTGGCCTTCTGCAGCCCCATCGCCTTTAATGGAGCTCCAAACATTGCAATGTTCCAATCAAGCAAAGGACCCCCAGGTTGTTATTGACTGGGGTGTCTCAGAATGTCAAGGCAGAGCCAGGGGTCCTACACCGGTTCTACCAATAACTACACGCGAGTGCCATCCCCCTTAGATTATACTGCTATTGCAAATCAGACCCTTAGAAAGTGGTAGGGCCCGATTCACAGAACTAACTTAAGACAAAATCCTAAACTTACTACCATTTTGGTATTCACAGAAGGCACTTACTCATTTTGGTATTCACAGAAGGCACTTACTCATTTCGGTATTCACAGAAGTTAGGAGTCCTAACTTTAGGACTCCTAAATGCCTTCTGTGAATACCGAAAGTCTTAAAATTAGGATTTTTCGCAGTTTAGTAGTAGTATAGTTAGGACTCCTAACTTTAGGACTCCTAAATGCCTTCTGTGAATACCGAAATTCTTAAAATTAGGATTTTTCTCAATTTAGTAGTCCTAAGTTTAGGACTCCTAACTTTAGGACTCCTAAATGCCTTCTGTGACTACCGTAAGTCTTAAAATTAGGATTTTTCGCAGTTTAGTAGTAGTATAGTTAGGAGTCCTAACTTTAGGACTCCTAAATGCCTTCTGTGAATACCAAAAGTCTTAAAATTAGGATTTTTCGCAGTTTAGTAGTAGTATAGTTAGGACTCCTAACTTTAGGACTCTTAAATGCCTTCTGTGAATACCGAAATTCTTAAAATTAGGATTTTTCTCAATTTAGTAGTCCTAAATTTAGGACTCCTAACTTTAGGACTCCTAAATGCCTTCTGTGACTACCGAAAGTCTTAAAATTAGGATTTTTCGCAGTTTAGTAGTAGTATAGTTAGGACTCCTAACTTTAGGACTCCTAAATGCCTTCTGTGAATACCGAAATTCTTAAAATTAGGATTTTTCTCAATTTAGTAGTCCTAAATTTAGGACTCCTAACTTTAGGACTCCTAAATGCCTTCTGTGACTACCGAAAGTCTTAAAATTAGGATTTTTCGCAGTTTAGTAGTAGTATAGTTAGGACTCCTAACTTTAGGACTCCTAAATGCCTTCTGTGAATACCGAAATTCTTAAAATTAGGATTTTTCTCAATTTAGTAGTCCTAAATCTAAATTTAGGACTACTAAATTAAGAAAAATCCTAATTTTAAGACTTTCGGTAGTCACAGAAGGCATTTAGGAGTCCTAAAGTTAGGACTCCTAACTTCTGTGAATACCGAAATGAGTAAGTGCCTTCTGTGAATACCAAAATGAGTAAGTGCCTTCTGTGAATACCAAAATGGTAGTAAGTTTAGGATTTTGTCTTAAGTTAGTTCTGTGAATCGGGCCCGTAGTGTTCAGCTGTCTAACCTACACTATACATTACGGTAATGAACTATATAGTACTGTATTAATGACAAGTACTTTCTCTAAGATCTGTGACAACTACCATGCCACTGATGTTTGCGAACAGGTAAATCGTTTAATCTACCAGCTGTCACAGACATAGCCAGTTTAAATAACTCAGCATCTGACTGTTTGACTGTTCAATTTACTGTGACAGACAAACAGTGTAATCTCTTCACAGACTGACTTGTAAGAAGTGTAATATACCCAGGGACATACTGATTACCATTGAATTCTAGCCAGTGGAAGAAAATAATGTGATATATTTGTGTTAGCCACTAAAATACACACCATGGTAGAAAGCAGTGTAATCCACTCAGGGTTGGACTGGCAAGTGATGAATTTTGCCCAGGGACAGAAAGCCATACAATCCACCCAGAGTCGGACTGCAAACCACTAAAATCAATCAAGGGTTAAAAAGTTGTATATATATATATATATATCCAAAAACGATCGCCCATTCAAAGCAATCCAAGGACACAGCGGGGTACTTGTCGGGAAGCCTTTATTCACAGGTAACAGCTAGGCATAATGCATTTCGGCATATCGCCTTCCTCAGATGCCTCTCGTTTACCTAGGTTCCACCTTCTCCCACTTTTGAATTTGCTGTGGCACTCCCATTGGAGAGAGATCAGCTGACCCTGTTGCTCAGGGCCACTGCAGTCTATGCCACGACTACAGTTCCCAGAATGCATGTTGGTGGTAAGTACAGCAGCAGGATCTCTTTCGCTACAGTGAGCGCTGAAAAATTGCCTCGTAAAAAGTGGGGCCGTGTAGCAGATGGTGTTCCCTTTAAAATACTGTGTTAAGTCGTCCCTTGAGTCCCCAACGCCTCAACCTCAATACACGAAACAAGCTGGGCCATGAAGAGAGTGTAATCATCCCTCTTCCCCGTGCAGTCACGGGCTGCATTGACAGCGGCCACTTGCCAGGCCCGTTCTTGAGGTGGTCCTGGGGGAATTCAATACCTTGAAACACACAGTCACTTTGCCAGCGAAACCCCAGGACACTTGTAAGGCGGGTCCTTGTATCGCGCTGCTGGCAGGCACGAAAACATATCCAAAAACGATCGCCCATTCAAAGCAATCCAAGGACATAGCGGGGTACTTGTCGGGAAGCCTTTATTCACAGGTAACAGCTAGGCATAATGCATTTCGGCATATCGCCTTCCTCAGATGCCGCTCGTTTACCTAGGTTCCACCTTCTCCCACTTTTGAATTTGCTGTGGCACTCCCATTGGAGAGAGATCAGCTGACCCTGTTGCTCAGGGCCACTGCAGTCCATGCCACGACTACAGTTCCCAGAATGCATATATATATATATGGAAAGTTACAAATTTCTCCTTCTGGGATGCTGGGACCCGAGGAGGGTGGCGTACATACTGGTGGAGCGTGCCGGTTAATAGTATCCAGAACCAAATGTCAATAAAGTACGCTCTCAGGAACAATAGGCAGAGCACATTGTAGATGTTCCCAAGTTTTAATCAACACAACGCGTTTCAGCCGAAGCCTTGATCAAGTGTGAAAAACACAGCAGAAACAGGTACTGATAATGTTTTTCTCACAACCAACTGCTGCAGCGTTTAAACATAAACATAGGACTGTAAATGCATTCTGTCCTCCCAACTTTGGCAGCCATCTTAGAAAGGTCACGATCATAAAAAGTTTTACTGGCTGCAATATATGGCACATTACGTCCCCAAAAGAAAACACATGAAATACACAGCTAAATCTGAGGTTTTCATGGCACAAATAAACAGTGAGTATGACAGTGAAGCCAATAACTAATAACCTCTGAGTCACAGCTTAATACCAAAATTACGATAGCGCAACAATGTGCGAGTCAAAATACAGAATATGGAAAATTCACATAGAACTGTATATGCAAGGCTATTCAGTAAAGCAAAAGTACATAAATACTCCATGCATTGAATTGCAAAAGCTTGCACGAGTACCCCAGAATCAATGCACCCAAACATAGTATGCGCAAATGCGCTTAGAAGTACCTATTAAACTCAGATAGCAATGTAATGGGACACCGGAATACAATGAAAGCAAAACACTGCCTTAAACACTGAAATTGTACCCAATCAAATTTGGCGCAAATGCGCAGTTAAATACAGTCTGTAAGTAAACCCAGATGAAAATAGGATAACAATGGGGCACAAAGAAAATAGATGATGGACAACTGTCAAGTTGTGTCTGTAGCAGAGTCCAAGTTGGAGCATGGAGTGAAAAATACACCTACCAGAGACCTGTTGGCGAAACTGGCTATTACAAAAATGGCGTGATGAATGTGAAAATCAATCGGAGGAAAAGGGTAGGTTGCCCGCGAAGGTGAATACGAGTGATAGGGCCCCTTCCTTTTCTCCTGTAAGAAAAACAGAAACAGAAAAACACAAGTAGTTAAAAACCATACATGGCATCAGATTATAATTTTCTCATATTTCTAAGTTACACACAATACTTCTGATCATGTCTACATCACATCATGGTGAGTTAAAAAGCAGTAAACAATGGGTAACGACCCCACCCATGTGGGGTGTCTCCCCGGGCACTGGACTGTGGTGAAGAGGCTTATCGTAGTTGTCAATAAATGTTTTTGCTCAATTATGCATTTGAAAGTTTAAAGTTGTTTTAATTTTGCAATCAAATTTTCATTAATCCATTGGAAAACTTCATTTCCCAAAATGCAACATGTTAATTTCACAAAGTTGTCTCAATCGGTGTTCCAATGCATTTCGGCATAATGCCTTCGTCAGGGAACATCTAAAACAGAAGATTTAAACTATATATAGTGATACAAGAACGATATACATGATACACAGTACTAGTCACATGCATTGTCAAAATGCTAATCAGGTGATGTCTGAATGAGTTAGAGTGTTTTTACAGTTCGGGAGGCATATGTGATCTGTAAACCAACTGCAAGGAAAACGTGTGGATAAGCGGCGTGTCTAAAGCGGTTGCTGGTTAAGTCAAAATAGTTGGTGGTTTTATCAAAAATCACTAAATAAAAACGAAGCGGATATTAAAGATTAAATGGAAAGACTAAAAAAGACTAAGAAGGCCACTATGTGTGGTTACTAGCAGGTATCAAGATCTTACCGAAGCTGTGACCGTCAATGCGCTCAGGTGTCTTCCGTGAGTGTGCTGCTGATTCGAAATCGCTGTTTGGTGTGATATTTAACGTAACTGACGTGCTGCTAAAGGTGGAAAGAGGACTGCATGAGTGTGTACGAAGGGAAAATAAAGTTGTTAAAAAAAGTTGCTGAAAAAAATCGAACGAACACAGTGTAATAGTGATGTGGGACATGGTGCGATATGTTTACCAACAAAAGTCTGTAAAAATATTACAAATGGTCAGTTCAAAGATCTCGCGATCAATCAAGGAGGAAACGGCAGCCTTCCGATATGGAACCCAGGGACAATATCGCAGGTAGTTGAATCAGCTAGAAGGGATGTTTATAATTTATAGATAACATGAAAATTCCACCCTATCATTCATACCATACGGTTGTAATGAATTTAAATGGTAAATCCAATAGTTTTCTCTTTGCAGTAATGACATGTGGTTATCTTTTCCTTCTCGTTTTTGCACAACCTCTAAGATGCAAGCTTTTAGTTGGCTGTTGTGGTGTTGAGCTTCAATGAAGTGGTGGGCTACCATTGATTTGGTTTGTTTTGTTCTTATATTGCTTTTGTGTTCGTTCAACCGAACTTTTAATTTGCGTTCTGTTTGCCCAACATAGACTTTCCCACATGGGCATTTTAACAAGTAGATAATGTTTGAAGTGTAACATGTGGCTGTCACATGCAGTTTGATTTTATGGCCTTTCATGGGATGCGTGATATAAGTTCCCTTGATAATATTGTGACAGTTACTGCAATTTAAGCATGGACTCGTGCCTTTGTAGGTAGCTTGAGATGACTTTGTAGGTGGGTGTTAAATGAGTTCTCCAATATTTTTACCTCGTGTGTAAGCAAATACTGGTTCACGGATGAAGATGTTTTTGAAATCCTGTTCTAGTTGTAACAAAGTCCAGTGTTTTTTGACTGACTTTTTCAAGTGTTGGCTCATAGTAGAGAATTTGCTTACGCATGTTATTTTTTCATCCGTAGTTTTGGGTCTTGTCGAGAGTAGTTGTTGTCTGGTAAAGTTGCTGACTCGATCTTTAGCTTGTGTCAATATGTGTTCTGGGTATCCTCTCTGTCTGAATCTTTGTAGCATGTCTTCTTGTTGTTCAGTGGACTTAACGCCGTCTGAGACAATCCTTTTCACCCTCAATAGTTGGGAGTACGGTAAATGTTGTCTGAGTGGTTGGGGATGGAAGCTATCATATGTCAAAGTGTTGTTTCTGTCCGAAGTTTTTCTGTACAGGTTAGTTTCGAAACCTCTCAAAGTTTTAGTGACTTTTACATCCAGGAAGTTGATCGTGTGTTCACTAATCTCGTGAGTGAATTGAATTCTGTCATCAATGAGGTTTAATAGTGTGATTTGGTCTTCAAGTTCTTTATGGTTTCCTTTCCATAATAGGAAAATGTCATCAATGAATCTCAAGTAAAGCAGTGTCTGGTTCTTCCAAGGTTGAGTGTGTAGAATGTGTTCTTCCTCAAAGTAGTTCATAAAGATATTGGCATACGCGGGCGCTGCACAGTTGCCCATCGAAGTGCCAGTCTTCTGTAGATACCATGTGTTTTGCCACTGAAAGTAGGAATGTAGAAGGGTGAAATCTAGAAGTTCCATCAAAAAAATCTTCATGTCTTCATCATACTCTGTGTTTAATAGGGCCTTTTCGACAGCTTCTATCCCTGCTTGATGTGGGATTGATGTATAGAGGGATTTGACATCTATTGTGCACAGTAGTGTGGTTTCCTCTTCCGTAATGTTTATGAGATTAAGCTTATTGAGGAAGTCTGTGGTGTCTTTGAGGAAAGATGTCATTTTAAGAACACATGGTTGAAGGTAAATATCCCAAAATTTGCCAACTGGTTCATGTATGCTCCCACATGTCGAGACTATGGGGCGACAGGGAGGGTGAATGGGGTCTTTGTGAATTTTTGGTACCATGTAGAACTTAGGACTCCTGGGTTGAGGTTGCGTAAGGTACTTCTTTACTTTTTCGTTAATGATACCCCCATCAAAGTCTCTTTTTATGATGTGTGTAAGAATCGTTTTGAACTCCTCAGTAGGATTTGAAGTCAGTTCCATGTAGGTATTCTCATCTTTTAAGTGGGTTTCAACTTGTTCTTGGTAGTAGGTGGTGTTTAGGATTACGAGGGCTCCCCCTTTATCGGCCTTTTGGCAAGTAATCTTAGAATTGTTAGATATGGATTTTAGGGTAGCGAACTCTTTGGTGCTTAGGTTTCGATGTCGCGATCTTTTTTGGAAGTTGATTTTGGCTAAGTCTTGTTTTACCAATTGTTCAAATAAGTCGATGGTTTTATGACTTATGGGGGCTACATATGTGCTGGTAGCTCTCAATCCTTTTAGTGGGTCTTCAATCTCTGTAGTTGGTTTTGTGATGATGTTTTCGAAAAAATGCCGTAGGCGTATCTTTCTCATAAGTTTGTAGAGACTGATGTGGGATTCTAAAAGATTAGATTGTGTGGTGGGCACAAACGAAGTTCCCTTTTGTAGTGTTTTAAGTTCAAACTCGTTGAAGTGGTAATCCGATATGTTGATCACCAAACTTTCTATTGGGTGCCTTTCTTGTTCTTGTCTCTTTTGGCTGCTGTGACATTCCTCGTTTGAGGTGTTTCTTTCCCTTTTGTTTTGTCCTTTTCTTTTTGCCCGCCTGGGTCGTCCTGTTCTTCGCGGCCTGAGTCTAAAAAAGGCATTTCCCGTGAAGTTGAGGCTGGTGTTTCTGGTGTGATTGAAGATGTCTGATTTGGTCTTGTCGTGGTTTCATTCTCAGAGGATGAGGTATCGGTTTGGGGAGTGTATGGGCGGTTTTGTCGTCTTTTAGCGTAGATTTCTGCCCACGTGTAGACTTCCCCCATTTTGTAGTCCACCGTATCTCTACGGTATTTGCGAATTTTTCTTTCGTTGACCTCAAGTGTGTGTTTAGCAAGGAAAAGATAACCACATGTCATTACTGCAAAGAGAAAACTATTGGATTTACCATTTAAATTCATTACAACCGTATGGTATGAATGATAGGGTGGAATTTTCATGTTATCTATAAATTATAAACATCCCTTCTAGCTGATTCAACTACCTGCGATATTGTCCCTGGGTACCATATCGGAAGGCTGCCGTTTCCTCCTTGATTGATCGCGAGATCTTTGAACTGACCATTTGTAATATTTTTACAGACTTTTGTTGGTAAACATATCGCACCATGTCCCACATCACTAGTACACTGTGTTCGTTCGATTTTTTTCAGCAACTTTTTTTAACAACTTTATTTTCCCTTCGTACACACTCATGTAGTCCTCTTTCCACCTTTAGCAGCACGTCAGTTACGTTAAATATCACACCAAACAGCGATTTCGAATCAGCAGCACACTCACGGAAGACACCTGAGCGCATTGACGGTCACAGCTTCGGTAAGATCTTGATACCTGCTAGTAACCACACATAGTGGCCTTCTTAGTCTTTTTTAGTCTTTCCATTTAATCTTTAATATCCGCTTCGTTTTTATTTAGTGATTTTTGATAAAACCACCAACTATTTTGACTTAACCAGCAACCGCTTTAGACACGCCGCTTATCCACACGTTTTTCTTGCAGTTGGTTTACAGATCACATATGCCTCCCGAACTGTAAAAACACTCTAACTCATTCAGACATCACCTGATTAGCATTTTGACAATGCATGTGACTAGTACTGTGTATCATGTATATCTTTCTTGCATCACTATATATAGTTTAAATCTTCTGTTTTGGATGTTCCCTGTCGAAGGCATTATGCCGAAATGCATTGGAACACCGATTGAGACAACGTTGTGAAATTAACATGTTGCATTTTGGGAAATGAAGTTTTCCAATGGATTAATGAAAATTTGATTGCAAAATTAAAACAACTTTAAACTTTCAAACGCATAATTGAGCAAAAACATTTATTGACAACTACGATAAGCTTCTTCACCACAGTCCAGTGCCCGGGGAGACACCCCACATGGGTGGGGTCGTTACCCATTGTTTGATTTGCTCACACTCTCTGGCAGGGAGTGATACCCTGGAGCACGGCACAGATTTTGAATACGTATTTCTAACCATAGCAGTGCACAATTGACCATAACAAGTTAAAAAGCAGTAATACAGAAAATCTATATAGATTACATATAAAAAACGTGAAAGACACAGGAAATCCTACAACGATATCTATAACAGCAAAACAATGTAAGCCGAAGAAGTCAAAAAAGTTTACGACCCTTCCTTGAGGTGAATGGATAATTCTTCATCCAAATTCAATCCTCCTGGCCTCTTTGTTTGGAAATCTATGATATAACGAGATTCCCGTTGTCTGAGAGTAAGTACTCTGTCACCACCCCTCGGGTTTTTCGGAATATGTTCCAAAATCAGGAAACTCAGATCAGAAACATTAGAGTAGTGTTTTTCAAAGAAATGTCGTGCAACCGGGTATTTTGGGTCATTGTTTATGATGGCCCTGAGATGTTCCATGACCCTTTTCTTAGCTGTGCAGGTAGTGCTCCCAATATACCATAACTTGCACGTACATTCAATAGCATAGATGACAAAGCTAGTACCACAAGTCAGGAACTGGGTGATCTTCCTAGATATTCCACTATATTCTAAAACTCCTTTATACTTGCTGTATCTACATGCCTTGCAATGGCCGCATGGATAAAATCCAATGAGGCCATGGTCAGTAAAAGTGGGGTAATGTGTAATGTCATTCCTCACCACCAAATCACGAATATTCCTATTCCGTCTGTATGTTATGGTGGGTCTGTCAGCTACACTCATCCCCAAAACGCCATCAGTTTTCAAAATGTCCCAGTGTTTGGAAAATATGCATCTAACCTTTTGAGATTCAGAATTATAAGTCAGAATCATACGTGTGATGTCACTTTCATCTTCTTGTGTTTCCTGCGTTTTCTCACTAAGTGTGTGAGTCCGGTCTACCCCTTCTGCACGACTTTTAGCTTTGTTGAGGACCCAATTAGGATAACCCCTGGAACTAAATCTCTCAACGATGGTATCCCTTTCCGTAGCATAGGCTTCAGCGTTGTTACAGTTCCTTTTAGCCCTCAGCAGTTCGCCATAGGGTGTACTCCATTTGAGTGCCTCCGGGTGGCTGCTGAGGGCATGAAGGACACTGTTCCCTGCTGTTGCCTTGCGGAAAAGAGACGTACACACCTTGCCATGTTTAATTTCCAGACACACATCAAGGTAGTCACCCCTGGTACTACTCCAAATGACTTTCTGGAGGTCCTCTGTCAAGGTGGTGCTTTCGAAGATCTCTTGCTCCCAGTAGCCCATGAATAAATTCGTAAAACTGGGAGCAAAGCAAGAACCCATGGCAGTACCGTTAATCTGCCTATAGAGGGCGCCATTGAAAGCAAAGATGTTGTTTTTTAGACAATAATCCATCATCTCAATAATCATCCTGCTGTGCTCTCGATATCTAAGGGACCGTTGTTTCAAAAAGTGTTCACATGCTTCTAAACCCTGCTAATGGTCTATTATTGTGTACAAAGAATGTACATCCAGAACAATAAAAAGATATTCAGGGTTCCAAACTAAGTTCTCAATCTTGCATAGGAAATCTTTGGTGTCCCTCAGGTAACTTGGCAATTTGACCACAAAATCCCTTAAGAAGTGATCAACATATTTGGAGATATGTTCATGGACACTCCCAATTGAGGATACAATAGGGCGTCCCGGTGGTCTGTTGCTGTCTTTATGTAACTTGGGTAATAGGTATAGTATCGGCAGTTTGGGATGATCTTTTTTTAGATAATGAAATTCTTCCCATTCCAGAAGGCCCTTCTCCCTCCAAGTGACCAATTTGTCCCAGATAACCGTGATGCTCAAATTGTACGTGTCATAAGTAACAGGTATGTAAAAACTGATATCGTCAAGTTGGCGTAAAGCCTCTCTAATGTAGGCATCTTTGTCTAAGATGACAATATTACCCCCCTTATCAGCAGGGCGGATCACAATGTTGGTGTCTTCACTGAGAGATTTCAAGGCCTGTCTTTGTATGAGAGAGAGATTGTCATGAATGTCACGAGGTTGTCTCTGGTTCTTATGTCTAAGGTTCATAAGTGCCTTAGTAGCACACTCATGAAACGTGTCTATGTTGTCGTGAGGGAGTAGGGGTATAAATGTAGACTTAACCCTAAAGTCAGTCCTAACCGAAGTCCCCAGTTCTAAATCCATACTCTCTAAAGTCTGTGTGGTGTTACTCAATTCTTCCCTAGACACACTCGCCAGATCTAGTTCCACCATGGTTATAAGAATATCAATATCACCCACTGTGAGATCACTGTTACTCTTGCTAGTAATGTGCCTGCTACTCTGATTATGGCCCAGTCTTTTGAGTTTATGCCATTTTTTAAACTTGAGTTTTCTCACAAACTTAAATAAATCAATTCTTGTGTCAGTATAATTGAAAGTGGACGAAGGACAGAATGAGAGTCCAAGACAAAGGGTTCTTTTTTCCACATCGCTCATGAGTCTCTCAGATAGGTTGACAACAGTTCTATTTACCGTGTCGGTATCCATCAGTAGTTCTTGTTGGAGCGAGTTTTGCGATTTCCCATTGCGCCCCTTCCCCTGCCTGTATTGCCAGCGTTGTCTGAGACTCTTTTTTCTATTGCGACGTTTCCTTGTCCCCTGCCTCTTCCCCGTCCCCTCGCTCGTGGTGGTGGATTGTCTCTCACAGTTTGTCGGTCCTTCTGTAGGACCCGAAACTCGTCTAAACAATTGATCTGTCGTGGGTTTCGTTATTCTCCTGATGTACTGCCTCCGGATACGTCTGATTCGGTACCACTCACGATTGAGTTGTCCGTCGCAGTGTTGGCAGTATTGTCCACAACAGGTGTTGTATTTTGGACCTTATATAAGTGAACATATTTTTTACTGAAAGTCAGTATTCTGCCACACTCGTAATCAGCATAGTCACGATTCATTTTTCTGTGCTTCCTTGCTTTAATTTCATCTTCATATTTAATGAGACGCTCTTTCATCGGATCAAGGAGTTTATTCACTGTTTCACCATCCATTGTTTGAGATAAATCTGTCATGATTTCTTTGATACATTTTAAAATCTCTTCTCTATCTTGCCAAGCATACATGATCAGAATTTCCATAATTTTCCTAGAACTTAGTGCCGACTGCTCGCACCATTCCTCTAACATCGTAAGGTTAGGTACTTCAAATGTGGGGGTAATGAAAATTCTAAGACCCCTAGGTGCCATTGCCTGGTCAACATCATTTTGTAGTGAGATAGCCTCCCACCATTTCGATATTTCTGTACGTTTTAATTTCTCCAATTTCTTTATTTTTATCTCCAAAGATTGAGTTTTGGGGTCCATTTTAGCTGCATCGGATCTATTGGTACCTCCTGGTTTATTTCTCCATATGGCTCCATCCTGATATATATATATTGGTTGAATATATATATATATATATAATTGATTGGTTTATAAACTGGAGGAAATCTGGGAAGGATTGAGACAAATCCATCCATCAAGGCATTCATTTTTTAAAGTTTTTTAATTTGTTTATTTGTCATATATCAAAACCATACAAGCTTTACATTTACAATGCAAAAGAAAATTACAGAACCTTATACAGAAAATATCTTTAAAGTGTTCCCTTTGGTACATATTTTCATATCATCAAGTTCCTAAAATACCCACACATTCATTTTCTTCCAGTGTTAGAAACCTTGGGGCAAGCCAAGGGCAACGACATATGATGTGGAACAAGGTTTCAGTTTTTCCTTTACATGATCTAATTATATCTAGGATATGCATCTGCTCGAAGCAGAAACTCATAAATAGAACCTTATTTTCAAGCCCACTGAGCTCCACTGATTACTTCTGTATTTAGCCTAAAACATTAAACAGTTATATAAGGGACAGGACTGCCCTTTATGAGATCATTTTAATTATTTATAAGAAGAGACTTTGGGTCACTGATTCTTTAATATGTATGTCAATCATGGAGTTAGGGGATAGTGAGCAATCTGTAATACACATAAAGAAAATGAAAGATATAGGTATAATAGGTATAGGTATGATATATGTAAAGCGCTCGATCACCGTAGGTTCTTGCCATTAACTAACTGGTTGTGTAAAGGAAATATAAGAAAAGTAAAATGAATAAAAAGAATCAATATTAAAGATTAAAATGCAAATTTCCAATGCTTTCCTGAAACTCAGTAAAAATGCTTGGCTGCGTAAATAAAAAGGAAGGGAGTTTCACAGTTCCGTTGTGCCTACGGAAAATGATTTATCATCGAACGTTACCCTTCTCATTCATAATCATAGGGACGTCTTTTGGGCACATGATCATAAAGCAGCAGGTTGTTAAAAGATTGGATACTGAACAAATACAAAATAGTCCTGTGAAAGAAGACAAAAATATTTTTAAAAGAGTTCATGGCTTTCCCAGAAAATCTAAAAAGAATTCTGGAAATCCCAATTTAAGGTGCTATCTTCACTTTGTGTCCCAACTCCATAGTACTAACTCAAACTTTTCTCCCACTCTGTTATTACTTGATAAAGCATGTGATGAGTAGTGATTTAGTGACTAATTGATTATGTTTATAAGTATGTTAAAGGCCGAAGTCAATCACAGTAGTGACTTCTTGAACAATGGCTTTGTGTCGGGTTTTAGGGATACGATGTGATGGAACTTTGGTGGTGATACTTTTTCATGAATTTTGCAATTCCTGTTTCCCTTTTCTCTTCTACTGTAATAGAGGATTCATTTTTTGAAGGTTTGCCAAGAACTGCCTCTCTCATGTCGAAAGTGCTTTACTGTGTGCAATGCTGGGGGAGTGGAGAGGTAGGAAATGCCATTAAGCCATTTCTTCAAAAGAATGAGATGATACCTTTGTATGGTGGGTCTCCAGTTACATTTCTCAACTCTAAAGCTAACAGTGTTTGATTAGAATATCAAAGGAAAAATGTTGTGTGACAGAAGTATCATCGCAGAAATATCGAGGACAAAAATATTGTGACGTAAGGTTCTATGGTTCTCTGGGTAAGCAAAGTTTTGCTACACTTAATTTTGCAAATATGTACCTTGACAATATATATATATATATATATATATATATATATATATATATATATATATATATATATATATATATATATATATTCTTCAACAAATTCCCAACAGGAAGCAACGCACTCCACGGACTCCACAACTTTCAATTTTTTAATCAAGGCAGACCGGTTTCGGCATTCCGCCTTCCTCAATGCCTTCTGTACACATCAGTTTGTATTGCCCCCATTTAAACATCCAATCACAATTTTCTATTGGTCCCAACCAGAGTCGTGAACAATGACGGACTTCAAATTTTTTCATTATTATGTCCGCCATGTTGTCATGGGTACTCGAAGTTATCTCTAAGTGAGATTTGCTTGCATTTTCACGTGTTTTAACATTAAAGTAATGCTTTGACCTCAGTGGACACGCAAATACACAAGTCTTTTTTGGGGGTTTAAACTGAAAGATTGTTCCTCGCCCTACCGTACTCCACTGCACACAGGGGTGAAACCACAGGGAACGGTTTAGTAACTGTACTCCTTCGTTTATCGTAAACGCTGACTGGTGTCAATGAGATTCACCGTGCTGGTCAGTGGCGGCGGTTCAGGCAAACCATTAATTTAATTCATCAAAAGCCACTTATTCGCCGAACAACTTGCGGGCGGGTGTCGTTGCCGTGACAGCGGCAGTCATGCATAAATTCTTCAACATTTTCCCAACAGGAAGCAACGCACTCCACGGACTCCACAACTTTCAATTTTTTAATCAAGGCAGACCGGTTTCGGCATTCCGCCTTCCTCAATGCCTTCTGTACACATCAGTTTGTATTGCCCCCATTTAAACATCCAATCACAATTTTCTATTGGTCCCAGCAAGAGTCGTGAACAATGACGGACTTCACATTTTTTCATTATTATGTCCGCCATGTTGTCATGGGTACTCGAAGTTATCTCTAAGTGAGATTTGCTTGCATTTTCACGTGTTTTAACATTAAAGTAATGCTTTGACCTCAGTGGACACGCAAATACACAAGTCTTTTTTGGGGGTTTAAACTGAAAGATTGTTCCTCGCCCTACCGTACTCCACTGCACACAGGGGTGAAACCACAGGGAACGGTTTAGTAACTGTACTCCTTCATTTATCGTAAACGCTGACTGGTGTCAATGAGATTCACCGTGCTGGTCAGTGGCGGCGGTTCAGGCAAACCATTAATTTTCTTCATCAAAAGCCACTTATTCGCCGAACAACTTGCGGGCGGGTGTCGTTGCCGTGACAGCGGCAGTCACGCATAAATTCTTCAACATTTTCCCAACAGGAAGCAACGCACTCCACGGACTCCACAGCTTTCAATTTTTTAATCAAGGCAGACCGGTTTCGGCATTCCGCCTTCCTCAATGCCTTCTGTACACATCAGTTTGTATTGCCCCCATTTAAACATCCAATCACAATTTTCTATTGGTCCCAGCAAGAGTCGTGAACAATGACGGACTTCACATTTTTTCATTATTATGTCCGCCATGTTGTCATGGGTACTCCAAGTTATCTCATGTATATATATATATATATATAAGACCGAACAAGCTAAATGAATCACGCTATCTGGCACTTAACTGTGGTCCGTCTCCGTCTTTGGCGCGAAGCTGCAGAGGGACGGAGTATTTTGATATATATATATATATATACATGTAATAGTTAGGTGGACATTTCACTCGTAAAAAACCAATGAAATTCCCCCGTTATAGTTAGTTCAGATAACTATAACTCGCGCGCCCGCAATCCACTGCTCATGACGTCACATATTACATCACTCATGACTTGGTCAGTGGCATCACTCATGATTTCACTGATGACATCATCCTTGTGATAGAGTGGTGGTCGCGCGAGTTATAGTTATCTGAACTAACTATAACGTGGGAGTTTCATTGGTTTTTTACGAGTGAAATGTCCACCTAACTATAACATGTGTGAAACCTATGGTTTTTTAAGTGAATTTGCAAGGTTTTTTAAATGCTAATTCCTAACTATAACGTGTGTGAAATCTATGGTTTTTTCAGTGAATTTGTACGTTTTTTTAAATGCTAAGTTATGTATGTATTATTATATTTTTTATATATTTATTTTACAATAAACTACGTATTAAAAAGTCTATTTTATTTTGTTTAGTGTTTTTCACGGTGCGTGCACCATGCGTGCACCGTGCGCGCACCCCGCGATTTTCTGAAAAAAATTAAAATGTTTTTTTCTGCATTCGGGGTCCTTCAGGGACCCCCTGACAAAGGCTAGGGGGTCAGGAACTCTCTACCCTGCCCCCTTTTCACGTTCACCACCTTCCTTTTTAACTCTCGCACTCAAAACAAACAAAATGGTGGCCGACACTTCCTGATTACGACCGATTCGAACGTTGGCTGAAATTTAACCACCAATCAGAATTACGCTTGCGCACGTTAGGGTGCGCGCACAGTGCGCGCACGGTGCGTGGCTATAGATATTTATGTGCTTTTAACTCAATTTTCTCAGGAACTACTGAACAGATTGACTCCATATATGCAAAAGGCACTTCCCTGACCTGAGGACTACCTCTTTGCCAAATTTCAAGTAATTCTGTTCAGCCGTTCGGGCTGTACCTTCGACTAAAGGTCCTATGGGAAAATGCATGGGGAAAACGCGTTTTGGGGCCCCCCTTTTTTCTCGGCCCCCGCTTGACGAATCCCCCCGAGACTTTCAGGGTAGGAGCTGAGCGGTGCGCCCCATTAGTTTTGAAAATTTCGCGAACATTCGTCAACCGGCGCCAAAGTTATTCAAAATAGAATTTTGAGATTTCCTATGGAAACACGGTCCTAACTATAACTATCTACTGGCGACCGCCAGTAGATTATATATATATATATATATATATATATATATATATATATATATATATATATATATATATATACATACATACATACATATATATACATTCCATCCAATCCTGGTTTCATGAATAAAAAGCAGGCACTGACTCCGTGGGATAACTTCAAAGAGATTCTTTATTCCAAACGCTAAAGCCCAGACGCGTTTCGGCAGACAAGTCCGCCTTGCTCACTGTGTATACATATATATATATAGAGAGAGATATAGATATAGATATAGATATGTATTTATTTATTTTTGTGGAGTTAAGAATAGTAAATCTATACTTACCTATTTACACTTACCTTGTCATTTTGTGCTCGATATTTTTGCAACAATCATACTGTCACACAATATTTTTCTCCTCAATATTCTTACAAGATCAATGCCATTTAGCCTGTAACTTGTGGTTGGTAGCAGTATCAGCACAGAATTTCCCAGTCCAAAGATGTTTAGACAAGTACTCCGATTGTCCTCTTGTTCTTGATTTTTCTGGACATTGTGAAGGTTTTCCACAGCATTCTCTCTAATGGCTTGGAGGCAGGGTCAATGCATACGCCACCAACTGAGTTGCTACCTATTCTTCTCATTTCTATTCACCCACGCCATGTCCATTATATTATGAGGTTGTCATCTAAATTACAATTTGAAAGAACTGAATCATGTAGTAGCTTTGGGGAACTCCACAGTGAAATCAAAACCAGGGGAAGCATTTCATCCCATTCTTGCAGTCTGGCCAGATGGTCTTGAAGAGCATCTGCTTTATGCTTTGGTTATACCACTCCTCCAATCAATTATTTTGAGGATGGTGCACTGCCATGTTGGTGTATACGACAATTAGTAGATTTGCATAGTTGTTGTAGGACCTGGTTGATAAAGTTTGTGTTTGATCTCTCAACATCTCTTGCAGCTCCACTCTGGAAAACAGCAGGAGTAACGCATCTGCCACATGGGTGCCTGAAGTTTGCACATCAGAAAGGTTTCTGGAGATCTTGTTGTGTAATCCACCACTTCTGGGATATGTTTATGCACCCTCCTGGAGACTTTTAGAGATCCAATATATCCATGTGAATCCATTGAAAGGGTATTTGCTGATTCAGAAGGGGCTGTAATGGGGCTTGGCATATAGCTGGTGGATTTGTTTGCTCTGCAGGCATTGTTGACAATATGTTCATGTTTGACAACATACATCAGGCTGGTATAAGTGCTGTAGGAAAATTATTGTGTTTTCTCAGCCCTCTAATATCCTTCAGAAAGGTGGTTACAGGGCAGCAGAAAAAGAACGGTGGCTCAGTATGACTGGGCTGCCAGTAACTGTTTGTGTTTGTTTTGTGGCATTATCTGATACACCTGTCCTTTTTCATGCTGCAAATGAGGGCAAATGGGTGTCTGGTCTAGATCATGTTGTTAGGCTCAGATTAAAGCACAGCTGAGTGCTGGATCATACTCCCCAGTTTCATTGTTTTACTGTCTAGTCCCCTACTGCTCAAGAATCCGAGGCCATACCCATGAAGAGTCTCCATTTTTTTGTATTCACTTTACTGTTTTACTTTTTCTTTCTTTTCTGTCCTTGGAAACTGGTTATGTAGTAAAAACGTCCTATTTAGAAAAAGGGCCTTCACTCAAACATTCTCTTATATTATCAGGTTCTCCAAAACCAACTGTTAATCCTCTGGTATGTCTGCACATAGCTTCAGTAGTTGAGGGAAATTCAGGGGGACACCCAATACTATCTCATAGCTGTGTCCTTTGACCAGGATAGCAACTCAGGAAGCTGGGCAACATGTAGCATCCCATGAAAATAGGTTATGTTCATACATTGTCTCCCAGCATCTCAGTCACAAAGGTGGGGACTGGAAATTATTTGAAGGCAATCACTATCTGCCAAGTCTCGGGTGGGTGTTTAATAGACACTCATGTCACATAGATGGGGGTCTGGTTCTCCATAAAGGACGCCGAACACTCCTATATCTCTACTTTTACTTTTGTTTCGGCAATTCTGGGCTTTATGCCCTCACTGTGTCCCAAGCATTGCATTATTTTGCTTTGAATGGACCTTTTAGGTCTAAGCTCTTATCCTCTCACTCGTACCTGGCGTCTTACTTCTTCTGTTAGCCTCATTTTCATTTCAGCCATTGGAGTTGGGGGTCTGGGTCTGTAAACCACTGTTGAGGCTATTGGTCTACTAATGTCGCCCTCTGGTCAGCTGTAGCAAGTTCCACCACATTGGCCACTGTCAGATTTGGATGCTGTCTGTCTCACCTTTACATGGCCAGGGCAGTGCCTCCAACTACAGTTGCAGTATGATCAGATCACAGATACCTTCTTTGATACTGGCATTCTCTTGCAGCCATCTTTCTGCCAGAACATGGTCTGATAAAATAACTCTCATGACGTGTCATTGGGGCGTAACTCCTGTATGATATTTTCTTTGGCGTACAGTGGTTGAAAGAGGTTCACCTTCTAAGACCAGCTGTACCATTGCAATTGGAAGGAATGTGTTGGAGACCAATACCTCTTTGTAAGTTTAAGTTTATATGAACATACCTTCATGGCATGAACAAGTCTTCTCCCTCTCAATTTGTGTCCTCTGAAAATCTTGGGTTGGTTTTACTACTGCGTCCCCTTTAACATACATATTTTCCCAGTCTCCTGCCTAAATATGGGGTTATCACACGGTATTCCAAGCCTCCCTGCAAGAAAACACAAGGGAGCATCAGTTCTCCTGGAACCATGGCTTACATAGGGATGGAGGGAAGCCATGCACCCTCTACTGGTACCTACTCTTACAGCGATTGGTCCCTCTTTCTGGGGGATGCTCGTTTCCTGTCTGTTGAAAATATGAAAGGATGAGAGGTTAGATTCAGGAGGGATGTCCCGCTATCCATAATAACAGGTCCCTCTCCCTTCCTTGAGGCCTTGGCCTACAGGCTAATAATAAACGGTGAAATATTTATTGGCTGTATCTACAAAAGAGAATTACTATTTTTTGGAATTTCAAACAGACCTAAAAATATTATATTCTATTTTAGCCAAAAGTATATGATTTACTATAGAGGTGTTATTCTGAGATTCTGGGGCCTGACTCTCTTTTTATATCCTTTAACCAATATTTGTTGGGGAAGTAGGCCCATGCCTCCCGTAGAGCGTGCCTACACACTTACTATGAACCGCCTGTTACCTTTAGCTACTATACAGCTATACAGTGGGTCTGAGGGCTGGGACCTCTACCTACCCGTTTCGGAGTACACTGTTGCAATATTGTGTGTGGTACAATTTCACTGATATAGATTATTTATGGTTTTGAAAAATCATATAAAAAATAAATAACAGGTTACAGGATTCACAGGGAATTGAGATGCATTCCAAAAACGGTCCCTTTATCTAGTAATACTTCCAATGAAAATCTATCATCGCAATTCAAATCTTTTCATACTTTGCTCCTATCATCTCTTCTGACACATTCAGAGGAAAAGCGCTTAATACAGAGTGGTCTGACTCTGCTCTTCACTTTATATACAAGTCATATGGTGTTCTACAGTTTCCACTAACTCTTGGCACAGTCTTCGTAAAGTAACCCATACCAAGGTCACCTCAGATGAGCATGGACTGGTATCTCGTGCCTTCTCATTCTCATGAGCTTCCTTATTCTGTGATTGGTAATTCCTTGTAGACGCTGCCCTTGCATTAGTGGTGATAATATCTGTTCTAGACTGATTTAAATGATAGTTGACTTAAACTCACACACACCACAGACTTTTTGTGACCTTTCTAGAAGGATGCCTGCTGGCTTCAGAGATCGGATGCACTGTAGGCGACGGGGACCACTGCGACCTTGTTTTATCAATGAAACATGGCTTTTCTTGGGGCAGGATGGATCTGTGGACGGGCCGGACTCAGAGAGCTTCTTAACATTGTGAGTTTGAGACGTGGATATAAGGGAGTGGCAGGTGCATGCATGATTGTTCAAGCAGGAAACAATTCTTTAAACACATCAACCTGAGACAAGAAAAGATTCAGCCATTTGAACGTGTGACGTGGATTGCACCATTAGAGGCAACTTTGGTCTGGAGTATTCCTGCATTCCACCCCCATCTACACGCAATTGGGACGTTGGAGTGATATGATGTATGTAATCGCACTCTTCTTACCCGGTTGTCCATGCACCTTTGTACTTGGGAACGTAGGTTTATGAATTAGTCTTCTGACACCTCACCAGTAGATGAAACTCTTAGCATTCCTTCCTGTGATATGCTTAATGTGTTTCAGGTCCAATCACAGACACAAAGCTGATGGGATCTTTGCCCTCAGGTATCCTGATCACTTCAGCAGTGTTTTAATCACAGAGTGATTCAAAATGAGCTCAGTGATCCTCACCCCACACTCTTCTCTAATTGGCTGCACCCTGCTCCAATTGGGTTTGGACTCTAAATGGGTCCACCATACTTTAATAGGGTTTTGACTACTCTAAATGGGTCCATCATACTGTAATTGGGTTGTCCCTCCTCCAATTGGGTCCACCGTATTCTAATTGGGTCCGCCCTATTGTAATTGAGACTGCCCTGTTCTAATTGGGTCTACCCTATTCTAATTGTGTTTAAACTTCTCCTAACTGGGCCTGCCATGCTTCAATTGGCTGTGGACTACTCTAATTGAGTTCGCCGTACACTAACTGAGTTTGGACCAGTTGCTACTGGTGACCGTTGAAAGTGGTGGGGAGCAATACTTGGCTCAAATTCCAGCAAGCAAAAGAAGCGAGCCTGAATTCTTCTGAGAGAGTCCGGGGGTTTCTCGCCCTGAGATAATTTTCAGAAAAATGGGGTCAAATGGTGCCTTTGAACCATAAACTTTGAAAGAGCAGTCGTCATAAATATTCAAGAACTTTGGCGACGTGCAAACCAGTGAATTCCGAAGCTTCCAAGAAGTTGATTCCATTTTTTACCATCATACTATGGGTACATGAATATGCCACGATTACCTCCATTTTGCCAGGGACAGCATTAGTCATTGGTGCCTCCATATGCCTCGGGTACTCCCTTATGCCAGAAATTACATATAATATTCCAGTGCCAGAATTTTGCCATTTATGTTGTCCCTGTACCATGGGCGACTCATATGTGAAAAACTGTCTCTAGTATGTAAGGCCCAGCACTTTGTCATGGTTGCCTCCCTTCCAGGGTAATGGTTGTCCTTCCAGGAGCTGTCTACAATGTGACAGCACTCACATTGTCTCACTGTTTGGCCCACATACCAAGACTTCCCTCCAGTATGTCAGTTCAACCATTGTTTTCAAGGGTGCCCCATATGCCAAGAATAACCTGTAGTGTGCCAGTATCAGTATTTTGCCATGGATGACTGTTATGCCAAGCATTATTTTCAGTATGCTGGCACCAGTATGTTGCAGTAGGTGTCCAACATGTCAGTATGCCAGGTATTACCTCTAGTACACCACTACCAAGTTTCACTTGTAGAATGCCAGTAGCAAGCGTTACTCTAGTGTACCCGCGCAAAGTATTACTTAGCCAATTCTTACCTCTAGTATTCCAGTGGCAGTATTTTTTCACATGCTCTCTTATCATTAACTCCACTATGTCAGTGCTGACATTTTGCAGAGGGTGTCTCTGTAAGCCAAGAAATCAGCGGTGGTTTCTTCATAGTGGCGAGGGGGCGTTGACCCCCTGTCTGCTAGCACACATTATGCCTGCAGACAGGAGTGTACTGCTGCGAGCTGTGGTTCATCCCGTTGACCAGCTGGGGCTGTATAGCTGAACTGCGCATGTCAGGTTGGCCAGTATTTTGCCTAACATGTGCGGTTAAGGCTTTCCCAGTCATCAGAGCAGGGAGATGGGGAACCAGACACACAGCCCCATGGGTCTCTGATGGAGCACTGTGGTCGTCTGTCCCAGCCAATCCTTGCAGTGCTCTTATGCTGTTTATTATTATAAACCTCATGAGAGCACTGCTTTTATTGACTGAAATTCGTGGTGCTAGTTTCTCCATCCCAGCATGCACAGCCCTTCAGTGCAGCAGACATTGCGGTAGATTTGACAGAGTCAGCCCAATGTGGGAAGAAGATATGGTAAGTTAACTATGTTTTATTATCTCAATGTAACTGGTGCCCATGTAAAGCATTGCTATACTGACAGATCAAGTTCTGGCTATATATATATATACAAAAACATTTGTAAGACCCGCATGATGCTTCTCATGCCTGTGAGTTCAAAAATGTAGCCTATGAATGCCTCACCATATTTGAGAGACACCAGCCGCCACTACAAGAACTACCTTCAGTATGACGTGGCCAACTGCAGACTCACAAGCAGGATACCACACTAACACATGGCAGTGCATCAGGGTGGTGGAGGTAATGTCCGCTGCCACCTTGACGGATAGAGTACCGTCTCCCAAACCTTAAATGAAATCTCCCTGTGATGAGTTTTCAAGGGTCGGGTGACAGGCTAATTGGCGTGTAGCCCCAGAGCCTACGGAGACTGGAGATACCTTTAGCAGTGACACTTCAGCATGTCACAGATATTGAGATACTCAGGCATGCCATACCCATACAAGACTGGGACTTCACCAGCCCTAGACAATCCCTCTGATGGCTGGCACTGGAGCATTGATGCACCAGCGCCTGCCATCAGACAGTGTCACTGCATGTTGCTGAACCCGAAGGTTGGCGTCTTTTTTTATAATACCAGCAGTGTGTAATATATTATTCACTTCTGGTATAAAAGAAGGGCCAGAAAATAAGGAGGGTGTCGCCCTGAAAACTTTAAGAGCGAGTCACCAGAGGTTTAGACTTTTCTAATTCGATCCGCTCTACTCTGATTGGGTTTGGAGTACTCCACTTGGCTCAGCCCTGCTCTAATTCCTTTGCACTTCTCCTATTGGCTGTGCTCGGCTGTAATTGGGTTTGGACTACTCTAACTTTGTCTACCCAACTCTAATTTGGGTTTGCACTCTTCTAATTGGCTACATCCTGCTCTAATCTGGTCCACCTTACTCTCATTGGATCCACACTACTCTAACTGTGTCCGGCCTACTCTAACGGGATAAGCTCTAAGTGGATTCTTCACTCCCTCCCAATCATACCATGAACCAATCATGGAGCTGAGTCTGGGTTCTTGAAATAAAAGACCTTCTGATCCAATGTGTCGCCCAAATGGTCGCCTCCCTTTCTGAAGGTGGCAGCAATTGATGTTGGTTTTGTTTATCGTGTTAGTAGTGTCACTGGGGGAAACTATCCAAAAGCTTGATCACTAGGCTGACAACACTGAGCCGTGCGCCTCCTTTCCATACTCTCGTCCTACTAAACGTACTTCCCGCACAGTGGTGAAGATTGGGCTTACTAAAGTGGAATCCAAGGACTGAGTCGAACCCCAGTCACAGGCAAGTGACTGAGAGTGAGCGAGAATGAATGCTTTTTCGGATCCCATTGTACCACTGTAAGGGCAATATCATCTTGCACTCCGGAGAGCCGGAAAACCTGGCTCTTTACGTGTTAATAACTGCTGTGTTTTAACAAGCCCCAAGAAGGCCTAGCAATCTACATTCCTCAATGGCCCTGTCCTCACACTGTTCCTCAGCCCCTCATGCTTAATCGCTGCACCAAGCGTGTTGTTGGTTGACCGGTGTGAAGAATTCAGAATATTAGGGTCAGGTGCTTTTGCGGGCTGGGCAGGAGCTCTTGTCCTGGTGATGCCTCAACGCTCCAGTAATTCAGGAGAGGACTCAAGACCTGGCTGTTTGAATGAACAGGACACCACAAAGCAGCTAGAAACTCCAGCGCATTGAGACCCTCATGGGTGATTTGCTGCACTTTACAAACCCCCTGATTGACTGACTGATTGACGATACTGTTCATTTGGCTTTGAGGACATGAGATGTGCCTGTGGAGTGGAGTAGAGTCTTTATCCTTGCCCCAGCTTCAAAAAGCCTAAGGTTACCAGATGACTCCATGCCACCAAGCATGCAGTGCTCCAATCCTGGGCTTTTCTGTCACAAATCAGCTGTTTTAGGTCCGCTGGATCGACTGAGCCAGGACTACAACTCCCACAATGCTCAGGGTCGATAAATGAAAGTCTAAGATCAGACCACATACAGAACTTTGTGAGTATTCAAAAACATGGCGAAAATATTTTACAACTTGAATACACATGGAAACAAAATGAGTGCATTTCAGTTGCAAAGTTCCCTTGACAACCCCGAGTTTTCAGAAGGCATAGGACTAAAGGCTATGCCATATGATAAAATGTTAGGAATGTAAGATTTTTATTGATTTGCTAACTTGGGGGCATATTATCAACGGCCAGCGATAATTATCGCTGGCCGTGCGTAGCGATAATAATATTGTCGCAGGCTATCTCTGGAATTTATCGCCCTGGTAGCGCGTTATTAACAACGCGTTTCTCCAGGGCGATAAAAATTCCAGAGATAGCGAGGTTATCGCCCTTTTGCAGGGAACATCGCTGGTTTTCCAGCGATGTTCCCTGCAAAACGGCGATAACCTTGCTGATACGACCCACAGGGTCGTATCAGCATAATCCACCCCCTATGTTATGGATGGCTAAGTCAGGATTTTAGCAGACATTAGATTTTGGCAAAAACTGCAGTTTTCGCCAAAATCTAACGTCTGCTAAAATCATGTGGGCTGCCTTGTAAATATCGCGATGTAAACATCAGCGATATTTGCAAGGTAGTCCATCCGGGGTACGCCCAGTATCGCCCACTTTGCATCTCATTGGAGATGCAAAGGGAGGCGCTGGGGAAAAAGGGTGCTAACATGCAATTATGCATGTTAGCACCCTCTTGTAAATAGGGCGCTGGTTTTATCTCCGCTTTTTTGGCTTTGTAAGCCAAAAAAGCGGAGATAAAGCCCTTGTAAATATGCCCTGTAGTCTTTAAAACTTTTTGACATACTGTAGGGCCGAACTAGGATTCTGATTTCAACAGAAAAGCTCACACGTTTTATCCAAATCCTCCAGGTAGAACGTGATGAAATGTGATTGAGGAAATGTGCCCTTTTTATGGTGAATAAACTGCATTTCCGGGTCCTGAAGCTTGCACTGCTAAGGGAAGCCCACGCCTAGGAAGTAATGGTCCACACCGTATTGGTAATTTGTGGGTGTGGGAAAACCCATCCAATTACCATGTAATTGTAATGAACAGCTTAGTACTTTGTGGCTCCGCCAAGCTGTAACTGAAAATCTACAGCAGAAGTGTGCGCTTTTTGGGGGGGAAATCAGGCCCTTGAAATGCATAAAAGACACTTTCACAAGCTCCTCCGTGTCCTTCTGCCCTTCTGCATTCTAATCAGTTGCAAAACTGCAGAATGGTCTTAAGTGAAAAAGTTAATTAGCCCAGGGTTTCTTAATTTGCTGCTTCATTTGAAATTGTGTAACACCCACTGGGAGCTGCCCGGGAGGTTCTCAGGTGCATAAAAAGATGCATTTACGGTGCCACCGGAGTGCACGGTGGTGCTCTTCAACAGATTGGCCCCTGACTCGGTGAAAGTCTGCGTTTTAATGCGGTATTTAAAGTGACTCCTTACCTTCCTGCACTCTAAATCAATGTTCAGCACATAACATTGTCTATTGTCTAAAGGTGTTTTGTGGACCATACCAAAAACCTACAGCGGGTTTAGAGCCCGCCCATTGCTTACTATTGGTTGGCTTTATTGTCACTCACTTATACTTGCTTCTTATCCAATAGTTTTCTCTCCTGTTCTAAATGTTGTCCTTCTCCTGGAGCGTGGCTTCTTTACCGCCCTTTTGACCAGATGACCTGTATCCTTTTACTGCTCACTTTCAAGGAACTACTTTTTTAGGTCTCGGGACCATCCGGTCGGCAGACCGGAAGTCCGGAGATTTAATGTTATTGAGAAGAGGGGCTTGCACCCGCCCCTCTTCTATCCTGTTCTCCATTGGCTGGCCTCTTAAATGCTGGCCAGCCACTGGAGAAGAGGTCCCGTCACTCCGATCAGGCCCCGTCCTTTTCGGATCGGGGGGCGTGTTTTTTGCAAGAAGTCTCATTCTCTAAACACGCCCCCGAATCCGAAAAGGACGTTGCGTTTCTCAAAGGCATTTCTACTGCGCCTCGGAGAAAGGCAGTGGTTTTAATGGCGTCCTCTCCCCCTGCTCTTGGCTCCCGTGTTCGGCACATATCTTGTTCTCTCTCCCCCCTCGCTGATATCACCTCTTCTCCTCTCCAGGTTGGCCTTTCATTTTTCTGGCGCCTCCGTTACCCATTCCGCTCTCTTTATCGGCGGATCCTTTAATTTCTTCGATAAAGCCGGCGCAGGGTCCGTTAGTGCTGGTAGGTGGGGCCCCTTGTTTGTTTTAACTATGCTGCCTTGCTCTCAATTCCCTTCCGTGGCTGAACATTGCTTAACAAGTCCCCGAGTCCCCGTGCTATAAATATGACATTTCTTCCAGCTCTTTGTGTCCCCGAATCTCTCGCCCTGTGCCCCTCACTCCGACGGTTCAGAGACGCTGACTGTACGTGTAACGCCCCCACCCCTACAAGCCCCCTGCAGCGCTTTAAAAGTATGTTTCTGTATACACAAGCATCGGACACTTACAGAGGAGCTGAGGTCTGAAGCTGCGGATCGGGGATTTAGTTAAATGAGACATATTCAACATTATAAGTTCACCGCCCTACGCTAGGCGCTATTAAAAGCCATGTTGTTTGTTTCCTTTAGAAACAAGCCTTTGACATTGACAAACATACGGGGCAGAGGTCAAAAGCTGCAGTTATGATATGAAATTATATTTTATAAATTGATTAACATCAGAACACCAAAAACCGCGCTGAAAAGAGTCCTGTTTTTGCGGCTCTTGTGTACATACGAGCCGGGAGTCCGAGGCTCCGTTTCTGGGGCCAGCTAGAATTTAAACAGTCCATAATATAAGCACAGCAACTTCCAAAGTAACACAAGGCTCGGATACACACGGGCGACGGGGCCAGCGCTTGGGGGCTGGGGTTGAACTATTATTGAAATACTCCATAAAAAGAAGCGCGCCAACCTCCGCAAGGCGCTATAAAAAAAATTCGGCTCTTCTAACACACGCCTCGGAAACAGACACGGGTTGATGGGTCCAGAGCTTTGGTTCTAGAATGCAATTTTGATTTATTTTGGATATTTACATAATACATTAGAATTTCATCTCAGAAGTATACCGATGCTTGTATTTACAGGAGCCTGGAAACTGGTTTTATAGCGTTTTGCGGAGATCGGTGTTCGTATATTACTGAATATTTAAAATATATTTTCATTTCAGAACCGGAGTGTTGAACTCCTGAGCCCGTGTATCCGTCCGATGCATGTGTTTACAAGAGCCCAGAAAACGTGGCTTTATAGTGCTTTACGGAGATCGGTGTGCTTTTATTACTAAATATTAAAAATATAAATTCATTTCAGAACCGGAGTGTTGGACTCCTGAGCCCGTGTATCAGTCCAATGCTTGTATTTACAGGAGGCTGGGAAGCATGGTTTCATAGCGCTTTGTGGAGATCGGTGTGCTTACAAAGCTTGTATTTACAGGAGCCTGGAAAGCATGGTTTTATAGCGCTTTACAGAGATCGGTGTGCGTATATTACTGAATATTTACATTAAAATGTCATCATAGAACCGGAGAGGGGAACCTCTGAGGCTGAGCCCGTTTATAGTCCAATGCGCACCTCGGGGAGACAAGGGGTGAGTGTGGCTGGGGCCGGGGGTGGCAGAGGCTGATACGGGGTAGTAGGGGCTGTAGGAGCAGGGCCGCGAGTGACGTCACTGGGTTAGCAGTGGGAGTGGAGGCTTCAGTGAGCTGCACTCACCCAGGGCACTGGAGTTCTGCAGCCGCAGCTTTGTCCACGTTATGTTATGTTTACGATGCTCCATAAAGCGCACGCAGACGGTTTCTTGGTGCTAAACCACATACATGTACATTTGCCGAACTGGTGACTGGTCACATAACCCACAATCAGCTGCATAATTAAGATTTCAACACAAACTTGTTTCGAGTACGCAGGTAACCAGGAGTTCGCCTAACGGCTAGGGCGCTAGGCCGGGGAACTGGGTTCGAGTCTCGGCAATGACGCTGAACCTCCTGTGATTCTGGGCAAATCACTTAATCTCCCCGTGCCTAACAAAACAATGAATGTTTGTCCTCATGTAACGCAACGGGTGCTTGTGTAAAGCGCTCCAATACCTGATTGGATTCGGGTCAATATCGCGCTATATAACAAGCATTTACAATGCAATGGTCTCGGCATTGGTAAAATTAGAGCTATTGGCATTGCTCATGACATTATTTTTGTTTATGTTTTTGTTTTTAAAACATTTAAAGAAACGGCATTGTCATGAGCAATGCCAATAGCTCTAACTTTAACAATGCCGAGACCGTTGCATTGTAAATGCTTGTTCTTTAAGCACTCCTTGAGAATGAATCTGTTTTCTTGCGCTCTTCCTCGTGTGCTTCCTTCCCACCTCAAATACCGGCCCCCGTGCTTCGTGTTGCTCCCTCCTCCCCACCGCATCCATTGCTTGCCCACTTGCTCTTGCCCTCCTGTGACGATTGCCCCACCCCATGCACTCTGTGTTGATCCCTCCTCCCCCACCCTGTCCCGAACTTACCCATCCCTGGCTTTAAAAAAAAGCATTTACTTACCCCTTTTTACTTACACCTCAAGCTCGTCCGTTGCTCCCCTCACCCACAGCTTCTCCCCAGGGGCACTCCTCCATTGCTGCTCACCTCTCGCCGTTCCTAAAATATATTTTTTTACATGTTTTGGAGAGTCTAGCAATTGCCTTTTGCTGCCGGCCTGCTGATTATTTGTTTTCAATTTACAGCTCAAAGTGGCGTCAACCGCCTTGGAAAGTTACATTAAAAAAAATGGCGCACATTTCATTCAGTAGTTGATTGCATGCATGATGGCACATGCACACATACGTCATCACATATGCACGTGCATACAGGATGGCACGGACACTCAAAGCATCATGACGTGTCTGTAGGCATGCACATATTTGCTTCATTATACTTTGTTCTTTTCTTTTTTTTGTTTTTGTTCAATGCTGCACACCATCAGCAAAGAGCATTGTCCAAGTCACTATATATAAAAAGGCATGACCTATTATATATATATATACGGTCAAACATGGATTCCAAAAGTGGATGCTTTCGTCACTGTGCCATCAACACCTTTGATCATGACATCATTGTGAGATTAACATGTAATGTTACAGTTCAGAGAAATGTATTGAGATTCAATTTTTTGTATAAAGTTTGCATTACAAATGCAAAAAGGCTTTGTCATTTGTACTTTTCTACAATATCAGTTGCTCTGTCCTGTCTTAATTAGGCCCAGGGAGAAACCCTGCCATTTTAAAACATGGACACGTTTCCTAATTTGCCTTCTCTTTCACACTTGCATGTGTGACAACGCAGGATTACGTTTTCTGAAACTACATTGCTTACAAATTCCACTTAGTAATAACATTATCACGACACCTTGAACATCCCGTACAAGGTCTGAACATACATTGTGCAAATGTGGTTGTTTATTGTTCATCCATGCGGCGACGCAGCTATCTATAGAACATAAACAATGGCGTTCAGACTAAAGGTTTCGGCTCGAAGCAAGGATGTTTTTTGTTATACATAAACAAGCATTTCCGGGTTTTAGGCAGAGGAGCGCCACTTGCTGTCATTGCGAGGTCACTACACGCTGAAACCTCAGCCCATCTGCTTGCTGATCCCTTTGTGAGGAGGGATGTCCAAACTCGTGACCAAGACGGGGACCTATAATCTTTTCCCTTCAGGTAACAGAGGTGGATCATCAAATAGGGGGATTCTTGGCAGAATGCATACACACCCTAGACACTTAGGCTAGGGAACGCATAGTAGGAATACGCTATATATATATAGTTTTGTATGCTCTCATATATACATTGATCAACAAGATGGTGGAACTGTTCATTCTGGTCTCATCTGCTTCCATCACATGAAACTAGATTCTATTAGTGAAAGATGTGAGCAACTGTTGAAGACCACAAGGCCCCATTCCCTACACAGAGGCTCTTCGGGATTCCTTCTATAGCCAACAGCTCTGCTAGAACAGAGTGGGGTTTAGGTGAAGGTCATCGGACCTGAAACCCTCACGTGGAACATCCCATAGGTGAACTCAATGGCCCTATTACTCTCATACACCTAAGGTGGAATTTTGCATGCTTCCTCTTGGTGAGGATCACCACCATAGGGAAATGCGTCAACAGAGAAACTTCCATACATGCACTTGCCTAGGTCTGGAGAAAGCATGTTGCTACGTTGGTCTTCACTTTGGTACTCATGGCATTCCCCGGGCTACCCCTGGTTTGAGCATTCATGAAGACAAGTCAGGAATAGAAAGTACAATCTGAATCTGTGCAGTCACATTTACCTTCCCACACGTTGACCTGCCCCTAGCACCTCAGCTGCAAATAGGGAGCCTTTGAGGGGCTAAAGGAGGGACCAGCAGTGCAACCTGTGATGTCATAAGTGGTCAAAGGGATCAAGATGTAATTTCTGTTCTTCCGAACATTTTGATGAACTGGTATCTATGGTTATTGGAACAGTGACCCTGTTTCACCCTGACCTCTGGGCACTGTAATGTTGCTCTCCCTTCCAGCCCCACGAAAGACCAGCAGCTCAGCCTTCCATTGACATTGACGATCACTCACTGTTCTTACTTTAAAAATCATCTATTCTGTGGAACCAATTGACAGCTCAGGTTAACCATCAGCGGTGTTCATTCACTGGATCAATTTAAGGTACAGTTTAATGGAGCCTCAAGCAGTCAATAAGGTGTTATGTAAGCTGTTGAAAAAGAAATTGTAACACTCTGCATGCTAGTGTATGCACGCACCGTATGTCAGTGGATTGTGGGTAAACAGCTCTCATTGATTGCCCCCAGCTGGAGACATATCCTGGCTGGCTTGCGTTCCAACAGATTGTTTGCATACCAGCCAATGACCCCTGTTTACATCAGCAGAACTTTATTTGTTACCCTGAAGGCAATTTACTGATCACCTATAGGTTTAAGCGGGCGCTCGCGCTACACGAAGTGGTTCGTTGCAGCGTTGCTGGTAGGGTCAGCCTTCTTTCCTGTTGTTGTAAAGTAGAGACTGGAATCAATCTTCTTTATTTCACCATTGAAGTACCTCAGGAACACACTGCTCAGAAGTGCCCCACAGGAATTTCCTCCCCACCTCAACTGAATATTTTCTAACATTCTACTGTAGTCAGGAGAACCGGAGCTAAGGGTGCAAAAGGGAGGGAGGTCAAGGAAAGAAGGAAAGTCAGAAAAGAGGCAAGTCAAGAGGAACAAATAAAGTGATAAAAAAGGAGGGGATTCCAGGAAAGAAGGAAAGGCAGAAAAGAGGCATGGGTAAAATGGACAAAGTTACAACCCCTGTGCTAAAGGTTTGCAGGGCTAAAACCAAGCCCTTGCTCAGTGTCAGACTCGATTTTAACCACAAACTGCCAGCGTCATATTAATTTATGGGAAGGGAGCATGTTTTGGGAGGATCAATTCAATGGGTTTGACACAAAGTCAGATCAACCAAAATATCCTGGCTTGGCTTTGTGCTAAATCCTTAAGCCAAGTAAAACCAAGTGGGTAAGCATTATATTCAGTTCTATACAACACGTGTGATTTATGCCAAATTACACATCTTACACAGGTTAATCTTGTACAGGTATATGTGCACTAGATGGGTGTACCTCAAGTACACATACCACACTATACACTGCTGGCTGGCTCACCTGAGCACAAGCAGAACATTCTTTTGTGCGGGCACGCCACCAATGACATAATTGATTTTTATTCTTCACAAAACACAGCATAGCAATATTTCCCCCAACAAACCATTGCCTAAAAGACAGTAGATCTAGGCCAATATGTACAAAATCAAAGTAGTTGCACAATGGACAAAAATCTTCATGGATCCTGGATTCTAAACTGACCTTTTTCCCAATCCATGTCTTCCGTTTCAAGGAAAAGGCATGGTTAAGGCTTAATGATGAAGTCCATTTGTGGACTGAAGATGGAGGAGAGACCAGAGGCTTAGTGGGCTCAAAGTCTCACTGACAATCCAGCTATGACGGACAGGGGGAGTGAAGGTGCCGAGAGATCTCCCCTGGTCTTAGTTTAACTAGTATGGCCAAGCCCAAGGTTTAACATTCAAAAACAATTCTGGAGAAGCCATCATGGTCCATGTTTTACAGTTATCAGGGGCGTAGCTTCAGGGAAGATGTTTGGGGTGTTACACCCCCTAATAAATGTATTATTTAAAAAATAGTTGGGTACAGGAGCTTTCAGTCGAGTACGGTAAGGTGTCTGTCGGGTTTCACCTGGGATGTTTAAATACTCACTTAGATAAAAACATACACACACACACACTCGTTTCAGTTTTGAAGATCTTAAAACGTCGTTATTTTACAAAATACTGTGTTTAAGTACCCGTCATAATCCACGTTCCTTTCCCAAACCCTGGCTCTTAAGCCCCCCTCATGCACCGCTTCTCATATAATGACTAACATGATATGCCAACATGATTGTCGGAAATTCTGAAGCCCCCCGCCCCCTAGTCTTATTGACCAAGCTACGCCGCGGACAGTTATGAAATACATAGCATCAGATATAAAAATAGTAATACTGAATTACCCATATGGGAGAACAAGATAATATAAATTTGAATACAAATACATCTAACCCATTTATAAGGTTAGTCTATGGGAGAAGAGTCCGACATGAGTCGAGGAGAACCTAATCTGTGCACTGGTTTTAGAATAACCACATACCATACATTTATATAGGGGGCATCGAAATTGAACACATTTGCATAGTCAGTGGTTACCTTGATATTCTAGCAAGTATCCTGCCCACCTGGACTTAAATTCATCACCCATGGTTTGAGGGAATTTGTGAAAAACATTTTCAGCACAGAACAAGTTGAGTCTATGGGAGGCTTACAATGTTCTATTAAACATGCTAATGGACTTTTGTTTACTTGTATCAATGATGAGGTCATTCCTTGAGTGGGCCTGCCTGGCCTATAGGTAAGTTTATGATGCATTGAAAACACCTTTCTTTAAAAATAGAAGACTTTGTAGAGCAAAGGTTAATCAAGCAAGAGCTGGTCCTAAGCAATGTCTGAAGTGGGTGCCATAGCATCTGAGCAACTCAACAGTATCCCTGGATGATGGTGGCTTGAAGTGATGAAAAAGCTAAAGAGAAGAGATGCTCTCTTCAGAGGCACAGGCAGGGTGCACAGCCACCCACACAGTGGGATCCTCCCAATTGTTTTTCAGACAGAAGGCTGGATGGGGAAAATCCTCTTAAGCATTAGAGGATCACTGGCAAAATCTAAAGAGAGTTGCAGACCTCAGATTAGCCTCATATGAGATCTGTTGTGAGCGGTCTCAAATTTGAAAACAATGGTCCAAGTAGGAACAGGTCCTGCTGGACACCTAAGCAAAGGCAAGGTTGAAGCAAGCTCGGTGCTTTTGAATCTGCTGAACTGGCATCTGATGAACTTGCTAAAAGTTTTGCCTGTGTAATTTAGAGTTTGAAGGAGGGACCCACGTGACCACTGCGAGTCAGTGGTGCACATGCCCCACCAAAGTCATGTTTCCCATATTCTATTATGGTTGGAGAAAGAGCTTGGTTTACACCAGCAGAGCATAAGCTGGACAGTCCAGCATAAAGCTTTGACACAGCATTGAAGTTCTATTCTTTCTGGAGCAGTTGAGGGTCTAGATGTCCAGAGAAAAATGGTCTAGTGAGTTAACCTTTGCTCCTGATGCATCCAGTCACAGCGTCCACAGGTTAGAGTAGTTCTAGTAGAACCACAAGGGTCTCTAAATCAGTTTGTTTGAGTCTAAAGTGTTTAAACACAATTTGAGAAGGGATCATGTCACTTTGAGGCAGTAGGAAAAGAGACAAATTAATCTTATATTTCAACCTGTTTTTTCACTGCAGCTACCAAAGTGTCAAATCTAGCTTATTTCGCCAATATTTCACTCACCATGTCTGATAACAGAGCAGAAACAGAATTATTGTCCATGAGAAATCTTGAAGGGCATCGTGAAGCGGGGTTATTTCCACTGCCCGATTGAAGCAGAGGCACTAGAAAGGGCTACCTACCTGACTGGTGATCGCACTGGCATTGCAAATGGACAGTGCTGCAGGACTCACGATGTTCTGGTGGATCCGTGACACTCGTTTTCCACGCAGGGGCCTCCTTTTCCAAATCATTGGTATCATTCGTGTTAGCCCAATTAGTTCCTACCCAGGTAAGAAATAAGAGAATGCACTCACTTATTCAATGGAAGCCCTTGGCTGGAATTGTGTCGTCCCAGTGACATCGCGGCATGGTGCGCTACTCAATTGTTTCCTGTCACTCATAATGGTTGCATGATTTCGATTATTGTGGGCATCCTAGGCCTAATTCTTCAGACAGCTGGTGTAATATTGGCTCTATCATCAAATTCCTAAACTAATTTAAGCATCCATGTCAAAATGGTGCCCACCCCTGATACAATGTAGGTCCTGGAATAATTAATACATCAAGCAAAGGATTTTAAAGTACTGTATTCGGCCATATTCAAAAGGGTGGCATAAAAGCATGCAATATGCATTATAAAAAAAGTTCAGCATATTGTATTCTATTAAACCTCAGTGATATTGTGCAATATAATAATTTCTAATCAATATTGGAAAACCATAAAATGGAGTATAAATGAAATCAAGGAAGAAGCAAATGGAAAAAGAGAAACGGAGTCATCCTGGTTCCAGGTTTTTCTCATGTATGATAGAGCCCACAGAATGATACTTATCAATCCGGTTCTAATGATATCAAGGACATGGTGGATAGAATCTTTCCTTCTTCTTTAAGGCTTTTTTCTAACTTATACCACCTGCGAATTAGATGACTTCTAGACGACAGGGACTCATCTCTCAGGTCAACCTCGCGAACCATTGCCGAAACCATGACGTCTTCAATCGACCATCCTCCTGGCTTTCGCCATTTTCTGTTTACCCAAAAGCACTTTGATAGAGCAGGAGAGCATCATACAGCATTTAAAAATAATTTTAAATGATAAATAAATAATGGCAGTGAGTTAATAACTAATGCTTCAAGTGTCTGTAGCCGCAATCGATTCCTGCTTAATGTCGGACAAAATTGCAACACCCAGAACGGGATCATGCAAATGTTCCCTGTGGAATCTCGCAATGGGTATATTGCCATCTCAGTCATGCGTAATGTGACAGGTCCTGGGCCCGCTAAAGAACATAATGTTCAATATTATACATTTTAATCTTTATTTTCAGTAATCATGCAGCCATTTACAGGAAGCGCAGCACCGGTGCCAGCCGAATGAAAACGACAAAAAAAACAGACGCCAACCATAAATTATGATCCATAACTAAACGGATTTTGGCCAAGACAGCAGCATCCTGGCACGATCTTGCCATCTCTGAGTAATGCTGTCTGCTGAGTCGCTACAAAATGTCAAATTTCCTATATTAAATTGCTCGCACCCCACCAAGTCTCCCTGTTTCCTTGCAGCTCAGTGGTAAGATTAAATTGTGGTCATGTTTGCAGTTTCACCCCAACTCCTGGTTAAGGAGTATACATTTTTTTTCTAAACAATCATTGGCAAAGCCAATATGTTTAGCATTTATATCCCATCAAGGTTTTTTAAAGAACCCTCTCTCACCAACCTAGCTGGTGATATGCGTCATCATTGGGTTCCCACCCTGGAATCCAAGTGCCTCACATGTGTGCTTCAACGCCTGATTGCAGCAGAGCTGGTTGTTTTTTGAGTGAAGTGCAAAAAAGGATGCAAGTGATTTAACATTACCTCAAGGCCAGAAAGGTAGTTTAATATTTGTGACCTCGGGCAAGTTTAAAAATCCGTGTTGGATACTTTTGAGATATCAGTGATATCATGTACCCCTTATCATGGCCAACACGTTTCAGCCATTTATGCTAAGTGCCCTAGTGGGTCAATATGGCTTTCGTCAGGGCTGTAGAAAAATACGCATGCAAACTAAGACATGCGTAAATGAGCCTCAATTCAAACTCACTGTTTTTAGAATCACCTTTGGCGATGAGTGTTTGCTGTGTAGAATTACTCCACAGCATGGATCGCTCACAGGGGGTGGACGCTGTTGTCACACTTTCATCAAGGTGTCTCACCCTCCGGTACACCTACTGTCCCTCCTCCTGAGCTCCGTACCCTAGGATACGGAGCTCACGATGACTGAAAGTGTGACAACAGGGTCCACACCCCTTCGGAGCGATCCATGAAGTGGAAAAGTTACTCCACCTTATTACAAGTGAATTATAGCCTGTGGCACTTGTAATAAGGATGAATGCATGTGCGTCACATTTGTGATGGAGTAACCTGTCTGCCAAACTCTACATCAGCCACATCATTTCTTTGCTGCACTCTTGCAGGCCCTTATGCACTAGGGAATGGCAAAGGGTTTGACTGTGCAAGCGAATTCAGGCGCAGTTTGGAATTTTCACTTCATTGAAGAGGGCGAAGTCGAGGCAGGAGGGCTGCGTTGAGACACAGGACTTTGCCAGCGGGTGAGGGCTTTGGACAGGGATGGGGGATTACTGCTAGCTGCAGTTTCCCATCCTCTGCTTTGTATAACTTTTTTCTGTGGCAGGAACAATTGTCCACATGCAAAGTTTAATTTGCGTAATTGTAGATGGTGCGCAACTTCGCACAATTTTACACATGCACGCACATCACATGTAGAGTCACCCCTATTTACTGACAACACATGTACCGGCAATACATGTACAACTCAAATGTAGACAGAAAACACACAGATAGGATCACACAAGTGAAATGCAGGTAAACCATGGACACCGGCTTAGCAACCAAGTTCCATCAAGTCGCTAGTGACACTCTGAGTTAGTTCTGGGCTTTCGACCAAAAGCATTTTGTGTGCTGGGATCTTTAGCCTACACTTACATTAGTAAAGGCAAATAATCTGCAAGTCCCAGAAGACAAAGTTGAGTTGCCTTAAAATGAAAAAACTGGCTGAAGGTGTCATGCGAAGCATGAACCACTTGACAGCCCTGCCTTTGTGCTAATTCACACAAAAAAGAATGGATGAAAATGGAGCACTCTTGCTGCTAGAAAAGTTATTTTCTGAGCTCTCCTGGGTGTATTGTTCTTGGACTCACTCTGTATTATTTTTCACTGGGCTCGATTCCACAAGCTCATTTCCCCTGACTCTCCTCTTCCTGTGGCTGTCGTAGTTACAACATGGCTCCCTCACTATCACCTCCCTGCTCTCCAACCTCCACAAACCTTTCGGAAGTTTTGCAGAGAGAGCAGAAAAAGCTTTCAGAGGGGCAGTTTGTTTGATTCTTAAGCCGGGGTATCCATGCCGCCATCTTGCGAGTAGTTTGGCCCAACTGTGAGAGTCGCCATCTTTGGATTGTTGGTGCCCTAGTGTCTATATTCAGGCGATTCTGAACATGTGTAGGGCTGCAGCGCATAATTTAACCTCACGCTCTGCAGGGAACTGACCAGGGACTCTAATAGCTGGCAAAGTTTTCTTCTGAGTTTATTGTCTTTGATCTCAAACTGTACTATTTTTCCTTGCGCTCTCTTAAACAAGCTCTTTTTCCCCGGACTCTTCTCTTACCTATGGCTGTCACTGGTGTATTTACATCACGCCCCCTTGCTGTCACCTTTCATCTTTTCCTGATGTGTGATCCCCGTGTATCACCATGGTGGTTCTGGTGGTTCTGCGGAGAGCGTAGAAATAGCTTGGGTTAGTTGGCATTTCGATTCATAAGCCGGGCTACACCCTGTTACGCTGAAAGTAGTTTGGCCCCATTAGGCCAGTGCAAGCCAGAGTTCAGGAGAGTGTCAGCATGTATAGGGGTTCGGCACACAAATTAGCCTCACCCCGTAAGCGACTCCGTGCAGCGGGGGCACAAATGCAACCTGTACTGCACCTGTTTGCTTGGAATCAGTGCAGTCGGCGCGATGTGCTGCCTTTTCCTCACCAGACCTGCCGCTTGCTCAAGGTAAGATCTCTTAGCCCCCTCTGTTACCCGATATACTGGCACATGCTTCAACAATGCCATTTGCGATTCCTTATTAGCAAAAAATAAGGATTTGCTAATAAGGAATAGCAAAAGGCTATGCATGTAGAAATCGCTTACAAAGTAGCGATTCCTAAACATTCCTTAATTGCTACTTGCAAATTGCGAGTTGCAATTAAGGAATTACCTCCCCATTCATTCCTATGGGCCTAGAGGCCCATAGGACTGAATGGGAAGACTTTCTTAATTTGCCATTCTCAATTAGAGAATCGCAAATTGCTCATGCAATTTCAAGGGTGCCAGGGTGTCAAAAGGACACCCTGTTGCACCCCTGAAATCTGCATATGAGTACATCTTGCACACACACATGCCCCAAGGGCATGTGTGTGTGTGTAAAATGGAACTTTGAAAAAAGCACTTAAGTGCATTTTTCAATGTTTTTGCAAATTACCATGAAGTTCAACTTCATGGTAAGTTGCTCCCCCTATTAGCGAAATCGCTAATATTTTTACTTTCATGCATTGCATTTAAGGAATCTCAATTTGAGATTCCTTAAATGCAATCGCAATTTAAGGAATCGCAATTTAGAGATTCCTTATTTTGCTATTTTTGCATTTGGGATGATGCATCCCAAATGCAAAAACACCGGGAGCAAAGGGTCAGATTCTGAGAATCTGCCCGTTTGCGACCGGTATTTTGCTTGATGCATATGCCCCATAGTCTCAGTAGTATATGTTGCTAAACTCTGGCCAGACTATACCAATCTGCGTCTAAGCACACAGTCCTCTGCCTCCATCTTTAAGGCGTTTTCCTCCCTCCAGCTCTGCCATCAAAGCCGAAGACCAACTAAGGGCAGTGATTTTGAATGAGCGCCCCCTCCATGCCCCCTCTGTTGAGATACCTCACCCTCTCTAGTGCTACTCCTGAGATCTTTTCTTCACCACTGAGACATTGCTGAGTAAGACCTTACTTGGTAAGCACCATTCCTGAGAACTATGGGGCATATTAACAAGCCAGGCGATAAAATTAGCGCCGCTTTAGTGGCAGTAAACTGCCGCTAAAACTGGGATAATGGGCTTGATAATATGCCCTATGGAATTCCAATTGAAGCCCATGTTAGATGTGAAGGACATCTAACATGGGCTTCAATTGGAATTCCATAGAGCATATTATCAAGCCCATTATCGTCGTTTTAGCGGCAGTTTTCTGCCGCTAAAGCGGCGATAATTTTATCGCCTGGCTTGTTAATATGCCCCTATACTCTTGCATATGGACTGGAAAATCCCACTGCAATTTATTATTATTGACTTGTGTAGGTGAAAGCTTTGAGGCTTTAGTGAGCTGCTCCTCAATTTTTCCAGAACAAATGTTCCCCTTTGCTTTAGTATATTGCTCTCCAAATCATGACACAAAATCTCTCTTTGATCTATATAACTTTTTGGGGAAAGAGCTTCTTTAAGTGCGGAATTTGTCTCTCCTGGGTGAGTTCAGTGTCAAAAATGACAATCCCCAACATATCCTTGCACAGGGGTTTGCTGACAGTATAACCTGGATTAGGATTTAAACACACAGAGGCCTTCTATTGAGGGCTACACTTTAGACCACATTTGGACATTGAACAATACAATTCGGATCTTAGACCTTTTACCTCTAACTTGGTCAGAGCACAGCCGAAGGTACTTTCACATCCAGCTCAGCAAGAAATTACACCGTCCGGACAATTCTAAGCTAGTTACCTCATCCAAGTACTGTTTCTGTCTAGGATCTTCCTGCCGCGTTATTCCCAAATTTAACTCAATCTCCGAAACTTTAGCATTCTTTACTTGTACCTAAACCACCGTACTTGCCCATCAAATTCCAATCGTATCTCACAAAACATCACTCCAAGAAAGATGAACCCCTGTACAACTCAAAGGAAGATCTACAAAATAGAACTCTTTTTAGCTGAATCAGCAAATCTATCTACTCATATTCTGAAATTTACTTCCAGGTCTGTGACATATTTAAGGCACTGAAGACTTTCATCACACCTTACTGCTCTTTTCCTTCATACTCTGCTCACAAAAAACATCGAGACTCACTAGCGCAGTTTTTCCGATCCAAAATTCAGAAACTGTGCTTGGGAATGAGGAACCTGCTCTCCTCTCTTCGAAGCACTGATATCACTTATGGAGCCTTGGTCTCCTCGTTAAGTTGGTCCAGATTCTCTTCCACCAATCATGAAGAAGATGCATCCATGCTAAGGTCACCCAAATCTTGCCCCCGTTGACCTCTTCCTGGGGCCTTTTTACACTCCTGCTCTCAGACACTAGTCCCTTTTTTACTAACATGATCAAATTTGCATGCTTTCTCATTTTTAACGATCCAATTCGGATCAATAACTAAACATTAACAGTGCCTGCATCATTTTTTAGGCGAGCACATGCATAGTGCACGCGTCTACAAAATGTGGCAGAGGGCTGCGTCAAGGGCTTTTTTATTATTAATATTGTTTAGCCTTGCTGCACTGCACACGGATGCTGTGCAGCATGGCTAATATACATTGTCAAAGCCAATAGGTTTCAGAGGCGAGAGCTAGTGGCTTTGCCAATGCTTGTTTAAGTGTGCTTTGTTGCCCATTTGCTGTTTCACTGCTCCTGTAGCAGTGATACAAAACTAAGGGTGTGTGAAATTATTATTCGCAACCTAAATTAAGAGTAGTTCACAACTATGAAACTTTGTGAATTTGCAAAGATTGGGAAGTTACGCAAGGTTTTGCAGGAGGTTACGCACGATTAGGGTTTTGTGGGTTTGGACACTATAAGAACGTATTCTTTTTCAGGATATTCTTCATTTCTTTCAATACTTCCACCAATTGCTAAAAGTGAACTTTGTCAGAGTGTACATCTCTAATGTAAACTTTGATGTCTGCATTCTGGCTAACTTTCGGTGGTCATGGTGATTTCACGTCACCTGAAGCGAACTTTACTAACAATAGTCAAATACCTGGACTCCAGTTTGCAGTGAAAGGCTGTGTGAATATAGCTCAGTTATTCATAAAGCTACACACACTGTAATGTGTAGGGCTAAGTAGACATGTTATTACCAACCTGAACTGTGACATGCATCAAACTGGGGGCATTTTGTCAGCTGGATTTCAGGCAGTACATCGCAAATTTCTTCTTTTTTCACAAATATATTTGTGTTTTTCATTGATGGATTCGTTTTGTACTCAACCTTCAGATTTTAACACCCAACCACATTTTATTTCAAGACTGGATTTGTTTTAAGCCTTAAAACTATGTTTTAGTTACGCGATTCGATTCATTGTTTTAACAATTCAATTATTTTTTTCAGTTTTTTGGGGAAAAATCTTTGGGCACGATAAGATGAATGATTTTCTATTAAGTTATGTATGTTATATTTGTATATCGCTCTATATATGGCATAGCACAATTTCAATTAAAATCATATAAGATGACTATTTTTTAATTTGAAATTTTTATTGCAAGAATGAACTGTCACGTTTAGTCCGTGGCATGTTTTAGTTTTTTGTTCATTTTTGTGGCATACTTGTGCAATAGAAAGAGAAGCAAAATTACTTTTGCAGCAGCTTGCTAATCACTGACCTATTGGTTTTGCCAGTGCTTGTTTAACATTACCAATAACCACCACATCACATTTTATCGCTTGGTGTAGGAACCAATGAGATTCCACCTCTGGTTGGCTGTTCTGTTGCCTAATCTATGGAAGAAATGATGATTCTCAACCTGTGTACACTGGAATTTTCTTCCATAGCATCCTCTATTTATTACATCAGGTGATTTGTTTGCAGCGTGGGGGCTTCCCAGCAGACTGCAGTACTTAGAACAAGTAAAGAAATTCCTCTACTGTCTAATATATATTATAGGAAAGATACTATTTACTGTGAATAGCTGTAAACTGAAAATATAGTTCAGGCTCACAAGAATTGCTAGTAAGTGTAAAAAGCATTGGCAGAGTAAAGTTTTGTCCCACGGTCCCCGGCTCTACAGTCTATTCTATTATATATGGAGAATCATAATCGCAAAACATTCACCCCATAGAGGTGCTCTGAGGTTGAAAAAGCCCTGATAGAACCATGTGGCTGAAAACTCTTGAAAGTTAGAAAAGTGAAGCAGAGAGCCCCTAAAAGTCAGGGTTTTAACATCTTCCCGAAATGTAGATGTTTTGCTACATCTCTGATGGATAGTTGAAGCTTAGTCCATAAAGTGACTATTGTGACTCGGCAAGGTTTCCCAGTGTAAGAGCCATGGTTGAACTTAGAGACCACGAACAGTCTGCGGAAGGTCGGTCTTAGCATAGAACATGTTTATGGTGGTGAATTTCATAGATGAACATTGGGGTGACCACTGTTGAACATGTTATGCATGACACCAAGTGATTTAAGGCGATCCTTTCCTTAAGACGCATCCAGTGCAGAGATCTGATCTTAGTGGGTTATGACAAAACTTGTGAAGGCTACAAATGGTGCCCACTGCTGCATTCTCAATATATTGTGTGGGCAAAACTTTTCCTACCAGGGCCGAGTAAAATGGGATAACAGTAATCTATGCAGGGGCGAATAGAGCCATTCTTTATGAAAAACGTGTGGCTCTTTGACAGAAAAAGGAGCGTGCAAAGATTTGACAAACTGTTCTTGCTACTTCAGAGACATGCAGTTCTAGGGAGGGTTTAGAATTTACAAGGATACCGAAGGTTCTCACTGCAGAGGCGCACACCCAGAGAGGGTGACCAAAGGTGGCAGTGGAAGAATTACAAATTTCAAGTCAAATGCAAAATACTTTATTTAGACAATCAAGTCTATCAAAGTGTATAAGAGGCAAATAGAATTAAAATAATACACAGTGCCAGAATGTTTTCAAACATGTCAATAATTCGACAGATAAACCATAGGTCTTTGAACAGGTTCCATTCGATGGTGGTACTGTTAATAATTTAAAATGCAATTCAATAAGCAACTAGTAACTTGGTAATATAACCTTTAGTTAAAATTTCACCATGTAAAGCTTGCGATTACTGTCCGGTCTGCAAGGATAAAAGCGAATACTTTAAGAAGCGATGATATATTTCTATTTGAAGGTAGTCTTTGAGGCGGCTGGAATTCAAGGTTCCTCCCCATCCTGTTTTGTACTTAGAGGTTATTTCTAAGTTGCTTGCCTATACTCTCCAGGAATTTTACCAGTTTAGTAATCACTTGCGGCTGCACATTGTTCAGTAGGAAGTTGATGGCAGCTGGTAATGTCCGTGACCCCTCCTTAGCCCACAGATGCCAAAGCAATCTTCTGCGATCTTCCAGGAGTATGGGGCATATGCAGAGCAAGTGAGTTATTGATTCCTGGAAAAGTCCTCATAGTCGACATGTTTTCGACTCAGGGTTTACTGCCCATGGAGGAGATAAAGCTAATAACGAAAAAGAGGTCATCCGAAGCTGCAGGTATTTCGTTTTATAATAGGAGGAAAATGGTTCCATAATATATTTTTGTGGACCTTCTGTGTCAATTCTGCTAAGGACCAGGTGGGCATGTTTTTTTGGCAAATGTTTGCACCAGTGCTTCGGAAAGGGCATGTGACCAGACATTTGAGTGGCTTGCACCATAAGGACACGCAACTTCGAGCCAGATGAGGTTTGCAATGATCCTTGCTTAGCTGGCTTTGTGGAGTGCAGGTATTTTATGATGCTGGCCTTCTGTACGAACAACTGGCCCTTTAATGCAAATTCCACCCTGATCTGGGCTGGCGAGGTATTGCATGGTAATTGAAATAGAGACCTGAACACTGAGCTCTGTGCCCTGTTTAAAAAGACCCCCAGTTTCCCCTGGTAAGCCTCTGACCCATATGACAATGTTGACGCCAATTTTGCATAGACTGTTTCAAAAGTACCTCAAAATAAAACTTGTTAGTGCTCTTGAAAATTGTTCGAAAGGCACATTGCAACAATGCTAGTTTTGGTTTTAATGTGTTCAGATGCGGTAAGTGGCCTCCTTTGACGTCTAACCAGCATCCTAAATAGTTGTATTTATTCGCGATGGTCAGGCGATGGTTATCAAGATGCCAGTGATGTTGTTTTTTTCTTTTTCCGGCCGAAGAGAAGTATGTTGGTTTTTCATGATTAATTTTCATCTTGTTTGCATGGTAGTGCGTATCTAAGGCATCCAGCAGTCTTTGAAGCCCTACTGGCGTTTGGCTGTCATCCGCATGAAGCAGAGAAGAGATGTGTTGGTTGGCTAATTTAAAAGCATGACTGTTTACTTGATTTAAGGCAGGAACCAAATCGCTCATGTTCAAGTTAAAAGGGGTAAGTGCTAATATGCACCCCTGTTTGACATCTTGTTCCATGCTGATATTTTCAGAGTCCGTGGTGTGTCATCCAAATTTTTCTCTGGCCTATGTGCTGGAATAGAGCAACATGATGCCTTGTAAAAATGGCTCTGGACTTTTCTGAATAAATGACGTTTCAACGCAAAGAATTACAATGCTTGCTTTTACAATGCAGTTCTTACATCGCAACTACCATTACATCGCATGATTTTATAACGCATGCCATTACAACGCATTTTTTTAAACCACCATTACAACGCATTCCATTACAACACATACCTTTACAACACATATAATTACAACGCATAATACTTTTAGAGCAACAGTGGGGCAAGGGTTGGATAGTGTAGGGGTAAAATTACTATTCCCACTCCAGTGAGTGCAACAGTAGGGTAAATGTTTGATAGTGTAGGGGTAAAAATTACTATTCTCATCTACCCCAAAACCCATACCCAACCTAAAACTAAAATATCTACATTACTTACCTTACAATGCGTTGTAATGGTATGCATTATAATGGTAGGCGTTGTAGTGACATGCGTTGTAATGGCATGCGTTGTAATGGCATGCGATGCAAAGGCAGTTGAGTTGTAATAGTTGCGTTGTAAAAGCAGTGAGATGTAATGACTGCATTGTAATGGATGTTTCCCGAATTTTCTAGGCTGTAGGTTTGGTCCACAGGAAGCGACGGTTGACTCAGTCAAAGTCTTAACTGTAGTCAAGAAAACAGCAGTACAGCTCTTCTTTCTTCTGTATTTGTTTGGTTACAAGCAACCTTATGGCCACCAGGTTGTCTATAGTGCCGGCCTGTGTTCTAAACACAGTTTGGTTGAAGGAAAGTAGGTTTTTTGTCGTTGCCCCATCTTGTAAATCCTCGAGTATTAACGAGGCAAAATATTTTGCGTCTATGTCCAGTAGTGCATTAAGTCTGTAACTGTCTGGAAGCGAGATGGGGCCTTTTTTTATGAATATTTATTTATTTTATTTAGAAATTTGTAAAGCGCTCAGCTACCCCCGACGGGGGTGTCCCGGCGCTGACAACAAGAGAATGCGACAGTCAAGGAGGATAAGCTGAAGAGGAACAATGAAGCTAAAGGCAAGAGAAGAACCAGGTCTTCAGATTTTTTCGAAACAGAAGCTCAGATGTCGCAAATCTGAGTTCCCTCGGTAATCGGTTCCACAATCTGGAGGTGGCCACGGCAAAAGCCCTGCCTCCCATGCGTGCCAGACGGAATCGAGGGCAGAACATAAGGCGAAGATGATTAGATCTCAGGTTCCGTGTCGCCTGAGTCAACCTGAGTCTATGCATTAAGTATGCAGGACCTCGGCCATTAAGAGCTCTGAATGTAAGAACTAGGGCTTTAAACTGAATGCGATAGTTCACTGGTAACCAGTGCAGTTTGGCCAGATAAGGTGAAATCGAATGGCGATAAGGAATGTTATAAATCAGCCTGGCAGCCGAGTTCTGTACTAACTGCAAACGATTAATGAGGAACGCTGGAGCCCCGAGGTACAGACTGTTTGCGTAGTCCAAGTGAGAAGTTATTAAAGCATGGACTACTGTTCGACGGGACTCATGAGGCAAAAAAGGGATGATTTTTTTTATCATTCGGAGTTTTCCAAAGCAGGAGGAAGAGACTTTGTTAATTTGGGTTTTACAGGAAAGCTCTGTATCAAATTGAAAGCCTAAGTTACGGGCAGCCTGAACTGGTGCCGGGGGAGGATTAAGTTCAGCTGGCCACCAGATGTTGGAAGGAATGGCAGATTTCTGATTGAAGAAAAGAACCTCCGTTTTGTCGGCATTTAATTTTAAAATGTTGGTGGACATCCAGGAGGCGATGTTAACCAAACAGTCGCGAAAATTAGCTAAAGAGTTTTCAGAGTGATCCTTGAATGAAAACACAAGCTGAGTATCATCAGCGTAGAAGATCACTCGGACGCCCCAAGATTCGACCACCCTTGCCAACGGCCTAAGATATACATTAAATAGGAGGGGGCTCAGGGCAGAGCCCTGGGGGACTCCCCATATCAATGGTTTCTCCGTGGAAACAAAAGAGCCAAAGGTGACCTGTTGGAATCTGCCCGTCAGAAATGATTTCACCCAGGCCAGCGGAGTCCCGCCAATGCCCACTTCCAGAAGACGATTTAGTAAGATGTTATGGGAGATGGTATCGAATGCTGCGGATAGGTCGAGGAGGCCCAACATGGCCTCCTCTCCTCTATCCACACATTCGCGAATTGATTCAGTTGCTTCAAGCAGGGCTGATTCAGTACTAAAGTTTGGCCTGAATCCTGACTGGGTGTCATGTGACAGGTGGTTTGATTCCAAGTAATCAGACAATTGCTCTTGTACCACCTTCTCTAACACTTTTGCTGGTTTAGGGAGAAGTGAGATGGGCCGATAATTTCTAAAACATAATGGGTCGGCACCAGTATTTTTTAAGATTGGTACCAGCAGCGCATGTTTCCACAAAGGATGAATAGGATGAATAGCATGAAGAATCAGGCCCTGCCAGGATGGTGGCACTGTGTGCTGAACTATGCATCTCTTGAATACATTTTCAAGTATGCCTGATCAGAAGTCGATATCGTGTTTGTCGACTGATGCTGGGATGCCGTTGGGGCCTGGTGCATTGTCTCCTCTACTTTTTCAAATCAATGTTGCTATTCTGCTAGCGACAAAGCTTAATGCATATTGAGGATTTGTGGCCACAGTTGGTATTGAAGGGAGCTGTGCAAAGGTTTGTATGCTTAAAACTGACACATCATTGTGTTTGTAGGAGTGGCTTTATATAGCGTGGTAACATGCTTTCTCCATGTTTCTGCGGTGATGTTGTTCCATATTCCCAAGTGAACAACATTTCTAACTTGAATGGGCCCCCTCCGGACTCTATCAGGAGCTCTACGGCCGAAGTGCTGGGCAGAAGTGGCCCCCTGGAGCTTTGGGGCCCCCCCACACTGTGAAGGTTGCGGGGGCCTGTGTTACACCCCTGAGTACCCTATGCTGTAAACCGTGGTGGGCAGAAGTAAAATGTGAATGACAGTTGAACAGATCAATGGATGAAGAGGGCATACCCAAAGCTCCTCTATGTATACACATATGTATTTTTTATTTATAAATTTATTTTTTATTCCATGTGGCTGGAGAGAGAGCTATCGCTGGTTCTAGGCCAGAACAGAAACTGTTTTGCAGCCAGGCGTGTGCTCTGTCAGCCGGTGTGTCTTTCACTGCATCACCAAACTGAACTGTCCTCAATTTTGAAATGGTCCAGCAAGTCTTATCTTTCTTGGGTAAACAGAGACTCACAAAAAAGAGCACAATAAAATATTTTATTTCCTGTAAAAGCTGGAAAACAAAAAGAAGTGAAATTGTCAACATTACACACATCGAATGTACGTGAGTGCACCAGTGTGCTCTGCACAGCATTGTAGAGCTGTTTAGCATAGAAGGGATGAAAAGAGTCCTCTTCTCTCATCAGGTATCGATCGGCCTGTGCCCGTCTATTGCACATTCGCCTGTCTGCACTGCTGCTCATTGTACCTGTACCACCTATTGGTTATAAAACCTGTGTCCCCAGAGTACAGCACCCTGTACCACCCATTAAGCACACAGTACTTAATTTGAAGCCAGTGGTTTCCGGTGCTCAGCACTGGCACTTAAATATTAACACGGGCTCTCTTCATCAGCACCAGTTAAGGACACTTTCATTGATGGTAGGCACTGGGAGATTAAGTAATTTACCCAGAATCACAGGATGTTGAGCTGACGCCGAGACTCGAAGCTGGTTCCTCAGCTACGAGGTCAGCAGCTCTGGCCAATATGCCACATCCTTTCCCCGCTTTCATGGTTAGTAGTTGGTTCTGTTTTAGACGGACTAACAGGAAAAATGGGCTGGTGCCAGCTGCCTCTTGACGAGAGCCCCGGCACTTATTGTTTTACAAATTAACCACTGGTTGCACAGCACCCTATGCCCAAATGCTCGCAGCCCTGTGAATCTGAACTACCAATCATCCAGTACTTTCCTGGTCTGCATAAGACAATCCTTCCTTAATGAACCAGCACAGTGTTCGACAGACACACAACATGTCTCCCTTCCCAGGTGCTGACAGTTGCAGGACGAGACTTCTGGCCGCAGGGGAAGGGTAGGATGGCTGGGCTCCAGCTGTGGCGTTTCTTTGTGGTCACTCACGGCTAAGGCAGCCTCAGTGACAGTGGGGGAAATAGGCGTGCTTAGAATGCTGGCATTAGCTAATCTTGTTGGCCTGCAGTCTGATTCAGAGACAGTGCAAAGCTTCTCGCATAAAACAGGTGGGGAGAGTGCACGCGTCTCTGCTGCTGAGGATGAGTTTGTGGGACCCCGGAAACTAGGGTTATCATGGCTCATATGCTGCTGGTCGTTAACACTGTTTCCCTCAGGCTCATAATTTCACACTGGGCAATTAGCAGTTAACACCTTCAACAGAGGGCACTAACTCCCGATAACAACCTCAGTATAGGGCAATAATGCTTCATTAACTCGGTTTACATTTGTGCGCCTATTTTCATATATTTCTAAAATAGATTCATATTAGTGTAAAATTTGGGCTGGACAATAATTTCTTCTGGATAAAAATCCTCCAACAAGCACGTTTATGTGAAAATGGCGAATTCCCTCCACTGACTTCCCTAATGACCAATATTGAATATTCATTTGTCATTAATGTGTAAGCTGTGTAAAATCGCCATCTCCGGTATCAGTAAATGGTAATTATATTTCAGTACATTACTGCTTTAATTACACTCTCTCTGCAGAGGCCACAGTGGTTAGAAATTGGCTGCTCGGCCGTTTCTTTTTAATGATGTATTCACTTTATAATTGAATGTAATTCCAGATTAATATGAGAAAGAAAAGATTGCTGTATATTCGAACAATGGTTCCCCAAAAATGCTATGTCAATGTATGGTGGGTCTTTGTGCCATTTGAGACAGCCAGAAAGCATTCTGTCACAGTCCCTAGTTTAAAATGCTACAGGCGAGGATCACATAAGTATATTTGGAGATTTATAAATCTGTTTAAGCAATATCAAAACCATACACATAAATCTCCAAGATGCAGTGCACAGACGTGTGCAAGCTTGTCACAGATGGAAGTGACCAGAGGGGTGAGCAGGGGACAGATGTGTGTACATTTTACTACAGATGTATATGAAGCTCACTAGGATCACGGTGTGCGAGCTTATTGGAGATGAACCCAATCCTTAATTTATAACAAGCATTGGCAAAGTCAATAGGTCTTACCTATGGGAAACAGTGTTTACAACGCTGTAATTGCATCGTGCTACCATTACTACGCGGTCATTACAATGACCGCGTTGTTAGTTCGCGATGCAATTACATGGCAAGTCATTACAACGACTTGCACTAGGGGGCGCTAAATTCCAACACCTTCCCCACTGTTGCACAAACTGGAGTAGGAATAATAATTAATATTATTCTCAAGTCCAGCGAACCCCTAGTGCAAGTCATAGTAATGATTTGTGATGTAAATGCATCGCGTACTTACAATGAGGTGGTTGTAATGACCACGTTGTAATAGTACGCAATGTTATAGCATGCGTTGTAGCTATATTCCTCACCTATGTGCCAACGTTTTTTAGCCCTATTGTGAAGGTGGTAAAGGGAGCATGATGACAGCGGATGCAGAGCAGAAGGCGTCCTGGAAGCAGAGTACTCCGCTGAAGTGGATCAAACACTATAACAAACCCTTAGATCCTCGCAGAAGTACCCAAAAGTAATTTTAAAACCTGACTGGGAAGGAAAAGAGAGACTTTTTGTCAAAGAATTGTTGAGAAGACAGAGTGGAACTAGAAGGGACAAGGAAAGAACTTCAGCGATACATGTTGTATGGTGTAAATAGAATGTACATATAGCACAGATAAGAAGAGACACCAGTGGTACGCCTGGTCGGAGCTGGGCGAGTTTCACTCCCCGGAATTCCGTGGAGTTGCAGAAAAACACTGTCGAATTCTGTGGAAAGTCCACGAGCGGGCGGATTCATTATTAGATTGTTGTCTGAACTGCACAAACATGGAAAACATGATGGGTTTGAGTGTAGGGCGATAACCATTTGTTGATTGGTCCATAGACCCGGAAACAACAGCATTCAATTTTACCAACAAGACTTGAAGCCTCCCCTAGACTGAGCATTGGGTTTAAAAGATGAAACCGCTGAACTATTGTTGTTTTCTTGCAGCCACTGGGTTAAGACACTGTTATTGCTGCAACAAATTCAATGACCACAATGCAATTTAAAGCTGGAAACTGGAGAACTGACACTCAGCCTGAGCCTGCTGTGAGTGGACAGCTATGCTGGGCTCCGTTTAAAGAAGTTAAAGGAACTTGTAATAACCCTTTCATGAGACCAAAAACTCCTTTGAATTGTAACTGTTCATGTGGAAAGTGTCGACTCAGCGAATTGGACTGAGGGGACATTGGCAATGAGAGACAGCCGATCAGTACCAGGGAAATGCCATGGCTCACTCTTGACTTACAGCTGCAACCTATATCAGATTCATTTTATAAGTTGTTTTATGGGTAGTTTTTTTGTCAAACAATACGACAAGAAGGGGTGATTTGCTCCTGAGTATATTACGTCTGAAGCACCTGTAAATATCGTTTAACTCTAATGAGGAGTAGAATTATCGAGAAGGTGATAGGTAAGCTTCTAGTTATTCGAAAACTCAGTGGAACCGGTCCACCTCGCTGACATTGGCCAACTGAGAGTGACTCACTCAACGTGACCCTTACAACACTCGTAAACCAAGATGTGGTAGACTAGCGGCTGGAGCATGCACAGCGGATCATCCGTACCCAGGGCTGGCCTTCGGCTTGGGCGAGCTGGGCCCTGGCCCAGGGCACCAATATTCCGAGGGGCGCCGTAGGGAGCTGCCTGACTTAATGTCATGCAAACAGCAGCTTGTCCATTCCAATTGGCCTTAATTGGTCTTGTTAAAGACTTTGTAATCAGCTCTTAAGGTACCTCAGCATAATTGTTAGCACCCCACCGACCCCCTGCCCTCCTCCCATCTTCCTCACACCTCCTGCTGTCACACTACAACAAACCCCATCAACCCCTGTCCTCCTCCCATCTTCGTCACACCGCAACGACCCCATCAACTCCCTGCCCTCCTCCCATCTTCCTCACACCGCAACTAACCCCATCAACTCCCTGCCCTCCTCCCATCTTCCTCACACCTCCTGCCATTTAGGGCTTGTCAGAGTGCTCTCTACAAGGCACCCCAAGCATTTGATTGCTCACAGCTCTCCAGGGCCGGACTGGCCGTAGCGGGCACCGGGCAATTCCCCGGTGGGCCGCACGGGTGGGGCCCGGTGTTGGGCCCCTGGGGGCCGTTTTTGTTACAGGGCCGTTTTTTGCAGCTTAGCTGAAAAATCGGCCCTGAGACAAAATCGGCCGAAAACAGGCCCCGGAAAATGAGCTCGGCGACACCCCCAAACCCCAGGGGGGCCGGCCGAGCACTTTGCCAGGGCCGGTTTTGGTTTCCCAGTCCGGCCCTGCAACCCTCGCCTATCACTGGAATAGGAAGCAAGCACAGTCCATGCTTTCAGAGCACTCACCTTTGTGACTTGCACTCTAATGGCTAAACCCCGTTTGAGAGTTTTCGCTTGGAGAAAGGGGACGTTCCCCCTCATTGTGGCGTAAGACGAAATGTCACTTTGAAAAAAAAACATTACTGTTTCCACATAACAGGTGTATTTGTAAAGCGCACGTTTACCCGTAGGTGTCCTGGCGCTGAATAACAGATGTTTATTGTTACCCAACTCAATGGAACTCATTTTATGGACCACAGAAGGATCAAAGGCTGAGTGAACATGTGGCCATGCGGTCGAACACAGGCCCCTACAGTGGACACCTTAGTCCACTTGGTCCCCAGCCCAGGAGCTTTGACGAACGAGTATTGACATGCAGCTCAGGCATCCTTCAAGGTGACTATAAAGCACATCCTGCTCAACACCCAAAGGAGAATAGTGGTCGTAAGCTGGGGCCCAGGACAACCTTTTCTAAAAAAACAAGCACTGTTAGTGTAGAGACAACTTTTACTGCAGTTAGACCCACACACAGGGCTGCAGATATACATTGATAGCGTCTCCATTTGTGCACTCTTTTTCCAGGCTTCCCCATACTTTTGTGCCAATATGTAAAGATTAAACTACACATCGCTGACTGAACACCCGCACAATATTACCTAAACTTTACAGGCGGGGATGTGCAAGGCGGCAGTCCCCATTATAGTGAATTTCATGGTCTTATATGAATGAATGAATGAACAAATAAATTAATGAATGAATGGATTTCTGAAGTGCTACGTCATTGTTGATAGTTTTTTGAACAAGGACAAGCAGAAAAGTAGTTGTAGATGTCGAGAGGGGAACCCTGAAGTGGGAATTCCTGATCTGGTTCAGGAGAGGATGAGGGATGCATCTCCATTCAAGCCTATTTCAGGGCTTGGAGGGGGTGGATCTGCGAAGTGCAGCACAAAAATGCAAAAGAAACTTGTTGGAGACCAGTGAAAATCCAACATGAGCAGGGATCAGCTTCAAAGGAAATAAAAGTAAGAAACTAGCGGTGGGGGAAGTATTTGCTGCCCCTCCCTGGAGAGCTGAGCAAACCACCTAGGAGCCCAGACGGGGAAAGACAGAGACATGGCGACCGGAAGATCCTAACGAGGATGAAGACAGAGATGCTACTACCTGTTCAGCCCCACATCAGCCTAACATCTGAGTACACCAATTTCAGGAAAAGACTGAAAACATGGTTGTTCACCCTAGCCTATTGCTAGTAGTCCTTAGAAAGGTTCTCCCTCCCCTCACAGCGCCAAGAGACCTTTTGGTATACGTGCGCTTAACACATTCCCTAAACATAAACATCACCCTGAAATGGGAAAAGTGGTTTTCAAAACAACTCCAGATTTCCAGAATGCATCAAAAGTAATGAGGCACACGCAGAGCAGCGGGGCAAGCCTAGCATACCGCAGCTCACCCTAGTGAAGAGTGAGCAACGCCCGAAAATAATCAACGTGTGAGCCCGTATAGCAGCTGGTCCATTTCTCCCAAACATACGGTCTTAACTATCAAGAACACACGTATTTACGCATGTCTGTAAGTCAACAGTTTAAAAATAATATCGAACCGAAAAAAAAAAACAAGAAGAAAATTGTTGAGCTAAAGTGGTCAGTGTCCGTATTTACAGGGATGCGATTTACTTACTGCCTCCTGACAAAGGAAATCTACCAACAAGACGGAGTCCAAGGCTGGGCACACCACGCCTGGGAGAACGGGTGTATTTTTCACTAACCCTGCTCAGTGAGAGTCTGGTGAATGTCCTTCCCACCGACAACCCTGAAACCACAGGGTCCGGGCCCCTTGATAATGATACTGATCATGCCAGACAGCTTCCAGGTTGAACAATATCGTCACTTGATAGCAATCGCGCCCCTAAATGAACCCGAACCAGTGCTGTGCCTGACAAGCTTCTGCACACAGCCCCAAGAAAGCAGGCTGTGCTGCTGCAGCTCACTTCAAGCAAAAAAAAGTCTTGATAAAACAATAACTCACAGCAGGCAACAGCAAACATGGGCAGGGATTGCGTTGAATGAGTGCATAACACAGATACAGCCCCAGGTAAGCTGCCGCAGCTCACTTCGGGTGAAAAAAAGTCTCAGCGTCAATTCTCCCTGTGCCTACCAAAAAAAACACAAAAACACTCACAGCAAGCAACAGAAAACACAGGCAGCGATTGCATCTAATGAGTGCTCAACACAGATACAAGATTTAAAGTCAACAGTAAACACGGACAGGAAACTAAGAAAAAAAAGAAAAACACAGAAGCATAAACATACCGATAATTGGGGTGCTCTGTGGGAGGAAACAAAACACAAAAAGGAGGGACAAAGAGGAAGGATTAACCAATTGGCAAGCAAGCATTTTTGAAGGACAATCAAAGGGACAAAGAATAAGGCAATGGGCGGGCTCTGAGCGCACAGGGTGAATACAGCATGTCTCAAAGAGACAGCACATGTGCTGTCTAAGATCGACCTAAACAATAAGTGCCTAGGCCCAAGGTATTTCCCTCGAGTCCACTACAGCTGGCACCACACACTTCTCACCTTAAACTGTAGGTTTAAATCCTAGATTTATAATTTTTTTAGGTAGTAAATAGCCAAATGACCTATTAGCAAGCTCTGCTTAAAAAACCAAACAAACACAAACAGCACCACCATGTGGTGGATTCTAATAAATACATTCCAGTGCTTACAAATAAATGCCGGTGCCAAGCACCGTCAAACACCAGAGCAAACTAAGCTCTGGATGAACCTCTAGAGAACCATGACCTGTGACGTGTGCTCACCATGAAATCATTGTTAACAAATCAAATTATGTCACCCCCTTTTGTGCAAATTCTGAGTACATAAACATCAACGCAGGAAGATAACTTCAATAACACAGACGACTGCAAACCCATTTGACACAAACCTTTTTGTGGGCAAGTACTTATTTATTTGTTATTTAGTTTCTTTATTTATGCAGTTTTATAGAGTGCTAACTTGGCCCAAAAGGGTCAGAGGTCTTTACAGAGGGTGATTCAAGGGTCACAGAATGTAATATACAAAGAAGACTCTCTGGATAAGGTGACAATCATATTTCTTATCTACACAGATAATACAATCAGTTGACCAATACACAGCAAAAGAGCAAGGGAAAAAAATGAAATCGCCTATCTACAGCACGAGTTAGAAGGGAATTTGGGTGTGTGGGGAAAAAGGGAGAAGCGGGCTGTTGAGGGAATCTTGAGAATAGACTGGACCTTGGTGTGCAGGAGGGTGATAGATATGATAGATAGATATGTGTGGGCTGCTCGAGAAGAGAACATGGAAAAGAAACAAAGAGAAACTGGAAGGTAAACCGTAGAGTCAGAGTATCTTAAAAGCAGACAGAAAGTAGCTTTTGGAAAATACGTTTTTTCAGCTTCTTCTCGAAGGTGTCTATTGAGGCAGTGGTGTGAAGGCTCGGAAGGAGAGAGTTCCAGATTCTGGTCGCATGAATAGAAAAAGAGCGTGCTGGTATATTTTCCATCTAGAACCTAGGGGGGTTCTGTGAGTAGAGTTCTGGTGCTACAAAGTGATCTGAGTCCACCTGATGGATTTAATTTAGAGGCAAGCTATGGGTGGAGGAGGTGCATGGAATCTGGTGTGTAATGCGGGTAGTCTAGAGGAAAGTGCTGGCATCCGGCGGAAGCCACTTCATCGTTGAAAGTACAAGCGAGTTATAGTCACATTGTTTTGTCCCAGCCCCCCAACAAAAAGCAAGTAGCAGCATTTCGGACGTTTTTTGCTAAGAGCGAGATGAGTTTTAGGGCGACTTATTAGAAGAAAGGGCCATTTCTCAATCTCTGAGAGTGCAAGCTATTGAACAAGGGTTTTCATGTCTTGTTCAGGGACGAGCCCTTGGATCGCCCAGAGAAGTCCTAGTTGAAAGTAGACACTATTGGCCATCAGTTTGACTTGAGTTTTCATATTGATCTGTTGTTAAGGATGAATCCTGGAAATTTGGAGCTATTTGCAATAGTGGATATGCAATCCAGCAAACCACAGGAGCCACGCCAGGATTTTACTGGAAGGCTCAAGTGAGTGGGGGAGATGAGGAGGAATCCAGTTTGAATGGGATATTGTTCCAGGTGTTATAAGACTTGCTACCATTGCATAATATTGACCAGAAGATCCTCAGGTGAGGTAATCTTGATAGAGACTTGATTATCCTCCGTACACTGATGATGTGGGACCCCAGAAGGTTTGAGTAGGGCAACAGGGGGTTAAATTAAGAATTTGAAATAGGTAATAGACCCTTGTGGGACATGATTGTGTCAAAGTAATAGGGCAAGAGAAAATATTGTTAATTTTGATCTATTGAGCGTGGTTGATTAAATAAGAGGGGAACCCGTTGAGGTCTAAGGAGCCTATTCACAAAGGCATTTTCGTGTAGTACTCCTCTAGTAACCTTTTCCACACTCTTGTATGTCTTTGTGAATTAGCTTCAAACCTCTAATATTGGAGTATTCAGTGAATTTATTCAGAAGTTTACAACTAGGCCTGGGAGAAATTTTAATGACACCAGAGTACTCGGAGTAATTTCAGTATTTACACATTACTCTCTTGATGTGAAATTACTGAAATTATGCGATTACGCCATCTTAAATAATTAAGAGTAACTTGGGGAAAAAAATCCTGGCACAGGAAAAATGAACTAAGAGAGAGTGAGCAGCTGCTGGCTACTACTGTTCGTGTCCTGCAGCATTTAGTACTATTTTCTTAGCGTAAAATACATCCTCTGGCCCATTTTGGATGTGAGGGTGCATTTTGCACCAAGAAATTAGCACTAAATGCTTGATTATGCTTCTTACTCAGTTATGCATATTTACGAGTCATTTCGAGGTAATTACGAGTAATTGCGTCAGAGAGAATTATGCCAGTTATGCTTACCCCTATTTTCAACCCTCTTTATTTACATTCAACAGAAGCTCGTTTTTCAGAACTTCTAGAAGCAGTTCACAAGATAATCTGGTGAGATACTGGCATCATCATTGGGCTTGTTCGGTGAAGATTCTAGATCCTGTGTCACAACGTGTTTGAGGTAGAGATTTTCAGCGTCCCTAAACCAAGGAAACACCTTCTTTCATTTGTCCACAGTTGATGTCATGATTGAAGAACACTGTAAAAGGTATCAAGTGGTTATTGGATCAATCAGTAGGCATTGGTTCTCATTCTGAGATAAATTCCCAATTAGCGAATAAGAGGTCGAGGCTCACCCAACTGGGTGGAGAGAGGTCGTTTCCAGAAATAAATTATGAAAATAGATTCACTTCACCATCATTTGAGACTCCCCAGGTGTTGAATCCCCCAGAAAGATGTTGGTATCAGATAGAATAAGCTGAGTTCTTCACGAAAAGTCAGGTTGTCCCCATGCAGCTTATTGACAACATTGAGTCTGATGATGGAGGAATGCTCTGTTTTAATTTCAACAGACAAACCTTGGAAAGAAGAGAATAAGGCAACAGCAGTCTTCTGCACTGAAATACATGTGTATGTATCACTGCAGCCCTTGCAGCAGGCCTGCCCTCAAGAGGGAGATATAGGATAGCTGATGTTATACTGCTCCAAGCAGTTGGATGTTTCCAGACTGTCTTTTCTGTGTATCTATCCATCCACAAGCTATCCACATGCACAGAGAGACACGGAAAACACAAGTGCGTGTGGGTCACACTAAACACATTGTGGGATGACACTGTCGTGCAAACCAAACACAAACGAAGACAAAACCCCAGCTCAAGATGGCTACCACAGCAAGTGGTTAACAAGTAAAATATTTCTATTACACAGGAATACGGCAAAAATCCCTAAACCGCGAGCATTATAACCCCAGGTTAACGTGTCTTCAGAATAGCCAGCATTGACCATGAGAATTGACACATGCAGAAACTCCTGAATGATACTCCCAACTGTGCAGAAAGGCAACTCTTGACAAAATATCTACATTTACAGATATTGGCTATTTGTTTTAATATACAATATTGTAATCCCCCCTGCACTTAAGGTAGAACACTCATCCCTTGATGATTATTGGCTTGTACCCAAGTCTAGCATTGAGTGATGCTGCGAGAGAGCGCAACCAAACATGAATTAGAAAATTCTCCACAAACCAGATTCGTATCATCTTTAAATATAGCACCAATGTATATAATCTGTGTGATGACATATTTTAATACTTCTCTTATGATATATAAAATGTATTGTATTGTCTTTTTCTTATGTGCTTTTATGACCATACGGTCGAAATAAAGCTTTTTTGACTGACTGACTGACATTTACAGATCCCATAAGTGTCTCATCATCTAAGATAACAATACAAGCAAATGAAATAGGAGGATCGGCGGTGTGTCGGACAAGATGCAGAATCGGAAGACTGTCAGGTAGCCTAGGTGAGCTTGATCTCAGGCAGTCTTAATCAAAATAAAGCAGTTACGTAACAGAACAAGCACAAGCAGAAGTAATGAAGCAGGAGTTTAATATAACCACTCAAAATCCCATTGACAGAACATGATTGCAGATGCAAGAGCCTCACATTGGACCTTCTCAAAGAACACTCTCCAGACTACCTTCTGGATGACTTCAAATCGAACATTAATAAAAGTGAAGATCGCCTAATTTCACTACGCGCATACACACAGTGATAATTTAAGATAGTGCCTTACATGAGCCTGTCCACATATTGCCCAGTTGATATTTTCAACAAAACATGTAAATGTGTAAAAATGATTGTCTATAAAAAGAGAAATCACACACAAAATGGAACAAGCAGCCTCATAAAAGAGAAAAAAGTTAAAATCATAGTGTATGATATACGTCTATATGGAGGGAACAGGTAACATTATATAGCATAAACAATCTGAAAACGTACAATTCGCTATATGTCCTCAATATCTTTGGGTCACTAAAATATCATGTATCTAATCTTCCAAATCCGGAAGGATTCTAGAACCACAGAACTAGAAGTATTCGCCTCTAAAGAACCCTGTGGTTATTGAACATCCACGCACAAGCGGCCTCGTCCACCTGGAGGGGTAATATGTAGAAAAATTAGATCCTTTGTGACGGTTTCATAAAATGTGGCAGAAATACATGTCTTACTCGCTGTTGCTTGTGGCAGCCATCAGCAAGATAAGATTTTCCATCTGCTTTATTGGTCAAAGCGATATAGGTGTCATTTTGATTGTTTGGATTGTAGATGTGAATCCAGCATGGATGATGAATGATATGTACAAATTATTCTAAGATGAATATAAGATGACCACTTCCAGCTCTGTCGATCGGCCATTATTGACATTATTTATGGACCCGGAGTTTCCTGATCTGATGGCGATAAAGGCAATATCTTGGAAGAAGGCGGTATCGTAATCTTTGGAATGGCCATAACTCTGGATTATTTTTAAAGAAGTAATATTTTAGTGTTATATTTTTATTTTCCATTGTGTAGCTGAAATAAATCACACAATCCAAAATAACAAGGCGTCCTTTTTTACCCAAATATAGCAAATGTTCAAAGTTCTTGCATGACCCAATCCATGTCAAACCGTACACACAATGCCAGCCATACATTATATCAATAGTTTTACCGCTTCTTAAGACAACCTCCGCTGAAATTTCTGTCCGCAGCAATGAAAGGCTACCCAGCTACGACCATGTACCATTAAGAAAAGGAAGTAAATGTTCAACTCTCCTAATTCCTGGATCATAATCCAATCCTGGATGATGCTCAAACTGGCTTCTATGGTTTACTCAGCACAGAAACTGTTTATTATCAATTATAGATGACATTTGTCTTCAGATAAACCTAGGCTACTCGATTGCCTCGGTCTTACCAGACCTGCCAGCAGCCTGTGCTACCCTCTGTCACAAAATCCTCTTATCGTGTCCCCTCAAGACCAGAGTTCGAGCCTCTTATCTTTCTGACTGTACTCAAGCAAGTCATCTTCTATATTTCAGGCCCAAGTTTTGGAACATAGAACTAGGAGGGCCCTGGGGCTCATTCCTAAATCCCACACTTTTTTTTTTTTGAAAATCTTTTTATTGTTTTAAAAACATAACAAGGTCACACAAGACAGATCGTTTCACCCTAACATCAGGGAATCCCACACTCTTTAATCTATATGTTCAACGTTTAGTCAGGATTAGTCACGCTCGTTCACAACTTTTGCACACTATACTCAAATTCTTTTCAATCTTTTTGACCCCCCTGACAACGCTCCTCACCACTTCCAACAATTTCTGGTGGGAGTTGTAATTGGATGAACATCAATTTTCATAAAGTTATCGCAGGCAAGTAAGAAATTCTTCTGCTGGGGGGAAGCGCCCCTTGGTCACTGAAATGTTAGCCTGAGACTCTAGGGCCACTGCCCACCCCAGTTAACGAAGACTGTACTCTAGGTTTTTGGTCTAGATCAGACTCACTCATGTACTACTCAATTCAGCAGGGTATCCACCCCCTGCCTGCACTATGTGCAACTCCTCCATAAAGTTTGCTCTTTTCTGTCCAGTACTACCAGACGCACTGTGGTCCAAGCCTTATTTCTATATAGGCTCTATTATTTTAATTCACTTTACTTGGGATTAATTGCACATTCGTTTAATTTTAAATCTTCTGCGGTACTCTCACATCTCCCCCTGCAGATCTTCCGTTCATTGTATTCTATGCTTTACATGATTCTGTGACATTTAGTACTTACTTACATTTTTCAAAAGCTGTGCCGGTTTGTAGAGTAAAATGAAGAGCATTATGGTGGATTATGTCATCAGTATTGTCATCAATGATGTCATTTGGGATGCCATTGGTGATGTCATCAATGATGTCATTGAACATGTCATGAGTGATGAGTGATGTGATATGAGAGGTCATAAGCTGTGCATGTCAAGGGTGCAAGGTCTGGTTAGCTCAGTAAGATATAAGTGGTGGTTGTCAGTGTTTGTTTTCGTTTTAAATTGTATTGTTAACGGATAATTTCGCCTACCTATAACTTTGAGAAACCGGCCCTGGCAAACTGCTCACCTGCCCCCCCCCCCCAAGGGTGAGGGGGGAGTGCAGCCGAGCAGTTTGCGAGGGACGATGTTGTTACAGGGGGCCGATATTGTCGACCCCGGTAACAAAAACGGCCCCCACCCTAGCGGCCTACCGGGGAAACGCCCGGTGTCCGCTATGGCCAGTCCGGCCCTGTTCAAAAGGTGGTGGTTCTTGAACTGAACCAGTGTTGGTGCACTTTATCGGTTTTCTCTCCTGTTGTAATCGTACTATACCACTCACTCCCTCTACTTGCCCCTACTCGTACTCTTCTGTCAACTCCATTACCCTTAAGAAGATTCTGGGGACTTTCCTAGCATGCCTCCTGATCATCTCTGCTTATCAGAGCCCAGGAAGTATGACATTTTGATATTCGGAAACTTCTTTAGGCCACTTGTATTCTGGTGTCTCTTGTTGCGGTGGACAAGTAAGGCTACTTCCTATACTGAACTTGTCAAACTGCCCTTGTTCCTTATCAGTGCTGGTGTATTCCATGGGTTTAAATAATGTAACCTTCAATAGGTCACCCATCAAAATATAAGATTCCAGGCTGACAGGTTTATCCTTTAGTCATTTTTACTGTAAGTAATGCACCACTCCACTATATGCTTAAATAACTTACATAATTCACGCAAAGACATTTAACTCCTATCTTCTAATTTTCTTTCAATATGTCTATAGGATGTCAGTTATTTTTCCATATATTTTTTCAGTTTGTGAATAGTTTGGGGTTTTCCCTTAAAATGTGCACAATATCTTGTTCTTCTTTATTGCTCCCTGAAATTTAGCATAATTAGCATTCCAACTTTTAACATTTTCCGTAGTCTTTTGTGCCAGTTGTACAACATTTTGGGAAGGGAAGGCAATCTTCAAAAAGACACATTTTAGTCGCCTCTATCGCAGTCAGTCAAGTAGGAATGTGGCAAGTTTGTGAGTTCACTTTAGTACGGTGTCAGCCTAGCATGAATCCCCACTGCCCTAAGGTTCATTGCTTTTGGTCCCCTAATTAGCAGCACTACAACACCACTTCCCTTTTGTGTGTATCTTCACTGTGACACTACTCTGCTGGCTCAAGACAAAGGGGAATATGTACAAGAAAATGTCGGATCACGGTGTAATGCCAAATTTGGCAACACGCGCTCCAACATTTTCAAAATGCAGGGATGTGTCTTCTTCACGGAAACATGGACAGACGCCACCTCTGCCCCCGACATCGCCACCGTCATCCCCGACGGATACAAAATCCAAAGAAAGGACCACCCCCACCACCCAGGAGGAGAACTCGCCATAGCACACAAGAGCTCCCTCCGACTCTCCACCTCCAGCACGAGCGACCCCCTCTCCAACACGGAGCACCTCGACTTCCAGATCCAAACCAGCCCCAGAACCACGCTGTGTGGGACCCTCGTCTAGAGACCCCCCGGGCCTCGCGCCTCTTCCGCCACCAGCATTGCCGACCTCCTCGCACCCCACACCATCGCCTCCATGGAGTACATCCTCATTGGAGACCTGAACTTCCACCTCGACAACAGCAGCGACACAACTCCACCACCCTCCTTGAAAACCTCAACAACCTCGGACTGAAGCAGCAAGTCACCACCCCCACCCACAGAGCCGGACTCACCCTCAACCCCATCTTCGCAGGAGGGGCAAACATTCACTTCAGTCACACCACGCAGCCCCTCTGGACAGACCACAATTACGTACACTTCACCCTCAACACCATCACCGCACCCAAACCTGCCCTGCATCCACCACAAAGGAACTGGAGCAAGATCACAGAGGAACACCTCAACACCACCCTCCTCCACGACCCCCCCTCAGCCACGACCAACGCCAACTCCGCAGCCAAAGAACTACACCGCTGTATCTCTGGCTTTGCTGACAAGCTCGCACCCCTCCGCCACCCCAACAAACAACGCCCCCTGAAGGCCGCCTGGTTCACCACCGACCTCCAAGAAGCCAGGCACTCCTGCAGCTGCCTCGAGAAACTCTGGTGGAATAGGAAAACCACAGAAGACCAGAACAACTACAGGAACGCCATGAATGAATACCACCAGCAAATAAGCACCACCAAGCAGACCTTTATCAAGAACAAAATCTACACCAGGGCAAGTAACGCAAAATAACTCTTCAACGTCATACAGCAGTTCACAAAACTCCCCAGCGAAGCCACAGACGTCAGATCATCTCAGGACCTCTGCAACAAGCTCAGCTCCTACTTCCACCTGAAAATCAAGGCCCTCTACAACAACTTCAGCGAACAGACTCTGGACACCACCCCCCTCTCCACCACCAACAACCAGCCAACCATCACCACCTGGAAACCTACCACCACTGAAGACACCACCACGACTATGAAGAACACCCACTCAGGAACCCCACGGACCCCTGCCCACCGCACATCTACCACAAAGCCGCCGCCACCATAGAACCCGAACTAGGCCAGACCATCAACGCCTCCCTCGAATCCGGCAGCTTCCCCGACGACTGGAAGCGGGCAGAGGTCAAGCCCCTCCTCAAGAAACCCTCGGCTGACCCGACGGACCTGAAAAACTACCGGCCCATCTCTCTCCTTCCCTTCACAGCCAAAGTCACAGAGAGATTCATCAACACTCAACTGATCACCTTCATCGAAGAGAACACCATCCTCAACTCCTCCCAGTCTGGATTTCGCAGCAACCACAGCACCGAGACCGCCCTCTTTGCCGCCACCGATGACATCCGCATGCTACTCGACCAGGGCCACACTGCGGCCCTCATCCTACTAGACCTCTCCGCAGCCTTCATCACTGTCTCACACCGCACTCTCACAGCCAGACTCCACGATGCCGGAATACGAGGAACCGCACTCGACTGGATCCGCTCCTTTCTCTCCGGCAGAACCAAAAGACTCAGACTCCCTCCCTTCCTCTCAGAACCTACAGAGATCAACTGTGGAGTACCCCAAGGATCCTCGCTCAGCCCTACGCTCTTAAACATCTACATGGCCCCCCTCACTGCCATCGTCAGACAGCATGGGCTCAGCATAGTATCTTACGCCGATGACACCCAGCTCATCCTCTCTCTCACGAAGAACCCCGAAGACACCAGACTCAGCTTCCAAGAAGGAATGAAAGACATCGCAGCCTGGATAAGCGACAGCTGCCTAAAACTGACCTCGGAGAAGACAGAGGTCCTCGTCCTTCCTCGGACCCTCCCATACCGCATGGGAAAGCTCCTGGTGGCCCCTGCCCTCGGGAGCCCACCCACCCCGACCGACCACGCACGGAACCTCAGCATTATTCTAGACTCCCCCCTCACCTTGACCCGCCAGATCACCGCCGTCGCCTCCACCTTCTTCAACTCCCTCAGCATCCTCAGCAAGACCTTCAAGTGGATCCCCCCTGAATGCAGAAAGACCGTCACCCACGCACTCATAACCAGCAGACTGGACTACGGCATTGCCCTCTACGCCGGAATCAACAAAACCCTGCTACACAAGCTCCAAACCATCCAGAACACTGCAGCCAGACTCGTCCTCAGAACCCCACGACACAAGCACATGACCCAGCACCTACGAGACCTCCACTGGCTCCCCATAGAGAAGAGAGTAACCTTCAAGCTGCTAACCCACACCTACAAATCCCTCCACAACATCGGACCCAAATGCCTCAATGAAAGAGTCTCCTTCCACGTACCCAAAAGGAACCTCCGCTCCGCCGACCTCATCCTGGCAGAGACCCCACGCATCCGCAGAACCAGAGCAGGTGGAAGAGCCTTCTCCTATGTTGCAGCAAAGACCTGGAACGAGATCCCAGTCAACATCAGATGCTCTCCCACTCTGCACACCTTCAGGAAGAACCTCAAGACCTGGCTCTTCGACTGGGTGGTTGTTTATGTGCAGGAAGGAACAACTTCCTGCACATAAACAATCTATAAGGGCGATTTGCTGTTTCTATATGTGGTGCAGAATGCAGAACAAATAGAAAGAGCAAAATCCGGGAAGAAATTAATAATTTTTCCTCGTATCCCCATCCTAAGACCAGGTTTTACCTGGCCTTAGTTTTTGGCGCTGCCCCATCCTTGTAAAAGGTGGGGCAGCGTCAAAACGCATTGGGTGTTGCGGTGGAATCCTTGTAAAGATGGGGCAGCATCAAAAAGCATTGGGTGTTGTGGTAGAACACCCACTGCAACACCCATTGCTTGCCTCTTTGCCTCAGCGGACTGCTGCAGAAAGGGGCATATTTACCAGGTGGTGGTAAGCCACGTTAAGTGTAATATGGTAAGTGTAAATCTGGGGTATGGAGCCACGGCACCGGAGCATCAGAAAAAGTGATGCTCCAATGGCACTAGGGGCTTGTAAATATGCCCCAAAGATTTTAAATCAGAGAGGTGAGCATGGAGCACGTATATGCCGGCACCCCTAAGCACATCCATTTGGTGCTTACTGGGCAGTGCTTAATTTGTTTACAAAAAACATAAGTGTACACCAATTTCTGTTCTCAGGAGTCTGCCTCCTGCCCTGCCGTATGTCATGGTTGCCGAATACTAAAACAGCCTTGTCTTGATTCCACCTCATGCCTCGCCAACCCTACACTTCCTGTCTCTTTGTCTCACTCTTGTGGGTTCTTTCGCATCCTGGCTATCTCCATTCGACACTGTTTCCCTATCTTTCTCTTCCTCCTTTTCCCCCCATTTTCAGCCTTCATCTCTGTTGCTCTGAGTCAAAGTCGGATAATGAAAATAAGTCCTAGTCCCTAAAAATGAGTGCACGTGCTCCCGAACAGCAACACTCAGGACAAATGAAACACGGTTGACTGGACAACGAATCCATACGATTTTTTTAGATGTTGTAATTTTCATTATTTCATTATTGTAATTTTTCATTTTGTTTTGCATTGTTATTAACAATAAGATAAACGTAAGCAGTAGGACATACGGTTTTATTCCTGACATCTTTTGTCCACCAGTATTTTATGGATCTAATTTTAAATTGAGGATGCTGTCATGGTCTGATTGCTGCTTACTTCCTGCAGTGGCTTTTCTCTTTTGGAGATGACCATTTTCTCATTTGTCGGTAAATACGTTAACAAAGAAAAACACACATTAAAGTCCAAGGCGCTCAAACAGGAATGAAACAATTGTTGTGGTTACCTGGCAACCGCCTGAGCACAGAAGGAGCTTGCATGAACATGAGCCCAGGAAACTAACCTCTACAATGGACTTGCATAGGCTGATCAAAAAAATAGATGCGGCGTGCCTCCTAGGGCTGCAGTCAATGCATGAAGATTCTTTATTGAAGCGTATCCACTTTTTTCACACAAAAGATTTCTTCCTGTAAGTCGAACAATACTGCATCTTTGTAGAAACATTTTGATCCTACGTCATTAAAGTGGCATAGTAAGGGACAGAAAATCCATCCTGTACCGAGGCATGGTGTGCGGAGTAGCGATCAAATCAATACCTACCTTCAACCAGATCCTTGCCTCCCTGCCCAGCTGGTCCAATTTCTGCATTAGCCATACTGTAGTGAGAGAAGAACTCTTTGCCTCCCATCTCACCCTTTGTGCCGCCAATTCTCCCCCAGACTCATAAGATTGCTGAATAGGCAACCCACGCTCCAGTCATATCAATTTGTACCAATATTACAGAAATGATAAATATAATTGCGAGAAACTGTGTTGTTGGTTGATGGGGGAGGGGGGGAGCTCTTCAACAACCCCCTACAGAACTGCCCTGGTCCCTGTCTTTCTCTGAACACAATAGGCTAGTGTTAAGTCTTTTGTGTGTGAACTGGGCCAGTGCCTTTGAAGTGGAAGTGTGTTAGGGGATACTTCTGTCCTCCTCATCCTACTAGAGAGAGCCTATCCTGCCAACCCTCTGTTGTGATGCTGTCTGGGAGGAATACACAAAGGCCATCTGCCAACAACACCTAGTCTTGTGATCCAGGAACAGGATACAGGCACCAAGTGGTTAGGGCAAAAAATGGCAACTTTCTAAAAGAGGCATTTTGAGAATTGGGTCTTAAAATTCATCTATCCGGTTAAAGATGGTTTTAGATTATAATTCATCAGACACCAAACATGACATTCCCACCTACTCCCACAAAAATGTTATCACTTATTAAATGTAATAAGGTAACTGAATGTTATCCTACGGGAGAGGTATCCCCTGCCATAGTAAAAAACAAATGTAGGAGTTTTTCACTACCAGGACATGTAATATCTAAAAGTACATGCCCAGCTTTTTAAATACAATGCAGCCTGCCCTGCAGGCTGTTCAGGGCCAACCCTAGGGGTGAAGTATGTGTATTAAAAAGGAAGATTTATTTTGCCAGATCAATATACCATCTCTCCCACTCCTCTATCACTGCGCATCTCTCTCTCCCACTCCTCTATCATGAAACCGCTAAGCGCAGTGCCCGAAGACAAGTTAACAGAAACTCTCCGGTCAACGTGGGTTCTTTTTGTCCAGAAATATGCTTATAATTGAGGGAATGTTGTGGCACACAATGTGGCACATGAACCTGCAACAAGTTCTTGTACTAAGGGTTTGCCTCAATAACCTCTATATGCCCCACCCATATCCGTAAGCCGAATGTCTTTGAAAAATTGACGTTCTGCTCCAACAGATCCCAACTCTCTAACATGGCAGCCATCTTAATGTCCAAACACTGTTTAGTAGCTCTGTTAATGTCTTACTCAACGTCTAGTATAATTCACAATGGCTGTTCCATTGGTTCCTTTGGGACATGAAGGTGTTTCACAGAACAGTCTATCAGCATGTGTGGTTCAAGGGTATTGAGAGCAAGAGTTAGAGATGGCCAATGGCAAACCTTGAAAGCAGCGCACTTTGTGTATCAGTTTCATCCTGGAGTTTAGAGCGGTTCTCTATTGATTTCAAGATTTACAACATTTTAAGATTTTAAAAGTATATTTAATTAGAAAAACAAGAGAAATAGAACAATGTAAATTTTTCGTATTTCAGGTTAAAACAGAAGGATAAGAAAACAAATGTCTTTGTTTTGTGGACAAGCAAGCAAACTGTACTGCTTGCAGTAAACAGTAACCACACCACCATGGATGTCAGCAGGGCTTTGAGTGGGATGAAAAAAGTAGTGATGTCCATACAAAGAGAGTGGCCTATATAATTAAGGATATGGCTGAAACATGTAAACTAAAATCCCCATAGAGTGCTACTCTGCGCACACATTTGCATAGAATCGCACTGCCTTCAACCACAACTCAATCGTGGCATGTAATAAACACCTGGCTGCAACTTAGTTTGAAGCATGCACCGCAATATGCTGTATGTAAAACAAAACACAGGAACATCACCCTGGAAAAAGCAAACACTCTTAAGGAAATGCAAAATTCAGTAAAGAATATGAAATATACACAGGAACAACATGGGCTACCATAACGTTTAGTACACTCATTGTTCAGAAATCGATCAGTGTTTTTGCCTGTAAAGTTCAGAAAATGAATGGGACCCTTTTTAATGTCCATTTTTAGGTCTCGCCTGGCGTTGCAGTGCACATGCGCTGCTCGCTCTGCACGACATATTGTGGTAGAGGAGATTTCAGAAGGGGACTTCAAGCCCCTCCCATTATTTTCATTGGCTGGCGTCATCGTTTATGTTAAATGGTGGCATCCGATTGAAAAGGAGGCTTCTTTGTTACCGGCCTGTCTCCTTTTGGGACGGCCCATCCGGACTGGATCCTTTGCTTGACGGCTGTCGTGAGGGTATTTCTTCTCTTTATGATGTACAATATAGCAGGGCAAAAAAAGCTGTCTTTGCCAGAGATACGAGTCCGAGCAAAGCCCTTTTACGACACATTCAAAGAACAGAAGGTATGACTTCCTCATGCTTGTTCTGATATAATGATTCATTTGCCAGACCTGTTCTATTAAAAGTGGCCTTTCACCCTTCTATCTGTGTGGAGCATCTTCTTGGCGCGCCGTCTCACCCGATTGAAGGCGGCCAAAGGGGATTCACCTTGTGAAGTCGGGAACAGTGGATTTAAATGCTGAGACGGCTACCATTACCCGCCCCATTGCTTTACTGCATCGACACGGTGACTAAAAGTAGATCTTGTCATACATTATGTGCTGCCAAAGTAAACAACACGTCACCGTGGGCTGTTGGCATAGCTACCCCCTTAGGCCTCTGTGGTTGATCATGAAACAGCCTCTGAGATGCTGGAACTGATAAAGGCACTTTCTTTCCGAGAGAAGTCTGGCTTGTGTGCAAAGAACACCAGCCCCCTTTCTTATCGGAGAAGCAAGGCCAGGCAGTTCTTTTGGGCAAAGGAAAGATATTTTTTTGTTACACGTTCTTTTAGTGTGTGTATTTCTTTGTCTTGGTTCTGAGTAACCTCTGTAGATATGACAGCCTGCATCTGTCTTTGCGTTAAGTGTGCATGTGCTCTAGACGTTACAATAGCAGCGTTTTTTCTATATATTAATTTCACCAGATTTCCAAGGCTCTCATTGAGGATACGCCACAAACACACAAGTAGGACTTTATTGTGGCATTTGCTATAAGCATAGGACTACAACGGAAAATGTCAAAGACAAAGGGCGACTGTAATTTAATTGGGTGCGCTCAACTTTTAAATCTAATAAGAAGATTCCTACTTCACAATTGATATATATCAAACAGATGTGGCATTACGGCAAGAGCTGGCGACTTTAGAACTGGTAAATCAGGTTCGAGTCTCGGCTCAACATTCGGTGATTCTGGGCTAATCACTTAATCTTCCCGTATGTTAAAAAATAAAAATGTGACCTTGTGTAATGTAACGGTTGCTCATATAACGCTCTCAAACACCTTTGGGTCTTATTTGCGCTATATAAAACTGGAAAAAACAATTTGCAGATAGTGCTAATTGCATACGGAAACAGTGCTAATCCGGAAAATAAAATGCACATTTTGTGGTCCATTATAAAGTATTATTTGGGTGCCAACTCATGGCATTGATTGACTGGGTGAATAAAAGGGTTAGATTGGTGAACCTGGCTCATGCATAAGTGGCGATGCCAGCTACCTGTGTACCAAGAGAAGGCAGTCATTGCTTTGGCAGATTATTTTGGGTCTGCTTTCCGGATATTTAAAAATGTGAATTTCACCCACCTCTAGTAATTGTATGTAGTTACCAAGCTCAAAAGAGATGGTCTTATGTAAGTGTGCACATGAGGATTATTTAATTACATTACACCTGGCGGCCCTCAACATTCTAAACCGTTGCAGCTCTGAGGCTAGAATCACACAGCATCTGTCTAGAACATTATCACTTAAACTGTGTCTGGCTGCTCTAAATAACAATTACCTGCTAGGCAACGCCTACGATGCAATAAAAATCTTGGAGTTTGTAAATGACTACAAACTTTTATTATGATCCAATGTGACAAATAAATATCCAGGTTTCGAATCTTCAAATTCTCACTGTGTTGATTGAAGTCTACAATCCTTCATAGGATTTTCTGTTCAGACCTCATCAGCAGGGCTTCCAAGTCTGTGATGCAAAATTGTGGACCATAGCTTGTTTTCACCTGCGTAATGCTAAACAATTATCATCGATCATTCAAACTGGTGAAAAGGACATAAAAACAATAAGACCACAGTCCTTGAGTGTCTGCATCTCCGCAAGGGAGAGAGCAAAAAACTGAAAGAACTTGTAAGGAACAACAGTGAGGTCCCACTTTCTGCAGGACAACCCCCTCCCCCCCTTTGCCGCCCTGCCTCCTTATTCCTCCATTCCTCCTCGTAGCTGCCCACCGGTCTGCCATTGTGTCCGCCCCCACCCTTGTTTTATCGTACTAGGGCTCAGCCTGCCCGCCAACCTTCTCTTCTCACCCACCCCACTTCGTCATTGTGCCTCCCCCACTTCTCCTCCTTTTTGCCCCACACACCTTTTCTCATATAGTAGTACTCTTTGGTTTTGGTGCGTGTACCGTAATTAGCATTAGATATTCTACTCTGGGTCCATGTGGAACCTACATGCCACTGTCTGTACTGTTGTTTTCCGCAACCTCATTCCTGGCAATAACAAGCATTTGCAATGCAATAGGTCTCGCATCTACGTGAGTTTAAGCTATTAGCATTGTAAATGACAATGCCTTTTATTTATGTTTTTAAAACTAAAACATAAATAAAAGGCATTGTCATTTACAATTTTTAAATTGCGTATTCTATCTACCTGGTGATGTATTTCATCCGTTCATGTTCAAAGGTTTGGGCTTAACAAGTGAATTATGTATGTTTCCCAGGAGATCTTTGGGATTTTGAGTGGGTAGGTGGGAGGGAGGGCCGATGATCAGTGTTTCTTGTGAAACCTACATCCTGCCTCCCAGAAATCTGAACATCTGTCGGTCTTATCAGTATCTTCTCAAAGCTAGCGCCAAGTCAGTATTTCAGTTGCAGGCTAGTGTCACCTACATTTCCTAAACCGAAGTCTTAAATGGGCCTTTCTGCGGCAACTAACTGGGAGGGGGTCCGAAGAAAGTGACATTATCCCGAATGTTACTTTGAAACGCAACACAGTCAGTTTGACTGCTTCCTTTCGGACTGCTTGGGGGAGGGGGAAAGTGATGTGATCCGAGCTTTAGCTAGGAACGGGCGGGATGGGGGTGCGGGGGGTGGTGGGCTGAGAAAAGTCTTCGAGCAAACCGACCTGTTATACAGCTTAGGAAAACTGCTTCACAAACCGAGTGACTGCTTGGCCATCCGATCGCAAGCGCGAATGTTTAGCTCAATGTAAATAAATGCTTTTCCTTTGTTTTGAAAAATCGCTTTCGGTGGAGAGGTGGTCTGGCGGGACCAGAGTCGCGGGTATAGTGCACCAGAAGCAACCTTCACCAATTATGCACTTCCGCCCTCCAAAGAGCATACATTTACTGTCGCAATTACATATTTGTTTCACGAACTGTACTTATTAAACAAAAGTGTGCAGTGCTCTTGAGATTTGTTTTGAGCTGATACAGCATAAAGCTTTTGAAACCGTGTTACAGTCTCCTAAGAAGCTGTTTTTTTCAGAGTAGCAATGTTAAAAATATGCTTTGGGTTTTTGGGTATGTAGATGGTGTAGTGATCCACACGGCCCCTACCACAATTTGTAGCAAACAACTCCCTGGGCTGGGCGCGGACCAGGGAGTATGAAAAAAGGTGACGACAGGGGCAGGTGACCGGGTGGCACAGAATAGCTAAGAAGTGGTTGTCTTCTGTATGTACTGCGCCGTATGTATGAGGCCCCTAGTACAGCCATTGCACTTCTACCCTCCCCTACTTTATCGGATCTCCGGTGGTGACCCATGAAGTCTACATTGGCGACGAGGAGTGGCGATCACCTCACGTGCTCGTACCTCGCAAAGCAGATCGGCGTTGAGGGAGCGCAGGGCGAGCGTCACAGTCGGGGAAGGTGTGCGCTGAGCCGTGCGGTGATCACCGCGACCTGCTGTGGCGGCGGTAAGGCAGTGCAAAGGGATTGGAAGGTGTTGGGAGGAGGCGGCCGGCGAGAGTCAAGTCTCCGGGTGGTGCGGGCGGCCTAGAGGGCTGCAGGCCATCTGTGAAGTGTGCGCCTGCGCAGGAGACATCTGTCTGCCTGACGAGCCGGGCCGCGTGTGACTGGGACGCGTGTGCAGCGTTTGAACAGGCCTGGCTGCAGCGACGGGGGAAGGCAGACAGGGCCCTTGGAGGGGAGCCAGTGACACCGCTGGGCAGCAGGAGAAGTGCACCCTCGACGCCCAAGGCAGACAGTCAAGCAGCCAGCTGGAGGGAGTGCACTGCCTATCCTGAGCGCCAAGAGTGTCGGTGTGGTGAAGGCAGAGGAGGAAAGGAGTACTGCAGAGAGGCAGTGGGACAGATTCACGTGTGTGCTGGTGAGGAAGGCAGGAAGAGAGCAGGGTTTTCACAACATGAGCACGCCACAGGCCCAGGCAGCGCAGAATGAGGGTGCAGCTGTGAGACCTCCCAGTTCACACATGGCGGTAAAAGCTCTCCCGCCATCCAGCCAGTTGGCAGACCCAGCCACAGCAGCGCCCAGGTGGAGGAAATGGATTGGCCAGTTAGAGAATTACTTTGTGCCCAACAGGGAGATGGACAATGCAGTGAAGCGCTCAACCATGCTGCTTATGGGTGGTGATGAACTCTACGACCTGTTTCAGGACCTGCTCGACACGGGGGATGGCAATGACTATGACAAAGCCATGAGGGCACTGGATAGGCATTTTGACCCGCAAGTCATCCCGGATTTCGAACATTTCATGTTACGCCAGGCAAAGCAGAGGGAAGATGAGTCTATAGACATGTTTTTCACGCGTTTGAGAAAGTTGGCGAGCTCCTGTGTGGGGATTGACCGTCTATTTGAAACCAGAGCACAGCTGATTGTGGGGTGCAAGTCATTGGAACTGCGTAAGTTAATACTGCGCCAACCAGGAATATAATTGGATGACATCCTCATCCTAGGGAGGTCCCACGAATTGGCTGATGCTAGGGCTGGGGAAATGGAATCGGCGTTGGCACGACGGCCTGCTACCCCACAGCCAATTTACCCGACACCTATAAAGGAGGAATGAGTGGAGGCCATAAAGAAGGCGTACAATCGAAGGGGGCCAGCTCTGGAGGAGCTAGTGATCGTCAAGTAAAGCCAGGGTGCAGGAACTGTGGTATGGTGAGTCACTCCCAGAAAGGATGTCCAGCACAGGGCCGGCAGTGCCTGAAATGTAACCGGTATGGGCATTTCGCGAAGGTGTGCATGGGGTCAGCCCGCACAGGATCGGAATGCACCAGGGGCACGAAAAATCAGCAGAGTGTAAAGATGGTGCAAGAGGTGGAGAATTTGGACAGTCGGTGCCAGAAAATGCACCTCACGTAGGACGAAGAAGATGATGAAGTCTTCGTAGTATCAAACATATAGGGCGTCAACACCAATAGGAGGCCTCCGCCCGTGTTCCAGATATGGATTGGAGACAACAACGAGAAGGCCTTGATTGACACCGGCGCATCGGTAAACATCCTCGAAGCAGATCAATATGAAGCATTGGTACCCAAACCGACCCTGCTAAGGACAAAGGCCAAGATATTCACCTATGGAGGTGATGTGCCTATACCTCTTCATGGCGTGATAGAGGTGGAGGTCAGGCGCGGAAACCGGTCGACACGCACAAGGTTCCATGTCACCTGTGATCGGGCTGGATCAATATTAGGCTGTCACTCGGCGGAAGACCTGGGACTAGTTATGTTTACAAGACACATCCATCAGTCGCAGGCTGAGGTCATCCTGGCTGAGTTCCCGGAGCTGTTTCGAGGTTTGAGGTGCCTGAAGGGCATCGAAGAAACACTCCATATTAATGACACTGTCAAGTCCGTGGCCCTGCAGCACAGGAGAGTGCCGTTTCATCTGCGTCCCATGGTTGAGGCTGAGTTGGAGCGACTATAGAAGGATGGAGTAATTGAGAAGGTATCTGGGCCAACACCGTGGGTGTCACCGTTGCTGATTGCGCCAAAACCCAAACAGCCCGGAACAATCCGCCTCTGTGTGGACATGAGACTACCGAATAAAGGCATCCGAAGAGAGAGACACATTACGCCCACCATCGATGAGATCGTAGCCGGCATCAACCGAGCCCAGTGGTTCTCGGAGGTGGATCTAAATTCGGGATACCATCAACTGATGTTGGCAGAAAAAGTAGATACATAACCACCTTTTCAACAGATGTGGGACTCCGACGATTCAAACGTCTCAGTTTTGGAGTTTCCTCGGCGGCGGAGGTGTTCCAAGATGTGGCGAGGGAGGCCCTCTCCGGATTGGTGGGTGTGCTAAATGTCAGTGATGACATTCTAATCTTCTCTAACTCTCTGAAAGACCACCACACTCGACTCAGGGCTACCTTGAGGAGGCTAGTAGAGCAAGGGCTGACATTACATAAGGCCAAGTGCGAATTCTACGGCAATGAAGTGGAGTTTTTGGGATATAAATTCTCGACGAAAGGTTTGCAACTTGATACTGCTAAAGTAGAAGCCATTAGGGCGGCAGCAATACCTCAGACCCAGTCGGAAGTCCGGAGATTTTTGGAATGGCCAATTACTGTGGCAGATTTATACCTCACCTCCCACGCTCTCAGAACCACTTCAAAACCTCACAAAGAAGGATGTGCGTTGGCAGTGGTCCAGCGAAGAGGCAAAAGCATTCAACGACATCAAGAAAGCGTTGCTGCACGGAGCCACAGTAGCATATTTCAAGCCTGGACAAGCCACAGAGCTCATGGTAGATGCCAGTCCAGTGGGTCTGGGGGCCGTGCTGCTCCAGAAAGATCAACAGGAAGAATGGGTGCCCATCGCATATGCCAGTCGGGCGTTGACCGTAGTAGAGACCAAGTATGCCCAAATTGAACGCGAGGCATTGGCTATTTGATGGGCCTGTCAGCACTTCCACATTTACTTGGTGCTGCTGCTCGCGGGCACTGCTCGGGGCGGACCACCCCGGATTGAACGATGGGCGGTGCAAATCCAGCACTACAAGTTCGACGTAGTATATCGCCCAGGAGTCAACAACCCGGCCGACTACTTATCAAGACACCCGCTGGCTATCGGCCCTGGGACCAGGGGTGAAGTCGGTGAAGGCGCGGAGTCAGTCGTGAAGCAAGTGGTGGAGGATGCCTGCCCGCGAGCCCTGTCAGTGGAGGAGATCCAAGGAGCGACCAAAGAGGATGGGTGTTTGCAAGCCGTGACACAAGCATTACGCAACCATCAGTGGAAGTTATTCCTTCAAGGGTCCGGCGGATTCACAGAAGCTGAGAAAGAGTACCGACAAGGGCTGTGGAGGTGTCGCGAGGAACTGAGCGAAGGATGTGAGGGTGTCCTACTCCGGGGTGCTAAGATGGTAATTCCGGCCAAGATGTGGAAGAGGACAGTGAATCTGGCCCACCAAGGCCTTCAAGGAGTCGAGAAAACCAAGGCGCGACTAAGGGCGAAAGTTTGGTTTCCAGGCATGGATCGCATGGTTGAAGGAAAGGTCCGAGGATGCCATGCGTGTCTGATCACCGGGGCTGAAGCACCCCCCACGTCGGTCATCACTGAAGCACCCAGTATGACACCGTGGAACAACATAAGTCTCGATTTTGGCAATTTTCCGGACGGAAGACACACTGTGGTGATGGTAGACAGTCATTCCAAATTTCCAGTGGTGGAGGTGGTGGCGTCGACAGCCTTTGAGAACATCAAGCCTGTACTGGAGAAGACGTTCGCACTTCTAGGAATGCCCACGGAAATACGCACTGATAAAGGTCCCCCCATTCCAAGGACAGGAGTTCTGAGAATACATGATCCTGAATAACATCCGCCACCGAAGGATCACTCCCGAATGGCCTCAAGCCAATGGGGAGGTGGAAAGGTTCATGAGGACTCTCACCAAAGCACTGAGAATTGGAATGGACCAGGCCGATGACCTTGAAGGATGTTTACACCGGTTTCTGCAAGCCTATCGCCAAACTCCACACTGTACGGCCCGCCGGTGGTGCGCACCTAGCGATCTACTAATGCAGCGGGCCGTGAGGGATATAATTCCCACCAGTGAAGAATGATCGCCCGCTGAAATAGACCCTGTGCAGACTCAAGACACAAGACAAGGCACCAATGATAAGGCAAGTCAGAAGCGGAGAGCCAGGCCTAAGTGGATCTGTCGGGGAGATTATGTTGTTGTTAAAGATCGACACCCGGGATCAAAGTTTCGAACACCGTTTGAACGAGAGCTGTGGGAAGTGACCCACGTGAAAGGAACAAAGATCACAGCTAGAAGAGGCCCTTACCAGTTAGTGCGGAATGCAGCTTGGTTTAAGAAGGTTCCCGCACCGGCGGCTGTGCCGGAGGTGGAAGAGATGAGAGAAACCGCGAGGAGCCGGAGCCAAGAGAACCTAGTAATTCCAGAGCAACATGAGCCCGCATCAGGCGTGGGGAGGAGTGAAGAACCCGAAACTCTGACAGCGGGGGCAAGCAAGGGAACAGAAATAGGACCAGAAGAGAGCCCTAAACCTCGAGCAGGACAACGGTACCAGCTAAGAAGTAATCCCCAGCCCAGCACCAGACTGAAGGACTAACGAGCTGTGAACGGCAGGTGGCAGGCTGCAAACCTTTCCCTCTGGGGCTCTGCCCCTTTGTTACGTTAGTTAGTTGTTTTAGTTTATTATTTTGTTCGCCCATTGGTTAGATGGGATGTAGTGAGCCACACAGCCCCTACCATAATTTGTAGCAAACAACTCCCTGGGCCGGGCGCGGACCAGGGAGTAGTGACGTCAGGGGCACGTGACCGGGTGGCACAGAATAGCTAAGAAGTGGTTGTGTCCTGTATGTACTGCGCTGTATGTATGAGGCCCGCAGTACCCCCATTACACTTCTACCCTCCCCTACTTTACCGGATCTCCGGTGGTGACCCCTGAAGTCTACAGATGGTGGATTGCTCAAGCACCCACGCCCCACGCAGGGGTAGCAACAAAGGATAATGTTTGCAGTAACTTCATTTAAAAAAAAAATGCAATCTTTAGCGGGTCATTAGCCTAAGGCACTCTGAAGCCTCAGGTTTAACTTTGCATGAGTCTTGTTTTCTCTGTATACAAACAAAGGTGACTGAAGAATATGGGGGCGGGAGCCTTTGAACCCCGCACTCCCGCCCCCTCCTCTTGAGGATGGCGATCCTTCGATCTGTGGCACTGTAGGAGTCTGTGACTAGAAAGCTATCTTGACAAAAGATTAACGACAGCTGAAGGGTTAAACCACTTACCTGTAGAAGTTTACTATTAACATGCATATCCGGAATATGTTTGGAGATGAACACCATTATCGCTTGCATGCTGGAGTGTGTTTGTTTTCAATGCTCCTTGTTTTTTTTATCCTTTATTTTCTTTACAATCAATTAAGTGCCGCTTCCCGCCCTGTGTGTCGTCCGCCACCCGCTCCTTGTTTTTTTTATCCTGTATTTTTATTAGTGTTCCCATAAAGTCAATTCAGAGTCAGGCACATCGGGTGAAAAACATAAAGGGGGTTTATATTTGGGAGCCCCGGAGTGAGACGTGCCGTCAGAATCACTTTTCACCCTAGACGTGGTGCTTTTTAGCCACTCCTGGGGATTCTGTGAAATAAAACTGAGCGTTTTACTAAGCTGGTAAATGAATCAGAAGCAGTGTGCTCCTGGCACTTAATAAAGGTTTACTTCACAGTCTGCAAATGCGTACCAGATAAGCGGCTGCTGCGGGGCAGGGCTCCCCGGCTGTACGCAGCTGGGGGAACACGCTGCATGCATGACCATGCATGACATTATCATTTACAGCGCCATTTACAACGCCAATAGCTCCAACATAAGCAAATGCGAGACCTATTGCATTTCCAATGCTTACAATTAAGATGAGGGTTGAGGCTATAGAAGACCGCACCTGACAATGAAAAGTGTCTTAGGGTATCATATAGTGCAAGAACCAAGGAGCACTCCCCTCTATGCTCCTTAACTAGGAACAAGTCCTATGACAACATTAAACACAAAAGGGTTCAGCACTATCCAACAAATTATAATAGCCAACACCAGTATTCAGAAAGCAGTGAGCACACAAGAAGATGTCCAGATCCCAGATGTGGATTTCTTAAATGGATTTCTCTGTGTTTTTTCATAAAAACAGAAGACCATAGCCGACGCGTTTCGTCTCATGAAGAGACTTTTTCAGGGCTTCACTGTAGTAAAAAAGTGTGTTCACAAGGACATTGTGGATTAAAACATGATATCAAAGAATCCAAGTTTCCGTAGTCTTTTATAGAGAAGACATTATCAAATTGTTTTCGAATTTGAAATTGAGGAGCACACATGCTACGGGTCACCAAGCCACTGCTGATAATGTCTTCTATATAAAAGACTACGGAAACTTGGATTCTTTGATATCATGTTGAAATCTACAACGAACTTGTGAACACACTTTTTTACTCCAGTGAAGCCCTGAAGAAGTTTCTTCGTGAGACGAAACGCGTCGGCTATGGCCTTCTGTTTTTAGGAAAAATCACAATAAAGAGAAATCCTTTTAAGAAATCTACATCTGGGATCTGGACATCTTCTTGTGTGCTCACTGCTTTCTGAATACTGATGTTGGCTATTTTAATTTGTTGAATAGTGCCGAACCCTTTTGTGTTTAACATTTCCAATGCTTGGTAATTACTACTGGCTCAGAGACCCGGAGGGAACTGGCCCACTTAAAGTCCTGGACATCAGTAAGGGGTATCAATTAATAGTAGCTATTAGCCACGCGCAGCGACTGCTTTGGGTATCCCTTGACTCTAGGTCATGTTGGCAACAAGCAGAATAGAAGACAAACAGGTCTCTAACAGCCTTGATTTTGCTCTCTGTGGTATGCACTCCCTGCCTTCCAACAGCCCCGTTTCAGCAAAGGACCCTGAAGGCCAGGACAAAGTGTCCACATCGATGACGTCATCTGGAGTCAGCGGGTGCATGCTCAACGTCACTTCCGCCGCCCTTGGCACTTCGATGAGTCGAAGTCTCTAGCCTCCATCTCCACAGCAACCAGTCTGGCATTATAAGTGCTACGGAACAATACATTCTATAAACCTTTCTTTGGTTGAGGAATTAGATTTCTGCCGTGGCAGTAAATGGTTTCCTAAATTCTAATTCCTTCTGACTGAATCCTACAAAACTAATTGCTCTGAAACTAATGCAAGGCGAACGTCTGTGACGCACTTTTAATTCAGTAACTGCTCAAGTCGCCGCCGCCGAGGACGGCTCTACGCAGGTCGGTCGATCGCCATTTAATCCCCTCTGTCATGCTCTGTCAGCCCGTCCTCGCGCCCTCCAGTCTCGCGCAAGAGCTTGCCCTCCGCACTTCATCCATCTGTTTCATTTCCATACATTAATTCTGAGTGGGCTTTCGCAGGTGGATTGCTCTCCACGCTGAAGGTCAGAGGAAGGGGTTTGTGCGATTGCCTTTGCCTTGTCACAAGCCCTCGGGACTAGCTGCGTTTTTTTTAAGTCCAAAAAGCGATTGTAACTTAACTCACCTCTATAAATTAAAGGTCTACTGTTTACATCGAGATGCCTCAGCACAGTAATTCTTATGGCAGACAATCTTCCAGCTGAAATTACATCTACTTTAATTTTTTTTATCAAGAGACCTAATTTCTTTCAGAAATTACACTTATGGTGGAAATTACGTTAAACAATGTTTTTTGGCTCAAGAGAGAGCTAACTACTTTATCACCGATGTCCAGAAAAGTATCCACCAGTACTTTCCTTAAAAAAAAATAATAATAATAATAAGTGCTGGCCCGCAAAATTGGGAGGCTGACTGCTGAGTCTGTCTGCAGCACCACAACTAAATGCAGCCTCCAAGCACCTCTGCCAGAGGTCTGCCCATCAGCCGAGCAGTCAACCTGGTGCATGAGCAGCATGCACTGGCCAGGAGAGAAAGCAGTAGCCCTACTTCAGTTTCCCTTGTAGTTCATGGAAATAGAAGAAAGGTTAAGGTTGCCAATGCACTGAAATCGTGAAGGAATACTGTATGTTATGTTATATTACAGTACGTTGCAATATGCTATTTTAATTTTTAAAGAATGTTATCATCGTGGCAGGTCATTCCACGCTATAGGAGCAATGTAGGCGAAAGCTCGACCACCAGATCTAGTTTTCAGTGTGTGGGATGAGTGCCAGTAGTAGTATGACTGAGCGGAGGTGTATTCGTGAAACAAGATGCACTTGTCGAGGTATGCAGGGCATGAGATATGTAGTGCCTTGAAGGTGTGGGTGAGGAGCCATTGTAGCTCCTTGAGGTTAAGAGAGATATGTGCGTGGCAAGGGAGGTTGAGAGTGATTCTGGCCATTTGATGGTCTGTAGCCTCCTGGTGAGCTGCTTGGTGATCCCGGGGTAGAGAGTGCTCCTGTAGTCCAGCTCACTAGTGACAAGAGCATGGGTGACAGTTTTACGGGTGTTGATAGGGAGCCAATAGAAAATCTTCCTCAGCATCTTCAGGGTGTGGGAGCATGAGGCAGTCATGGGGTTGGCTTGGGCAGGTATGTCATGTTTCCAGTCAATGGTGACCCCGAGGTTCTTGTCATGGGGGGTGGAGTTGGGAGTTGGACTTCATCTAGTCGTCAATTTCGGGCATGCAAGCCATGAACCTGTTTCGGGTACTGAGTGTCTTGTCCGTGAGGGAGAGGATGAGTTGCGTGTCATTGGCATAGGAGAGGACGTTGATGTTCGAGAAGATGATGCTAGTCAGCGGGATCATGTATACGTTGAAGTAGGTCGGGCTTAAGGAGGATTCTTGCAGGACTCCATTAATGAGATCAGAGGCGTCCGAGGTGAGGGATGTCAGGCTTCCTGACTGGGTTCTGCCAGTGAGGAAGAAGCAGATCCAGTGGAGCGGGGGACCGTGGATTCCAATATCATGCAGGCGATGGATGAGGATGGACTGGGAGACCCTGTCAAATTGTGCGGAAAGCTCCAGGAGGACGAGGGCCGCCATGTCTCCTCTGTCTAGGATTATGCAGATATCGCCCATGGCAGCGGTGAGAGCAGTTTTGGTGCTGTGATTTGGTCTGAATCCGGAACGAAAGGTGTTGTTGAGTTGGTGAGCATTGAGGTATTCAGTGAACCACTTTTTAAATGTTTTTCTCAAACCTTAGGTGAATGTTGCAGCAGGAATATCAGTCTGTACTTAGTGAGCATTGAGGGGCCCACGGAGGGTTTCTTCAGCAAAGGGAGGACTGTGGCATGTGTCCAAGCATCTGTGAAGGTTGCAGAGTAGATGGAGGTTTCAGGATGGGTGTGAGCATGGCGTTGATGGGTAGGAGTCCTCTTGAGTAAGCGTGGAAGGGCAAAGGCATGACGGTCCCCTGAGTGAATGGTCCTGGCGGTGGCAGTTTTGTCCAGGGTGATGGCAAGCCAAGAGGTAAGTATTGGGTCTTTGTATGAGATCAGGAGTCAATTGGTGAAATCTGTCAGACCAGTTACGGGTTAAAATTGCTGTAAATGGTAGTGATTTTGTTGCTGAAGAATAAGGATAAATCGTTGCAGAGGTCTTGTGAGGTGCTGTGTAGTTTGAGGTGGCTGCTGGTGAAGTGAAATTGTTCACAGTGGCAAAGATTACCTTGCTTCTGTTGGTGCTGGCACTGATGCGGCACTCCAAGGAGGAGCGTTTGCTGATTCACGTCAGTTGATGGTAGCATGTGAGGGCTGACTTGAATGTGCTTCTATCCTCGTTATTCTCGCTCCTTCGCTGTATGCGCTGCATTTGTTTGCAGAGGGACTGGTGTGCTGACCCTGACAACGGTCTGCCCATGTCACCAGAATGGGTTCTTCGACTCAGACGTTGTTGAAATAGGATCCTGGATGTGACTGGCGATGGGGGGGGAGGGGGGTCAGTAACCCATTGGATGACACCCAGGTTTCCAAGGTTATCGAGGAGTGTTTATGAGTAAAAGTCAGCGAGGTCTTCCAGGTGGAAGTTCTGGCCTCTGAAGAAGATGTAGTTGCTTTGGTTGAGAATGAGTGGCGTGACAGAATCCACAAACGTGTTGAAGAAGTTGGCGCGCAGCCCCAGCAGTCTGTAGTTAGGAGTGGCGTTTATTTTGAAGTTGGCAGTGATGTGTAGTTTGAATAACAGTGTTCTGTGTTGGTGGATGACGTGTCTACGGAGATGGTGCCGCTGATGGCGGTCGTGTGGATGATGGCGATTCTGCCTCTGGGTTTGTGAAGTCTGTCTTGCCTTGTGATCTTGTATCTGGGTGGTAATGGCTATGGCAATGACAATGTCTGGTGTCACTGTGGGGTTCAGCCAGGCTCCGTAAGGTACAGCAGGCCCGGGGCGTGGTCAAGAAGCAGGTCCTAGATCTCTATGGTGAGTGAGCGGGTATTGAGTAGCATGCATAAAAGTGTGGGGTGCCATGTGGGTGATACCCGGGATGTTTGAGTGCAAAGGGAGTGGTGTGTTGGGTGTATTCCGTGCGGGAGTGGAGAGAGCTGGGGGAGATCGACGGCATTAAAACACAGGTAAAAGCTCCCCGAGTGCTGTGTGGTGCAGTGCTGAAGCAGTGTGGCAAGGGACGGCCAGGGTTGAGGGCGCAGAGGAGTGCGGTGGCATAGCATTGCAGAGGGTGAGTATAAGTTCAGAGTTTCTCACCGTGGTCGCTGTCCAGGCACATATGAGCCCTGCCTTGGGTGCACCTTTGACACGCCACCAGTGCATCCACACTGCAGAACTATTAAGTAGGTCCTGGAAGGCGGGAGGAAAGCAGGGGGCAAAGTGAAGAGTGGGTGCTGGAGGTGGGAAGTGGGAGAGCAGGAAAGTGGGAGAGCAGGAAGCTGGGTGAGCAGGAGGCAGGAAACAAGATAAGGCGCATGCCAGGAGGGCAGGGAGGTGAAGAGCGGGAGCGTGCAGCCATTGGAGTTAATTTTGCTGCGGCATAAGTAGAAAATCTACTCGAGAAGCAGCCCTCTGACCGCAACCGCCCGCGTTAGAAAATCTTGTCCGAGGTCCCCCTAGCGACCAGAAATCAAACTAGGGAACACCAAATCCCACTCGCATTCCGGGAGCCTCGCGGGAGAAAAAAAAGAAACTATGCGGCAATTGGCAGAATGTGGCCAGAACTCCATGTTAGAACAGTAACGTAGAATTGCCAAATTCCCACAATTCCATGAGCAGAATGACATTTTCTACCGGGGCCCAGTAGTCATACTCTTCTGTGATGGACTGGTCCTTTCCATCCCATATGGAGGTTAGAAAACATTTTTAAAAGCCATGCGGTGAATGATGTCACAATAGATCTCAAATATCAGCAAGCAGCAAAATTCTAGAATGCCGATTATCAGTGATTGTTAGCAGTGCAAGACGGTAAAGAGAATTGTTTTTTTCGCTACACTGCTTAGTGCCTTTAAAACACGCATAAGGATATACATCTGCCAAGTTTAATGGACTACTTATTTGCAGACCATACAATGACAATTAACTAGTGCTTAATTTGAGCCAGTGGTTGCAGGTGGGGACCACCACCACACAAAAGTGGGGAAGAGGTTAGGGGAGAGGAGTTGGCCTAAGGGCTAGGGCGCTCGATCTCGGACCTGGGGAATTGGGTTCGAGTCTCGATAATGACGCTGAACATCCTGTGATTCTGGGCAAATCACTTAATCTCCCTGTGCCTAAGAAAAAACGAATGTGTGTCCTCATGTAACGTAACTGATGCTATGTAAAGCGCTCTGATGCCTGATTGGATTCGGGTCAAGTTCACGCTATATAAAACTCTGCAAAAAAAAAAAAAAAGGGAAGAGAAAAACAATGAGAAAGGGATAAAGCAGAAACAAAAAAGAAGCAGCAAGAGCGAGATAAAGGTGCAAGGAATGTCTGGTAGTGGAGAAAAGAGGCATGAGGTGGAATCAAGATTACACAGCCTTGTTCATTGATACCCTGACCTTCTGTAGCGCCTGCCTCTGACTTCTGGAGAAACCTTTAGGCGCTTATTCTTGTACAACAAAGCACTGGAACTACCATCCCACCATGGACCAGGTGAAGCTCCTATCTGTGTAAGTTATTTTGAGGCCCCGCTTTGCGGTCTGCGGTTTTCCGCAGGGAAAAAAAGAAATATATTGCTGCGCATTGTCAAAGCATAGGTTTTATGTGCTGGAGATGCTGCGTCCATGAATTTCCAGTGAAGTTATTAACTTTTGATTTGTTGTACAAGAATGGCGATGGCTCTGCAAAGGGCACTGCTCTCCGTGGGGCCTGCGCTGCGCAGGCTCTCCTAATACATTTCCGAGATGAGACAGATATGATATTAAACCAAACTGCCATCTCCTGGCTTAGCAGGGCCTCGGTGCACATCCGCTTTGCAGCTAACCATACTCATTATGGAGCTCGCAGGCCCCGGATGATGAATGTTCTCTGTGATACAGCACTTGGCTCTGCTGAACCACTGCGGTCCCCTCCCATCAACTCTTCTGTCAACAGAGAGCCTAGCAGGCTGTGGGATGTCCTAAATCCAGCTGCCAGTTCCCCTCACCTAAATGCAGTGGTAAAGAGAGGCAGTGGAATGTCCCCAATCCAGCTGCAGGTTCCACTCACTCACATACAGGGGTTAACAGACGCAGTGGAATGTCTTAAATCCAGCCGCCAGTTCCACTCACCCACATACAGGGGTTAACAGACGCAGTGGAATGTCCTAAATCCAGCTGCCAGTTCCACTCACCCACATACAGGGGTTAACAGATGCAATGGAATGTCATAAATCCAGCTGCCAGTTCCACTCACCCACATACAGGGGTTAACAGACGCAGTGGAATGTCCTAAATCCAGCTGCCCATTCCACTCACCCACATACAGGGGTGAACACATGCATGGGAGAGTCCTAAATCCAGGTGCCGGTTCCACTCACTCACATACAGGGGTTAACAGATGCAGTGGAATATCCAACTGACTATATACCTGACTGCACATATCAAAGATCCGCACATGCAGTGGAATGTCCTAAATCCAGCTGCTGGTTCCACTCAACCACATACTGTGGTGAACACATGCAGTGGAATATCCTAAATCCAGCTGACGGTTCCACTCACCCACATACAGCGGTTAACAAATGCAGCAGAATGTCCAACTGACTATACACCTCACTTCACAGATAAAAGATTCTCACATGCACTGGGATGTCTTAAATCCAGCTGTCAGTTCCACTCACCCACATAGAGAGGTTAGCAGATGCAATGTAAAGCCCAGCTGTCTATACACCTCAATGCACAGATAAAAAGCTGCACATGAAGTGGAATGCCCTAAATCCAGCTGTCGGTTCCACTCGCCCAAATACAGGGGTTAACAGATGCGGTGGAATGTCTAACTGACTATACACCTCACTGCACAGATAAAAAGATCCACACATGAAGAGGAATGTCTTAAATCCAGCTGTCATTTCCACTTGCCCACATATAGGGGTTAACAGATGCAGTGGAATGTACTAAATCCATCTGCTGGTTCCACTCAACCACATACAGGGGTTAACAGATGCAATTGAATGTCCTAAATCCAGCTGTAGTTCCACTCACCCACAAACAGGGGTTAACAGATGCAGTGAAATGTCCTGAATCCAGCTGTCATTTCCACTTGCCCACATATAGGGGTTAACAGATGCAGTGGAATGTACTAAATCCATCTGCTGGTTCCACTCAAGGGAGAACCTGGCTTGGCAGTTCGGGCTGGACTGTTCCCATGAGACACAGGGTCAAGACTGATTTGCATAGGGCTGGGTTCAAACTGGAATGGCATGGTGAGCAAAAAACGATGGATTTAGGCCCAGATCTCTGTACTGGGGTGAATGTATGACATTGTTCTGCATTCTGTCCATCAACTGTTGTTTTTGCATTTGTCAGCCCGAGTGGGACGGGTATGCTCAGACGTGAGTCCCGTGCTCTCCATGCCACTGGAATCAAGCTATCCTGGCTGAAGAGGGGTGAAACCCGGAAACCGGTCCTAGGATGCTTGGTTCCAGTCCAGGGAGGACCTGGCTTGGCAGCTCAGGCTGGACTGTTCCCATGAGGCACAGGACTGTTCCCATGAGGCACAGGGTCAAGACTGATTTGCATATGTCTGGGTTCAAACTGGAATGGCATGGTGAGCAAAAAAACAATGGATTTAGACCCAGATCTCTGTACTGGGGTGAATGTATGACATTGTTCTGCATTCTGTCCATCAACTGTTGTTTTTGCATTTGTCATCCCGAGTGGGACGGGTATGCTCAGAAGGGAGTCCCGTGCTCTCCATGCCACTGGAATCTAGCTATCCGGGCTGAAGAGGGGTGAAACCCCGAAACCGGTCCTAGGATGCTTGGTTCCAGTCCAGGGAGGACCTGGCTTGGCAGTTCGGGCTGGACTGTTCCCATGAGGCACAGGGTCAAGACTGATTTGCATATGGCTGGGTTCAAACTGGAATGGCATGGTGAGCAAAAAAAAGATGGATTTAGGCCCAGATCTCTGTACTGGGGTGAATGTATGACATTGTTCTGCATTCTGTCCATCAACTGTTGTTTTTGCATTTGTCACCCCGAGTGGGACGGGTATGCTCAGACGTGAGTCCCGTGCTCTCCATGCCACTGGAATCAAGCTATCCTGGCTGAAGAGGGGTGAAACCCGGAAACCGGTCCTAGGATGCTTGGTTCCAGTCCAGGGAGGACCTGGCTTGGCAGTTCAGGCTGGACTGTTCCCATGAGGCACAGGGTCAAGACTGATTTGCATATGGCTGGGTTCAAACTGGAATGGCATGGTGAGCAAAAAAACGATGGATTTAGACCCAGATCTCTGTACTGGGGTGAATGTATGACATTGTTCTGCATTCTGTCCATCAACTGTTGTTTTTGCATTTGTCATCCCGAGTGGGACGGGTATGCTCAGAAGGGAGTCCCGTGCTCTCCATGCCACTGGAATCAAGCTATCCGGGCTGAAGAGGGGTGAAACCCCGAAACCGGTCCTAGGATGCTTGGTTCCAGTCCAGGGAGGATCTGGCTTGGCAGTTCGGGCTGGACTGTTCCCATGAGGCACAGGGTCAAGACTGATTTGCATATGGCTGGGTTCAAACTGGAATGGCATGGTGAGAAAAAAAAGATGGATTTAGGCCCAGATCTCTGTACTGGGGTGAATGTATGACATTGTTCTGCATTCTGTCCATCAACTGTTGTTTTTGCATTTGTCACCTCGAGTGGGACGGGTATGCTCAGACGTGAGTCCCGTGCTCTCCATGCCACTGGAATCAAGCTATCCTGGCTGAAGAGGGGTGAAACCCCGATACCGGTCCTAGGATGCTTGGTTCCAGTCCAGGGAGGACCTAGCTTGGCAGTCCGGGCTGGACTGTTCCCATGAGGCACAGGGTCAAGACTGATTTGCATGTGGCTGGGTTCAAACTGGAATGGCATGGTGAGCAAAAAACGATGGATTTAGACCCAGATCTCTGTACTGGGGTGAATGTATGACATTGTTCTGCATTCTGTCCATCAACTGTTGTTTTTGCATTTGTCACCCTGAGTGGGACGGGTATACTCAGAAGTGAGTCCCGTGCTCTCCATGCCACTGGAATCAAGCTATCCTGGCTGAAGAGGGGTGAAACCGGTCCTAGGATGCTTGGTTCCAGTCCAGGGAGGACCTGGCTTGGCAGTTCGGGCTGGACTGTTCCCATGAGGCTCAGGGTCAAGACTGATTTGCATATGGCTGGGTTCAAACTGGAATGGCATGGTGAGCAAAAAAAAACGATGGATTTAGGCCCAGATCTCTGTACTGGGGTGAATGTATGACATTGTTCTTCATTCTGTCCATCAACTGTTGTTTTTCCACTCAACCACATAAAGGGTTTAACAGATGCAATTGAATATCCTAAATCCAGCTGTCGTTCCACTCACCCACATACAGGGGTCAACACATACAACAGAATGTCCAGTGTACAGATGAGTGTTTCACTCGTTCCACACACTGGGATGAACACACACCTCTGACCTGCCTTTGGTCAGGAGCTCGCTCCCCCACACGCGCAGCACCACCTAGCTGTGCCCGTGTCCCTGACCCCCGCCCACGCTGCTGTACTCGCGTTCGAGGCCCTCCTCCACCCGCAGGCACCCGCCCTCACCTCATCCCTGGTGTCTAGTGGGCTGCTGGTAAGCGTTCCTAGACTCATGTATTTGTGCCTTGTTTTGATTGTGCCTTGTTTTATTGTGCTTTGCTTTTACTGTGCTGCTATTGCGATCGTTTTTCATTTTGTGCCTTTTGTGCCATTTTCGCCCCTTGTGCACTCCCCTTGCCGGCTCTCCCTGAGCCGCTCTCAGCCTTCCCGCCGCTGCGTCCCTGTGGCCCCGCCCCCCTAGCGCCCCCATTCGCTTTCCCCTCCCGCCTCCCAGCTGTTCCTCCCTCCCTCTTCCCTTCTTCATGGCGGTCGCTGCGCGTCGCTAGTGAGTGACCTCTGACCTGCCTTTGGTCAGGAGCTTGCTCCCCCACGCGCGCAGCACCACCTAGCTGTGCCCGTGTCCCTGACCCAAGCCCACGCTGCTGTTCGCGCGTTCGAGGCCCTCCTCCACCCGCAGGCACCCACCCGCGCCTCATCCCTGGTGTCTAGTGGGCTGCTGGTAAGCGTTCCTAGACTCGTGTATTTGTGCCTGGTTTTGATTGTGCCTTGTTTTATTGTGCCTTGCTTTTACTGTGCTGCTATTGCGATCGTTTTTCGTTTTGTGCCTTTTGTGCCATTTTCGCCCCTTGAGCGCTCCCCTTGCCGGCTCTCCCTGAGCCGCTCTCAGCCTTCCCGCCGCTGCGTCCCTGCAGCCCCGCCCCCTAGCACCCCCATTCGCTTTCCCCTCCCGCCTCCCAGCTGCTCCTCCCTCCCTCCTCCCTTCTTAATGGCGGTCGCTGCGCGACCGCGCCGCTGGCGCGCCAGAGGCAAGCCCATCTGCGCCCGTCCATGCCTGGACCGCGCCCAGCGCCCGTCCCCCTGACCCGTGGCACCCCCAGACGCCATTACACCACCAGCAACCTCCACGCCCTCAACCCAGGACGCTCTTCCACCTGTTTCCAGTCCTCCCCCAGGACCACCAAAGGACCCTTCGTCTGCCAAGCCTGCCACTTCACCTGCACCTTAAAGCACCACGACAGACCTGCCAACAACCACCTGAGCTGCATTCTACTCAACACCCGCTCCATCCACAAACACGCCATCGAACTTTGGGACCTGCTGACCTCCACGTCACCGGACATCGCCTTCCTCACCGAAACCTGGACAAGCTCGGCCTCTGAACCCGACATTGCCATTGCCATCCCTGAAGGCTACAAGATCACCAGGAGAGACCGCACCAATAAACCAGGAGGAGGAATCGCCATAGTCCACAAAAGCACCATCAAAATCTCGACCAGCACCCACGACACCCACAACTCTGCCGAACACCTCCACTTCAACATCTACGTCAACGCCAACACCACCCTCAAAGGAACACTGATCTACAGACCCCCAGGCCCCCGAGCACAATTCTGCGACACCATCGCCAACATCGTCAGCGCCCAGGTCCTCGCCTCAGCGGATTACATCCTCCTCGGCGATCTAAACTTCCACCTAGAAAACAACAACAACGTCAACACCAACCACCTGCTGGACAACCTCGCTAACCTTGGCTTCAAACAACTCGTCACTTCGCCCACTCACACCGCAGGCCACACACTCAACCCCATCTTCGCTACCAACAGCCACGTCTCCTTCAGCCACACCACCGAACTCGACTGGACAGACCATCACTGCATCCACTTATCCTATCAGAAACCACCTACTCACCACCACCGCACACAACCCACCCCGACGCAACTGGAGCAAAATCTCAACAGAACAACTGATCTCCACCCTCGCCCAGACCCCACCGCCAGAAACCTCGGACCCCGACACAGCCGCCACCGACCTGCATCGCTGGTTAGCAGACTGCGCCAACACCCTTGCGCCGCTCAATAAGTCCTCAAACACCCGAGACGAGAACACCACAAAAGAGAGAAGGCCTGGCGCATGGATCCCACTGAACCCAACCACATCGCACTCAAAGAGTCCATCCGCAAGCATCACCAACTGATACGCACCGCCAAAAGAACCCACTTCGAAAACCGCCTAGACAACAACGCCCACAACAGTAAAGAACTCTTCGCCATCGTCAAAGAACTCTCAAACCCCAGGACCTGCTCCAACGAACCCCCTCCGTCACAAGAGCTCTGCAACTCCCTCGCCATCCACTCCCACCGCAAGATAGAAGAAATTCACAACAGCTTCAGCCCCAAACAGACCGCAGACATCCACGAACCCGACGCCCCGAGCAACACCAACCTCCTCCACACCTGGACCCTCGTCAACGAAGAAGACGTCACTTACACCATGGCCTCCATCCACTCCGGATTCCCATCGGACCCCTGCCCTCACCACATTTTCAATAAAGTTAGCAACATCATCGCTCCCCACCTCTGCAACACCATCAACAGCTCCTTCGAGTCACCCACCTTCCCAGAAATCTGGAAACACGCAGAAGTCAACGCACTACTGAAGAAGCCCAAGGCGGACCCAGACGACCCGAAGAACTACCGGCCAATCTCCCTCCTCCCCTTCCCGGCCAAGGTCATCGAAAAAGCCATCAACACCCAGCTCCCCCGCTTCCTAGAAGACAGCAAGGCGCTCGACACCTCCCAATCCGGATTCCGAAAAAATTACAGCACCGAGACCGCACTCATCGCTGCCACAGACGACATAAGGATCATGCTCGACAAAGGAGAAACCGCAGCACTCATCCTGCTGGACTTCTCTGCCACATTCGACACGGTATGCCATCACACCCTCCGCTCACAACGCCGGAATCCGCGACAAGGCTCTCAACTGGATCTCATCATTTCTCACCGGCAGAACCCAGAGAGTCCGCCTTCCGCCATTCCTGTCTGAGGCCTCCAAGATCATCTGTGGCGTCCCTCAAGGATCCTCCCTCAGCCCAACACTCTTCAATGTCTACATGGCTCCTCTCGCCAACATCGCTCCGACACACCACATCAACATAGTATCATACGCAGACGACACCCAGCTGATCCTCTCCCTCACGAAAGACCCCACTACTGCCAAAAACAACCTACACAACGGACTACACGCCATCTCTAACTGGATGGAATCAAGCCGCCTCAAGCTAAACACCGATAAAACAGAGATCGTCATCTTCGGCTCCAACCCCTCAGCATGGAATGACTCTTGGTGGCCCAACTCCCTAGGCACCGCACCCTCACCCACCACCCACGCTCGCAACCTGGGCTTCATCATGGACTCCACTCTCAGAATGACTCAGTAGGTCAACGCAATCTCCTCCTCCTGCTACAACATTCTCCGCATGCTCCGCAAGATCTTCAAGTGGATCCCCGTCGAGACCAGGAAAACCGTCACCCACGCCCTGGTCAGCAGCAGATTGGATTACGGCAACGCCCTATATGCAGGAACAACGGCCAAGCTACAAACCAAGCTACAACGTATCCAGAACGCATCCGCCCGCCTCATCCTTGACGTCCCACGCCGCAACCACATCTCCCCCCACCTCAGAGACCTACACTGGCTACCCGTAAGGAAAAGGATCACCTTCAAGCTCCTGACCCATGCACACAAGGCTCTCTACAACACCGGTCCAGCCTACCTCAACGACAGACTTTCCTTCCACGCTCCCACACGCCATCTCTGCTCCGCCAACAATGCTCTTGCCACCATCCCCCGCATCCACCGCACCACCGCCGGAGGAAGATCCTTCTCACACCTCGCCGCCAAAACCTGGAATTCTCTACCACTCCAGCTACGCCAGACCCAGGACCTCCTAACTTTCAGGAAACGCCTCAAAACATGGCTTTTCGACCAGTAGCATCCCCTCTCCCCAGCGCCTCGAGACCCTAACGGGTGAGTAGTGCGCTTTATAAGTATATTGATTGATTGATTGATTGATTGATGCAGTGGAATATTCAACTGACTATGCACATCATTGCACAGACAAAAGGTCCGCACAGTGGAATTTCCTAAATCCAGCTCTTGGTTCTAATCCCTGCACATACAGGTGTCAGCACATGCAGCAGAATGTTCAATATACAGCTATTAGTTCCACTCACTGCACACACGGGGTGAACACATGCAGTGAAGTGTCCAACTGACTATGTGCATCATTGCACGGATAAACGATCAACACAGTGGAATGTCCTAAGTCCAGCTTTCGGTTCTAATAGATACACATATAGGTGTCAGCACATGCAGCAGATTGATCAATATACAGCTATCTGTTCCACTCACTGCACATACAGGGGCGAATTCATGCAGTGGAATATCCAACTCACTGTGCACCTCACTGCACTGATAAAAGATCCACACATGCAGTGTAATGTCCTACGTCCAGCTATTTGTTCCACTCACTGCACATAGAGTGGCCAACACATGCAACAGCAGGCAGGACAAAGCTATTGCAAGTAACCAAAAGAAAGGTGCAGCCACCAATATTCCAGCCAAGGAGTGCCACGCTGGATAAATACATTTAAAACGAGCATTGCGGGAGAGCATGTCCACTATTTAAGAAAATAACGCTCTGAGCCTGTAATTAAAACGTACCGAGTAACAACGCGTGTAACAGGGGGTGTCCACAAGAGGTTACAAGAAGAGAAAAGGCGGTACTGAGGAGGGAGAACTAAGCCGACTGACCAATGAAAAGCCACCATTTACGAAAGACAGTGACAGGAGCCAATTAAAAAGATGGGCGGGAAGTGGGCGGAGCTTCATGCCCATATCCTGAATACAGCATGTCTCAAAGAGACAACGAAATCGCTGCCTAGACGAGACCTAAAAACCAGAAATAATGAGATTCACCCCGACCACAACATGGACTATTCGACTGAGCAGGGGGGTTGGGAGGGAGGTGCTTTCTTGAACAAAGCCAGGCGACTTCTGTGCAGAAGGTTTAGTAATATCTCTTAATGGGGCAATTTAAAAAGAGTGCCAGCCCTGGGCACCTTTATGTAAAAGGAGGCCGTGTGAGTGAATTTTTGTAACATATGTCGTAGTTCAACCAGGGACAGGCAGCTCACTCACTCTTTTCCATCTTCAACCACTCAGAGTAGTGAATAGTAGTGTCCGAGGTACAGCACTGCCTGCCTACTTCTAGGATTGAAGAGTTCATGTGGGACCCTGGCAGTCCCTACTTGACATCCATGACTAACCTCTTCTGAAGTCTTTAAGCTTTGAGCTCTGAAGATTTGCACAATTCAACTGGCATTATTTATAAATGTATTGTTCTGTTTCTTAAGGTTGTATTTTTTATTTGTTTCCTTACATATATTTAGTGATGTACTCCTGTTTGTTACTTTGCGTTTTTTATGTACCGCTCCTGTGTACTCCGGCTTGGACATATTTACTAAGGCCCCGATTCCCAGTTGCTTAGTAACGGAGACACCAGGCCTGTAGATTTACCAGTTGTGTGATAATTACCACACTCTCACAGTTTTACCCCGGTAGACCTCAGCAAGTCAAACCTGCCGGAATTTATTGGAGGAAAATGCCTGTAAGAAGAGCAAACCGTGCAGAATTCTGTGTGTTAAAATCCACATGTTATGCATCATTTACAAGTAAAAAACTTGGAACAGGAGGTATTTATCACAAGTGGTAAATACCTCACCGTGGGGTCATGGCATTTGCCCCGTGTGGTAAATACCTCACCCTATTCTTCGGGAAACGGCCACTACAACGCGGCCGTTTCCACGCATAACAGTAACCACGCATGCATAACAACGCATGCGTGGTTACCACGATTGCCTTTACCACGCATACCTTTACTAAGAGATACTTATTAAAGGCATGTGTGCTAAAGGTAATATTAAAAAAAGGGGGGTTGGGGGGGTCTCCCCCCCACAAAATAACCAAACCTGATTCCATTGATGTGGAGGCAATCGGCATCGTACAGTTGTTACAGGAAACGGAAAGACACTTCCGCTTCCTCTTTACGATGTGCGATGCAGATCGGAAGAGCTTCCAGAGGAGAGGACGTAGCGAGGTAAGGGGGAATTTAGTTTTAGGAATTAATGAGGGGGACACGGGTATATTTAAAAAAAACAAAAGAACATTTACCACGAAAATGCCTTTACCGATATGCATGATAAATGCATTTTCGTGGTAAATGTTATTCGTGGTAACGGCATTCGCGTTGTAACGCATGCGTAGTAAAGGCATGCGTTGCAACGGAATGCGTTGTAATGACATACAACCTATTCTTCTAATAAGGGCCATAGAAACGCAGTGAATATCGCCAGAAATCTGTTCTTGTGCCTGACAAGTGTGTAAACCGAATAGAGACCCTTCCAGGCAGGCACAGGTAACAGTGGTGGGGTGGGGCAGGGGTAGGGTGGGGCAGGGCGGGTGGTGGGTTAGTGAACAGACGCGGTGAGCGCAAGATAAGTGGTTTTATGTATTTTGTTATTTTACTTTACCTATCCCGTAGTCCGTCCATTTCCCCCTGCGCGCCCACCCGCCCCGCCCCTGCCCCGACCTACCTCTGTTACCTGTGGTGGCTGAGCCTGCTTCCAAGGGTCAGAAGATGTAAGACCACTTCAGATTTTGAGTGCCGTAGCCATAATTTTACCTCCATAAACTTTCAGATAAATCGAGAGGTGTCTAAACCTGTGCCCCTTTGGACTTTGAGCCAAATAGCCCCAAGCCCACTCTCTGGGGGTCATGGCTGGGAAGATTGATTGGAAGAATACACTGTGCAGCGATGGGGGGCATTAAGTGCTTTACAGGGCACTGAGTTGTCACATTGAAGATGAGTATATCACAGGGCAGAATTGTTAGTGGGTCCTGAAAGCCATGGAGGCCTAAGAGAGGTCCTCATCTTTTGCTTCTGGAACAAACAAATCTCAGCATTCTGATAATGATGTAGAAGGGGGCTTGGAAAGGGCCGTATTTTCTAATCTCAACCAAGCTTTTCAAGCTCAATTTGTGAGCCACCTTTTGGCAATCAGTGCTTTACGTGAATAACTGCACTTTTAATCAGATGGTAGAGCGTCTGCAGTTCTCAGCGAAGGGGCAACACATTTAATGGGAGAGTGCCAGCAGTCTCAGCAGAGGTGCAATACTTATAATGGAGAGTACCAGCAGTCTCACCAGAGAAGCAATACTTATAATGGAGAGTACCAGCAGTCTCACCAGAGGTGCAATACTTATAATGGAGAGTACCAGGATGCTTCAGCAAAGGAGCAATACTTATAATGGAGAGTACCATCACTTCTCAGCAGAGGTGCAATACTTATAATGGAGAGTACCAGGATGCTTCAGCAGAGGAGCAATACTTATAATGGAGAGTACCATCACTTCTCAGCAGAGGCGCAATACTTATAAAGGAGAGTACCAGCAGTCTCATCAGAGGTGCAATACTTATAATGGAGAGTACCAGCACTTTTCTGCAGAGGAGCAATACTTATAATGGAGAGTATCAGCAGTCTCACCAGAGGTGCAATACTTATAATGGAGAGTACCAGGATGCTTCAGCAGAGGAGCAATACTTATAATGGAGAGTACCAGCACTTCTCAGCAAAGGTGCAATACTCATAAAGGAGAGTACCAGCAGTCTCACCAGAGGTGCAATACTTATAATGGAGCGTACCAGCAGTCTCACCAGAGGTGCAATACTTATAATGGAGAGTACCAGCAGTCTCACCAGAGAAGCAATACTTATAATGGAGAGTACCAGCACTTCTCAGCAGAGGAGCAATACTTATAATGGAGAGTACCAGGACGTTTCAGCAGAGGAGCAATACTTATAATGGAGAGTACCAGCACTTTTCAGCAGAGGAGCAATACTTATAATTGAGAGTACCAGCAGTCTCAGCAGAAGTGCAATACTTATAATGGAGAGTACCAGCACTTTTCAGCAGAGGAGCAATACTTATAATGGAGAGTACCAGCACTTTTCAGCAGAGGTGCAATACTTATAATGGAGAGTACCAGGACATTTCAGCAGAGGAGCAACACTTATAATAGAGAGTACCAGCACTTCTCAGCAAAGGTGCAATACTCATAATGGAGAGTACCAGCATTCTCAGCAGAGGTGCAATACTTATAATGGAGAGTACCAGCACTTCTCAGCAGAGGAGCAATACTTATAATGGAGAGTACCAGCACATTTCAGCAGAGTTGCAATGCTTATAATGGAGAGTACCAGCACTTTTCAGCAGAGGAGCAATACTTATAATGGAGAGTACCAGCACTTTTCAGAAGAGGTGTAATACTTATAATGGAGAGTACCAGGACGTTTCAGCAGAGGAGCAACACTTATAATAGAGAGTACCAGCACATATCAGCAGAGTTGCAATGCTTATAATGGAGAGTACCAGCACTTCTCAGCAGAGGAGCAATACTTATAATGGAGAGTATCAGCAGAGTTGCAATGCTTATAATGGAGAGTACCAGCATTCTCAGCAGAGGTGCAATACTTAAAATGGAGAGTACCAGCACATATCAGCAGAGTTGCAATGCTTATAATGGAGAGTACCAGCACTTCTCAGGAGAGGTGCAATACTTTTAATGGGAGAGCATCAACAGTTCTCTGCAGAGGTGCAACACTTTTAATGGGAGAGTACTGGAACTTCTCAGCAGAGGTGCAATACTTTTAATGGGAGAGCATCAACAGTTCTCAGCAGAGGTGCAATACTTTTAATGGGGGAGTAGTACTGGCACTTCTCAGCAGAAGAGGAATACTTTTTTATAGGCGAAAACCTGCACTTTGCAGCGAGACATAATACCTTTAGAGGGTGATTTGCAATAACAGCTATCACAGTTTAAAGAGTTCTATAGAAGGCCTATTAGTGCTAGGCGATCACCCAGAGATCATTAAAGTGGGCCCCGAAAAGTTGCAGTCTTGTGGAAAATCAGATGTGTTCACACCGGTGATATGGAAGAGCGGGATAAATTCAGGATAAAAGGAGAATGTATAAAAGCAGAACAAATGAGGTGCTTTCAGATGCTCTGCTCTGTGGGTTTAGGTTTCCATCTTTTCTTACTTGAAGCCACTGCTAGCCCTTCAGTCTTCCATGGCAAGACGTTACTAGCCAGTCTTAAAAACGAAAACAACCAAGCTATCCAAGCCCAACATGCCCTTGTTTGGCTCTCAGTTGCCTCACGGGGCAAATACAAATGCCTTTCCATTCAGTTGAACTGTGAGGAAGGCAGAGATAAAAATGTAACCCTAGACACCCATCTGAGAACTACACTGAGGAGACAAGACGCTGGTACCCGAGCGCACTGCTAAGCAGTCCACCGCAGGAGGTAGGCATTAAGGGTACCTGAGATGAGCTAGGGGAGCAGTCTTCCTGGTCATACAGGACTAGCACTCAGATTTAGAAATTCAAAACAAATATTTGTGATGACTGGAACTTGGAGGCATTTTATAGTACATTGGTAAAAAAGGTCATAGTAAAAAATTATAATTATAATTGTTAATAATAGTAGTAGTAGTTATGGTATTAGTAATATTATATATATTCTAAGCCTGAAAGAGCATTGGCTTAACTTATACTGGGTGAATCCTTGTGTCTGGACAAAGGTGTACCCCTCTGATGAGATGGGGCATAGCTTGGGAAGTAAGATCAGGAGGGGTTTGAGCTTCAGATTTCCCAACAATCATATAATGTTGAAATACATTTTACAACAAGCAGGGTGTATGGGAGGGGCTTACGGCGCAGAGGAAAGGGAGAGTAATGCGGGTTGGTATGGGTCCTAAGTGCAAGAAACCACAATATTTTGTAAAATATATATATTTTTTTTACTTTCAAAACAGAGAGAGTGTGCGTTTTTATCTGTGTGCATGTAAATAAGCACCAGTACCCGACTATTTACCAGAAAATACATTTATTCGGGGGTTTGTATGACCACAAACCCCCCCTGAAGCTATGCCCCTGCTGACTAGCTCTAATAAGAGCCAAACACGTGTCAGGGTTGATTTTATGCTTTCCTGGTTGGCCTGGATGGTATTTTACTAATTCAAAGCTGTAATGCTGTGTCTGGAGGGGTAAAAGGCTTTTGTCATTTTTCAGCTCGGCGTGGACGGCACTGGCTAATCTAAGCTTAAAGACTTTGCTTCAAAAATGTCAAATGGCTTTGTCATTTTCTAGCTCAGCGTGGATGGCTCTCTGCCAATCCTATGCTTAAAAACTCCCACCGGGGGTTGGGTGCAGAGCCTGGTTGCAACCCCATGCTGCGCACGGCTAGAGGCTATGCACGGGGGGCACCTGCGGGGGCCAACATAAGCTGCGCAATGCTTATGACCACTTGTTTTACGTTACTCAAGACATGTTCTATGACATAATTAATATCATATATCATATATAATTAGTAGCTGTGTAATATTAATAACAAATATAATAAAAATTATAATGATATTATATAAATTCTTCTAATAATAAATTATAATCATGAACGGTGAATGGGGAGGCATACAGTTTAATATTATAATTGTGATGGCATATTCAGCCAACAAAAGTCTGATATAAAAAATTTAAAAAAGAAGAAAAAAATATTTTAAAAAGTGGTAAAAGAACACCCGGCAAGCACCAGCTGACAGGACCCACTAAGCACACGATCAAGATATGGCACGCCGCGACACAGTCGTTGGGCTGGGCCAACAGACTAACACTTGCTACCCCGCTATGGGATTCACAAAAGCTAGGGTACCTGGGCAACTCAAAGGGGTTTGATAAATGGGACTTGATCGGTATTTCCACTATTGGAGATCTCTGGGAGGCGGAGGGAGTAAAATTGTTTAGCACACTTCAGACTCAATACTCACTTGCTGACTCTGAGTTATTCAGATACATACAGGTCCGACACGCATTACAGACCGCACTGCCGAGAGACGCCTCCTTGCCGGATAGCTCCCCCTTGGAGGATAGGCTCCTTGATGGGCACCTGCCTGAACGGGCTATCTCCCTAACATATAGAAAACTAATTAACAACATGCGTGACCCCCTGACCATACTGAGGGAGAAATGGACGGAGGATGGTATTGAATTAGACGATGAAGGGTGGCAAACAGCGATCTCATCCCCTAAAATAGTCGCAATATCAGCGCGGCTCCGCCTGGTGCAACTTAAAATATTGCACAGAATATATCTAACGGGGCCTCAGCTGGCGCACATGGGGGGACAGACGGATGGTTCTTGCAGACGGGGGTGCTCCCAGCCAGGTATTTTTATACACATCATATGGCACTGTAAACCGATTCAAGAGTACTGGCATAAGATCCATTCAGTCATGAGTGAAATCCTAGAGGTTGAACTCCAGCCAGAAGCTCCCAGATGCCTCCTAAATATTTGGGAACCCACGGACCTCAACGCCTACACCGTACAATGGGTCACACTCGCTTTGCTGATAGCTAAAAGGAATATTGCACAACACTGGGGGGCCGCACACGCACCCACACTAGCGGACTGGAAAAAAGACCTTGATTGGTGCATGCAACGAGAAAAATCTGTATACATCGCAAGTGGTTGCCCCCGAAAATGGTCCAAGATATGGACCCCCTGGAACCAATACCGAGGAGAAATATGTACCCCCCCCCCCCGGCTGAGCGAATTTGAGGTCTCCCCTTCCCCATAACTCCAACTGAAAAAATATGTTGTGTACTACCGAACCCTTGTGTTTGCCATTGCCTATGCTGCGATAATGTGAAACTATGCCTTGTTGTCGAATTCTTTCTAATAAAAAGAGTTTAAAAAAAAAAGAAAAGTGGTAAAAGAAAAATTCTGAACGTATTGATTGGACTAGTATTCTAACCCTCCACGAGGAGCCAAAAGAATCATCCCCTCCGAGCCCCCAGTCTGTAAAATGAAAGAATCCGGCATTAAAATATTCCGCACCTGTGTCTGCCGCCCGTTCAGAGTGTTTTTTATTGAGAATCGATCGGAGCCGATGCTGACTCACGGCGGCTGCAGACGCACCTTTCATTATAAGCGTTCCGCCCTGACAGTGCAGGGATCGGATGAATTTAAACGCAAGCCTGTGGCCCAGGGCCACATCCTGAAATTACTTTTCTGGCAAGCGGTGCTTTACTGCACTCCAGTGTATATTACATATTCACAGGAACTTGCAGAGTATGACTGATCGCCTGCAGGAGACTCGTGAAACGAGAAACATGAGCTTTGTTGTGTTTTTAATAAACAAACATTGCTGGTCTGTGGTCAAATGAAACAAAATGGCAAACGAGCTGCAAAAGAGTGGAATCCGCTTCCAGCCGGGGCCCTTGGATTGCCGAGTAAGAACCAGTCGCGGCCGGCATGGCTGACGGGTGGGGGAGGCAGGTGCGGGGTCATGCTGGGTGGGGGGGGACAAGTGAGTGGTCACAAGGGAAGGGGGTATCACAAGGGGAAGGAGGTTTAAATAATAAAAAAAAAATTAAAAGTACCTTTCACGCATCTTCAACGCCCGGTCTGCTCCTGCTTTCCTACCTCTGCAGCAACAGGAAGCAGGCAGCCTCCCTCCCCTCCCTTAAGCCAATCACAACGCTGCTATGGCATAGAAGAGCCGCCCATTGTAAGAACCAACCAATCTTGGCGAGGATAGAGTAAGCTGGTGCGTAGAGGTAGGCGAGCCACTGAAAGCTTGAGCCGGGCACGAGCCTGAAGATCTGCCTCTAGCTCGGATCGAGGTCCTGTTGTAACCTCGAGCCCATAACAAGCCGATCCTTCATGTGGCTTCTTCCGCTCTCCTTCTACTCGGAATGTGGCCTTATGACCAGAGCTGCGTCAATGGAACACAAGAACCAGGTTCGAGGCTCGGCGTCGGTTCAACAACTGTGATTTTGGGCAAATCACTTATGCCTATAAAGGATGCATGAGATGCATGTGATCTCGTCTAATGTAACTGGTGCTCATGTGAAGTGCTCCAGTACCTTCGAGTTCGCGCTATATTTTAAAAACTGCAGAATGCAGTTAGAGGTAAAAACAAAGTCTTAACATAAAGAAAGACCTATAGATATCTATTTACTGGCTGATTTGTACAGAGCAAAACTAGAAAACCTGGATAAATTATGGCTTCCCTGCTTACACTGTGTGATGTTATGTAAATATTTTATTTCACCATTTCACCCAAACTCTTTTTTCTTCATTATCGCGTATGAAAGCACTATCGAATAAGTGAGTTCAGTTTACCAGTTGAACAAAACTATCACTTTTAATAAGTACTTCTCAGTGCAATGCTATGGTGTACCCTATTAATGTCAAATCTTCCATGTGTTAAAAAAAAGAAAATTTTTTTTAACTTTGAAGAGACTTTATCATATTTTATGTGGTTTCTTGTATGAATTACATAACACAAATTTTCAGGGATTGGCTCGTGTACGGGCTCTAAGATCTGAGCCAGACCCTGAGGTTCAGCTCTGGCTCTGCTCTCCCTGTTAATTTGTTGGCTCGCCCACCTCTACTGGTGCGACACGAGAGCCCCGTACCCAGTAGACGTTTGGGGTCACAAGAGTGTGTGCAATTCAGCTTCATCCACAATTTGACTTCTCCAGAGGTAACAACAGTTTGAATGAACTAGTCCTCCCTCTGGTGGAAATTTTAGTTGATCGGTTCCACTGATGTTTTGTTACTTCACTCACTCCTATCTTTCAGATATATATCTTAATATTCATCGGCGAGCCACTCATTCTCTGCATAGCATCCTCTCAGCCAGTCAGAGCAAGGCATGCCGTGCAGCAAAGCTGTGTTTCAGCAGCACATTCCTCAGGGTTTTAATAGCATTTTGGATCACCAGACTCAGACTTTTCGGTGAGCCGATGTAAAAAGGCCATTCCTTGAGCTAGTCTTTCTACCATATTTATGAAAATGGAGAGACAGACCAGAGACCCTCTTCACTGTCTATGGCCTTTCAAAAACTGTTCAATGAATGAGACCCATTAGTACTCCCTTGGCCATGTTCACACAGCCAGTATAATGTAAATGCACCCAGGGCTGATGAAGGGAACACTTTAGGACATCCAAGGTCCCTGCATACAATCACACAGGATACTCGGGGTAAATACCTAGAGCCAGCTTAGACTCCTTGGTTTCATGTTAAAATTATCCCTCCTTTAGCCCTTCACTGCAGCAGTGTGCGAGGAAAAAAGTACAACAATATTGAGGACACCCCAAAATTCAGAACACCCAAAATTGTACCTCATACGGTTCTCACACTGATAGATATTGCACAAAAAGGCACGCTCCCGGCATCAATTTAGCAGAGTAGCGAATATGACTACCTGGGACCACTCAATATTTGAGTTCTAGATCGAAAGAAAGTAAAAGGTATTATTTAGGCCTGGGCCAAAATTCCGTTCCGTTCGCGGAAATTGCGATAATTTGGCATTTTCGCGTTCCGCGGAAAGCGCAAAAATGTCAAAATTCCGCATTCCGCAGTTTAGCGATTATTTGTTTCTTGCTCGCGCTGTAAAATAATACATTCTCGCATGCGCGCGATCACCTTACCTGAATCCCTGCGTTCGCCGACAAGTTTTCCCGATCCGGTCGCGTTCTCCACGAGATGTTGGATTGTTGGTAGCCATTTGCGCTGTCTCGCGACAGTTCACGCCCGTAGTAACGTCATGCGTCGCGCGATCACGTCTTTCTTCTCGCGATCATGCACCGCGAGACAAGTGAAAACAAGATGGCCGCGCCCGCGAGCAACTGCATGGGTAAGTTGGCGAGCCGCGACCACGCAGAAAATACCGCGAACGGGCGGGAAAAAAACTTCCGCATCTTCGCGATATTTCCGCGTGTTTGTGGAGATTTTTAACATTTTCGCGATAATTTGCAAAAGTGAATTTCGCAAATTCCGCCCACCTCTTGTATTATTACGAAAATCTCAAAATCAAGCGGTACACAATAAATGTCAAGGGGTTCTTATACATAATTCTTGCATAACAGATTAGTAAAAAAGCAGAATCATCACAGCATGATCAAAAGTGTGAACTGTTTGGCAAATGGATAATATGAGACGTCATTACCTTAACACATAAGCACTAACCCATTCTAAGGAAATCCCCAAGCACCATCCATACGACTCTCATTCAGAGATGCTTGAACAAAATATATTTTACAATGGCGATTCACACTTATGTATGGACCTGTGCTACTCAGCGGAACCACAGCTTAAGGACCCTGGAACTGCAACAGTTGAGGTGCAGAAAGTTCATTGCAAGCCTTGTGGGAATAAACCATTGCATCTCCTTGTCTTCCCTCTGCAGAGCCTGTGAGGAGAGAAGATGCACAGGGGCACAGCATGAGAGGGGGAGGTCAGGAGTAAGCGACAGAAACAGCATCCATCTTATCCAAAATGGTTGTTTGCACATAAATGTGACCTAACTAAAATATGCTATAAACACATTTCTGTACACCCTGATGAACTTGTTTCAACTGACATTGTGTTAATTCAGCATTTACGTATTTGATCTGACATAAAAGTATTATTATTCAGTAATATTTCATTGCACAAAAATATAAATCTAGCAAATGCTACAACAGGAGTCCAGGTCCCGAAGACCACAATAAGTTGAAGAGGGAGATAGGCACGTGAGTCAGAGGATTTTGTGCAGCCTGGGGTTGTAGGCCCGACCCAGAGACTCTGGTTTCAAATGCAGCTTCCCAGCTTGACCAAACTCTGTGATCCTGGGCAATTTGTTTTCTTCACTGTGCTGCCTTTCCATGATCATCAGATCTGAGAACACCCTGCTGTTGCTCGATTGATAACAACAATAAATGCCTTCTATAGGAGGCACAGCGAAAATGACTTGCCTCTCAGGTCACCAATAAACTTGTAATCAGGGCAGGGGCGATCAGAATGTTATACTCATCCAGTGAATAAATTGCACATTATCTAATCGGGAGACCTGGTTCCAATCCCGGCGTCCCATCATGTCCAAACCATGTAACCCTAGGCAATTACTTTCCTTTTCTGGAGCACCTTTCCCATGACCATCACATTTGGGAGCACCTTGAAATAATTCAGTTCAGGGTGTGCAATGTACAAAAATCTCTTGTATGTGGTTTAATATACGCGGTGTTGCCCCATATATCACAATAATGCTTATGTACCAGAAACAAGACACCTGACTTGCCGCTTAAGTCAATACTAAACTCGTAGGGGCGGAAAGGGTGCGGTACAGCACTGCTGTTTGCAAACAGCAAATACCTTTTTTATGTCTGGCCTAAACACCAAGAGGTGCATCGGCAGCTCTTTCATCAGCCTCATGTAACAAAAAAGTAATAAATAACAAATACTTATAAACATACATACATAGCGGGGCTTTGAATTGGCGCTCTCCACCCATTTTGATTCCACCCAACACAGCATGGGACAATGGGTCAGCCCACTGAGGCATTGGCTGTTTCCTTTGTCAGTGTTGGAATTTGCTTGTGCATAACCACCTAAAGAGAAGTAGCTTATAGGCGAATACCATAACAATATTTTTTGTCCTTCAGTCCTTATCTTTTTTAAGTTTTTAGTCATCCTTGTGTGTTTAAACTATGTCTTCAGGTTTAGATAGTTAAAAGTCAATAATGCCTGTTTTTTGTGCTAATAAGATTCGCATTTTCCAGTGATGTGCATTAAAAGTGAAAAAGGTTTTTCTGCATGTTCTACGTACACCTGTCTGATGGGAAGTATCCACACTGCTGTACTTTTTTTACATCTTAAATATTTATTGAAATGCGTATGGGGCCTACAGTGAGGCAGCAGCGTGTTTTTTCCATTTTATCTTTTGTGGCAAACGTTTGCAGTAAAAATAAAGAAAAAAAGTGAGTGGCTTGCCAATGCTTGATAGAGGCATGTCATTATTAGTCTGAAATTAGGCCAGTAAGTCAATGAGATATGAGTTTTGAAATTTTAATTTTGTTCAGTGTCTGGTCTTTCTTGCATAAATATTACTTAAAGTAGAAATAAGAAATGCAGTTTGTATTCTGGTTCTTCGTGGTTTGCACCGTCTTGCAAGCCCCAGGATGCCGACCCTGCTGACGACAGCATGGGCAAGTGGAATAAAATCACCTTGGCCCACTCAATAACACAAGTGATGAACGCAGGCTTTGAAAAGGCTTTCCTTATGCACCCCTCAGTGCCTTTGATAGCCCAATAGGGAGTACCGCGCACATTAATCTTGCGGGCTGCCCTGGGGCCAGCCGAAAATTACATTAGAATTTGAAATTCTTTGACTCTTTTAATCCAGGCCCCTGGGACCCCCAGGTGCGTTAATTCCATCAGGGGCAATAGCCATGCTCTAGATGCGTGCACACGGCACACAACACCACCTCCGTGCGTCTCGCTGGCGGTAAATCAATCGCCCGGCGTTTGAGCAACTGCAGCAGTAAGTGGGAGTGTTGAGTATGGAGGGGGGTCTTCTGCAGAGGAGAAGGATGCAAGTTGGATAAGAGGTCTTTATTGCATATTGGAGAGCCTAGTGAGAGCCTGGGCTCCTGTCATGGCATCATACTCTCGCTAAAATAAAATACTAGGCTCACAGCAACACCCACACACCAACATTCTCTAAACCACTCACGCTTTTCCAAGCACCAACTCGCACATGCAGGAAATTGAAAGGCGCCACACCCCCTTTCCTTCCAAACCTTGAATAAACTTGAACAACAACCGCAGTAAGCAAGGAAGCTGCGGGGTAGAAAGCTTTTAAGCGATGAATAAACAAGAACAACAACCACCTAAGACAAGGAAGCAACACACCACAAAGCTTTTAAGCCATGAATAAAAAAGAACAACTGCAGTAAACAAGGAAGCAGCCCGTCACAAAACTTCCAAACCATGGATAAACAAGAACAACCTCAGTAAACAAGGAAACAACACACCACAAAGCTTTTAAAACATGAATATTCAAGAACAACAACTGCAGTAAACAAGGAAGCAGCCCATCACAAAACTTCCAAACAATGAATAAACAAGAACAACCTCAGTAAACAAGGAAACAACACACCACAAAGCTTTTAAAACATGAATATTCAAGAACAACAACTGCAGTAAACAAGGAAGCAGCCCATCACAAAACTTCCAAACAATGAATAAACAAGAACAACCTCAGTAAACAAGGAAACAACACACCACAAAGCTTTTAAAACATGAATATTCAAGAACAACAACTGCAGTAAACAAGGAAGCAGCCCATCACAAAACTTCCAAACAATGAATAAACAAGAACAACCTCAGTAAACAAGGAAACAACACACCACAAAGCTTTTAAAACATGAATATTCAAGAACAACAACTGCAGTAAACAAGGAAGCAGCCCATCACAAAACTTCCAAACAATGAATAAACAAGAACAACCTCAGTAAACAAGGAAACAACACACCACAAAGCTTTTAAAACATGAATATTCAAGAACAACAACTGCAGTAAACAAGGAAGCAGCCCGTCACAAAACGTCCAAACCCTGAATAAACAAGAACAACCTCAGTAAACAAGGAAACAACACGCCTCAAAGCTTTTAAAACATGAATATTCAAGAACAACAACTGCAGTAAACAAGGAAGCAGCCCGTCACTAAACGTCCAAACCCTGAATAAACAAGAACAACCTCAGTAAACAAGGAAACAACACGCCTCAAAGCTTTTGAGCCATGAATAAACAAGAACAACCTCAGTAAACAAGGAAGCAGCACGTCACAAAACTTCCAAACCATGAATAAACAAGAACAACCTCAGTAAACAAGGAAGCAGCACACCACTAAACGTCCAAACCATGAATAAACAAGAACCACAACCATACAAAGCTCATCAACCGAAGCACTCAGGCTGTATTAAAACAATTTAGAAGTTCGAACACGGAGTTAATTGCAGTAGAAACAAAAAACAATTCAACAAATAAGGTAAAACGATATTCATCTTTACAATCCATTTCTTAATAGGTTCTTGCTTCAAAGAAACAGCCAACACGTGTTTCGTCACCAACGTGAGTCTTTCAAGGCTGTGAATTCCATAACACAAAGGATGTACAAATTAGGAATATATTTTATAATTTTCAGTAGATTTGATTCAGAGATACACAGTAATTAAAGAAAATTATTAAAGAACAGCTCAGAGAGGTGATGGAATCAAGGACAAACCACAGTGCAACTGTAATCCCCAAGTTGATTAGACCCGAAAGTAAAGAATAGAAAGGTTCTGCTTGTGAACGACACCCGTGAGAGTTGAAGTAAGAATATAAAAACTACAATAATAAGAATATGAAGTGCAGACTTGATAAGGTAATTCCTAACCCGATAGTGAGGATATATGACATGCAAACCACCGCTGAAATGAGACCCATCTTGCCAGGTATAGGGTACTCTCCAATCATTAAAGATCTTTTCCGTAAAGTTGCTGAGAATAACCCAAAGATACACAATAGAGTGTTGTCCTCCTCGGTCTAATTGGAAAGAGGTGAGCAAATTCACATTAGATCCAACAACGTGAAAATCTGAGACTATAACACGTATAGTTGGCAAATAAGTTTGGAGGAGATGCCTCTATACCGAATAATATTCTTCCAATAATTACCTATCTATATATAGTTAAAGGGTATTCTCCAATTATTAAAAGGTCTTTTTCGGCAAAGTTGCTGGGAATAACCCAAAAGTATACGATAGGATGTTGTCCTCCTCAGTGTAATTGGAAAGAGGTGCACAAAGTCACATTAAAACCAACAGTGGGAAAATCTGAGACTAAATCACCTTTAGTTTGCAAATAAGTTTGGGCTGATGCCTCTATACTGAATAGTTATTCTCCCAAAAAGGACCTACCTATATAGTAAACCAGCAAATATGCGGTAGGAATATGTTGCTGAGTGAGTGTAGCCGGAATTATAAAAAAGGGAACGTGTTCCAAATGGCAGTGGTGAACCATACACAGTAGAAATGGTTCCAGGTCAAAGTTCTCTATTAGAAACAAAGATAGACGTGTAATTGTGGGAGAACAGTATCTCAAATGGAGCCATATAGCAGTAAAGTGCAAGCCCCTTAAACATGTCAGGCCATAGAAATGAAGTAAACGAAGTAACAGATCTCATCCCCAAAATAGGTGGCAATTAAGATAACCCATGTTGACAACTAAAAAATCTGGGAGTTTAGACAAGAACAAGTATTACACATACATCTGATACGGTAAAGGCGAAAGTCCTAAGCACGTCATCGAGAGCAAAAACAACAACATATTTCACATATACGACTAGAACGGTGAAGGGTGAAAACCCTAAAAACGTGACCGGGCAAGCTGAAATGCACTATTCCCAGAATGAAGTGAGGATATTTCTTACCCAATGTGTTAACATAGACTACTTTCCCACGTTCAATAACCGGTGGCCGGAGTCCATGATAAGCTCTCGTCTGGGAAAGATAACAGAACAAAAGGTCAGACTAAATGAGCAAGGTCCATAATATTAAAATATGGGACCCGTAATGAATTAAACGATCCTGGGGCAGTTGGACTTAAAAAAGGGTTTGGTCAAAAAACCATATACTAACCCGAATTTAGTGTACAATAGTCATGGACCGGCAATGGTACACACGAGGCAAGGTGCTCGTCTAGGAGCCTATGTAATTAAAGTACGATCACAGGCTAGTACAGCAAAAACGTGCTTACCAGGTACGGTCTTTTCTAGTGTATATGGAAGTGTCTCGCCCGCCAAGTCGGCGTTCTATTTAAACGTGGGTGGACGACGTGCGGGTGTGCATATAGAAACAAACAAGGGGTAGCCGTATCGGCTGACGAATTTAAGAAAATGAACGAGGGATAGATTGTCGTACAATCCCTTAAATCCAAGAAAACGGCGGCCATCTTATCCTGTATAAACAAAGGTATTGAGAATGTACAAGGAAGTAACTTCCTCCCTTATGATCACATATGGCATAGAAGAAGAGAATAAAAAGACCAAAGAAACAACAAAAAAAGGGGTAACAATACCACCTCCTCAGTAACACAATAAATAGTCCAAGAAAAAGTTGTCAAAGAACCGTTGATTCCAAGGAGAGTGGCGGCCATATTAACATGTATATATACGAAGACATGTCCAATAAACATGGGTTTCCCCTCTTACCATGTAATCTTGTGTAGTATAGTGGAGGAGGAGTGATAGATAAGTAGTTATAGGTCTTCGGGCCCTTGACTGTGACTAACACCTTTGGTAGTAGGATGTTGTCAAACCCATGAGCACCAAATCTTATAAGATATTTTCTACTTGTACCCACTATTTACTTTGTGTATCATTGAAGGGTGCAAATCAGCTACCACTACTACCATGTTTCTATTTGATAACCACAAACACATTAAACAAGGAAGCAGCACACCAAAAAGCTTTTAAGCCATGATTAAACAAGAACAACAAAGGCAGTAAACAAGGAAGCAGCACATCTCAAAACTTCCAAACCATAAATAAGAACAACCACAGTAAACAAGGAAGCAGCACACCACAAAACTTCCAAACCGTGAATAAACAAGAACAACCAAAGGAAGCAGCACACCACAAAACTTCCAAACCATGAATAAACAAGAACAACCGCAGTAAACAAGGAAGCAGCACACCACAAAACTTCCAAACCGTGAATAAACAAGAACAACCAAAGGATGCAGCACACCACAAAACTTCCAAACCATGAATAAACAAGAACAACCAAAGTAAACAAGGAAGCAGCGCTCCACAAAACTTCCAAAGCATGAATAAACAAGAACAACCAAAGTAATCAAGGAAGCAGCACACCACAAAACTTCCAAACCGTGAATAAACAAGAACAACCAAAGGAAGCAGCACACCACAAAACTTCCAAACCATGAATAAACAAGAACAACCGCAGTAAACAAGGAAGCAGCACACCACAAAACTTCCAAACCGTGAATAAACAAGAACAACCAAAGGATGCAGCACACCACAAAACTTCCAAACCATGAATAAACAAGAACAACCAAAGTAAACAAGGAAGCAGCGCTCCACAAAACTTCCAAAGCATGAATAAACAAGAACAACCAAAGTAATCAAGGAAGCAGCACACCACAAAACTTCCAAACCGTGAATAAACAAGAACAACCAAAGGAAGCAGCACACCACAAAACTTCCAAACCATGAATAAACAAGAACAACCGCAGTAAACAAGGAAGCAGCACACCACAAAACTTCCAAACCGTGAATAAACAAGAACAACCAAAGGATGCAGCACACCACAAAACTTCCAAACCATGAATAAACAAGAACAACCAAAGTAAACAAGGAAGCAGCGCTCCACAAAACTTCCAAAGCATGAATAAACAAGAACAACCAAAGTAATCAAGGAAGCAGCACACCACAAAATTTCCAAACCATGAATAAACAAGAACAACTGCAGTAAACAAGGAAGAAGCATACTACACAAAAATAAAGGCAAGGAATCACATTAAAGCCTCACTACCTCACACACTAAACCACATCAAACCAACATGTCAGTTACACCACACCACGCAGCAATTGACACCCGCACATGATTACAATAAAACAACAAAGAAAAGCCATAGCAGAGTTTCATAACTTATCTAGGCAAACACCTTCTAACCCTACATACAATCACACATGCCAATAAGTCACAATAATGACAACGGGTTGGCAGACTACTGTGCGGTCCAGCCACCTGCAGAATATGGGTTTTTCTTTTTGCCCTATGCCTGCACACACATCACACACACAATTGAAATGGAGAGTGGAAACTATAGTAAACCATTAAAGACGTATGTAACCTAACTCATAACATGACACCAACCCACACATGCAGGGAATGGAAGGACGCCTGACACAGCAGAAAACACAAGAGAATGGAAAAGAACGTACAAATCTTGCTCTCTTCTCCAGGGAGATCTGTGCTGTTTTGATAAATTTTCCATTCAATGGTAAAAGCCAAAAAGTCTAGCTTTAATATTTTAGCACACGCAGGGTTGTCCATATTTTGACAATTGTGTACCTTTTTCACACACAAAATCCTGCACAGAATCCCAATTACAACTAGAATACCTGACCAGTGCTCTGGGGGCTCTACAGAGAGGCCAAGGGTCGAATGGCCATGTATTCTGAACACCTTTCTGACCCATAGACAAGCACTGTGAGAACCTCACACTGTCTTCAGCCGCAGCTGCAGAGCTCTCAGTCGAGGGCAATTATGAACACCGAGCGGCGACTCAGTTCAAAGTATACACAGGGCAAGAGTAAAATGCTACACAAAAAAATACAGAAACACAACATTCCAGAAATAACAAACACTGTTAAGGAATGCAAGATTAAGTAAAACGTGAAATATAAACAAGAACTGAATCGCTGACATGGGTTACATTAACATGTTTTTACATTAATTGTTCAACAAACGATTCGTGTTTTTCCTGTAAAGTTAAAGTCATGAACACAGGAGCCGATAGGGACCCGTTTCAATGTGGGGTTTTTAATTATTACCAGGTCTGAGATCCAGAGGAACCCAGAGCCTACTTAAGGCCCTGGGTGGGAGACCGGAGGAGGAGACAGGGCTATTGTATAAATAAGTCCATATTGCAGTGAATGTAGGCACTCCAGTGGAGGCGGAGGGACACATTCGAACTCGTTCAGCTGTGTGTCTTCTTTCAACCTGCGTTCCTTAAAGGCCTCTTCAACGTCTATTCCCCTTTGACCCTAGGGTTCTTGCTGGCTGCTTCCACTGTCTGTTCTCTCTTTGAACCTAGCACCTATACGGGCTGTTTCAGCTTCTATTCCCCTTTTACCCCAGGGCCCTTCAGGCTGCCTCGGCTGTTTATTCTCCTTTAATCCACAAGGCCTGGTTGAGGGGGTCGGTGTATTCTGAACGGTACGTAAATCCTTGTCTATTCACGTGTCGAAATTACGAGTTTGGTTGTATTTAAGACATTCAATAATTATCGGATGCGTTAAATACTTCTACCTTTGTTCAATTTCGGCAGGTTTAACCTGCCGAAATGTAGCAGGGGAAAAGCACATGGCATTTACCGTATCATGCATATTTGGTGTGGGAAATACCAAAATCCACATGTTATTCCCCATAAACCCCTAGTAGGAGCTATTTATCGCACCCGATATATAACATACCCCGTGGTATCGCTATTCATCAGGCGCGATAAATAGCAGCTATACTGGTAATCAGGGCCTAGGTCTGTAGAGGCAACTTCAGCTGTGCAATGTCCTGGACCAGGGTTCTCCAAAGACTGCCCTGGAGGGCCGAATCCATGCCAGAATTTTAAGATAACTACATTTATCTAAATGGGGATATGCTAAAAATCTGGCATGGATCCGGCCCTCCAGGACTGAGATTGGAGAACCCTGTAACTAGACTTAGTGGTGGTAAACCATCGGGCGTTAGAGCTGCATCCCTAGAGGCCAGAGGCCTTTGTACATACACGATTGACTGAGATAATGATACAGCCGGACCATGCATCAGGCTGGACGACGGGGCCATTTGTAACAATTTTCAAACCACCCGCCTGTTTGGAGGTCAGCAGCATTAGTAAAGCAGCCAGAACTCAGGGGAGCAGCAGCTGTGAACGCACGGTTTACAAATGGCTTCGGGTCCACACAACTATCAATCACGTTTTTCTCTGCCCCATGTACCTTAACCCCCGGTGCTATATCATTGTTTACGATTGAAAACAAATGACTCTTATGTTCACTATAGATACGGGAGTCCCCTGTCACCCAGCAGATATTCATCAAATTGCGAGCAATTATCTGTCTTTTCTGCAATCCTTTCTTTATTGTTGTTGCCCACAGTGCATCCAAGTTCCATTTCCAAGCCGCTCCCATGACCCTCTTTAAGCACCCCCCCTTACTTACTCCTGCATGATACAGTATTCGACTGAAACCAACAGCTGCCACTGGTTACTCATGGCACCATCAGTCAGTCCTGGCTTTATGGCCAACATTGTTGTTAGGTTTCGTTTGCACTGTGCATGTGAGATCTTGTGTGAAGAAAAAAAAGTGTTAAAAGGGGCTTAGAAAATGTCAATTTCTTACCTTTACTTGGCATTGGTTGGCTCCCACGTCACTCTCGTTGTTCTGCTTCCTATTGGTTGGTGCCTCCTCCTAGCCTCCTGCTTCCTCCTGGGCTTCCGTCTTCTTGTCCTTGCCGTGGAGCATGGACAAAGTACTGCTTCCTGTGGCCAGTGTCCTTCCACTGGCCGCAGATTCCTTCAGGTACTCTTTTTTAATTTTCCGCACCCACCGCCGCCGTTCTCATTAGCCCACTCTCCCTCCGCCGTTATTTTCCACCCTTCAACCTCGTTGCTCTTCTTTTTGCACGATTATATGGCGCTAACTCGACTCAAAGATATTGGAGTGCTTTACATGAGCACCAGTTGCATTACTCAAGAACATATTCATTTTTGATTTTTGGGAATGGGGAGATTAAGTGATTTGCCCAAAATCACAGGATGTTGAGCCAACGTTGAGACTCAAACCCAGTTTCTCAGTCAGCAGCTCTGTCCGTTACCTCGCATCTTCTCCTCATAGGAGGGTTTGCTTGCCACTCTGAATTCCCCTGTGCTGATTTAAGGCATATTGCACAGCAGCCCGGGCTGCCGTACAGCATTTCTTAAGGTAAATACCAACATAGCGCTATAGAGCGGTCAACGCTGACCATGCCATAAGGCTTTCATATTATTTACTTTATCCATGCTGCACATCAGCCCGCACTGCTGCACAAAATCTTTAAAAAACATTAACATAGCCACATAGCTCGTGCACCACCCATTGTCACTGCCAATGCTTCGAACAGTACCAACACAACTACTAATCATCACACTCCTACAAGTGTGACAATTCAGACCTTTCCATGCAACCTAAATCTCTAAGACTAGTCTGGGCAGGTATTAAACACTCTGTTATTGTGCACATCCACAAATTAGACGAACAGCACCACCATGTGGTGGTCTGTCATATGTGCAAGTGCTGGGAATTAAGTGCCAGTGCCGAGCACCGGAAACCACCGGCTCAAATTGAGCACTGCCCCATGTGGTCTGGTCCAACAGTAGCAGGGACATTGGTGGTGCCCAGGAGGTTGCTGTGGTTATAATTATGGAAGTCAAACCCTGCAAAGAGATCCTTGATTCAAAAGCTGCCCTGTAAGGATAAAACGATTTTTGGAGCTTAATTGAATGATTTGGTTAAAAAACAGCTGAGGAAGAAAGATCTTTCAAACTTTCATGTCATTTTCTACAAGAAAAACCTTTTAAAATAAAAGTTCACTCAAGCTGCACAGTAGATTTCATGTCCCTTTCAAAGCCGAGCCCCAGAGAATTGGTTTTGCTGTGCAAGGAGAGAATTCATAACCACAGGTGCCCTAATCTCACAACCAAAAGTCAGGACTTTCAAGGTGAAATTACTTGGTCCAGGCTGCTTGACTACCATGGGAGATGGGAGCAAGTAATCAAAGACACATGGGTTTTTATAGTTGTAAGGAGTGGTAATTTGATAGAACTAAAAGAAGAAGCACACACATGTTTCGGGAAACACCAATTCCAAGGGATATGGCAAAAAAGAATTGCCTCTTAAAGGTGGGAAAAAGTCTTCTGGTGAAAGGGGCAATGATAGAAGTTCCAGTACTCGAGAGGAATCAGAGTGTTTATTGTATTTTGTTCTTGGTTCCCAAAACAGATGGATCCTGTCGCCTGGTTCTAGACTTTGAGTGGTTGAATGAGTTTGTTCAACAGATTCCTATGAGAATGACGATACTGCAAGAAGTGATTCAATTTATAACAAAAGAGTTTAAATTATGGCCCGATCTCCAAGATTACTATTTTCATGTACCCATCCATCTAGAAAGTCAGCCCTGCTATGGTTTGCAGTAGGGTGGAGTCATTTTGAGTTCAGAGCTTTCCCTTTCAGACTGAACAACTTCACCAAAAGTCTTCACAAAGGTATTGGCACCTGTGGTCGCGCTCGTACATTTAGATGGTATCGAGGTAATACCTTACCTCGATGACTGGCTAGTTATGTCCACTTCTGTTTCGAAGGCTTTGAACGATGTGGTAAGAGTTGTTGGATGTGTCCTTAAAAGAGGTTTGTCTTCAACTTAAAGTAGTCACAGCTGATGTTATCACAAGAGAGACACTTTAGTGGCGCCCTATTCGACACAGTCAAGGCATGAGTGTTCTTACCAGAGACAAAGGCTCAGATGTTGCATAGGACTTTGAATCATCTCCTCTCTTGTTGGGAAGCTCTGGCCAGGATGTACTTGAAAGTGCAAGAGTTGATAACGACAGTGACAGCAGTGGTTCCATGAGCTCGTCTCCATCGAAAGTCCTCACCTCATCACCTTCGAGCCCATTTGTCCCCAGTGACTTAGATCTGCGATTCCATCTTGCTGGTCTCGCAAACCACTGTTGAAAATTTAAGTTGGTGGCCGGACATTGAAAATCTACAAAAATGGATGTCTCTCCTTCCACCCATTTTAAATTTGTTTACAACCAATGCGGGTTAGCAGGGCTGGGGAGCAACTCTAGGGGACAGAGAAATGAAAGACAAGTGATCCCTACAGGGGGTTGTCAGTCTTCGAAGTGAGAGAGTTGCCACAGTCCCAAGTTCCCTCCTAGGTTTTTAATTACTCAATGAAGCTTAGATGTGAACAGCAAGGTTGGGAGGCAGGATTGGGTTTATGTGGATTAAGGATAGTTCTCCTTATGTAAACAAGATAGAAAAAAACTTGAGTTATAAGGTGGTTCTGTGAAGGAGGCAGAACTCCTCACAGAGTAACGGACTGAGAGGACTGAGGTTTTGGGTAATGAAGATCACCAGTAAGTAATATATTCAACTTCACTCAGTAAACAAATTATTGTGTTTCTTTAATGTGGTACCACATTTAAATGATGATATAATCAGTGTTTTGGTAGCACTTCATAAAAAACAAATACAAATAAAATAAAATTAAGTTCTTGTAGCTATAAAATTGACATCAGGATTCTACTTCATATCATCAGCAGGTATAAAATAACTCTCTAAAAAAGGTACAACTTTAGAAAATGTACACAAATACCACATTTGTCCATTATTTCTGTAGATTGTGAACAGGCTTAAGGTCTAGTGACTAAGCTTTCTAATGTGAAGGGGTGGTTCTAAACCCTAACTTCCCCTAATGACCATAATGTGCGATATTGTGCTTACCGTTTTATTTCTCTGTGTCATTTACTTTGCCAAAATTCCTTTATCGGTGTCTGCCTAGACACACGAGGTGTTCAGCCAGAATATCTGAAACAGAAATATTGTAGACCAAAATATTGTGAAGGTAAGTTCCAATAGATAGGCAAAGTTTTACTGTATAGAACTCCACATATATGTACCTTGAAAATATATATGTCTTCAAGGTATGTGGATGTGGAGTTGGGAATAGTAAATCTGTATATGTACCTATTTGCACTTACCTTCTCCATATTTTGACCCTCGATATTTTTGACACAATATTCTGTCCACACGATATTTCTGTTTCCGATATTCTGTCAGTGGTCCACACAGGATGTGGATGAGTATAAGAGAGAGGGCCGCACAAAAACGTGTCTCGCACACTCTCTGGATTAAGGTCCCTTTTCTATTAGTTGAGCTCCAGAGTTTGCTGAGGTATAGCTATACTGAGCACTCCTGCATTTCCAGAAGTGATCATGACTTGGAATTTAGTTCTCTGCCAGGAGAATCAAAAGTGACAGGGAATAAACCACCTTTCTTGCTCATCTACATCCCATTATTGCCCTGTCTGACTGCCAGCTGAACAGCTCATTGCGGTAACGATGAGAGACAGCTCAAGAAAGAGGAAGGGAGTGCGGTTCACCAAAGGAAAAAGGTGCTAACTCGGCTCGTGGGAAGTCAAAGTTGAGAGCATAGAAGAACCAGAGGGGTCTAAGGCCACATGTCTCACCAACCCCACAGTCAAGGGCTTCACTAGGTGGCATCAAAGCAGAGCTTAATTTGTGAGAAAAAAAAGAAAAAAGTGCCAGGGCTCTAGTCAGGAGGCCTCTGCAGCTTGCATCACTCGTTGCCACTGCCAGCGCTGCCAATGATAGAACCTGCACAACTACTAAGCAGAGCACTGCGACAAGTGTGACAATCAGACTATTTCACGCCCCCAAAGCTAAAAGAATAGCTATGGCGGCAGGTAATAGATCTTTTTTAATGCATACTGAATTAATAAACAATTGCTGTTCTGCTCATCTCTAAATGACACTGACAGTGCCATGGTGCCAACAATTAAGTGCCAGTGCCGAGCACCGGAAACCACTAGCTCAAATTAAGCACTGCCAGTGCTTAATTTGTAAAAAAACATAAGTGCCAGGGCTTTCATTAGGCTCTCATCAGGAGGCCACTGCAGCTTGCACCACACGTTGCTTCTGCAACTGCTGCAAATGATAGTAAATACAGCTACTAACCAACTATACCAGGCCCACAAAGCTATAAGAATGGCTTGTGCAGCAGGTAATTGTAATTTTTTATGTATATTGAATTAATAATTGACTGTTGTTATGCTGATCTCTAAATTAGACAGTGCCAGCTTGTGGCAGACTGTCACAAGCACGGGTGTTGACAAATAAGTGCTGGTGCCGAGCATTGGAAACCACCATCTCAAATTTAGCACTGCATGCAAACTCCCAGGGGTTTTGACACCCTTCTCTAGCTACAAAGTATTGTAGACAGGGATTTGCACCAAAATCCTGTGCCTCCTCGAGGCATGCGTAACAAAGAGAAATGTCTTCATTTCTCGTCGTATTTTGGTCTTTACACATGTGCTGCATTCTATAGCTCACATACAAAGTGGGAAATACCTTAAAGCAAAGTTTTTGTACTGGAAGGGACACCTTCCAGTGAAAAAAACTATGCTTTACACCACACAGTCACCCATGCACTGTGGCGCAAGGGTGTCTGCATTGGTGCATGGCAGCCAAAGGTGCGCTAGCGTAGGGAGAGTGCAGAACAGCGCTACATGTTAGTAGATATGGTGCTGTTCTACTCTCTTGCGTTCACCCAACGAAGCGATGCCATCTTTGGTGAATGTTAGAGATAGCTGCTGTGCTGCGCAGGAGCGGCCTGTACAGGTAAGAGCGGTGGGGGGGGGGGGGGATTCGACAGATGACCACGAGGGTAAATAAATAATTATTTTCCCTCGTCTCTGTCTGTCGAAATCCCACCCTTCCCACCCGGCCCCACCGCTTTCACCTCCACGGGCCACAGCTGGTGCTGCGTTGCTTGAGTTATACATAAATCTGAGCCATAAAGCAAAGGGAGGTGCGCCAGGTGATGAAGTCAAGTCAGTCTCGTTATTTCAAAAACCTTTATTCATACTTTTTCTTCCATCGAATACAATTCCTCATAAAAACAACCAGCTCAGCCAACGCGTTTCGTTCCAAACCGTGGGAACTTCGTCAGGGCTGAAAAGCAATCAACACAAAAACCAAATCAAAAAGACATTACATAAACATAAACTGACCCATGATATAACAAACACAGGACATGCAAAAAACACTCCATCTAAACAAATCCTAATTAGGAAGTCCGTCCCCACCCTGGACGTTCCCCCTCAGCTCATCTGTAGAGAGCTGTGAGAGGCTTGCTCTAAAGCAGCTGCAGTGTGCAGCCTGCTCTGAGCTCCTCCGCTGACCCAGAACTGAAGAGAAACAAAGTAACAAGTTACATTGTTTCTCTTCAGTCAGAGCCAGGCCCGGAAAAAGGATGGGGGGCGGCGGCCCTCAGAGAGAGCATCCACCAGAGGCGAGTCGAGGCGGCACAGAGCTGACAGGGGCAGGAGAAGGATTGCAGCTCCAGGAACAGGATCTGCAGGAACAATTGGAAGGTAAACAAGCTTTTGCAATATATGGTTTTGCAATAAATGCATTTGCATATATGCTAGTCATATATGGTTTGGATTGGAATTGTTAGTTGTGGAATTGTGATGTGTGGATTGGATCTGTGTAGTGAAATAATGTGGCATGGTGTGCAGTGTAATTATGTGGCTAGTAATTGTGTGGTATTGAGTGTACTGGAATTATGTGGAGTGGGATTGTGTGTAATGGAGTGGAATTGTGTGTCTTGGAGTGAGATTATCTGGAATGGTATTTTGTATTGTGGAGTGGTGTGTAGTGGAGTTTACTTATGTGGTGTGCTGTTAAATATTGTAGCATGATGTGGAATTTTGAGGTGTAGATTAGATGTATGTGGTGTGTTGTGTAATAGTGTTGTTGGTTTGAATTATGTAGTTTGTTGTTGAATTATTTGGTGTGGAATGGAAATGTGTAGAGTTGAATTTGTGTGACGTGGAAGTGTGCGCTGTTGAGTGATAATTGTGTTGAGTGATATTATGAGGCATGGTGTGAAGTGTAGTTATGTGGAATGTTGCTACGTAGCATAGACTGGATTTATGTGGAGTGTTTTATGCAATATGGAGTAGAGCATAATTATGTGCAGGTAAATTATGTGGACTGAGTGGTATTATGTGGAGTGTAATTATGTTGTGTGTTGAATTGTGTGTGGATGAATTGTGTGACGCGTGGAATTATGTGGCATGGGGTGGTGTATATTTGTACAGAGTGGAATTATGCAGCATGTTGCAGAGTTGTATTTTGTGGAGGGTAATTATGTGTTTTGGAGTTGAGTGTAAATATGTTGTGTGAAGTATAATTATATAGTTTGAAGTGGAATTATGTGTAGTTGAATTGTGTTGTGTGGAGTGTACTTATGTGGTTTGGAGTGGCATTAAGTTGTGTGGAATGTTATTATGTGATGTGGAATTATGTGGTATGGGGTGAAGTGGACATATGTCTTTTTTAATCTTTAGGATTGTAATTATGTGATATGGAATGTTGTAGGGTTAAATTATATATAGTTGAATTGTGTGGCATGGAATTATGAGATGTTCAAATGAGCTGCATGTGGTAGAATTAGCATAGCTGCAAAGGTTTCAGATTGCTATGTCTGACATTTTCATAATTTCAGTGTAATTATGAGTGGCATTTCAACGACTGAGTGACACTTTCTCGCGAGCAAAATCAAGCAATGAAGAGGAGGGAAACATATAAATATCAGAAATTACACCCATTTGAGCAACTAGAAACTATAAGAAAGTCACTGAACTGAAGTGCGCTAACAGCAGACTACTAAAAACTGAGCAGAATCAGATTCCATGAATGTCACCCATTATTACTGTTAAATTATGAAAACGTCACACTTACCAATCTGAAACCTTGGCATCTACGAGTGAATCAGTGAGAAAATGTGCTCTAATTGAGGTGTATTCCTCTGCACCCTCATGGTGACCAGCCTGCCAGGTGTCTTTGCAAATTTGCAAGCGCCAAGCAGTTTTCCATCGGCTACATGTTAATGTAACTCTATGAAATAAATACAGAGGATGCTCTCTGCAGAAATCAGAGGTTTGCCTGCGCCAGGTTAGACTTACTGCAGCACTTTAAAAGTGGCAGCTCATTCAAGGTCCAATCAGGCCTCCCATAATGTCTGGTTACTCTGCATAGAAATGCTGCAAGGTGTTTTTTTAAATGCTTATCTGTGGTCAGATTAAACCTTCCAAAAAGAGCTACTTTCATCTATGAGTAATCAGTCCGTTTCTGGGATGCTAAAAAAACAGTAAGACCCAGTGACCTACCCTCTAGTGCCTCCTCATTGAACTTCTGTCTGAGGTAGGCTGAAACTGGGATCTAACTTGTTTTAGGACTATGTTGTCTAGACTGCCCTGGTCTGCAGTGTTTTGTCCATTTAGCCATGAGTGTGAGGAGGGGAGATCCGAGCCTGAAGCAGTGTGTGCAGTGGCACCTCTGATGCTCCCAGACTAGAGTTAGGCCACAGCTCCCTGCGCCACGGTAGGCACCTAGACCCTCGGCGCAATCAGCTCGTCTGCGGAGCAAGGTCTGTAGGTGCATTAATACAACACCTGCTGGATGGAGGGGGACCTGAGGCCTCTTCTGTGTGTGTGTAAATTGGGCCTCACGGGCCTGTGACAAGATGGCAGAGGCCCGAACTTGAGAGGCTGGATGAGGCAATATAGTAGACAGTTAGAGCTTGCCTCTCGATGGACTCTAGTCAAAAGAGGAGCATTGAGGTCCGCGGGAGGGCCAACAGGCGTTGGATGGCTACGAGGTGACTGACCACAGTAACAGGTGGAACTACGAGAGATGAGGAGCAATAATTCTCGGCAGTAAGGGGAGGGGAGGTTATGTCGATGCACTCCGAGAGTGTATTGTGCGGTGTCAATACAATGTCACCTGTGTACAGTAACGCTTTCGGAAACCGTTGTCACTCATTTAGCAATTACTCAGTGTAACACCCCTAATCAGTGCAGCTATATATCTATCTTGGATCTGAAGAAATCAACGCTCAGACACAGGTAAGAGTTACCAATACACCAAGGTCACAGGAGTTACGGGACCTTCACAATTAACGTTTTTGTTTTTCATTCCGGTATGTCTGCTGCTGAAAGTAGCTTTTACCACCATGTGAAAGTTTCAAAGAAAACAAGCAGGAATCAGCCTGGAAAGAGACTCCCCGCATGTTATTCCTTTACTACTTACTCATTGTTATTTCCGCTCCCCCACAACAAAACAGCAATGAAATTGGGCACTTCAGCGCTGTGGTGTCATCGTGTTGGAATCTTAGATCCCGGCTCCTCCATGCAGAGCGGCCGTTATTGCACATCACTCCCTGCAGGGAGGCGGTGGTTATCCCGGGTCACATCACCTACTCCAGAGCTCCAGTGCCCTTCTCAAGCCCCTAGCTCCCGTCAGTAACCAGTCCTTGCAGATGTCGCACTCGAAACGGCTGACATCGTAGGGCTGCCAGCACACGCGCATGCCTGCAATAAGTCCTCACGAGACCTAACTTTATGGACACACTACGGAAATACGACAAAATGTTGTGGGCATAGAAAAGGGACATTCATTACAGGACTACCACACAGGCAGTGGAACTGCATAACGAAATTTACCGCATCGCGTTTAGGAGACAGGGAAGTACCAGAAAACAGATGGTGGCTACATGGAAATAATACTACACCAGCATTGATTAGCAGCACTGGTACCCGAGGAGGCGCGATGCCTGTTATGCTTGATTTTGCATTTCAGTGCGGTGATGCGGATCACCACACTAAAGTGCGTTAGTCTAACACCAGATGCGTGGTACTTGGCAGGGCTAAATTAGGTGGTGTGGATTTAGACAAGCGGTGCACGCTTAGGATTTTATGTCATGGGGTATAAAGTGGATGTTTGTCTATTTTTCTTTATAAAAATAATATAGCCTTATAGCCCGCCGTAGCGGGCTATACCAGCTATTAAAGGCCCACTGCATCGTTAAAGGCCCGAGCCGAAGGCGAGGGACTTTAACAAAGCAGCGGGACTTTAATAGCCGGTATAGCCCTGCTACGAAGGGCTATAAGGCTATTAGAACATTCTGTCACTAGAAGGCAGAATGTTTTAAAAAATAAAATAAAGTCTTCAGGGAGGGCGAGGGGATTCAACTCCCCTCAGGCTCCCTGAAGCCTTTGTTCCCAGACAGAGCTGTGAACAAAGACACATTGGAATGTTGGAGCTCCGGGCTTATACCAGCCATTATAAGCCCGGAGCACTCCATTGTTTTCAATGGAGCTCCCAACATTCCAAAGTTCTAATATGGGTTGTTTCTTTACCTTCCAGTACATTGCTGAACAATTTGTTAAGCTAAATTGTATTGTTGCATTGTGTGCGCATGCAGGGAAGAACGAGTGTCTGGCAGACATGCAAAAAATCATCCTAAATCTCAGGATTCATTTACACACTTCTAATTCCAATCCTAGAATGAGTTACAGGTTTGCTTTAAAACGACAGTTAGTAAAACAAGTAAGTGCTATGCGAGCCTGCATAAGTAGCAAAGGTTTTAAAGGGACTTGTTTTCGTGCAAGGTATTGCTTTTCCCATTTCACGGAAGGGAAAACATCTCCAGATAATAATAGTGTTTGATGGTGCGATAGCAGAATATTGATACATGTGGATCTGGTGAGGACTGCGGGCAGCAAGTACTTGATACGCTATTTGCATAAGAAAATACTATATTTTTTTGTTATCCTCCATTAGTTATTAGTAAGGAAGAAGTGTTCACCGACAGCATTCGGTTAGTCTTAGGGAGACAAAGAATGCTGTGGTCTGTGGTAGATACCGCCCAGAAGGCATAAGTATATGTATCAGGAGCTGCCATTGAAAGGAAGTGGAAATGCGCTTTAGACGTTGCCGGTATTAATGGCTACTGTGCGGTTGCAGACTTCGCTGGGATGACAGTGGGTGGGGAAATGCTACGTTGTCACTGTAGGTTTAATTACATGAATCGCGCATTCTCTCTGGTGTTTGTCCTTGGGGTACTTGCTGATTGGTGCTTCATATGGGATAAGGTTTGCCTTTGACGGGAGGTATGGTTTAGGGGGGTACATAGTGTAAATTAATGTTGGTGTGAGCAAACAAAAATCGGACCCTTTGTACATTTAATATTATTGTGTGCATCATGCAAAGGATGAAAAGTAGCAGGAACGGCTTTGATGCCGTAGAGGCTAGCAGCAAGAACTGTTTTGAGGTGGTCAGTTAAAGAGATTGTTTAACATGTTTTAAACTACTACAGTGGCATTGGGCGGGGCAGCAGCTGGAAGGCTCTGTCTTTCCTGGTAGGCAGTGGTTAGATGGGGACCGGCCATCAGTCTTTCTGTCGGTGGTGGACAGGGGAGCAGTGGGCAGTGGTCACGGGTTTGCAGTGTCATCCGAGGGGTGGTTTTAAAGGCGGGCAGAAAAGCATAACTGCGGCTTTCGTAGGGGTGAGAGTAGAGTTAGTGGATGCGTTAGTAGCAGGCACCACGGCAGTGGTCTGTGTTTGCAGGTGGTCAACTGAGCGGGCTTCGCTTGAAAGTGGGTCATCAAGTAGGAGGATGTGTTTGGTGGGCCGGCTGGAGGCAGTGTTATCTAACTTTGCTGGAAGGCGCAGCAGCAGTATTTAGTGATGTATGTAAATCGCCCAATGAAAGGGCGGATGTGACCAATGGAGGAACCAGAATCCTTTTTTTATGGCTGGGGTGAGCCCCTGCAGTATGGCGGGTCGCTGCCCTGAGAGCTCTTGACTGTCGCGGAGAATGGGGGGCCCCCTCCATGTACTTTGCAGGGGGGGCCCTCAAATTTAATTACACCACTGATAAGAAGGTAAAGATACCAGCGGCTGGGCCACTCTGAATGGTCATATCGGTACCAGCATGTGCAAAATTACAGATTGTGAGAGAGACAAGAAAAACAACATCCACATTGAATTGTATTCGATGGAAGAAAAAGTATGAATAAAGGTTTTTGAAATTTACAAGACTGACTTGACTTCATCACCTGGCGCACCTCCCTTTGCTTTATGGGTTAAAGATCTGGAACACAGGGGCACTGCACAACGGCGGGTGCTGGAATGATTTTGCGCAGGATTCTTGAACAATCGAAACTAGCGTGAGGTGTACATTGGAAGGTCCGCCATTGGGTTCTTTTCATTTGACATAAATCTGAGCCATAGTGTCCTGCTCCAACGAGCAAGATTGTCACGGACAATATAATGGCTAGTTCCGATGTGGAGAGTTTGCTGTGTCATTGTTGATGTTGAAAAAAGATCCGCTTGTTGGATCCAGCTTGTTTCAGTGCTTACTGAGAGCTTTCAGTCAAAGTGCCACTGGTGACCCTGTCTGGCTCGCGAGAGCGTTCAGCTTTCATTGTGTGCCTCATTTTTGCGGACTCATCTGCGGACTATGAGGACTGCACAATGACATAGACGGTGTCAGCAACAGAAAATGACTGCGCAGCCAGTCACATGTGTACTCTGTTACCCTTGGCAACAAGAGCACACAGGATTGGGAGCGGAAGCAGAACATCATCAGATGACAATTCTTTACAAAGGGCAAAACAATCAACACAGAAAAGGGGCTCCAATACAGTGCTAGGTGGAAAAATCATTATTTCTCCCCCAGGGTGTCATTTAGCACTCTTAGATCTTCCAAGATCAACCACTGGCAGGCTCCCACTGACTGGGGGCTTTCAAGTCTCCTCGACACAGATGCCAGAATAGCTTATTTGATCAACTTTCCTCATAACCTTCTAGCCATTGAAATGCCAGTAACACGTGGCACAGCTGAGCAATAAATTCCACAAGTAAACCAGGGACGTCTTCAGGCGTGGGCAAAAGGGAGCCTGGTCCTGGGCTATATTATTTGGTTGTATGACGGAACAACGCAGGGAAATACTTTGCATTTTTTCTACCCCGCATAGTTTAGAACGCATATGCTTTTTCAACGTATGCCTTTACCACGCACACACTCACTATATATATATATATATATTCACTTAAAAAACCATAGGTTTCACACATGTTATAGTTAGGTGGACATTTCACTCGTAAAAAACCAATGAAATTCCCCCGTTATAGTTAGTTCAGATAACTATAACTTGTGCGCTCGCAATCCACTGCTCATGACGTCACATATTACATCACTCGTGGAGAAGTGTGGCTCAATGATTAGAGCGGCAGACCCTGATGCAGAGGTCTAGCCCGGGACCAGGGTTCAATTCCCCGCCTCGGCGGGTCTTGGGCTCAAAATTCCACGGACCTGATAATTCTCGCCTCGGTGCCATTCTAATCATGGAGTCCCACTCTTCAACTCTGGGCAATAGCTTGCTTAATCTCCACAACGGCCCCCACAACGCTAAGGATGCCTGGCCTTCACCTTGGGGGTGCCCAGGAGTGGACGCCTCACAGGGAAAAGCCAGGATGGGTTCCACAGCGGTATTCGTACAAGCGCCGAGAGGCCTCCGGGTAGTCGTGCGCTATACAAGTATCCATACATACATACATACATGACATGGTCAGTGGCATCACTCATGACATCTCTGATGACATCATCCTTTTGATAGAGTGGCGGTCGCGCGAGTTATAGTTATCTGAACTAACTATAACGGGGGAATTTCGTTGTTTTTTTACGAGTGAAATGTCCACCTAACTATAACATGTGTGAAACCTATGGTTTTTTCAGTGAATTTGTACGGTTTTTTAAATGCTAAGTTATGTATTTATTATTATATTTTTTATATATTTTTTTATGGTTTTTCACCGTGCGCGCACCCCGCGATTTTTAAAAAAATAATTAAAATGTTTTTTTCTGCCTTCGGGGTCCTTCAGGGACCCCCCTGACAAAGGCTAGGGGGTCAGGAACTCTCTACCCTGCCCCCTTTTCACGTTCGCCACCTTCCTTTTTCACTCTCGCACTCAAAACAAACAAAATGGCGGCCGACACTTCCTGATTTCGACCGATTTGAACGTTGACTGACATGTAACCACCAATCAGAATGACGCTCGCGCACGTTAGGGTGCGCGCACCGTGCACGCACGGTGCGTGCACGGTGCGCGGCTATAGATATTTATATACTTTAACTGCAATTTTCTCAGGAACTACTGAACAGATTGACTCCATATATGCAAAAGGCACATCCCTGACCTGAGGACTACCTCTTTGCCAAATTTCAAGTAATTCTGTTCAGCCGTTCGGGCTGTACCTTCGACTAAAGGTCCTATGGGAAAATGCATGGGGAAAACGCGTTTTGGGACCCCCCTTTTTTCTCGGCCCCCGCTTGACGAATCCCCCCGAGACTTTCAGGGTAGGAGCTGAGCAGAGCGCCCCATTAGTTTTGAAAATTTCCCGAGGATTCGTCAACCGGCGCCAAGGTTATTCAAAATAGAATTTTGAGATTTCCTATGGAAACACGGTCCTAACTATAACTATCTACTGGCGACCGCCAGTAAATTATATATATATATATATATATATACATATATATATAATATATATACACACATATATATATATATATATACACACACACACACACACACAATGTATTTGTGGGGAGAGGCCCTCCACACCCCTGAACTTACCTTAAATGTGTGGTAAAGGCATGCGTTGTAAAGGCATAAACGTTGTAAAGACAAGCGTGGTAAAAAATGTGAAGTAAAGGCACAACGTGGTAAAAACCTCATTGTGAAGGCTGTTTCCTATATTATTTCAGCTGCCTAGTGCTTAGGATAATCATATATTTGTTGTGGCCTGCACTGTGACTGCGTAGAGCGTGTGTGTGGGGGTGTGTGTGTGTGTCCTGGGTGGATGAAATGTTGGTCACCCTTAGGCTGGGTTCCCGCATATATGGGCATCTAATAAGCCTGTAAAATTCTCAATAGAGGTAGACAAAGCTATAGCCTCCATGCCCTGGCTTTTCTCCTGTACTGCTCTGGACTTCCCCCATCTCTGCGGAAAACAGTGCAAAACCAAGTGTATGTTCCTAGTTTAAGATCAGATAAAATGGAATAGAGCAGGAAATATCATGTATGTCCTGGACCAAGCTGCTGTCAGCTAGTTAGTCAGAAGAACAACATCTGAACAAAGGGCTGTGGCCAACTACATGACAAAAGCTGCACACCCGCTACAAACCGATGGATTGATGCCTGAGATGCAAGCACCCAGCAATGCACCCTGACTGGACAGCAATCACCTAATTCTAATGTACAAAATCTTAGTGGTAATTCACCGTGGTTGCCACTGAGGAGTTTGACATCAGAGGGAAATGCACTTTTAAATGATTGGCTTCCTCTTAAAGTTGGAGGCCAACTTTAACTCTGATTGGTCAGTTGATGGTAGCTCAATCCTGCTGAATCTGTGTACCAGTCGCTTCTTCATCGTGGTCATCCCAGATCTCTCACTTTTTTTCGGGACCCTGTTTTTTACTGGTATTACATCTCTGCATCCTGTTACATTGCTATTCAGTGCCAGGCTGCATGTCTCTGGCACGAAAATGGTTCTGTCAAAACCAGTTTCACCTAATTGGTCTATTTAACTTTCCTGTAAAGTCATGGTAGATGATGCAGGAATGACACCAGGGGTGTGGAACTTAAATATCATATGTGGGCTGCAGTGGTATTTTCACCAGCTACATATATGTCAAAAATACATGGCTCCCAGGAACACCACTATGGTGTGGCTCGACTGCAGTTAAAAAGAACTGCAATGTCATTTTGAAAGGAAAGGGACTTGTTCCAAGTAGGAATACCTATTATTATATATTTGATAAAGTGCCCCCTGTCACCTGTTATAAAGATGCTGCATGTCACCAAGGCATCCATGACCATGTAGAGGAATGAGCCTGGAGGGTGAGTTCCTATATATGGTTATGAAGTTCAAGGATTCATATCTCTGTTTTCCTTATCCACTTTTAATCATTTTGGTCATTAAATGTAAACTATTTTTCTAAATTGTTTTGTGAATTTTACTCTGTTTCCTTTCCTTCACTTCAAAACTGTTGGTAGTGCTTGATCATAACATGCCTCTCTCTTGGAAACTGCCTGCTGCGTGCACATAGCTACAAGGGGTGAGCAGAGGTTCACATAGATTTCTGTTGAGACCTAGCCAGGGTGCATGTATTAAGTTAGTAAGGAATTACTAAATGAATAACCCCCTTCCCAAAAACTCTCTTGTCATAATTAGCATGTATTTTCTCTAATGTGCTTCCCCATTCTTGAATTATATATGTTGTTTAATTACGGATACATGTCAAATATAAGTGCACATTTATTCATCATTATTCATTCCAACATGATAATTAAGACTACTTTAATACAATATAGTTTTTTTAATAGTATGAGTTCCCTTTTCCAGTGTTTTTACATAATGAACAAGGTTTCATAGAAGCTGATAGCTTCACTTCTCGTTTATTTTTTTAAAATTTTAAAACAATAAGCAGGGTTTCACAGAATGTAAGTTAGTTAAAGGGAGCCAGGGACTGTCTACAAATTGTTTATTCTGAAAATGTTCAACAATGTGCAGGTACAATGTATAAACTAAACCCAGAGTGTAATTGGGCTGAGAGGAACTTTGTACCAGAGACTCAAGAGAGCAGGCCCCCCCCAAGCCTTTGCTGGAGTCTATAGGGAGGCACATTTAGCCTTCACTCGGCCTGAGCAGACAAGAATGAGAGGAGCTGTTTCTTTGCTGAGTTCCATTGTTCAAAAGAGGTATGCTGGCGTGAACCATCTCTGAAACTAGTGGTGCTAGGTTTACTTAAGTTAGCTCAAAGGAAGGTGGCATGAGAAATCTCAGTATTAATATCCCTCATGATAAAGCCACAATGTTACAATATATTTTTTTGCTCACCGTACTGATAAGTATCATTGACACTATTTTGCTCGCTTTAAATAGTTATTATTCACATTGTATACACAATGACACGGTTTTGATTTTAAAAAAAACACTAAAGAAATATTCCTGGTTTCCTAGTGTTCTTGACAGTGCTTTTCCGTGATGAAAGAGTGTTTGGGTTCTACTAACAGTCCCCGTGATATTTCACAGGATTGATCGTTACCTAATGCGCATCTCACTCAAGTAATGCTCAGTGGCTCCCCACGCCTACAAATCCCTACACAACATCGGACCCAAATACCTCAACAAGAGAGTATCCTTCCACGTACCCAAGAGGAACATCCACTCCGCCGACTTCACCCTCGCAGAGCCCCCCCCCCCCCCACATCCGCAGACACAGAACCGGTGGGAGAGCTTTCTCCTACATCGCAGCCAAGACCTGGAACGACCTCCCTGTGAACATCAGACGCTCCCCGACCCAGCACACGTTCAGGAAGGACCTCAAGACCTGGCTCTTCGACTGATTCCGGATCCGCTCAACCCCCCCCCCCCCCCCCACCCCCCAGTGCCTTGAGACCCTCACAGGTGAGTCGCACGCAAAATAAACCCCTGATTGATTGATTGAGTGGTTAGCAAGGTCGTTGCTGTCCACCTGGACTATTGTCTCGGGTTGGCACATTGCAGATTCCTTGCAGTCAGGGAGGCCAAAAACCCTACTACTGGGTTGTGTTCTGGACAGAAATCCAGAAAAAATATCGGTGAGGTATAAGCTATTCACTGTTATTTGTTCTCTTTTCACCTTTTTACATAAAAGAACATTTTGCACCAGTGCATAGACAGGCTCAGACCAAAAGCAGCAAACTTTGGCAGCCTCATTAAAGAAGTAAGAAATGTACGCCAGAAATGGGAGTAAGACTTTGAGGCTGGTCTACCCTGAAGAATACTGGGTGTTTTCTTTTCACTGCATGCATCATTAAGTTTTTCTGTAGTTTTAAAATATGCACATTTTCAAAGTCTCACAGCACTGTACAGTCTCCCAGTATTTTGGAACTGCACAGAAGCAAGGAGAAAGCTATACATTGAGGATGAAGCTGTTTGTCACCATTGACAATAATAGCATTTGCTCGTACTAGACGTCTTTACTCTAAATCTTGAGAGAAATACAGAGTGGAGGGACTAGAATCTAGGGGGTATATTATCAAGAACGGCGTTAAAATTATCGCCGCTTTAGCGGCAGTAAACTGCCGCTAAAGCGGCGATAATGGGCTCGATAATATCCCCTTGGAATTCCAATAGAAACCCATGTTCTGGTGTAAACCTGGGCTTCTATTGGAATTCACACGGGGATATTATCAAGCCCATTATCGCCGCTTTAGCAGCAGTTTCCTGCCGCTAAAGCGGCGATAATTTTAACGCCGTTCTTGATAATATGCCCCTGTATCTTAAACACTACTTCAAATTCAAAATACAAATGGATTGCTTAAAGTGATATAATTATGTACTGAACTTAGATAACGAATTTGTACGTCAGCTTTTGTCTTTTTAAATGGCATACATTGTCTATAGCAATAGTCTGTCATATTGTTTAACCTAAATAAGCTTTGTAAACTACTACTGTACTTTAAATACTTCTACTATACAAAATACAATAAATTAAGAAATAGCCAATGGCACATACACTCACATGTCATGCATTCCATGCGGGCAAATACCCAAATGGCACATATACTCACATGTTATGCGTTCACGGGGGCAAATAACCAAATGCCGTATATGCTCACATTTCATGCGTTCAATGGCTGCAAATGTGAGATCAATTCTTAATGATGGGGTGTTGGGAATGAGGTGCAATAATATATTACTGTCATCATGTAAATCAATTTGGAGTATTAAGACTGGCAGTTGCTACCTCTGGATTGTGTTTTTTGTTACCTCAAGCGTTGCCCTTCCTACCCCTGGTCTTGGGGCCAGAAGGGACTTGACAGAAACAAAATGTAAAAGAGGATCTAATTTAGTTAAGTCTAGTTGGTTTAGTATTCCATTCCCTCCCTCGTGCCAAGGCAAGAGCGGGCAGCTAAAAATTGAACATTGGTTCCACCAAATAATGTCCATGAGGGTTAGAGGATGTGGTATGTAAACTGTGCTACCCTTAAAATACAATACTTTTTATTTATTTATTTATTTATTTGTTTATTTTGGCAATTTTATATAGGGCGGACATGGCCAAAAGGCATCGGAGTGCTTTACAACAAGCAGGATACAAGGGTTACAGCGGGTTACAATACTAGTAATTAATCTTGTACATTAACAATGGTGGGTGCAGGAGTTATCACAAGAAATAGTTACAGCAAATGAGCAGGGGAGATACACAGTAAAAGCATTGATTTAGGGTGCAGGGGTCGTAAAACGAGGGCAGGACAGATCGAAGTGGGGGGGAGTACATAGGTCAGATCGAGGGTGAATTTAACCAAGAGGACGGGAGGCATGCTTGCAAGTAATCTAACCACTGACAATCGCTTGGGGTATCATTCAGACCCATTGTTTTTCATCCCCTGCCTCTCTAGACAGAGGCCCACCTTCGCAAATCAGTACTGACCCTGCTCCTCATTGGGACAGTCCAACCCGAACTGCCAGACAAAGCCCCCTCCAAAAGGGAACATAAGTTATCCCAACCGGTACGCCATGCATGTTGCTAAATCGACATCCATCAATCTTACCTTAAAAAAGACAACGAATAGAATGGATGTGATTAGCATTAGTTCTGTTCTGGATCCCTGGGGGGGGCTTGATTTTCTCCGGGACGCTTCAGTCGCCATCTACCAGTTCCATTCACCCCCTGCCTCTGTTCCCCCTCCCCCACAGCTTCTGCCTGTCTCAGAACTAGATTCTGCATGTTTGAGATGAATATTCAAATAGCCGCACTCAATCAAAGCTCTCGCCTGACCTTTGGAGCATGCAATGTAATTACAGTATGTACTACTGTGTGCCGCGGAACCCCGCGCCGCGGCAACAAGTAGAGATATCAGAAAGGTCAAAAAGCAATTAATTCAAACAAGAAGTGCCAACTCACTACTAATGAGAATGAATAAATGGAGATGATACAGAGGAAAGTGCGAGTGGGCATTGAGCAGGGTGAAAAGCCTTCATCTTGGGCGGTGCCTAATTTGTAAAAAAAAAAAGTAAGTGCCAGGGCCCTTCGCAGGTGACCACTGCAGCCTTCACCATCCATTGCCCTGCCAGAGCTGCCAAGGGCAGTAGCAAACCAACTACTAACCATCACACTCCTACGAGAGTGACAATTCAGCTATTTCAGTACACCAAAGCTATAATAATGGCGTGAGTAGCAGGATTATTGATTTAGCAAACACACTTGTGTTCATCTCAAAAGTAAACAGACAGCGCTACCATGTGGTGGACTGTCACTAGAGCCAGTGTTGACAATTAAATGCTGGTGCCTAAGCACCAGAAACCACCGGCTCAAATCAAGCACTGATCTTGGGTCCACAATGAGACTCCAGTGCTGTTCCGTGGCACACAGTGCTGTCATCAAGGGGGAAAGATCAGAGAGGTCTTCTTCTTTTTACTCGACATGGAAATGGGACTGCAAACCCGTGAAAGCATAAGCTGTGCACACCTGTACCAGCGAAGATTTAACTTAAAACACATTAAATGGCATATTCAGGGGTGTGCAATTTTTTGTGCAATTTTCTTTTGCGTAATTGAAATCGAAAAAGTTATGCGGAATTATGTGGCATTCTGTGAAAGGCAAATCTGGCATTTTGCACTATCTTTCAGTGTGAAATGCATCCTCAAATCAATTTTGGATGCGGTGAACGTATTTCACGCTAAAACAAATACCGTAAAAAACACACATAACCTGAATAAGAACCACTCGCGTTCGGTTTGTTCTTGTTCCTTTGTTCCTGCAACAGGATTTTTACGCAAGTAACCTCCCATTAAACCAAGAAGCCTAATATTGTGTAATTTCATGGAATTGTGGGTAAAAAGGGTACGCAAAATGTTGGGAATTTTCAAACATTACGCTGGCGTAATTCAAGTTGTGGTCAGGCATATATATGATCAGGGCCACAGAAATCATGCAGCAATGGTGACTGGACGTATGCACAATGCTGGTTAAATTGTGTGAAAATAAAAAGGCCAATTATGAGGCATTATACGGCATAGTTATGTTGGTATTTTTACATTCTAACTCTGAAGAAAGACCCAGATGTAATAGGAAATACGAAGATTTCTTGAGCGAAAATGTATACAAATTTAGCAGATTATATTAAAAATGTTATTCACCAAACAGTAATGGTTTTGTCTTTCATGGAAGCATAGAAACACCCCTTCATTTACCCTGTCCTTTCCAACTCCTTTAGTTAAATAACTTGTGGAAATTTTGCTCTCAGCATTAAAAAAAGCCTAGATGTGCACACTCCTGGAACAAGAGATGCGCCTCTTTTATTGTAACCATCCCAGGTTTGTTTTAAACCGACCTTCAGTCTTAGCTTTATCGTGTGTTCCCACTATAGGGCCTCTGGAAGCACCTTCTTACATTAGACAAGGATTGGCAAAGCTAATATGTTTGGCTTTAATGTACTTACACATGGTGTGTGTAGCCGGTAGTCGCATGTGCTTGTTCTCTAAAGCCAAAACCACTGGCTTTCGCAAAGCTGTTTTATGTGGCAAGAGAGGAGGAGGATGGACACTGGTTAAGAGACAACAGGAAAATTCATACGGGGCAAAACAACGCGAAATAAATATAAATGCAAAGTCAACAGAAAAGACAGAGGCAGAGATAGTCAGGGACGTGTTGGAAACATTTATAAGACTTTCCTGTTGCATTGAATAAAATAAATCATACAATCAAAATTGTTTTCTTCTACTAATCATATATGAGAAAAATATTTTCATGTGTGACGAGTCAACATACTTTAGAAATTTAAAACAGTTCTCATGCACTTTATTGCAAACTCTCCCTAGGAGGGTGAATGGCACATCAAACAGCCAATAGCATGCGGTGAGTGGGTAATTATCCTTTAGATGGAGCCAAAGTCCACTCTAAACATGCATTAAAACTTTGATTTGATTTTGAATTTATAGAGCACAACAGTTACCCAAAGGCCTCAAGGTGCTATTACCGGCCGTCCAGTGCTAAAACTGAAAATCCACCTGAAAAAACTGTCTATAAAGCATAAAGCCAGTTTTTAAGAGTTTTCTAAAACAGCAACTGTGGGATAGCCCTTTTGCTTTGCATTAGAGAGTTCCAGAGTTTACTTGCAGCAATCGAGAAGGCTCTATCTCCCTATTTCTTCTTTCGAGTTCTAGGCACAGCGAGCAAGTATCGGTGTGCAGAACGCAAGTTTCTACTTGGGGAATGCCAGTGAAACACATCTTTAATCCTCACTGGGGACAAAAGGGGCCTTATGCACTGTACAGATTGCTTTAAACATAATGTGCTTTCCGATGGGGAGCCAATGTAGGGTCCCCAACCCCATAGCAGGTGTTTGGTACCTAGGAATGTTAAGAGTAATTCTATTAAGCGCATTATGTGCTACTTGGAGTTTGTGCTGAGTGCTGATATTGGAGTTCAGATAGAGTGAGTTGCAATAGTCCAATCTGGACTTAACCAGGGCTAATGCAACCTGTATACTTGCAGGCTGAGGGATAAGAGGAAAACAATTCTGAGCATCCTTATGACCCAGAAGCACGTGCCACAGTGCGTTTGGTCTGGGCATTGAGTGTGAGTTCGGTATCTAAGAACACTCCGAGATTTTCGGCCTTCTCCACTGGGATGGGACCTGTGCCCAAGGTGTCTGGCCATCAATGACTATTCCATCTTAGTGCACAAGGACCAAAGCGCAGCACCTCAGTTTTATCACCATTTAATTTTAGAGAGTTCCGTCCCATCCAGTCTACAACTACCGACAAGCATTGAGTTTTCTGCCATGGTGGCCGCGTTCTTGGGAACTGACACAATGATCTTTGTATCATCGGCGTATGATAACACCTGCATCCCGAAGGCCCAGATTATATCCACAATTGGTGTCACGTAGAGGTTAAAGAGCGTAGACCTTAGTGATGAGCTGTGCGGTATTCCACATGGCAGAGCGAAAACCTCTGAGTAGTACTGCTGTCACATCACCCTATGCGAGTGATCCCTAAGGAAAGAAGACAGAAGCGCTAGGGCTTGATGTGTGATGCCCATTTCTTGTAGGCGCACAATCAGCAGCAAGGGCGAGATGGTATTAAACATTGCTGATAGATCAAGGAGTACCTATGCCACGCCTTGTCCTTCGTCCAGTCCACTAAGAGCCTAATGCAATCCGTAGCTGAGATTAGCACGGTTTCAGTTCTATGTTGCTTCCTGAAACCTAATTGAGAATTGTCCAGCCATTCCTGCTGTTCTGCAAATTCCATCAGGTGGATATTTAGCTGTTTCCCTAGTATTTTAGCTGGATGCAGGAGCAGTGAGATAGGGCGATAGGTTTTACAGACATTACTGTCTAAATTCGTTTTTTTAGAAGGGGCTTGATCACTGCCTCCTTCCATCACCGGGGATACGACCCAGAAGGTATAGCTTCGTTCATCAAATGTAAGAGCGGTAGAGCCACGATACTGGCAACCGTGCGTAGGATCGCTGCAGGACAGGATTCCAGAGGTGACCCAGATTTAGTATTAAGGATCTATTGCTCCACCATCTTAAGTGTAAGGGATGGGAAAGCCGAGAGTACTGTAGGCCCTTGGTCCTTATCCTCAGACGTCTTGGAGGGTGCTGGTTGAGGTGCTCTGCCAGAGGTTTGCTGTGCATGAGGATCTGAGGATTTACGTACTTCAAAACCATCATAGATGTCAACAATTTTAGCCTGAAAGAAATTAGGTGAGTGGTTGCAGAATTTTTGTGAACCTTCGGGCTCTCCAGCAGCTGGAGGGGCGGAGATCCGTTGGACCACCCTAAAGACTTCTTTGGCAGAAGTAGCATTTTCAATTTTCTGGGTACAGTATTTAGATTTCTCCTCTGTCAGAGCTAATTTATATTCCCTAATTCGATTCCTATAGATGACTTTTTCTTTCTCTTCCTGATTTTTCCTCCAGTTTGGGTCTTGTCAGCGACACGCCTGATTGAGTGTTCTGAGGCTATCATTATACCAGGGGGCTAATGGAGAAAGGCTCTTTTGCTTGACTTCCCTAAGTGGGGCTAGCCTGTTGGCCGCCATCTCCTGCCACTCTGCAAAAGCATCAGCACTCTTGTCTACATTCACCAAATTCTCAATGGGTGTGCCATCCAGAGTGTTGGAGAAGGCTTCAACCAACACCCCTTTCATTGCCCTTGCTCATAAAGGTCCTGGAAGGGGAACACAGTACAAGAGGAGAAATCCCACCTACCTCTTAACCTCAATATTAGGTTTCTGGAGTATCTGATAACTGATGCCTGCGCCCCATTAATACAACCAGGGTTTTGGGCACAGAGTCCGGGAGCAGACGGGCTTGCCTTAGGCGCGCCCACTTTGTGTGTCAACTGTTCATCCATGTACACATGGCCATTAAGTAGCGTCTAATTAACCACTAGAACGCTACCTGCACGTCCCCCCACCCAACCCAGAAGAGAGCGATTGACTGCTTCCCTCCGCAACAATCGTGCCGTCAGGCTCATGGCGGACCAAGGAAGCAGGGAAAAAAGGTAAGCAACTTAATTAAAGTGGCACAGATAAAATGTCCAGAAAATTTGGTAACAATTCTTGCAGACAGTTGTGCGGTCAAGTCAGACCTACAGCCATATAGAACAGAATTGTGTGTTACATATATTTACTAGGCAAGGTCTCACTAACAGGCAAAGTAAGATTCAAGACAGTAAACTTTAAAAAGAGGAGTAAAATGTTTGGGTTTCTTCTCATGGCTTCTTTGAGAAGAGTGTCTCTGGTGTACGATGAATTTGAAAGAATATTGAAAAACGTTCACACAACACAGCCATTTGAATTACATTAAAATAGGTATGGATTTTTCATGTTCTGCACAACTTGGAAATCTGCAGTCCATCAACTGGAGACATTAATCTCCAATTGAAGGACTAGATTAGAATGGATTGATCTCCTGTCTCCAACATATATAGATATATATGCAAACCATCACCTCTTTGGTGTTTATTACCCACATAATGTCTGCCAGCAGTGGAAGGGACTTTATATTATTAATGAAGCACTGTTCTATGAGCATTTGTCACCCAAAGCAGGGGAAAGAAATAGCGTTTTAATTAGTTGCTATGTGCAGGATGCTGAAGAATGGACCAGGGCTATGTCCTCGCGGTCCCTCTGCATTGGGTGATAAAACCACTGCAGCTCTGTTAACTGTGTTTTGTATTGTAATTGCATTTATATAGCGCTTACTACCCCTTACAAGGCGTCAAAGTGCTTTTTCGGCGAGTAGCACGCTACTCTCACACCCATAAATCCAATCATTGGACTTATAAAGCGTGCTATTTACCCGTGAGGGTCTCAAGGCGCTGGGGGGGGTGGGGAGTGCCGCTACTGCTCGAAGAGCCAGGTCTTGAGGAGTCTTCTGAAGGTGAGCAGGTCTTGGGTCTGTCGTAGGTGGGTAGGGAGGGTGTTCCAAGTTTTGGCGGCGAGGCAGGAGATAAAGGATTAGTGTTGAGTTAGTATAGTGAAATATGAAAGTAATTTGAGTGGTGGATAGGTTAGTCAGTTATTTAGATTCATAAGGATCGTGGAGGGATAGAAGAGGGAAAAAGATTAGCATTTATATAGAGCTTGTTACCCCTGACGTGTTGAAGCACTTTTTTTAGCAAGTAGCACGCTACTCTGGAACCCATAAAAGGTTAGTGGTGAATTAGTATTGTGAAATATTAGAGTAATTTGAGTTGTGGATATTAGTCAGTTATTTGGATTGAGAAGGATAGTTGAGGGATAGAAGAGGGAAAAAAGGTTAGCATTTATAGAGCGCTTGCTACCCCTAATGGGGTGTTGACGCACTTTCTTGGTGAGTAGCGAGCTACTCCGGAACCCATAAGGTTTAGTGGTGAATTAGTATAGTGAAATATGAAAGTAATTTGAGAGGTGGATATTAATCAGTTATTTGGATTGAGAAGGATAGCAGAGAGATAGAAGAGGGAAAAGGTTTGCATTTATATAGCGCTTGTTACCCCTGACGGAGTGTTAAAGTGCTGTTTTTGATGAGTAGCACGCTACTCCGGAACCTATTAAAGGATTAGGGAATAACTTATACTTAATATGCTTATCCTTCCAAAGCGTTAATGCAACTTATATGGTCAAATAAGCTAACTATCACACCTCTCCAACTTCATCTTCTAACACCCCATGCTCTAAAATTACTAGAATCACAGTCGACCTATGAAGGTATCCCTAGAATCTAAACAGGGCGCTCCATACAGATTCCTCATTGCTTACCTGTGATGGATACATCTTTGAGGTGCGAGCCAGGCTTGAATCTCACTCAAACCATCCTAAGATAAAAAACTGCCTCGCCGTTTACATGTAGGGATGAGAAAAGCGGACAAGCAGCCGGTACAAGTGTCACTACTAAGCGTGACTTGCACTATTTGGAGCACACACATTTTCTCACAGCTTTAATTCTTGTGGGGCAAGCTTATTTAAACTAAAAAGTGGGATTCAGAAGAGAACAAGCATTGGCAAAGCCAATAGGTCTTGCCTATGCTATGCAATGTGCTTTAGCCATGTTGTATGCCAGCGTGGCTGCTGTTCAGCATGGCTAAACGTTAGTGGCGTAGAGGCGAGTGGCGTGAAGTGTCGTAGATTGGAAAGGTGTAGAGGGGAGTATAGTGTCGTAGAGTGGAGTGACAGTGTGTTGTGTATTGGAGTGGCTTAGAGTTGAGTTACATATAGAAGAGTGGACTGGTGTAGAGTGCATGGCGTTGAGTGTTGCAGAGTATAGTGGTGTAGAGTGCAGCAACATAGAATTCAGCATTGTACAACGCAGTGTTGTAGAATGCAATGTTGAATTAAAAAGTGCAGTGGCATAGAGTGCAGTGGTGCAGAGTAGAGTGGCTTAGAGTGGTGCAAAGTAGTATATTGTGACTCAGAGTGCAGTGGCACAGAGTGCAGTGGTGCAGAGTGCAGTGGCACAGAGTAGTGTGTCAGAGTGCAGTGGCGCTGAGAACAGTAGTGCAGAGTAGAGTGCTGTGGCGTGGAGTGGTGAAGAGTGAGGTGGACTGGTGTATAGTGCATTGGAATAGCATGTTTCAGAGTAAAGTGAGGTAGAGTGTTGGAGAGTATAGTGACGTAGAGCGCAATGGCATGGGGTTCACTTGTACATGCTATGGGAGCATCGTTGAGGGGACCATTTTCCTGCTGACATAAAAAAAAAGTAGCAGCTTGAGCTTCCCCATGAGGAGGTTTTGATCTTTGTTTTTAATCAGGTGGTATTTTCTTGCTGACAGCTGCTCAAAAACAGGCGTGGCGCTTATGTGCCTTAATTAATCTCACAGAAGGTGTTCAATTTTTGTTAGTGTTAGAATCCATGCAAAAGAGCACCAGGCATTACTAGAACAGCTTTCAACCACTACTTCAGAGGGGAAACAACCTTTACAACGCGGTTGTTACATCCCGATCCATAACAACGCGGTTGTTACAACGACCGTGTTGTTACAACGCGATGCCATTACAACGCAAGTCATTAGATCGACTTGCTCTAGATGGTGCTCCAACCTAAGGAATAGCATGATTTACTATTCCAACACCTTTCCTACTGTTGCGTAGGGTGGAGTTGTAATAGTAAATTATACTTTTCCTAATGTTGGAGCGCCATCTAGTGCAAGTCGATCTAATGACTTGCGTTGTAAAGGTATTGCGCTGTAACGACCGCGTTGTTATGGAACGGGATGTAAAAGCATGCGTTGTAGCATGCTATATTCCTTCAGAGTTAACTAACGCTTGAATTGAACAATCTCTCCATTTTGAGTTTTTGGAAGTCCCTTCAAGCAGCCTTCACTGGTAAGCGCCACGGCATAGCTGCCTCGCATGAACCCGATCTGCTGGCCACCTGCATAGATTCCCAAGTGGTTTTTTTCTGTTTGGGAAAATTTGAATGGAAAGTGAACTTGAAGCACACAGTGCGGCGGTGGCTAAGCCATGGATGTCTGTGGCGGATACAGGTGGCAAATGAGAAAAAACATGTAAAAAATCAAGTGGAGTTGGGGGTTCAAGTCTGCGACCCCCCTTTGCACCCCTCACGTTTCAAGGAGGAAAGAAAATCTGATAAGAAAGCAGAGTTGCCAAAACATCTGGAGTAGACGAGTTCATCATACACCAGATTATTATTGGGTAATTTTTGTAGGTTACATAAATGTGCCAAGTGGTACCATGACTCATGCAGACGAGTTGTCTGCAGGCAACAACTACACAGTGGCACTGGCAGCAATGCAATATCTGACCCATCACAAAGAAATGGAATGAAAAAAAGCTTATAGATTTGACTAGCAATCTTCTGTTTTTCTTATGCTACAGATAGAGTTGTTGTAAAGGAATCGTGCTTAATTCTTTTGTTTATTTTGACATCATCAATAAGTGTGCTTTGGTATAAAAATCGTTATGCATTGCTTCATAATCTGAAATAATGTTCACAAAGAAAGGGGAAGTTTGTGACATGTAATGGAAAGTGTTATGAAAGAAAAGATGAATGGACACAGTGTTATGGTTCAGGAGGACAAAGATGTGAGCAAATAAATATGTTGGTAAATTATTCTGGAAAGTGGCAGTGGGGACAATGTATGCACTTCCCTCCAGCACAGGCTCCCAGTCTCGAGTAACTCCGCCAGCACATTATCAAGTCAACAGAGTAAAACAAATGAGCGCTCAAGGGCTATTAGTGGCTAACACTGTCTTAAAGACAGGCTAAGGCATCCAAGAAGCAGCCACCTCCTAAACAGAACAGGAACACATCAGCAGTTAAAATGTCATCACTGCTGCAAAGCACATACATCAAAGCACACCAACTAGCCCTAAATTACAAGCCACATGTCATGTCCCTTCTGCAGTCTAACAAAAGGACTATTTAATGTCCCATTACCAAAACCTAAAGGGAACACAAATGGAACACTGCAATCATCCGTGAAATACCAAGGCTTGATGAGCAGTCCATCCAAGCAGGGCAACTAATGAAAACGCATGAGTCAATGACTGTAGGGGTCTGCCTCAGAGCCCACTCTCTCTCACTCTACTCTCCCAAATGTCAGTTTCGGGTTTTATGTGGCGGTTTATGGTCGTGCGTAGTCCAGTGCTAGGACGACACAATTAAAACAAAAACAAGCATTGGCATAGCCAATAGGTCTCGCATTTGGGACCTTATAAGTGTTTAGCCATGCAACAGTTGCATAACTAAATACTTATAAGGTCCCAAAAGCGAGACCTATTGGCTATGCAAAGCGGCCGTGAAAGTGATCGCGATCACGATCAAACATCAAAGCGGCCGCGACAGTGAAAGTAATCGCGGTAAAGCGCGGCGCGCGTGCCCGCGCACATGCACTGTAGCTCTAGGCGGGCCTGGTAGCACTTTTGGAGCCCTTTCAATAAGTCTCGCCAGACCAGCGCATGCGCTGGGTCAGGCGAGACCTAAAAAGGGAACTGAGACAGACAGAGCAGATATGGTGTTCCAAGAATCACACTGTTCAAGAGAGGGAAGTCGAGATTAGAACCTACAGACACTCGGTGCGAATCAGAAATGTAACCATTTACACCTCCACTCCTCCCAAAACCGCCTCCGCAGAAACATGTGTGTGGTGGTGAACCTGGTTTACTGATGGGTAAAAAATATGTTCTGTCCTTCAGAGGTTTTCGCTGTTCATACTGCGAAATATGTTACGAGGTGCCTCAGTGTTATTTGAGGCACCATGTGCCAGTCCTGGACATTCAGCTAACAACCCAATGAGTTCTGGAAATTGGAGTCCTGATTCAATCCATCAAACAAATACTTTAATCGACTAACTTAGCCATAAAATCCAAAATCAACATATCATACATCCATAAAAGCAAATGAGTCCACATCATCTACTCCTCTCCCACACCCTATCGGAGAAGAGCTACACGTTGTATCTATCTAACTGCTTCTGACATAGTCATGCCATACATTTACAATTAAATATTTTTTTTTGCTCTTGTCGTCATGAATATTCATCAGTGGTTGTGATGCATGGCAACCTTACTTAAGCGAGGACTATCTTGTTCCTTTACCTGGGAAAAACCTTACTTTTTTTGTAAAACCTTCACCCACCAGGGTTACCCCTTGCTTCATCATAGGGTCCTTCACGTTCCGCTACGGAACGGGGCATGCTGTGACCAAACTAATTACGCGGGAGCACTGATTAACAGACTATGAGAGGCAGATGGTCCTGCAGGGGAAGAGTGAAGTAAAAAGAAAGTGTGTTTAAAATTACGTGGCTAGTGGGTAAAGTACTTTATTCCGACCCCTAGTCGGTAAGGTTAAAAACAGGGGATGAATAGGGTCATTAGAAATGATGTTCCTACAGTCTACTGGTTGACATGTTTCAAGCCTACCCCTTTCGGCCATTCTTCAGGACCTAGTACAGTAAGTTTTTAAAAAACTAGTTCTACTCCTTTAGTTGTTTTCTAATTGCAATTCACCAAGAAAAACAAACAACAAAGTGCAACAATCGCACATGCACGTTCAGGTGTACAATTCTTTCATACCACCTGGTCTTTGCATTATTAATTTATATTGTCAGTGAAGCCCGCACTGCATGGTTTCACCGGCGGGGAGTTCAGCCTCTAGTTATACACTCGTCTCAGACGTACTCTTCAGAAATACCTAATGGTTGCCGCTTAAGGACTTGGATAGAAAAGCAGACATTTGAGGTGAGCAGATCTAGAGTGTCGCTGGTGTTGAGAGTATTCTATACAGGAGCTAATTTCCACCTAGAGCTACCCAGAGTTCTCTGCTTCTTTTTTGCATAATTTATGCATCACTCTATGCCTGAAAGGGTATTGTTTTGACTTATACTAGGTGCTCCCTTGTGTCTGGACACAGCTATACCTCTCTAAAGAGCTCTAAGTAGAGCAAAACACGTGTAGGGGTTGCTTTTATTCATTTCAGGTTGGCTTGGTTGGTATTTTACAAATCCAAAGCTGTAATACTGTGCCTTGAGTGGTAAAAGGCTTTGGCCATTTTACAGCTCAGCATGGACAGCACTGTGCTAGTCCCATGCTTAAAGACTTTGCTGTAGAAATGGCAAAAGACTTTGTCCTTTTCTATCTCGGCGTGGATGGCACTGTGCTAATCCTACGCTTAAAGACTTTGATAGAAAAGCAGACATTTGAGGTGAGCAAATTTAAAGTGTTGCTGGTGTTGAGAGTGCTCTATACAGGAGCTGCTTTCCACCTAAACTTGAGAACTACCCAGAGTTCTCTGCTTCTTTTTTGCATATATACATATACATATATATATATATACATATATATGTAAACATTTAAAAATAAGTGTTTGTACTTACCTGTACATTTTAAAGAAAGCAAATGCCATTACCATGAGTGCCTTTACTACGAAAATGTAAGTATTTTACAGGGAAATATAAACCTATTAAATTGTTTATACTTACCTGTAAAATATTTTCAAAAGCAACTTTGATCACGTATATGCCTTTTCCAATGATGCCATTACACCGAAATTTGTTGAAAAGGCATGCGTTGTAAAGGCATATTTGTGGTAAAACTTTGCACTGTAATGGTAATTTGTTGTAACAGCATTTGCATTGTTACAACTGTGTTGTAATGGCGTGTGTTGCAATGGCATGCATTGTGCCATTATACATTTCTTGCAAGTGTCCCCGTGTGACTCGCTAACGCACACTAGGGCCCACTTATAAAAACCACATCAATGGGACTTTCATAAAATTTCAGTAACCTGAAGCATAGGTTCAGTCACCGACCAGGCTTCTTGGCAGCTGGAACACCCTCTCTAAGCATTTGTAGGTCAGTTTAGGACAGTGGAGCGATAGCTCGGACCTAAGGTCTGTCTTTTTGTCATTATGAGAGAGCCGCATCAACAGTCTCTTGGTAGTCATGATGAACTTGACACGGGACGAGCTTGAAGAAGAGGCAGCGGTGGCCCCTCCATAAGAGCAGAGGAGCGCCGCCCCCCTGCCACCACCCGCAAAAAAAAGGAAATAAAACGGGTTTTAAACCTGTTTTATTATCGTTTTATTTTAATCCCTGGACCCGCCTCCAGGACTCTGACGAGTCTTGGGGGTGGGTCCAGGGGATGACACTGCTGGGGGGGGAGTGGTGGGCACTCCCTTCACAGCGCAAGAGGTGTTTGGCCGGCCGTCTCAGGACGGCCAAACTGCTCATACGCAGTGAAGCTCTCTCCAACCCAGCGGCGTTGCTGGGGCTGCCCGGGAGCGCAAGTTGCTGGCACTCAGGCCAATCCCGACGCCGCTTTCATGCAGCGTTAAGATTGGTCGCAGTGCAGGCTGGGAAACTGTGCCCAAGATGAAGAGCGCGATACGGTGACAGCGGCTTTGGCGGCATTGAGGTAAGTTTTTTTATTTTTAGTCCCCGATACCCTCCTCTCCCCCCTCCCTCCTCTGGCCTGCCCCGTCACTTCAGCAGGGTACAGGCCACTACTGAGAAGAGGTAAAGCAATGTGTCTAGTTCCCATGTGAAGTGTGGCCCCTTTAGCCAGACCTAGCTTTTGAGGTCTAAGTGTGCCCTGTACAAGACGCTTACTCCAAAAGAACTTCTGCGAACATGGCAGGAAAAAGACCCTAGGCAGTAGATCCGCAGTACTGTGCCAGCATAGCAAACCTGCCGTCAACTATGTTTTCCCGAAAAATTGATCCCAAAGTGGGAGTATCGCTACAGGAATATTACAACTAATGCCCCACAGTCTGAGAGATTTCTCCCAATGTGTGGAGGTATTTCAGTTAATTTTCTGACCATAACAACCGTGGTTTACATAGTAGGCCAGATAGAAGGATGCTAGCGAGCAAAATATTGGACCAGCGGCGCTAAATTGAACGGTCCCTTTGATTGCATCAGGGATGCTGTGAGAGGGCCCCCACTGGGCTCTGCTATCAGTATCCCGCCCTCCCTCGCACTCTGCATCACAGAGGGTAAACAAGCATTTGCAATGCAATAGGTCTCGCATTTACGTAAGTTTAAGCTATTGGCATTGTAATAGACAATGTATTTTATATATGTTTTAAAAACCAAACCGTAAATAAAAGGCATTATCATTTATAGCTCAAACGCGCGCAATTGCGAGACCTATTGCATTGCAAATGCTTGTGTACAACTGGTGACGGGGAGGAGCTGCCTCGGGGCGGGGCTGTCAAGCAGTCTCTTTTGTGACTGTGCTAGCGCAAATATTAGCCAGAGATTACAGCCTTGCTCTCTCCCAGTCCCCGGGGCATGGTGTATTAAAACATACAGGTGTGTAGATGATTTCTCCTAATATGCGCGGCTCTTGCCTCTTAAAATACCACCTGTTATGTCAATAAACCGCTCCAATATGTATATGCTAAAATCTACCTTGCTTACTTTTGTTTCATGCTCGCTTTCAACGCATTATTTTTTGTTGTATGTTTGTTTAGTGCACACTGCATTGCTTCTAGGCGCTTGGGAAAAGCATAACTCGTAATAGAGGAACAACCATCTCAGAGTACCTCTTAAATGTATTTCGCTTCCATAGTTGGGGACAGCACAAAAAATCCTTTTTTGTCAAGAGATCGTCTTGTATTTCATGCTGAATTAATTTAAACTTCAAATGACACATCGCAAGCTTGCCTTCAGCCTACACACAGCACAAGTAACCTGGTACTAAGCTTCCGAGCTCTCCAATGTTGAATACCACAAACTATGGGGCATATCAGCAACACCCGGTGATAATTATCGCTCAGTGCACTTAGCGCTACGATAATTTTTTGCGGGCTAGCGTGGATTTTTATCGCTGAGATAGCGTGCTATTAGCAACGCTTTTCTCAAAACCGATAAAAATCCTAGCGCTAACTGCCTAACGTGAGATTATCGCTGGAAACCCAGCGATAATCTCACGAAATGTGGCGTTAGCTTGTTGATAGGGACTCACAAACTTAGCCACGCTGGGCGTTAAGATTCCCGGCACTAAAGCAAGATTTCACGCGTTAGCGTGACCTTGCTAATTAAGCGATAAAATTATCGCCGCTTTTCCACCGAAAACGGCTGCAAAAGCGGCGATAATTTATTATCGCCGCCTTGTAAATATGCCCCTATGGCCGCAAACATCTTCGAAGTAGAAATAGAGTAGAAATATACATCTTTGAGCGTGACTTTCATTAAAAAAAATAGCCGTTAGCACTAAGCATGCTGGGATTCGTAGGCCCGTAATTATAATAGGGTAACTGAAAATGCTCGTGCCAGCATCTTTAATTCTTTCACTGAAAAGTCAGCACTGACTTTTTACAGACATCCAATAGACACCGGTCCATTGCATAGCTCCCAAGTGGCCCTAATTATGTGTGGCACCTGCATTCCGGGATATCAGTTTTCATTTTAAAATAAGATTGTTTGAAAAATCCCATCATGTACATTATTGTTGATTTTTAAAAAACTGGACTGGCTGAAGATGCGACCCATGATACGTGGACACTTGAAAACAGTGGGGCAGTAGATAGCTACGCATACACACTCAAAGCCAAGAGACACAGCTATCAACAGTGCAGCAGGTGCAATACGTTTTATGTACACAACGCCGCGCTTGTTGTTCATTTACTGTTCCCGTAGCCGCACTCGCGCTTTAGCTGTAAACATCATAAGCTAAAGCACGGGTGCCGCAATGGCTTAACCCCTTCCATGCTGCGCAAATTCCGCCGCTGTGCTGACGGAATCTTGCGCGGGCGTGGTCATGACGGAACGGTTCCGTCATGAGCACAGCTCAACCGTGGCTCATGACGGAACCGTTCCGTCATGAGCACCGAAGGGGTTAATAAGTAAAGAAATAGACAAACTTCTTTTTTCTATTTCTTTACTTTTTAAGCAACCACGGCACTCGCTGTGAACTGGCCGGCAGGTACAACCTGTAGTGTGCGCGCACTGAAAATAAATGAAACAATCAATAAAGTTAACATTTGTTAAGAAAAACGAGATTAATCAGGAATGGGGTGAGTGGGGGATTGAGATAATACCGGGCGCCCGTGTTGTTAAAGTGAAAGCCGCGCGCCTGTGTTACAGTGAAAGTGGGGGTCCGTGTGCTGCCTACAGTAAGAGAAAATAAAGAAAGTAGTGCGTACAGACTTAAGAAGACGTACCGTGTAACAACGGAAGTAAAAGGGCCAGTCGCCATGGAAGGTTACAAATAAAGACAAGGCGGTACCAAGGAGGGACTAACAAGACTATTTACTAATCAGAATCAAGCATTTAGGAAGGACAATGACTCAAGCCAATGACAAATATGGGCGGAGAGTGGGTGGGGCTTCTATTCCATACTCCACTACAACAAGACTCGCAGAGCAGCACATGCGTGCTGGCTCTAGGCTCAACCTAAAAAGGAGAGGTTTGACAGATGTCCAGTTATGACCCTGCTCTTAAAAGATGCCTTATATCTTCAAGCCATTGAATCAACACATTCTGAAGAGAGACAGGATTCCTGCAGGGGAAGTTTGCCTTCTTTTGAAATTGAATACATCTTCGCAACAGAATACGAAGGCCAGACATGTTGCTTATGAATACCTGTGAATGTTAATTAACTAATTTAAGTAATTAAAGGGACTGCTTTGAAACTCCTAAGAACACCAGCCATTTGAAAATGCGTACACACTTGGCATTTCCTACTCTCAGCTAGAATTGGGGATGGACTTAATTGTCACATATTATGCATTTTCCAAAAACTTCTGCCCCTACAGCGATCCTATTGCCGGACCATTTTTAAGGACGCTACTATAAGATCTATCTCTGAAGTGGTTAAGTACTGTTTTAATTTTAAAAATCTTGATTGCCTTATTAAATTAATGAATTTTAAGTATGTATAATTAATGCCGTTCTTTAATCTTGTTTTTTAAAGTTTTTTTTCACTGTAATCACTGTGGTTAATCCAATAAAATGTTGTATTTACCTACTCCAAAGCACTGGAATTCTGCAGTTGGATGTTAGCAAGACAAAACTGGAGCAAACTATGTCTACTGAGAAACCTGCAAACCACAGGTTCAAATCCTAGGCTGGATAACTCAGCCTTTGATCTTTCTTAAGTCAATCACATGAGATCCCTTGAGTTAGGTAGAATAACACTTATTATTTAAGTGCCTATAAACAATCCAATTTGGGGCTGTCCTATAAAAGCAGTGGTTATGATTATATCCAATGAATGGTGTTCTGGCTCCCTACCAGGGTGTGCCAACATATGGGTAGTTAGGCTGTAAATTAAGAATAAATGTGAGATAAGATTTCTACCACTTTTAACACTATGGCTTGCTTCCTTTTTTAGGTGTACTGCTGATATTGGCATTTACTGAAAGACTTGTGTTTGCTGTCCAGGAGACATCACCAAGTGCACCAGCTCGGGGAATTCTAGACGACATGGTTAAAAATGCATCCATTGTAGTACCCAGGTACAAGGGACACTCCTTCACAGACCTCGCCTTATCTACCACGCATGCCATGATGAGGTACACCAGCGCCCAAGAAGAAGCTGCTTCTGGGGTTGAGTCCCAGAGACCGAATGAGGATGGTTACAGTGGGGCTAAGGAGATGCCAGATTTGTTCAATAAGAGCACTCGCCTTCCAGGAACTAGTCGCCACAAGGAGGGAACTACTCGGCACCCCCAAGTCCAGATTCTAAATTATACAAGGCCTTATCGAACAACAGCTATGCCTCCATCCAGATTTCCACCAAAGGCCACCTTCAAAAAACCCCTGTTCCCATCCCGTACTGCAACTTTAATTCATCGAAACAGGACTTTGCTGCCATCTCCAATGAACCCAGACTCTTACCTACCCACTGAGATCTTACAAGGCCTTAAAAGAGTAAAGCCAGCCAAGGGGCAGCAGGTAACGGAGCAAAGACGGGAACGCACAACAGCCTTTACCGCTTCAGTGACCAATGCCACAACAGAAACTGTGCCTTTTCCAACCACTTTGTGGAACATCCTGAGCAACAATGACTCTTTGCTAACTTCAAACCCAAGAAGAAACATATCCTTGTTGGCAAATCCAGGAATGGCTACGTCCTCCTCTGCTCCCAGTCCCATGGATGCAAGCAGTGGTCTGCCTGCAGTGGAGACTACCACAAGGACCCTCATGTCCACTTACATCACCAGCCCTACCACCTTAATAGACAGCGTGGTCCCTGTTGAACCTACATTCAGGGCGCCCAGTTCTGTCTCAACTATTGGATCCACAGCAACTGGGAATTTTCTAAATAGGCTTGTGCCCGCTGGCACCTGGAAGCCAAGCATGCCAGGGAACATCTCGCACGTCACCGAAGGGGACACACCCCAGCACAGAGCCACCATTTGCCTCAGCAAAGTGGATATCGCTTGGGTCATTTTAGCCATCAGCGTGCCAATATCATCCTGTTGTAAGTAATTTTTCTCATTTAAGTCTTGCATCTTTATTGTCACTGCTTTACTACTGACTACTGTCTGACAGCATTTCTTTTAAAATACATGAAACACTTGTTTTTAATTCTTCAATGATATGATGCAAATACTGAGTGATCAACCTGCGAAAGCCATTGAAAATCTATGAGGCAAGGGGCCAATGGGCAATAATTCTGTCTGTCAAGTTTGCCTTCTACCTTCCTCCAATATTAAGCACATGTAACACAAAGAAGGTATGGCCACAAATATTAAGGCAGTAAAGGTAACTTCAAGACGACAGAAAAAATGTTTGCATTTCTGGGAAGATAAGAAGGCATCTGGGTGTGACAGGGTTGAAAACACACATAACAAGCATCTGCAATGCAATAGGTCTCGCATTTACGCGGGTTTGAGCTATTGGCATTGTAAATGATTATGCCTTTTATGTATAATTTGGTTTTTAAAACCTAAATAAAAGGCATTGTCATTTAAAATGCCAATAGCTTAAACTCTCGCAAATGCGAGACCTATTGCATTCCAAATGCTGGACGGCATCACTGAGTTGCCCCCTTCTATCTCCTTTGGCCCCTGAAGAGCTCCCCATTTACTATGAGTTGAATAAACAATCCATTGGTCACATCTGTGCACAAGAGACCCTCCTGCAGTAAGAGAAACTCATGACAGAAAATAGTGCTCACAGACTAAAGACATACTGTGTAACAACCAAAGTAAAAGGGCTAGTACTCATGGGATGTTACAAATATAGACAAGGTGATACTAAGGAGGGACTAACAAGTCTAATAATGAATCCGAAGCCAGCATTTATGAAAGACAATGACACAAGCCCATGACAAATATGGGCGGAGAGTGAGCGGGGCTTCAAGTACATACTCCAATACAGCATAGCTTGCAGCGCATGCGCTGCCACGGCTCGACCTAAAGAGGGAAAGGCCTGGAGGAGGTGTGTTGTGTGGTCTTAACATCAAAGATAACAATAATTTTAAAAAATGGGTTTCCTAGATTAAAAGTAAAAAGGAGAGTAAAAGAAGCTCCCCGTGCAGCTTGGTGGGAGTAGTGCACAGTGGTGAGTCAGAGGCACTAAGAGGTAGGGGTGCAACTAGACCCGAACTTCGGGGGGTGGGGAAACTAACACTGCCAGCCAGTGCTGGCCCTGGTCGCACACAGTGCAACAGTCTTTTTTGGCGCCCCTCCCGCATTTCCTCCTTCTCCATAAATTCCCTCCCTACCATTCGCCAACAGTGCACCTAATTTCTCTATAGCCTCTTTCTGACAAACATTTCATATGTTTTATAGGGCTATTCTTAGTTTACTCACACTCAGTTCTGTGATCTGCTTGGTACACGTTCTTTGTAGCAGGCACATTAACCCTGTGTGCTGTGTGGGTGATAAGAGTGCACATGTGAGTGCACGGTGAGCGATGCGACAGTGTGAGAGTACGGTAAGAGGAGTGACTGCAGGGTGAGTGACATGACCATATGAATTTGGATGCGGATGTAAGTGCAGAGTGCGACTAATGAACGCATGGTTAGTGATGGGCTTATTTGAGTGAGATTGCAGATTGAGCAGTAAGGGGGACAGGTGAGTGAAGTGTTACATGACTGCAGGGTGAGTAGTGTGCTCATTGACAGCAGGGTGAGGTACAGGGTGAACAGTACAAGTGCATTGTGAGTGCGGGGTGAGCAGGTGAATGGTGTGAGTGCATGGTGATCAGTGTGAGTGCATGGTGATCAGTGTGATCACTGTGAGTGCAGGGTGAAAGTGAAGGTCGAGAATAAGGCGTCAATTATCTGAATGCAGGGTACATTCCCAGACTATTGAAGTAACTCAGCATGTTATTGACGGCGGCGTAGAGTTTCAGATATAAATTAAACTATTTCTATTATGGCATAAAGTAGGGATTAAGGGTGGAGGAAATAAATAATGTGGTGATCCTACAACAAACTTCCAGTCTTATGATTAGGGTTGCCAGCTCATTATTTTGATGTCCCAAATGGTACAAAAATAAACAGTCACCTAAAGCCGTATTTTCAGCAGTTATTTGTGCATACTTGGAACAGCAAATATAAATAAAAAGCACTTTTAATTGTGTTCTAGGACTGCCTGAATGATCCATGACAATTAAAGGGAACAAAGACAGAAAAGTCACATTACAAATGAATACATACTTTTTTATTTACATCCCTATTTAGTGTCAAGACAAGGTTTTGCAGGCTCTTTAAACAACACATGGCTGGCATTTTTCTTTTGGCAATCCTACTTTATATTCCTTTTCGTGAAATACATTCTGAAACTACGGGGCACAGGGGGTACTGGAACCAGAAACAAACGAAGCCTGGGTAACCAGTTTACAAAGGAATGTAAATATGCAAATGGACTTTAAAGATCTGTGAATAACTCAGGGTGCAGGAGATAAGACTCCAGACACTGCCCAGCCGAACGCACAGCAGCTCCAGCTGCATCAGCCCAGGCTGAGACACACAACGGAGGGGGCTGTAGGCTATGGGCGTTGTGTGCCAGCTAAGAGGTCCACTCAGTTTGCATTGGGGCATCCTTCTTGGTGACTGCTGTTAGTACAGGTGTAATCTGGTAGAACTGTGGCCACCTGGCACAGTCATACACCCAACCTAGCTACATCACGTTGAACCCTGGTAGCTGGGTGTGGCTTTTACTGAGCTACATTCAGAGAGGTAGCAATGTGCAAAGGGCACTGAGGTATGACGAGCCATGTCCAGAGAAGTGTGTGCCTCAGACCTGCAAACAGACGGGAAGCAGGGACAGCAATCTGCAGTGTGATCCTGCAAGAGGCACACTTTGTGTTCAGGAAGGTCGACGTGCTGGCACCACACCAAGGGGGCAGAGGGAGCGCGCTGTTCACCCAGGACAATGTCTGCCAAGCTGAGGGGCACAAATGGGACTCTTGTTCATCACCTACCCCCTTCCGAAGGAACAGCTCCAGTGGAAAACGAGCAGCAGGCGCACCCTCTTTTACTAGCACCGGTAAAACAAATATACATTGAGACGAGTTTTCCAGAGCCCGCGGCCATAGCACCACCAACCTTGCCTACAAACAAGACAGCCTTTACTATGCGCACTGAGCAATCACCTTTCAGAGGGCAGGCTTTGCCACACCCTCAACAACCCCCTCCCTCCTCTGACCCCCAAGCAATGTCCATACATGACCACATTGGCCTTCCAATGCGCACAGAGCTGCAAGACAGGAATACTGTAAACATGAAAAATAAAATCAGTGTTTCCATGTCTTCTCACCTTTCCCGACATGAGGAAGTCCAGCTCCAGGGGGCACGAGGGCATCACAATGATCTTGTAGTCACCCAACAGAAACACGTCCTCCTCCTTCAGGGCTCTGTCCAGGAGTCCAATGGCATCCTCTTCGTCCTCCATGACTGGGTTTTTCTGGCTGGTTTACCTCGCCGACGGCAACGGGAGATCCACATTGCTCGGAAAGAGAATAAGAAGACAAGCGCACTCCAGTCTGAGTATGCCATCTGTAGGGATTGGCACTGGAGCTGGCACCAAGTGCCCCTGGAGAGACTCTTGGATGATTGTTGGCGCGGTGGCACAGAGGATGGCGTTTTGGCGCTTCTGAGATTGGGACACGGGTGCCGGACTATTTCTGAGGTCGGCAACTGAAACTGGAACCGGCCTGCTTCTGAGCTGGCATTTGAGACTGGCCTGCGCCATACAATTGAGCACCCACATCAGAGGTGCAAGAATTAAGCGGGCGCTTTGAAGTGATTTTTTGAGAGTGCGTGCCAATACTTTCTGTGCGCTGGCCTGCGCCATACAATTGAGCACCCACATCAGAGGTGCAAGAATTAAGCGGGCGCTTTGAAGTGATTTTTTGAGAGTGCGTGCCAATACTTTCTGTGCGCTGCATGAAGTGGCACCTTCTACTTCTCGCAGGATGCGATGCTGCACCCCTCTGAAACTTTCTGTATAGAATTAAAGGTCTGCACCCAGCCCACATTATTAGCGGGCTACTCCGGGCTACGTTAAAAAGGTGGGTAAATGAAAAAAGCCCTAAAATCCTGCAGCTGTTTGTCCAAGCTGCACTGCTAGCCTCTACTACTGAAACACCGAGCGATCAGCAACTATTGAAATTTCATGTGGTGTCATTGCACTCCTGGCAGAAACGGGCAGGCTGGTGAAGCAGAGAAAACCCATTGACTGGCACCACTTGCTGATTGCAGCTTCGGCGGAATTTAAACAAGCTTTGGAAACGCGGCCGCGAAAGTGAAAGTGATCGTGATTACGATCGTGGAAACGCGGCCGCGTGCCAATACTTTCTGTGCGCTGCATGAAGTGGCACCTTCTACTTCTCACAGGATGCGATGCTGCACCCCTCTGAAACTTTCTGTATAGAATTAAAGGTCTGCACCCAGCCCACATTATTAGCGGGCTACTCCGGGCTACGTTAAAAAGGTGGGTAAATGAAAAAAGCCCTAAAATCCTGCAGCTGTTTGTCCAAGCTGCACTGCTAGCCTCTAATACTGAAACACCGAGCGATCAGCAACTATTGAAATTTCATGTGGTGTCATTGCACTCCTGGCAGAAACGGGCAGGCTGGTGAAGCAGAGAAAACCCATTGACTGGCACCACTTGCTGATTGCAGCTTCGGCGGAATTTAAACAAGCTTTGGAAACGCGGCCGCGAAAGTGAAAGTGATCGTGATTACGATCGTGGAAACGCGGCCGCGAAAGTGAAAGTGATCGTGATTACGATCGCTACGGAGGAAAGACACATGGCGCTGCGCGCGTGCACGTTCACGTGCACTGTAGCTTTAGGCCACGGCAGCACTTGGAAAAGGCCAGATATAAAATGTCTCTTCGAGCCTTTGGCTCGCGAGACCTAAAAAACTACTTGTATAATAGAGAAACTTACATTTCTAAACTTAGCATGGCAGGGCACAGGAATTCTGCAATTCTGTAGTGTTTTCTGCATAATTATAGATTTACCATACTTATCACTTAAACCTCCATCTGCTGCGCCATTTGCAGACTTTAATAAAAAAAAAAAAAAAAGAAGGCATCTAAATCCAACGAATCCAAAGTTACTAAAAAAAAGTACTACACTTGTGTCAAGCAGGGGCAGAGCCCGAGCACAAGTTAGCTGGCTGATTATGCAGTACTCGGGTGTTACTCTGGTGCTAATGAAATGTAACTTTTACCCAGGCAACATTAATTGTGTCAAAATGACAAACTAAAGGCACAATACTGACACACAACGGGCCACATTATGCCGCATAACTTGCCTTTTCTTGCTGCATAATTTAGTGAACCATGCTGCATAATTTGCTCCATCATTGCAGCATAATTCTGTCGTCCCCGAGCATGAGACTGTGATGTGTATGTGGGGGGGAATGGGGCGGGAGAGGGGGGAGGTAGATTAGCTCTGCCAGACATGCCATGAGGCACACCATGCATGTGAATGCTCAAATAAGGAACGAGAATAAGTCAGGAGTGTGGCCTTGCAGTTAGAGCGGTTGACCTGGAAGCAGAGGAATCGGGTTCGTGTCTCGGCAACGACGCTCAACATCTTGTGATTCTGGGCAAATAATCTCCCCCTGCATAACAAAAATGAAATTGTCCGTCTGTAACGAAACTGGAGCTCATGTAAAGCGCTCCGATATCTTCAGGTCTAGTTCGCGCTATCTAAAACGCTAAAAAAAAAATGGAACAGAACACTTTTAAGAGGAAAAGGATTGGGTACAAAATAAATCGACTGTTGTTTAAAGACGAGAACAGTCCAAACCAAAACAAGGAACTGCATTCTCTTAAAGTGAACTTGGTTCTGATAAATGGAACATTGTGTTCATCGGTACTCGAGAACCTTTGGAGCCCGCACCCTCTACTAACCTCCGTTCTCATGAAATAAGTGATATTTGGCAGTTCTAGGGGTAGCCACGGCTTCCTGTTCCAAGATTCTTACAAGTGTGGAAATAATGTGTCCAAACCTGAGCCGCGTGTAAGATCGAATCCGAGCGGCGAGAAGCTGTGCGAGGGGGGCGCTGGGAGGGGGGCGCGTAGAAGAGGCTGGAAACACACATGGAAGGCGCGCCGACTTCACATAACGATGCTTCGTTTTAAAAACAACCAGAGATAAAAGGTGAAACAGCAGCTGCGCTGACAAGAATGGAAAGAAGGAAGTTCCTACTTGCAAAACGAGGCATGTCAGCTTGCCCAAGGCGGGCCGTTTTCTGAGCCAAACTATACAGTTGAACGTCATTTGTGATTGGGGCTTTGGGCTGACCAGAAAAGCAAACAAAACAAGCCTTGATGAAGGCGACAGATTAGACGGTCGTAGCAACGCAAGCAAAACACGCGTCGGCTGCCAAGGTTGATAAAATCAGAATTAGACTCCACTATTTAGAAAACCGTTTCATTAAACAGCAATGGGTGAATAAGGTTGAAAACTGAACACTGGCAATGCAACGAAACTGGCCTTTCACAGCAAGCATTTTAACAAAGGAGAAACAAAGCAAGTTAGACGAGAAGGGAGGGGGGAATTCCAGCATCAGAGGAGCCCGCGAAAGTGAAAGTGATCGTGATTACGATCGCTACGGGCTGCGCGCGTGCACGTTCACGTGCACTGTAGCTTTAGGCCACGGCAGCACTTTGAAAATGCCCAGATATAAAATGTCTCTTCGAGCCTTTGGCTCGCGAGACCTAAAAATGGAGGAATATACATAAACTGTGAATAAAAATGAGTAAAGCCTGTAAAAGTAAATGAGACTGTGACACGCCAGGAACAAAAACAAATGTGAGTTCATTTTGGGGCATATCCAGCTCCAGAAACTTAGCAAGAGGCTCATTAAGGTTGCAAAGAGAGAACACTTTTCTAAGGTGTGATGAATGTAGACAATGGGGTGCTAGTCAAATATCTACTATACAGAGAATGGATTCTGATTTTTAGTTATGGTCTTGCCTTAAAGAGATTCACAAGGCAAATTAATTATGTGTTACATAGATTGTAATTCTGTGCCCGACTATTTGTTCATTATATGTGTCAAATAAGAACAATGATCCTTTGTGGGGCCTTTAACCTTATTATGCTAATAGGTCTTCTAGTTATAAGTGATAACTTCAAACTCATCTTATACCCAGTGAAGGGCTGTGCTACCACAACCCGCTTAGTGTCGGAGAGCTAAGACTCCAAGGTCTACTAGATTTTAATAGGTTCACATTTAAACTTTGAGACATATGATTGAATGAATGCACAGGGGAAAGTTCAGTCCATACTAGAGTCGTCTTCAAGGTAAAAATGATCTATAAAAAGCTATAATTTTGAATTGATTGAAATTTGATTAGATTTATTAAAGGATCACATATCTTTTTTTTTTTTAGTTCAAGAAAGTTTTATTGATAAATATGAAGGTGTCAACGAAGAAGAAAGAAAGAAAAAAATAAATACAACGTAGTAACCTCAGAATAATACATTCAAAATTTGCCCTATTGAGAATATACAGATCAGATTTATGAATAAACAGAATACAAAGTACAAATAATACAAAGAAAATCTTAATATAAATAAGTTATAAAGACTATTAGGAACGTTTAGGGAATCAGGGGGGTTTAAGAACTTCTTGCTGTGATGGACGTAACTTGGAGAAACTTTTGGCACTTGTGTCAAGAAATAAGGTGACCATAAATCCAAACGCTTCGTTGCCAAATTTATAGGGTAAACAAAAGCAGTGTCTAACCTGTGATTATAGCAAACGGCATACCACCAGGCTCTATATGAAATTTTTGTGAAGTCTTTCCAGTTAATAGTAATTTGTTGAAATATAACTGCTAATAACAGGTCAATAATTTTGGTATTGAGCATCACATTCTCCCAAACAGGTGAAAGACTTCCCAAGAAAATATTGATAAAAGAAAGAGAAAATTTAGTTCCAAAACTTAGGTTAATTTGAGCCCAGACTTGTTTCCAAAAATTACATACAGATAGACAAGAGAATAACATATGGAATAAATCAGCATTTGGAGATGAACATGTCCAGCAAACATCTGGTACAGTTGAAAAACTCTTACTTAAAGTGTGTGGTGAATAAAAGCTTGTTGTATACAAAGAATAATGTTTGCGTTGTGTTTGCTGCTCTAGAGGATTTTCGCAACTCGATTCATAATTTGTTCCATAAAGGTATTGGCCAAGATGTCTGAAAATCATGTTCCCACGACTCCTCCGTTCTGGATTTCTGCCTAACCATATCATTACCCTGTAAAAAATTATATATGGTGGATGCTTTAGGTGTATTTTTTAACAGAGCATGCAGCTGTGATAGGGAGTCTGAATTGTTAGAATTAATAGGTGTACCAGACATTTGATTGTATGTAGACATCACTGCTTCCTTTAAAAGATTGTACTTAGAAGAGAATGAGGCAGGTAAATTAAACAGCTGACTAAGCAAGGGAAAAGACAAGAAGACTGAGTGGGAGAATAATTGGTGGACCCAAAGGAATCCCTTCTGTATCCGAGTTTTCCAGTAAAAGGGTTTATAATGAATAAGCAAGTGTTTATTATGCCAAATAGTCGAGTTAAGGAAGGAATCAATGGTGTGATGGGTAGGGGAAGTTGATGGTTGAAGGAGTTTAGTGGTCAATTTAATTATGGGGGTAGCAAGGGACTGCGGTTTGCGGGAAAAAGAAAGATATTCATGGAAACAAAAGGGAGATAAAAAAAGTATCTCGATTGAAGTCCATAAAGGACAGTCATCCGTGGGCTCAAGTAACCAAAGAGAAGCCTGACGTCAAAGGAATGCCTTCTGATACGCTTGAAAATCAGGGAAATTAACTCCACCTTCTGTTTTGGAGCGAAATAACCTTGACAGAGACATTCTGGGTTTCTTGTTGTTGCATAAAAAGGAAGAGAGGATGGAATTAATCTTGTTAAATGATTTAACAGGAATTGGAACTGGTATGTTAGAGATGGTGTATAAAACTATGGGCGACAACATCATCCTAATGGTATCCAAGCGTCCCCACCAAGACAAATAAAGGGGATGCCATTTAGGGGTTAGTTCTGAGATCTTTTGAATGCACTTGTTCGTGCACAGTGCTACCGTGTCAGAAATACAAGGTGTAATATGTAGACCCAGGTACTTAATATGAGTGGGGCTCCATGTAAAGTTAGAAGCGCAAAATTCTGGTTTAAAATTGTATTTGGTTAAGGACAAAATTTCGCATTTATCATTATTTAACTTATAGCCAGAAATAAAGGAGTATGCTTGAACTTCCACTAAAAAGGAAGGGATTGATACACTTGGATTAGATATAAAAAGCAAGATATCATCAGCATAAGCTGCAAGCTTAATATGACAATTTAACGTTTGGAAGCCATGTAAATTAGGATTTTGGTGCAATTTGGAAAGAAAAGGTTCCAGCGCCAAATTAAATAAGAAGGGAGACAAGGGACAGCCTGGGCGAACTCCTCTGCCCAAATCGAAAAATGAGGAGATCAAACCATTAGCATAAACTGCAGCACGAGGATTTGAATAAAGAAGAGAGATCAAGGATGTAAATTTAGGACCAAAGCCGAACCATTTAAGAGTATAAAACAAATAAGTCCACTCAACTCTATCAACCGCTTTCTCCACATCCAATGCAATTGCCGCTAAGGATTGTTTTAGACGAGAGGATTTGGATAAAACATTAAACAGAAGGCGTGTGTTATCTGTAATAAATCTTCCTTTAACAAAACCAGACTGATCCCTCCCTAACAAATTCGGTCGATAGGAATCTAGTCGGCGAGCCAAAGCTTTAGAAAAGATCTTATAGTCAATGTTAACCAGGGAGATAGGCCTGTAATTTTTACAAAATCTAGAGTCTTTGCCTTCCTTGGGGATGAGGCAAATATGAGCTTCCGAGAAGGATCCAGAGGATCTGTTCAAGGAGCTAAAAGAATTCATTAAAGAATACAATTTAGGCAATAGGAGTTTGGAGAAGTGAAGATAAAATTCAACGGTAAAACCATCCGGACCTTGTGCTTTGTCTTTGTTGAGATGTTGTAATGCACTTAGTAGTTCTTGCTGTGTGATGTCTAGCTCCAGAGGGGATAAATCCAGAGAGGAAAATTGGGGTTTTGGTATGTTAGAAAAGAAATGTGATAGGGAATGTTCTGTGGGCTGTGTTTCGGATGAATATAGAGACTTGTAAAAAAGGGAGAATTCGCTTAAAATTTTGGCATCCTTAAATTTTAAATCTGAGTGTATGTCGTAGATCGATTCTATGTTTGATTTGTTTTGCCTGACTTTCAAATAATTGGCCAATATCTTCCTCGGTTTATTCCTACCTCCATAAAACTTTGCACTAGACTTTAATAAGTATAATGATGCGTCATCAGTTGACTTTTTGTTAAATTGCAATTTAGCGTTTATAAGGGCTGTTAAGCAGTCTTTCGAATGGGATGTATAATAAGAATGCTCCAGTTTCTTGATATTGTGAAGAAGGTTTTTGGTATGTGTGCTTGCATTTTTGCGCTTCCCTGGCAACAAAACCAATAATAAAGTCTCGCGCTGAAGCTTTATAAGCATCCCAAATGGTGGAAAACGGCAAGTGCTCACTGTGATTAATTTCAAAATATTCATTAAAAAAAGTGGTGAAGGAAGTAGTAAACTCTGGATTTAAAAGAAGAGCATTGTTAAAATGCCATCTCCTAGGAAGTGATGATTTAGGTAAAATGTCTATGCCAATTGAAACAGGAGCATGATCTGAGAGTGAAATGGGGCCAATTTCTGCATGTGAGAGTGTTTGAGAGATATTGTGGGAGACAAAAATATAATCAATTCTTGACTGGGTATGGTGGGTGGGGGAATAGAAAGTGTATTCTCTGCTAATCGGATTGCATAAACGCCATGAATATAGAAGTTTCTGTTGAGTGATAGTATGGACAAAGGATTTATGCGGTTTGTTGGGAACGAAGGGGAATTTAGAATTTCTATCAACAAATGGATCAAAAACTTGATTGCAGTCCCCAGCTAAAATAAAGTTGTCATCCATGGAATGTGTAATTTGTTTGGCCAATGTGGACCAAAAAGAAAGTTCACCACATGTAGGGGCATAAACATTGAGAAGAGAAACTGGAACATCCTTTAACAATAATTTAACAATCAACCATCTGCCGTCTACATCAGATTCTTGTGACACGAATGAAATTGGAAGTGACTTACGACAGAGTATCATTACTCCGTTACGTTTCCCATCACCTGGAGACGAAAAAGTATCCCCCACCCACCCTCTTTTTAATTTTAATGATTCGACATCTGTGAGGTGAGTTTCTTGTAAAAAAAATGATGTCAGCATTCAATTTAGCCAAATGAGTAAGTACTCTCTGTCCTTTGATGGGAGAATTAAGACCCCTAACGCTCCATGAAATGAGTTTTAGAGACATAAATAATCAAAGATAAGGTAATTCAGAGCTATGAGGCAGAGATCCAATTCGTTATAACAATAATGTACAATAGTGAAAAAGAGAAGAGGAAGAATGATAAAATTTCAGATAAAAAAGAGAATTTAGATAGCAGAAACCATGGGCAAAAAGAAAGGTGAACTAGGAAGAGAAGGTTAGAATTAATGATTAGATAAAAAGGGAATAAAGAGCTAGAAAGATTAAGTGTTAGGGTAACAAGTGATGAAATGCAGAAGAGATAATAAAACGGGAAAGAGCTATAAGGGACACCAAATTCAAAAAAGGAGAAAAATTGTAAGACAAAAAATAAAACAAAAGACAAAACGAACAACATACCTACACGAAGGAAACAAGAATGGAGGGGTAGGCAGACCCACATGGAGCAGACGAAACATCCAGTGAGAACTAGACCGAACCGGGAAGGGAGCACGCCAAAACACAAATGCAACTGTGGAGGCAAAAGAGAAAAGAGATGATGAGAATAACATTAGTTAAAATATTAACCATAAACATTGAAGAAGCAACTTTTCGGAATACTAATTCGCATTTTTTAAGAGACACTGAAATGCAAAACCAATATATTGAAATAACAGCATAAATCTTGCAGCCTAAAAGAAAATGACCACTTAAATTAACGACTCAGATGAAGCTTTGCAGACGCACTGGGTTGTCGTATGAAGTAGTTTTGTTGTTGTAAGTGACTTTAAACAAGCATGGATGGAAAAAGTTGTATCTGGCACCCATGGAACGAAGAGCTGGTCTCATGTCGATGAAGGCTTTGCGTCTTGATGCCGTGGCTTTAGAATAATCCTGCGCAAAAAATAATGTAGCACCAGACCAAGAAATGTTTTCAGTAGCCCTGGCAGCAGCCAGAACCTTTAATAGATCTGTGTACTCCAGAAAGTACAAAATGACACCTCTTGGCCTCTGTGAAGATGAAACATTAGTGGCAATGTGACCCAGTCTATGAACGCGTTGTATATTCAACGTAGTTCCTTCTGGCAATTGAAGAATCTTAGGAAGAAAGGATTTAAAAAAGCAATAGGATCTGTACCCTCCACGCCTTCTGCCAAATTAAAAATGCGCATGTTATTTCTCCTATTACGATTTTCAAGGTCCTCGACCTGTTTATGTAGAAACGATACTTGAGATTGTAAGGAAGTAACACAATTGGTGGTATCATGGAAGGAGGAAACATTCTGTTCCACTGTTGTGAGTCTCGCGTCCAGCTGCGACCATTTGCGAGGATTTGCAGTTTGGTGTTTGTTTCCTCTACAAAAGGTCTGAGAGCTCTTATTTCCTGAAGTATTAATTCCATTGAGACTGAGGGTCTTTTTTTAAACGTTTCACATTGGATTTTCCTGTTGCTAACTGCGTGGGCTCCATATTTGAGTTGCACTGGTCTCTATCAAGGACACCCAGATTTTCCAGCTTAGAGATTTCAGAAAAAAATCTGGAAGTTTTGATGAAGATACGCTTTGGTTTTGGAATAGTAGAAAGGGTACCTTTTATTCTGCCCATCAAACTATAGTATCAAGAGTCCAGAAGCAGATAAAAACTTTAAAAGTAAGGATGCCAGTAAAGAGGAGTAAAAGCAGGTTGAAGGAATGTATAGCCGAGCGGGACCTTGCTTTTGGAATGAATGACGAAGACAAGACAGTCCATAAAATATTAAGAATCTTTATATGACCGGAATCAGTTAGTCATCACCACAAAGTGGGCACTTGAATTACTTGAAAAAGCAGAGTAAGTTGTCTGAATCAAAAAGGCATTGCATATGTAAAATAATTTCCATGGAGCCAGTGCGACTTTTATCAATGTTGAAGGATTATCACACAGAAGTTAGAGGTGAAACACAAAATGGTGGATATAACCACATCACCACAGAACCTTAGAGAAGGTGGAGTGAAACTGGGTTATCGCTCCGCTTTAGACCCCTGCCGAGGGAAGAAATGACATTGCCCAAGCATGAGGGGGTCTAAAAACATGTTGGTAGTAAATAACGAGAGGCAGCAATGGTACATATCAGGATTCGTTATGAACTTTGTTGTCAGGGCACCTTCTCATTATCTGAAAAATAATTTTCTCCCCAATCAGTACTTGTGCATAGGATATGAGATTTCAGCATGAGAGTCACAACAGAAAAAAGCACAAGGAAAGCGTTAATTAAATGGTGCGCAGAAGGAGAAGGAGAATACTTGTGAAAAACATGTACTGCTCACGTTTCCTCAGAGAATTTGGGGCAGAAATATGGATAAGCTCAAAATGGCTGCCATAACCTTAGGAAGTCAAAAACGATGAAATAATGAGGAGAAAAAGATAAACTGCACCCTAACAAAATGCCACTGAAAATGAGCATTAAGCGTTGAACGCTATGCTAAATTTGGAGGCATCATTGAGAAAAAGTCATTGCGCCGCGTTTGAAGTAAAGTAAACGCTCTCGGCGGTAATCGCTAAACATAATGGCGGCCGCGATATCGCGAATCCGCCTCCGAGCGTTCACCTTGAAATTGTGTTGTGCAGTTCCAGGAAACTGTAAAAAGGCTCACAGCATCTTCACGAGCCTTTCATACACCGGCTCCGCCGAGTTTCTTCGCGCTGAAAGTCCTCAAAGCGTGTCCCTGCCGGCTCGGAGCGGGAGCCTCACTGAAGTGCCGCCATGCCCGTCGGCGCCAAGCCACACCAAGGATCATATTTCTGACACTTGCTAGAGCGCATATCAGATCCTACATTCATATTAAAATTAGAAATGTACATATATTGTTTATATGGGATACCTTAAAACAGTCATATGGGAAATTTGAATTAGTTATACAATTAAGAGTCTTAAACGCAGGGGTAATGCTTTGCAGAAACAGAAATTGGAACACCATCAAGCAGGTGTCATTAAAGACAAAAAAAGTATTGACAGACTCTAGTCAGATCCTGAGCAATATCAAATGTTGAGAGGTTCATATCATGACTAGTTCAAGGTTATGTTCACACGTGTCAACAATCTAATTCAGTTTAAGTGTGTGAATATGCTCACTGTTCCAGCACAACCCTAGCACTAGGTCAAAGAAGCAAATTAGACTATCCATAAAATACTTGACAAGGTAACTGATCTGATTCATTGACCTAATAAACCTGTGCAGGGAAACTGTACATGCAGTTATGTGAATGTAGAGAGCACAACCAATAAAATGCAAACCAATTTAGAAATGGGCTAATGCAATACACTTTTCCTAGATTTGCAAGAACACATTTCGTTTACAGTGGTCCAGGTAGAACTGGCGGGCAACAGTTAAAACGACTCCCTTTAATTAAAGTGCTTTTTATACTCATATATATCTCAAATGCTACGCAAATTCGTACACAGATCTGGTTAGAACTTACCACACCATCTGAAGGGTTAATTTTTTGTTAACAGCTATACACTTGACAAATGTAGTTTCCAGAGGAAGCTAAGAAAGAGAGAGTGAGTGTGTGTGTTTATATCTATATACATATATATATATATACGCATCCTCACACACATGTGCAAGGGACAGCATACGGTGCAAGGTGACTGGAGTGGATGGTGCAACATGGGTGTGAATACAGGGTGCAAGAGGAGTGGGAGTGCCGAGGGCAAAGGGCAAAGGAAGCTGGGAGAATAGGATGTAAGAGGGTGGGGAGGGCAAGGTGCAAATGGAGAGGAGTGCAGGATGTGAGGAGAGTGAGAGCCACCGTACCGTGCAAAGGGGGTGTGCTACAGCCTTCCCTTATACAAACGCGAACAGCAAAGGCACCAACACCAGCAGTGCATGCTTCCCTCACGTTTACCCCACACAATTGTTACCATATGTGTGCCAACATTTCACATAGAACAGATAAAGATCAGGCTGCCACTGTAGATACTTTGCCCACACAGAGAACATGCACCATAAGGGCATAAGAGTGAAACTATTGCTTGTACACATCAGACATGCACCATGTAGGTATTACCACCGGTCCTGGACTGACTACCAGGAGAGCAATCCGCTCACACACATAGAACAGCAGTGCAAGCTTGCCAAACACACTAATGAATAACTGCTCCGTCAGCAGCAGCTCATTCTCACCTCGGACACAAAAAACATACACAACACATCAAGAGGGCCAGCTTCTCTCCTACACACAAAACAGGTTTAGCATTGGCAGAGGCAGTATAAGCTTCACACACAAAACTGGTATAATATGGTCACTGTGAATGCAACTTTCATTCAGACACAAAAAATGTACCACATGACCATCAGCAATGCACTCTACCCTCGTACACTAGGACAGGTATAGCACAGGACGCAGCAGTGTAAGCTTCATATTCACACACATTATGGGTACTCTATGGTCATTATGAATACAACTTTCATGCACACGCATACACACTCAAATGTATGTACCGCATAGAAACCACCAATGAACGCTTTCCTAACACACAGAAAAAAAGGTACCAGGTGAGCATCAGTAGTGCAAGCTTCTCATGCGTACACAGAACAGGTACACCATGGGCATAAGGAGTGCAACTGTCCCCTGCAAACACTGAGCAAAAAACTGAAGCAGTTGGATTTACCCTCGAGATGTCAGGCAGCCAAAAACCACAGAAAAGGCTCAGAAAAGGACACTACCAGTGAGCAGAAAACATTGCTGGAGTAACAACAATAGGATTAAGAGGAGAAAATGGCACAAATGTGTTTGCTCTTAGAAATAAAGTAGGAAGAGAAATCCTCAGAACACAGATTAGTAAAAAATATATTAAATGGTCTTGTCAGCGGGGTTGCATAGCTTGGTTGAATGAAGAGAGTTAAGGGTAGAGACAAAAAGAGTGAAAATACATTCAACATTTAGACATGTTGATGAAGAGGAGGAAGACAGGATGTTACATCAAAGTCAAATTGGGCCGGTGCGGCCTTTCGCGAGGTGCACCTGACATGCCACGAGGTGCCGGTGTATTGGAAGAAGTTAGTGGCAGGGAGGTTTGAGAATGAATCAGAGAATAAGCAGCTGGAGGAGTGTAAACAGGTTTAAGGACTCATGGGCTTATTTATGAGAGCCTTGCGTCACTTTTGGACCACGTAAAGTGGTACAGGCGTGACTGTCATGAAGATTTAGGAGGCCGGGCAAGTCATGAGTACGGTGACGCAGCGATTTGCGCCCGGGATCCATACCATGGCCATTGCTGTGGGTTTTCCCACGCAACACCCATGGAATGTGACGCTGCACCAGATGTACAAAGTGATGTAAACCTCGGGAAGTGTCAGATCTGTACGCTTCCTACGGTGAGGCGTAACAAGGAGAAATATGTTAATGGCTCCTCATTTTGTCCTCTTTTCATGTGTCCTGCATTCTGCAGCACACACAGAAAGAGGAAATCGCCTTGTAGGGTTGTTTTTGTGCAGGAAGGTGCCCCTTCTGGCACAAAAACAATTCTGCCTGCAATGTAAGACTATCTGGCAATTCCCTAAGGGGTGCCTGTGCAGTCAGTAAGAAAATGCAGGTATTTAGGATAGATATTTAATTGAGAGGAATAAACAGACCAATCACAGGAAGGCCACTTCAATCTTTGTGCAGGAGTATCAGTGCGCCCTGTACACACATTGGCAAAGCAAAATAATGAACTATAAGTGGACGGCATCCAGTATCTACTATGCCCAGGTCCTTCTTCATATAAACGATTAACAACATATTGCAGCCTAGAGCAACTATACAAGGGGGTTCCACTTCTTTCATGTAGTTGCAAATTTATGTATGTGACAATGGTACCTCCTCCAATTAATTGAAAAGTCATTCTGCTCTTTCGTTTACCTGCATTTTCATTAAAAAACAGATCTCATCCACGTAGAATTTAAATATGTCTGATTAATAATAAAATAATGATGTCTTGTGTTTTCTGACATGGAATGCGCATTTGTAGACACAATGTCTCCGCAATTAAAAAACAACAAAGAGACGGGAGATGCAACTACATTTTAGCTCTCACTACCTCAATGTTATGGCCAAAGGCGCATTTAGATATGAACCCTTTAGTAAAGGAGTACCATTAAACTTGTTACAAAATACCCAAATCTATTTATTCTACTCAGAATGGATTTGATACCTCCAGGCAATGTATCCTAAATGTATGACTTCGATGCACATAAGCTGTTCAAATAGATGCCTACCCTTTGGCCGGAGACAAAAAGACAAAGTACCTTCTAACGAATACCTCAGAAGCATATTGAGACCGAAGCGTATGGAGGGAATGTGATATGTCCAGGCCTACAACCGTAAAATAGCATCTGAAAATAGAGAATATAGAAAGAGATGTCTGTCCCTAGTCCGCATCTGTTGACCCACTGAAATAAGAGACTACGGGTAGGGGGGCAGGGATGGATGGTGGGAAAGCTAACTCAGGATACTGAACAGGGGACTACTGAAGACAGCTGATTGGCTGATGTAAAGTAAAAGCAAGGACATTTTAATGGATTGGGTCAAAGACAAAGAAACAAGACAGTGACTGCATAACCGCATCCGTAAGCATATCTTCGCCTGTCTCACAGCAACCATGTCTGTGAGCTAGAATGCCTGAATTCACACAAGTCGTGGTGCTTATGGTGTCTCAGAATTTGGTCGGCTGGCAGGGTGGCGGCCAGTTTCACTGCCGTGTGGGCTGCTTTAGTTGCTGCGTACCTGCCAGCTATGTTACTACTTTCAGATCTTCTAAATAAATAATATAAATACAAAATATTTTAAAGCGAGGTTTAAGCTTACTTTAAAACCGTTTGTAATTGCATAGTGTAGATAGAAATACTCTTCACGCGGTAGGCCTCTTTCACCGGTGTTTAAGGATCAATCTAGTATTACATTCAACTCATTGCCTATGCATTGCAATGTGTATCTTATAATCATGGAAAAGGCGAGTTTGGAAAGCATGTTCCTAAACAAAAGATCTGTCAGCTGGCTAGCAAGTGTTAATTTAGCATGCACAGTGCTAAATTATGTGTGTGATGCATGATACCGAGAATTTGCAAAGCCTGGTAGGGTATAGGGTATCATAACTGCTGTATTTTGACATCACAGTAAATTAGCCTACAGATAGTCTCTAAACCCTACAGGTGAACCAAGTCTCTACTTCCAGGATTTACTGGAGTGATATGAACATTAAAATATTATCAAACTCAATTACGCCTTTAAGGAGGAAACCTTATGAACGTTGTGGATGGTTTTGGTAGCCATTCAAGGGAAGAGTTGATACGGTATGAACAATGTTATAGGCAATAGATTTAGGGGGTCCGTGTCAGGTGTGTAAATACAAGTACATAAAATCAGTGAGTTGGGAATGATTGACAGCTCAGTGCTCAGTGACAGTGTATCACACTGAGGGCTCTAGGATCACAAGGCCCCTTGGACATCAATTGCATCCTTTCACTCATATGATCAGTAGTTCTTCCCTACCAATCACAGACCTTCTCGACGTACAGTGGCCGCATGGCACTAGTTGCACTGCAGTTCCATGCAACACTTTTAATATTGGGAAGCTCCTGGTAGCCTCACAACTTTGATTAATAAAGTTAACCCGTGCCAGTGACCGCTATCGGCAGTGGAATCCCTTTAAGGGGGGTGTGAAGTTGTGGTTAGGTTGCTCGCTATGATGGCAGGAGAAGAGGTGTCCCGCTTTCACAATATTTTGGGTTCCGTATAAATATTTATGCCACAAATCTAAAGCCCATGCAAAAATATCTAATTACAAAGATCCCCAATTTAATAGTTCCCAAATCTAATCAAATGCACTTCTCACCTACTGTACGACTGGATTAAATTTATGTTCCATCTCCAACCATTGAACAACTGGGGGCAACCAGTACCTGACAAAATTGGGTGTATGTGTGCTCTTTAATAATGCAAGCCAATCCCTTTACGTCTGTGTTTCTGTATTTGTTTTCAATAAAGCCCATTAAACCCCCCTCCTACCTGTTTGTTGTTAATGATCCAAAATGTACTTCTTTGGGAACAATGATTACTAGGTATAGCCTAGTGTGTTTTAACCTAGTAAGTAGGAAAGTTGGACTAGACAACATGCCCACGAGCCACTCAAGATGCTGTTTCCCCATGAAAATAAGTCAACAGCAGGGACCCGCCCAAAACTGGGATCTTCTGAAGTTTTTCCTCCACTCTCCATGACAGGTCAGAGATAGCACCTAGAAACAGTTCTGCCTATTCAGGCTCCTAACAATGGTAGTTTTGGGGGCCCTACATCTCCAGATGTAAATGATTTCATTGGATGATTGTTAATAGGTGTAAAGAATATGATGTGAGAAGTGTGCTTTTGTCATTTCCAAAGTCCATGAACAGCAGCTAAAGGTGACTTCTCGGCTGACCAGCATAGAGTGGCATATCCGACACCTGTTTTGTTCCCAAGGAATGCACAGATCTGTGAATATGTTTTTACCCCGGTGATGCTGTACCCATGGTAGGAGCTTGGTCCCAGATTTATCGAGAACTTGATTTGCTGCAGCATCGCGCAAGGCAACACAAACCCGTAAATCGGATTTACTATGCTACGGAGAGCCACCTTGTGTGACTGTGTGGAATAGTAAATCTAGAGTAACATGAGGCAGCGTAAGTCACTGCCTCGCACTACTGTGCATTGGAAAGGCTTTCCGTTGGTTGAGCGTGGGTGTTTCCATGCATCCACCCGTGATTTTAGGCGCATTCCCAGATTTACTAAAACTAGTAAACTTAGCAATGCATCAAAATGCTACACTTTCCCAACAGAGGCGTAACGAGGAGAAATATGTTTAGTTCTCCTTATCATTTCCCTTTTTCTACACATGCTGCATTCTGCAGCATCCATAAAAAGAGAAAAAAGCCTAAGAGGACTGTTTTTGTGCAGCAAGGTGTCCCTTCCTGCATGTTTTGCTGCTCCCTGTGGGCAGGAGCAATGTCGGCTCCCGCTGGAGGTGGCGAGCTGGCTGGAGCAACGGGGCATTGGGGCTCCCCCGGCGACCTCCATCTAAAAGGACGTGGGTGCCCTGGGTGGGCTTCAGGGCAGCCACACTTCACTGGCCAGGCCCATGGAGAGGGGTTGAGTGCCCACCTCCCCATTGATAATGTGGCCCCCTCCCCATTGATAGTGTGGCTGGGCCCAAGAGATGGGGTCCCCAGGTTCAAAATCGGCCCATGCATGCGGCCCAAGCCAAAGATTAAGTATCTTGGCCCTGGAGGATGGGATGCCCGGGGCCAATATTGGCCCGGAAGGGGGCTGCATGCCCTCTACCCCATTTGAATATGTAGTGAGTGCCCTAGGTGGGCTCCAGAGCACCCATCATTTACTGTCTGGACCACGGGGCATGGGGTCCCCGGGGCCAATGTTGTGCTGGAGAGTGTGGCTGTGTGCCCCCCTGCCTCTTCAGACAATGGCCGGGCCCAGGAGATTTGGTCCTTGGGGCCAAAATTAGCCCGGAGAGGAGGGCTGCATGCCTTCTCCCCACTTACAATAAGGCTGAACAACGGGAGGGGGGTCCCAGGGGCCAAATATAGTCCAGGGCGGGTGCCATGTACCCCTACTCTTAAAATAAATGTGGCAAGCCTTGGGGGCTAGGGTCCCTTGGGCCGAAATCGGCCTGGGGAGGCCCCCCTCACATGTTGGCTGCCTTTGGGGGTTGGCTACACGACCTGGCTGCAGCAGAGGCTTGGCTGAATGAGGGAGTTGCCTGCAGAGATTGGTCGCATGCATGGGGTTGGCTGTATATGAGGGGTTGCCCCCCCCCCCCCGCTGCTTTAAAGAAAAAAGAAATTCACTGAAAAAAACAACAGTTACATGGATGGTATAATCAGAAAAGAGCATTTTAAAAGCCTCGGAAATTCACCCAAAAAACAAAGGTTTCTGGGAGGTTATAGTTAGGTGCAGAATTTACACACACAAAACCATAGGAATGCAGCAGTTCGAGTTAGCTGAAGAAACTATAACTCATGCCCTAAGGTAACTATAACTTGCACCCTTGCCTTGCACACCTTATTACCCCACATATTACATCACTGATGACATCTTCAATGAAATAATTAATAATATCACTCCAACTTTTGCAGTAAAATTATTGATGAGAAAACGGTACATGGCAAGGGTGCGAGTTATAGTTACCTTAGGGCAGGAGTTATATTCCTTGAGATAACTATTCAGCTGAATTTCTTTGGTTTTGTGAGTGGCAATTGTGAACCTGACTATAACATCCCTGTAACATTTGTCCTATTTAGTGAATATATCTATCTCTCTCTCTATAGAGCTGCTCACCGCAAATGTCTATTTTTCTATCAGAGTTTTTAAGTTTGAAAACTTGAGATCTACCCAGGGTTCCATGCTCTTTTTTGAATATATATATATATATATTGATTGCCCCAAAGTCGCTGCTTGGCTTGCTGCCAGTATAGACTGCATTGCGATCACTGTGATTGATCCAACTGAGTATTGTTTTAAAGAAAATGTGCATTTAGCTTTTGATACTTTCTGCAATTGTTATTTAAATCTGTTAAATATTTCTATCCTATTTGTTTTCGAAGAGACGCTGTATATAAGGTATATATGAGGTTACTTCCTGTGATGCCAGTGGAAGCCAATAAACGTGATGTCACCTCCGCTACTCCTGTGATTCGTTCTTCAGTTTACCATGTCCTACCTTTTATTTACCTTGTGCCCTGGTTAAGCCAGTGACAGTCCATGCCAATCTTCTCTGACGAGTTAGATCAGCAAAAAGCTAGGATTCCCCCCTGCAGGGCTAAAGATTGGAAGAGAGTGGTGCCAATAATATGCACAATAATATTCACAATAGAGGGCGGGCAGCATTAAGAGATCTGCCTAGAGCTGTCATTTGTCACTTGAACTAAACACACCGCAAGCCTGAATAATTCAGTGCCAACAGCAGAGAAAAAGCAATCGATGCTGCCTCTGCTAACTACCAATCTAGACTCGGTAACTGCTATTTACATTTCTTATAAGTACCTGATTAATATGTCACATTTCTACTCCACACGGTGGCAGTTGGCTGACTGCAGCCATTTTTCTTTGCTGGTGTCAATGCACCTTTTTAAAGATTCAAATATAGTAGGGGCAGGGGAGTAACTTGTGTCCCTACAGTGCACAGTGGCCACCGCACACTTCGGGTGGTCTACAAAGAAGAGCCCTATCCAGTCCAAGGCCAATGAATATTTGTCAGTTATGGGAAACTCAGGGGTGCCTTGTCACATGCTGCAGGGGGGCCCTATCACTTTGTGTTACACCACTGAGCAGTAGATCATGGAAGTCAGATAGAAAATAAGGGACCCAGTGGCGGCTCCTCCACTATGGTGGAGGAGCGTCGCTCCCTCACCCCCACCAACAGCCTCAAAACTTGAAAAATAAAACAATAATAAAACAGGATTAATAATGTTTTCTTTTTCAAGTTCTAAGGGCCAAGCCTTGGGGATGGGGCCATTACGGGGGCACTCACGGAGGGAGAGTGGTGGGCACTACTGCCAGTGCGCATGTGGGTTTGGCCGGCCGTCTTAGGACAACCAAACCGACATGCGCACTGAGATGTGTGCAACCTGAGCTGTGTTGCCGGGTAGGAGACAGTGGGCACAGGCTCCCAGTCTTTCTGGGAGTGCAAATCCAGGGCGCTTAGGCAAATCCTGACTGCTCTCATGCTGCAGGCACCATGAGAGCAGTGTCTGGATTGGCCACAAAGAGTCTGGGAGCCTGTGCTACAGTGGAGCCAGAGAGGGGCGGCAGGTAAGTTCTTTCCCCCCCCACCTGCCCCACCACTCTGCCCTGACACTAGCCGCTATTGAAGGCACCCCCGCTGACATGCAAGTCAAGGTTGGGGCTCTCTGCCGATGAAGGTGCGCATACTGGCTGCAGGTGTTTCCAGCGGTACAAACCACTTTTAGCTACAAGTACTCTCCTAGAAAGGTCTAGATAATTACTCCTTAAAGGTTTCAATGATGTTAGCAATCAACTACTATACATGCGATTGCATTCATTGCAAATACTTTTTCATTGTATCTATTCATTTTCAGGTGTCATCTTTCTTTGCAGCTGATAGGAACTGAGACCAGATTTATAGAAAATTCTAAATTAAACCCCAGGCCCGACCAATAGGTCCATGTTCCCATATATTGTACTAATACACACCCTACAGTTTCACATACAGGATCCTAATGGCTTAAATTACCCAGAATTTGTAAATCTCAGCATGAGTAGGTCTAGGTTTATAACCATGTTACCTGCTGCCTGATGGTGATTTGCATATTACAGCCACAGTAGCAAACTTCTTTCTGCCACAAAATCTCCTGCCTCTTCCAAAGAGGTCCAGCTGAGCCATTTTATTATATCTAGGAAGTTAAGACAGTGAGTAGATCACTTAAGTTCACATAATTCTCCACAAGACTGTAGTAATACTTGGTGAGCCCTTAAAAGGCCTTAACTTGGCTTTGCCGGCAGGACATCCTGAGGCATGAAATCGCAGCCTGGGATAGGCTAGGTGGGGAAAACATTGCTTCAGTTGAAGGTATTAAAGTTGACCCACCTTACCTCCACGCCGCCTACATTACACCGCTGCACCTCCACTGCGCAGGGCTCTGACCTGATGCGCCATGCCCCCGTTGTGGTTTGGGAGTCTGTGGTGGGGGAACTCACTGAGGTCCTGAGCTGGGAGGTTCCCCTTAACCCACTGACTATACTCCTAGGGGTCACCGATGGGTTGGACGGATCCAGAGCAGACAAACTCTTCCTGAACACAGATATGATGGTAGTTAAGAGGGCATTGCAGCGAATTGGATGAATCCAGCTGCACCCACCATGACACGATGGCGCAGGGGGGTGGACTGGTGGGCAGCGCAGGAAAAGCCCTTGTACGAAGCCAGGGGATGCCCAAAGAAATACCGTAAAATGTAGGGCAAATGGGTGGGGATGATGGAAGACTGACACTTCTCATGGGCGGCTGTGGCCTGAGGTGGGCATTAGTCTGTTTTCTGTCATGTTTTATGTTAGACCTGGCATATCTTGGCGTGATTACCCGTGACTTTTTGCCTCTACCTCCTCTGTTTTAGATGCATGGGGTACTTTGCCACTGCTGATCAGTGTCAAAGTACAAGGGTTCCCTATGTAAAGTACAATGGTAATTGGTTGGCCATGATTGGTATGTTTGCCTTACTAGTAAAAGTCCCTAGTGATGTGCACTGTGTGTGCCAGGGCTAGTAATGCAAAGGCGCAAGGAGAAGGGAACTCAGGCCTTCAGTGTAGGGCCTGCGTGCAGTTTGCTAACTTAGCATGTCGTCCTGACAAGTGTAACCACTTGCCAGGCCTTACTTTCCCTTTTACATACACAGTGGGCACTCCTGTGGTAGGTCCCGGGTAACCCCTGAGCAGGGTGCAGAGTAGGTAAAAGGCTGGACAAATACTGAGGTGTGTGTATGTCCTGACAGTGAAAAACACTCCATTTCATTTTTCAATGGTGAAAGGCCATTCTGCCCATAGGACAGAATGGGGAGGCTGGGTATTGTGTTTATTAGCCTAGTTTCTTATAAGTTTAAAATGGAGAGGTGAAGTTTAGTATGTATGAACTCACAGTGTCATAACAGATCTTTCTATGAAAGTGGTTTTGTCACTGTGTATTCAGAAACCAGTCTTTTAGAAAGTGGCTGAGTTTTGTGCTTTAAGCATTTCTTTGTGTCTCTGCTGAATGTGGATTGACTGTCTGGATCTGAGAGGTGCGAGGAGCTGGGAGAAGTCATGACCCAGGGAGGGGTTGAGATGGCACCAGGCTGCTCTGCATCTGGAGTGTAGGGTAAGGAGAAGCCCGGAAGGTGAAAAGGCCTGGGCTGGTGCTATAAACCAATTGACCCATCTCCTGCTGAGTGATTAAGGATCCAGACCCCCAGTATCAAAGGGAGAAAGGTGACACTGGGAGGGAGACACCCAGAACTGATTTAGGCAGGGGTCTGGGATCCCTGAGCACAACAAACTTCAAAGACATTTAAGGGTATAACTATGAGAGCTGAAACCCCTGAACGTTGGAATGGAACAGAAATGGATTGAGCCTTCTCTTACCTGGATAAGCTAGTGAAGGTCCATGCCAATCTTCTCTGACAAGTTAGATCAGGCAAGAACCTATTTCCCTGCAGGGCTCAGGATTGAAAGTACCTCTATTCTGTCGTAGTTCTGCACCCCCATATCTTTAACTTCCGCCCTTCATCTGAGAGAGTGGTGCCAATAATATTCACAACAGAGACCAGCATTAAGAGCTCTGCCCAGAGCTGTCATTTGTCACTTGAACTACACGCACCGCAAGCCTGAATAATTCAGTGCCGACAACAGAGAAAAAACAATCGATGCTGCCTCTGCTAACTACCAATCTAGACTCAGTAAGTGCTATTTACATTTCTTATAAGTACCTGATTAATATGTCAGATTTCTGCTCCACACGGGGGCAGTTGGCTGACTGCAGCTATTTTTCTTTGCTGGTGTGAATGCAAATTTTTTGAAATTCAAATATAGTAGGAGCAAGGGAGTAATTCACACCCCCACACTCAGGGCCCCCCTCCAAGGAGGGCCTTATTCAGTCCAAACCAATGCATATTTGTGAGATATGAGAAACTCAGAGGTACCTTGTTACATTCTGCAAGGGGGGCATTATTTTTTGTTACGCCAATAAGCAGGGGGTCTTGGGAGTCAAATAGAAAATAAGACACCCCCACTGACATGTGAGTCATGGTTGGGGCTCTCTGCCAATGAAGGTGCGCGTACTGGCTGCAGGTGTTTCCAACGGTACACACCACTTTTAGCTGCAGTCACAAGTGCTCTCCTAGAAAGGTCTAGAAAATTACTCCTTGAAGGTTTCAAGGACCTTAGCAATCAACTACTATACATGCGATTGCATTCACTGCAAATACGTTTTCATCGTATCTGTACATTTCCAAGTGTCATCTTTCTTTCCAGCTGATAGGATCCGAGACCAAATTTAAAGACAATTCTATTCCAAACCCCAGGTCCAAGCAATAGATCCAAGGTCCCATATATTGTATACACACCCTACAGTTTCACTTACTAAAGCATCATGGGCTAAATTACACAGAATGTGTCAATCTCAGCATGAGTAGGACTAGGTTTAAAACCATTTACCCGCTGCCTAATGGTGATTTACAGATTCCAACCTCAGTAGCGAACTTCTTTCTGCCGCAAAATCAGTTGTCTATTACAAATAGGTACAGCTGGACCATTTAATTAGATCTAGTAAGTCAAGATAGTCAGTGGATCACCTAAGTTCACAAAACTGTCCACAAGGCTGTAGTAATACTCGGTGAGCCCTTAAAAAGGCCTTGACATGGTTTTTGCCGACAGGACATCTTGAGGTAGGAAATCCCAGCCTGAGATAGGCTAGGCGTGGTAAACGTTGCTTCAGTTGAAGTTATTAAACTTGACTCACCTTCACAATGGGCAAGTTTCTTGCAAAATGTAAAGCTTACATAAACCTAATTTTTTTAATTTTTTACTTTATTTTATTTTAGAATTTTGAGGAGTTACGGTCAAATGAGCTGAAAGTAGCAGAAGCTGCAATAGTCATCCATATACCCAAAAGCGACCTTTGGATTATAGCCCTATGTCCCTCTTCAATACAGATGTTAAACATCTACAGAGAGATTCTTGCCCCCAGGTTAAACTTAGAGATAGTGAAATGAATCAATCCTGAAACATTCAGTTTTTTGAAGCGGCTCCTATCAACCACTAACTCTGGACTTCTTAGGCATAGAGCTGAGAAGGTTCATCAGATTGACTCACCTGCCCCTGTTGTTACCCTGGAAGCTGAAAAAGCATTTGATACAGAATCCTGGGCATGTCTACAAGTCAACAGATAGCACTTTGCTTTGAGCAATATCAAAGTAACGATGAGTCTCTATAGCCTCTTGATGGCTAACAGTAGTATCCTTTCAGAATTATTTGGCCTTGTAGGAAAAGTGAGGCAGAGAGGTTTGTTGTCTCATCTGTTTAGATGAAGGACTTTTCACAGATGGATTCTCCTAGAGGCTGGCTTGCGCCCATTAGTTTTCCACAGTGAATAATCATCTACTTGGTTTTACGTTACATAGGTACATGCTACTGTTGTCCCCTCATATAATTTTTTTTTTGCCTCCCTCCATCATTCACATACCTTTTTATCAGTTCCTGACACCCTGTACTCTTATACTGCCACAGGGCAGAGCGGCAGAGGCAGGGTTAGTGGTGCAGACAGTCCTGTAATGCAGGCAGCACACGCTTTGCTTCCAAGGTCTGCCTCCCTATTGGATTGAATTTGGAATTTATAAAGTGCTGCTGTCACTCCGAAGGGTACAAATATACAGCAATGTCTCAACCGGATTCATTGAAAATAAATGTACGTGTATGTGCAAGACATTACAGTAGAGGAACAAAGGCGAGAGGCTACAAATTATTCGTTAAATGTGCTCCTGGCATCCTATATTTAGAAGACTGGATTATACACAACAGTTGTAACAACACTGTTAAGCATGGATGCAGAGGCAACCCAAAGGAATAAAGTGCACATTGTGCTCGTGACAGGACGTGACGGCGCAAGTGACAACGTGAGAAACACAGCGCAGGGGGCAAGGTGAAAACGTAATATACAATATATAAAGGATTGTTGGTTCACACAATAGTTACTTCGAGTGGGTTAGCTATAATTTTACAGCGATTTAGAGAACCAAAGCACGGTGTGCGCCAAAGAATTGCGCCGTGGGAGAGGGTCGACGGCGTTTCGATCCTTTCAAGTTAGGATCATCCTCTGGACCGGGTAGCCATAAAGGTGGGTGCTGTTGCACGAACGGATCAGTGCCCGGGAATAGGAGGGCTGACTCGGGACGTCTGCAGAGGATGGCTGATCGTGAGAAAGGAATCGTCCGGTGAAGGAAAAGGGGGTGTTGCAGGGTCGGAGCCCCGATCCACTGCACAGGAGACAGGTGGAGACCTTGTTAGGGTGTGCGTAGTATGGGAATGAATCGATGAAAGTTCGGGGGATGAGTAGCACCGGGCCGCCACGGACGTGTGCGGGTTTCAGCCGGTGTCACTCCGAAGGGAGCATCATGGTGCTAGGCAGTATAGAACAGTCAGAGGATGTACTAGTAGGTGAAACAGAGTTTAAGACTCTGGATCTGTGAGGTGTCCTTCCAGGTTCGTCAGATGAAAGAGTTACAGATTGAGTCAGAAGCTGTGAAAAGCCATGTCTTCAGCTGTTTCCGAAAAAGGGGTTCCAACACGATTTGTCTCATCTCCAAGAGGAGCTGGTTCCAGGCCTTCGTCAGGACCGGACTGGCTACCGGGCGTTTTGGTGTGCTGCCAAGCTGGGAGCTGATTTCACCACGGTGGGGGCTTTTTTCGTTGATGGGGACCTGCGTGTGCTTCAAAATAAACAAAACAAAACGAATGGTTTTAAGCACACGCAGGTCCCCATCAACAAAATCAGCCCCCAGCTCGGCAGCACACCAAAACGCCCGGTAGCCATTCCGACCTGGCCTTCATCCCTAAAAACGTAAAAGCCTTAAGCCTAAAGTGAGGAGGTTTAAGGAGATTCGCAGATGAAGATCTCAGAGACCGTGAGGCCGTGTAATGGATACATCTAGCCGTAAGACACTTAGGGCCCACAGTTCTGTAGGCTCTAAAAGTAAGCAGGATTATTTTAAAAAGGACTCCCTTGTGAATTGGCAGCCAATGGAGGGCTTTTAGGGTGCTGAGGCTGAAGAACAATGTGATTGTTTTAGTATTAGCCTAGCGGCGGCATGTTGAACTACTTTCAGCTTATGAATAGTTTGTTTAGAGGTCCCTGCCTATAGACTATTGCAATTGTCTAATCTGGATGTAATCAATGCGACTACCATTGTTTTTCAAGCTGAGAGAGGAAGGTAATCAAAAAACATTTTTGGGTGATTTCATTACATTTAACACATTCCTGCCTATCACAGCCTTACTGTCTGTTTTCTGTCCCTCTTCATCTACATTCTCTTTTCTTGTTCCACTGGTGTGTCTTCCATATCTCTGCTGATCCCTGTCCCTTTTTTGTCAAGACTCAACAGACAATTTGATACAGATGCTCTTTGGCTGTGGACAAATGCATTAGTTTTGGAATAACATCTGACACACCCTTTTGGAAAGTTTTACAATAGACAATGTCACCTCTACTGCCACAACCTGTTTAGGGTTGTTTACATGTGTAGATTACTCAAATGACATCTAGAAAGATTTATTCTGGACAGAACTTCTCACATGTATGTAATTCATATATATTACAACAGAATCTATAAACACCAATAAAAGAGTTATTTTGGTGGCTATAGGTCAAATGTATGTGAAATATATTTGCAGATCATTTGGAATTTTATAATAGGAACTTGACTAGTGCTGCTTAACTTTTATAATACAAACTGGACAGCTATAAATAAAAATAAAATCACCCCGACATGGTAATCCTGTCACTTTGAACTCTTAAAACCCGTTCGGGATACTCAACTGAACACCAGCCAGACAAACAATTATCTACTTGTACTTAATAAAAACTTGGATAAGATATCTATAGGTCAAGTATAAGTTCATCAGCTTCACCACCCTCTAAAATTAAGTTATACATTTAGATTTCTCCAATTCAAATGTGAATTCAGAGAATGAAAAAAATACATTTTACATCTTATCATAAATGATTTCATCTACTTACCTAAGAAATTATAAACCAACATTTTATTTATTGTTATGTGTATCAAATGGATACGATCACTCTACACTATTTATGTTTTACCACGTAGAAGATGCTATATTATTAATTCCACTGTCAGATTACAGATGATAAAAATGATACTTGTGTCCTGTCTGGTTCAGTTGTTTTCTTTCTATATTATACTAAACCAATAAAATCACTTGAACAGAAAAGCTTTGGGTGAACTCGGGAAGAGATGGGAAATTGTTCTGTTCTCAAATGTGGGTAATTTCTCACCTTTATCCATGACAACATATACTTTCGCCAAAGTGAATTGCCTGCTAATCCACCCAAGAAAGGCAGAAGAGCTTGTGAGCGAGCTTGGTGCTGCAAGAGGTTTAAGCCATTTCATCTGACGAGTGGCTACCGCCAGATCACGCTTGCCCATGGCCTAAAAGAGAAAATGGTGTTTGAGACGGTGCTGGGTCTTTACCGTTTCCTGTTTATGCAGTCTGAGCTGAAGAAGCCCCCGACAAGTGTCAGCATGCATGGCAATCATGGCCTGGCTGGGGAATGTCAATGGTGCCCACTTACACAAAGTAGCAGCCTTCAGCACTATCCGGACAGACCACATGATCCACCTGAGGTGGGCTCTACGTGTGTAGCAGAACACGAACCCCATGATCATGGGCAGCAAGAGCCAGATGTGTTGTCTCCTAAGGACTCCAGGTAGTGGTTGGAATATGTAGCCTGTAGAAGCCAAAGTCCAAACTGTGTATGAATTGGAGGTTCCAAGGTCCTAAATCCAAGCCAGGGCTTTTATGAACTCACTGGGTCTACCCCAGCTTTGTGGAGAATTGCCTGAGCTTAGTTGCTCCACTCACTGTCTTGTCTTCCGAGATGTAATAAAAAATTACAGGTGAACTTGTTTGGAAAGAGTACTTACAAGGTGATAGCAGCCAGCAGTCTGCTCTTTTAGAGTGAAAGCTGCTATTCCATTTAAAAACAATAATAATGATAAAAGCAGTGATTCAACGTGCAGAGCCTAAAAGCTCTGCCTTTGATATTGCTTAAGTTGACATTCATACAAATGATAAAATTGTAGACTATAAAAGAATAAAACGCGTCGTTTAATCATGATTTGGATAATTCAGGTGACTGTGAAAGCGGTAGTGCTCAAGTGATACAGTAATACAAAGGCACGTACATCATATACACACACCCACACCAGCATGCAACGAAAGGTGATAAACCAAAGTTGCCCCGGTGGTGGATTTGCTTGCAAGGATTAGAGATTACCATGGAGCACAAGGCTGGATCGCCCCATGGATCCCTGGGAATGCTGGTGGATTTCCGTGCACGTTTACACCATAAAATGACAGACATTCTCTTGGGCATGAGTACTTCCTGGCCTGTCCAGGATGTCAGAGTGCAGGATTTAGGATTGTAGACCCTAACACAGTGCCCATGTATCTTACGGCACCTCATATTCTTATTCTAACCCAGTATATTTTTATGTGCACAACTCTCGTGTCACGAGGCGCTTGACAGGAGGTCAATGTGTTTTTATCTGTTGCCCGATGACAAAGGCTGAAACCATATGTAAGCTGGATGCTTTTGCTGTCTCCCTTAAAGAGGTGGGGAACATGCCCCAGGGATAAGGAGAGAGTAACAAGTAGCCCTAAAGTCTAGCTACCCCCCTCAGGTCAATGTAAGTCTCCAGTGTATAGGACTTCTTTGCAGGACTTCATGTGCAGAGTCTCAGATCCCAATCAGAATGGAGAAGTATTAAAACTTTTAGGTGACCCAGGGAAAGCCGCATGTCCATGTGCTGCCTTGCACGGAAAAGCAGTGCCTTACTGACTCGTGCAAGCATTATGTATTCCAGCCCCAAGCCAGATATCACAGCAACTATGTATAAAGTGCACATAGGATGATGGCAATGGCTTCCAAGGGAAGGGGTCATATCCAAGGCTAGCTTCTCTTGGGAGACACAACAGTGGGAGAAAACATCCCCTGAGAAAGGATGTCATCTATATGCTAATATAATCTTACCACACACATATTGTGGGCAGGAAGATCCAATTATCGGGTTTGTCTTGATTTTCAAACTTGAGGGGCATACTTTAGACCACACCCTCAATAAATATAGCAAAAGGCTATAGCACACTTACAATAGACTACCACCAACCCACAAACTGGCAAGGCAGATTACTCTTTTAGGATTGAACAGGGAGACATAGTTTGTGTCTTACTAAACTGCTGGAGGACAGCTTTCAAAGAGGGCTTTTTATAGAGAGAAACAGGGTGTGTCGGCTGTTATATACAGCTCTGAATCTTGGTCTTTGCACATCTTAACCAATTCAATTAACATTGAATCCCAGCCACTCAGCAAATCAGCTCAATTACGTTGATTAATATTGAATTGTTTTGTATAGCGCATGAATGCCCAGGGCGTCTTGGCGCTGATATCTGCTCATTGAATAATGAAAGCTAAAATTTACTAGTAGAAAGGGCCTATAACTGATCACACCGAACAGGAGAATAACCAGGTTTTAAGATGTTTCCTGAAACCGAGTATGTTAGACTGACCTCTAAGATGTTCAGGTAAGTTATTCCGAAGCCGTGCAGTGGTGTAGATAACGCTCCCACCTCCCCATTTCGTTCTTCTGATTTTGAAGACATTCACTGTCCTGGAATTAGCCCGGGGCAAAATTCCTCTGGGGCTATAGCAAGAAAGATTTTTTTCAGAAATGCTGGGCCATCCCACTACAGAATCTTTATGCGCCCGACAGAAATCCTCAAGCATGACTCTTTTCTTCACAGAGAGCCAATAGAGCTCCCATAATGTCTCAGAAACTGGCTTGAATTTAGGAATTTCCTTTAGAAATCGAGCCGCTGCATTCTGTCGACATTGAAGTCTCTTCAGAGAGTGCTGGTGATTGCTTAAATATAGAGCATTGCAATAGTCCAGCCTAGGCAGCACTAAGGCAGTGACCACTGTTTTCTGAAGTTCGTATGGGATGAAAGGGAGAACTTTCCTTAAAGTGCGAAACAGGAAAAAGCAAGAAGAGGTGAGTTTGTTAATCTGTGCATTGAGGGACAAACTGGGGTAAAAAGGATCCCAGATTCCTGACTGAAGATACCAGAGTGGGAAGAGAGCCAAGCATCTGCGGCCACCAGGATTGGTCCTTGCCAAAACAGAGATCCTCGATTTTATCCAAGTTCAACATAAGGCTATTGTTGCTCATCCATTCTTCAATTGCGCCCATACAGCTGTTAATCCTGTGTGCAGTCTCATCTACGTCATTCGAGATGGACACAACAATTTGTGTATCTTCTGCATACGCCACTGGGGCGAAGCCAAAAGAACGGATCAATCTTGTCAAGGGAGCTACTTAAATGTGAAAATGCGTAGGACCTAGTGATGAACCCTGAGGGACACTGATTTCTGCCTAGCGTTCCTGCATGGCTGCATGGTTTACGGTATCAAGGTTGCCGATAAATCCAACAAGATCATTGCCGCCTTCCCACCATTATCTAAAATACTTCTCAGCTTCTCTGTAGCTACTACCAGAGCTGCCTCAGTGCTATGATTTGGTCTAAACCCAAATTGTGTAGAGTCTAAGATTTCCTTCTCCTCTATGAATTTAGAAAGTGCAGGATTCATGTGCTTCTCAAGGATTTTTGCTGAGAAGGGTAAAAGAGATATAGTACTATAGTTCTTTACCCCTTTTGGTTCTAATGAAGGTTTCTTCAACAATGGGAGGATGGAGACCTTTTTCCACTCAGTGTGAAACTGTCCTGAGGTAATGACAGTGTTCAGCAGCATAGTAAGGGGAGGGGCAGCCACCCCTGCTATATTGTGGACAATTTTCGAGGGACAGGGAACAGATGGAGGCCCTGATTTTGTTTGGCCGATAAGCTCAACCACTCTTTCCTCCGTAACAGAAGGAAACTTGCAGAAGGTATTTTTAACGGGAACTGTACCGGTTGAACGAAAGGCCGGAGCTGAGGCCCTGCCACTAGAGTTTAATTTACCATGAATTACTCCACTTTATTTTTAAAAACTTCAGCTAGTTTATCACTGAAAAGTTGACAGGGAGACATTGCACAACTTGATGATAGGCTGGAAAGGAGCTGAACTGTTTTTAAAAGTTCTCTTGTGGAGTTCTTTGCTGAGTGAAGTTTTTCCAAGATGTATTTTGTTTTCTCGATAACACTCTGTTTTTTAGTAGTCTTGAATATACTTATGGTATCTGACCTTTTCTTCCCTCAGATAATTTCTTCTCCATACTTTCTCCTGCCTTCTGCATTTTTGCTTTAATTTTTTAAGCTGAGGAGGACACCAAGGAGCAGAGGGCCTACTTCTTTTATTTTTAATAGTTTCAATGGGAGCTAGCTTATTAACTGTGACTCTTATCCACTCAGAATATGTGCTCACTATTAAATGTTCATCCTTCATGATTGAGGGCTGAGGCCTGTCTAAAGCATCTGCCAGGTCTGTTATATTAATTTTATTCCAGGATTGAACTTTTACTTTGCACACTCTTATTGGTAACATTGGTGGATGGGTCAAGTTTTAGGCTAAAATTAACAGCTTTTTGATTTGACCATATAATAGGTAGTGTATCATCGACATTTAAGTCTCGGTTGTTAGAGAAAATGCCATCAAGACTATGACCTGCTACATGTGTAGTGGCCTTCACCAGCTGAGTAAGACTAAAACCACTTAAAATATCGATGAGTTGCTCTGAATCTTTATTGTTGCCATTTTCTAAATTAAAATTAATATCACCTTAAAATGGTAAAATTAGAATACTGCATACATGATTCTAAAATATCTCCAAAACCTTCTAAGAAACTCGCTTTCAGTTCAAGTGACCTGTAGACCAATAATCCATTGAAAATAGGCTTGTTTGATACCTTACAACTAAATAGCATTGCTTCACTATTTGTTACTGTCGCCGGTTCACATATAACTTCGAGGTGGTCACGATCGACCACTGCTAAACTGCCACCTCGCTTACCTATTCGATCTATCCTAGTGATAGCAAATCCAACTGGTAATGCATCAACCAGCTTACAACTAAATAGCATTGCTTCACTATTTGTTACTGTCGCCGGTTCACATATAACTTTGCGGTGGACACGATCGACCACTGCTAGACTGCCACCTCGCTTACCTATTCGATCTATCCTAGTGATAGCAAATCCAACTGGTAATGCATCAACCAGCTTACAACTAAACAGCATTGCTTCACTATTTGTTACTGTCGCCGGTTCACATATAACTTCGAGGTGGACACGATCAACCACTGCTAGACTGCCACCTCGCTTACCTATTCGATCTATCCTAGTGATAGCAAATCCAACTGGTAATGCATCAACCAGCTTACAACTAAATAGCATTGCTTCACTATTTGTTACTGTCGCCAGTTCACATATAACTTCGAGGTGGTCACGATCAACCACTGCTAGACTGCCACCTCGCTTACCTATTCGATCTATCCTAGTGATAGCAAATCCAACTGGTAATGCATCAACCAGGTTTGGGTTTGAAGGTTCATCGGTCCAAGTTTCAGTTAAGAATGCTATGTCAGGTGAGTGATTTTCTAAATGGTTAAAAAACTCAGGGGCATATTCACAAGGCAGCATTGAGCCACTTAACGTGGCTTAACGCTGCCTTGTGAGTCGGCCCCCTTTCACGCTGTGTTTAGCGTGAAAGGGGCGTGCAGTGGGTGTTGTGGTGGGTGTTCCACCACAACACCCATTGATATTTACGCTGCCCTCTATTCACAAGGTCATCGTAAATAGGAGCTAACGCCAAATTTAAGACCAGGAAAACCCTCGTCTTAAGTTGGCGATACGAGGAGAAATGCTTTATTTCGCCTCGTTTTTGCATTTTCCATGTGTGCTGCCTTGTGCAGCACACATGGAAAATACAAAATGCCATGGTTTATTTATGTACAGGAAGGTGTCCCTTCCTGTACATAAACAAACCTTTTTTTAAAAAGGTCGTTTTGTAGCTTACATGTGTGCTGCATGAACCAGCACACATGTAATTTACAAACTAGCTGGGACAGCAGGAAAGCACCTACTGTAAACCGCTGGATACTGGACTCTATATATTGTAATGATAATTTTTTGTTGTATGCAGAAGAATTGCCTACAGGTGCTAAGCCCTCTAATTTCTGGGAACCCCTTACTGTCTACCTACAGGAACATCCTAATCTCCTTAAAGATGATGTATAGTCACTGTCATTGCGTTCCTACTGTATTGTTGCTTGGATAAGTTGCTAATATGCTGATCATTACATACTGTTGTGCTATGTACAATTGCTAATTGTTTATTGTATCAGATTGTGCAGATTTGATACCGTTTGTAAACACTACTTGGTAAAATGAAACCAATAAGAAAAAAAAAAGTTACAAACTGGCATTTAAGGTTTGTTTATGTGCAGGAAGGGAAACCTTCCTGTACATAAACAAACCTCCCTGCTTGCAGACACCCTTGCACTCTGGTGCAAGGGTGCCTGCGTTGGCGCTAAGTTGTGAAACTTAGCACCATCGCAGGGGGAAAAGCAAGGCTGCCCCATGTCCTTGTGAATATGGTGCAGCCTTGCTTTTCCGAAGTGGCGGAGATGGGCGTTAAGCCAAGAAGGCTGACGCCTCTCTCCGTCACTTTCTTGTGAATATTCCCCTCAATTTTGCGCTTAATAAGAGACAGAGTGTTTATCAATGTGCATTTGAGTCTGGTGCCTTCATCTTCTAGAGGCTGGGTGGCTTAGAGACAGTCAATCTTGCATCTTCAGAAAGTTTGTACCACCTGGCAGGCCAGCTTGCAATGATTGCAATATACATGACCCTGATCATGACTGAAGTTAAAAATACCACATGACGGGAGCTTATCCTTGTTGAGCTGAAGCAACCGCTACCTGGAGAACTGTTGGGGTGAGATTTGGCCAAGGGTCCTGGCACGTGGCGCGGTATTGGCACGGACAGGCACAGGTGGGCTTGCCTTTGGAATGCCGTCAGCGCTCCCGAGGCGCATCTGCATTCCCAGGCTCCTTAAGTAAGGAGCCTGGAACGAAGACTAGACTGCCAACCAAAATGGCGTCCCTTGTGACAAGTCCCAGCTATAAACATGGACAAGAATGGGGGAGTGCATAAATGTGAAAGGGTTATCTTGTGCCACTTAGCGTGCACTGTGCAAATTAGCAGTTAAGCTAAAAGCTGTTTCTAAAATCACCGACACCGCTTATTGCGTACTCCTGCATGCTTCCCTGTCAGCGTAACAGACGGCGCATGCATACCCAGGCTCATTAAAAAAGGAGCCTGGAACGAAGACTAGACTGCCAACCAAAGAGGCACCCCTCGCGACCAGTCTCGGCTCAGAAGGTGCGAGTGCATAAATGTGCAAAAGTTATTTTGTGCCTCCTAGTGTGCACTGTGCAAATTAGCAATTATGTTAAAAGCTTTTTAAAACTTCTAAAATCACCAAAACCGCATATTGTGTATTCCTGCTTGCTCCCCAGTCAGCGTAGCAGATGGCGCGTCTGCGTTCCCAGGCTCATAAAATAAGGAGCCCTCAACGAAATTGTAATGTCCAATGGGAATGCTTGGGACAGACTGTAGTAGCCGTAACAATTACTTACTGCAACAACCAAAACAAGGAAATACAAATTCCATTTCTAGACTCCCAGTAGGCCATCACTCTGACCAAACAGAAAATGACACATAACCCACCTCTTGAAAATCTTGAAAAGAATTTCCAAACTACACATCACATGGTGGATGCTGTCTGTGCTTGGCACGATGATGAATCAAGGCATAGCCCAGGGGCGAACAAATATCTCCAAAAATGCCCATTAACAATATCAGAACATAAACAGCTCATCTCACTCATTGGGTGTGATTCTCAAACATTGGTGCAAAGATTCACTCTTGATCCACTGACGTTAGATAAGGCTCACCTCTGTATGTCATCCCTGATGCTTTACAACATTACCTTTTGGTCCAAGGACTTCATGTCTCTGTACATTATGTATTTGTTTGTTAGAGAGAGTACTGGAAATCTCAGCAGGATAGATTTACTCTTAAAGCCATACTGCTGGTGCTTTTCTGAATGAAATTACTTTTCTGAAATTGTTGGTACTTGCATATCTATCTCTCTGGAACAAGCAATTTTGCCTACTCCAAATGATTGTTAAACCTTGGTCCAGCCTAGCCTTCATGGGTAAAGTCTTTTTAATTGTCCCTAGACTCTGGGGCTAGTGCCCCTCAGTCTCTGCTTCATTCAACTGTGCAGTGCTGAAAAGAGTAGAATTAAGTCAGATCCTGGTTGGGGCAGCAATTCTTAAGCCAGATCTAGATTCTGGGCAGGTCCCCTGACACACAAGACTCCATTTCATGGTCACGTCAACGGTTGTCAATGTGATGGTTCTCCCCGAAACCTAGACACAGCCTTTCCGGCAAAAATGCGGAATTATTTAATCCTATAGGGTAAAAAAGTGGGGAAAGCTCATTAATATTTATGGGTCACTGTGCGTGGAATGCCCTAACAACCAGACTAAACACTTTGCTGCGTTCAAAAAGGACGTGGAGACCTCACTTTACATTATAAAGAATTATCGAAACTAGTCTAAGAGATGGTCATTGCTTCCTGGGGCGTTGCAGATTGCAGCCTATGCCCCATGCTTGCATTTTGGTACATTATGGATCCTGGCACAGCCATAGTGCTCTACTTATAGGGTAATTGAGGATAAACGCTTAGAGAAATTGCTGTAGTTAAAGGGGCATTGAAGATATTGGCCTAGGGAAAATTGTTTTACTTACAGGAGTATTAAGAATACTGGCCTAGGGAACATGCTCTAGGAATAGTGCGCAATTGCCTGATGAAGGTGCTTTACACAACACACCATAGAAAGTGACTTGTCTATAGAAACAATACTGACCTCGCTGTGATGCTCTACACAAGTGGTTTTTAACCTGTGGTCCGAGGACACCTTGGGGTGCGCGAGGAATAATAAGGGGGTGCGCAACAGTTTTACTAAATTAAATAATATTAAAATTAATAATATAAAACTCCTAAAGTATATACTGATAAAGAACCAAAATTGAAAATTTGAAAACTTTTTCTATATTTGATTGTGAATTATAAAATCAAATATTTCAATAGCTGAGCATTTTCTTGGTGCATACTTGTTTTTGTATTTTTGTGTATTTTTTTAGAATCAAATTCAAATCATAGAAATTGCTTAGGCCCAGTCCCGATTCCAGTAATGACTCAGTGGGGGTCTCCAGATTCCAGTAATGATTCAGTGGGGGTTCACAGAAGTCAAAAGGTTGAGAACCGCTGCTCTACAGGCTACGATATTAGAATAATTTATTAGTACTTCCTCAGAGCCAGACTCAGCCTGAACACCCCACGCCGCAGCCACCTGAGAGACCTTTACTGGCTACCTATCAACAAAAGAATCACCTTCAAGCTCCTCACGCACCCCTACAAAGCACTGCACAGCACTGGACCTGCATAACTCGACCTCTACCTCTCCTTCTACACTCCCACCAGACATCTCTGCTTCGCCCATCTGGCTCTGGCCACCATCCCACGGATCCGCAGGACCACGGCTGGAGAAAGAGCCTTCTCCTACCTCGCAGCAAAGACCTGGAACTCCTTTCCTCTGCACCTCAGACAATCACAATCACTGCCGCAATTCAAGAAGGATCTCAAGACCTGGCTCTATGACTGAACCACAGATCCAAATACCCCCACTCAGTGCCTTGAGACCCTCACGGGTGAGTAGTCACGCTTTATAAGAGCACTGATTGATTGAGAGCTCTCTTAGTCTGCAAAGACCCACTGCTTTGTAGCAAGTACATCTGGTAAATTGTGCCATAAAATACAGCCCTATATGTCATCACTTTTTTGGGGGGTATCCCTCAGAATGCTGCAGGAAATGGATGGGCTTGCTGGCCGGCCTGAGACGGCCGGCCAAACCCACATGCGCACTGATAGCAGTGCTGCCCACCACTCCGACTCCTGACTGCCCCGCTCCCGGGAAGCAGCATGTACAAGTTGAAAAATAAAACGATAATAAGCTTGTTTTATTATTGTTTTATGTTTCTACTTTTGAGGGGGGGCGACGCTCCTGCTGCACAGCACTGCCTGCCACAGACCCTAGTAGTGGAACCCCCCCACAACATCCTGCAAGGCGAAACACTGAAGTGATCAGTCTAATGTAAACATCTACATTTGAGGACGTGATCATAAAAGGGCACCACAGACACATGGACAAATGCACACTCAGGTACGGACACTTTCAAACCAACCAGAGCAGGTGCTATCCTAACACTCAGTTTTTAGCGACATGTTACATGTGCACCAGCTAAAAGTCTGTCCATAGCCCGCAGAAGCACAAGGGATGGGAAAGGATGTGGTCTCACGGCTGGACTGCCGACCTTGGAGCTGGGAAACCAGTGTTTGAGCCTCGGGGTTGACTCTACATTCTGTAATTCTGGGCAAAATCACTTAATCTCCCCGTGCCTAACAACAACAAAAAATTAATGTGTCCTTGTGTAACGTAACTGGTGCTTATGTAAAGCGCTCCAATACCTTTGGGTCGAGTTTGCGCTATATAAATCTGCACACAAAAAAAAGGGATCATGTGCCTTTAAAAACTTGTCAGCAAAATGCAGTTTTAAAATACTTTAATTGTGGACTGCAGCAGTGTCTTAATACAAAACGATGGGGCCCCCTGCAGAATGTGATGAGACCCCCCTCCAACCCACCCACCGGCCTGTCTCCAAGTCTTTCATAGCTCACATGTATTCATTGGCCTAGGACTGAATGGGGCCCTCTGGAAGGGTTGGGGGCCCCGTGAAGGGTTGGTGTCCCTTGCACCACAAGGGCTGTGGGGGAGCCTGCGTAACGTCCCTGGATGGCAACGCTTAAGTTGGCATACTACGTGTTTAAAGTGCTTTGTCTTCCATTTTAAAAATCTCTGGATAACTTCTGCCCTCTGCTGCCCTCTACCGGTCGCAGGTTTTCATTACAATGCTGTAACACATTTCCGTGGAAAGAATCGGGACATATTCTCAAGGAGCTATCGCCGAGTTAACGGCACTTTAGCACAGCCAAAGTCGCGATAAATGTATCACCCCATTGACAAGCTGGTGCCTACAGCCCATAGCACCAGTTTACCTGCGATAGCAGCCGCAAAAAACATTGCCACAGATGACCCCCGCAACTATCGCTAATGAGATGCAGAGTAGGCATACCCGTGCAAAACTCCGCGACAACACCACTCCACAACATTCTCAACGACCAGCCACATCGGCGATAAGACCACAAAACATGCGATAAGGTGCGTTAGCAGCAGGAAATTAACACCTGCTCTGACCTGGTGTAAAGTCGGACGGCAGCCGGCACCACAAAAGGGAGCCCAGCCCACAGCCACACCTGAAGAACAACAGATGCCATGGAGCTACACATCATGCAGCTCGGAGATCCAATAGGCCCACAACACCCAACGCCACCACCCCCAGGAATGCCATCACCCCCCGGACCTCCCCCGCATCCCTCCCGGACCACCACAGAGGCAGCACAGACACAGACCACGGACCTTCCGAAAATGCACCAGCCTCACAGAAATGACACCAGAGTATGTCATTGCCCACTACAGGCTCAAAAGGACACCCATTCTCCGCATCCTGAACATCATTGCTGACAGTACCAACACAGCGGACAATCAACATTCCACCTCAGAAAAAAGCTGATGGCTGTGCTGCACCTGTTGGCCTCTGGGACATTCCAACCTACAACCGCCAGAGTCGGAGGGGTCTCACAGCCAGCCCTATCAAAGTTCCTTAAACCTGTCCTGGATGGCATCATCATCATGGTACCCCAGTACCTATACTTCCCCCACACTGCGCAGGAACAGCTGGAGACCAAGTAAGGCTTCTACGCCATAGCTGCATTCCTGCACGTGGTGGGGGCTATTGACTGCAAACATGTCCTACTTGTGCCCCCTCTGGACACTGCACACAACTACCACAACCGAAAGCACACGCATTCCAACAATGTGCAGGCAATAGTGGACCACCGGGGACTCTTCACCAATGTCGTCGCCAACTACCCAGGCAGTGTGCATGATTCCTACATCTTCCGACAGTCCATCATCAACCGGCGTTTCCAGGATGGCACCTATGGAAATGCCCTGCTCATTGGTAAGTACCTAATGAACACACCACACACCTCACCTCCACAATCGTGCAACTCACAACTCTGGGAATGCCCACGTTACAAACTCACTTGCAACATGCCAAACATGCCCACCTACCAGACACGACAGCACAACTTACTGTGGTAATCGGAGCTAGTCATGTACATGAGCCACCAACGGCATGGCACATCAGCCACACAATAGCCGATTGTGGGGGTGAGGTGGGACCAAGGCATGTGTGAAGGAGGCAAGTGACCCATTAATAAGCATGTACACAATGCCAAGTGTGGTGTGGATGTGCTGGCCTGACTTCAGTATGCAGACCACACACATATCCATGTCGACATACACCGCTTGTGTATAGAGTGTAGTGGACAGTGGACGCAACCATGTCACCCCAGCCAGTGGGGAAGATCTCGGAAATGTAGCTTGTTACGTACCCCATGTAAGCATGAGCGGAGTGGGCTGGCCTGGTGTATGACAGTACGGCGTAGGAGTGTGGCTTCTACACACGTGGATCTGGGTGTGGTTCAGTGTGGGCCTTGCCAAGGATGTGGCTGATGCATGTGTTTCTGTTGTAGTGTCTGCGCCACCCGTCACACAATCGACAATGTTGCTATGTGGCATGTCCCCGGTGTGTGTGGTCAGCCGAAGGGGTACATGGGGGAGGGAATGCCCGCTCAGGCTCAGGGATCACACATACCAATGTTGTGTGTGTCGCTATTAGCGCAGTGTGAGCCAAATATGTACCCTCAACGGCATGTCGAGTACAGTCAGGCAGGTGCTCTACAGCTGTGTCAGCACTGTCCTTGCAATGGGCCGACCCACACGTGGCCAGCCACATTCTGCACAGCATCATCACTGTGTCATACTCTGGCCTGTAGACATGCGCAGACAGGCATTTCAATGGTGTGTCGTAGGGGTGCATGCGATGTCATCACTAGTGAATGTGCTCGGGGGGGAGGTGCAGCAGTGAGGCTACATAGTACACAGTGATGCAGCTCATTTGCAACACGCAGTACATGTCATACAGGAATCACTAAGTGACACATATTACACACCAATGAACCAGTGAGCCTGCCAACACATCATGCAGAATGTAGTTGTGACTCATGTCTCTCTGCACTGTCACAGGTGACCAAGGATATGCACTCTGCGCTTGGATGATTAGTCAGTATAATTTGGCCCACAAACGCACCAGGGGCATCGTGGAACGCACATTTGGCGTGTTGAAGTCACGTTTCAAGTTCCTGGACGTCACAGGTGGAAGGCTCCTGTACAGCCCAGAGCTCGTGTGCAAGATGATCGTTGCATGTTGTGTGTTGCACAACATATGTGTACGCAGCAAAGCCTCATGGATACGAGTGCCAGATGCACCGTACGATGATGATGAAGATGAGGAAGGTGGACCACACACCACTGCACCCGCAGCAGGAATGGCCCGTAGAGATTACATCATTGACAGTTTCTTCTCTGGTTAACGTCACATTGTGTGGGTCCTTCGCAGTAACAGCACAGTACGTTGACTGCCACAGGCACTGCATGTGCTAATAAAAGCATTCCGATACACATTCCCTGCATGCATGTCACTCATCTGTACAGGCACTTCACTCAGACAACTGTGGGTGCGACATGTTGTGCTGTCAATTGAGGGATTTGTTGATGGATGGTGGGTGTCACCTCTGTGCAGTGAGGCTGTTTATGGTGTCACGAATTCTAACTGCCAGTTCTGTGTGTCAAAGTTGTTAGGGTATCCCACTGTTTGGAGTTTCGCGTGTGTCCCATATCATTCATTCCATTTTGGCTGTCATTTGTGGCCTACAGGTGACAACAGGGATTCGGTTATGCTCTGATATGTGCCGCCATGATGCAGGGATGCACCCTGTGACTCAAGTCCCACGACATAGGCAACATGTGCGTAAGGGGGAGTTACTGCCCTACATTAGTCCGTGCTTTCATTCTTGTTTGGTCATGGACATGGCACGTCAGTGTGCAGGGGGTGTTATTTGTCCCTCTGCAATGTGAGGGGGAGATGCGGTTTCACAGTGTGTTCCATGTTTGTTTCCGGATTGGCACAGGTTACATATTGAATGCATGTCTATGTGCATTGTGCTGTTTGTGGGGAAATGCCTATCTGATTTGGACAATGGTCTTTTGTTCTGCGTCTCAGCTGTGGGGTTGTGCTTGCCGGTTGTCATCTCACGGTTTGTTTACTCTGCTTTTATGTTGCATTTTCCCGCCAGACATGTGACATTTGCAGGCCTGTGGCTGGTTTTCGGTGCTTTTTATACTGCGATTGGCCTCATTGCAGGATTTTTTGCATTTCGCATTTTTGCGGCCTGGCGTTGATTTTAACGCGGTCAGTTGACGCGTTATCTGTTACCAAAGTGTTGTGAATACCTGGTTAACACGGCGTAAATTTCCCGCAATGGACTGCGATGTTGTAGGTTGTGTTAAGTAACTTGTGCGATGGTTATCACATGTTCTTGAGAATATGCCCCTCAATGTGATAACTAATGTCTGATAGTTCATAACATTCGATTGCGGAACGCAAACGATAGAGCTTGGTGACCCAAAAAAACAACGTTGGTCTCCAGAAATACACGGTTCACCTCCTTGTACATTCATATATATGTATGTATGGCCCTGAATCAGGGTAGTGTAAATTAAGGAGCGAAGGGCCGGGCGGTGCAATGCGACACTGCCTCAAGGAAGAGGCTTACTTTACAGAGGAGAATGACGCGATGACGCGGGCACTACTAGCCTTATCCACCTACCAGTGCAGTCCAGCAAATACAAAGAAATACAGAGTGTCTGGAAAACAGAATACAAACTTTCCATGAGTTTCTATATATATTTATGAAACAGCTGAGGACAGTGACACATTAACTCTTTAAAGATCACATAAGATGTATGGATCAATCCCTTTCAGGCAATGCGGCTACAATCTGGGGGCATATCAACAACAACCGGCGATAATTATCGCTAAGCGCACTTAGCGCTAGGATAATTATCGCCGGCTAGCGTTGATTTTTATTGCTGAGATAGCGTGCTATTAGCAACGCTTATCTCAATAGCGATAAAAATCCTCACGCTAACAGGCTAACGTGAGATTATCGCTGGAAACCCAGCGATAATCTCACGTTACCTTGTTGATAGGGACAGCCAAACTTAGCCATGATATCCTCCTTCCATAGGATATCATGGCTAAGTCAGAAAAATACCAGACGTAAAAAAGCAGCGTTAACCGCGGTTAGCGCTGCTTTTTTTGTCTCTAACAGGGATAGCGACATTCTTGATAATAGGAGAAATGTGGCTTAGCGACATTTCTCCTATTATTTTACTCTGGAACGCCCCCTTTGCATCTCATTAGAGATGCAAGGGGAAGCGTAGAGTAAAAGGGTGCTAACATGCAAATTTGCATGTTAGCACCCTGTTGTTGATAGGGTGCTAGTTTTATCTCTGCTTTTTTGGCTTTTAAAGCCAAAAAAGCAGAGATAAAGCCCTTGTTGATATGCCCCTGAGTTCTATTGTAAAGCGCTCTGACACCATTGGGTAAACTCCTCGCGCTATATAAAACTGTATTAAATAAAAAGAAAATGCCTTGCGACTAAGCGCGCGCCACACAACTGTCACCTTCATCATAGTTATGCGCGCGACGACAGTGCAGTCAAAACACAGTGAGGGTCTGACACTGGCTGGACCTTAAAGCCATAGTCAAGGATGTGGGGCGATATGGGAGGGTTAAGCTCTGCGCCCTACACAAATGATACCCCACCAAAATACAGGAAACAATTGTGTACAGTCTAGTTTCGGCAATAATTATTGTCAGCCTGGGCTTTAAAGCATGATTACATTGTACTCTACTGCCACCTTCTGGGATTTTTATATATCACACTTTCAACTTTTGTTTTAAAGTTTTATATTCCCGACCCTGCAACAGTCAATAATTAAGTAGGGGGAAAAGACACAATGCGAACGTGTAGCTCTCTGGCGTGCTAGCTTTCCTCATTGGAACACGTGTGAACCAGTTTTGATGCTAGAATATTTTTCTAAAGCGCAGATTGCCAAAGCTCTTGGTGATGCAGACGCACCTAACAATTAATACATTTACGCGCAATGTTAAAAGCACCTGCTTTCTAGAAGCAAAAACCTCTGAATGAGAGAGTGTGTCAGTAATAGGGCGTGGGCAGCGTGGGACTGGCTTATAGGTCAATCTGGCAGTGTGACTGGTCTGACAGCTCAGTGTGGCTGGTCTGGCAAATCATTGGAGCTTTTTTGGGGGGCTGTTTGCAGGTATTTTTATGATCTGGTGGGTCTGTTTTGCTGTCAACTTCAATGATATTACCACCAACATTGCCTGCACCAACACTTGCACGCTGTAGTATCAGCCCCGAGCCATGGGGCAGCACCATGTAAAAGGGGGAAAGGCATAACCAGTGCATTGTGCAAACAGTGATTCATCCCACGCGCAGATCACGTATTAATTTAAAAGGCGGAAGGCGGGGCTGAGGAGTCATTACCGGCCCGATGCACTGAGCAAGTGAACTCCCGGCTCCTGAGTCTTTATTAATGCCGTGTATGTAATGCCACACATAGCCGACCTAGCGGCAGTCGTTAATTAGCTGACAAGCCTATACTGGCGACGTTGCGGAGGTCTCCTGGCGCACCACACACTTCTCCCTACACCCAGGAGACTTTCCACAGCTCTGAGGGGCATATTTACAAGGGCATTGCACTTTTAATGACGTTCCTGCGGCGCAATGCCCTGCTCCATATTTACAAGGTGGTGTTAAGCCATTTAACGTGCCTTAACGACACCTGGTAAATATGCCCCTTACTACAGCAGTCTGCTGCGGCAAAGGGGCGGGCAAGGGTGTTGTTGTGGGCGTTCCACTGCAACACCCATTGCTTTTTGACGCTGACCCCGATTTACAAGAGTGGCTTAAATATGGGGTAGCTCCGAAAATAAGACCAGGGAAAACCTGGTCTTAAACAGATTCAATGAGGAGAAATTACTATTTTCTCCTAATTTTTGCTGTTTCTGCATTCTGCAGCACACATAGAAACAGCAAATGGCCATTAGTGATTGCTCATGTGCAGGAAGGTGTCTCTTCCTGCACATAAACAATCATTAAAAAAGGAAGTTTTGCAACTTCTATATGAGCTGCATTCTGCAGCACACATAGAAGTTACAAATCACCATTAGTGATTGTTTATGTGCCGGAAGGGACACCTTTGTTCACATGAACAATCATTCCCTTCAACCCAGGCATCCTTGCACTATGGTGCAAGGGTGTCTGCGTTAGTGCTAGGCAGCTAAATTTAGCACCAGCGCTAGGGTAAACACAGGGGCGCACTGCAATCTTGTAAATACAGCACATTCCTGCATTTTGAAACAGTCGGATCGTGGCATTAGCAATTTTGGCTTAACAAAGCGCTCCAACAGTTTCTTGTGAATATCCCCCTGAGTCTCTTGTTCATCGGGTGCCCGGCACAATAGCGGTATCAGCTGGCAGTGCTCGGACTGCAGGGGGTACTGAAACACCACAAGTGCCAGGTCAGGGGTTATTCCTATGTGGCGGCAGTCCAGCTGCCCAGTAGCGCCGGCAGTGCTTGTGCTGTGAAATGTGTTCTGCCCATGGGGAGTTCCCCACATACCTTCCGGAGTTCTCCCAGCACGCTCTGGGTGTGAGTCTGCTCACGCCCTCAATCCCAGTTCTGCGTCACCAGCCAGCAACTAAGAATGACCAGCGTGCCGGCAATTGAAGCCTTCCTAATTGAGGGTGCACCGTCTCCTCAAGCACCCATATGGAGGGACTAGGTGGGATATGGAGCGTTTACTTTGAAGCCACAGAAGTGCCCGCTGAGAGGCAGCGAGCCCTTCTATTTCATCTAGGGTGAAAAAGCCATGCAAAAAGTATACAAGACAATCACTGAAGCAGGGCCCAACACATATGCCACACTAGTTGCAGCCCTAACACACATTTCGAGCCGATGGCCAGCCAATACTACGAACGGTTCATCTTTCAGCATGTTCACCAGGAACCCAAAGGTCGCTTGATAGCTTCTACGGCATACTCAACGAGCTTGCTAGTACCTGCAGTTTCAATGACGAGCAAGTAGAAATCCAAGGGAAGATAATTCAGGGTTGAGCTTCATCCAAGCTACAGGAAAACATGCTGGAGGAATCCATCAAATCCTTAACTGGACATTCTCGTGCTTGGAAGATCAAAAGAGCTGTCGAAAGCCAGGGCTTCACATATGGAGCCAACACTACACAGGACAGTGAAGCCGGAACCAGTCAATGCAGTCCAGCTGCAGCCGGAGTCAGAAAATAGGACCCCTGAAGTCAAAAGAAGGGGCGGATATGGCAGAGGTCCAACCCATAGGCCAACCACGCGCCCAGCAAAGGGAAGAAAATGCACCACCTGTAGCAAATATAACCACTGCGCAAAGGTGTGCAGGTCATCGAAACAAAAGAAAGTGAAAGAAACCATCCACTTCATCCCGAAGAGGAAACAGAAGACATGGACGATGACATCACAGATTATACCGTACATTCAGTATTCACCGTCAGCAATGACACTGCTCCCCAGAAGCTGCTTCCCCAATGCCATCTCTGTAGTGGCCAATATCTAATAACAGAGACCATAGGCATGGGTGGCCTCCATAGACATTATGTTGGCAAACACGTATCTGGCAATGCCGAAGTTCCCAGCGTTAGCTAAAGCAAGAGTCTGAGTCTTTGCCTATAGACAGACACAACCCCTGCCGATGCAAGGGAGTTTCACTTCAACAATCTTGCACGTGTGTTGCCACCACCATATACGGAGCAAGAAGAGGCCCAAGGCATGCGTAATTCTAGTGGCTGTGCCAATACCTTGTAAACCACATATAGAGCGCATCTGTACAAGTTCAAAACTGCTCTGATTTGCAAATGTGGGACACTTTTTTAGCTATTTGATTCGCTAATAGGAGCCACTTTCATTTTTGTGCCCAGGCCTATTTTCTGTCCCTGTCCGACCCTGGGAATGGGGACTTTCATTTCATATGGCTATAATGTGGGTCTATAGCTCTGATGTGGCAGGTACAGGGCCAGAAGTTATCTCTCAACTCTCTGACAGGTAGATATGCGTACAGAAACCCGAGCCTACACGCCTTAAAACCCCACTACAGGGTTGAGGGCAAAACTTATCGACTCTGGCCTCCGTTCTTCATTTCTGTTTTACAATATATTCAGAAATTATTCCACCCAGCCAAGCTACGCTCTAAATATCGAAATTTTCAATGTCCATAAAATGCATGATGAAATCAATAATCTCTTACAGCTTCAAAAACTCAATATTTACTTATTTATTTATTGACTTGTAAAACACAGCATTCACTGAAAAACGTATATTGCCACAAGGCACTGCAGGCCAGGGGAGTCAGAGGCACTAAAACATAACCTCAATAGAAGGACACAGGTTTGAGCATTGTCTTGAAGCAAGAAAAGTGTGAAATCAGATGCAGCTGCAGAGGTAGATCGTTTCAAAACATGGGGCCGTGGACCCAAAACGACCGTCCACCACAATGGGTCCAATGGCCAGAGGAACTTCCAAGATTGAAGATCACAGCTTTCTGGCTGGATTTCAAACGTTGAATTTGAATGCTCGCGGAGTAAAACCGAGTACCTTCAAGGGAAGGTGCTGTTTGAATTGAAAACGACGTAGGTCGCGAAGTGCAGCAGCAACAAACTTGGATTTTCTAAGCCCACAGGTTAGGCACTCCACCATATTCCAAAGGCTTTTGCCATATTCCAAAGCGGGTCTCAGGCAAGACAATGTAGAGAGCATTCGCATAGATGGGGCGGGGCAGGATAAGGGCCCTAGCTTTGATCGCGCATCTTTTCCTAGCAATTTAATTAATTTGCATTGCATTGTCTTGTGTTGGATTGTGTTGTATTGTGTTCTATTGTAGTTTTTGTATTGTATTGTATTGCATTGTGGTGTATTGTATTATATTGTAGTTTTTGTATTGTCTTGTATTGCATTGTGTTGTACTGTATTATATTGTAGTTTTTGTATTGTCTTGTATTGCATTGTGTTGTATTGTATTATATTGAAGTTGTTGTATTGTCTTGTATTGCATTGTGTTGTATTGTATTATATTGTAGTTTTTGTATTGTATTTTATTGCATTGTGTTGTATTGTATTATATTGTAGTTTTTGTATTGTCTGCAGTTACTACCCCTTTGTGGAGCTCTGAACGTGCTCACTCATACAGATAGCAAGTTACACCGTGTAGGGTGTGTGGTTGGAAGGGTGTTGTTTTTCTTTTGAGTTTTTGTGGGAAGCTTTGGTGGCATACCTGACCAACACAGAGGTGTGATTATCATCTTATAGGACACAAATCCTGGCAGAATGATGGGTGGGGGTATGTGAGAGTTAGACGTACAAATTATAATTGTAATAAGGACTAAAACATATAGGCAGCTTCAGAGTACCAGCCTGTCCATAATGGCAACAGGATGGTCAGTGTGTGTACGACACAAAGAGGGGTAATCAGAGAAGGCCCAATAATCCACATGGCAGCATGCACTGGGCAGAGTTGCTGCTGAGTGAGTAAAAGGATGCCAAAAGGGAAAGAAATAGAACTGCTAACATGAAGAGGCGACAGACACTTTTTTTAAAGGCAATATTTCTGCCCTCTAATAAACAAATACCCCCATGAATGAAGAAGGAAGTGGAAGAGCAATCAAGGTTGGCAACTGGAGCAGACATCTTTAAAAGCCAACATTCCACCTACAACCTCTATTCCAAAGGAAGCCAAACTGTTGTGCAGGCCTTTGCACTCCAAGCCCCTCTGAAGCTCCCAAAGGCAGACAAGCACCGGGGTGGGGAGCCCTAGTCGGGGTTTGGCTGTGACCCTAGCCAGAGTGGCACCCTGAGCATGTGAGAGTGGGAGATAAAGCTCTTGGTTGGTTGCTGCTCTGACACCGTAAGCGTGCACCGGCTTGCCTCATGATTTGCAGCTGATCTCACCCCTCATTGCAAGCCACATACTTTTGGTAAATCCCAGGCACCCTTGCTCTTCCTAGTTTAGCTTGGGAGGCACCCTCCACCTTCATGTTTATTAGTGAATGGCACTTCAGGGTAAAAAATGAGAATGTCATCATTACCGTCCTAATGCATGGGCCCAGTGGCCCCACGAGCATAGGGGCACCACGAGCATAGGGGCCCCATGCAGATCAGAATTTAACACTAATTTTCCATTAAACATTTTTATTCCTGTGAGTGGTTGTGTAGGCAGGGCCTAGTGCACTGCTTTGCTCGGGGCCTATAATGCTGTTAAGTCTGCCCTGAATATCATAAAAGGAGACTTCCCCTGCTTCTAGTGTTTCAGATAGGACAGCAGCTTGTCAGGAAGCCCATGCCACACTTTCTGAACTTGAGTGCATGGGCATCATGTAGAGGTCCTGCAAGGTAGTAGCTGCTGCCCATGGCTTGCTCTTTGCAACTTTTGCCACTGTCTTTGTGACATTGACTTGGGCACTGCAGGACAGCACCAGCACAAGAGTGTCAAATAGGACATACAGTTCACTTTCTATTGCTCCCACCTCTCCACCAGCCCCTACCCAACCCCCCAATAGCGTCACAGCTGATTCTGAGTTGCTGTTCATGAGCTAGGGAGACGGCAAAGGGTTGGACCATTCTGCTGAGAGAGAAAACACAAAAACACAGATCTTGTCAGGAAGCCACACTGCATGAGCTCGCTTCCAAGTAGGAACCTTGCTTTCTATGGGTTTGCAATAGCTGCTGGCAGCTTTAGCAGTGAGCCAGGCAGGAGCTCCTACCTGTTCTGTGCATTGATGAGGGCGAAGGGCTGCAGGGGCGCATAGCTCCTTTTCTGCTGCAGGATGGTGATCTCTGTGTGCCAATAGGATCCCTAACAATGTTAATAAATGTGCTGGACTGTTCCCACGAGGAGCAGGGTCAAGACTGATTTGCATATGGCTGGGTCTAACTGGGGTGACATGGTGAGCAAAAGAACAATGGATTTAGCCCAGATTTCTTGACTGGGGGTGAATGTTTGATTTGTTCCGCATTCCGTCTATCATTTGTGTGTCTTTTACATTTTTAACTCTACAGCAGTCACTGTGATTGATTTATGCAGATGGTTTTATTTTTCTTACAGAAGTTTTGGTTTACAAGTGCCTGAATGTCAGCAGCAGCCCTGTCCAATGCTAGTCACTACTATACTGAATGGGTTTTGTTTGGTGCAAGAGTAACCAGTGTTGTGCGGGATTACTGATGGCATTTTGAGCTCCTCCCAGCACCATGGATGCAGCAGACTGGTCAGTATGGTCAGAGGAAGAGGTGTGGCGCTGTGGCCAGGGCGACTGACTCCAGAATCTGGGGATCACGGTTCGATCATCGGCGGCAGATTTGCCCAGCACCATGTGACTCTGGGCAATAGCTTGCTTAATCTTCCCGACGGCCCCCAGCGCCTAGAGACCCTTACGGGTCATTGTTCGCGCTTTACAAATGTGGATTATTAATATATTATAATTCTTGCATAATTCAAGCCATGAAAATGTCCAGGTATGCGCCTAAATATTAAAGGTAGGATCTCGAGGTACACAATTATCAAAAACAAAATATTGGATCCAAAATATTGAAATTTAAGTAAGTATAGATTTTCTCTACCTACCTTCACATATACATGCATTGACAATATAAGTATATCTTCTTGGTACATATATGTGGAGTATAGTAAATGTATACTTCCCTTCTGTGCACTTACCTTTCGATCTTTTGGTTAGAGGTGGGCAGGACTCGCGGAGTTTCACACCGCAGAATTCCATGGAGTTAAATGAAAACTCTTTGAGATTCCATGGAGTTCCATGAATGGGTGTAAATCGGCACGTCGCACTGTTCACGCTGATATTTAGCACCGGGAGTCTGTTCTGTGCTGAAAAATCAGTGCCAACGGCACCATGCTACGTGCCAGAGGCGCTGCACCTTGAGTTGGTTTTGCTGCTGCTCGAGTAGATTTTTTTCTCGAGCAGCAGCTTTCTCACCGTGAACAACTGCGACCGCCTGAGTTTGGAAAATCTCACCGGGTGCCCTCCTAGCACCTAAAAATCACACTAGGGGACACCAATTCTCGCTTGCGCTCGACAACTTACCATTGGCGAGCTCTGCGTGAGAAAAAACTCTGGCACGCAACGCTTGGTGTAATTTGACCGGAACTCCACTTTACACGCATAACGCGGAGTGGCCAAAACTCCGCCAACTCCGCAGACGGAGCCTCATTTATTGCCTATCCGTAGTTTTAAGTCTTCAATATTTTGTCCATGATATTCTTGTATCTCGATGTTTTTAGTCTCGATATTCAGTAGTACAATTTATGTCCCAAAATTATGTTGCTGTGTGTCCTTACTTTCCGTTTCACAAAATGGGTTCAAAACCGGCAAGAATATACATGTTGATACACAGTGATCAGTATTATAATCCATGGACTACTGTGAGCCAATCCAAAGGGTCCATGGTGTTGTCTTGAGACACCAGGCCAAACTTCAGTAGCATCTGGAAATCATCTGCTTACAAAAAGGTCCTGAACTCAAAAGACTGAATCAGCTTACCCAGCTGTTGGAAATAAATATGGATTCTGCTCCATGGTCTAAAAGTACAAGGCCCACCTGCATGCCATCATCCTTGGTAGTTCTATATTGAGGCAGGTCCAGTACTTGAAAGTTCGTCACGGGACAGGTGTCATCAGAAGAACCTTATTTAACTTATGGAAAAGGCACTAGAAAGTGCAAACCTATCTCAAGTAGTATTAAAGGTATTATTATCCATATAGATTTATACTGTAATAGTAGGCAAAAAAGGCAAATATTTCTAGAACCGAAAAGCTGCAAAAAGCTATGTACAGATTTGTTTGTCTGTGAGATTGCTTTACTCCAGGACAGCACCTGGAGTAAAAGATAATAAGAGGGCACAGTCCCACCCTGGCAATCTTGTGTAACAGATCAGCTGGCCTCATGCAAAGTTAGTACCCATTCTGAGTATAGTAGTGATACTATAGTGCTTAAGTCATGCATAAGGCAAATGACAAATTTCAGAAACCCTGGCTTGGCACTGATTACCTATATTGGGAGACTATTGCTCGAATTTCGAGCACCATACAATACGTGGTGGTTCAGATCGTTCAATAAGAAAACAGTTACTGATTCTCTGCTGCTTATAGTTTTTTTTTAATTTGGAGTTGATGCTTACTTGGGAGTGAGTGAGTGAGTGAGTGAGTGAGTGAGTGAGTGAGTGAGTGAGTGAGTGAGTGAGTGAGTGATTGCATACAGTGATATTGAACATATACAGTGTCAAATCTCACCAGCACAGTTGTCACCACTAAGATACAGAAGCAAATGTGAAATGAGAAAAAGAAGGGTATTTGGGGAAACTGCCACATAGATTTAATCAAAGTGATGACATTATGCCACAAAGTCCTTATGATAAGACATCATTATGCTGTTCCAAGAGTCAAAAATCAGTATGAAATGGGATGACCTTATTAACACATGCTCCTGGTGGGCATCTAGGACATATGTGGTTTAAAGATTCTAGAGAAGAAATCCAGATTTTAATAGAACTGCAAAGACCTTCTTCAACACAACGGTTATCAAAATCTAGTTGAGTACTACAATTCTGAAACATCCACGCCCGTCCCAGTTATCCACCTAGGATGCCCCATATGTCCTACCTTTAAACAGCTGAACCTGGCAAAGTTGATAGAAGCCGCTGCAATAGGCAAATCTTAAAAGCTGCTGAGATCCCCATTATCAGTAAAAACCCACCGCATGAAAAAATCTAATTATGAAAAACTCAAGACCTCATAAATTAGTGCTTAAACTCAAGCTTGCCAAACCTCAAAATAGTGCTAAAAAGGTGGCTAACTAGACCTCTGTAGAAAACACAGGTACCCGAATCATCCACTCCATGAAGTTCAGTCATGCTTCAAAAACTCAAGAAGTATGAAAGCCATGCTGGCGTTATTCATCACGGCCTCGTCGCCACCCTTGAAGAAGACTATTCAGCGTCCCGAGACCTCCTTGATTGGTCTGTAGCCTATGATATTGTAGCTCACCAAAAGTCTGACAGATCAGGTAGGCGGAAGGTCCTTGAAGCAGATTTCAGTGAATTAAATTGTTAATCTCAAGCCAGTTACCAGATCCTTATATGCACTTTCTGTACAGGCATTAAACAACTATTATACAGCGTTTCACATAGGTACTCCCTGTTCTCCTTACTTACCATGAGTGCATGTGTTTATGTGCTTAAGTCGTCGAGATTCACCGCCTTAAGTGCCGAGCGTAGATAGACAAGACTTAGATCAGTTGCTACCTGGAGAACCTGGTGGACCTGGCAACAATTCAAACAATACCCTTTGGCTAGGTTCTCACCGTAGAAATACCATGTACATACCTACATACAAATATACATATATACGTGCATACATAGTTACATCACAGAGTGTCTGGATCAGTGTAACACCTCCCCACCTCGTACTGACCAAACCTGGGATGCTACTGATGGAACATGCACCATGTGCCTACTCCAATGCCTGTGTGCTGCCCCAACCCCAGAAAAAACACATGGGTTTTTCTTAAGACGCTGGAATGTTCCTTAACCCCTTGATAAACATCAGGGACATTTCCATCTGAACAAGCTAAGGCTTTACAGGGAGATCCAGATCACTGGTGTCATCAGAACCAGATGATATTAACGCCCTTTAATCTTGTTGCCCAAGACAAAAAACAAGAACCCTTAAATAATTTAGAACAAAGAAGTGGGAAATTTTCTTTTTTCGTGATTTAGTCATGTACATTTCCACCTGGTGAAAAATCTGCATGAGTAACTGTTTTTTTCATAGGAGTAATCATTAAAATGAAAAAAGACATAGGATTTCAGAAATACTCCTGGATACACTGTCAATCCTAAAAAAACTCCAATTTGATGCAAACGAGGAGGAAAATTAAAAGAGTAGATTTCTGACTTCTTCAAACCCTGCTCTGTGAATCAGGCCCAGTGTCATTATATTTTGTGGCAGGACCATCCTGTGGGGGCAGTCATGGCTCCTACTTGAGGCCCGCTCTGTTGTGCACCTGTACATGCATCAACCTCAAGTTGAGGCCTTCAGGGGGCCTTTCATCTCCATTCAATAGGGTCCTCCACATAGCAACTACTGTTGTGCAACGGTGGTGAGGGAGCCGACCTTAACGCTCAGGTCCAGTTTGTGGGCCAATGAGACAAGAGGTGTTCCAAGTCCTTGGATTGGTTTACTTGGTGTGGAGGAAGTCTTTGGGTGAAATTTAGATTTTTCACAGCCTGCTGGGCAAAAAATCAGGATTTTATTAAGGACAGGGAGGCTAATATTATGCAAATCTCCTTTATTGCCACAGCTCAGCAGCAACAATTGAAGAATATAGAACTTCAATGAACATTCTAAATAACTATATAGTCCCCTCGCGACCAGCCATCTTCCTTCTTTGTTAAAGTTGCGATGAAAGATCCATCAACCAAAAGAAACAGCCAGAAATGATTGAAGGAAAGATTATAAGGAATGGTCCGCAGGAATCAATTTTTTCATTCTGATAGAAAAAAGAATAATACCACGTAATAAATTGTATCCACATAGGGAGGGAAAATACCATCAACATCAATAGTGGTGGGATAATATTAGCCTCCGTGTCCTTAATAAAATCCAGATTTTCTGCCCAGCAGGCTGTGAAAAATCTAAATTTTATGGCACGACACGGAGGCCATATTATGCAAGTTCAAAGTGAATTAAGAACATTATCAATCACATTAGGGATTGGTCTAAAGTAACACGCCTTAAACATAGTATCATTTGACCAATCTGCTGCTCTAAGGATATCTTGAAGACCACCACCCAGAAAAAAGGCCTTGAAAGCCGAAGCACCTCTAAGGAAATGTGCTCCATAAACAGATACATCCACTCCGCTTTCATGCATGACATCTTTCACCCATCTTGCCAGGGATGGAGAAGAAACAGCCTTATGAGGGGATCTGTAAGAAATGAGGAGTTGTTGTTCGTTCATTCTCAGACATTCAGTTCTTTTTTCATATTCTTTCAGACATTTAACAACACAGAGTCTTTCGTTTTGAGGAAAAAAGGGATAAAAGATGGAGGAAGACATAGTTTTGGTTCTCTTCTTGAGAAAGAAACAAGCTCCCTCAGGTTGAAAAGCCCTGTTAGAAATTTCTAAAGCTTTAACGTCTGAGGTTCTTCTAAAAGATACAAGACAAAGTAAAACTGTAAGTTTATAAGAAATCTGTTTAAGAGAAAGAGAAGAATTAACTCCCCACGAGGATAAGGTTCTAAGAATAAGAGTGACATCCCACATGGCGGTGTATTTAGCAGAAGGAGGATTGAGAATTCTCATACTTCTCATTATTTTCTTAGTTAATAAACTTTGTCCAACGGAAGTTCCGTTAATTAAAGAGTGGCCAGCAGAGATAGCAGATCTATAAACATTAACAGTTCTATAAGATAGACCAGAAGTAAATAATTCAGAAAGGTAGTTGACAGCATGAACTAGATCAGTTGAAACGGGATCATAACCTCACTGAATGCACCAGCGAACCCATTTGTTCCATGCCAATCGATAAGCTTTCCTTGTACCGGGTGCCCATGATTCAGAAATGAGTATGAAAGCATTTGACGAAAGCCCTGGGATTCGCCACTGTCTCCTGAAATCTTCCAAGCCGTCAGAACCAAGAGCCCCTGTTCTATCAGGGAGTGAATGTCTCCTTCTGGCCCTATGAGAACCTCTCTGAAAGAAGGAATCAGAATGGGGAAGTCGATAGACATTTCTAAAATTATCGGAAACCACGCTTGGGATTTCCATAGTGGAGTTATCACCACCATGCTCTCTTTGTAACGACGAGCATGAAGAAGAAGACGGGGTATCAAGACAAAAGGTGGGAAAGCATAAGGGTCCAGACCTCTCCAATCTTGGAGGAATGCGTCTACTTTCTGAGCTTGAGGGTCCGGTCTCCAACTGAAGAAGTTCTTCAACTGGGTATTCAGACGATCTGCAAATAGGTCCGTATGGAAGGGACCCCATCTGGCTTGGATGGCACGGAAAATCTGTCTGTCTAGTCTCCAGTTGCTGGAGTCCTTGAAATTCCTCGAGAACCAGTCTGATACACCATTGTTCAGACCAGGAATATGTTCCGCTACGACTGATATTCCTTTTTTCAAGCAAAAATCCCAGAAACCCTTCGCTAGGTCCGATAGACCCTTCGAATGAGGACCCCCTAATTTGCTGACGTAACGTGCTGCGGAGACGTTGTCCATCCGTAACGTTACACAACATTTCGCGGAATTCTGGGTGAAACAACGAATCGCGAATGAACCTGCTAGTAATTCTAAGCAGTTGATATGCAATTTCTTCTCTTGAAGAGTCCAACGACCCCCTGTAGATGAGTTCCCACATCTGGCTCCCCATCCTTCCAAACTCGAGTCCGATTCTATTATGAGGTCTGGTTCCTCCCCAAAAATGGCTCTGCCATTCCATGCCTCTAAGTTCTTCAACCACCAAAGAATTTCACTCTTCGAATCGTGGTCGAGGGAAATCAGATGGGAGTAGGAGAGAGTCGACCTCAGAGATCTTGCTTTGAGTCTCTGGAGGGCTCTATAGTGTAATGGGCCAGGAAAGATTGCCTGAATTGTTGAAGAGAGAAGACCTAAGATCTTTGCTAGGTATCTTAAAGGGAACCGATCTAGCTTGAGTAGATTCCTGAGTTCTTTCCTTACTTTCCTTACTTTGTCTGAAGGAAGTTTCAGTTCTGCCTTTATTGTATCTACTAAGAAACCCAGAAATTGTGTTTGTTGACTTGGGGTTACACAAGATTTCTTTATGTTTATAATGAAGCCAAGATGTTGTAAAAGACGAATTGTAAGATCTGTGTGAAGAGATACGGTTTGTTTCGATTGTGCCATGATGAGGATGTCGTCGAGATATATAATCAGTCTGACTCCCCTCTGTCTGAGCCAGGCGGTAACTGGTCGGAGAACCTTGGTAAAACACTAAGGGGCGGATGAAAGACCGAAGGGGAGGCTGCGAAACTGGAATAACTTCCCCTCCCAGAAGAATTGAAGGAATTTCTGGTGAGGTCCCCAGATAGGAATCGTTAAGTAAGCGTCCTTTAAATCTAGTCTGGTTAACCAGTCCCTTTCCCGAAGAATGTCCCTTAGGAGATGTATCCCTTCCATTTTGAAATGTTGGTATACTACCCACTGGTTTAATTGTTTTAAATTTATGACAGGCCTCTGTTCTTTGTTTTTCTTTTCTACTAGAAATATATTGCTTACAAAGCCTATGGAATTCGATTCTACAATCGCACCTTTGTTTAAAAGATCTCTTACTTCTTGGGAAACCAGAAGTCTGTCTGTGTGTGAGAATGTAATTTCTCGAGGGTGATTTGATTGGAAAGGTGTATGGGTGAAGTCTATTCTGTAACCTCTCACTGTGTTTAAGACCCAAGGATCCTTGGTTACTAAATTCCAGTTGTTTGCGAATTGGTGTAGTCTCCCACCCACCTTTGGAGGGATATCTGAAGGGTCTTTCAAGAGTCCTACCTGATGAAAAAGAGCGTTGTCTGCGTTCTCCTCTGAAGGGACGTCCTCGACTTCTCTGTCTTTGAGGGTAAAACTGTTGGTTTCCGAAATTCAAGTTATATCTCCCTCCATGGGACATGAAGGGTCTTGTAATGGAGTTTCCTCGGCCGGGAAAACGACCCCGAATTCTCCCGGCCCGGGTGAAAACCCGATCTTGGAATACCCTTTTAATGTCCTTCTGTGACTTTTGAATAGAATTGAATGCGCCGACATATTTGGCCATGTCTTTTGTGGTAAATATTTCATTACCGGTACTATTTTTTATGCGGTAAAGTCTATCAAGAATAACTCAGTAAATATAAGAGGCAGAATCCGTGGTATTAGAGGTTTTAAAAGGCTTTATTCCTATACAAAGGAACACAATTCGAATTGTTGGCATTCTATTCCATCACCACGAAAGTTCAGGAAGGAAGGGCATATATTATTGACAGATAAGCAGTTTTATAGAAAATACATTACAGTGAAACAGATGCAAGAGGCGTGACAGCTGATAAAAGGTGCATACGTAGCTAATAGAGGGCGTAATTTAATAAACGTCATCATACATGATGTCACAAGTGGGTGGATCCATAAAAGAATCCTGCAATGTCAGCAGAAATAGTTGGCAGAGATGCGCGCGCAGCCGCATGACGTGTGATTGACGTGCAACTAGAGGGTGAAGGGGACTTGACATTTAGCTCTACATGTGGAGACAGAAGTCTGGGGTTATGTCAACCTAATCCCAAATCATATCTAATATCCTATGTTTAAAGAACTGTGTTATCCAAAAAGAGAGGTCTCTTAGGATAGAATCTTATTCTATACTGACTATACTGACTGTTAGTGCGTGTACAAGCGTCTAAGTGTCTACACTAGATGCGAGGGGGTAGGAATATTCCATGGTAACGGGGCTATGAATTACTTGCATGAGGGCAGCGAGGCCTGGCCCTTTGCACGGTAGCTGGAGGAATGTTTACCTAAACTACTAGACAGGAATGCATCGGATGAGGAGCGAAGGAGATAATCTTGAAGGTGAAATACAGTTTTTGGCAGGCAACTGGCTGGATCAGGCACCGTTAGCCGCGCAGGGAGTAGGACAAAGTTCATGGTCACAGATGCAGGCTCAGACTGGAGCTTTCAGAAGCAGAAGGCAGGAAAAGGCTTGATGACAGAATTCGGGCCTACTCGCCTGAATCTGTAAAATGTGGAAAGTGAACCATATAAAGTCGGTGGCCTTTCATACTTAGGAATGGAATATCTGACCCATTCATGGCGGATCTAAAAGAGGACATGTTGACGGTGGACGCACATATATTTGCGTCTTCAAAACTGGAGCAGGAGGGAACATACATGTACTTATAGCATGTACATGGAGCCGTTGGGGTCTACGATAGGGGACATAACTGATCACAAAATTCATATTTCCTCATTCCCTCCTTGTCCCCTTCGGACCCTTAGGAGATATCGATCTTCATCAATCCATCGATCTGTTCATATAGCATCATTTGTTCTTCTTTCTTCTTCCGGGATCTCGAACGAAAACTTGGATGTGGGATACACGAGGTGGCACACAGACCACAAATCGCTGGCCCACATTGTAGACATAAGCAGCAACTGAATAGTATGAGAAAGCCAATACCTAGGAAGGATAGGATTCTCCATCCCCAGGCTGACAACACGCCCCAGAACCAACCGGACCAAGTCCAGGTGCCTGGACTCTGGTGTATCTGGCTTACAATCTTATGAAGGCGAGTTATGGCTTTATATACTGACGGCGAATTTTCTGGGATGAAAATGCAGCAACTTGATCCGATGACCCTACAAGCTCCGCCCCTATCGGCCAGGATGACGTCAAGGACAAGACGATTTTGAAGCACAACAATCCGCATAGCAGACTGCTCTTCTGTTAAATTGCCTAAGGCGGAAATAGTTTCGTTCACTACTGCTTCAAGGGTTCTGGTTAATCTACGTATCAGCTTACTATTAGTGACTGTACCTATATAGGGAAAGAAACCTTTATTGAAATCTGTGTATTTCTCCCATGCTGTTTCAGTGTAATCGACAATTGGGAGATCTCTCTGCTGTCTATTGTGTACTAAATGGGTATTTCTGTGATAATCAGGAGGGGCTAGGAAAACAGGTGGTAGAAGGAATGCTATGTAACAGGTACCATCCCAATCTAAAGGTAGACGTATATATGCGGTCTGGCCACATATAAAGTAGGAATGACGAGAAGCTCTAAATGTAGACTTGCCTTGATCACTGAATTTTATTACAGTGGTGCATTTACTATGGCCCATGTGTATAGAGCCATTCTTTCTTATACATAATTCCCCTTTTACTGGGAATACTGACATGGCGAGCAAGATTGGTGTAGCTTCAGATTCAACGTTCAGGATCATAAGGTTAAGTGTAAAATTACCTAATCCATATACTTCATTTTCTAGATCAGTTCCTGTTCTTTTGGGAAGTCCCTCCTTGTTAGGGTAGCAGACTTTAAGCAAAACTAAGTTCAGGTTTCCCCATACCCAGTTGTCTTGATAAACTGCGGAATTTGAATCTAGGGAATTAATCAAACTAAACCATGCTCCACAGGAGCCATTGTGTGTGAACGGATAGGGAAAGAGGGGCAAAACTCCCTTATAGTTCTGATAGGGAGGGAGTCGGCCACATATCCAACAATTTGTGGCATTGCTGGTTTGATGGGAATGATGTAACATACTAATGAATGTGTTGTTGCGCAGCGCAAATCTATAAGACAATTCATGTGGCGGTAATTCACTAAAAGAATGTTCTGCAGTTATATTGTAAGCACGCTTAGGAATAGGGTAATACATGTGTAATAGTATACTGACAATGATGATCAGAAGACTTAGAAAAAACAAAATTAATAATGTTACTGTGCAGTGACTACGAAATGATTTACAATACGCATGCTTTTTGAGCAGCATCTGATGATTTCTTTCTCTATTCCGGTCTAGAGGATACATGTCAGGGACAAATTCAACCGATTCACCTTGGAGAGGACTTAAACAATCAAATTGTCTGACTTACTAGACCTCAATTTTAGTTTATAAATTTCTGAGTTCGATTGCTCAACCAAGGGGAGCTTTGAGTCTGTCTGTGAGGGAATACAGGGTTGAGTATCTACACTGGGTGGTAGTCCATAAAACTTCTTGATATGACTCGAGTGCAACCACCCTTTCCGTCCCTCGATTTTCACGGCTGTCCTTGTGGTGAGTAGAACCAACTTCGGTGACTTCCACCTAGGATCCAGTTGGGTCTTCCGGTCAAAGTTCCTGACCAAAACCAGGTCACCAGGAACCACGTCATGGGGCTTCACCTCAGTATTATCGGGAAAAGCTGCTGATACCTGTGAACGACAAGATTGTAGTGCAGACATCAAGGAAGCCAGGTAATCTGTCAGCATATTACAGTCAACATCAGTGATTTTGCGAGGTATAGGCGTCCCCCACATATTTGGTGGTCTACCGAAGATCACCTCATACGGGGATAGCCCTGTTCGAGAATGGGCTACCATTCTCATGTAAAAGAGCGCAACTGGTAAGGCTACTATCCAATCGACTCCTTTTTCTCTACATATTTTGGACAATCTAATTTTCAGAGTTTGATTATGGCGTTCTACGAGACCTGCTGCCTCGGGATGTCGGACACAGTGAAATTTCCATTGATAGCCTAATAGAAGGGAAACGTGTTTCATTAGTTCGGATGAGAACGGCTGGCCGTTATCTGAGTAGACAACACGTGGTAAACCGTACCGTGGGAAGAATTCTCGAACTAACTGTTTGGCAGTAGTCGGAGCAGTGTAATCTGAAACCGGGTATGCTTCTGTCCAACGGGAAAGAGCACAGACAACTACGAGAACATATTTGAATCCTCGACATCGTTCCATCTGGATATAATCCATCTGGAGGACTTCAAAAGCATGATCGGGAGTTTGGAATCCACCCTGTTCTACGGGGATGCTTTTACCTGGATTAAACTGACAACATATCATACAGGTACGAACTTTTTGTTTAGCTGCTGCTCGCAAGTGTTTGTTGAACCAAATGTGTTGAATGCTGTCTAGCATAGCTTTTTCTCCTAGGTGCGCTGGACTATGTATAGTGTTAATGATGACTTGGACCATTGAGTCGGGAAGAAACCATATAGATTTTTCCTTCGTCATCCATCCTTGATCTGTTTGGATCCCTCCTAATTCAGTCCATTTCTTTATTTCTTCTGGTGTAGCATGTGTCTGTATGTCAATTACATCAAGGGCGGGATCCTTAACTGTCATGCAATGTGTTGGTGTCGGAACTATTGTCTTTGTCATGTCAGTTGTGTGAGTCTGATTCTGAGCAGTCTGTTTAGCTGTTCTGTCAGCTAGGTCATTACCCTGAGAAATGATATTGGTAACTTTTGTGTGGGCTTTGCATTTCATAATCGATATTGCAGTAGGTAGATGAATCGCGTCTAATAGGGCTTGAATGAGGGGTCCGTGTTGGATGTGGGCACCGTGAGAAGTTAAATAACCTCTCTCTCGCCACAGTACGCCGAAGTCATGGACGACTCCGAATGCATAACGTGAATCTGTGTATATGTTGACTTTTTTATTTGTGGCTTGAATACAGGCTTGTGTCAGAGCGGTGAGCTTTGCTGCTTGAGCTGACAAAGTGTTAATACAATTTGTTTCAATGACTTCAGTGTCTGTTGTGACTGCGTAAGCGGCCACTAACTCTCCTGTACTTGTTCTCATACATGACCCATCTACATAAAATGTCAAGTCTGGATCTGACAAAGGGGTATCTGTCAAGTCTTGTCTGGGTTTCGTCGTGATAGTAATGACTTCGACACAATCATGTGCCAATGGATCTGTTCCGCCTACTGGTAACAGTGTGGCAGGATTTAACGTATTACAACGTCTGATTTCTATATGTGGCTGAAACAATGTTAATTCGTAACCGGTGAGTCTTGCTATAGTCAAGTGTTGTGTTTGTGTGCGGTTCAAGAGAACCTCTACTGCGTGTGGTACTTGTACTGTCAATTGATGTCCTAACACTATGGCATCGCTTTGTCTGATTGCTAAAGCTGTTGCTGCCACTGATTTCAGGCACGCTGGAAGTGCCTGAGCTACTGGATCTAATGTACTAGAGAAATAAGCACATGGTTTGTGTGATCCTGCTTGTTCCTGAGTGAGTACTGACAAAGCAGTACCTTCGCGTTCTGTAACGAAGAGTGTAAACTGTTTACTGTAACATGGTGTTGCTAGGACAGGTGCTTGGCATAAAGCTTTCTTTAAGCTTTCAAAAGCGTGTGTATGTTCTGGAGTCCAAGGGAGGACAGTCGATGTGGCTGCCTCCTGTGTTGTCAACTGGATGAGTGGTTTTGCTAGAAATGCATATTGAGGGATCCACTGCCTACAGTATGAAGTGGGGCCTATAAAAGCCCGCACCTCCTTTTGTGTCTTGGGTGGTGGCATGTTAGCAATTAACTGGATGCGGTCAGATGTAAGCTGCCTTCCCTCCTTGGACAGCGAGTGCCCAAGGTAAACAACTCGCTGGACACAGAATTGCAGCTTAGAAGGGGACACCTTGTGCCCCTTGTCGGCCAGAAATTTCAAAACCGTCAGTGACGCTTTTTCACATTCAGATTCGCTTCGAGCGGTGATCAGCAAATCATCAACATATTGAAGCAAGGCAGTGTTAACTGGCATGTGGATACTGTCAAGTTCTCGTTTCAGTGCTTGGCTATAGATGCTGGGGCTTTCTGTAAATCCTTGAGGTGCGCGTGTGAATTTAAAGCTTCGTCCATTTAAACTAAAACCGAACAAATATTGACTTTCCGGATCTATTGGGACACTAAAGAAAGCATTCTTGAGATCAATTACAGTGAAGAACGTTGCTTCTGAGTCAATAGCTGTGAGTAATGAAGAGATATCTGGGACCACAGGGTATTGTGGTACAATACATTTATTTAATTCACGCAGATCAATAACTAATCGATATACTGGTGATGCTTTTGGATCCGTTCTTTTAAGAATCGGAATTATCGGAGAATTACATACATTGGAGTCGGTTTCCACAACCACTCCTTGGGCAATAAGCTCGTCAATGATTTGCAGTAAAGCCACTACAGCATCTGGAGGTAACTTGTATTGTCGCATTCGTGGTAGTACTATTCCTGTTTTCAGTGTAACTCGATATGGTGTAATGTTCATGCAACCGACATCAGTGGGGCCTTGTGCCCATAAATGTGTAGGTAAATTCTGCAGTCGGTAATCCATGTCTCTGGACACGTAGTGACCTTTAAAGTCACGTAAAAATAGTCGTACTCCTTCCGGAGAACAACATATTATAGCTCCTAGAGCTTTCAATGTTTTTATACCTAACAAGTTTTCTGGACATGATTTAGTAAGCAATAAATCTGTAGTACATGTCAATGGACCGACCGTAAGTGGAAGAGGTTGTGTTACGTCATTAATTATAGGTTTTCCTGAGAATCCAAGGGAAATATTCTGTGAGCCTGAGAGGGGTGCCCCTGGAACTTCACTACGTCTTATAGTTGTTCTGCTTGCCCCTGTATCAAGTAAAAACTTTCTGTCTTCCCCTAATAGTTCACTATGTACATAAGGTCCCTCTTGGTCTACAGGAACCTCAATAAGGGGTAAGCCAACTTCCCTCTCTAGGCTATCTCATGAGTATCGCTGATAATCGGGATAATCTGTTTGTGCATACTGATACATCTGTTGTGTTGTTGCTTGTGTTGCAGCAATAGGCTGCGCTCGAGGTGGTGCTACGATCTGTTGTGGAGCTGCCTGTTGCGGAGCTAGTTGTTGCGGAGCTAACCTAGGTTGTGCATGCTGAGGGATTTGTTGTTGATTCTGATCCTGTCTAGGTGGACGTGGTCTCTCCTGGGTTCTACCTGTGGCAATATTATGTTTCAGGACTGGACAATCGTGTATATAATGACCTGGTTGTTTACAATAGTTGCATGTCCCTTTCGCAGGACTTGCGGAATCACCCTTTTGATGACTATCGGCTGGGACTGACTGTGCAACAAGCATTTTCATTTTCGTATCTTTCATACGTCTTTGTTCGTGTTCTTGTTCTTCTCTAATTCTATTGTGGTGATATTGTAACATCTGTAGCATCTGTGATGGGGTATTACCTTGCCAGGTACTTTCGAATTTCAATACTCTATTCTTGACTTGTAGCAGAGAATTTTCAACTAATTTTGTCACAAACAGATGTGGATATGACTCACTACTGGCTTTTATGCCACTATTTATACTAAAGCATTTTTCAAATCGGGAATAAAAATCACTAGTGTCTTCATCTGGTTTTTGTTTACAGGCTGAGATTGCACCCCAGTCTTCCTTTTTCGTAGTTAATAAACGTGGCAGTACCTGTATTAGTAATCCTGCTAGTGCTGTAGTCTTTTCCCCAAGCCCTGCTCCTGCAGCTCGGGCTTTTTCTTCGTTTTCTAATGCTGTCCAATCTATCTTTTGGTCTCCCACCTCCCATTCTTTTTCTTTGAGTTTCTCATAAACACCGGCGGGTAATAGGACTTTTAATATTTTCATAATGTCGGGGTAGGTATACTCTCCCATGAGTAACATGTCTTTTATCTCACGGTGGAAACCTGCTGGGTCCTTGTCATGGCTGGGTACTACTTTCTTCATTTCTAATAATTCCAGTTTAGTTATAGGCGTGTACACAAACACGCGTGTAAAGTTATCACCGGCACCTCTAATTGGGTGTACTTCGCGTAACGGGTTCTGTCTATCTATGTGATACATTTTTCTTCCCATGATGGGAACTGGAACGCGTTCTGGGCATACGAAATTTAAATATTGGTTTCGGGATTCTAGAATTTCTTTAATCAAATCAGTACCTGACCCTCTCCATATATTCGTGAGTAGTTCTGTCAATATGTCAGGTAAGGGTCCTGGGTCGGAGTGTTGGCTTTTATATAATATAAGGAGGTGTTGAATCATGTATATACTAGCTAAACGCTGTTCATATGGGTCTAGATTCAGAAACGTGTGTGCAAGTACATCGTCATTGTATTCGCCGGGACTGTCAGCCCATTGTACTGCTGACCTGGCTAATTCTTGTTCGTCCATGGAATCGAGCACGTGGTACCCCCTTCGATCTCGGAGTAATTTATCAGCGGCTTGGAATAAGTGTTCGGAGGATTTTGTATTTAGCATAGGGTTTGGAAAATGTCTATTATATTCCGGACGTATTGGACGTATCGGATCATTAAGACCTCTGGTATTATTATGGGGTCTTCCTCTACCTACATAAGCTATCGTTTCTACTTGCTCTGACTCTTGCTCCTCCTCCTCTCTGTTTAGGTCAGCGGCGTCTACCTCTAATCTTTCTTCGTGTATTCGTTCTATTTCTTTGCGGATCTTTCGGTACATAGCTACTATACATAACTGTTTATCATGTCTCCCTTCTGATATATTCTGGCCCCAAGTGACAAGTTTTTGCATTTCTTCCGGATTTACCCCAGGCCGGTCTTGATTTCTGATTACACAGTTTATAAGGAAACGTAACAGTTGTCCCTGTACCTCCGCTTTCTGGTACTCCATGGCTCTGTTAATACTTTCAGGACCTCGCCCTGACTGGACAAAGTGATATATATTTTCTAAATGTGTATTCATTCCTGGTAGCTTCGTTAAATATATTGCAGCTCGTCGAATACGTAATGATGACAGCAGCATTTCGTCCCGTTTACCGGGCACAGGATCATATCTACAATCTACTAGAAGTTCCTTAAGCATGTCAGGAGTTGCTAGTTTGGGCGTACGTTGGTGTGCTAATTCTCTAAGGGAAAATTTATTTCCTCTGGGTGGCGTAGAAAAAATGTCTGTCGTACCTCCTGTAGCACCGTCTGGGGTGCTGGACGTGAAAGGATTTGTTGAAGGTGAGACAGCAACCGTCGTTGCGGGAAAAGCGGTAGAAACAGATGTGCTTGTCGGAATGTGTGTCGAAGCTTGTTGTTGCGGAGGTACAGACGAATGCTCTTGGCGATGAGCATCATCGGCAAGCGGTCTATGTGGTGCGGTATTAGCATACTCGGGAGCTGCGTCATCTAAATAGCGGGAAAGGAAAACATCTTCTGCGGTTCTGGGATGCCCCTTGGGATGTGCTTTTATCGGAAACAATGGAGGTGGCAAGTCTTTTGGTATTTCCGGAGTAGCCTTAGGTAACCCTTCGGCCAGAAGAGGATACATACCATTCATAAGAGCGTTTCTTTGTCTATCTACTTGTTCTGATTTTACTCGGGTACCTTCCTCAATTAACAGATTTTCTCGGACTTTATTTGAATTCTCCTTACCCTTATCTTCCTGTCTGAGTGCTTTTTCTGTACGTCTATATGATTCTTTACGCCATAATTCAATGGCATCTTTCTGTGACTGTCTGGCTTTCTTTTTCCATAATTCTTCTTCTACTCTCATGATGCAATCTGCATCCCAGGTCCCCGCTGCGGGCCATCTCTGACTCTCTGGTAATTCTTTGGTGTAGTCCACCCATAAATCAAGAAATAATACGGCATCTAGGCCATGCTTATGATACATAAAGTATCCTGGAGTGTCCCTAGGTGGGATGGGAACGGCTTCTTCGAGTACACCCTTTCTGGTTTTGATCTGTCTTAGTTTCGAAAAGAGCGGCATTCTTAGACCTTATTACTAGAACACACTTTATACAAAAAAAACACAATAATGAACAGTCATTCACACCACAATATATAGAACGTATTTAAAACATTTAACGCTTAACAGTTTTACGAACAATGATAACTAATAGAAAACTGGTTACTGACATAATACTGACACTAGATAATACTTATTTATATGCAAGACATACTATATATACTGCTAAACAGTACAGATACACTGCTAAAACAGTGCAGACCGGATTTGTGTACCCAAACCCGTCTTGACCGGCACAGACTTTGTGCACGTAAAATGCCTCCCCGGTAATGGTACTCACCGGGTAGCTCGGAACGGAAGGCCTCGGAACGGAACTGAAACTGGACCGGACTGGACTCGACTCGATTGGACTCGGAACTTCGGAACCTGGCGGGTCTCTGTATACCTCGGATCTTGCTCTCTCAGCTAGGCTCTGGTCGGGATACTTCGCACTTCTCACCGCCTCGTCTGGGTGTTGATCGCAGCCTCAGTCGTCCCCGCTTGGCCGGAAGGAGACACAGGAAATCCTGTAGATACGCGTTTTTGTCCGTTCAGCTGTGGCAGGAGACCGGGCCTGCAACGCACCGCCAGCGTGTGAGATGAGAAAGTGTCCCTATTCGGGCGCCAATTTATGTGGTAAATATTTCATTACCGGTACTATTTTTTATGCGGTAAAGTCTATCAAGAATAACTCAGTAAATATAAGAGGCAGAATCCGTGGTATTAGAGGTTTTAAAAGGCTTTATTCCTATACAAAGGAACACAATTCGAATTGTTGGCATTCTATTCCATCACCACGAAAGTTCAGGAAGGAAGGGCATATATTATTGACAGATAAGCAGTTTTATAGAAAATACATTACAGTGAAACAGATGCAAGAGGCGTGACAGCTGATAAAAGGTGCATACGTAGCTAATAGAGGGCGTAATTTAATAAACGTCATCATACATGATGTCACAAGTGGGTGGATCCATAAAAGAATCCTGCAATGTCAGCAGAAATAGTTGGCAGAGATGCGCGCGCAGCCGCATGACGTGTGATTGACGTGCAACTAGAGGGTGAAGGGGACTTGACATTTAGCTCTACATGTGGAGACAGAAGTCTGGGGTTATGTCAACCTAATCCCAAATCATATCTAATATCCTATGTTTAAAGAACTGTGTTATCCAAAAAGAGAGGTCTCTTAGGATAGAATCTTATTCTATACTGACTATACTGACTGTTAGTGCGTGTACAAGCGTCTAAGTGTCTACACTAGATGCGAGGGGGTAGGAATATTCCATGGTAACGGGGCTATGAATTACTTGCATGAGGGCAGCGAGGCCTGGCCCTTTGCACGGTAGCTGGAGGAATGTTTACCTAAACTACTAGACAGGAATGCATCGGATGAGGAGCGAAGGAGATAATCTTGAAGGTGAAATACAGTTTTTGGCAGGCAACTGGCTGGATCAGGCACCGTTAGCCGCGCAGGGAGTAGGACAAAGTTCATGGTCACAGATGCAGGCTCAGACTGGAGCTTTCAGAAGCAGAAGGCAGGAAAAGGCTTGATGACAGAATTCGGGCCTACTCGCCTGAATCTGTAAAATGTGGAAAGTGAACCATATAAAGTCGGTGGCCTTTCATACTTAGGAATGGAATATCTGACCCATTCATGGCGGATCTAAAAGAGGACATGTTGACGGTGGACGCACATATATTTGCGTCTTCAAAACTGGAGCAGGAGGGAACATACATGTACTTATAGCATGTACATGGAGCCGTTGGGGTCTACGATAGGGGACATAACTGATCACAAAATTCATATTTCCTCACTTTAATGAAATCCTCACCAAAGAGGAAGCCCTGGGAGCTAGGACCTGGATCGTTCTTTGCCAACTCAATTAGTTTTGGGTCTATTTTAAACAGGATTCCTTTCCTTCTTTCGGTGGAAATCGCAGTATTTGCGTTTCCTAAAAGGCATATAGCCCGTTGGACCCACTCCCTTAGCTCTTTTGGATCGACCATGGAGTCCTCCAGATAAGCCGATTCAGCCATTTCAAAAATTTTGGTAAGGGGGCCAATGGTGTCAAGGAGTCGATCTTGGCACGACTTTAGTCCTTTATCTATTCCCTTTCTTGGGTCTCTAGCAGTCTTGGTTATAAAGGCCACAACTTTGGGGTCCAGTTCTGGGGTTGCGGCTATCTTATTAGGAAGGGAGGGTCTCGGACATTCGGAGCGCAGTCTGGATCTCACCTCCTGGGGTATCTCCTTCCTGAGCCAGAAGGTGAGGTACTCCGCTATGTGCTGGGATGGGGTCCATTCCGGGGATAAGGGGTGTTTTATTAACAAGGGATCAAACATTAGGTCCCCAAAAGGGTCCATGACTCCCAAATTGGGTTGTGAGGCCTTTGAAGCCTCTTCAGAGCTTCCTGTTCCCCTAGGTGTCTCTTCCACATCAGTATTGAACCCGGAGGAGCAAGACAAGTCGATTTCATTATCGGACTTGTCTTCGTTATCAATAACAATTGGAAGCTCAGGGCCTATGTCATGCCCACATTGGGTGCCCGAGGCACCAGATTTGTCACCGCCTTGCAAGCGTGAAAGCTGAGCGCTGGTTTTCGCTCTTTTAAACGCAGGTCTTTCTTTTCCTCCATGCGTTCTCTTTTTCGTAGCCTTTTTTGCTCCTTCATATTGGGTACTAGTGGAAGGGCGGGGCGTAATGAGGGAGAGGGACTCCAATTTTTCATTGATTTTATCATCAATCGAGCCAATTACCTTTTCCACCGCCTTGTTGATAAGGTCCTCCAATTTGTCATCGATGGATGATTGGGGGGTGGACATTATGATTAATAGAGGGTAGAAGTGAATAAACACTAATCTTTCTTTTTTCTCCCCTTTTTTTTTTTGAGATTATTTCCAAGTCCTAGCGAGGTTGTGGTGATCTAAAGGGTAGTTAGTAGTTAGAAATTAAATGTCTGCCTTATTCCAAGTGCATTATACCCTAATTACAGTCCTAATAAAGCAGAGGGGATATCTATTCTGTTTGTGATGAGTGCCCGTCCGCCAAACTCTAAATCAGAGCTAAGGTCCTGATCTAGATTTCGGCAGATAGGATACTCCGTCACAGTTGTGACAGATATCACGTCCGCCGTAGTGCATTATATTCCATGGCACTTGTAATACAGCAAACGTGATATTTATCACATTTGTGTTGGAGTATCCCATCCTAAATTAGGCCCGACGTTTCTTGAATCATGAGAAGTGATCAGAGGAGCTTAATCTCAAATAACCTCTCCTGCTCTTTTAGAGGTGTTTTAGACACTGATGCAAAAAACACCCTCAGAAGTGAAGGGGAAGTGTTATCCCACAGTCTCCGGCTGCAGGAGGCAATTGTTCATTAAAGTGCTATGGGGGAGACAGAGGATTGGCATAAAGTTTCATGAATCACAAAAAATGTAGGTCCTGATTAAGAGTTCGGCAAAAGGGTTACTCTGTCACCTTTATAACGGAGTAGCACATCCGCCTAACTCTACACCATGCCCTTACCAGGGCCGGACTGGCCGTAGTGGGCACTGGGCGTTTCCACGGTGGGCCGCCAGGATGGGGCCGGTTTTGGGCCACTGGGGGCCATTTTTGTTACCGGGGGCCAGCAATATCGCCCCCCTGTAACAAAACCGGCCAAAACCGGCCCTAGCAAACAGCTCGGCCGCACCCCCCCTGCCCCACAGGGGGGAGCGGCTTAGCAGTTTGCCAGGGCCGATTTCATTTCCCAGTCCGGCCCTGGCCCTTAATGCCAAATCCTTTGTCGTCCCTCTTCCCCACAGCATTTAAATTAGTGGCTACGTTTAAAAAGGCTCTAAAAGCTCACCAGCATCGATCAGGGACACCCACAGCAGGGGCTCTGTTGGCAAGTGCCGCTTCCTGGCACAGGGCAGCAGGCAATGGTACAGCCAGAGGACAGCAAACCCACGAGAAACGAGAACTGCGAATGCATTTTGCATCAATTTTTCTGTTTCTCACCATTGACATCAATTTACCAAAATGCCAGTAGCGGAAGTGACATCACACGCCCTGTGACCGCCACTTTCCCTCAAACACCCATACTAACACAAACACACAAATTCACACATATACACTCTCTCACACATAAACACTCTCACCCGCAAGCACGCAAAAATATACATCTAAAAGCATTTTTTGCTTACCTCAGCTGTAAGGGAAGGGCATATTCCAGCTTATTGTGCTCCATTTGTATAACACTATTGGTGAATAATATATTTTATTTAGTCACCATTTGTGTAATAAAAAATTGACAGAAAATAAGAAGTGGAGCCCCTAGCTGCCCCTGTGTTCCTGGCATTGAATTTGCCACCTCTGAGGCCAGGAGTAGCAAAGGCAGTAAGAGGGGTAACAAAGGGCAAGCCACTGGTCGCAGCTGCGACCCCTAAAATGACATCCATGTTTCTCATTTTCTTTGAGTGAGGTGTGGGGGGATCAAATCTAATAGAAAATGTAAATTTTCCAAGGAATTTGCATCCTCTTTTCTGCCTTAACAGAAATGTCCAGCCCTAGTTGGTATTTCCTTGCACAATTTCAGAATTATATTATAAAAACTGTTCTTTGTTTATGAGCAAGAAGCATTTCCATGATGTTTGCAATGTTAGGGTGCAGTGAGTGAACTCTCAATCTCTTTATTTTGCCAGCTGTTCTGCTAACAGTGTGCTGTATGAGGAGGAAGAAGAAGGCGTCCAACCCTGAAAATAACCTCAGCTACTGGAACAATGCAATAACCATGGACTACTTCAATCGGCACGCGGTGGACTTACAGAGGGACATCCAGTCCCTCGACAACTCAGAGGTGAGAGCTTCACTATCATTACTTCTAGTAGCATTAGCTGGTGTGACAGAGGGTGTGCAAATAGAAGCAGTTGTAGTAGTAGCTGTGGCACTAGTAGTACTACCAGCAGCAGTTATTATCATGTTAGTATAAGCAGTACTAATAGCAGATGTGGGAGTGCTTGTAGTTTTAGTTATACCTCTAGTATTAGCAGTAGTAGTAGTAGTAGTAGTGGTAGTGGTAGTAGTAGCAGTGGTATTAGAAGTACTACCAGCAGCAGTTAATAAAATATATTTTTATTGTGAAATATAGGCATAAAACAGCGATGACTGTAGATACATGCTTTACATCAATAAGTGAGTCCCATACAATACTCATAGCCAACAGTGCGTCTGGTTCCATTCGTAGGATTTTCCCGACCCAAACCTCCATATGATAACAGTCACTCCAAAGCCCTTGGATCAGTCCCATCAACAGGTGTGCACAACATTCCCCTGCTGGCATTCCGTTTCCCCCATACCTTTATCCTTATCCATTTATGGAGACATCCCCTTCCTTCATAGACCACCCTCTCCGCCTGCATACACCAGTCCATTACTGTTTTCCATTCTCTAGTAACCGGGTGGACAGCGCTCCCCACATTTTAGCAATATTTTGTTTCGCCACAAAAGAGCCCAGCATTACCCTCAGCCTGTCGATGTTCGTAAGGCTAGTTTCCTCCCATATATTCAATAGGCACCATTTAGAGGAGGGCAATACGTTTTCGGTATACATTGCCATGGTACAAGTTACAACTGTAGCCTAAAATGTCTGTAGTGCCGAACAGTCCCACATCATATGACAAAATGTGCCTTCGCAGCCACATCCTTTAGGGCACAATGGTGACTCAACTCTAACCATCTTAGTAAGTTTTGTACATGAATAATATGTCCTATTGAGGATCTCGAGTTGCATCAGTCTGAAACAAGAACGGATAGCTACTTCTTTAGGATATGCCAACGCTTCCTGCCACTCATCGTCTTCTACCTTCCCCAAGTCGTCTTCCCACAATTCCCAGAGCCTAATTAGGAGATCAGAGGAATTATTCAGAAGTTTGCGGTAGGTCAAAGAAATGGCTTTCTTGTGCATAAAGTCATCAAGCAGTCGGTTCTCTAGTGGGAAAGCCTTGGGGAGTATCTCTGCTTTCAGTACCGCCCCCATCAGGGCATGTCTAATTTGCAGGTAACGTAAAGTCTCCAGGGGCTCTAGCTGATATTCTGCCTGCAAATCACCAAAGGATTTCACTTCCCTATTTGCCCATAAATCACCCACTCTCAAAAGTCCGGTCAAATCCCACTTGTCAAAACCCCGGTGCCCGCCCCCCCCAGCAGACCCAATTGTGCGGTGTCCCATAGCAGTGTGGCCTGGGTGGCCTTGTGCCTCCATCCCAGCACCCCTAATGTGGCGTGCCAAAGTTTGATTGTTGAGGAAGTGGGAGCGAGGGGTTATGTATGTTTTTCTCCTCCATAAATGGTTCTGAGGTGACCCTAAGGTCTCATATTTCGCCTATCCATTCTACATGCAGGTTCTTCTTGTGGGAGATGGACCTAGTGATTCACTACTGTTCATTGTGCTGCCCAATAATCGTATTAGAGGGCTGGGAGTGCTATCCCAACATCATACCAGATCTTTGTCAATTTTGGTAGGGATATCCCGGGGCTCCCACATCCCAGAGGAGTGTGCAGACAACAGAGTCAACATCTCGGAAGTATTGGGGGGAATCAAGTATGGTGTGTTATTGAGGATATACAAAAAGAGAGGCAGTGCCATCAACTTAAACAATGACGCAAGAGAGAGGGGAAGGCTTACCCAGTGTTGCACATCTCCTTTCAAGAATCTTAAAGGGGGCTCCAGGTTGCACTCATAAAAGATGGTCGGATCCCTAGTGACGAAAATTCCCAGATCTTTAAAACCTTCCGCCACTACCCGGGCCCTACAGTCCCTGGGAAGGTGTGGGGTGTCTCCACTAAGCATATATAAGGGACTTGTCCCAATTTATTGTGTACCCTGAGTATTTGCGATAGAGTTTGAATATGTGAAGTATTCTGTGGAATGTGGTAAATGGACTCGTCACATAGAGGAGGATGTCATTGGCGTAGAAGGAGATTCTATCCTCCCAGTCTCCAGTCCACTTCAATCCTCTAATCATTGGGTCTCCTCTTATCCAGACTGCCAGAGGTTTCAGTACGAGGGCGAAAATCAACGGAGAGAGGAGGCATCCCTGTCTTGTACCTCGCTTTAGCTGGAAGTTTCCGGACGTCCTGCTGTTCACCATTACCTGTGCCAGTGGCTTTTCGTACAGTAATTCAATCCAAGATTAGAATTACAGGCAGAACCCCTGCTTCTCCAGAACCGCATGCATAAATGGCCTCTCTATCATGTTGAAGGCCATCTGGGCATCTACCGACACCACCACAGCATCTTCTTGAATTGAAGGTGCCCATCCCAGTACTCCATGCAAGTATCTCAGGTTGAGTGTGGTGTTTCTGCCAGGTATACAGCCAGGCCGGTCGGGGTGGACCAGCCTACCTATCACCTGGACTAACCTGCTCACCAGGAGCTTGGCCAAATTCTTGACCTCTGTGTTCATTAATGAAATCCGTCTATAGGATGAGCAGTGGTCAGGAGGTTTACTGTCTTTGTGGATAGCTATTATCTTGGCCAGTCTCTGGTCTACAGTAAGCTCCCCTGCCACACAACCCTTTTGGAACATTCTCAGCAGGAAGGGGGCAATTTCAGATGTTGTCAATTTGAACAATTCAATATGGAGGCCATTGGGGCCCATGGCTTTCCCCACATTTAACGACCAGATGGCTAGTGAGATCTTGCCTTCTGTCAGATCTTGTTCAAGGAGGTCTCTATCAGCCAATTCGAGGTGTGGAACCCTCAGATCGGCAAGTTATTTGCATGCATTGTTGATAGTGACCGTCGAGGAGGGGGAATACAGCTCAGCATAGTAGGCCGCAAAGGCGTCCGCTAAACCCTGTCTATCTCAGACACCAGCCCTTCTGCATTGAGTATTTCAAGCACCCATCTTGACATTGTCTCTTGCTTATCCAACCAGGCCAGGAGCTTGCCCACATTATCCCCCACCTCGTAAAGCTGTGTTGAGTCACCCTATGCCTGGCTCTGGCCACCTCTTCCACTATATCCTTATATTCCTTGCTTTTGAGGGCTAATCGATGTGGCACCAGCGGGTCCTCCCCTGCTGTTAATTGGGCTTCAAAGACCTGAAATTCCCCTTCTAGGACTCCAACTGTGCTGCCTTATCTTTCTTACGTCCCATGATTAGTGCAATTCCCTGGCACCTTCCTACTGTCTTGAACGCCTCCCATAGTATCCAATTCAACAATACTGTACCTTCGTTCTCCTTAAAGTAGTGCTCAGTGGCCTTGTAGAGGCCCTTTCGGATTTGCGGCACTTTGAGTTACCAGGGATCGAGGGGTGCCAAGTGCCTCCTTTCCGGTTCCCTATGCCTATACGTTGCGCATACCGAGGAGTGACCAGCGATTTCCCTCACCAGGAGTCGTACATCGCTGAAAGCTGGAACCTGAACAGCGGGTCCAAATATGTAATCAACGCGGGACAAACTTCCGTGTGCACCAAAGTAGAAGGTAAATTGACATGCCAAAAGGTTGAGGATGTGCCATACAGCCACCAATCCCAGTACCCACATAAATTCAGTCAGGGCTTTACCGGAGGTCTCCCCGTGACGTAGGGGCCAGCGATCAATGTCTTTACAGATAGCTGCATTACAGTCGCCTCCCTGTATAAGTTTCCCAACAGGTAGATGGAGTATAAAGGGCCCTAAGTCTGGTAGTGAAGGTACAGGAAGCCTAGGGGGGACATAGATTGAGGCAATGTTTTATAGGTGATCCTCCCAGTGTCCAGTAAGTTCTACAAAATGCCCTGAGGTCTCATGGGTAACCTGCCGAACGGTAAATGGGAAGGAATTACGGAGGAGGATGCCTCCCATCTGCTTCCTCTCATGTATCCTGCATGGGCCACCAGACTATAGTACCTCGTATTCAGGGCAGCATAGATTGTGCACTGGAGGTGTGTTTCTTGGAGGAGGACTACGTCAGGGGAAAGCTGTTTCAAATACTGCAACACTTCCCCTCTTTTAATTTTGTCCCCTAGGCCATTCCAGGATAACATTTTAAACTTATATGACTCAGCTGCAGTACTCATTTGGGATATGTTATGGACTTCAGGACAACCGATGCGGGAGGGCTCACCTGATCCAAACCCCACAGCACATTACCCCATGGACCAAAGGGGGAGAAGCCTATATTTTTGTGGACAAACTCAACGGGGACTGGAACAATCCAAATGGCTAAGTTGGACTCTGTAGCCGCAGAAGTTTTTCTTCGCAGCCTTTAACACCCATGCCAAAAAGAATCATTCATAACAAACACAAAATACAACCCCCAACCCACCTGTCTGCCTCCCTGCACAGTAGACTCCGAACTGCCCACCACCCTGTTGCAGGGATTCTGCACATACACAGAACTATGCACAGGATTATGGGACCTTGGTGTTATAGGGGCTGAGCCTTCCTACCGCCTTAGTACTCACGAGCCCTGGACCGACTAGCTATAGTGTCGCACTCGCTCTCTTACACAAACACGGAGAAGCCAATGATTGGACAACTCAGAACATAACACTCCCGGATCTCTCATGAATTGTGATAACAAGACACACCTTTTCGCTCAGACTCTCGCTCCTGTCCACAATAAGATCTGACCGAGACACGAATATAGTTCAAAATGTTTATTTTAACTAACGTGCTCTAACATGCACTATATGTGCCACAACGAGCAGAAAAATGCATAACAGTAATACATTTCGCATCACAGCCAGTCCATACATTATAATGGGAGATGTCATCTTATAAATACAATGGAGAAAGGACTATAGTGCCTAACCTCCCTCCCCTTGGTAGGAAATTAGGAATGAGTATTATTGTATAATAGAAGATCTCTGGGTTTTGTTAGCAGACCCCATACCTTAGAGCATAGATGGAATTTCTACATCGAAGGTGGGTGTTGCTCTTCTCCCTGGAAAGGTCCCTCTCCAAGTGCCTCTCACCTAAACATGTATCCCCATAATATCAAAGTACGAGTCACCAGCAGCAGCTGCAGTGGCATGTTTTGTCTTGGTGCTAGGGACTGACCAGAATAATAAGGGGCATTGTTTATTGAACTTGCTCACAATGTTCAGACTCCAGGAACAGGCAGAGAACGAACACAGTTCTCATGTGAAAGGTATAAACAGAGTCTTACAAAAATAAAGTTATGTAGTAACGTGCGCAAAAGCAGAATCATGGTTGCACGAGCCATGCTAACTTAGTGATGTCGACAATGTCCCAATCGGCCACGTGACACCCCAACATTGCAGAGTACCTTTTCACCCCCACCCTTGTAACCTATTGGCAAGGAAAGTGGACCAGCCAGCCTGCCGTTGCACCACATCCCTCTCATAAAACAAATTAGATCAGTTACTGCATTGCTTAGGCCATTTCTGCAGCAGTATCACACAGTGGCCAATCCACATAAGCGAATTGTGGGGTCCTGAGTTGTCCCCTGTGACGCCCTCGCCAGCCAGATTGCAACACCGCTCCCGCTGTTCTTGGACCCTGTACATTTGGGGCGATAGGTGCGTGATTTTTTTCGTCCTTGACCGTTCGCCAGCCATCAAGCCAGTTCCATGCTTCTTCTGGGGTCCTAAAGAACAACACCTTTCCCTCTGCCCCTACTCAGATCCTGGCTGGGAAAATCATTGCCTATTTCAGTTACCTGCTGGGCAGAGCCTGTTTGACTTCTAGGAAGGATCGCCACAATCTCTGCACTTGGATAGTGAAGTATGGAAAAAATGTGATAGTGGCATTTTCAAGTTTAATTGGTGGTGCGCTTCGGGAGGTCTGCAAAATGATGTCTCTGTCTCTGTAGTTGAAAATACGTGCCACTATCGGGCGCGGGGGTGTGCCTGGCCTCGGTGGACTGCCTGGGACATGATGTGCTCTTTCCACCGAGAAGTAATTGGAAATGCCACGGGGCTGGAGATTTTTATAATCAGATCATTAACAAACAAGCCCATAGGTAGGCCCTCCTCCCATTCTGGTACTGCGAGAATGCAGACGTTATTCTGGCGGGAGCACCCTTCAAAGTCTTTCATTCTGGCCTCTAGGGCACTTGTAGTAGATTGAAGTTCTGTAACTTGGGCCCTGAGCGACTTTGTTTCCTTCTGCAATGTAGTTAATGTGTCTAGATACCCTGGAATGCAGCCATGATGTCTTGCAGTGTACATCATTCTCTGCTGCTAGAGGAGACTGTTGCTGTCCCTCTTCCATGGCCACCATTGTGTATGTTTCAAGCTGTGCATATTTCTCCATTTGGTTTGTTGCACCCTGCTCCCAGACATCACCCTCCTGTTGCTGTGGGCTGCTTGCTGAGAGGGACAGCAAGGCCTCGCTGACCTTGCCGCTTACCAGGGGGCCACTGGCTGACTCTATAGGTTGCCATGGCTCCACTCACCTCTCTGTCTTTAAACCCTAGGCACCCACAGATCCCTATCGCCAGCACCCTGAGGCCAATCTATTTGAAGGGAGCAGCGATGACTCCCCAAGGGTGAAGTTTTGAGGGCCTCACAGGTAGGGGGGTCCCGCTGCAGATGACATGCCCCAGTGTGAGCACTCCACTGGTGCAATCGGGGTGGGTCCCTCTTCCCCTCTTCTCTGGTTCAATTTAGAGGCCCTCAGATAAACCCAGCCACATCCACTTCCCGGGGCTGGTGCGATTCAGCGAGTACGGGTCCCATTTTCAATTGTAACCATGGCACCTCAAGGATCAGTGAGGCACGAAGAATTAGCACACAGTGCTCCACTTTTAGATCAGTTTATTTCATCAATGCTAATTTTTATCTAATAATATGAAAAGGTCTTTTCACAACTCTATGATTTTTCTTATGAATTAATTGTGCATATAAGAAATAATTGCCTTAAATATTTGTGTTATGCACTTCTTCCATCTCTGTATGAATTGGTATAGTATTCTTTCTATGTTTTGCTATTTCTATGGTCAATGAGGCACAATATGCATATGAGGCTGGGAAGAAGACCTGGTGAGGTTGTGTTGCAGAAATAAACTGATCTAAAAGTGGAACTCTGTGTACGAATTCTTCTTTGTGCCCCACTGATCTGTGATTATATATATATATATATATATATTTATATATATATAGGTGCATATATATCTATAGCGAAAGAGAGAAATAGATATGCATATATGAAACATTTGGGGTCTTTGATTTAATACCTTCTATATTTCATTCCTTTTCTCTTTTCCTATAACTGTCTCTCGCTCAGTAATTCGCTTTCTCTTTGTCTATCCATATACCTCTCCCTGACTCTTTCTCTCTCTCTCTCATTCTATCGCCTATGTTTCACTCTGCTTTCTCCTCTTTGGATCCAGTATTCTCTCTATAACATTCTCTGTTTTTCCTAGGATCATCTGTCTGAACCCCGCTCCCCGGCCAATGGTGACTACAGATCCAGCGGGATGGTCCTTGTCAATCCGTTCTGCCAAGAAACCCTATTCGGCAGAGACCACGTTTCTGACATATAACGCCGGCTTCCGCTTCTGCTCCTTCCCTTGTGTTGCAGTTCAGTGTCTATAAATTATACAAAATACTCAACATTATACTCATACTCTCTTTGTGTAATCCTGGACCTGTCAGAGACGTTCTCGGCTTTCTTTTCCTAAGAATTGTTGACATGTTTTTTATAAGTGTAGTCAGACTTTACAGGACACAATGTGGCTTTATAAGAAATAAAGGTATTTCTAAGCAAAACTGCAGTTTGACTTATTCTCTGCTTATTTCCCTTCCATAGTATTAATCTTGCCTATGAGCTTTCTTTGATAGTAGTGATGAATAGCTGCTGCAATGTGCAACCCTATTAATACTCAGTCCTCTGCCGGTACAACTCCCTCCTGAACCGCTGGACTCTGCCGGACCTCCAAACCAACTCATAGGTCTTAGGAACAAGCGCTGGACTATTCTAGAATGGGATATTCTAACTCCCCTACTAGTAACTGACCATCCTCTGCTACCATCCGATGTAGCACTGGGCCCGTCTTACCATTTATCCTGTGAGGGACCTTCTATAGTTGCCTGAAAGGTAAAGAGGAGTTAACATCAATCAAAGATTTCTGAGCAGATTTAAAAGCCACTTGCGCCACTTTTGCGTCACTTTTCCCATGTTAAAAGGGACGCAAAAGTGGCGCAAGTGGCTTGTAAATCTGCCCTTCTTTTCACAATGTAACCTATTTGACCACACATTAAGGACCAGGAATCGATACGTAAAGTTAAATGAGTTTTATTACAAATGAAGGACCAAACTGATAAATATGAATCTCAAGAACATATTGTTGAGATGCAGAATCACCAAAGGTAAAACAATATGTCAAATGAAATTAAGTCTTAGTAACATAAGGCATACCAGAAATTCAGTTGCAGCAATACAAAATGTAAGAAATAGAATTAGAGGTTTCGATCCTCCCGTCTATGCATGAATAAATCTAAGGTTGCCAAAACTAGTCCTAATCTAAAATTGAAAAACTAGGGAAACCTAGTTAAATCAGGGAAAGCTTGAAGGTGTCAGCATAGTGGAGACTTCAATGAGGTTCTTCAAATCAGGACAATGTATAGCATAAAGCATACAATGGAAATATGAGCAGAAAGGTCTAAACCTTTCAGAGTCCAAAGGGTATCTGCTCTAAAGACTATAGTGTGAACACCAATTAAACCCTCAGAACATTCAAGAATTCCACATCATCAATTCCAGTAGTTTTCCCCCTTCTCACAGAATAAATTAGCAACTTCACTTGATTTTCCCATCCTACAGTTTGAACATCAAGATGACCTTGGAAGTTTCCCTCCTCCTGATACGACATCAATAGTAGTCTTCTCTTAGTTCGTTAGTGCCACACATTCTTGCCAAAAGTTCTCCTCCCGGACCTATCTATCTCTACTACACAATACCACTTTCACTAGCTATGAAATCATATGAACGCACCTGCAAAAAGAAAGAACATTACATTGCAAGCAGATCTTTCACGTTGAAGGTTAAACATTAGGGACCAAATGCTTACGGCCTTAGGTGAAGCTAACCTAGTAAAACAGTCAGTGGGCATGGTAAATATATGATTATATATGCACCTAAGATTATAGAATAAATGCAAAAGTTTATAGATGATTACATGAGTGCATGAGAAATACAATTTCAGTAAAAGCACTATAACTCAAAGTACCAAGTATAAGGGTAAAGGAGAACTACAATTTTTACATTATAATAAAATTATTACAGCGTACACCTAAATGAATGATTACTTTGTACAGTGAATACGCTCAAGCAGTATGTTTGGTGCTTCACTTTATACAAATGATGTTAGGTAACACAGTAGATAGGTTGCGCTAATGCAAGTAAGTATTGCTTATTTGATGAAGTATAGGGGCAGAGCTTAAATTGTGCATCTCCAGTAGTCTGATTACTCGCAGAATGCAACGCAATGTTTACAGCATACCTTATAGCTAGAGATGAGTGAAATATTTATTTTGCATTCACAGTTACGAAAAGTTTAACAAATATTTGCAAACTTCACGAAGCCTCAGCTTATAGAAGAATTTTGTAAAGCTCTTTTAACATACTATTTATGCACTAAAACTTAGATATGCAGAGATCTTTTTCTGCAAAAATCTACATTTCCAAACAAAATCTCCCAATTTAAAGAGCGCATCTTTTGCAACACTTGCAAAGTTTTGAATAAGAGTTTGCAAAGTTTAATGAAGCAAAACTTAGCAACATTGCTTACACTTATTAATAATCATGAATATCCTTCACTAAGGATGGTGTAACAACATGCACACTAGATTGATAAATCCAGTCTAGATATGTATTTTGTAGACCTTCGTAGTCCCTATTAATGACGCATAATAAGCTTGGATGGAATGGTGGAGGTCTAAACCCACCTCACAATTAACCAGTCATCTTATTTATGATGGCATCGTAGTACCTGGCAGTCTGCCTCTTCGACTGTAGCTCAAGAAGGTTTCTTAAAATTCAAGAAAAACAATAAGCAGTTGTGCCAGAACCTAAACTGTAGGTGTATGAATTCAGATCTGCTTCCTGAACTGAACCTTTAGGGTGGTGCAGATGAGAGGCCCCAAAAAAACTAGTGGGTGAATGTATCTTCGTCTGACAAACAGACTCAGTAAACAATGAGTAGACACTGTCAATGCACTTATAGGTAATACAAATCATACGTAAGAGAAATCAAACATAAAATAAGGGATGTAGGTGAAACCCCATCCAATTTTTCCAAGGTTATAACTCTTTAGAGGTCGTTTATAAATGTTTCACAAAGTTAACATTTAATTAACATACAGTGGTTCTCCTGCAAGGAGAGGTTACATCCAACTGATATTGTGCCTCAGGTGTCGTCCCTCAGTCCGACGCTTTTTAATATATATGTGAGCCCGCTGGCTGCCCTCATAAGATCCTTTGGGCTGCCATTAACTTCTTATGCCGACGATACACAAATCGTGCTGTCCCTTCAGCGGGGCAAAGAAGCTGAAATGGCCCCTAGTTTTCAAGACTGCATGTTAGCAGTAACTGGCTGGATGTTTGCGAACTGCCTGAAGTTGAATGCAGGCAAAACAGAGGTGATTATTTTTGGGAATAACCCCAACCTCTGGTCACCAGCATGATGGCCCAATGAAATGGGCAACCCCCCACTCCCTTCGCCGAAAGTCAAGAACTTGGGGGTGATTATGGACAACACACTGATGTTTGGGGACCAGGTCAGCGGGGTGGTTTCAACAAGTTTTTTCATCCTGAGAGCCCTGAGGAAAATAAAATTCTTCCTTGCAGAGGAAAGCTTCAGAACAGTTGTTTCAGCCCTCATTCTGTCCCGTCTGGACTATTGTAAAAGCCTGTATTTGATTATTCAAAAGAAACATCTTAACAGATTACAGATGGTGCAGAATGCAGCTGCCAGGCTGCTAACGGGCACACCAAGGTTTATTTCTGTTAGAAATGGCCTACGATATCTTCATTGGCTTCCGATAAAACAACGGGCTCAATTTAAAGCTCTTTGTACGGTTTTTACGTCCCTGATGGGTATCGGCCCAGAAGATCTAAGAAAGTGCATTCAATGGTATGTCCCGGGGAGAATGCTGTGCTCAATGGAAGTAAAGCGAGTGATCGTTCCTAGAGCAAAGAAGGCTAATTGGGGTGGTAGGAGCTTTGTCCGAGGAGCCACCAATGCCTAGAATGACCTTCCTATACATCTAAGGTCTGCCACGGATCTCCTTTCTTTTAGGAAAGGTCTTAAAACCTGGTTGTTCTCAGTTTAACCTCAGTCTGAGCTCAGGGGCAGAGGGGTACCAGTTAGAAAGTGCTCAGTGCCAGGACACCCTTGGGTAAAAGTGCACTTTAAAAGCCTGAATAACATAACATAACATATTGATGAAGACTTGAATTGATCATTGGAAGATCGATACAGCAGTTCCCACCAGTAGAACCAATGGGTCAATGTTTGTTTAGGACATGCTGAGATATCCCAAATAGTATGAGTAGATGTCAGTCCCCACCAGTAGAATCAATGGGCCAATATTAGTCCCTTACAAGATCAAATGTCCTAGGAAGCTTAGGTAGACATCGGTCCCCACTATTGGAACTAATGGGCCAATATTAGGCCATGACCAGGCCAGAAGTCCTAGACAGTCCATAGCGAGCTTTACATTATATTTCATAGATGCCAGGTCTCTTGACATATGGAGCAAAAACACCTTCAGCCTAGCCTAGGGGATACATACAAGGGAATGTCGTCTGCAATCAGGTGCCTTCACAGACACTCTGGGCCTGGTATCCCTTTTTTATGTCAAAGAAAAGAGCGTTTAAGCATAGGGTGGCACGCTGACAATGTTCACTGATGCCGGCTTCTTCACTGCCCAGAAGTTGCTTTGATTTTCAAGGATGACCCACTCAACCCTTTGCAGGAGGGAATCCAGGTTTGGTGTTCAGTCTCCGCAGAGGAGTTAATCCACCTCAGTCGATCAATCAATCACGGCATTTGTAAAGCGCCCTACTCACCCGGGAGGGTCTCAAGGCGCTGGGGGAAGGGGAAATGTTACTGCTCGAACAGCCAGGTCTTGAGCTGCTTCCTGAAGGAGAGATGGTCTTGGGACCTCTGTGAGATGTGCTAATGTCTCCCCCACAGGGTGGCTTGCATGGTGATGGCCAAAAGGGGACATGATCCCTAGTCCTCTGCCTGCAGGCTGGTGGTCACATATGGCATGAACCCTGCGCCACCCTAACCTCAGGGTCTCATGTTAGCTGCTGGTAAGAGGTGTACATGATCCCTGGTTTCCATCCCCCACCTCAGGGTCTCCTGCAGATGATGGTCAGAGGTGGACATCATCGCTGGTCCCCTTCAGTCCTTGTCACTCTGGATCGAGCACAGTGACCTGCGAGACTGACGACAGCAGACACTCATGACACAAACCAGCTTCACGGGGCAGGGGCAAAATATCCAGCAGCAATAGTGATGGTGGTCGAAAAGGCTCGGTTGGGCCAAAGCCAAGCTTTGCCCACTGAAATTTCAAAAATTAAGAATATCAAAGTAAATAGTTTTCAGGTACTAATCTTATTGAGTGACAATTAGCACAATGTTTCAGCAAGGTATCTTTTGTGTTGTAATAATCGATACTAGGTATACTTATAATCACTGCAATCATTAAGGAAGGTATACTTAGCAAACAATGTGAACAATCAATGTGAACAGAAGCTACAAGGAGTCGTGTACATTGCAATTGTGTTACTTCCTTTCAAGGTGGTTCTACGGTATTCAAAAGATGTTATTGCAAAAAACAGGTCATACAAAGACAATGTGCTCTGTGCAATAAGGGGTCACTTAATGGATATGATATAAATAAGGTTGCCCAAAAGTGCATGCGTAAAAACACACGGAGTCAGCCTGTTCACATGTTGTAGAATATGAGGGAAATACTGTCTGTTATTATATATGTGGTCTACAATGTGAGGTATTTTGCGTCAAGATAGCTAGGCGCGGTGATGGCGTTTCCACCCCTTCATGAATGGTGGGTCATCATCAGGTCTGGAAAATGTCAAGCCTGATCAAGATTTTTGGAGAAGTGGTGAAGAAAACTGAGGCGCTCTGGATGTTCCGGAGGCAGCGTTTCATGAGCTGCAAGTGCGAAGCGGAAAACAGCATGAGTTGCAACAGTTGGTTGGAAAAACAGTCTTAACCCAGAGTAAAGTAAGTGGCATAAATTGCAAACGTTGCGACCTACCGCTTCAGACTCTTACACTGCAGCCTCAGGGATGCTGGCTCTCTGCCTCGAGGCGCATCTTTGCTTTACCCATCCCTCTGTCTGAGATGTTCCCCGCGGTGAGCCGCCTTTAACAAAATATGCATGTTTTTTAAGGTATAAAAGGCATGATGCGTGGCAACTTACAGATGCTGCTTTACTGAATTGTTTCTTTTTAAGATTAATTGGCACACATCTTGAATCCTTTCTTTTTTTATCACTTTGTGTCTTCAAAAGTGCCACCCACAGGGGGTTGTTGACGGACTCTCGTTTTGCCTCACCTATTGCATTAGATTTTCATTGCAATTATTTTGTTCAGATTTTTTGGGTCAGTTTGATGCTTAAGTGTAGCCCACAGTGAGTAGCCCATTAGTGCACTTACCTTTTTTAACACCCATTTTGCTTGTTTACTATTATCGTATAGATGTGTCATTTTTGACAGTCTTTGGTTTGCTGCTTCCCTCAAATGTTGACAGTCCTGACCCATTAAATAACCAGGCTCGTACCCATCTGGACTCATCCATGTGCTGACCAATAATATTGTATATTCAGAAGCCCTATCGCTCAACTCCTGTGGTCCCACTGTCGGTGTACTTTAAGCTCCCTTTATGTGGACCACTGATCACGTTGTGAGTACCCGTGAGCACCGAGCAGCTTCTTCTTATATTTTCTGCAGCAGTACATTTTGCATATTTGCAAACTGTGTGTTTTTCTCTTTTTTATTGATTACTGTGTGATTAACTTGGTAGACGCAGTGGTTGTGTCCTAATCTGCTCACGGTTTTAGCGCATGGGATCATGGTTTTACATGTGTCCTCCCGTAGGATGCACATGTAGACCCTAAGAAGCCTACTTCTTTTGTCTCAAAGTGAGGACACTGTCACTACTTCTCCTCATCCAGCTTCAGTGCCAGAGGAGCTGTGGTTTTAATCAGAAAGACAGCACACTACTCCTCGGTGAATGAGATTTCTGATCCTGATGGTTGACTACTCGCAGTGTCCGTCCTACTCTGTAGACAGCATTGTGTAATTATAAATGTATATCAATCAATCAATCAGGGTTCTTATAGACGAACGCCCCTAATAACGAACCACCCATTGGCGTAACCCAAAGGAGTGACATGAGGAGGAACCCCAAGTAGCCCATTTTGAAGGGCTGAGGGCCCCATAGAAGGTTGCGAGCCATCCCGCAATGCAGGGGCCTGTGTTCCACCCCTGGGACCACCACCGGGGTTTAGTTTATCCTAGCTATGAATGCCTTGCGTGATAGATTGGGCCTGAATCCAACGAGTCATTCTAGACAGGTGAGGCCCCTCTGCTGAATATTGGATGGACATCACCCCTTAGACACATGACAGCTTAAAAGGGGCTCCGAGAAGGTCTTCCTATTAAATTTTTCAGTCCATGACAGACATTTGAGGTTAGACTATTGTTTCATTAGCTCTGAGATTACACACTTGGGGGGGGGGGGGGGGGGGGCATATTTACGAACCCCTTCTGCAGCCAGAGCGTCACTTTTTGTGCTGCTCCCGCGGCACAGATTACAAACTCATATCTATGAGGCCACGCAGAGCCACTATGCGTGGCTTTGAATGGCCTCATAGATATGGAGTAAGGCTAGCCAGCTTAGATCACTGTGTTGCCTTACTCTGCGCTCGGGAGGCGTTCCGTTGGCGTTGTAGTGGGTTTTCCCACACAATACCCATGAATTATGACACTTCACTAGATCTACGAGTTCATGTAAACCTGGGAAAGCGCCAAAAATTTACGCCTCACAAGATGAGGCATAACAAAGAGAAATTACTTTATTTCTCCTCGTATTTTCCTTTTAGCATACGTAGACACAGGAACATGCCTATTAGGATTGTTTCTGTGCAGGAAGGTGCCCCTTCTTACACGATAACAATCCTGCCAAAAACACAGGCACCCTTGCACCATGGTGCAAGAGTGCCAACACTGGCATTAGGCTGCCAAAATGGCCCCAGCACAGGGTGAAAGGACAGTAATGCACCATATTGCATAAATACGGTGTATTTCTGCCCTTTCACTTTGGTGTAGGGCAGTGCAGCAAGCTGACTTGCTGTACTGCCCTATGCCAAATCCCCATGAATGAGGGCCTGGGTGTCACAGGCTGAATCATTACCACATACACTTTCGGATCATACCCCAGTGGTAGTGGACCTAGAAATAGCAGTGATGCTACAGTTTTATGTGGACTGGAGGTTTTCCTCCCAGTCTTACACGGCTAAGTACATAGTGAGAAGGTTCTGATTCAGATTACTGAGTTTTTAAACATAATCTGTCTCTTTTTTCTATTCACCGGGAGGCCTTTAAGGTGTATATATGGGGTATGGCAGTCGCTAAGCACTATGGGGTCCTGAAAGATAATATACAACAAATACTTACACGAGAGGCTGAACTTGCCGCACTTGAAAAGCAGCATATAGATGAACCTCCCCCACCTTACCCCCGCTACACACAATAAGCAAGATAAACAAGTTGCTAAACTCAAAGACCGGCCTGAGAAAGAGGTGAAAATCCTCTGCAAATGTGCCCTGGTGCACCAATATGCGGAGGGGTAGCATCTTGGAAAGACCTTGGCAGAGTTAGTTAGTACAGCGCATTATCGCCCACCACCAATCACTGTTTTACACACTCAGGAGAGGGAGAGAGTCTCATCCAGGCAAGAGATACTTGATGGATTTGCATCTTATCATGTTGAATTGTACACCTCAAAGGCCACCCCGATACCCAGTGAAATATGAGCCCATCAGAATGAAGTCCCTCTGGACTGGGTAGGTGATGAGCTTAGAGGGCCTCTCGAGGCCCCTCTCAGTGGCATTGAAAATTTGAAAGCGATTGGAATATTTCTGGGAGGGAAGGCTCATGGGACCAGTGGGCGCACTGCTGAGTTCTATCAAAAGAAGTCCTGGATCCCACCAGTAGGATGTCTATAATGAAGCACTTGAAGTAGGCCAATTTCAATGCTCCTTAAGCCCAGCAAAGATGACACAAAGTGCCAATCTTATTGTGCTCTGACTTTGCATAAAATGGAGAATAACATACATGCCAAGCTTATTGCCACAAGGCTGCCCCCTTACATGGATAAGCTAGTGCTACCTGAACATTCAGAATTGAGAACAGAGTGGGTCAAAATTGGCAAACACTTTGCGCAAGAATACAACAAATTCATTTTGAGGTCAAGGTGGTCTTGGCTCTCTTGGTTGCTGAGAAGGTCTTTGACTCTTTGGAGTGGCCCTTCCTTAAAATCATTTTATTGAGGATGGTCCTGCAAAGGTACATCAATAGCCTGATGCAGTTGTTCAATACAGAACCCAAGGGCAGGTTGCAGGTGAATAATACTCTTTCTGGATGCTTCCCGTTCAGAAGGGGCAACTACAAGGGTGCCCTATAGCCCCATTCCAATTTGAACTGACACTGCTGCCTCAGGCCTGTAAGGTGATGCACGGTCACTACCAGTGAGTGATTTTGTTCTCTCCAGGAAGGTATTACTATCACTCAACATGGATGACATATTGCTAGTCATCACAACCCCAGTGAGAACCTGCCAGATGTTGGGGAAAATCATTAGAATTGCTATATATTCAGAGCTCTCAATTAATTAGGACATAAGAGAGCTGTTCTCTCTTCCAAACACTGCTAGGCTAGGCATGATTTATCTGGAGACAAAGGTCCAACGTGATGTACAAGGCATGATCCGAGATAACTATGGCCCCACAAGTTGAAGTCTCAGGTAGAAGTCGCTGGATCATACTAACATTGTCAAAGGCAGGATGGATCGCAATCATATAAACAGCAGTTTTATCAAAGTTTCTGTATCCATCCTTAAACAGACCGCTTCAACTGAACTTACATTAAAACAATAAATAATGTAATTAAACAATAGATGATCAGGTGATGCATTAAATCACATTTCATATGCATATCAAAAAAACGATTTCTAACATTACATTACTCAAATTACATAATGTTGTCTTATGCTCAAAGACCAAACACAGATCCTAACCAAAAACAAAAACGCTCTTAATTTCCTAAAGGGTAATTCATCTAGAAAGGAAAATGTCTTTAACTCTCAAACATTCCTGAATGAAAGAAATCAAAAAATCAAATGCTTTGAGAGAACAGTGGACTAGGGATGGCCTTGAGTTCGATAATGAGGACTGGCAGTCAGCGGTTTCTTCTCCTAAGGAGGTTGCGATCCCGTCGCGTCTGAGGCTGGTGCAGCTTAAAATACTGCACCGGGTGTATGTGACGGGGCCACGGCTGGTCCACATGGGATTCTCGGAGGACGGCTTGTGCAGAAGGGGATGTGGGATGGTGGGTACTTTCCTGCACATCATTTGGGAATGTTGTGTCATTGTGGAGTTCTGGAGGAGAGTCCATGCAGTTATGGGGGAGGTGACGGGCACTGCGGTACAGCCGGAGGCGCGGTGTTGCCTCCTGAACGTCTGGGGGCCCACTGACCTCGATGAGGCGCAGAACCAATGGGTGACTCTGGGTAACATGGTTGCTAAAAGGGACATCGCGCGATTGTGGGGCTCCTCGGGACCCCCTACCCTGACCGCGTGGAAGGAGAACATGGACTGGAGCATGTTTAGGGAGAAGACGGTCTACTGCTCTAGAGGTCGCCCCCGGAAGTGGCATGCCATCTGGGGGCGGTGGAACCAATACAGGGGGGGAATATGTCTTGCCCCGGATCTGGAACCTCCCGAGGAACAGCTTTCCCCTTGACCTACTTTCCAGCAGAGTTGGGTTCTGGGAACCGTTTTGGGCCTCTGCTGTCCCCCTTCTTCCTCCGTACACAGTCTTGTAACTAGTAGATGAGTGGGGTCCGGCCTCCCCTGGGGGCTTTCGCCATGGGCCTTCAATGTCCTTGCCTTGCTGGGGTTTGTTGTGAGTTTTTTCTGTATTTACTTAAAATTGGACCTTTGCATTACTCTTTGAACTGTATTGGGGACACATCACTGTATCCAACTCTCAATGCTGCCGAACCTCCGGGCTGTCGGCTGAATAGCTGTGTCCTGAATTTTGAAATAAAGGTTTTCAAAAAAAAAAAAAAAAAATCAAATGCTTGCTAAAATATGCTTGCTAAACTCCCAAGAATACTGTAGTTGGGGAAAGGAGACAATCAGAGATGGACCTGTATTAGTTGTGGAAGAGTTTTATAGATTGAACCCTGATGACAAACGTGTGCCCAATGCAAATTGCAGCATTTGAAATCATACCAACAGAGACGGGATATCTTCTTCGAGGGGCCAACTCATACACTACTTACTTACTTATGCCTACTGTCCCTCCTGGGGTGTAGGCCATCAGCCAGGACTGTCCAGCCATCTCTGTCCTTGGCTTTTATTTCAGTCCGACTCCAGGTGTAACCCATCTCCTTGCAGTCAGCCTCGATGCCTCAGCGCCAGGAGTTTATTGGCCTTCCTCTTTTCCTTTTTTCTTGAGGGTTCCAGGTCAGGGCTTGCCTGGTAGCATTGGATGCCAACTCATACACACGGTGTAGAGATTTAATTTTTAAATTAAATTTCTTCCCTAAACCTGCTGCTGCTCAAGGGCAGCTGCGTCTTCTCTTCCTCACGTCGCTCCCAGTCAGCACTTCCAGGAGGGGAGCTCTTCTGCAGCCTGGAAGAGGGGTGTAGCATTGTGAGCAGTCTAGTAGCTGGGTGGGCGGAGCCTTGGGGTGAGGGGAAGAGGAGGAGCGATGGGAAGAAGCGGCAGTTAGAGTAGGGACGAGATCGGAGTAAGACGCTATCAATAAAGCTCATGAAAAGACATACGTCTTGTCTGTCGTTATTGGGGTCGCGACACGACAGCTGGCGACGAGGGTGGGATGAGCAGTCCGCTCTCCCTGAACCCCGAAGGAAACGTGGTCCGTCCCTGGGCATCACGCAGCGGTAGTCGCCGTCGCGACACGTGAGCCCCTGATGAAATCGCCGTCTGCCCCAAAGACCAGTGATCACTAGTAGCGCTCCGCAATGCTTCGATTGCGTAGAGCCCCGTGGTAAGAGCGCGGTCGAGCGCCAAAGAAAGAATTCAAAAAGAGCGCCGTTCACGCCAAAACAGCCAAAGGGCCCCGAGTGACCTGAGGGCCGTGCGAAGCTGAGAGACCGAGGGAGAGCAAGACCCCGGTCCTACCGTGCTGATCGAGTGTCAGCGACAGTGAGAACAAGAGGAGACTGCGAGTGCGCCATTGACGAGGAGCGCTGGCTCGCTGCGAGTGAATCTCTCCCCTCCAGTGTGGGGATTAGAGCCTGTGCCTGCCAGAAGAAGTGAGGGCTGGGCTGCACGCATACCTGGACGGCAATTCCCAGAGGAGCGTGAGTGGAATGTTGAAACCTGTGTAAAGCTGGTGAGTGAAGCCTCGCTGCAGCCCTGAGTGTGTGGAGAAGGACGAGAGAGCAACCAAGCCTCGTGGGATACAGGCGGCCATCTTAGAATCAGGCAGTCACAGGAGGACATCCCTATAAAATGAATGGGCGGCCATCTTAGAGGCAGGCACCAGGAAAGTACATGTTATAATCAGCAAAGCATTGACAAGTGAATGAGGACTGTGTCAAACAAGCACGAGCAAGGGCAAGAACAAACTAAAATAAAAAGGGGGTGAAGCAGAGTCAGCAAGCACAAGCAGCACACAACAAGGAGAACAGCACTTTGATAAACAAGCACAAGCAAGTGCAAGAAGAAATCATAAGAGCACATCGGAGAGCGAAAGGAACAGGATGTCAAATCATGGATCGCCCGTGCGGAATGAGGCCAAACCCATTGTGATGGGAGTATCACATCTGCGCCCCCCAGAACCCCTGGCGTTGGTGGTTGGCGGGAGCATGGGACCCAGATGGGAAGAATGGATTGAGGATTTTGAAGACTATATTAAGGGGTCCAAAGTAATAGAAGATGAAGATCAACTGATTGCGCTACGCAATCTCATAGGAAAAGACATCAGCAAAATCATTAAAGAGCTCCCGGCTGCAGACTCAGGGACATATGCTAGAGTACGAGAAGCTTTAGACAAGAAGTTTCTGCACAAGAAGAACGTGAATTACGAGAGATATATGTTCCAACTAGCTCGTCAGGGGAAAGAAGAAATGATGAGTGCATACATAACACGGCTACGCCGTTTGGCACGCCACTGCAACTTCGACGCATTTTCAACGGAGGATGCCATCCAGTTGCGCATCATTGATGGTTGCCAGTCTGAGACACTCCAGAGGAAGCTGCTGAAGAAGAGGCACAATCTTGATGAAATTGAAGAGATGACGAGGGTGCACGATCAGGTGGAGGAACAGGCCAAGGAGATGGAGGCAGGACGTGGTGTGCGAAGAGAGCAGGTTTGCCAGGTGCAAGCCAGCCGCCCTCGCCGATGGTCCAGAGAGAGAGTGCGGCATTCCAGACAGTCTTCGCGCCACCGGCACTCCGAACGCCGTCGCCCTGAGCCAGGAAGGAGAGACAAAAAACAGGAGCATGTGAGGAAGTGCTACAGGTGTGGATATGATTTCCCACATACAGGTGCGTGTCCAGCTATGGGCCAGCAGTGCCGCAAGTGTGGTCGGAGCAACCATTTTGAAGCTATGTGTGGGGAATATCGCCGAGAGAAAGAAAGGAATACACCCAGGTCGTCGCGAGTGGACACGCGCCGGCATCACGCGCGAGCGGTGCAAGACCGCCCAAAGTCCTCGTCACGATCTTCACACTCCAGCCAAGAGTCACAGACATCCAGATGGTCAAGGAGGTCCCCATCGAGAGAATCCAGGTCAACATCGTATGAACGGGAGTACTCCGTTGAATACGCGAGTATGGTCGCTGACCCGGACCAACTCAAGAAATACCCCCGACTGGACATCAGTGTAGGAGAGCATGCAACACAATTTGTGCTGGACACTGGGGCGTCACTAAATAACATTCCTGTGACCGAATACAGAAAAATGAAACCTCTCCCTCCCCTGAGTCCCGCATATGTCCGGGTATACACCTGGATGTCCAGGAAACCACTTCCCTGTCTAGGGAAGTTCTCAACCACACTGAGACACAAAACGACGTCGGTACCCGCTGTCATCCACGTCATCGAAGGACCAGAGGCTGACTGTCTTCTTAGTCTGCCGACAGCCGAGCGACTGCGACTGGTGGAAATTCTTTTTCGCGTCAGCAATGTTACGGACATCATCCACAAGTTCCCGAGACTGTTCATGGGACTTGGTAAAATGAACAGGTGTCAAATTCGCTTACACATCAATGACAAAGTTCAGCCTGTGGCGCAACATCCTCGGCGAGTGCCATTCCATCTCCAGCAAGCCGTGGAGGATGAGCTTCACGATCTGTTGGCGGCTGACATTATTGAAAGAACTGAAGGTCCCACGCCATGGGTGTCACCAGTGGTCATTGTTCCAAAGAAGGGGACTCCTGGAAAGGTCCGGTTGTGTGTCGACATGCCGGTACCTAACACCGCCATCGAAAGGGAACGACACCCAGGACCCCATCTGAGTGACATGATCTCCGCGTTGAATGGTGCCCGAGTGTTCTCAAAGCTGGACCTCAATAAAGGGTATCACCAGCTGGAGCTCCACGAGAGTTGTCGGTACATCACAACATTTGCAATGCACCTGGGGTTGTATCGCTACAAAAGACTGAGCTTCGGTATTTCCTCGGCTGCCGAAATCTTTCAGGAGGCCATACGCCAGACCATTCACCACATCCCCAACACGCTGAACTATAGCGACGACATCCTTGTGTACGGGGCAAATGTCCAGGAACACGACGCTGCCCTCGACCGAGTGTGCCATGCTCTCCTGGAAGCCAACATAACGCTTAACAAGGACAAATGTGAATTCCATCAGTCTACGTTAAAAATTTTTGGGCACGTCTTCTCGGGAGCCGGGATGAAGCCCGACCCCGATAAAGTGAGTACTCTAAATGACACTAAGAGCCCCCGAGATGTCAGTGATGTGCGGTCCTTTTTGGGAATGGCAAGCTACTGCTCGAGGTACATCAAAGATTATGCCACCCTCAGTCATCCGCTCAGAACCCTGACCAAGCAGGGACAGCCTTTTGACTGGACCCCCGAGTGTGAGCAGGCTTTTCAGGAGATTAAGCAAGCTGTGGAGACGGCTGGCAGTCTTGCATATTTCAGCCCTGACCGCAAGACAGAAATAACGGTGGATGCGAGCCCGGTAGGCTTAGGGGCCATTCTGGCTCAATATGACAACGACACCGATCAAAGACATATAGTGGCATATGCTAGCCGAAGTCTATCTGACACGGAAAAGGCCTATTCCCAACCTGAAAAGGAGAGTCTTGCAGTGGTGTGGGCCTGTGAACATTTTCATGTGTTCTTATACGGCAAGCACTTCACCATGGTGACAGATCATCAGGCACTTGTCACCATTTTTGGAAATCCACGCTCCAAAATGCCGCCTCGTATAGAGCGTTGGGGTCTGCGCCTGCAAGAGTACACCTATACTATTGTGCATAAGCCAGGGAAATCAGCCAACCCAGTGGATTACATGTCGCGGCACCCCAGGGCATCTCACACATCTGAACCGTCTGTCGCGGAGGAATACATCCATTTTGTGGTGGATCAAGCTCGGCCACCCGCTGTTCCTCTGGAGGCCATTCAACAGGCAACCCTGCAGGATGTGATGCTACTGTGGGTGACACGCCGAGTGCAGACTAACAGATGGAGACAGGAAGAGCCCAATGAGGAGAGTGAACCATTAATGCGCCAAGAACTGCAGGCTTTCAAGAACGTGAGTGAGGAGCTGTCTGTCACCGCAGAGGGACTGCTGCTAAGAGACCAACGGATCATCATTCCAAGTCAATTAAGACAAGGTGTCATCAACCTTGCCCATGAAGGTCATCGTGGAGTGGTCGCGACGAAAAGGGCTCTCAGAGAGCGTGTCTGGTTCCCATTTCTTGACCGGATGGTGGAACTCACTTTGAAGTACTGTCCGCAGTGTCAACTAGTAGGCCACGGTGATCCTCCAGCCCCGCTGCAGATGACTCCGCTACCACAGGGAGTGTGGCATGAACTAGCCATGGACTTTTATGGCCCACTGCAATCAGGCAAATATGTTCTCGTAATAGTAGACGAATACTCACGGTTTCCCATTGCCCAGTTTGTGCCGTCCACCAGTGCCACTGCCGCCATCGCGGTTTTGGATGAAGTCTTTGCGGCTTGGGGTGTTCCCAAGGAACTGAAAACAGATAATGGTCCCCCATTCAATGGACGTGAGTTTAGTGACTTTGCGAAGTTGATGAACGTTCAGCATCGTAAAATAACTCCTCTGTGGCCCCAAGCCAATGGCACCGTTGAGAGATTTATGGCCACACTCAAAAAGACTTTCCAGCAAGCCACCCTGGATAAAAGAGACTTGCAAACAGCTCTTAACGAAGTGCTCCGCGTGTATAGAACTACGCCCCATGCTACAACAGGTCAGTGTCCGGCTACACTCATGCTGGGACGCCCCATCCAGACGCGGATACCTACGTGGGAAGATGCCTTACGACCGGTGTCACCAGGTCGTGTTCATCGAGAAGTAGTGGTTGCTGATCGCGCTAGAAAGGCGAGCATGAAAGCTTATGCGGACCATAGAAGAAGAGCCAGGTCCCTCTCTTTTCATGAAGGGGATTGTGTTGTGGTCATACAAGAACAAAACAAGAAAACGGACTGTCGGTTCAGAGCAGAGCCACTCACAATAACTCGACAAAAGGGCACCATGCTGACGGCTGAGTCAGAGAACAGACGCATCACTCGGAATGTATCTCACTTCAAAAATGCAGTCCCGTCATGAGAGAGACACTCACGCCGGGGTTTGCAACGTCTGCACCTGAACATTGCGAAAGACCTGATCGGATCCCCAAAGATCGGGAACGGGACACTGAGGGAACCAATGGGACTGTGTCTGAAGGTATGTCCCTCCGGCCGAGAAGAGACATTCAACGGCCTCGACGGTTGATTGAGGAGATGTAAACAGTTGTCACAAGTTTTATTAACAAAGGGGGAGATGTAGCATTGTGTGCAGTCTAGTAGCTGGGTGGGCGGAGCCTTGGGGTGAGGGGAAGAGGAGGAGCGATGGGAAGAAGCGGCAGTTAGAGTAGGGACGAGATTGGAGTAAGACGCTATCAATAAAGCTCATGAAAAGCCATACGTCGTGTCTGTCGTTATTGGGGTCGCGTGACGACAAGGGGGGCCAGCAGGTGTGTCGGGATGAGGGAGCAGATAAGGGCATCAGTGCATCTCCATGGGCTGGGAGAGGAAGTGCAGACATTGATGCTCAGGGACTCTTTGCAATACGAGCGGAGGGGTACACTTTTGAGCACACATAGCAATAGGTTCTTCAGTATGCCTAACAACTTTCCGAATGCCCATTTTTTGCTTGCTTCACAATCTTTTTCGCCAGTGCACATCAACATTGAAGCAAAATATGAGTTGGCTTCTCAAAATGGAGGCAGGCCATGGACTTGCTCTCACACTAAAAACAACCTAACATAACAAGCATTGGCATAGCCAATAGGTCTCGCCTTTGGGACATTAAAAGTGGTCAGTCATGCAGCACATTATCCTGGGTGCTGTGCTGCCATGGATTGAAGCATTGTTAGGCTTATCTGCACCACTTTTTCAAATATACGTTTACGCCTTTCTTACAATTTGCTGGTTATTTTATACTGGAAATTGGTGTTTACTTGTCCTTCTCTGACTGCAAAGTTAAAGGATTTTGTAAAGTGATCGTTCTGGGGTAGATGAAATGTGCAATGCAAGCCTATAGGAAGAAGCACCCGGTATTGCCTCCAACAAAATTTTTTCTGACTAACTGACTGAAAGGCTATAGGATGTCAATTCTTTCCCCAAGCATTTAATCATCTTGCAAATAAACTGTACAAATATATCAGAAATTATTTTTGAAATCCTGAAGTGTGATTCAATAAAGATTTTAAAAGGATCAAAACAAATCAGAAAATGTTACTTGGTGATGCACACACGATAAATATTTGCTGAAACTAGATTTCCACACATTATCATTTGTACACAATATCGTTTTATCAGTAAAGCTGAATGTTAATGCCAAACTTTATACCCGTTTCAACAGAAAATATGTAGTATGTAAATGACAGCGCACTACCACACCATGCTTTAGTAATATATTAAAAGAGAGTTATTTAACATGCACTTAGAAACATGACAATGCTTTTAGTGAACCAAGAAGTAAATCAAGGTGCATTAGTACCCTGTATGTGGGTATTTTTTTTATTATACATGGAGCAACAGGTTAGTCTAATAATTCAAACAAAATAGATTTTAATACAGCAAAAATGCTGAACTCTAATACTTGAAGGTGCTCTCATGTGCGATAATGAAGAAACAGGCTGTTCTGTAAAATAAAATATTTGCTTAAGATTACACAATTTGAGACCAGTTTATAAGTCAAGAGCATTACAGTTAGGCCGAGTAGAATATTCAAGTCGCTAGATCCGTTTTTGAGGCAATGTTCATACAATGGGGCCTGATAATGTTAGTTATGTTTAGGATCACATCGAGATTAATACAAAGACTGTTGACCTGCACGACTGGGCTGGCATACTGGGTGAAACTATGGGGCATATCAGCAACAACCGGCGATAATTATCGCTAAGCGCACTTAGCGCTAGGATAATTATCGCCGGCTAGCGTGGATTTTTATCGCTGAGATAGCGTGCTCTTAGCAACGCTTATCTCAAATGCGATAAAAATCCTCACGCTAACTGCCTAACGCGAGATTATCGCTGTAAACCCAGCGATAATCTCACGCAATGTGGCGTTAGCTTGATGATAGGGCCTCACATACTTAGCCATGATATCCACCTTCCATAGGATATCATGGCTAAGTCAGTTTTAAAGCAGGCGTAAGGAAATTTATTTATTTATTTATTGATTTCTAAAGCGCCTGGTGACCCGAAAGGCATCCCCGCGCTATAAATCTTGTGGACCAGAAGAGGGGGAGGAGGGGATGGACTATTTGGGAAACAGGAAGGTTTTAAGTTTTTTTCGGAATAGAGCGTGACAGGATTCCAAACGTAGACTGCGTGGAAGAGAATTCCATCCTGTGGACGCTTTGACCGAGAAGCGGCGACCACCTGTGCGGGCCTTCTTGAATTTTGGAACAGTGGCCAGATGTTCGGCGTCGGAGCGAAGGGATCTGGGGGCTTTGTAGGGGATAACCATATCTTTCAGAGCAGCCGGACCAACCCCGTTGATGAGCTTATGGGTGGTGCACAAGGCTTTGAACTCTACTCTCTGGCGAACGGGGAAAGTAGCGATAACAGAGTTCATCGCTACTTTTCTTGTCGCTATGCTGCTTTGCGTGAGGCTTGATAATAGGAAAAATGTCGCTTAGCGACATTTCTCCCGTTTTCCTGGGGAATTCAGGCGTTAAGGCAAGGTTTCACGCGATAGCGTGACCTTGCTGATATAGCAATAAAATTATCTGCGCCTTTCGGCTGAAAACAGCCACAAAAGCGGCGATAATTTTATATCGCCGCCTTGTAGATATGCCCCTATATGTTTCACAGTGGGAGCTGCAGGTTAAGGGGATGTTAATGAGTTAGACAATTGGCATATTGAGGGAGTTAGCTTTCACTATGAGGGATAATAAACTGAAGAAAGAGTTATCGGACACAACGACAGAAGCTTATTCTGGCCAACTAGAGTCGAGAATTTGGAAAAGGACTCATGGTCCACGCTGTGGTGCCGCTGTCAAAAGCAGGATGGAAGATCTGTCACACTTAGGGATGATTTATTTTGAGAACGCTATTTAAAATATGGCATACAGAGAGAAAAATATATTTACAGGGGGATGTCTTACTGATGAAGAAATGAACGATTATGTGGGGAACTGGGAGAAGTCTTAGTTCTTGGACTGGGGTAGGGAATATTGCGGTAGGTTCATTTGAAAGACTCAGGGCTGTCTTACTAGGGAACAACAGATGTAATCAAACTGACAGCTGCCTATGGGCAGAAGACCACTCTGTGAAAGAGTCCACTAATGAAAAACAAAAAGAAGGTTGGCTCTTAGGACTGGGGAAAGGAGCACCTTTCACATGGTAGAGTGACTCACTGACAACAGACAATCGTTAACAAAGTGTGTCGGAGTGTTCTATTTTTTTGGAAATTGCACAATGAGCGACAACTGCTCTGTCAGGCTGCAAATAGTCATTCTGAAGGAAGGCTGATCTGTCACACCGGAGTTTACAAGAGTGAAGGCTGTGTGATTTCGAGGATGACATATGGCACGCTTAGAAATCGTAGGGTATGTCACGTTTCTACTTAACAGTCACTCTTGCGACAGAGTTAAAGGTCGAGCTGTGAATATACTGCGTCACACTGCGGAATCAGATATAAACCTCTATTCAAATACATACTAGACACTGAAAGCAGTCTGTTTTGATACTGTAGAGTCTAGGGTAGGGAAGTAAGTTCGGTCTTTTAACAGGGTAGGTTATTCCACCCTCGCCCAGCTCCCCCAGACTGACGTTTTGACAGCTGCCGCTACCCAGCCATGCCGCTCCCTTTCCTTGTCCAGCTCCTCCTGGCACAGGGTGCAGTTCCTCTGCTCGCAGAGCACCCGCATCTTGGTGGAGCATCGGAAGCAGACGGCGTGATCGCAGCGGCCCAGCGCCAGCACCTCCAGCTCCTGGCAGCACAGCACGCAGCTCCGCTCGGGAGCCAGGTCTGGAGGGGTGGATGGGGACAGAGGCCCGCCAGCCGGAGACAGCGAGGTGGGAGGCCGGGGAAACTTCCTGGATCTGGGGTGAGACTCAGGGCCCATTTGAGCTCCGTGGGGAGACTCGGGCCCATGCGGGCTCTGCGGGGTGGTCCAGGGCCCGCTGACATCTCGGCCTTGGATGCTGTTTTACCTTTACTGCTGGGGAGCGACCCAGTAGCCGGGCTGGGCTCAGTGGACATGGGGAGCCAGCCAAGCCCAGCTTCACCGGCTCAGCTTGACATCACCGGTCCTAGCAACAGCACATCCGGAAATGAACCACACCGGATCATAGAATTCCAGACACGTGTCCCAGAATAACTTCCGGGCTGGGATTTCATCCACCGTCATAGAGTTAGACATAAAGATGGTGCAAAGGAAACTGTGGGGCGAAGTTAAAGTCTTTGTCTGAAATCTGTTTAATGGGGGGTCTGAAGCTATCAGGGTGCGCTAGTTATGAATTGAAGGCAGCAGGTATTTAAGTGGACTGAGATTCTCGAGTCTCAGGCCCAGTAGTACTTAACCCGGGCAGAGCTGTAAAAGATGCATCACCTCCATAGGGTCCTCCCAGCCAAGACGGATAAGTGGTGCGCGCGCTGCAAAGACGCTAGAAGAAAAGAAAAAAAAGCCTGCGAGTGGTGCGCGCTCGCGCACTGCAAAGAATTTAAGGAATGCAGCAGGCAGAGTGCGGGGCCGCTGCTCGCTCCTGAGCTCCCTAGGCCAGGGAAGAGAGAAGGCGGGACATGCACCCGCCTTTGGCCAATTGGGTGCTGTCTTTCTGAGAAAGACACACGTAAAGGCCATAACGTGTGAGCAAACAAAAAAGCACACGCATTAGGTCCGTGCGTGTGGTCTGAGTTGGAAGTCCTTACTAGAAGCCTCGCAGTGCAGCGCATGTCCGCTGGCTCAGGCGAGACCTAAAAAACGATTATTATTTTTCAGACTTCGATTCCACCTCCACCTTTCCAATCCTTCCGCCTGCGTTTGCACTTCCTGTTGTACCAAGCAATAAACTCAGTCCCCTACTTGTAAAACAATAACGACTAAGGCATATATTGGAGTAATTAAAACTAACTGTAGATTCATTATATGTAAATGGGATGACGTTTTTACTGAGATATACTACTTCTCAGGCTCTAATTTACATGCTGTTTTTTTCAATGTATTACTTTCTTGCACAATTTAGCGAATTTAGCTCCTCACAAGCACAGATTGTATTATTGTGACCGGCTGTCCTGCAAACCCTGTGCCAGTCATGCAAATTAACCGTGTAGTGGACTGGTGATGACGCATTAGCCCTAAGATGCTGGACTGGTTTCCTGCTGGACTCCCGTGGTCAGTCCTGCCCCAAAGCAAGGCTGGTCTTCCAATACATCTATAATCCACACAGCTGCAATGTTCACAGTGGGCTTGGTTTCTGACCCACACATGGCCATCTAGGGCTTTGTGAACATCAGAAATTATATATGTAAGACTCACCCCACCTCCTGCTACCGAGGGGCCAACCCGGGCCAGAGGTTTGTCTGGAAGCACTGAATAGTGCCCCCATGTCCGAGAGTAGCAGCCCAACCAACAGGCCTGCAGGTGACCAAAACAATGGCATCACTTATGCAGGCTAAACAATAGAATCAGCCCATTTCAAGCGGTCCAAGCACAACAGGTGAAGAGAGAACAACCACACCAGGCTCCCAGACAACCTTGAGGGCAAAGGTCCGGGGCAAGATTCCCACAGTCATTCTAGCATGCACCATGCACCATGCAGCAACAACAACAAAAAACAGCCGACCCAGCAACCAAGCATTAAGCAGCCCACAAATCTCAGCATTACACGGTATTCCGTGGAACGCCATAGACAGGCACACACATGGTCCTATGAGACCTCGAGAACTGGCAATTACCCAGGCCAACAAGTGGACACAGAGGCAGAGGGCTCTGGCTGAGCATCGATCACGAATGGGGTGTGGGAGCATTTGTCGCCCCTCCCCCTGCCTTTCTGAGATCTGGGGCTAATGTGGAAGGGCAGAAGGGCAAAACTGCCCACCACAAGTTGGGCCATCCATTTGTCTCCCTCTCTGATCTCCGCTCCTAGGGGGTGCATGGGCGGTTATCACCAGGAGAAGTTATGCTCATCTGGGCTCTGAAAAACCTGGCCCATGTTGACTGACTAGCTCCCCCCTCATTCTCCAGGACACAGAGGGGTGTAAACCACTCACCTGCTCACAGAGGACCAGAAAGAATATCCTTACAGAACTCTGAGCCGCCCCTATAAATGTCACACAAACCACATGTTCATGGATGTCAAAGACATTTTAATTTTCCAGGATGATATCCTTGTGATGGGAAGATCAAGGGAGGAACATGACATGAAGGTAAACTAGGTCCTCGAGATTCTTGATGCCAAAGGTTTAACAGCGGAGCATAACAAATGCAAATTTGCTTGCACAAAAGTGAACTACCTGGGACAAGAAATCACTGGAGATGGCATCAAACCAAAGAAAGAACTGCTAGATGCCATACTCAATTCACCTGTGCGGTGTATTAAGGAAGAATTACGTTCCTTTCTTGGCCTAGTCAAATATTACGCAAAATGTATTAAGAATTTCAGTTGTAAAACATATGAACTAAGGCATTTGCTCAAACTCAAAAACAAATTTGTGTTGAATGATACATGTCATGATGCATTCGCTACCTTGAAGAAAGAAATATGTTCCGTTTTACCCTTTGTTAGAATCCCCAGGATCCCTGGTTGGCTGAGGTAGTTACCGTAGGCCAAACTGGGAACCGTGAGCCCCAACGTCAGGTAAAAGACAGGTCGCCTCTAGAGATAGCCTCTGCTCCACCCCCTTGGTAGCTTGGCACGAGCAGCCAGGCTTATCTTCAAGGCCAATGTGTAAAGTATTTGCAATTGCGCTCACAGCAACACAATGATGACACAACGAATAGACTCCACACGAGTTTCAAATAAAACAAGTATAAGTTTATAAAAAGATATACAATGCAACCACACAATACTAAACCAAAATATGCGTCGGGGTGATGTTCCCCGTGGCCTATTATTATTGAACTAAACTATTATTGAACTAAACTAAACAATCCTACGTAATCCTAATGTCGTAATATGCAGTTCGTTATGCAACAGTCAGGTACTTCACAACATAAGAATAATGCAGATATTAACACGGTTATCTGGCGATATGTACTGTCACTGTAATGCAATGCGTAGCGCAAAACGTGGTAAACTGTTATGCCCCCATAATGCAATGCGTATGGTCCCCTTTCAGGTACTCTGTTGGGAAAAAGCAATGCAACGTGTAATACAGTTATCAAGCAGCTCATTATGCGAAACTACTGCAATGCGAAACCCATATATCCGGCAGTTCGGTATGCAACACTAATACCATGTGTAATACGACAATCCAGCAGATGGTGATGCAGGACTTAAGAAACAGATTAACACATCTATCAGGCAGTTCGTTATGCAAACCTAGTGCAATGCGGAACATACCTATCAGGCAGTTCGTTAAGCAAACTATGCAATAGGCAGTACGACAGAACAGGCAATCCGTGCACAAATAAAGCAATGCATCATACAATCATCAGATACTCCGCTATGCAGGAGTAATGCAATACGTAAGTTACTCTGGCACCACTCACGGTGCCTCCGGCGGTCTCTCCGCCACTCATGCTGGTTTGCGGTTAGTCTCCGGCCACAGTTGCTACTCCCCCATAGGTAAGATAGAACACAGTAAATGCAGCTTCGAACTCTGGGCCTGGTGCGCCACTCCCTTGGCACACAGGCCTTGAACCGAAGTAGAGGCTTGCGCTGCACGACAGAGAGAGAGGCTGAGAGCATCTCCCTCTGAGCCCGTGCCCCACCCCAGGAATCGACACATGTTACCTGGGGGGCATGAACCCACTCTCCTCGTCCCGCGACTTGGGCCTCCGATGCACTCTCTGACTTTCCGGACAACGGGAAGACCCCAGGATCAGACTACACCCGCACACCGAGTCACTCAGACTCACGGAACCTTCGGGTTCACAATAACCACACAACTCCTCACGATGGTCTCAGGCTGCGCACGGCACACGCACGCAGCGTCACTGAAACACACTTGATCTTCTGGTGCCCACGATCACACGGCACCTCTTGCGCAGATCTCAAGCCGTAGAAAGGACATGCACTCAGCATCACTTGAGACACACTTTAACCTCCGGTGCCCCAAATCACAGGGCACCCCTTGCGCAGGTCTCAGGCAGTAGAAAGGACATGCACTCTGCACCGCTGAGACACACTTGATCTTCCGGTGCCCCCGAAAACAGGGCACCTCCAGCAAGGGTCTCAAGCCACGAACAGCACAGGCACGCCACGTCGCTGAGGCACACTTGCTCTTCTGGTGTGCATGATCACAGCCAATTCACACGAAAGTCTCAAGCTGCCCCCAAGCACACGCACACTGCGTTGCTGAGACTTACTTGGCTCCCCGGTACACACGTTCACAGGACGAGCCCAAGATCACAAGGCACAACTTGCGAAGGTCTCAGGCTAGACAGAGCACATGCACCCACGGCGTATCCTGAGCCTTCTCTGGAAACTTTTGTGTTCCTGTGTTTCCAAACAGGGAGCCAGCTCACCTCGGGCCCTTGGGGATAAGTTACTTCAGGACACAGCACACAGCAAAGTCCTTCAAGCAGGGGGACACAGCACACAGCAAAGTCCCTACAGCCTTTCTTTAGTTGAAACAGCAAACTGCAGGCCAGCCCCAGATCACACAGCAAGAGCAGTCCTATCCAGCAGTCTTTTCAGTTATTTCTTCCTTGGCAAAGGTTCCTCTTGATCCATGAAGTAGCTCCAGTCTTGTTCACACTTGATTAAGCCATTCTCCAAAGTTCAGGGGCTTCAGCTCGCATAGTTATACCCCTCAATGGCTTTGAAGTCTTTGTGTTACAGGGGGCACTGACCCCTGCTCAAACCAGTTCTGTGCGCCTCTCTCCCAGTCACACCTTCTTCCTTTGATTAGTGGGAGTCTGGATTCTGTTAAATGGTAGCGGCAGTTTCAGTCGGTATCCTTTCAAGTATTTGCCCGGCGGTAATCGCCTCTCATACCACTCGATAATTTACCAATAAAAGAGGCAGGCGCTGGAGACTGGAAGGCAGGAAACAAGGTTTTATTCCGTCGGAGCAGAACACATCAGATCAGACAGCAAGGTATCGTCACGAGGTGCTCTAACTGCATCTCTGAGACCTGGTCTCTTATACACTGGTTTATTGCTTTATTATACATAGTACATTCCTGAGATTCCCTTGATGTGTGGGAAATATCCCCTGAAGCCCCGGCTCAGATCCGATCCCACACATGGTTACAGTAGAGGTTCCCACCCTACCCGCAGTGGGAGATGGCTATCGCGCAGCAGGGAATTCCGCTAATTCCCGGGGGTGTGTGCAACCGGCCGGGTCTCAGGGGGTAGGGGCTTTGATTCTACTGTAATCCCTTTGATGTGGGGTGTTTCCCTTACAGTAGGGGCAATAAACTGCATCCGCAGGGCTAGGTGATGGCCTGGGACCAGTTCAGACAATGGGGCGCAAGGGAAGGGGGGTTATCAAAGGAGAGGCATGACCATGTATGGGTTGTCGGTCGGAAGTGGTTCTGTAGCAGGGTCGCGCAGAAGGAGAGGGTTTATGGCCTGTATGAGAGAGCGGGGGTGGCCGGCGCGCGGGGGATGCTCGCAGCGCCGGGGGGAAGCGCTGGCGATCGAGAGTGAGCGGGGAGAGAGAGTGGGGTGCCTAAAATGGCGGCCGTGCATTTGCTATGCGTGGCGCTGGGGAGAGGCAAGATGGCGCAGATAATGTTCAGTTTGCACGCTAAATTTCCACAGTCCTCCCTTTTAACATGTCTCGCCAGCTTGCCTAGTTTGGATCTATCCCCATAATACCCCGTACCTCCACCTCATTCAGAGCTTTCATCCGCTCAGTTTCAAAGTCCAAAGTCTTAGGGCAGATGCAGTTCATAAAAAACGAACATAAAGGTGGCAGACACTGAATCCCCAAGCAACATCCACATAGTATCATGATTGGTATGAGGATAAATGAAAACAGCCTCCATCCCCAACCTTTAATAGCGTCCCAAAACCAACTCCCCAGCGACCATTCTTCTTGTTCTTGATGGACCTCTGTGGACAGTCTGTGGAGGTGTTCAATTGCTTTGTAGACTGAGGGTGAGTTATCCGGTATGTAGGTACAACAGCTGGACCCAATGATGCGGCATGCTCCTCCGCGGTCAGCCAGAACCACATCTAGAACAAGGCGGTTCTGGAGAGCCACCAGGCGGACGGCCTGAAGCTCAGCGGTGTTGTTGGCGAGGGCGCCAGCTGTAATGTTCATTGCTGTTTCGACCGCCTGGGTTAAGTGGCGGATGGCACGGCTGTTTGCCATCGGACCCCAGAGCGGAACAAGACCCTTTACTGCGTCCATGAACTGTGCTCTGGTGGAGTCGGTTTGTACAATGTCTTTGGCACGTTTCTGTCGGTGATGGTTTGCTGGAGCCACATACGTCGGAGGAAGGACAAAGGCGATGTAGCAGGTACCTCCCCAACCTTTCGGGAGCCAGGTGTAGGCCTTAGTACCACACACGAAGTACATATTCGGGGAGGCAACAAAGGAAGGTGGGTCAACTGAGTCCAATGTTCGGGTGATGAGGCAGGAGCTGTGGCCCACCAGCTGTGCCCCCAGGCCTTCGAGGCATACAGATCCAGTGATGTTGATGACGGACAGGGCCACTGTTAGGGTGGCGGCTGTCCGTTTTCGGAGGTAAGAGAAGGTGGGTCTGGCTGGATTGTTGAACACTTGCATTTCAATTCGTTCTTTGGCGGGGATGTCCATGTGAAAGGAAGTGTTCGATCTCAGAGGGCAGAAGAGGGCGGAGGTTCTACCAGTTTTGTTCAGCCAGAACCCATGGTAGAAGTGTGACATGGTTCTGCCGGAAGTGGCATTGTCCTTGTAGCTCTCCTGCAGGAGGATCAGCCAGGCGAGGCAGGAACCATGGACGGAAAAAGGTGAAGGGATGAATGGGATTGAGTGCCCAGTGGCATGGGGCAGCAATCCACAGATCCAGCAGTTAGTGGCGTTGGTGGCAAGATTGTGTTGGTGGAGTAACTGCACAAAAGAGTTATTCCAGAACTCCTTACGCCTTTCTCGGAGTTGGGGTGAAAGTGAGATCAGATGGTGTTCTTTCGTGGTGGTAGTTTGAACGGTAGTCAGCAATGTCTTATGAGCGGGTGTGCTCTCCTCCATGATCCAGAAGGTGACCACGAGGAGAAGGCAAAAGAGAAGGGAAATGAAAAGTGCTATTGTCTTAAAGCTGTGCATTCGGTCACTCTTTGAGTTTTTGAAGTGGATCTTCGGACGTCCGGTTGCTTCCATCATCTTCATGTCGGGCGCTTCCATCACCTTCAAGAGACTCGGTAGCGGGCAGAACCACAGACTTTGTTTTAGTTTCTCTCCTGGTGGCCTTTGAGGTGCCTAGGCTACCGTTCTGAGATTTCCACTTAGCCTGTGGTCTGCTTAGCCGAAGTTCTCTCCTTTCGTTGCAAGTTATACCCTTCTTTGGATGGCACAGTGGGATCGGGATATTCAATCAACTCAAGTGTCTCTGTATCCGGGCAGCGGCTCAGGGATGGTCGGTCTTTGTCCAGAAGTTCCTCTTGGGCGGTGATGTTGTCCGTGGTTGTCAGGGTCGGTGATACCTTCTTGCAGTGGTGTGCGTGCAGCCAATTGCGTTTCCCCTCCACTCGAAGAGCTGTTCGGGTGGTGATCAGGACTTGCAGGGGGCCCGTCCACCGGGGCTCCAAACTCTTGGTGCGCTGGAAGTTACGCACTAAGACGAAGTCACCGGGTTGGATGTCGTGTCCCGGGCCCCTGGAAACATCGGGAATGGCGTGCAGCACCTGCTGATGGATAACAGACAACGTTTTAGTTAGATTGTACAGATAATCAGACATGAGGACGTCCGGGACGTCGTGGATGGATGTCGGTTTTGGTGCAGTCCAAAGGTTCATGGGCCGCCCGAAGACGACCTCGTAGGGGGTTAAGTGGTGTTTGGTGGGGGTGGAACGCATTGATAGCAATGCTAGTGGGAGAGCGTCTGGCCATCTTAGTCCTGTGGTGGCGACTATTTTTGCTATCTTAAGCTTCAATGTGGCATTGTGCCGCTCAACCAGGCCTGCAGATTGGGGATGGAAGACCGCATGGAACTTCTGTTTTACACCCAACCCTTTTAAGATGAGTTGGATAACTTCGGCTACGAAGTGGGGGCCATTGTCGCTCCACAAAATTCGACAAAGGCCGTATCGGGGGAAGAATTCCTTCAGCAGTACTTTTGCAGTAGTCATAGCGGTGTTGTCATGGGTCGGGTAGGCTTCCACCCACTTGCTGAAGGCACACACAACGACAAGCACATACTTTAAACCTTGGCACCTTTCTAGCTGGACATAGTCCATTTGTAGGACTTCAAAGGGGTGGTTGGGGACCCCAAACCCTCCCCGGGGTACAGCAGTTCCTTTCCCAGGGTTGTGTTGGAGGCATACTAGGCATTGTTGGACCAGACGTTTGGCTGAGTCTGATATTCTGTCGTTGTGCCAGACTTTGGAGATGAGTTCGATCATGGGGGCAGACCCTATGTGTGCGGGGGAGTGTGCCATGGTCAGCATGGGGATCAAGTATGAGTCGGGTAGTAACCATTTGTTCGAGTCTTTAGTTCGCCAACAACCGTCATCGTCCTTCAATCCCACCCGGGCCCATTCAGTTAATTCGTGTGGTGTGCTGGCTAGTTGGATATCCCTAATCGTTTCCCTAGCATCCTTCCATTTCTCAGTTTGTGACCTGGTCACGTACATGCGGGTCGTGGACCTATTCTCGGCTGTGGTTCGGGCAGTAATGTCAGCTAGTGCATTTCCCTGACCTATAATGTCTGTCACCTTCTTGTGTGCCTGGCATTTGATCACAGCTATCCGTGTGGGGCGGAGGACTGCTTCGGTCAGGGCAGAGACTAGATCTCCATGCAGGATGGGTGTGCCATGAGAAGTCAAGAATCCCCTCTCTTTCCATAAGAGCCCGAAGTGGTGAACTACCCCAAAGGCATACTGACTGTCTGTGTAAATGTTTGCGGTTGTCCCTGCTGCCAGGATGCAGGCTCGTGTGAGGGCAATTAGTTCAGCCGCCTGTGCGGATCGCTGTGTGATGCGGGCTGTCTCAACAACTGTTCGAGCTGTGGTGACTGCATAGGCAGCTGAGGTGGTGCCATCAGGGAGCTTGATGCATGAGCCATCCACCCACAGTTCTCCGTCAGGGTCCGGGAAGGCAGTATCCCGGAGGTCAACCCTACTCTTGGTTTGTTCGTCGGTGAGGGTCACGCAATCATGTATAGGGGATGCATTGGGGTCAGCGTCAGGGAGAGGTAGTAGAGTAGCTGGATTCAGAGTGGTGCATCGTTTCAATGTGATATGGGGCGCAAGCAGAGTCAGTTCATACCCAGTCAGTCGTGCGCTAGTCAGGTGTTGAGTCTTGGTTTGGTTCAGGAGGGTATCGACAGCATGGGGTACCAATACTGTGAGGGGGTTCGAGAGCACGATCCCCTCACTTTGCCGGATAGAGACAGCAGCGGCGGCTACTGCTCGAAGGCAGGCGGGCAAAGCTCTGGCTACGGGGTCAAGAGTGGCAGAGAAGTAGGCACAAGGGCGTTGCTTAGGGCCTATGGACTGGGTTAGGACAGACAACGCACATCCCTCCCTTTCGTGGGTGTAGAGGGAGAAAGGTTTAGTGTAGTCTGGGGTTCCTAGGACTGGGGCCGAGCAGAGGGCGTCTCGTAATTCTTTGAAGGAGGATTGACATTCAGGTGTCCAGGGGAGGGGGAAGGGGACATCCTTAGCCAGCAGGGAAAGCAGAGGCTTTATGGTAAGACTGAAGTTTGGCAACCACTGTCGACAAAAGGAGGTGAGGCCCACTAGGGATCGTACTTGCTTCTGAGTTTTGGGAACAGGGGTTTCTAGGATGGTTTGAATTCGGTCAGGGGTAAGTTTCCTCCCGTCTTTGGATAGTAGGTGGCCTAGATAAGTTACCTGGGGCTGGCAGAATTGCAATTTCTTTCTGGAGACCTTGTGACCGTTCTCCGCAAGGAAGCGGAGGAGGTGAATGGTGGCTGTGACGGCGAGAGGAGTGGTGTCGGCCGCCAAAAGAATGTCATCAACGTACTGTATCAACACCACTCCATCGGGTAGTTGGACTGCATCCAGTTGCCTCTTGAGGGCTTGGCTGTAAATACTGGGACTCTCAGTGTAGCCTTGGGGTGCCCTGCAGAATCTGTACGAACGGGCTTTTAAAGTGAAGCCGAACAGGTAGCGGCTGTCTGGGTGGATGGGGATGGAAAAGAATGCGTTCTTGAGGTCAATAACAGTAAAGATGGTGGCAGTGGATGGAATCAGGGTGAGGATGGTGGTGATGTCTGAGACTACGGGGTACTGGGGTATGACTACTTTGTTAACCTCTCGCAAGTCAACAATGAAACGGTAGGCTTTCTCATCCCCCTCGCCTTGCTTCTTTACAATGGGTAGGATAGGGCTGTTGCAAACATTACTGACTACTTCTTCTACCACTCCTGCCTCGACCAGGGACTCGATGATTTCCACCAATGCCTTCTCGCCTTCGGGTGATATCCGATACTGTGGAAGCTTTGGGAGCACTGCGTCCGGTCGGACGGTTATGTGTACCGGGTCGATCACCATGCGCCCTACATCTGAGTCGGTTTTAGCCCATAGATGTGAAGGTAATGTGTCGAGTAGGGACATATCAGCATCGGTTATAGAGAGCATACGCCGTGTGTGACAGGGTCTGGACAGATCTGGGTTATCGTGTAGGATGACTCGAACTCCGTCTGGGGAGCATCTGATGGTGGCTCGAAAATGCTTTAGCAAATCAAGTCCCATAATAGCATCGGGGGTGTTGGAGGAGAGCAGAAAGGTCGTGTCAGTGGTGTTGTCTTCTAAGTCAAAGGAGATTGGTGTTGATAAGGGGTTAGTGGAGGGCGTTCCGTCAAAGCCTATTGAGGTTACGTGTGAGCCAGACAAGGGTGCCCTAGGAATCAGTCGTTTAGATAACGCACTACGTGTCGCCCCAGTATCTACCAGGAATGGAGATTTTGTGCCCAAGACCTTAGCGGTGACGTAAGGACCTTGCTGGTCAACACGGAGTTCGACTGGATCCCTCCCTTGCCCCTGGCGGTCCTATGCGAAGTCATGAGTGCTCTCATAGTCGGACTGCTGACACTGGTTTTGGCGGGGGCGATCAAAGGTGTTTGGTCTGCCTGGCCTGTCGTTGATGATGTTGTTCGTGTGCCCTCGTCCCTGTCCTCTATTTCTGGGGTCATATGCTGTGTCTCTGGGGTCCCTATTCTTGTTCATTTCCAGAAGGACCGGGCACTGGGATTTCCAGTGTCCGAACCCTCTACAGAACGCACATTGATTTCCATCTAAGTCTCTCCGTCCGTTGTAGGGTGCAGGTGTATGGTCTCTAGGGGGTAGCTTTCTAGGGGCGGTTGGTTGGTAATTCTCTTTCGGGGGTTCCCTTCCTATGGTCACCCCTTGCAACTGTGCTATCATTATTCTCTCCTTCAGTTCCTTTTTCTTCTTCTCTGATGCCCTATCGTTCTCGTTTTTCTGATTTTCGTAGTATTGGGCCATCTGGAGAATCGCTGCGGGTTTGGAGGCTGCCCAACTACTCTCGCTGGTCTGTAGCTTCTGGGAAACTTCCTGTGACAGACCCTTTACATAATTCTGGACAAAGAGGTGGTGTCCGGTTGCGGTGGTCATGTCTTGGCCACTGTAATCGGAAAACACAGTCTCGAATCGGGAGAAGTATTCAGACACATCTTCCTGGGGTTTCTGGCGGCAAGCCGTCACTATCGACCAGTCTACCTTTCTTTCTGGGATTAGAGTCTTCAGCTTTTGTACAATCTTGTCTGGGAGCTCTAAGATGGCTTTCGGGGGTTTCTGTCCTGGTTCTCGCTGTTTATCTATGGTATCGAGTTGTATCCAGGTATATCCGAACGGCTCAGCGTGGTCAACTTTCCGGATTTGTTTCCACACATCAGCCGGCAGGCATAGCCCAAAGAACAAGTCGATATCTGCTAACGTCATTATCGTTGAGCCTAAGGCTGTACCCAATTCAGTGTAGAAGGCAGTCGGGTTCTTTCTCAAGTCGGGTAGAGTCTTTCTAAAGGTCAAAATATCTTGCCGGTCCCACGGCTGGTAGACCCAGTTATATACAACCCTTCCCTTCGCATCTTGGTGGTTGATGTCGTCGTGTGTTCCCTGACCCCGTGGGGGGACCCAGTAGGGGGCAGCTTCTTTAATGGGCATCATGGCATCGGCCCTTCCTCCCTGGGGCTTAGTTGCTATGGGGGTTTCTGTTGTGGTGGTCTGTCCATGTTCTTTAAGGTGTCGGTAGACCTCGAGTGTACGAGTGAAGAGGTTCGTTACATCACCCTCTCTTTCTTCCCCAATGTCTACCTTCCTATATAGGGCCGCTAAGCCTTCGGGACCTTTATCGTGGTACCTATCCTCATATGCATTCAGGGCGTGATAACAGAGCCGTACGACGAAGTGTCGTCTGCGGCTGTCGGCATACGAGTTATACACGTCTGTTATATACTCCTCACTTTCTTTTCGTTCCACCAGCGTCCCTACTATCTTGTCAATTCCTGCTCGTTCATCCTTAGTTAGTCGATTCATTCTGGTGGACTCTCTCTTTCCTATCTCATGGTCGACTGGCGTTGTGGTTGACGTTGGGTTCGGCACAAGAGGCTCAGCCGGCGCGGAGGCCGTGAGGGCCGAGGCCCTTGTACTGCTTTCGCTCGTGTTCGGGGATTGTGGGTGTTGTATTATTGATTGGGAGGGTGCATACGGAGGGGGCATGTAAATGATCGGAGGACCTAACAGTAACTCGTCATTCGTTCGCTGCTTGGAGGACAACTCAGGGTAGAGCAAAGAAGGGGTCCTAACAGCGTACTGGCCTGAGGTTTCGGGTTCCTGTCTTAGTTTAGTTTCCCTTCTCTCTTTTATGTCTTCTTCTAACTTTCTAGCGGCAAGGTGAGCTGCCTTTCGTAATTCCTTTTCTGCTTTTACTTCTTCCCTCTTTTTCCGTTGCGTTGCTTCTTTGCGCCACATGCCGATACTGTCAAGCATAGTAGGCGTCGTCTTATTGCTACGCAGAGCTATTTCTAGCGCTTCTATCTTATGGTCGTCGAAGGATCCCATCAGTGGCCACTGACTTTCGGGGTCCTTCTTGGTATATTTATGCCACAGCTTGCTATAGGCTACGGCGACTAGTCCATATTTAGTGAACATGTCCTTATTAGGGGTGCCTTCCAGTGGAGCCGGATGGTTCACCTCTAATAAGCGGTCCGGGCAGAACCAACTACCAATCAGTGGGGAGAAGATAGGCATGACGGGTTTCAACGGGGACAAAAGTCAGCACTACCTATCTTTTCACTGCTTGCAAAGACTAGACAGAATATCTCTATTCTTCATTATTTGTAAGCAGAGAATACCTCCAAAGAACCAATATCGAACAACTAGTGTTCGGACAATCAATCAATCAATCAATGGGGAGATAAAGATAGGCACGACGGGTTTCAACGGGGACAAAAGTCTGCGTTACCTACCCTTCACTATTTGCAAAGACTAGACAGAATATTCCTATTCTACGTTATTTGCAAACAGAGAATATCTCAAAAAGCACTATTCTTCAAAACAATCAATGTTCGGACAATCAATCAATGGGGAGATAAAGATAGGCACGACGGGTTTCAACGGGGACAAAAGTCTGCGTTACCTACCCTTCACTATCTGCAAAGGGAGAGAGAGAGAGTATTTCTACTCCTCCCCGTTTGTAGACAGCGAATATCTCAAAGAGAACAATCAATGAGCACAATCAATGAGCAATACTAGTATTTCCAGAGCATTAAACAATCAATCAATTATTTCTCAATTTGTCGTGTATCACGACCTTACCCGGACCGCGTGGACAGTTTCTCGTCTTCCGCCTCCAGCGCCCGATCGTCCTCTACTCTCCGTATTTGCCGCGGCACTCCTGATGGTTCCCAGTCAGGACCGTAGATCACTCGAGAGAGGTCTGCTCGGAACCAGTGAAGTTCGGATGATCGGCTGCCAGACGAGGGTCTATTGGGCAGGAGCTCTCCCGATCGTTGCAGTCGTTCACTCTGTCGTCGGGACCTCTCCCACTGGATCCACGTGTCGCTGATGGGCCCCACGTTTGGGACGCCAATTGTTAAATGGTAGCGGCAGTTTCAGTCGGTATCCTTTCAAGTATTTGCCCGGCGGTAATCGCCTCTCATACCACTCGATAATTTACCAATAAAAGAGGCAGGCGCTGGAGACTGGAAGACAGGAAACAAGGTTTTATTCCGTCGGAGCAGAACACATCAGATCAGACAGCAAGGTATCGTCACGAGGTGCTCTAACTGCATCTCTGAGACCTGGTCTCTTATACACTGGTTTATTGCTTTATTATACATAGTACATTCCTGAGATTCCCTTGATGTGTGGGAAATATCCCCTGAAGCCCCGGCTCAGATCCGATCCCACACATGGTTACAGTAGAGGTTCCCACCCTACCCGCAGTGGGAGATGGCTATCGCGCAGCAGGGAATTCCGCTAATTACCGGGGGTGTGTGCAACCGGCCGGGTCTCAGGGGGTAGGGGCTTTGATTCTACTGTAATCCCTTTGATGTGGGGTGTTTCCCTTACAGTAGGGGCAATAAACTGCATCCGCAGGGCTAGGTGATGGCCTGGGACCAGTTCAGACAATGGGGCGCAGGGGAAGGGGGGTTATCAAAGGAGAGGCATGACCATGTATGGGTTGTCGGTCGGAAGTGGTTCTGTAGCAGGGTCGCGCAGAAGGAGAGGGTTTATGGCCTGTATGAGAGAGCGGGGGTGGCCGGCGCGCGGGGGATGCTCGCAGCGCCGGGGGGAAGCGCTGGCGATCGAGAGTGAGCGGGGAGAGAGAGTGGGGTGCCTAAAATGGCGGCCGTGCATTTGCTATGCGTGGCGCTGGGGAGAGGCAAGATGGCGCAGATAATGTTCAGTTTGCACGCTAAATTTCCACAATTCTCAATCACTCAGCAGGAGATGGGACAATTGTTTTATAGCACCAGCCCAGGCCTCTTCACCTCTAGACTACTCCTCCTCTGACACTCCAGATGCAGGTCAGCCTGTGCTCTCTCACCTCCTCCCCTGGGTCAAGACATTCCCCAGATCATATCGCTTTCAAATCCAGCCAGTCAATCCACAACCAGGCAGAGACACACAGAAATGTTTAAAGCACAAAAACTCAGTCACTTCTAAAAGAGTGGCTTACAAACACACAATGCAAAAACCATCTTTATAAAAAGATGTATTATTGCAGGGTGAGTTCGGGCATACTAAACTTCACCTCTTCATCTTAAGCCGTTTGGGAAGACAGGATGGAAAACATATTACACAGCCTTCCCATTCTATTCTAATGGGCAAGATGGCCTTTCAGCAGTGAAAACGAAATGGAGATTATTTCACTGCCAGGACATGGTACCCACCTTGGTACATGTCCCACCGTTCACATGCACTGCACCCTGTCCAGGGGGTACCCTAGACCTACCATAGGGGTGCCTGATGTGTATGGAAAGGGAAGGGCAGAGTCTGGTAAGTGCGTGCACTTACCAAAACAACATGGCAGTTCAGGAAACTGAAATGGCAGGCCTGTGTTCCCCTTCCAAGGCTACTTGAGTGGGTGGCACAATAAGTGCTGCAGGCCCACCAGTAGTATTTTCATTACTAGCCCTGGCACACATAGTGCACCTCACTAGGGACTTTACTAGTAAAGCAAACATACCAGTAATATACAACCAATCACCATTACACTTTACACAGGGAGCACTTGCACTTTGACACTGTTTAGCAGTGGCAAAGTGTCCAAAGCATCTAAGTTGGCAACACATGTCAGAAAAAAGTTTAGGGAACTTTAGCCAAAAAGGGCCAAGTCCCACACCCTTGCAAGGTTTTGACCCAATGTTAGAGAACATCATCACAACTGACGCAAGTTGCAAGGGTCTAGGCCCAGTGCTTACCCAAAGGGATGCTAAAGGGGCAGAGTGTACTATTGCTTTTGCTTCCCTCTCTTTGACTCCAACGGAAGAGAAATACTCCATCATAGAGCGGGAGGCACTGGCATGCATTTGGGGGCTCGAACACTTTCGACAGTTTGTGTGGGGAAACAATGTCACCCTTCGCAGCAACCACAAACCGCTTTCAAAAGTGTTCACCACAAGAGGCCTATATGCAGCTTCCCCCAGACTGGCACGGCTATCTGAGCGCCTATTTGATTACAACTATGTTGTCCAGTATGTATCTGGAGTTAAAAAATGTGGTAGCTGACTTCCTGAGCCGTATGCCTCTTAGTACTTCAGTGCACGAAGTCCAGCATGATGTGGAAGAGTTATGCATTGCAACCATACATGAGGAGTTACATGTGGTTTCATTGGATGAATGTATGCTTGAGCAGTCAAAAGACTCTGTTCTTTGAGAAGTGATGAACACGATGTCCAAAGGTTGAACCAGCTGAGGTAAATTGTCAGATGCCCTGAGCCCTTTTTGGGAAGTCAAACACGAATTGTCTATAGAAAATGGGTTACTCTTGAGAGGAGGTAGAGTTGTCCCACCCTGCAATCTTAGAAAGAAGATTCTTGAGATTTGCCACAAAGGGCATTTGGGCATTGGGAAGACAAAAAACTGAATCAAAACTGGTACTGGTGGCCGGGCATTAGCTTAGCTGTCGAACGGGTAGTTAGAGACTGCACCTTATGCCTTAATTCTGACAAAAGCCAAGTCACTTTCAGACCTCCCTTACATCCGATCACATGCCCCACCATGCCTTAGGAAAGATTTGGGGTAGACATTATGGGACCCATTCTTGAACAGGGGGAGCAAGTGTACACAATCGTCATCATTGACCATTTCTCCAAGTGGCCAGAGATACAATTTGACAACAAGCCAGACACCACCAGTGTTGTGAACTTCCTTGATGACGTATTTACCCGTGAAGGCTTGTCCAAAGTCATTATTAGCGACAATGGTGCCCAGTTTACCTCTGATGTATTCAAAACTTACCATGACAGGAACAAAATAATTCATAAAACCACCTCAGTCTATCATCCCGCAGGCAACGGTGCCGTTGAACGCTTTAACAGAGTCATCAAGGGTACCATCCAATTGGCCAACAATAGCAAGCGGGTGTGGAGACAGGAAGTCCTTAAAACCATCTGGGCATATTGCATTACACCGTGCAGCAGTACTGGCCACAGCCCTTTTGAGTTAATGAGAGGCAAAACCCCCTTGTCAAAGGACAATGTAGGGTGGTTGAAGGCTGCAAAAAGAGTCCAGTGGTCGGCTGACCAAATTAGGAGTAAGTTGGCGGTGGCACAATGCAGTAGAAAGGAACAGTTTGACAAGAAACATGGGTGCAGACCTGTCACACTTAACCCTGGGGACATGGTCAGAGTTAAGAGGAGTGGGCACACGAGTAAGGAGGTGAACAGGTTCTCACAACCATTATCTGTACGCAAGGTGTTTTGCAACTCAGCACTCCTTAGTGATGGTAAGGTAGGACACTTCTCTTTACTCTCCCTATGCACACATACGTCCGGGGTTCATGCAGACTCTGATCCTGACTGTTCACAACTCCAGCAATGAAGCGCGCATCTCCAACCAGGGTAGAACGCTAGCCGGTTGGTCAGATGAGGAAGCTGACCTTGAGTCATATCCTGCTAATAGGGAAGCTAGTGCCTCATCCACACAGCTCAATACCACTCCCATGCAAGATACCCCTTGCTCTACAAGCACGAGAAGAGTAGGAAGAAGATTGCTGCCCACTCCCAGGCAGGACACTCTTTACCCTATTGGCACGAGTAGGTCTGGGAGAACGTTGCTTCCTCCGTTGAAGCTATCGGATTATGTTTGTGAATAGTGCTTACGGCAACAATTTTTGTTTTATGCTCATGCAATGCATTGTAGTTCCTGTGGTTTTTTTTCTCTGTCTCTCTATCGCTCTCTCTCTCTCTCTTTCACTCTCTCACTCTCTCTCTCTCTCTCCACCTTCCGCACCCCTTGCACCCCTTTTTCCCAAAGGGGGAAGATGTGTTGTGATCTGTATACTTATGTCTGCGCATGGACACCGTAGTTATCCCGTGCCTGTCACCAACTCTCAGCTGTGGAATGTTGACAGTTGACAGCGGGTGACTGACAGAACGGCTGTGTCGTCTGGGTTCTGCACCCCCCCACCAGCGCCTTGAGACCCTCACGGGTATGTAGTGCGCTTTATAATGCTATGATTGATTGATTGATTGACTGCACGCTGCGGAGCCAGTGTTGGTGTTTACACAATAAAGAAGCTCTTCATACCCAAATATTGAACTTGTTTCATTCAGTACAATTTCTCGTTTGAATGAATGTATTCCCCATCTAATGGATGGACTCTGTACAATGATGTGCGCCTTCTAGCCAGGTACATGCCAGAGTTTGGACGGGTTCTTCCATAAAATACCATCACCCCGTGTTAAGGACTAACATAGTATTACGTGCCACGATGACACTTTGGGCCCGACTTACTCTTGAAGTACACCTGGCTTACTACTGCAATTCAAAAGTAAGCCAGGAGCACCACAGCAGTAAGTAATACCTACTACTAGCAGCAACATTTTGTGAGCCAGGCCTCTTGCTTCAAGTCCTATGCCTGGACCATTTGGTTTATCAAACAAGAAAACAATCATGTGTAAAAGGAAAGTTCAGAGCGAGAAAAGTTGTGACCATGACATGGAGTCACACGGTGACCTAACAAGTATCAAGCTGTTGGGTCCATCGACAGTCTCAGCAGAGAGTCCAAGAACTGACAAATCACAGCGCGGCATCTGTACACAGATGCACTTTGTGAGTTTAGGGACTGTGGTACTCTGGCCACACTGGGTACGTCATTTCCGGTGCGTTAGAACTAGCACCTCTGCATGACCCCGAACCCCACGATCAAACCGAATATTGAAGGAATTCTGTGAAAGCGTCACAGTGAACCTTTCACAGGGTGGCTTAAAAAAATTGCTTTCGGCTTCGCCTAGTAGGCTACGACAGTCCTTAAAGCCACGACAGCAGCATCTCCATTGGGCTCTAAACTGTCGAGAAAAGTACTTTCTGTCAGCTGTTGCATTGCAGCGCATCTTTGTCTCGAAAGTCTGCACATTTGAGGCCCGTGACTGCTACATTCCGAATAACTGATGCGCCACATTCTTTGAACATTTGACTGCAGCTCAAAGTGATGTCAAAGGGGCCTTTGTTCTCATTGGGCAGTGAGGCGCACTGCCAGCGCCACGTGACGGGCACGCGGCAGACGGATCATTCCTGAAACGGGAATCTGCTGAGACAGGTAAAAGAACCACACAATACAGTGAAGCACGCAGTGATAATCACGGCGTCCCTGGGCAGCGTTCTAGAAATGCAGATGAACAAACAAAGCTTAAAGTAACAACAAAAAACCCAGAATCTAGCCATGTTTATCAAAGCTATGCTGTGAGTGGGAGCAGAGCATTGCTAACGTGTGGAGGGTCAACCAGCTCAGTGAGGTTGAGTCAGGCTTCGTGATGCCTTTACCCCGGCGTAGGTCTTCGTTCTTGGGGCAACAGCCCTCCTCTTCGACCGAGAGCTCTGGGGCATCCAACCGTAGGGTCAGCCTTGGCTATGCCACAAGTACTTCCAGGTCCCCGGGTGTTTATGTCGGGAGTGTTCCCGCTGGGGGTATTAGCAGTTTAGGGACACGCGTGTCCCGCCGGGCCCTTGGTATCAGCAGCGTCTTCATGCAGGGTCTGCGCAGCACCTGCCCGGCGCTGCCCTTAGCCCAGAGCCTGGAGAAGGGGAGAGGGGCGACGTTCGAGAGCCTTAATGGGTGCCTGGTTGAGTACATCGAGAAGGTGAGAGCGCTGGAAGAGGTCAACCGGGAGTTGGAGGAGCACATACGTGTCTACCTGGATAAGAAGTCGTCAAGTGTCGGCAACTGGGGGTCCTTGAAAGAAAATTGGGAAGGTTTATATCACCAAGTAAGTAATCATGCCTCTTAGCCAAGCCATTTATACAGGTTATAGTTAAGAAGACCATGTCAGTGCCCTCATGTGGTGTAAAATGTTGGTGTTACAAAATAGCCCTCCTGCAGCCAAGCTGGTCCTTAGGTCTGCCCTGGTCACCCATCCGCTTCTTCTTTCTTTTTAGCAGAAATTGACTTTTTGTTTACTAGTCACCCTCGCAAGCCAGAAACTGGCATGACAAAAAATTCACAAATCAACAGCTGAAAACCACAATAAGGATTTGGATGGGATAGTCTATTTGGGTCACAATTCAATTCAATAACAGAGGTTGCATGTTGTGGACTACTGTGTGGGAAGGGGGGACGGTTGATGGTGGCAACCATGTTATCCATCGTATGTATTGGGGAAATCATTCTTCCTGGTTGAATATTGCAGGGGAAAAATGTGCAGATCAGTCAATTTTTCAATCACAATAACAACTACATGTAGGCATTAGAACCCAACTCTGGATTTAAAGGTACTCGTTTCAGCTGAGCTTTCTACCTACAGAATAATTTGACAGCACCATTGACGACTGGTCATGTTGCCCTGAACCTCGGGTATGAGTCCTCTAGCCGCCAGAGTACCACTTCTCATCCTTGTGACAATCCTGAACTGTAACGGTTGCCTAGATGTCCTGTGAATGTGCATGCCATTGGGGAATTGCTAGTGGGGTGAAGGTGTAAGAGACATGGTAAGAGTGTCCTACAACTTCTGTGGACTTGGGCACTTGGTTTGAATTTAAAACCTGGTTCTTTCAATAAACATTTTCAACATACATAAAACATATGTTTTTAAATGTCTTTGTCATGCATACAGCTGGCCTGTGGACAGTCCACTTCCTATTGTAATGTCACAGAGAGGGAACACTGCCCTTTGTTGCCAAAAGCTGGTCTTCTGACAACCCATCTACTGCTTGTGATGTCATAGAAAAGGAAAACTCTGCTGGGACGGCAAGATCCGTCTACTGACAAGCCGCTAATTGCCCGCGATGTCATAGACATGGAACACCATCCTGTGATGATGACAGCAGGTCAATGGCAATCCTCCTCCTTCTTGTGATATTGTAGAAAGAAGAACAGTGCTACCGAGAGCTGGTCCGCCGACATGAACACTGTCCTTTGTTGCAAGGGCTAGTCTACTACAAACCAACTTACTGGGCAAGAACGGGTGGGATGGCAACCCACTCACTGCTTGTGATGTCACAGATAGGGAACACTGTCCTGTGATGGCAGGTGCTGGTCCATTGATGTCCCACTTGCAGCTTGTGATGTCACAGACAGGGAACAGTGTCCTGTGATGACGAGATCTGGTCTATTGACAACCCACTTATTGACTGTGATGTCATAGACAGGGAACAATGTCCTTTGATGACGAAATCTGGTCTGTTGACAACCCACGTATTGACTGTGATGTCATAGACAGGGAACAATGTCCTTTGATGACGAGATCTGGTCTATTGAGAACCCACTTATTGACTGTGATGTCATAGGCAGGGAACAATGTCCTTTGATGACGAGATCTGGTATATTGAGAACCCACTTATTGACTGTGATGTCATAGGCAGGGAACAATGTCCTTTGATGACGAGATCTGGTCTATTGAGAACCCACTTATTGACAGTGATTTCATAGACAGTGAGTAATGTCCTGTGATAGCGAGAGCTGTTCTACTGACAATCCACTTACTGCTTGTGATATATTTGATAAGGAGCACTGTCCTCTCTTTCCACCTCACCTTTCTTTACTTCATCCATCTCTAACTTGTTGTATCTCATCTCGCTACATCACCAATCAGTAAATCTCCATCCTTCTCTCTATTTAAATTCTCTGTCTATCTCTCTTTCTGACAACAACTATGTCACCTCTCTCTCAGACCGAGTACCTATTTGTCTATGCCTCAACTATCTTACTGTCCAATGCTTCTCTCCTTATGTTATTCCACCTCTTCTACCACACCCCTCTTTCTCTACCTTTCGCTACATCTCTGTGTACCTATTCCAGCTCTGTCTTTACTCTGTCTACCTCACCATTGTGTTATGTGTGTACCTATACCAACTCTGTCTTTACTCTGTCTACCTCACCATTGTCTTATGTGTGTACCTATTCCAGCTCTATCTTTACTCTGTCTATCTCACCATTGTGTTATGTGTGTACCTATTCCAACTCTGTCTTTACTCTGTCTACCTCACCATTGTGTTATGTGTGTACCTATACCAACTCTGTCTTTACTCTGTCTACCTCACCATTGTCTTATGTGTGTACCTATTCCAGCTCTATCTTTACTCTGTCTACCTCACCATTGTGTTATGTGTGTACCTATTCCAACTCTGTCTTTACTCTGTCTACCTCACCATTGTGTTATGTGAGTACCTATTCTAACTCTATCTTTACTCTGTCTACCTCACCTCTGTGTGCTTCACCTCTTTCAAAACTCCTCTCTACTCCACCTCTCACTACCTCTTCTCTCTCTACCACTCTCCCCACTACTCCGAGATTTAACGTTTTTCAGAAGAGGGGCTTGAACCCGCCCCTCTTCTCCCCTCTTCTCCATTGGCTGGCCTCTCTGTGCCTCTCTTTACCTCACCATCCTTCTATGCCTCAACCCTACCTACCCTCTTCCACCTTACTGCTCTTTTTGCATCTCATCTCCCTGTATCTGTCCTTCATCTATTTCACCCCATCACAAACATCTCACATCAACTTTCTGCCTCTCCCGCTCTTTCTTCCTCTGCTCCTCTAACATACCTCTCGCTCTCTACTATACCTCTCAGTGTAGCCCACCTCTCTCCCTCTCTCTATATGTCCTACTTCGTTTCTCTATCTCTCTCTCTACCTCTACTTCCTTCTAAAAGCTTACCTATCTCTACCTCTCTTTCTCTACCTACTTTTCCTCTTTCTACCTCTCTGTACCATTATTTCTGACTACCTCAGCGTTCTCTCTTTAACTTATGTCCCTCCCTCGTCCGATCTCTGCCAATGTTTCACCTGTCTCATTATACCATTCTCTTTACCCCTCTGTCTCTCTCCTATTTCCTTCCACTCTCCATTTTTCTTACTCAGCAGAATTGGAGGTCGCTTTTTTGCAAGAGACATGTACTCATAGACAAAGAGGGGAGAGAAGGCAGGTGAAGAAAATGAAGAAGAAAGTTATCAGATTTCACAGGATGCGGTCGTGAAAATCCTCAGAGAAGGGCTTCGAGTTTCCCGGCAGCGGTGGAAATGCCAGGCGTGACTCAAGATTTACTTGTATTTACAAATATGCTGCAATGAAAGCTATGATTTCAAATCAGCATCCACTCAAAATCCACCAATTCTTATTTACCATGTCTTTTCTGCAATTGTAAGAAAGGCAGGTTATTTACTGAATTCAATCTAAAATATTGCTGTTGAAAGATAAAACAATATGTAGATCCTGAAGCAAAAAGGCATGGCTTTATTTATGCTTGTTCAAGGTTTTTGAACAATGTCGTACAATGTGGCTACAGGTACCTGGCAGCTCGAACTTTCAGCAGTTTTTAGATCTCGGCTGCGAAGGCTGCGCTTGCGCAGTCTCGCTCCGAGATTTAACGTTTTTCAGAAGAGGGGCTTGAACCCGCCCCTCTTCTCCCCTCTTCTCCATTGGCTGGCCTCTTAAATGCTGGTCAGCCATCGGAGAAGAACTTTGTCCCTCCAAACAAAGCCCCGTCTTTTTCGGATTCGGGGGCGTGTTTTTTACTTTCTTTCTCTCCTCTGGAATGTAAACATTCCAGCCAATGGCAAGAGCAGAGAAAGAAAAACACGCCCCCGAATCTGAAAATGCCGCTGCGTTTCTCCGAGGCATTTCTGCTTGTCCTCGGAGAAAGGCGGCGGTGTTCATGGCTCTCGCCAGGTAAGGCAACAGACACCACTCTTCTTGGCCCTGTGCTTCCAGGTTTCACAGCTGGTGCGCATCCACGTGAACGGCACCCCCTCTTTCCAGGCTGTAATCTGGTTCTGAGCAGATGTTTCCTCTACTTCTCTACTGCTGTGGAACAGGCCTTGTTACTATTGGTGTAGCGTTACCTTCACTTGATCGACCCTGCCGATGGACCTGCCCTGCTAGCGCTGGACCACTCTTCTTTGCGCCGGACTGGCTTCCTAATGCAGGAGCCCTGTTCGGGCACTGTTTCTCCCCCCTCTTATAATCTGTGAGAAGTTCCCTGGGCTGTCCTTGCTAGCGCTGCACCGGACATTCATTTTGACCTCACTACACCGGCCCTGCTAACGTTGGACTGGCCTTCTTGGCGCATGGCCACCTCTCCGATACCAGGGCGAGCACCCCCGCTTAGCGCATGGCCACCTCTCCAATGCCAGGGCAAGCACCCCCTCTTAGTGCATGGCCACCTCTGGGATGCCAGTGCGAGCACCCCCTCTTAGTGCATGGCCACCTCTGGGATGCCAGTGCGAGCACCCCCTCTTAGCGCACGGCCACCTCTCCTATGCCAGGGCGAGCATCCCCTTTTAGCGCATGGCCACCTCTCCTATGCCAGGGCGAGCATCCCCTTTTAGCGCATGTAATCTGCTCGAGAGCAGCTGCTTCTGGGCTGGTTCCAGATGCCGCTCGGGCCTCACAGCCCCTGGCCCGTCTCCAAGGCCATAATGTAATTTATATGCGCAATAAAGGTGGCAGCAGCACACCCACCCCACTCGCCACAGTCAGCTGGACGCCCCCCAACCAGACACCTACTGTGACGTCATTCACCGGGTGACTCCTATAAAGGAGGCCGATGGAAATTCTTTCTGCTCATGGAGCTGGCTTTCCTGTGCCCACGGGGTCTCCCCACAGCGCCCCTTAATGGAGGGCACCGCAGTGAAATAAGGATGTTCAAGTTGCGAGTGAGAAGCAACGAGAGTGCAGGTCTCGGAGATACGGGGAGGTGCCTGGAAGGGACGTGTAAGCGCTGTGACGGACCAAGAAAAACAACCGTGCAGTGTCTATTTGTGTCGGGATCAGCCTGGCTAATGGAGATTACACACCTCAAGCTGCAGGAGATCCAATTAGCGGGTATGGAGCCAAGCGGAGTCATTCATTGAAGGTGTGAAGGGGCGTGGCCCATCGAACTGAGAAGGGGGAGGGGGCTCGTTTATTTGTGTGTGGGTTGCTATATGTGAGTGGCTCTGTGTGGGTGGCTCTGTGTGTGGGTGGCTCTGTGTGTGGGTGGCTTTGTGTGTGTGGCTCTGTGTGTGGGTGCAAATGCAATAGATCTCGCATTTGAGAGTGATTAAGCTATTGACATTGTAAATAACAATGCTGTTTCTTTAAATGTTTTAAAAACAAAAACATAAACAAAAATAATGTCATGAGCAATGCCAATAGCTCTAACTTTAACAATGCCGAGACCGTTGCATTGTAAATGCTTGTTCTTTTTTGTGCCTTTGTTTCTGAAAGCTTTTCAAATGATGTAATATTATTTTGCATCATGAGGGCTTGAACTCGATTGAAATTGGCACTAAATGTGTAGTGTTCGGAACAGGGAGCCACAAAATATGTCTTGTGTGTGGCTCCCACTTGGGGTTGCTTGTGTTTTTGGTCTGAATGGGACCTTGCCTGGCAGTTTAGGCTGGAGAATTCCTAATATAGCAGGACCAAGGATGCTAAGCACCAGACAGGCTCATGTCTGAGGTGGTAAGGTAAATCAAAGCAAATCAGGTGTTTGTTAAGCGCGACTACTCACCCGTAAGGGTCTCAAGGCGCTGGGGAGTGTGGGTGGGGGGGTTCGCAGGTTTCAGTCCATCAAGGAGGGGGGTCTGTCGAAGAGCCAGGTTTTGAGGTTTCTTGCGAAGGTAAGGAAAACAATCATGGATTGGAATGTGTCTTGAGTAACTACCAATGGTTGAGATTAATTCAAGAATTTTATGCATCAATTGTACTGTTTCCCTCAGTGCAACGCGTTGAGTGTAACGGGTATGCATAGATGTCGGTCTTGTATGCACTGTGCCCCAGACCTGAACCTATACCTCGTTGACGTTGGAGAGCGAAAAGGGATTGACTTCACACTTCAATGCAGTCCGTGTAATCATTGACTCACATTAATTCAAGCATTCACTATTTTAGATTTTCTAAAAAAAAGTTACAAAATCCAGAAGTCTAAGGGGCGGCAGATTTGGTTATGGGCATTTTGGAAGACAGAAAACTGGGTAACATTAGAGGGGAGCAAAACCCTGTAAGATGAGCACAGCCATCAAATTCATAACTTGGATTGAAAGTGAGAAGGGGCGGTGCAACAGGTATACGTTTGGAACCTTTAACCTCCACTTGCTGTCCTCAGGCTCGCCTGTAGGTGGTCAGTGAAAGAGTGAATGACAATCTAAAGAGCCTCGTGAAGGACTAAGAATGCCAATGCTGCTAAACACTGCTGAAAGACCTTTAAGCCAGCGGCGGCTCCTCTGCTAAGGCGGAGGAGTGTCGACCCACTGCTCTTTGAGCAGTGCAAAAAAAAAAAATAATGATAATAACAAGACATTATTATCATTTGATTTTTCTGTGCGGGACTTGGAGCCCAGTCGGGGTGGGGCATGGCTGAGCTCGCCAGAGCCGAGTGATGAGTGGTTTGCACTCCCTAAGTGCGCATGACTGTTTGGCCGGCCCTCTTGCGCACTTAGCATGTTCTCCACCTGGCTGTGTTGCATAATTCCGTGGAGAACATGTCTAGGCTCCCAGGCACCACCTGAGCGGACAAACAGGCCACTCAGACCAATCACAACGCTGATTGGCTGGGAGAGACTGGGAGACTGGGGGCTTCTGGTGCTGAGAGAAGAGGACGGCTCAGAGGCAGCAGGGAAAGTAAGTTTATTTCATTTATTTTTCCATCCCCCCACCCCACCATCCCTGTTGCAAGGCAGCCGCCACTGGCTTAAACCCTCTGCGATTACTTTCCTTTGCTCACCTATTCATCACTGTATCACTCGCTTAGAGGCGTAGATCATGAGGGGTTGCACACTTGTGATGCAATGCTATTTAGCGTTGCACTTGCATCAAATTTCAGTTTAAAAATCTGCATTTATGCATGAAAGTTCCGACCGCTTGGCTGTATTACATCACATAGGACTTCTCTTCATTACACAAGGGCTCAGACCAAACGTCCCAGTAAATCTGTAACTGCATGAGCTACCGCTGCAGAAGCATTAGAAGAGTCAATCAACCAATCAGAGGATTCTTAGAGCTTTACTTGTCACCCCTGAGAGTGAGAATATAGTGAGGTTCATATGCACTATACTGACTCGGAAATATTCTGGAATAGTGAAGGCTCATAAAAAAACATGGTGAGAGCGAGGGAGTCAAAGATGCAAGAGGGTGTAGAGCAAGCACAGAGCTGGAGGCCAAGTGGAATCTATGTTGTTCTTACGGCTGGAGACATGGGCAGGCAGAAGGGGGTCTAGCAGTCGTCATCGGCTGGCGGAGTCTAAAGTAAGATCTGGAAACAGCATGTTCATGGCTTGGTCCTCTAAGCTGGCCACAAACAGATAAAGGCTACTACATAGGGCCCGATTATGATGTCGGTGACCGACCGTTGGTTGCGGTCTGCCCAACATCTGCCATTGGGGTCCACAGCAGCATTATGACGGACGGGCGGTTGGAGGCATCGGGTGGAGGGACTGTCCGCTGCGCTTCCGACAGGCTCAAGGAGCCCATCGGCGCGTCGGAAACAGACATAGTTGCATAATGACAGCGGAACCAGCCTTGGCTCCGCGATCGGGTTTATGATGTCACTTTCCAACAGCCTTTCCACGTCAGCCTTTCCGACATGGAAAGGCTGTCAGAAAGTGATTTTGTGGGCCCCTAGCAGGGCCCCTTCCCTCCTCGTCCTCCACTATGGGCCTGGGTGCCCCCTAAACATTACTGCACCGTGTGGGCAGCTTGTGCCGAGGGTCTTTTCCGGCCACCACGCAAGCTGCCATTAAAAAATGGATGTTTACATAATCAGGCCCAGTGTCCTTAAATCACCCTCATTTAGGTGCACCCTGCCTTGCTATCCTATGCACCCATCCACAGTGCTGAAAGCTGGAGATAGACTCCAGTATCGTCATCCGCCCTGCAAGCTTCCTCACCCTCAAAACAATTGTTCACCTCCATTGGCTTCTAAGGTGTCCCACGCCAAAGACATGCACCGCAAGACTTTTGATTTACCTCCGCTGAGTGGCCATAAGTCCAGAGGTGAGATTCTAGCACAGTGGCTTTCCAAGGGATGTCCCCCATGACAAATGACCATGAAAAATGATCTCTCTTGTATCCAAGGGCATCGTTGAGAATTCGAGAGGATGTTAGAAGAGCTTGCTTCCCACATACAAATAAAAGCAACCCGGGCTCAGTTGGAAAGCCTCACTGAGGAAGAGATCTTCTTTTGCACAAAATATTGACTTTAGGAGCAATGTCCTTGTCTCTTTTCAGGTGAGCGATGCTGTCCTGGACAATGCCCGCCTCATGCTGCAGACAGAGAACATCCAAGCCTGCGGTGAGGATTTGAAGGACAGGTACAGTACAGAGTGTGGACATGTCCTTCACACTGTTCACCATTTCATGAGGCTGTATGACAGGTTTTTAAGCCCCTGCGAAAAGAAAAAATTCAAAGGCTTCATTCAAACATTTACTAGAATAGTTCTAGATTTTCTTTCACTGAAGTATGCGAACTTCTTCCACAGGTGCACAAAACCTCCCGTAAGACAAATAACTAAAAGAGGCTTCTGGAAGGTTACATGTAAATGTACATAATGACAGACATGAATAATAATATAATCCATGGAAAATGCACAGATTCTTTCACTTTGTAGACAAAATGCAAAAAGAAGCTTAAAGCTCGCCACGGAAAATCCTACACATCATTTTGAAGTTATTTTCAATTTACACAGCATCCATAAATTTGAAAAGCAATAGCTGCTAAATGAAGAAAATGTGAATAAGTCAAATATTTAGATGATTTTAACAGATGCCTGTTCAGGACTCCAATGTATTCAGATTTAGTGTGTAAATGATACATAATGTTAAATGCTTTCAAATATACAATTCATGAAAGGTGTATAATTATTTAAAATAATGCAAACGAATGCAGCCCGATTAACAAATCCATGTATGCATTGTAGCTCAACTTGCACATGCAGAGAGCATGGTTTATGAAGGCAGAACCCTTTTTAAATTCACAAAATGGGAATTAGCATGCATAAATATATATATATATTTATTTTTTTTGCATGATTTAGTCTAGTTTGGGGTAACATTTTGTGGGATTATAGCTGCTTAAAGTAGAGGAATGCTCTGGAAAGTTTGTGCACCCCTAGAAACTTATGAGTTTGTATGCAGTAATAAACTTCTTCTCAGCCAATTCATACCCTGGAAAAGATTGCAATTCTGTCAAGAGCAGTAGTAAATGTGCAACCATTTCCAAGGGTGGGAATAGGAATGGGACACATGCAAAGTTAATGGAGGTTTTGGGGAAGGTGTTAGTCAAGGCAAACATCTTCCGGTGACTGAAAAAAGGGGGTGGGAGTTTTAAAGTACATTTGTTCTCACACAAGACATTTTCAGGAGTGTAATAGTGTAGAGTGTACAAGTATGCATAAAACACTGCCCTTGCATTAGTGTGAATTGGAATTCACAAAGGGCACCCAGGAGGACACCTACAACCTGTGGGTGTTGCAGCTTCCCATGAGCACTCCTGGAGACCATTTTAGGTCCCACAAATTGAATATCTATACTAAAACCTCGGTGTCAACCTGCAAGAAGATTTTAAGTTGCTTTTGTGAACCTAGGGGCATATTTACTAACATATCACGCAAAGCTGTGCAGCAAGTGAAGTTGCTGTGTGGTACGCAAGGGAGAGAGCAGAACTTTACAAAACTATGAACAATATGACGCAGTTCTACTCTCTTCTAGCCCGGGCACACATATGGCTGACTAGTGCCAACACAGGCACCCTTGCATCTTGTCACATGGGTGCCTACCTTGCGTTCAGGATAGGTTTTGTGCAGCGAGGGATACCTTCCCGCACAAAAGACTATCATTTGAGGCTATTCCCTCTTTGCATGTGTACTGCAGAATGCAGCACACATGCACAGATGAAAACACAAGGAGAAATAAAGTCCACTTGCTATGCCAGCCTCAGGTAGGCGTGCCATTTTGGTGCAAACCCATGTTTACAAGTCTTTGTAAATATGGTGTTACGTCCATTACGTGGATGCACGGCAACATCCATGCACTACCCATGTAAACACAGGTACCTGATACAGGTAACACAAAGCAGCGCTATGCGCACCCTTACAATATATCTTTTTTTAAACATTTTTTATAAAGCCACGCAAATCGGGATTTGTGTGGCTTTGTAGATCCCAAAATAGATTTTTTGTTTGGGTGTGTAAAAAAAAAACATGCCGCAATCCATATGCAAATTCTTTGTGCATTTGGACCCGATCCTATAGAGCAGAGGAGAATACAAAGTTTCTGTGGAAATAGCATGGATTTTATAAAAAAAAATGTATAGTGTGTATGTTTCTTCACAACACTGTGCATAAATCCCAATACAGTCCACACAGCCTGCATGCTCCCTTTTCAGACACCTGATAGATTACATGTTGTAACAAGATAAATCACTGGGAGACTGTCTTTCTCTGTTACAAGTTCGACTTGTGCGGCATAGCATCCACCTGGGGGCAGATCTAAGTGGAATGGCATTGAGAAATGATTGTCGGTGCCCCGAAGGCAGGCAGGGTCATGGCTGTGGTATTGCAGATCATGCATTTCTTGACATCCTGTCCTTCCAGATATGAGAACGAGCAACCTTTCCGAAAAGCAGTGGAAGAAGAAATTAACTCCCTCTACAAAGTGATTGATGACGCTAATTTGACAAAAATGGACCTGGAAAGTCAGATAGAGAGCATGAGGACGGAGGTGGCTCTGCTGTCCAGGAATCACGAAGAGGTGGGTGATAGAGGCACTTAAAAAGTGGAAGCTGTCGCTGTGTCGCTTTTGCTGTTCGGCTCCAGGGAGAGTCTTTCTTCTATGTTCATGCCACAGGGCGAATCATGTGGACGATTGGTTCAGCGTCATCTCTAGTAAAGTTTATTTAGGGGGGGGGGGGCACATGATGAACTACAAATATCAACCCTCATTTCAACAGGTTCTAGTGCATTTGAATGAAGGCTAAGACTGCAGATGCTTTTGTCAAGTAAATCTAAATCTTTGCATGGAATAATTGTATGTTCACAGATATCACACATACTGAAAACTAAGGGGCAGATTTACAAGAAACTGACACATCAATAGAGATGCGTCAGTTTCCGGCGCCAGCCTGCAATACCCTTGCGCCACCATGGATGCGCCGTATTTAAAATACGGCGCACCATGGCGAAAGAACTGACAGATGCGTTAGAAATTCTTTGCGCATCTGTTGTCCCAAAAGTCACGCATTGCTGGAGTTGTGTCGCAAGCACAACACAACTCCAGCAATGCATGTTGAGGCCTATACTTATTGTACTGTGTCACTCCTTACGTCTGCTTCAAGCAGGTGTAAGGTTTTGACGAAGTGATGCAGTGGCGCCCTAGATGTGGCGCAGTGAAATATTGTAGAGTTCACTGCGTCACTTTTACAAGGCTTTCGTGCGTGGGATCCCCCACCCTGCATACATTATACCTGAGGAAGGTGTAATGTGACGCAGGTCTTTACAACGTGACGCATCTCCCTAGATGCATCACCTTGTAAATTGGCCGCGTTTTTTATGCTGCTGCTGCATCACAAAAGTGACGCAAAGGCGGTGCAAAAGGGTGCAAAAGGGGCTTGTAAATCTGCCCATAAATTTCTTCTCAGCACTCTCAATTTTATAGCAGATAAGGGCAGGGGTGGTACCTCCTTTAGGGTGGAGGAGCGTCGCCACGCCTGCTGCGAGCACAGCAGCAAATATAATAAAATGGTCCCCATTCATTACCATTCCATTTCATATTAAAGTGCTGCTGTTACTTAACTTTCAGCTCAGGTGCAGGCGAGGGCGGGGCCATCCCTGCTGATTGACAGCAGGGACGAGGACTGCATAAAGCTAAAGTGTGCATGTCGAATTGGCCGGCTGGCTTGCTACGGCCAGCCTGACATGCTCACTTCAGATGCACTAATCCAAGATGTTTTGAACAGCCGGACAGATTGCAGCCACAGGCCCCCAGTCTCAAAAGGAGCGCTGGGTTAGCCTGCCTGAACCAATCCTGGCGCTTCTCTAGGAGCTCCAGGATTGGTTAGGTCCTTGGCTGGGTGTGCTGAAGGAATGTCTACCACCTTCCTCCCTCCCCCTGGACCGGAACTGCATCAGGCTGCTTTCAGTCAGAACGCACCCTCACGAGCACGGCGAGACGCCGGACCGGACGACAGCCAGTAGTATCTGTAAGTGTGTGTGTGTTTTATTTTTAAGATCTCGCCATTTGTATTTCAAAATGTACGCAATCCCATTATCTAACTCAGCAGCACCTATTTGATCAACTTCTGAACAATGAAAGGCTTCGCCAGTTTCACAAAGATTCAAATGTAGGGTTCATTATGCTTCAAAAATTCAAACCACACATCCTGGCACACATCCTTAGAAGAACGCCAGTTTCCACCTTGCACAGGCAGCAGGGTTTACGGTCTATCAGGCGCACTTGCGCAAAGTGCGCATTCAGGCAGTACTGACATATTTCCACAAATCCTAGATCGATTCGAACAAATGAATTCCAATTTTGTTTTTACATGTTTGAGAAACTTTGGCTGCACATTCGCACTTGCGCCTGAGCTGTCGTGAGAAGGGCCACTACAGCGGGAGAACAACAAGCACATGTCCAAATACCGCGACAGGCGGGCAGCCTCACGCGCCTCTGGGCTAGCAAGAGGTGAGCCACAGCACACACCATCTGATTCGCAAGGGAAAAGGTCAATTTTTTAAAGGCAAGTGAATTACCCCAGATCAGTGGGATAGAGGCCCAAGCCCTAGATGATAGCCCTCAGGGGGCTATAGAATGGAATTTCTCGATAGGGTCTGGAGTCTGCGTCCCCGCAGTTTCCCACATCTGTGCAGCAGATACCCTACCTGCTGAACTATCACACTAGTGCTGGAAATTCCAATCTGCAGGTTGTGACCAGACCTTTGCAGCCGACGGCACATAACCCGAAGCTGCTATCTTACTCGGATGACAAAGATAGACAAGCAAATATTCTAATTTAATTTAATGTAATATTTATAGGGTGCAACGAATCATCCCCGAGGGGATCTCTCGGCGCCTGGGAGGCAGATTACCAAAACATAAAGATCTAGCCGAACAGCCACGTCTTGAGAAGCTTCTTAAATTGCCACAGGTTAGGACAAGCTCGCAGCTCGTCTGGTAGACTATTCCAGTGGGCGGGGGCCAGATGAGAAAATGCCCTCCCTCCCATCTTGGTTTTTCTGATTCTGCAAGTACGTAGTAGCCTTTGTCTACTAGATCTCAGGGGGGGCCCTGGAGAGTACCATTGCAACTTTGCGTTTAGATAAGTAGGTCCAAGTCCATGTAGGGCCTTGAATGCCAGGCACAGGAGTTTAAAAATTGATCTTTTCCTAATCGGAAGCCAATGCAGGTGCCGCAGTAAAGATATTGATGGAGTACGTAGCAGTTTATTTAGTGTCAGGCGTGCTGCCGTGTTTTGTACCACTTGTAGCTTAGATAGCAAATCTTCTCTGATCCCTACCTATCCCTATTCTATCTGGTACACTAATCAGAGTGCCTATTGTTGTGAAAAGCCACGTGCCCTGTGTGCTGTGCAGTCCTGCTTGATAAACACCCCATTAACTTGTGCACTGAGCTAAGGAACAATTTCATTCTGGCATCAAATTGTTGTCTTTCACATCCATATGGAATCAAATACACTCAGCCTCCCCTTGCGTCCCTTCATCAAATGTGGAATGTTGCCTGATTCACCCAGTAAATACCGAAAAGGCCCCGGGAAAACACTGAGGGGCATATTTACAAGCCCCTATTGCCACCACAATGTCACTTTCAGTGACGTGATGGCGATAGGAGCTTTGCCTTACTTACAAGGCAGCTTAAAGCCACTTAAGGTGGCTTAACACTGCCTTGTAAATAAGGTCACCTTTTATGCTACACTTAGCGTGAAAGGGGTGGGCAGTGGGTGTTGTGGTGTGCATTCCACCACAACACCCATTGATTTTGACGCTGCCCCCTATTTACAAGAACAGCGTAAACAGGAGGCAGTGCCAAAATTAAGGCCAGGGAAAACCTGATCTTATTGAACAGGGGAAATGAGGAGAAATCCTTTATTTCTCCTCGTTTTTGCTGTTTCCATGTGTGCAAGGCAGCACACATAGAAACAGCAAAACGCCAATGATTGTTTATGTGCAGGAAGGTCTCCCTTCCAGCACATAAATAATCATTTTTAAAAAATGCTGTTTTGAAACTTGTATATGTGCTGCAGCGCACATAGAAGTTTCAAAACAGCATTTAAAGATTGTTTATGTGCAGTAAGGGGGACCTTCCTGCACATAAACAATCTTCCCCTCAACACAGGCACCCTTGCACTATGACGCAAGGGTGCCTGCGTTGGCGCTAGGCAGCTAAATTTAGCGCCAGCGCAGGAGGAAATGCAGGGCTACACCATATCCCTGTAAATACGGTGCAGCCCTGCTTTTCTAAAGTGATGAAGTGTGTCGTTAGCCTTCTCGGCTTAACGACATGCTTCGCCACTTTGTTGTGAATATGACCCTGAATCAGTGCCTCACCACTTTCAAATGTCACCAGCTGCCACTGGATAAGGGAACAGAGAGCAGAGACTAGTGCTTAATTTGAGCCAATGCTTTCCAGTGCTCAGCACCGGCACTTAATTGGTTTCCGGTGCTCGGCACCGGCACCTAATTGTCAACACCATACTGAGAACAGTCTACCACATGGTGGCGCTGCTTATCTAATTTAAAGATGAGCAGAACAACAGTTGTTTAGAAATACAATATACATTAAAATAGTGCTAATACCACCATCCCTTTAGCTTTGGGGACCTGGAATAATCCGATCTGTTGCATTTACATGTAAGAGAGATGGTTAGTAGTTGTTTTGGCGGCAACGGCGATGGGTGATGCAAGCTGAAGTGGCCTCCTGGTGAGAGCCCTGGCACTTAATATTTTACAAATTAAGCACTGGCAGAGACAGAGGAAAACTTTGACGTGGCATGTGTAGGATCACACAAATCGGTAAAAAGGGGAAGTTGGGTTTATAAACCAGCAGACTTTTAACACTCTGGAAGTTAGTTGATAGGCCGCAGCTCCTCCCCACAGAATCAGTAATTTCATCTCACAGTATTCAACATTTAACGCACAAGTTGGGAAGGTTTCAGTAAAGTACATGGCAACAGCTGCAAAGGAATAGTTTGGTAGCAGGCCTTTCCCCACAGGCTGCGCCATAAGTCAGCTGGGGTGTGAAACATGTACATTTAGGGGCAAATTTACTAATACTTTTTATAGAGTAAATCTTAATTTGTGTTGGAAAGTAGCCCTAAAGAAATGCAAAGTAGTTTAGTGCTAATTTGTGTTACTGTGTGTCAAGAGGGTGTTCCGTGTATGATACTTGGGCATTTCGATGCAACCACCCATGGCTTTTGATGCAAAACCCTCTGTACTAAAAAGAGGCAAGATTTGCACCAAAAGCCATGCCTCCTAGATGCAGGTATAAAGTTTGCAAAACGTTTTCTTTCACCTTTTCAACTTTGTGTGTGTGCTGCACTGTACAGCACATGCACAAAGTGGAAAAAGTGTTAAACACATGGATGTCATTTAGGGGTTACCAAAGGGTCGCAGCTGCGACCCCTGGCTTGCCCTGTGCTGCCCCCAGCACTGCCTTTGCGACCCCTGGCCTTAGAGGTGGTAAATTCAGTGCCAGGAACACAACGGCAGCTGGGGGCTCCAACCTCTGTATTTTCTGTCAATTTTATATTACATTGATAGTGAATAAATAAAATAAAATATATTATTCACTAATAGTGTAATAAAAATGAAGTACTATAAACTGGAATATGCCCTTCCGAGGCAGCTGAGTTAAGTTAAAATGCTTTTAAATGTATGTTGTGTGCGTGCTTGCGGGTGAGAGTGTGTTTATGTGTGAGAGCGTGTATAAGTGCGAATTTGTGTGAATGTGTAAGTATGTGTGTGTGTGAGTGAAAGTGGAGGTCATAGGGTGCACAATGTCACTTCCGCTACCTGCATTTCGGTGAAATGACGTCCTTTGTTAAGCATAGATTTTGTACTGAAAGTGTACCCTTCCAGTACAACACTTATATTTGACATAGTGTACATGGCGTTGCAGTACGGTGCAGCGTGGGTGCATTGGCGCATGGCAGCCTAAAGTGCACCAGCAAAGAGGAAAGCAGCACCATATCCTAGCAGACATGCTCGCTCCCTTTCACACAAGCAGCAACGCAACTTGTATTGCTGCACTGCGTTGTGTGCAAACGTAGTAAACCTGCTCCTTTGTGTCTTATCTTTTGTCACTAACATTTTATCCACCAGTAACATCCCTGCTTTTGGTTGTATTCACTAACATGGAATTAACTGCATTATATTTTTCTGGGGAGGCAATGGCTAGATAGCGTTTCATTATTAATTCCTGTGTAAAGGCCTGATAATTCAAGTTACCGAGCTCGGCAGGATGAAAGGCAGAGTTGGCCTACTGACATTCCAACTCACAACTTGGATGTTTTATACCGGTGTCAGGAGTGGACATTGCACTCACTGAGCTGTCTTCTCAGGCCTTTTACATTTAAATTGCCATTCCTAATGCATGTCTACATTGCAATGCCGTTAGCTGTGACGGTGGAATTGTTGACACGCTGCTGTTTTATGGCATCAATGGTGTGCGTGAAATGTCATGTTTCTGTGGAGCGCCTTGTCGAAGAGGAAGGGGGGATCTACCTGTTATTGTAGGCGTCAGAGCACTCAAAGCCGTGCAGTCTCCCTTGTTCGTGCAAAAACAAAACACACACACACACACTCTCTCTTTTTCTCTTTCTCTCTCTCTCTCTCTCTCTCGTAAGCAGTTTGAGTCCTGGCTCACAACAAGCAAACACTGTTTACTGTAACAGTGCAATTTTCAACCCCCACTCCACGATTCACCCTGTGTTTATACCTCTCCGTTTATATCGAAGCCTCATTGGACATTTCACTCTTTATTTGTGCATTTTTGTTGATCACTTATATTTCATTAATATCTTTACATTTGAGGCGTATACATTTGATTGATTAGAGTTCTCAGAATAATTTGGGATTACTGGAGTGCATTCAGATATGCAGAGGTCAACATTTACCTTTGCAGAGCTGACTGTGTTAAATGTTATGAGTTACCCGATTGTACCCTTAAAGAACTGGGGGGGGAGTGCCTTTCATTTCCCATGCCCTTCTATACCTGGAAACATTTGTTTTTGATTTCTCTGAGATGTGGGACCAACTGAGAGATTTTACAAAAACGACTTTTATGATTTAGAAAAGACTTTTTATAACCATCCCAAAATCAGTATTACACAGTTTTTTGTTTTTTTACATTGAGGGTGCTATTGCTTAGACAATCTGTATGATAGTCAAAGCACTCATAGCGCCCAGATGTGGGGCCGGGGACGGTGTTGTCCTCAAGAACAGATGAGGGAGTATGTCCCTAAAGAGAAGATACAAAACAGCGTTTCAGAATACAGTCATTTATGAAGAATGACTCAAAAAGTGAGTTTGAGATCAATAACTTAGAAGGGATCTATTCTCAGCCCTTTCTTATTTCATCTTTATGTAAGACCATTAGCTGAGTTGGCAGAGAAACCCGGCCTATCCGTGTTTTCTTACGCCGATGATTCTTAAATTCTTTTTTCCCTATCTTCACATAATACCACTGCCCCTTCTACTCTAAAAATTGGCCTAAACAATATAGCATCTTGGATGCAAAATAATTTTTTGAAACTAAACGGCGAGAAAACGGAGGTACTGGTGTTGGGAAAACAGAAAGACCTTTGGAACCAGCAACACTGGCCGTGCAAAATGGGTGATCTCCATCCCCCTCGCCACAAGTCCGAAACGTAGGCATCATAATTGACGATGCACTTAGTATGCATCCTCGATCCGTCGAAGTTGCAGCAACCTGCTTTACCATCATTAAATGGCTGCGGAAAATGTGTTGGATGCTACCAGAAGCGACTAGAAAAACCGTAGTCAATGCCTTAATTACATCAAGGCTTGACTACGGCAATGTGCTCTATGTGGGATCAAATAAATCAGTGATCCACAGACTACAGACGGCCCAAAATGCCGCAGTTAGACTTCTATGTGGAGTCCCTAAGACCATCCCCCACCTCGACTTATCGACGCAAATTACATTGGCTGAAAATCGAGAGTCGAATAATATTCAAGGCACTCAACTGCATGCACAAAATTAAATCCCGCAATGCTCCCAGCTACCTGCTGGCCCTGGCCAAACCATACATTCCTTCCCGCAATCTTCGATCAGCCACCCAAGGTAGGTTTGTTGTCCCCAAATTCAAATTGGCCCGGATGGGCGGCAGATCTGTCTCACACCTTGGCCCCTCACTTTGGAATTCTCTTCCCACTGCTCTTCGAAATGAGACAAACTATATCAAGTTCCGCAAGTCGCTAAAAACCTGGCTGTTCGATAAATAAAAGGCACAGGGCTATCACGCCTTGACCTGCTTCTGCGCCGGGAAACCCTTTTTGGGTAGCTGCCGCGCATTGTAAATTTAAAAACTAAACTAAACTAAAACCATGAAGGTTTATTAAAATATTAAAGTGCAATGAAGGAAAATGAAAAATGTAAATAAAGCAGCACTCTCACTGCATCTGTCAAAATACCTAGAAATCCATTGCTATGAGGTCTCACAGACTCTAAGTAAAAAACAGCATTAAGCAAAATCTGAAAAATAGGCTAAGGGCCTTATTACGAGTTTGGCGGTCTGTGGACTGCTGTCCCAACGGTGGTGGTTCCATGGCGGTGAGCCAACCGCTGTATTACAAGTTGGGAGTGTTGCCTACACAAGGAACACCGCTGGACCGCCAGCACCTCCAGCACACCGCCGAGGTCACGGGCGGGGGAAGGCAGCCTCAAAGGGTGATACAGAGGCACAAAACTGCCGTCTGTATTACAAGCTGGCTTTCCCACAAGCCAACCGTGGCACTCTGACCACCGGCTAAAGGTTGGTGGAGACGAAGGAATTGTGGTGCATACTCACCCTCTTCTAGTTCTGCCCAGCAGATGTCGACATAGATCCCTTTCTCCAGTTCCCCCTACACAGGAGCATCTTCACCACAAGGAATGTGACTCCGTCTGCGACGAAATACAGGTAAGTGCATTGATACCATATACGCATTATTGGGACTGCCCACGTAAGGCTCGGACTCCGGCAATGGGTATGTGGTTTTTTCCAACACATATCCTGCATATATGTGCATCCGACCCATATGCAGACAGAATGTACACACAGGCATCGATACATATTGAAATAAAGTGCCCACCACCGTAAGACCTCTACAGTCACACCACCAGCCCCTGGAGAAACTAGTAATACGACGGTCGGACGGCCAAAGGTGCAGCAGTCTCCTACCGGTCACAGACAAATTCCTACAGCGGTCGGACCATCAAACTCGTAATAAGGCCCTAAATCCCAAAAAGTTCAGCAAATCAATAGAGGATCAGACAGCATCCTTAGTAGAATCCCAAAAGTCTCTTGCTCACCCCTACATTTGAGGGTTTATATATCAAATTTCACAATAGAAAATTATAGAAACTGCAAGGTCAGCATTCTGTGAGCAACAGTGTCATTATTTTGACAAATCACATTTCAACATTTTAAAATGTCATATAACCCTACCGTCCCACTACATGAATATAGATGTGCCCCTTCTGACCTAATGTCAACCAGAGTTGTCAGAGCAAACTAGTCAGATAAACAATAGAAAAGAATCAGGTGTGAATGCAATACAGTGTACTACCAATAAGAAGCCTTTGAAAAGAAACAAGACACTTCTCCAGAGAGTACTTCGAGACCAACATGTCATAAAAAATAAACAGTGCACATTTTAACGCATGCGATGCCAATGAGAAACAAAAACACACAATTAATTATTATAATGATTCAGTAGAGGTCTAGTTAGCATTATGGCATGGAAACAGTTTACACATCACCATTTTTTTTAATTTATTTGCAAATAACTCATTATTAAACACATATGTTTCTAGTTAAAGAAAGCTCCAACACAATGTATGTGACATATTAAAGATTTATAATCTGCTGCAGAGGTTAAAATCCCTGAGCCAGTCATCAGCCAAAGCCGTGGACAAGGGCCTATAGAGAGCAAGAGGGCCTTCAACAACTGGTTTAGCCCAAGGCAGAAGGGCTATAAAGCTATTAGAAGATTCCCGTCAACTGAGGGTAGAATGTTACATATTACAAAGGGAGAAACAGAAAGACAAATCTTGGAATGTTGGATCAGAAGGTCTGTGTCAGCCATTATTGTCCTTGAGCCACTTCATTGTCTTGAATGGAGCTTTTGACCTTCCAATCTTCTACTGTAGCCTTATAGGCCATCATAATGGGCTATGCCAACAATTAAAGGCCTTCTCCAGTGCTATAGGCCTGAGCAGAAGGCGGGGCCCATAACAAGGGAGCAAGCCTTTAATGGCCAATATAGCCTGCTACGGAGGGCACTAAGGCTATTAGAACATTCCACCCATTAAGCAGCCTCCCGGGAGTCGTGGGGGGCTTATAAATTTTGCCGCCACTGAAGCTTGAGGGCCCTTCGCATCTCTTGCTGTGTGCTGACAACTTTTAGCACACACACAGGAGGAGCTGTGAAAGTAGGCAGCGATTAGCCCCTTATTCTCCTTGGGCTGTCAATGTTCTGCTCTTTGTGTGGCTGAGATGAGGGAGACAGGAGCTGGGGAGAATTTCCCCATTACCTCCTTCTGAGGCTCCAGTGACACTAAGAGAGATGGTAGGAGAGAAGCTGAGATTGTAGAGGTCCTTCCCTACAGCCTCTGCTTCTCTCATTCCTATGCACAATCCACATAATCTGAGGAGAAGCAAGGGAGACATAGAGTCAGAGGGTGCAGATTAGGAAATTGGAACGTTGACAGCAGTTGACCTATTCCAGTGTTTATAGCCCCTTGCTGTTCCCTTATCATCGATGAAACTGCCCAAATTCCAATTGTAAGAAATTGGATTATTTTTCTGGTGCGTGACTACCCACCTCAAGCAACACTCACAACCCTTGTGAGGGTGAACCCTCAAGGTCAATAAATTAACCAGAGCTTAATCCCCTGATAGCTATAGCACAGAGCAGACAGGCTTAACCTCTGGCAAAGTGTAAATTATTTTTGAAGTGCCAAACAGTAGCAAAGCCAAAATGCAAAACAATAAACTTTTAATTTCTAATAAACAAAATGACACCAAAATGACAAAAATCCAATAAAGGGACTGGAGATATGATTTTTAAAAGATTTAAGTAGGAATAGAGCCAAGAAGCTTAAAGTACCAATGATAGTCAATACTCGCAGTAGTTCTGAACCTAGGCGCAATTTGACGCTGACAGCAATGGAGCGCGGGTTGAACGCGTCAACCAGGTTAGTCCTGGCCAAAGATTTTACCTTCTGACTTTAGTCCTTTAAGCCTTAAACCACCAGAGGAGTACACTTCTAAAGCCCCCCAGGTTTAGTTGCCACTGGTCAGCTTGGCAAATTCAGGAAAAGCCCTCCTGAGGCTTGTTGTGTCCCTGTAGCTTGAACAGAAGGTCAGCCTTATGACACTTGGTGTACACTTCTTTGTCCTGGTTAAAGAGAAAGCAGATCCACCCCTTTAGGGCTCTTCTCAGGTTGCAGACAGCAGGTTCAGGCCTCTTCTGATGTTCGTCAGGTCCAGGAGTGCTCTGAAGTGGCTGCCCAGAGATGCCACATTTATGCATGGCATGAGCTAGTGGGTGGGGATGACTCCTGCGCACGCCCCAAGCCAATGAGGTAAAGGTTTCTGGGTCCAACTCTACCCACTTTGGGCATTTTCAAGATGGCATATGTCTTCGGCCACACAAAACTTGGGCTATAAGGGCTGGTTGTGTGTGTTTGTGTGTGTGTGTGTGTGTATAGAGTGTACTATGGTGACCCTAGAGTTCTTCCACCTTTAACACTAAAGTCCAGTTTGTGGAAAATTCAGAGGCAGAAGTCTGGTGTAGCTAAGCAAGGTTTTCTAGCAACCAGACAGCGGAAAAACAACAATTGCTTTGGCATCCTGTTTCCCTTCTTTTCAAGTGAAGTCCCAGTGTTATGTGTAAAAAATCCAAACCTGCCAAGCACGGGATATCATTCAAGCAGGAATTGACACTGCAGTGTCAAAAAGGATGTTCATAGACCCACCCTGCATATTTTTCCATGTTCAGAGGAGTCATTTCTGCCTATTCAGGTCAGCATATTGTTTGCTCTAAGGAAGCATTTTACACCTTCTTCACGCCTATTCAAATACTAATTACTGGCTAGCAGATTAGGAGAGCAAATGCACATTTAACCTCCTGGAACTTAAAGTGGCTTTTCCTTAATATTTATTAAAAACCGAATTCACCATTGAATTGGATGTTTAATAACTATTAAAACATTTTTTTCATTTTTTTCTAGTTAGTTCTATTCCCAAGATACAGTATTAGAATGTTAAACTGTACTCTAGTTTTCTAGTTACAACTGCTATGTCAAAGGGTTTATTTTGATAAGTCAAATTGCAGTCTGTAACCGCCATAATCATGCTACAATGGTAGGCCTGAGGCCATGTTTTACATTGTCACTGTAGTTGATGGTACAATAGGAGCAGCAGTCCACCAGTGAGATTTAACTTACGGGCCAATGCAATGTTTTGTACCATATACTAGGCGCTTATAGATACAGTAAACATGCGAATTAGGAATTTGCCCGTCGACCATGTTTAAAAGGGGAGCACAGGCACTTTACCACTCGTTAGCAAGGGGAAAGAGCACAGAGGTCTAATGTCAGCAAAAATATAGGGTCCACCAAAAGGCAAAAAATCCAGGGCGATCACGCAGAAAAGCAGTGGCAAGTACTCCGCTAAGAGGGAGTAGCGTCGCTCCGCTGCTTTTTGCAGTGAAAAAAAAGGACCAATAAAATGGAATAATAACTCGTGTTATTATAATTGTATTTGTTCCTGCTGCGGTGTCTCAGCAGTGCGGGCGATCTGCTCTGCTCTCAGAGAAGGGGGAGGAGTGGTGAGCACTATCTAAGTGCGCATGAGTCTGTTACCGGCCCACTCGGGCCGGTCAAACATTAATGCACACGTTGCCTGTTCTCCATGCAGGACGCATTAAAGCCTGTGTGGAGAACATGCCCAGGCTCCCATTCCCTGGCTGAGCGCCGAACGATGGCACTCGGACCAATCACAACGCAGCGTTGTGATTTGTCATGGGGAGCCTGGGAGCCCAGGTGCTTCCTTTTTCCACAGAAGAAGCCAGGAAGAGGACCGAGGAGAAACGGCGGCGGATGGCCAGCCTGCCGACCGGCAGGTGAGTAGTTTTTTTAACCCTCCTATCTCTCTTCCCCCTCTCCTTCCCACTGCTACTTCCAGGGTGTAGCCACCACTGTAGAAAAGGCAGATTTCCTACACCAATGTTCTAATTAAATAATATTATCCATAGGGGAGGGCACTCACAAGCAGTATTGACCGGGGTAGAGTCAAAGGGCCCAAGGCAAAGGTGAGTGCCTTACTCTTTTCCAGTAAATACATGGGAGTACACTCACTTGGATAATATTGCTGTTATGAAGAAGACCATTAAACTTTGGAGGGAAGTTCACACAATTGTTCATTCAATGGTGTGTTTTTTCTTGAAGTATTTAGGTGGAAGGTTCCTAGATGCATAACTGGTGGATTTTCTTGGTGATAAGGCACCTCCATTTTGTTCCACTGAAATGCATTTTAGTGAGTGACTGGTTTTTGAGGTCACAAAAAAAACTTTCAGTAGCCAGACAATCTGAACCGAGCTTTCCATAGCCAGACAATCTGAACCCACTTTTCATAGCCAGACATTCTGAATCCAGCTTTCCATAGCCAGACAATCTGAACCCAGCTTTCCATAGCCAGACAATCTGAACCCAGCTTTCCATGGCCAGACAATCTGAACCCAGCTTTCCATGGCCAGACAATCTGAACCCAGCTTTCCATAGCCAGACAACCTGAACCCAGCTTTCCATGGCCAGACAACCTAAACCCAGTTTTCTATGACCAGATATTCTGAACCCAGCTTTCCATGGCCAGACATTCTGAACCCAGCTTTCCATGGCCAGACATTCTGAATCCAGCTTTCCATAGCGAGACAATCTGAACCCGCTTTCCATAGCCAGACAATCTCAACCCAGCTTTCCATGGCCAGACAATCTAAACCCAGCTTACCATGGCCAGACATTCTGAACCCAGCTTTCCATGGCTAGATATTCTGAACCCAGCTTTCCATAGCCAGATAACCTGAACCCAGCTTTCCATGGCCAGACAATCCTAACCCAGCTTTCCATGGCCAGACATTCTGAACCCCGCTTTGCACAGCCAGACATTCTGAACCCAGCTTTCCACAGCCAGACATTCTGACCCCTACTTCCCACAGTCAGACATTCTGAAACAAGCTTTGGTAGTCAGACATTCCAAGCCCAGCTTTCCATAGTGAGTCATTCTGAAACCACTTTCCACAGCCAGACATTCTGAACTTAGCTTTCCGTAGTTAGACATTCTGTACCCAGCTTTCCGTAGTTAGACATTCAGAACCCCGCTTTCTCTCCAATTACTGAAAAGAGCATTTTATTTCTAAGTTTATAACTCAAAGGGGGCAGGACAGGGTTACTCTACACTGAGTTTGCCACTCAACCCATCGCTGGAATATTCTCCACTGTCAGGGCCGACTGGCCGTAGAGGGCATCGAGCATTTCTCCGGTGGGCCCGAGAGATGGGGGCGGTTTTCTGGCCGTGGGAGGCAGTTTTGTCACTGGGGGCAGTTTTTGCAGTGCTGCAATATCGGCCCCCGGTAACGAAAGTGGGAGTGGTGCTTTTTGCATCCCCCCGGCTCTGCTCCCAGGGCCGGTCAGGCAGCAATCTGCCAGTGATGGTTACTGTTCCCAGTCTGGCCCTGTCCACTGTCCACTATCAATAGATGGAAATGCACACATTCCAAGCACACAAGAGTCTTTTAGTACAAAATTTCTAGGGGCCTATTTACAAGCTCTTTGCGCTTCCGGTACGTCACTTTTTCCCATGTTAAAAGTGACGTACCGGCAGCGCAAGGGGCTTGTAAGTAAGCCCCCTACTATCTAGAGCTGTCTCACCTCCCTACTCTTTTGACCACCACTTACCACCGGTCATACCACTCGCCCACAGCTTCATTGGTGCCTGCCCCCGTCGTGTTGATTGCCACAGCTCCCAGGCCTCTGTCAGCATCCACTCAGCCTGCCCTGGGAGATTCACAGCATCTTAAGATTGGACCAGCCCCCTGCCGGCATGTTGTGGAGCCCACTTTGGTCTCCGTGACATCAGGGAGGGACGATTGACAATCCTAGATTCCTTCTCTGACTGGTGCAATTGTATTGGGGCTAACACCAGACACCCCTACGCCCTACCAACCTACTACATTCCTCTGAAGGACTGTATCCTCAGAACAGTCCAGCAGGCACCTGAAAGGAAGCCTACGGCAAGCCCTGGAAGGGACCCTCCACCCCAGAGCACAAGTCCCAAAAAAAGAAGTGGGGGGACTAACCTAGTTGATCAGTATGCAAGTGACATCACAGCACGTGACATTGCGGCGCGTGACATCACAGCGTGTGACATCACAGGAAGTGACATCACAAGAAGTGACATCAGATCTTAAGCCCTCACATATATGTTTAGCAGGTGTATCATGAGTACATTTGAGTACATTTCCAATACACTTGCAAACTCTTCTGGTTTAGGCAGAAGATTCACACTTTTGTAGATTACACATAAAACAAGGTTGCCTTTTGTCAGCGTAAACTTCCTCTAGCCATAGTGCTTTCAAAGAAAAAATGATATTTAAATTATTACAACGCCTCCTCAGGGGTAGTAAGCACTATATAAATGCTATTTATTTTGTGCAAATACTGTGTAAGACCATCACATCTGACATTCTTACATGCATGCATTTCTTGTAAACAGGGACTGAACAAAGTGAAAAGCTGCCTCTTAACTATGTGTGAAGTACTAACAAGGTGTGAGCCTTTGTTTCCTCCCTGTTGCATTTGCATCAGGTGTGAGGCTCCTGACTGCTCCCAGCCAAGAGACTGAACAAAAGGAGGCCTGATGACCCCTCACATTCGGACTTTGTTATGGGCCCAGCAGGAGTCAGAAATAAGAGAGCCCCATTCCGTCCCCACCTGCACCTTGTTGTGGATGGAAAGCAGATAACGTGCAGGCGCGGCTGCATGTGTCCTCGTGTTTAGAAATTATACCGGGACGAATTCAGCATCTTTTTCAGTGGGGCCCAACTTCCTGGCAGGGAGGACGCCGTCCACACTGTGAAAAAAGTGGGTGGACCAGTGCTTTAAATGGGCCGGTACCAGTGCTTTAAATGGGAAAAAATAAGTGCAGGCACTGTTAAAATGAGCTATGAGTGTAGCAAGTGGGCGGGGCTAGAGGCGGGGCTAATGACAAGACATAAGACACTTCTACTATGTGGCCCATCACTTATATATTCTTGAGTGCGCACTCACAGAAACAAGCAGCAATGCTCACACAAAGCATTCCAAGAATGTCCTTTAAAATACCGCCCTAGTGTCTGGATTTCTTCCCTCTTTCACATGCTTTTCTCTCACACACACAAACACGCGCACACACGCAGGCAAACACCCAGACACATAAAAGACAGACACTCACACAAAAGACTCAGGTAGAATAAAGGCCATTTTACACCCGTTATCTCCCATGGCTTTCTTAATTGCTGCTGTCAGCGGGATGCCTGGATTCGAGTGTGTGCACAAATGCACACCATGGTGTGAATGTGATTTGACAGCACAGCGTGGTGGTGAACACAGGACATTATGCAGATGAGCCCTGCTGAATTGTTTAAAGGTGGCTCAGCTTGGGCTAGAGGTGCTTTGGCTGTCAGAAAGCCTCGGTCGTGTGCGTGAGCCAAAGCAACAATGACCATACCTTTGAGTACTGGTACTCTCCTTGGCAGCAGAGAAGTGCCGGTACTCAGAGTGGTAAAAATGAGAAGTGCCGGTACTCAGTACCGGTGAGTACCGGCCCATTTAAATCACTGGCCGGTACTGTCCGGTACGGAGTACCGGCACTTTTTAGGTCTCGCCTGAGACAGCGCTTTAGCGCTGCTCTGGCGAGACTTATAGTAAGCGAGTTTTGGAAGTGCAAACGAGTGCTTTCAGGCCTCCAAATACAGTGCATGTGCCCCGGGCGCGCGCACCATTTGGCAGCCTGAAAGCACTCGTTTCCTTTCACTTTCGCGGCCCCTTTGATGTCCCGCACCACTGTGCCCGCCCCCACTCCCCCTCCCACTCCCTCCTCGTCAACTTCAGTGCGCGCTTGTTGTTTGTTGTTCGCTGTGATTTATTGTGCGCATAAACATCGGCCGTTTCGCCCTGGACCTATCATGTTTTTAAACCGCACCTTGCCTCCATGCTACATTGAAGCCAGCATTGCAAGTTGCAGGCAGGCTAACTACAGTGTGCTGCGAGGTTGCGAAGTTGCCTTCTCCGTACGAAAAAGATGAGGGTGCTGTGTATTTCAAAGTTACTCTCCCATACAAAAAGATACATGCATGAAATAGTGGTGCTTTTGTATATTACACTCTTAACAATAACACGGTTTAGGAGCGGTCTTTATTGCAGGGAAGGGAAAAGCAAAGGTAAAACATAAATGTGGGTGTTAGGAATCTACTTAAAGCTCAGTTTTACACTGAACAAGAAATAAACTACATGCATTTACATAGATTTATGCATGTTTATACCAAACGCTTAGCCTACAGCTGTTTGACAAATAAATACATTAATAAAACATACATATGTACATATCCAGGCTAAGGCAATTCCTGCAGCTAAAATTTTTAGGCTTAAACCACTAAAATGGGACAGAATACTAAAAGCACTTCTGAAAACTTTAACTCATTTAAATGCCTGGGTCCAATAAAAAACAAGCATTTGCAATGCAATAGGTCTCGCATTTATACGAGTTTGAGCTATTGGCATTGTAAATGACAATGCCTTTTATTTATGTTTTAAAAACCCACACATAAATAAAATGCATTGCCATTTACAGTGCCAATAGCTCAAACTTTTAACAACTGCGAGACCTATTGCATTGCAAATGCTTGTTTATTTTGAGGAGGAGAGTACCGGCACTTTTGAGGAGGAGAGTACCGGCACTTCTCAAGAGAAATGCAATAACTTTAATTGGTGAGTACCGGCACTTCTCAGAAACAGGCAGGTACTCTGCTACAGAGTACCTGCACCTTTATTTTTCCATTTCAAGCACTGGGGTGGACGCCGTCCACCTGTGTGTACCCCCAATTTGTGCCCTGCTCCACCCCCATGCCCAGTTGCTGCCTCTGCCTCATCTATTCATCTTTCATGAGGATGGCTGCGATCACTGTTCCATTCATGGCACTCCTGTGTCAGAAACTGTTCCCAGAGTTTGCAGTGACCTTGTGAAAACATCCTGAAACGCTCTTCTTGACTTCTGTGGCACGTTGCCAAGACTGGAATACGTCAGAGTCATCAGGGAGGGCTCTATTTTATGGTGTGTGCCCGTGTCACGAGGGCAGTGAAGGGGATAAACACAACAAGATTAAAGGCCTTTAGATAAACATTGCAAGTTCTGACTAAACTAATATGCCAGACTATGGAAAATTATTGCAATATTTAAACTTGTATTTTTATATATTGTAGGCCTATGGTACAAAAATAAAAAGAACAAAATAAAACCAGAACATATTGCACCGCATACACATAGTAGGCAAACACTTTAAAATTAATTAACCAAATGCATATAAAATCATGACGCAATGGTACTATACGCCTACTCGCCTGCACAAAATGTTCCCTAGCGTGTCCCCATTGTGTTGGAGATGTTTGAAGGCTCCTGGAGATTTCATGCACATCTGGTGGGCGTGTCCGCTCCTGACCCTTTTCTGGAAGGAGGTCCTTAGCCATATTAATGGGGTGCTGGGGGTTCCGCTGCCTGAATCCGCTACCGTGATCCTTTTGGGCCTTAAGCCTGTCAGTTTGAAAGCACTTACACGCTGCGATTGGACTATAGCACTTCATATGCTAGGGGCGGCTAAACAGACTATAGCGTTGTACTGGAAAAAAATTGACTCTCCCCCAATAGTGGCTTGGTACACGCGTTTATGGCATGTGCTAACTATGGAAGTTTTTACAGCGCGATTACAATCGCGTGACACACGCCTTACTGCTGTTTGGCGGCCCCTAGTCCAGTACCTTTGTAAAACAGAACATGCGCGTTACTTACCCTCCAAGCTTAGAGCGCTACGCCTTTTTGAAGATGCCCTACTTCCGTCAGATCCCAGTAGACTCTTTGCATGATCAAGTCAGTCATCGGAGAAGCCCCATATGACAAGCCCCAAGACAAGCACGCCTAGTGTTCTGCGCTGTTGCGTACACATTCCCGTCCGTCTGCCTAGCCACTACTGCTACTGTCCTTCTCTTCTCTTCTTTCCCTTCTTTCTGTCTGGCCTCTCTCTGTCTAGTCTCCTCTATCAGCTTTTGACGGGCCCCTCGCCCGAGTTCTTATTGTTTTTGTTCTTGCATTGCAAAAGGTCCCGACGCTTCACAGAACGCTCTCATATTGCCATGTGTTTTGGTACGCGGCCGGCCCCACAGGGGTTGTAGGCGGCATGCTGTGTTTTAAATTGTTTTATAATGCCTCCATAAAGTCCTCTTGAAGAGCCTTGGATGAAACGCGGCCGGCCCTAACTGGGTTGTAGGCTTAACGCTGTGTCAATGTGGACCTTGTTCGTAAGGGAAAATTAAAAAGACAAGTTTAAAAAAAAATTAATTAACCATTGCGTAGAATTTTAATATAACAGTATGGGTGCTTCCTAACAGGCTCTTGCACTAAGAACAGGGAAAGGAAATATTGATAGTTTTAACGCTCAACACAGGAACATGTAATTCATATGTCTCAAAGAAAGAACAACTATTGACTCTAAAGCATGGGTACTTGCAAACATTATCACAGGGACCAAAGAGGGTTTGTCAGTGGTGTGAATGAGGACCGCACAGTTACCAGCACGGGGTGGTCGAGTGGTGGTTGAGGGGTTAAGATGGGTGTGGAGGAAGTGAACCATGTACATCTGCTGGCTGAATTGATTTGCATAATGTGGAAAGAGAAAACTCTGGAACAATTCTGGCTTTCCCGCTTGACCAAATTGTGTAATCCTGGACAATTGTTTTATTTTACTTTCCCTCCTTTTCTTTCATTTTCACACATAAGAGGAGCTCAAAATACATGACTTCGGAATGTGTGCTGTACAAAAACTTCTCCATGTATGATAGCAACCCCAGCTACCGCAAGGGTGCACATAACAACTGACTTGCCTCTTAGTTCATTGTTGGCATTGTTGCCAGGATGGTGGCGAAGCATCACGGTTTCTAAATTCATGTTTGAAAATTCGCACCTTTAAAAAATACTTTTCAATGCACTGATAGAATCTGATTTACTAAGGTGAAAGTTTCTGCATGTTAATGAAATACACTTTTTAACTTGTGAAATGACGTTATCATATTCTCACACGCTTGCTGTAAGATGTGTTTATAAAAGAAGGTGCTCCTGAAGTTAAGTGGTGCAGGGCTCCCTAGTTAATTTCTCTCTTTATCTGCAAATAACATTTATATAAACCCTTGCCCAATTATTTAACATATTTTTTATGTTAGGGCTGTGTTGAGTAAACAGCAGCTCAGTGCTGTTGTTGACCAGAGGGCCTCACGTAAAGGTCAGGCGGGACGCATGCGACCCCCGGGCCGTACTTACAGTATAACTGCTCTGGAGTAACTTGGAGAACTAGTTTAAAGACACAAGAATGACTAGAAAAATAGAAAAGGTTCAAGAAAGTAGAGGATAAGTAAAGTGTTGGTCGTGAGTCCTGGCACTGAGGTGCACTTTTTAGGTCTCGCCTGACCCAGCGCATGCACTGGTCTGGCGAGACTTATTGAGAGGGCTCCAAAAAGTGCTACCAGGCCAGCCTAGAGCTACACTGCATGTGCGCGGGCGCGCGCGCTTGACCGCGATTACTTTCACTTTCGCGGCCGCTTTGATGTTTGATCGCGATCACTTTCGCGGCCGCACATAGCCAATAGGTCTCGCTTTTGGGACCTTATAAGTATTTAGTTATGCAACTGTTTCATGGCTAAACACTTATAAGGTCCCAAAGGCGAGACCTATTGGCTATGCCAATGCTGGTTTAAATCAGATGTGCACAATTGATCAGGAAAAACGCTGTCTTTCACAGTGCAAAACAGCCCATGGCTGAAGTGGGCTGGCCCATTGCCCCATGCTGTGGCGAGCAGAGGCAAAGTGTGAATGACAGGTGAACAGACCAATGGGGAGCAAGGCTGACCCAAATTCTCTCTATGTACACGTATATGTATCTATTTTTTTATTCACAATTGTTTATTAAATGAGGCTGGCGAAAGAGCTAAAGCAATAGCTGATAAAAAGTCAGAAATTATTTCTGAAGTTGGCCGAACCCCCTGTTGACATTTGGTAGGGCTCATCTAAGGCTACAACGTGACATATGTCAATGCACTTGTGGGTGTTTTTTCACCACACTCACAGTGGTAGTGAGATCACATGGGCATGTTTCTTGCAGGATGTGAAGATGCTGTACAAACAGCTGGCTGGATCTCAGCTGGAAGAAGTGAACACCCCCATTGGGACAGGGCTGGACGACATCCTGGAGACCATACGGATCCACTGGGAGAAGGACATAGAGAAGAGCCGCGCCGAGACCGGAACCTTCCTGCAGGCCAAGGTAAGTGCGGGCTGCTGTCTCCGACCAGCATCTGTTGGCATCCCACATGGGTGTCCATGATAGGACCATGAAAGCAGGATCTGGGCCAGAAATTCAATGTAGTTAATGAATATGTTCAAAAAGTTGTTTTTAGGTTAATTGTGAGTAAGTGTATCCCATGTGTGTATCCTGAAAAGTTAGTTTGGATCCGGCCCTCCAGGGCCTATGATGGACACCACTAGTGAATCACAGTGTTTTAAATACAAACCGTAGGAGATTTCCATTAAATACAATTCTGCATTCAAAACATTTTATTTTAAATGTTGAAGCAGGTTTTTGTCCTTAAGGGGCCCCTCTTCAGTTTCCTTTCCCAGGCCTGGCAACTGGTGTGTATGCCAGTGAGTTATTCAGTTGTCTCGGCAGCACCAATGGTCTGTTACCAGCCTCCTGCAGTTTGAGTGATAAAGGGAAAGAGTGCACTTAGTTTTAATATTATTTACATACTAATAAATAGCATTTTCCCAACGTACAGGTAGAAACTAAGTCAAACAATATATTACAGAAAAAAGCAATGTGGTCCAGGCAGCTTCTGTCAAAATGTTTAAAGTACATGCTCTTGCTTTACTAAGGAAACGATGATAGATGAATTGCTATAATTCATTGTAACCAGTGGTAATCACTTTATGCAGCATTCCATTCCAGTACTTTTTGCTCATTAGACCCAAGTCAACCCACTTCAAATCAGCCTTGATTCTGCTCCAAAAGTTACAGTCCAGTAAGACCCCTCCATCCTATGCTTGGAGTTTTAGCTCAAGTCAATTGGCCCTCCTGTTTCTTCTCCCTCTGATTGACCCTGGGAAAATATACCAGATGGGAGTGTAAAAACCACAACAGTGTTTAATGCATCAGGACCAAAGACTGTAGTAAATTCAATAAAAACAATCTGACCCCCATTGGTAGCATAACAACGACGAAGCAGCAAAACCTGTTTGTAAAACCATCAATGAAAAATTAAAAACCAAACGATTTAAAATGCCAAACAATCCTATTATTCATATAGGATTACAACCTCAATCAACCCTCAACTTGGCTTGGACCACACCCTCAAGAAAAACATGCTAAACTACTTGAAGTCTACATAGCAAGTAAAGCATCGATGCATACAACTACAAGGAACTACAGTCTTGCGGAGAACCCAAGCGCGTTTTTGACCTGCTCATAGTACTAAGGTCTACTCGCAGTTTTAAATGATCAGAGACTGGTAGGAGACCAGGCCACGATTAACCCACTCATCCGTGGAATTGTCATTAAAATATGGGGTAGCCTAGGAATATCCTCTCTCTCCTGCCTCATCCTCTTTGGCGTGTACATTGTACGCAATCAAGTGTAAAAACCTTGAAGGCGATATAACATCAAGGCTGTCCTTCCAGCAACTTATGAAAGACATTTGGACTTGGGTGGGAAGTGACTGGCTTAAACTATACACGGAAAGAATGTAAGTGCTGGTGGTAAATGGCAAACATGGTTTCCGGTTTGATACCCACTTGTCACCTGAGATGGGAGATCTTCCTTCCTCCATAAAATCTCTAAAAAGTCTAGAAGTAAAAATTGACTCTGAACTGCTTATTGCTGACCCAGTCGCCTGTGGTGTCTCCATCCCTGCCTTCAGCCTCAAACCTCTGAAGAAAATCTTACCAATCCTGATAGACGATGGCAAAAGAGGGGCCGTATTTGCCCTTATTGGGTCCTGTCTTGATTGTGTCAATTCCCTATATTGAAGCATTCTGTTTTACCTGCCTCACAGACTCTACGTTGTTGAGTATCCTGGTCGCTGGAGCTTGGTCTTTGGAGCCCCCAGATTACGTCATGCCCAGCACCACATTTATCAACAGCACTAGTGACTCGGTTTAGGGCTCTTTGTATTGTCCATGTATCCCTCAACTGATGCTCAGCTTCCGTACACGTATTAGTCACTTCCAAGTTTAACAGAAGCAGGCTAGGAGGACGTAGCTTCTCTGTGTGCTCGGCTATACTCTGGAATTCTTTAAGCAACAGATTTACATGTCATAAGCAAATTTAGCCCTTTTAGGGGGATCTGTGAAAACCTAGTTATTCTGTCCAGCTTTACAGATCCTACCCTTGTCAGATCATCACTTTTTATGGTCTAGCTCCAAGAAATATATGGTGAACGAACACTCTATAAATGCTTTTTAACATAACTGGTGTATCTATAAAAAAATAATTTTTCAAAAATAGATGGGGCACAATAGTAAATATTTAACTTCAAGTGCTATCCCACATTTTCAAAAAATTACTAAGTAACAACATCTACTTCAAAAGAACATGCTCGGTCGAACAATATTTTCCATTTATGTTACCTTTTAGCAATTTCTTCTTAGCATTTATAGGATCCTGAAATATTGAAAACCATATTGGCATATATATATGATCATTCTACAACTCTCAGACTACTGCATCAATAATTATGCGAAAAACTGTAGCACTTTGATGATAGACGATATTCTGACCCATTCAAGTCACCAATTGTATGATCATAATTTCCCACAAAGAGATTGTCATGGCATTATTCCCACCCTGTACCTGTTTGTATCCACAGGAGTCAGATGTTGTACCTGCAGCGCGGAGCCAGGAGGAGGCGCAGGTTGAGGTCCTGCGGGAGGAGTTCCGCGGCACCGCGTGTAAGATACAAAGCCTCCAGGCAGAGACCGAGTCCTTGAGAAGCTTGGTAAGCAATGTTCGACTCCAGGTTATTGGAGTGTCAGGCAGGAGTCAAATCTCACTCACTGAATCTCTCTGGTCACTTCCTTTGCAAGAGGAATTTTTCTGCACCATTCGCCCGTAGCGTCCACCCTGCAAATAGTGTATTTGTATTGCTTTTTAGTATTTATCTAGTCGTTCCTACCCCCTAGGTGGGACATTCAGGGAGACGTGGTAACGTCCAGTGACAGCTCACCTTGTTGGTCACTGTCAGCTGCAGCAGTGCAGTGCCTACAATGTTTTAACCCATGAGTGTGGTAGCCACAATTTTGTTCACTTTTGGTTATGCGATTTTGTTGGAAAGTCCCAGTGTCCATCACCTGAGCCTGTCTCTGCAACCCTCTTAATTTGTCATTGTTTGGTTCTGACATGTTCCTCAGAGCTGCTGACAGAAGTTACCCCCTGTAGCTTTGTGGAGTGCTGTCTGCTTTTGTTCTGAAGGACTGTCAGCAGAAGCGTGACTACCTGCTGAAAACTAGAGGGCAAAAAGTGCAAAGTAGGCAATGAATCCATAGGCAAATACCCTCAGAGTTTGCACCTGGAATGGAATTGGCACCATGATTGTAAGAAGTGCTTGTTTCTATTGTGCTGATCCATCCACAAACCCTCTGCCAGTGCCCTTGGTCAATCTTCCCCTGTGCTGTTGCCAATCCTGGATTTCAGCAAGTATTAAATTACCAGAGATTTTAACTACTGAATGTTAAAGTGAGCTAGCCCTCTAACTACCTGCTTCCATTTTGCACCATGTTTTATGTATTTGAACAATGATCCGGAAATGGAGATAATATTTGTTTTTTGGCCTCTCTCCATGGTGCAGCCCCCCCCCCCCCCTTGCTCGGGATGGTATGTGCTGCTTTTCTGCTTTGTATTTGTTTGTTGCAGGTGATCCCCTGTGCCCTTGTCTGAATCCTTGCTTAACCACTTTTTGCTATGGGTGGGCCCCCACATTTCTCCCTTTCAGTTTTAGTGGTTGACTCTCCTCTAAACCGGCTTCAACCTAGGGTTTTTGATATGATGGAGTGGTTCCCCAACCTGGTTTCCCCATAAATCTGTTAGTTTTTTTGTGCCGAGGTGTCCTCCTCTTCCCCAGCTTCTCTCCATATGCTCTTGTGCGTCTGAGGAAGAAGAAGCCCCGGAGTAAACCAGAAGGCGGGTCATGTCACTGAGATTGTGGCATCAAAATATACTCATACCTTAGTGGTTTGGGAAAATCTACCACATGAGCCAGGTCACTAAGCTGAGACACTGAACGAGTGGTCTAGTCCATGATCATGAGATATCCAGGATATAAAGTTCTATATCGTCTCAAATCGTCCCACTCTATGATTCTCCAACATCGGTAAACAATGAACCCAAGATATGGAGTGGTGCACCACCCGTTACGTGAAGATAGTTTTTCAATAAGTCATATAGTCTTGATTAGGTTGTCTTAAGGAATCCTTTATTTTCATAAGAATCCAAATACAGAAAATTGCCATCCAACGCGTTTCGTTCATATGCAATGAACTTCTTCAGGGCATAAAGTGATGTAAGGTCCTGGGAGAGAATAAACATGTAGAGTATGGCTGCGTGGGCCTCCTTGATAAGGGCCATACATGGTGTGTATATACTTGGTCAATCTGTTTCTCATGACCCAATTCATAAATCAATCCAATGCATTTTCTTATAGAGATATCCCTGATGAAGGGTGCAATGCCCGAAATGCATTGGATTGATTTATGAATTGGGACATGAGAAACAGATTGACCAAGTATATACACACCATATATCGATTTGTCTTACAACAAAAATGAATTGAAAGAAAAGCCAAAAATATAAAGATTGAAAACCACTCGAGGACTACTTGTTTTCATTACCTGGTTTAACCTACTACACCCGTTAAGGGCTTTTTGACTGTGCCTAGGAGGATTCATCCCATGGCTTAGGGATTGAACACATTTATTCAGTACGAATTACGCTCCAGGTCTGAGAGCGATACCCCAGGAGCACGTCTAACAGCATAATAACTTTTTGGAATCAATATCAACACAGAGGCTGTGCATAAGCTATCTCCATTCGCTTACCTCTATAGTCACACACAACGGACACATTCCTATTTCTGCACACTTTAGGAGGGCGCAACCAAAAGGTTAGTGATATGGACTTCATAGATCTCTGTACAGAATATATACAAATCAATGTTGATATGTGTAATGAAGAGAATGCTGAAGATGAGAACCATCAACGTGGAATGGAAACTTGGATCAACAGTATTCCCATATTTGGGCACTCCCTTAAATTATCAACTAGAATGATCTGCCTTAGGGCAGAAAGTAACGAATCAATAATGAGGCTCACACATACATTGGGTATAAATTGATTTACTTTATGCTGAAAACATACAAAGCAAAATCTGTGTCAACAATACTCTTTGACTTAAAATGTGGGAATATGGAAATTCTGTTGCCAATCTAAATAGAGGAAAAGAGTTCCTTACGTCGCTCACCCACATCCCTAGCAAATTTATAATGCACTAAGAGTTGGGGCTCACAAATATCTCTGATTTGGCTAAATGTACGCTCTTGGCACTGTGAATATAGATAGCTTTAAATAAAAAGCTAGATGAACACAGAGTTGTCAAAGATGTGCGTTGCTTGGATTGCTATATGTGGAAAATGGTCTGGAGAACATTGATCACAGTGACTTGTTTACAAATTCTACGTCTGATTCGACAGTGGATAAGACTGCTCTAAGCCAAATGTATATAAAGATAAGACTGGTCTGGGTTATAAGACAAAAACAATTATGGCAGACAATTGTCAGAGAAAGTTAGATTCCTCATAAGCTTGCTATTGATCCATGTAAGATGGATAGTAGAGTGATAACATCTGCTCTTCTGATAAATTTCCCTTGTCTACAACAATGCATTAGGTTTTTGTGCTTATTATAAGAAACAAAGAATATATGGTAAGCATTTAATGCTAAAGATGGACTTTAGAAGCTTCAGACTTGCTGTCGTGTTTTTACTGAAGCTTCTGTTTGCTTGCAGCAGTGAAGGGGTTTCCAATACCAGCAATGGTACAAAGGGATGAATTAAGTAAGCTATGGTAATAGGATGATACTTAATGGACAACTATCTTCCCTTTGTCAATCAATCAATCAATATAAACTTTATTCGGATACAAATACATATCCATAAAAGTGCAGACAAACAGCAGCATATTCACCGAAAAATATCAGCAACAAAAGGACAGTTAAAAAGAATCCAGTTGAAATTAAAATGAGTCCTCCAGTAGTACAGTGCACAAGATAGAAAGTGCAGAATCCATTAAAATGACATATATCTTAAAAGTTAAAATATCAGGGTAAAATATCTTCCCTTTGTATTACATTAGAGGATTCAGTAGTTTAACAGGTTATGCTTATACAAACAAACGTTTATGTGCTTGTGATGTTCAATGACTGTATGGCTACTTTTTCCAAATGAATTTAATATGATTACCTCTGTTGTTACAGAAAAGGGGATTGGAGAACTCCCTGCATGACGCCAAGCACTGGCACGACATCGAGCTGCAGAACCTGGGCTCTGTCATCTCCAAGCTGGAAGCAGAGCTGGAGGAGATCCGCAGAGACACCGAGCAGCAGCAGAGAGACCGCGAGAACCTGCTCAGCAACAAGATGCAGCTGGAAAAGGAGATTTCCACCTACCACTTCCTTCTGGATGGAGAGGAGAAGAGGTAGCTTGCAGCTGGAAGTGTTACTCTGATATTTATTTAAGGAAATAGGCTGAGGTGGAAATATTATTGTATCTGGTCTTTATTCCATATTCCCAGTTAAGGGAGGTAGCTCAGGGGGCCAGGCAGCAGTATGTGAGAGGTTATGGAAGGTGGGGGACGGTGAAGTTTAAACGAGATCATAGCTTTCATAAAACCCTTATTTAGAGCATGGGCGTCACTTCCCCAAAATGCCAGGGGAAGCAGGAAGTGACATTACACGCCATTTAACATTTACTTTGACTCACACACACATATGCTTACACATACACATACATTTACACACTCTCTCACATAAACAAGCTCTCACTCACAAGCATGCATACAACATAGTTCCAAAAGCATTTGCTACTTACCTTAGCTGCCCACTAGGGTCATATTCCAGCTAATTGTACTCCATTTTTTATTACACAGTGAACAATATTATTCACTATTTGTGAAATAACAAAATTGTTAGAAAACAAGGAAAGTGGGGCCCCAACCGGCATCCATTAGGAAGAGCTGCCCCTGTGTTCTAGACACTGATTTTGCCACCTCTGGGGCCAGGAGTCGCAAACGCATCGACAGGGGTCACAAGGGGCAAGCCAGGGCTCATAAGTGCGACCTATGGTGATCCCTAGATGACGACCATCATTTTGAAGTGAGCTCTTCACGATTTCCTGATTTGTGCATGACAACATGAATGGTTTCAACATGGGTGATTACAACACATTTGAATTAACATTTCAGAGTAACCCAGCATTTCCCAAGCCAATGGATGCTCATTAGAACATTGATAATGTATGTATGCGTAAGCTTAAAGTATAGGGTACTGGCAGTCCTCAATCCTTTGGTCTCAAATAGACAGCCTATGTTTTGATAGTAGTCAACCTGGGGCAGGGAATTGTACTTACACATAGAGAATACAGAGGCAGCTGGCATTACCACAGTCCCTCTTCCATTCCACCACTGGAAACATTGGGTCCAATTCACAAACCAATTATGAATATGGAAATAAGTACTGCTGGATTACTCTTAGACATATTCTTTCAAGCCTTGTGAATCGGCCCAGAACAGTCCAACTCCCCTATTAGTAAAAATGCAAGGAGGGCAAATTCCTTTCCAATTATACACTTTGTATACAAATATGCCCTGAATGTTTCCATTTTCGTCCAATTTTAGTTGTTTTAGGCTACCTATATTGGAAACAAAACTTTATAAAATCCATCCTTTGTGCTGCTGGGCTTCACTGCTGACAGTGAATAATCCTAGATGAAGTGTGAAAAGTTTCTCTGCCAGTGAAACAATAGGGCTGTCTCTGGGGGCAGGAAGGATGTGGGGAGTGATCACTGGCCACTCACCTAGGAATATGGCTGATGACAGTGAAAAGATGGTCAAAGCTGACAACTGGCTTGTGACAGGACTTTGCCCAGTGTGGCCTGGAGTGTAAGAAGCTTCTCTTTAAGGGAACCCTTGCAGACATTTGTCTCTGGGCCCCGATGGAGGAAACTTGTTCCAGTACAACTAGAGGGGTTGAACCCTGATCGCCATGGGGCAGGACCTGTGGAACTAGAAGCCCTGAAGAATGGAACCCCTGGAACTGTTGAACACAGGCTTCTGAGGAAGCTTGCACAGAGTCGGCACAGGAAGCTTTGAAAACATGAGTTGAGTAGGCTGATGGTGGGAATTCTACGGGGATTGGTTGAGGGAATATTATTAATCACTGGTTAGTGGACTGGATAAAAAAGGCACAAACCCACAAGCATCACCACATCAGAAAACTCTTTGACATGGTGAGGACTCGCCAGTACAAGAAAGATTCTGCCTGACCTGCCACTGTGGAATACTGAGGCATATCCAGCCCTCTACTTAGGCAGTGGGACTCGAAGTTCTCTCTCAATTGATGTCCTTCTGTACTGGCTCGGCGACACAAATGCAGAAGGATTCCTCCCTGGGTGGAAGAAGCAGATACCTAGTTAGGAGTGGACTTCACTCGACCCTGTAGGAGACGTGAATTTGAGGAGCTGGAACCTCTGGGAGAGAGTAGGGGCCGTATCATATATAGGGAGCACTGCGATCGACAAGGTAGGCCATTGTTTCTGCTACAGTTGTGAGCTGACTGGAGTCGAAAGTAGTTGAAGAGCTGGAGCTGTGCTATTTTACCAACTTACTGGTAAATGGTTGCTTGTCACAGGAACTTTCAAGGAATGTGCTGCTTTTGACTTGAAGCATAGCAGCATTTGTTGGCATATCTGAAGTAAACAACAGAACATAACAGGATACCACATACAAAGTAACGTAACAACACCATTAAAACATAAGGCACATCACAACAAAAGAGGCAAAACAAAACACAACTAAACCACAGTAAAACACAGCAAATTCACATTGTAATAAGGCAGTTCGAAACACAGAGGTACAAAATAAATAAGGAACACATCCCCACCACAACAAAATGCCATACAATAAATGTACACAAAACATTCTTGTCACAAATTACCACTTCTAGAATCCTGTTTTAATAATACCATGGTAAAGATGTTTGGAGCAAGCACTATATGAAAAAACCACCAAGGACAGGAAATGGCTCCAGTCAAAACGTTTTGTGGTCCCGCCCGAGGTGTGACTTTCACAGCAGTTTCAATAAGTGATCACATCATTTATTGGCCGCTAGATGGATGCAATTTTTCAAAACAAAAAATAGTTTTAAATAATTTCATATGCTGACTCCAGTGATTGAGTATTGTTTCTGACTCAAGCAATTAAAATTGTTATTAAACAACTGTCATATTTTTATTTTGGTACATCTATGATTATAATACCTTCATAGGCTTCATCCCAACTATAAGTAACATAATGGGGAGCCACAGCCAATAGGTCAAGGGAGCCGTGGGTTAAAAATGCTTGGGAACCACTTCCCTAGAATATTGATAAAATACTCTAAAGCTGTTGAAGAAAGGCACAGCCTAGCCAACTAGTTTGTCCCACCAGCAGCCGAAGTTACCCATGTCTGAATAGGCAACACAATGTTACTTCTACCAGGGCACTGGAAATCAATACACTAGCCCTGTTATTGATAGAACTTGGTGTTATATTGGATTAAAATATAGCACAATTATACCTGTATAAGGGACACTTTAAAATTGCAAATAAAAAAAGATCAAACAGCCACTATATTGGACTACAATAGTGGATGCTATGGTCATTGAAATGCCAAAATGATGATGAAATGACGTGTTTTTGCATGCTTATGAAAGACATGCCTCAGCTTAGAATGTTTTTATTAAGTTGAAAAATATATGAAAATAAGATAGTTTGGTTTTTGAGTGACAGCACAAAAGAATGTTCAGTACATGTGTGGTTTTTTTAATTTGTGATCCTTTGTCAGTTAAGCTTATGTAATCTTGGCTTTATGTCTAGTAGATAAGCAATTGTATTCGCTTAGCCCTCTGCCAGCAAATGCATTCATATACACTTAGCTCTTTGTTGAGTACTTGAATGTGCATGTGTCCTTGGCTCTTTAGTATTCAAATGTTTTAAAGATGAGGTCCATTGTTTAGCACATCCCGTACACTTATATTGCACCATACATATACAAGTGCATGCAGTCATTCAAATGTTCTCAAAAGGAGCATCTATAATATTCTCCTGAAACATCTCAGATCTATTGCCAAGGGAGCTCATTCCCCAACTGCACCCCCACAACCTGAAGCAATTGGACAACTAGCATACTCCAGATCAAGCGAGGAACCTTCAGTACTTCCATGGACATAAGCGTCTGGTTTCTGTTTCAGGGACATCTTTCAAATGTATACTAATGTGCCATTTAATAAGATAGGTTGTGTAACAACATTGGGGTGTGGGTGCAACATTGATAAGATTCTACAGTAAAATCCACATTTGTTGGTTGGCTTGCTAACTTGGGACCCAGTGTTAGGGGGGAGCGCAACACATGAGTTCTAACTTCGCAAGATGGTTTAATTATCAGGTCACTAGCACGCATATGTGCATGAGCTACACCAGTTTAGGGATAGAATGCGAGAAGTTGGCCAATATCCATTGTGTTTTTCTAATGAACCGAGCATGTGCCAAGTACCCAGCATTGTACTTATGCATTCATATGCTCTTCTATGATAGTTTCTGGCTAGCAACATTCACCAACATGCCCTGGTGGTAACCCATCATGCTACCAATTACTCACCATTGAATGTTCGCAACACCAGATTTATGATGCTCGTTCACATCGCGTTCACCGGCCAAACTTATTGCCATCTACATGCAGTCTCACCAATTAGTATTCCTGAAGTCCTTAAAACCCCATTTCCTGTGCACTATGCCTAGGTCTCTCTCTCTTTACTTTCCTTATTATCTAAATTTCCAATCTAGGCTGCATTCCAGGTGAGACTCATTCACCGACCAGGTACATTAACTATATTATTACCAACTTGAAGGTCAGTACTTTACTTACTCCACTTTCCTCAGTTGCAAAGCAACATGTAATGTCTGTTGTGGAAAATTAGGTGCAAAGCTGGGGGATGCACTGGTTCTTAGCTAACAGTCTTTTTGTGTTTTTACTTCTAGATGATTCTACAGACACCGGTCCCTGTAAAATATTCAAGAAATACAACATGTAACTTAAACTTCCTGTGGAATGGTTCTGTGATTTTCTGAGTGCAACCACTCAGCAACCCTTTTGCCAGTTTGCTTGGATTCATTTTGACTAGGGTGTAGTTTTGCCTGAGACAATTCTTTCCAGTTGACGTTCATACAGTGCACATACAGAAGCTGTTGTACTTCTCTCTTTTCGTGTGGATGGTAATCGCGCAGAATGGAGGCGGCACTCCGGCAGTGTTCAAGAATCGTCCAGAGGTTGGCACAAATGTGGCGTCATTCACCAAAATCCGAAGCTGCAAATTAATGTCCTTTATTGCAGTTACCAGATCCACTTACAGGGTTCTGTTTGCCTGCACTGTCAACATGATACTGACCTATAATTAAAAAAACACAAGCAACAGCAGTCTGTGTTATATCTTTGATGACATACAGTGAACTATTTGTGATATGTTGTGACTGTCTTTCATGAAAAGTACATTTTATTGCTTAACATGAAGCTTTTTAGACAAGTGTAGTCCAGCTATCTAAAGGATACCAAGAATGTCAGTGCTGGACTGACTGAGGAGGAGTCTGTGGACAGGAGTGGCTCCTTTTATGGCTGGATGGACTGATAAACATGTCCGGCAGCCACCCTGTAAGCAGAACAACGTGAAAGGAAAGGGTTTACAAAAATACAGGGATATTCTTGCATCCAACACGTTTTTAGTGCTATCCTAAAGATACATCACCTAAGCCCTTTTATTGCCTATCTCAACATAAGAAATAATTGACAGTCTCACTGTTGATATATTTAAAAAAATTCGAAATTTTATTAATTGAAAGTCAAAGTAAGCTTTATTGTTCAACTAATTAAAATCATCACAATGTAAATCGAATGCAATAGGCAGATAAATAAATGTAATACATTAATAAAAACTTTCTTGATGGTTAGAGATTGGAGATGTTCTATATCCAGGTCTGTCGTCTACGGAGTTGAAGTCTTTTCTTTGTGCAAATTTGCAAAGAGCTGCTTAACAGCTGACGCCACCAGCCGGTCTGCTTGTGCAGATGAAGACTGTGTGAAAGGGTTGTTTGGGATAACGTTAGGAGTGATTGCCTTGGTATGGATGTTATCAGTGCAGACAAGCAAGTGGTTTGTGTGGCCTGAGCATGGAAAGTGCTTTGTGCAAGAAGAAGGACTTATGCAAATGGTTATTTTAGCACAGCAAGTAAACTGAAGTTGCCTTAATCCAGAATTACGGTTGATGTGACTGGGAGGGTACATCACCCCATCTCCATGGGGATCAAGAGTTTGGGGCTGGTGCTTATCAACTGAGACCTTTGGTTCTGCGAAGTCGCTGCAGGCTCGGGCAGGGAGTCTTCCTGAAGACGACCATTGGCTGGAGAGGTAAGTTGGGTCCTTGGGGGATGCCTGGACACCGTCGGTTGGGACACCCAAGGTCATGGGGCGTCGGGTGCAGGGGTGTGTTCTGGCGTCTGGTTTTCTTACCAGCTACAGTCATGGTCAGGGGGAGCCTTCAGGTTGAGGCTGTAGGAGTCGGCTCAAAGCTCGAGGGAGGTCGGGGATCACCAGATACCAGTCATTACTTCATGAGGTCTGTACCCATTCTCAGAGACAGGAAGCAAAACAGGAATGCTTCACCTAACCCCACCCACCACCAGCTGGAAGCTATAAATAGCCTTCCACCACCCAGCACTTCCTGTAATCCCAGGCTGTGTCAAAGGCCTGGAATTTAGGGAGGGTGGGCAGCTTGTAATGACTGTGACGAGGACAATTTGGGCCTAGAGTAATGAAGGTTATTGGTGAGTAAGTGGGTCATTACTTCTACGTCTCTTGTCCGAGTCAATACATTGTAAGCCATGGCCACGCCATAAGGCTTTTAACATGGTACATATAAAATGAACAGCCACAATATAATGTAACACTCGGTGATGTAACTATAAATACGGTTACTGAGAATAACATCCACAACAATCATCATAATGCAAGACTGATAAATGAGTCAGTGCGGATTGCAATAATCCAGAATCAAAATTCTTATCTTCATGGAGAATGTTTTGTAGACAATAGTTTCTAATAAAGGTGCGCTCAGAAGACCATATCCCAGCTCTTCACATCTCCTACACGGGCACACTCTGCAATTCTGCCCATGATGCTGAAAGGCCTCTAGTACAGCATCTTAAACATTGTAACTTATACCCTTTAGCTTAAAGTCATTGTAGAAGTTGTCTTACTTTTACCAGGCAGCCCAAAAGTTGTAAAAAAACCCTTTTTCTGTATTCACTGGGTCTGTTGCTATAAACTGATAACTCATGTTTATATCAAATAAGTTCAACAATCTCTCTTCTTTGGAGTAGGGAGAAAGGAATGAGGATGAAAGAATGATTTTTTCATTATAATGGAATTTAGGACGGCGATTTTTCAAATGAAATGCAGAGACTCAAGATTTCATTAAAACATGGAGGCTAAAATTATGCATTATCTTTTAATTGCCACTCCTACAATTCAACACAGTCTAGAACCAGAACACAATACTCCATAAATAGTCCCATGCACAAAACAGTCCTCCTCTTTAAAATGCAGCAAAATCCTTTATTTACTGTGATTCTTCTTTATCCTCCTAGATTCATGCTTCTTATTTTTCCTTTATCTCTCCTTTTCCCATTATGACTCTAGAATAACAGAACATATTCAATATTTTTAGCAAATCCTATACATACTGTAATACTTTCATAACAACTTCAAATATCAAAACAGCAATTCTATTCATAATAATTTCCCTTTTTTCCCTCCCTTTTATCAGTTTTTTATATATATATATATATATATATATATATATATATATATATATATATATATATATATATATATATATATATATATATTACCTACTGGCGGTCGCCAGTAGGTAGTTATAGTTAGGACCACGTTTCCATAGGAAAACCTCAACATTCTATTTTGAATAACTTTGGCGCCGGTCGACGAATCCTCGCGAATTTCTCAAAATAGGTGGGGCGCTACGCTCCGCTCCTACCCTGAAAGTCTCGGGGGGATCCGTCAAGCGGGGGCTGAGATAAAAGGGGGGTCCCAAAACGCGTTTTTCCCATGCATTTTTCCATAGGACCTTTAGAACGAGCTACAGCCCGAACGGCTGAACAGAATTACTCAAAATTTGGCAGAGAGGTAGTCCCTAGGTCAAGGAAGTGCCTTTTGTAGGTTTGGTGTAAATCTGTTCAGTAGATTCTGAGAAAATAGCCTTTAAATCAATATATATATCTGAGCCCGCTTACGGTACGCTTACCGTACGCTTACGGTAAGCGTACGGTGGCGTGCGCGAGCGCGATTCTGATTGGCTCTTAGATCTTAGTAAACATTCGAATCGGCCGAAACCAGGAAGCGGCGGCCGCCATTTTCTGTGTTTCACTCTGAAAAAAAAAGAGTGAAAACAAGAAAAGGGGGCAATGAGGAGAGTTACAGACCCCCTTACATTTGTGAGGGGGTCAAAGAAGGACTGTAAAGTACAAAACAAACATTTATTGATTTTTAAAAAAAATCACGGGGTACGCGTACGGTAAGCTTACGGTAAGCGTACGGAAGAAACATGGCGTGCGCGAGCGCGATTCTGATTGGCTCTTAGATCTTAGTAAACATTCGAATCGGCCGAAACCAGGAAGCGGCGGCCGCCATTTTGTGTGTTTCACTCAGAAAAAAAACAGAGAAAACAAGGAAAGGGGGCAATGAGGAGAGTTACAGACCCCCTAACATTTGTAAGGGGGTCAAAGAAGGACAGAAAAGTACAAAAAAAACATTTATTGATTTTAAAAAAAATCACGGGGTACGCGTACCGTAAGCTTACGGTAAGCGTACGGTAAAAAAAATTAAAAAAAATAAATGAAAAGCAGATTTAAGAGTTTGCTCATCATATGTCCTCCATGTGCGCACGGTGCGCGAAGCGCATCGTGCGTTCATGGCCCATCTAGCGTAATGTGGGCACGCGGTGCGCGAAGCGCACCGCGTGCTCACTGTGCGCGCACGGTGCGCGAAGCGCACCGTGCGCGCATGGAACGAACTGCGTTAAGTGGGCGCGCACGCCACAAATGGCGTAAAGTAACTTAGCATTTAAAAAACCGTACAAATTCACTGAAAAAACCATAGGTTTCACACATGTTATAGTTAGCTGGAAATTTTACTGATAAAAAACCAATGAAATTCCCCCGTTATAGTTACTGTAGGCAACTATAACTCACGCGACCGTAATCCTCTGCTGATGACATATGTGTCTTTATGAAAAAAAAATATTTGTAATATATGTATAGCTAAAATTTAATGGAAGAAGACATGGGCAAATAAGTGTCTAAATACAGTATTAGCATCAGCAGAGGATTACGGTCGCGTGAGTTATAGTTGCCTACAGTAACTATAACGGGGGAATTTCATTGGTTTTTTATCAGTAAAATTTCCAGCTAACTATAACATGTGTGAAACCTATGGTTTTTTCAGTGAATATATATATATATATATGTATATGTGTGTGTGTATCTTGGCCACTCGTAAGCACACTTCCTGGGAGGAAATCACGAGCGCAGACCTCTTATCGTGCCAGCAGTTTTATTAATTAACAATCCCCATAACGGATGTCAGGACGCGTTTCGGCCGTCACAGCAGCCTTGGTCACCTGACCACACATCCGTGCAGACCCGGTATTTAAAGTGCAAATGCAACACATTTTTTTACATTTCTGTCATAGACATAGAAGACATATATACACGAAGAAATACTATATAAGCACAATGCGATTGAAATGGAAATTCAGTTTTCACAATTTCATGAATTATATTGCATTGCGTCTGACAATAATAAAAGCCTAAATGCATATATTAATATCAGTAAAAATACTTCAATTGCATATCTTTGTGTCACGTCAAAATCTGTCACATTAATACTCATATAAAGTGCTCACCGTGCTAAAGAAAAAAAAGCCCTAAATGAGGGACAACTTAAGAAAAAAAGAAGAAGAGAAACCACAGTAGTCCATCAGATAATATGTATGTTAAAGTGCATAAATGCCCCACTGATGAAAGGACATAAAGTGGCTAGTGCTAATCTAAGTAGAATGAGGCAAACAAACCATTAAAATCAGATAAGGTGCATAATGCAACAGTACTTGATAATCTGGTTTAACTAATGCTGCTAGTGCTTGTCAAACTCTATGTATAGTTTCAGATAAAGTGCATAATGCAACAGTACTAGATACCATAAAGTGACCAGTGCAGCTAGTGCAAAACACATCTTGGCAATCAACTAATGGAGATCACTGATCTAAAAATACAATACTATCATATTATGTAAAGATACAAAATGAGCGGAGAAAATATCCCATGAGCAATTCATTTTTAGCAATCAAATTCATCTGAGTCACGAAAGGCAAACAGAATATAAAAACATTATCTATGAGGGATAAAAACCAGTGACATAATTAAAATGATCAATAAAAGGAGATGGGAGAATAAGAATATTAAAACTACCCTATACTGTCCTAAAATTCAATCATAAAATATGCACATATGACCCCAATATGTATTCCACCTATATTTGTAGTGTGATGGAACTAAGGAATGAATGTCTTTGTCTATGTAAAATTCAAAGAAAGGTATAAAGATCCTCCGTTTTTATCAGTAAAATTTCCAGCTAACTATAACATGTGTGAAACCTATGGTTTTTTCAGTGAATATATATATATATATATGTATATGTGTGTGTGTATATATACATATATACAGGGTTGAGGAAGGTGGGATAATGTTAGCATCCGTGTCTTTAACCCTTTCGCTGCTAGGTCTTTTCCCCCCTGTGTAAGCCTTTTTTTGGCTATTAGGGTTAATTCGCGCTTAGGTCCCTATAACTTTTTGTCCACATAAGGTATTCACGTCAAATGTGTGCCCTTTTCTTCCAACATCATGAGGTTTTCAAAGGTACCTAGGGTTTATGGATTCCCCTAGCGGGGACCCAGAAATTTGCCATAATTCAGCAAAGATGTATTTTTTTTTTTAAATGGGGAAAAAGTGCTGCATAATAAAGCGTCTGGTTTCTTCCCTGCAAATGGTATCGACAAAGGGTTTGTGGTGCTGAAATCACCATCTTCCCAGGTTTCAGGGACAGGCATACTTTTGTCAGAAAATCAAAATTTTCTACACAGTTTTGGTATTTTACTGGGACATAGCCTATTTTTGCTGCTTTTTGTGCTTTCAACCTTCTTCCAGTTAGTGGTAGAAATGGGTGTGAATGCAATAATGGATCCCGGAAAGCTATACATTTCTGAAAAGTAGACACAATTCTGAATTCAGCAAGGGCTCGTTTGTGTAGAAACTAACAGTTGAAAATCAGAAATATTGAAAATGAGTTGAAAAAAACAGCCATTTCTGCCAGCGTTTTCCCCTGTAACTTCTTCTAAGTATAACAGATATTTTAAAGCATTATACCGTTACATTTGCTGGACCCTTCTGTTTGTGGGGATATAAAGGACTTGTAGTTTCACTAAGAACCTGAGGAACCCAGAGCCAATAACTGAGCTGCGTCTTGCAATGGTTTTTCATTATGTACCGGGTATAGCAATTCATGTGATAAAATATATAGAGTGAATAATAGGTATTAAGGACACCTATGTATTTCCGAAATTGGAACAAAATATAGAGTTTATAAGCAGTAGTTATTTGCACATCTCTGAAATTGTGGGTACCCATACTAGCATGTGAATTATAGGACATTTTTCAAAGTGACTTCTTTTTTTACACATTGTCTTACATTTGGAATACATAGAAAGTCAATAGGTAATAACAGTTACTCTAAGAGTCTGTGTTCCTCTAAGTTGCCTGATATAAATGGGACCTCACTTGTGTAGGTAGGGATGGTGCCTGCAACAGGAAACGGCCGATTGCAACATGGACATACATAACTGCCAAGGTTTCAGATTGCTTATGTGTGACATTTTCATAACTTCAGTGTAATTATGAGTGACATTGATTGACTATGAGTGACACTTTCTCTCGAGCAAAAATCAAGCAATGAAGACGAGGGGAACAGATAAATATCAGAAATTACACCCACGTGAGCAACAAAAAAACGATGTGTCACACCATTCTATTAAAAGCCTCAAAAACCATCCATTTATTGCTATCCTTAGTAGCACAACAAAATCAAGCCACATCCAATACCCTTACCCCTCGTCCTCACATTAAAATCACGTGTTAACTTTGGGCCAGTCCAATTAGGGTGACCAACTGGCATAGGTGCAAATTCAGGACGGTGAGTGTAAAAATTCAGGACAAAGGGTCAAATTTCAGGACACAAATTCAGGACAGGAGGTCAAAATTCAGGAGAATAGGTAAGTTTTACAGACACATCAGAGGAGGTCGCGCAATAGTATATAAGTAAGCCTAGCCATATCCAAACATATTCAACCATTTGCAAACCTATCCATCATGTATCCTTCCATCTATCATTTCACTCATCCATCCCTTCATCCATCCTTTCACTCATCCATCCATTATCCATCCATCCACCCTTTCACCCTATCCATCTGTACACTCATCCATCCACTCTTCTACCCATCCATTCACTCATCCATCCATCCAGCCATTTACCCTTTCACCCATCCAGCCATCTTTTCACTTACTCATCCATCCACCCAGTCACTCATCCTTCCACCCATCCACCCTTTCAGTCATCTATCCATCCTCCCTTTCTCTCGCCATCGACCCTTTCACTTAGCCATCCTTCATTCCATCCATCCACCCACCCATCCATCTACTCATCCACTCATGAATCCATCCATTGACCCTATCACTCATCCATCCTTTCTCTCATCCATCTATCCTTTCACTCCTTCACTCATCTATTCATCCTTTTGTCCATCTGCCCTCCCTTTCACTCATCCCTCCATCCACCCTTGCACTTATCAATTCATCAATCCATCCATCATTTCACTCATCCATCCACCCACTCACTCATCATCCACCTTTTCACTCATCCATCCACCCTTTTACCTATCCAGTTACCCTTCCACCCATACATCCAGCTATTTACCTTTTCTCTCATCCATCCTTCCACTCACTCATCATCCATCCATCCTCTCTCATTATCCATCTAATCAATCTTTCATTCATCCATTCACCCTTTCACTAATTCATCCAGCCATCCACCCATCCTTTCACTTACTCACTCGCCCACCTTTTCATATTAATTTTGAGGTGAGTCTTTTTGAGAAGAGGCCCATCATGAACTTTACTCTCGCTGCAGGAGCCATTCCAGGACTGGGACAGGATCCACCACGGGGGGGGGGAGGGGGGGCAGGAGCCATCACAGGCGGGGGAACAGGATCCACCAGGGTGGGTATGCAGTATTCTAGTATCATCTTGGTCTCTTCCAGGGTGGGGTAGGGCTCCTCGCCCCCTCCTGGACAAGACAACGAGACGACAGGCTCTCTTTCTGAAATGTTAGTTTTGCCATCCCCCACTGTGATGTACAGTACTTAAAGGAGATACTCCAAGAGAACTGATTTAACTGATTGTCCTCCATACTTTGTTAATCAGTGTGGGTGCGATTGTGCCATTTCTTTATTTTATTACATTATAGACTGCATGTTTGAAGAACCCAGGTTTGCTTACAATTTAGTGACTGTAATTAAGCTCTGTGAAGAGAACCACGTGCTGCCTCGGTGTAATCAGGGCCGGTTCTACGATTTTTGGGGCCCTGGGCAGAAAGGGAATGTGTGAGGCCCCTCTAAATTGCAGAGACATGACGGCATTCAGGGCTGTTTGCATCTGAATAGATGCTCCTGAAGCTGCAGCCCCTACCTCTCAGTCACCTTCAAACACCTCTTAACAGCTCATCAAGGGCTGAAGGTGTGAGGGTTGCCACCCCGCTGTGCCTCTCCAATGCTGCTGGGTAGCTGAGCTTTGGTGCTGCATCGGAGTCTGTTACACCCGACCTCAGCAGTATCGGCGTCAAGAAGGGAGGTGGGTGGAAGCTGTGCCTAGGTTTGTGCGAGCGGTGCCCGGTTAAAATTACGGACAAATGGCGTCCGTTAAAGAATCCTTCACGGACAACGGACAGACGTCCGAAATTACGGACTGTCCGTGAAATTTACGGACGGTTGGTCACCCTAAGTCCAATAAACAAATTTGCATGTAACGTGTCCTCCCCTGCCTTTAATCTAATCAACTTTTGTTGGCCTTTTTGCCCTGCATTGCATCAAGCATGGTTGTGAAATGCGAGCGATTCATACTTTTGTTCAAGGCATACATCAAAATGTTTCTTCCATACATTGTCTTCATGGAGCCTCGAATCTATTTGTCTGAAACGCAGTTTCAGCGTGTATTGGATTTTTAGCCAGCATACAGTATCAAAAGCAAAACTACAATTGTGAATGCGATGTCATATTCCCTATAAAAGCAAGCACGGGCTGAAGGGTATCATGAAATATGGAGCAAAAAGTGTCATCCATAAGGCACTGATTGAAGCGTCACACATACATTTGCTGAAACTTGTAAAATATTACACATAAGCCAGTTCATGAACTTGCCAGCTATCCCATGTGCATGCAACACACAGCACGACGTTCAGAATAAAGTTATTTTCACTCAGTAAATTAATTAAGGTCATCTTTTACGATATTGTAGGCCTCGTGCTCCCTGCCTCAGCCTGGCAGCAGGGGGGACTCTGTCCTCGCAGTTCAGCTTGCGGTCGGCAGGAAAGGGACGGGGAGGGGTGCGTCCTCAGTTTCAATGAGGGGATGGGCGCGCCCTCAGTTTCAGTGAGGGGATGGGCGCGCAGGGTGTTGTTCGGTTGCAGGTCTCTGCGGAGGTGCGCCGACTGCAAGTCGAGCAAGACCAAAGCAGGCAGACGCTCGGCTTCTGCTGGGAATCACTGGACTACTCCCGAGTGATTAAGGAAGCCTCCTCTAGTCTCCACACGTTACTTTATGGCAAGTTGAAGTTCCTGTGTTTTAACTTGTTTTTACTCTCAAAGGAGAGACTGAGGCAGCTGCACACTCACTTGAGAGAGTGACACTTGTCTGTGCGAGCCGCAGGAGTAGGCCGGCCAGCCGCGAATATGGACTTTCCCCGGCCCTGGCCGCGGACCTGCCAGGACTCTCCACTCGCTAGGATAATGGCTGTGCACTGCCCAGGCGCGCAACACCCATTGGGCTCACCGGGCTTCAGCCCCCCCCCCCCCCCCCCCCCCGTCATGTGTGTCAGCCCGGCTGAGACAGCCTTGCGGGCTGGCGTCCGTTTAATTGCAGCCGCACCCGAGTACTTCACAGGTCTTTAAAAGACAATTTATTCGTTAATGAGGCTTTTGTTGTGTTTTCACCCCTTCTTACAGCCACTCTGCCTATGGCTGGAAGACTTAGCCCCCCCCCACACCCCCCCCGAAATCTTTTTCAGCCCCCCCCCCCGAAATTTGGCTCTAGTTGCCCGCCTGGCACTGCCTGCAGTGCAGGCTCAGTCCAGGCACCACTGCACTCCGGCGGGTCCGAAAACAGTAGTAGTACATTACCCCGCTCGATGTGAGCAGCGGCAGGAGCTGCCTGCGCAGTTTAAAACGTATGCACTGCAGCTGCAGTGCCTCGCTCTTGCACAGCCCACCTATAGGTGACGTTCTGATTGACAGAAGTCTGTTCTTGCTCTCTTCTTGGGCAAAATCAAAACTGACTCTCCTGACGTCAGTGCTGATGCTGCGCTGGTGTGGGGTGAATAGGTTACATTGTAGCCTACGCCAGAACGCGCTCAGCTAAGCTAAGCCAACCCCCAACCCTGTCCCAAGAAGAACTGACCGCGCGCTTCCACTACCTTGCTCACTCTACTCACACAGTGGACAGTAAAGAGCACTCCATACAGCTGAGGACGCGCTGTAAATGCGTGAACTTGCATTTCAGTGCGGTGATGCCGATCACCCCACTGAAATGTGTTAGTCTCATGCCTGATGCGTGATACTTGGCAGGGCTGGACATATCACATTTTTCCAGTGAAAACCGACCCTTTTTTTGCAATGTGCCTAGCTGTGGATTTTGGAGCCTAGCTCAGCCAGCACCTGGAGAAACCTGGCAACCCTGTACATTTTTTAAAACTAGACAACCAGGGGAATCCAGGATGGGGTGACTTGTATGGCTCTCACCAGGTTCTGTTACCCAGAATTCCTTGCACACCTCAAACGCTGTAAAAAAAACCACATTTTTCTCACATTTCTGTGATGGAAAGTTCTGGAATCTGCGTGGATGCACAAACTTCTACACACCCAGCATTCTCCAAAGTCTCACGATAAAAACGGTACCTCACTTCTGTGGGTAGGCCTAGTGCCCACGAAAGGAAACGGCCCAAAATTCAACGTGGACACATCACATTTTTCCAGTGAAAACTGACCCTTTTTTGCAATGTGCCTAGCTGTGGGTTTTTAACCCTATGACAGCTGGCACCGAGGGAAACCTAGAAAACCTATACATAGTGTGTTCCAATCACATTAAGGCTACGGGTGGATCCAAGGGTGATCCTATCTAATACGAAATAGTGGCGGCCATCTTATAGACCTATATATATGAACTTAACAATAGCGAGGAGTTGGAAGGAATTTTAAGATAGTTACTTAATTAGATATGATTTTCTAGTGTAGATGGCAAAATGTGGAACTCAATGATACTGAGCATCTTTCCCACATAGTTATTACTATGTGCGGTACTAACCTTGGTTGAGGAGATACCATTAAGCATAAGGAATATATTATAATTCTTTTTCCTGTGAACAAGGGACTAAACATGTAGGCTTAATCAGAATCACATCGCCTGCAATCAGTAAATAATTTGGAGGCTTATGTTATATTGTATAAATCACTGTTTTTATTCAAATTGGTTTCAATAATATTGTGGGGGTCTTATGATGATACTCACTGATAAATCAATATCACTATAAGATGGCCACCACTATTTCGTATTGGATTGGATCGCCCTTGCATCCACCAGTAGCCTTAGTGTGATTGGAACACACTATAACAAAGCACTGTTGATAATAAAATAAGTATAGCGGTAAGAGAGTAATCCGTCCTAATCATGAATAAGTAATGTTTAAATCTTTTTTGTGATCATAATACATACACCACGATCAAAGATAGCTGCACCTGTAGGGGTGAGCCATGGCTAGTTGTATTAACAATGCTCTTAGCAGTGTCTGGACAGGTAACATTATATGTGTGTGATACGTGCAAAGATATAATGACACGTATATAAATAGATCAGTTTTAATGATTCAAAGTGTGTCCATACTAGTATTAGCTGTAATAAGATGATAATTAAAGATGGCTGCCATGGAAAATAAGACCCTATGGAGACGGTACAAGGTATGCCCGACCCAGGAAACACTCTGGACTACAAGATAAAGACCGCGGGGGAATGCGGCACGATTTGAAAGACTTCGAGGCACCCTTAGCCTATATATACAATTTAAAACCGACCGCCAAAGATCACTACGCAGGGGATTTTCGACCAGATCACACATATTTATCCTTGTGCGGTGAATTTTTGAGTTTTTTAGGGAAACTCAGTCTGGGGCCTGTAATGTAGTTGAGTGGCTTTAAAGCGAGTAGAGAGAGCTAAGTATAGAAACCCGTCTAGGAGTTTCTAATTTAGTTAAAGACCCTGCAGAGACTGTATGTCGACATAAACAATACTGATTTCAATGAGAAGATATAATATTAAAATTATAGTTGAGGTCTGATTAATTTTAGACTTCCTTTTAATTGAGCCAGAGAAAATAATAATGTGGTTTATAAATAGTTGTCAAAAGCTTTTTTTGTATATTTAACAGATACTGAGACTGAGAATAAACACAAGAGGTGCCTCTTAAAAATAGGCCATTCGGCGAAGAAATTGAAGAGTCCCATGCCAGAACTGTAAACCATAAAGGTTACAGCCTCATAAAACCTTTTGGATTCAAGGAATAAGCTATATTATCCAGAACCTAGGGGTGAGCAAATAGAGTTGCCACAAATTAATTGTAGTAGTATAGGTCTATTACTCAAAAGGTTGATTAATTAAATATATAATATTGCAGATGGTCAGCATCACAGGAGGAGAACCTCCCTACTACATATGGATCACATTTTATTGATAAGAAGAACCATATAAAATGAACCTCAATATACAAAATTAGGATACATTTGTAAGTATTTAACTGCCTAGCAAGATAGTGGGGAGTGTATGATAATGAATGCCTAGTACTCAGATGCTATCCTAGGGAGTAAGGTTGTGATACTTGTGTTAAGCTCCATAGTTTTTGACTGATATTCTTTCTAAACCTTTAAAGTTAGTGGTATAAGTAATTAATGAGTTTTATATAAGTAAACTCAGAGCCTGTTTTTAGTTATGGTAAAATTCCTCCTTCATTGAATATTTATACATGAATTGTTTTTATTTTTATCTTTAGACTCAACTATACTGTATTTAATCTATAAGTCTGTCCTGAAGAAGATGGTGTCAACCAATTTTAATCCACCAAAATGCCACGTCGACAACTGTTTTCTATATAGCATTGTTTTTAATAAATCCTTTTTTAATCTGTATGTTTTATATGTATGTTTCTATGTAAGAGACTTAATGATATATGCTTCATTTGCATACGACTGGTTACTGTTGTATATGGAGTAGGAAACAATATAGAATTGTGTGATTTGTGCTACAAAGAAATGTGCTAATTTAAAAAATTGCCGTATAGGTAAAGGATTACGATACACATGAGAGTTTATGAGAATAGAACTGTGTCCTCTCTTGCAACTGTTTTTATGTATTGATTTGGTTTTAATCATTTTGTCAATACTAAAAATAAGACCTATAGTCTGTATGTATTGCATGAATGAATGGGTATGATATATGGGAGTGGCAGTTAACTAAGAAAGAATAACATAGGGAACATCTCCTTGTTACTAGTTACACATGTTGGTACCACCCCTAAGGTGAACATTTAGGTGTAGTGGAGCCTGAAATAGTGGCCCACACAGCTCCCTCCAAGAGAGACAGGGAGGATGAGACCTTATCATTCCCTCAGACTCCCAAAACATCAGTCCCCTGCGAGAACAGATCGTGCCCCTTGTCAGGGAACTGCTCCAGCAGAGGTTCTGGGAGCAGGGGGACCCTTTAAGAAGGAACTGGATCTGGGGCAGGGAACCTGCTCCTCTCTTGAAGGCCTCTGTCAGCCAGTTGCTGTCCAAGAGGCAGGGGATGTCAGTGGTTCTCAGGGGGATCCACTCAAGGGAGAAACTCTCTTATTCTGAGAATAGGGTCACCAAGCCTGACAGTGCCAGTAGCTTGGGTGTTCCCCAGGAGGTATGGGGATCTCCCTTGACCTTAACAGATAGCATACCCCTTATAACACACATAAAACAAAGCAAGACTTGGGACAGTAATGCTCCAGACCTTCTCTGGCCCCAATTGTCCAAAGACAAACAGGTTCAGCTAGTGGATTTTAACAGTAGGGGTTTAATCCCTAGGAAGAATTACAAGTCAGCCATTAAGAGAAAACCCTCTTTTATGGTCTCTGCCCTGAAGAAGTTGAAGCCATACTTGCTGGACCCTCACTTCCCTGTTCAGGAAGAACTCAGGTCCCTCTTATGGCCCAAGCATAGAAGCCAAAGATGTTCCCAACTGATAGAAGGGTTCCATTCCCCACCCACTGGGCAAGGACTCCTCAGTAGCTCATTACACTGAGAGTAACCCTGCCCAAGCAGACCTACTTTCTAAGTTTAGCCACTTAGGAAATAAACACTCATCTGGGCAAGGTTAGTCTTGTGTGCTTCAATTTGGGGGGGGCTTGAGTAGGAAAGCAGGGTCTGCTTTCATGGTTACCCCCACTGTTTGCCTGATGTCAGTGTGTTTTAGACTGTAGTTGGCTGGGGTCCTGCTAATCAGGGCTCCAACATCTGTGCTCCCTCTCCCAAAATGGCTTTGGCGAGTACTTGTGTAGTTCCACAATTGGCTTCTGGTGTACCTTTTAAGTCCCTACTATATGGTACTAAGGTACCCAGGTCATAGGTATTCCAGGGGTCTCCCATGGACTACAGCATGTATTGTGCCACCCTTGAGAGCCCACTTCAACTCTGACTACTGGACTGCCATTGCAGCCTGTGTGCGTTGGTGCTTGCACCTCTCACAAAAGATACAAGTTTCCTTATATCTGAGGTCACTACACTTACAACCTATGTCACCCCTATGGAAGGACCTTTAGTCTTGAGGGCAGGGTGCTTAATTATAAGTGTGAGGGTGCCCTTGCATGAGCAGGACACCCCCACAAACCCCGGAGTCGATTCTCCGGGCTTTGTAAGTGTGTTCAGTCATTTTAAGATATATAGTGGACATCATCATCATTAACAATTTTATTTCGACCGTAGAAGATCATAAAAGTAAACAGCACATTATGAATAAAATACAAAAAGAAGATAATCTTTAAAAAAATTGTTACCATACAGATATAATTAAAAAACACAGGGAACGAAATTTAATATGTCATAAAATGCATTTAGATAGTCTTAGAAAGCATTGTTACCATACAAATATAGTTAAAAACCCAGGGAGAGAAATGTAATGTGTCATAAAGTGCATTTAGTGCGCCTGATCCAAAGTGCATGCCAATATCTAGACAGGCCAAAGAACACTATTCTACGAGTATCAGTCATCAAAATTCTTACCACCTCGAGGTAGTGACCCGGGCCGACTAGTTTACACAATGGAATTATCAATTTTTTCCTTGAAAGTTGGTAATGTGGACAGAATAGCAAATGTACAATCGTTTCTGAACTGGCATTGCACGCAGGACAGAGATCTTTGTTAACAGCATCATTAGACCACTTTGAACAAAACTGTTTTCTGGGAAGGGTCTTATATCGAAACTGAAAAAATAGTTTATGCTCCATTGGGGGGGACAATTTCATCTATTGTGTCCTCAAAGCGGTAAACAGATTTAAAGTCTAAAAATACAGAAGTTAAGAGACCCTCGCTTTTTACCAATACTTTTTTTGATATGGCTTCCCAGAACCTTGCTCTTTGTCCAGAACCCTTCTATCCCAGTCCTCTAGAGTGGACATCAGTCATTAAGAGATGTCTAACTATATAATGGCTGCGCCGAACCTGGTCATGTTTGGTATCAAACATGTTGGAATCACTAGCCAACACTGATTCTGGTGTTGGAGGTATGATCCCATGTACTGAGGGGCCCCCGAGGGGAGCCCCCTGTCCTCCCAGTACCAGCCTTGTAGGGTCTGCCAGCAAGCTAGTGCTGCTGCCGAACACAGACACAATTCTGCCCTCCTGCTGCTAGCTGAGCTAAAGCAGGGGAAGGTAGAACAACAGGTTTCCTGTCACAGGGAGGTATGACCACCTCCCAGACAGGACTTAGTGCTTAGGGCTGGGTTGGGGGCGTTTTCCAAACACCAACAGACTGCATTGAAGGGCACATTTGGTGCCCTCCTTGCATACTCCAGTTTGAGCCAGTTCAGGAACCCTTGGTTCCTGCTCTGGAGCAAAACTGGACAAAGGACAGGGGAGTATCCTCACCTCTGTCCTCTGGGAGGGCCCCGAGTCGTTCCAACCCTTTTCATTGGGTTTTTAAAGGCTTCCCCGTGGGTGGGCCCTCAGATTCGTTGTGGAACAAGACTCACCTCTGACACCAAGACACTCTTCGACCATCTGAACACTTGGACTTCGTTGGACATTGATCGGAACCGAGACTGCATCAAGGAAGACTCCTGCTGCTCCTGGTCTCACTGTTTTTCAAGTCTTCTGCTTCGTCTGTGTCTATGCTTCGCTCAGGTTCTCCAGAAGACATGTGGGCATCAAGAACATCTAAAGAAATCTCCCTTTGAGGAAAGGAGTCACTCCCCTGCATCTGCAGACACTGCAACAAAGCTGACCAGTTAGCTGCTCCTGTCGTCCTACGGACTTCCCGAGGCCCAGCAACACAGGTGGTGGTTCTGCAGCTCCCTAGACGCCTGACCTGTCTTCTTTGCAATTCTGAGGACAGTATCCCTCGTCGGAGTCGCTGGGACCAAACCCCTGTGCACTGCATCGACTTGCAGTTGCCAAGGCTTATTGGCTCTACACGCCAGAGATCTTTGGGCTACAAGAAGCTCCAGCCTCCAACACCTCATACCTCGAAGATCAGCTTTCTCACTGCATCCCTTGCACTGGGGGTCTCCATCTTTTGTGAGCTGCCTGAGATACTCTTGCTACTCCTGTGCCTTCGCCCTGAGGGTCTTCTTTAGGGACTTCTTCTGCTTTGGTGGGCTCCCCTGCTTGCTCAGGCCTGCTCTCACTATACTCCACTTGGTGAGTCCCTTGGACCTTGCTGGTCCCAACGATCGCTTCTTTTCGTCTCCCACTGCAGTTGCGGCTACCAAGGCTTGTTGGTGCTCCCATCAGACACTGACCACCTAGACACTGACATCCGAAGTGGGACAGCTCGTGCACAGCTCCTGGTCTTCCTCATCTTCGCCTGGTCCCCACAGCTACAGCGACAAAGTCTTTGTCACCTCTCCTGAGCTCCCTGCCAAGGGCAGTCATTGTGCTTCCATGCCTCCTAGTCACCTCCAAGTGGCATAGACTCTGTCCCCTCTGCCTGCAGGTTCTCCTCTTCAAGAATTCGCCCTTGGATTCCACCGGACGTCTTCACAAACTTCTCCAGAGGCCTTTCTTCCATAGTTGTTCATTGTCGTCTACGGAAGATTCTGACGTCACTTCACCCCTATGCACCTCGCTTCCCCGATGCAGGTAACCTGATTCCTGGGCCATGCACGGGTGGGGTGGCTCTCCAACCTTCTGTCCTCCAAAGGGTTTCTTCTGGATCCTCTGGGAAGGGTTCTTTTTCTTTAAAACTCCAACTGTGACTTCTCCATTGACTTCCATTAGGCATGCGGCGGTGTTTCCGCTCTGCACATAGCCTCCGTGGAGTTCCTGGTTAATTACCTTGGGTGGGTCCTTGTTCTGCCAGCTCCTGAGTCTTCTGGTCCAAGTCCTGTTCTTCCTTGCAGTTAAAGTTCCAATTTCTTAGAATATGGTTTGGTCTCCCCTTGGAGACCCGTGTATATTTGTGCTACTTACCTGATTTCACTTAAGTATTTTCATGTGTATGGTTGATATACCAATGTGTTAGTGATTGGGTTGTGAAATAAACAGACTCATTTTTATAAACACTGTGTCGTTCTTTTTCATCTAATCTACATTGTTGATTAAATGTGGTAAAACAAGCTGCTTTACACTCCTTCAAGATAAGCTTGAAGGCTGCTCTCCACAGCTACCACTTTGAGAGCTTTCTATGGATGTCAAAGACCACTAAAATCACCATAAGGGTTGCCTCGATTAGTGCAAGGTGCATCACTCCTTTATGTGTGTACCATATACTAAGCCAACCTCCTACAGTTCCCCTAAGTAAAATTCTGCCACCTTGTTGATTGAAGAATTAAGAACTCTGGGATAGGGTCATGCCCACTTCCCACATAAAGTGGTCATATACCAGGTGCAGTGACCCCAATTGTAAGAAGTCCATTGGCTACCACCCTTCATTCCCCTTAATGTCCCTAAATCTAGTATGTAAGGGATGCCCCAAGCACCAGGAAAGCAGATTCTGACAACCTAACAAGAAGGACACCCAAAAGCCATGAGGAGCAAGAACTGTGGAGCAGCAGCTGACTTGGCATCAACCCTGCCGGCCTGTCTGCTGTCCCATACAATTGCCCCAAAGATGATTTGTCCTGCAGCTGCTCTGCCACCAAACGCCTAGGAGGACTGCCAGCACTTGAAGGAGCAACCAGTCTCTCCCGTGGAGTAGCTGTGCTACTTCCTTGCACCCTGCAGGCACCCAAAGAGAACCGTGAGGACTTCGGACCACGAAAACCCGACACCAGAAAGCATCACTGCATCCGTGCCCCTCAGCGTAGTCGTAGTGGGTCAACAGTGACAACGAGGTCTTGAGACTCACCAGAGTCGATCCGCACCCTGGGTTTGCCCAGAGTGAATTTAAAGTCACGGCCTGCAGCCTCTTTGTGTAGGACCCCCTCAACCGCAAGTGTCTCCTGAGGCATGGAACCGATGCCTAAAGACACCATTGCACCCAAGCCCTACAGCCTGAGAAGTGGACCGATGGTGTCCCTACGTGCCTGAGCATCTCAAGGAACCAGCCCCCCTGTGGGTTCAACCGGAATGGCCCCCCAGTTCAAGGTTGCAGCCTCTTTTTCCCAGGACCGCCTCCGATTGAAACTAACGGGACACCTAATTCCCAAAAACCACCTCTGCTTCCAGACGCCCCAGAGCCTACTGAGATGACCTGTTGGTACTACCTTGGACCTTCCCCCATACTTACCTTAACTCTAGAAGATTGGTCCTGTAAGTCGCTGTTAAGAACCCGTATGCAGTATATGTGTGTTTCTCCATATGATAACATTACTGCATTAGAGACAATACAAGTGTATTTACCTGTTTTCTTCCAAACTGCTACTTTAAAAAGTACTTACCCAATAACGAAGTTCTTGGTGCCTAAAATTATATTAAAATGTGTGCTATTTTTCTATATTGGTATGGCTCTCCTTATTGAGTGTGTGTGTATTATTTTTTGACTGAGACTGTATGTATACAACAAATGTCTAACACTCCTCCTTGATAAGCCTGAGGCTGCTCGACCACACTAGCCACTAAAAAAGCACTAAGGGATTGTTCAAGCAAGCCCCTGTCCACTAATAAGGGATACCGCGACGCTCTACACAATATACTTATTTTTGGTATATTATAAAAAGAGGCAGCTTCCTACACTCACTTCAGCTTCACCATAGGAACAAACACAATCTACACTGCCCTCCCCCCGATACTCAATGACTCACTCACCATCGCTACTTTCCGAAATCCTTGGAAACACACCACCATACTACTCCTATGGAAGAAAGCCGCAGCAGATCCAAAGACTTTAGCCAACTACAGACTGATCTCCTTGTTACCCTACCAGGCTAAAGTCTTGGAATAACTCATCAAGAAAAGTCTGGCCTACTACTCCTGGACCCTTCACAATCCAGATTCAGCTCAATCACCGCACTGAGACTGCCCTCATTGTCACCACCGATGACATCCACCTTATCATGGACAAGGAAGAGACAGCAGCACTCATTCTCCTCAGCCTCCCCACCACGTTCGACACTGTCTCCAACCATAATCTCAATCAACACCTTCACAACTCTGGCATATATGGATTTGCTCTCCGATGGATCAACTCCTTTCTCACCAGACGCACCCAGTCCATCAGCCTGGATCCACAAATCTCTTTTGCTTTCAACCTGATCTGCAGAGTCCCCGATGAATCTTCAGCCCCACGCTCTACAATGTCTACAGAGAACCACTCACCGACATTGTCCATGTCAACAACCTCATCGTCTTCTTGTATGATGATGACACCCAGCTCATTCAGTCCCGCCCCGACGACGCCTCTAACACCCAGTTGAAATTCACCACCTGCATTTCCAAAGTCATCAAATGAATGAAGAATGACTGTTTGAAGCTCAACTCAGACAAGACTTCGGGAAAGAAACCTTGCTCTGGAGTGGGGCCTGGTGGCCATCTGAACTACGATCAAAACCCAAACCATAGAACCAAGGCAGGAACCTAGGGAAAGTAATTGATAATCAAATCTCTCTGGCCCACCAGATCAACTCAGTTGCCTCCTCACGCTTCACACCCTCAAACTCTTCAGAAAAATTCTTCAGATGAATCCCGCTCAACTCTTGAAGAACAGTCACACAAGCATTGATCACCAGCAAGCTACACTACAGGAATGCACTCTACATCAGCATTACCACATAGCTCACCAAGGGCCTTCGGGTCACCCAAAATGTTGCAGCAGACTCACACTCAATCTCCCACCCTCCTCTCATATCTCTATGCATCTCCCAGACCGCCACTAATTCCCAGGTCACAAACACACACTCTTCAAGCTCCTGGCACACACCTACAAAGCCCTGCATAATCAAGGCAATGCATATCTGAACAGCTGCATCATCTTCTACACACTGACAAGAAACCTCTGCTTAACCTGCCTCCTGTTCACCCATGTTCCCTGCATCCATAGAGCCAGAGCTGAAAGGCCCATTTTCTTGTACCTGGCTACCAAAGCCTGGAAGAACCACCCCCAGCACATCAGAGCATCAGCTCAATCCTAAAATGTCATAGAAAAATCAAAACCTGGCTCTTTCAATAGACCCTGGAAGGGCGGCATGGAAGCAGGGTACTCCACCAAGCCTGTCAGTGGAGGAAACCCTGAATCAATGAGGGGATGTGGTGTTACAGACAGAGCTGCAAACGTCCAGGTTCAAGTTTCGGTGTGAGCTCAACAGCCTTTGATTCTGGAGAAATCAGGGCAGAACTGGCCCGAGCGGGCATCAGGTGTTTCTCCAGGAGGCTGGAAGGGTGGGGGCCGGTTTTGTTACTGGGGGCTGGTTTCGCAGCAGTGCTGCAATTTAGGCCTCCAGTAAACAAAACAACAGTGCCTCACACCAGTAACCCCTCCTCCTCCAAGGGGCTGGTCTGACAAAATTGCCATGGCTACTTTGGGTTTCTAGTCCACCCCCGGGAGAAATCACTTGGGACCATATGTAGGTAATTTCTATTTACCGATTCCTAAATACCGAATATTACTGATTCGGTATTTAAGAATCGGTAAATAGAATGTAGGTAAACAATCGGTAAATTTTACCGATTCGGTAATATTCGTTATTACCGATTCGGTATTTACCGAATCGGTAATAAGGAATACCTTCCCATTCATTCCTATGGGCCTGGAGGCCCATAGGTATGAATGGGAAGCCATTCACTATTACCGATTCGGTAAATACCGAATCGGTAATAGGGGGAGCATATTCAAGGGTGGCAGGGTGTCACATTGACACCCTGTTGCACCCCTGAATCGTGCATGTGTGCACATGTGGCACACATACATGCCCTAAGGGCATGTATGTCTGCCACATGGCACTTTTAACAAAGCACAAAATTGCTTTTGGAAAACTGCAAAAAAACTTGAAGGCGGTCATATCTGGGCTACGTTCCTGTCAAGCCAAGGACTAAAAAATGCAAATGTTGTCAGGTATTTGAAGGCGTAATGTAAACAAAGGATCTCCCTAAGTAATTTGAGGCCCTAGAGGAGGGAGAAGGCACATAAAAAATGAAATAGAAACCTCTAAGCCGGCCTATATAATTAATTAGCTGATCTATTCAGATTCTGCATTGCCAGAATAACATGCCAAATTTCATTTCATATTATAACATTGTTTTCATAGAACCACTGTCAGTCCGTTAGAGTTTTAATACAAAGAATAATTTTTATTTCTTTTTTTCTTTATATGCGTTTTATAATTTACACATTACTTAGAACAGAAAAAAACAATTTTTTGCTTTTACACTTATAATTTTGGTGCAAAACTGTTACATGATTAATATAAAAAAAACATCCTAGACATCAGAGACATGAAAGACCATTTGCTAGCCATTCATACTTGCATTCATACAAAAAGAGATAAAGAGAAAAGAGTTTTTTCTAAAAGGAAATTGAAAAAAAAAGAGGAAAAAGTATAGGACCCTTGGATTGGTCAAGTTTCTCAGATTGACAAGACGGAAATTGTCAGTCTTCAGTATCACTGTGTTGGAAGCAATGTTGCGGCATTTCCTTTTAGAAAAAACTCTTTTCTCTTTATCTCTTTTTGTATGAATGCAAGTATCAAGGAGCTGTATTGGGCCCATGTGTCTGAGCAGGCATGGAGAAAATCTGATGCTGGTTCTATGTCTGGTCGTTTCTTGGAGGTTAAGCCCCTCCCTACACTGGAACTATTCTGGGACATTATAACTAACCCAAGGGATAGGAAACTTTTCTTTCAATTGAGGATAGGTGCCCTCCCTTTAAGGTCTTTAACCGGGAGGTGGAGGGGTTCTACCGATACTACCTGTCCTGCCTGTGGAATTACAAAAGAGTCCATTGGGCACTTCTTGTTTTCCTGCAAAGCCTATGCAGCCCCACGACGTATTTGGTTAGCACCGGCATGTAAAAATGTAGGTGCTCCCAGCAGCTCTGTAGCTATGAGAATTATTTGCACTAGCTCCTGTCTTCAACTGACTGTAGCAACCGCTAAATTTTTGGGGTGGGCATGGTCCATTAGGCAGAGTGTCATTGTTTAGGAGCTATTTAATTAAAAGAACGTAATATTGGTTACTGTGCTAATGCATTGTGTTTATATCTAGTTTTCCGAATTCTGATTGTCTGTACATTTTATGAGGTATGATTTTAACAATGTTTTCTAAAAATTATCATTGTGTGTACTGCTTTTATGAGAATTTCTCGAATAAAGCCTCTTGATTGAATACTTTCTGTTTTGTGCTTTAAATTAGGAAATACAGACGTGTAGTGTACTCACTATTCAGAGTACCTGTTTGCTCTTAAGAAGTGTTGGTACATTAAATGTATTGCAGCAGTGCTGAGAAGTGCAGGTACTCACCCTTTCAAATTAAATTAGTGCAGGCACTTCTAAGTATCAGACAGTGCCTGGCCCTTTTAGGCACTGACTGGGACGAGGAACTAAGAGGTCATTTTCACTGTTCCTCTGTCATTTGGTATTAAGGTCTAACAAGTAGCAATCTGGTAGAAGAGAGGAGCTAACGGGGCGGAAACAAAATAAAAAATGTAAAAACGGGGGGAGGAGCCAAGATGGCGACCGGAGCAGACGCTTGAGCGCCCGGCTCCGTCGGCCCTTGGCCCCGGACTATTATCCTGATTCCTATCCTTGCCGATTCTCGAGGTGAAACGTGTACGACGACGCGCTGTCCACGCCGCCACTTCCCCGAAGTCTCAGCCCGCCCGGATGCCGGAGTTTTTGGTGCTTTTGTTCTCCGCCCTGGACCCCTGCTCCATTGTGGCCTTTGCCGGCCCCCGGGAAGCTCCGCAGACCCGCTAGCGCAAATCCGAGCCCCGCGGTCCCGACCTCACCTGACATCACGGACTGTTGCCAGATGGGCCTGGGGGGGGGACGGCCGGACGCCTCCTGCGCCCTGCGCCTGAAGGGCTGGGGCTGTGGGGTGGGCCCCGGTGGGGCGGGTCTCCTGCCCCGATCTGTGGACCGCGCTGTGGGAGGCTGCCGACCCCCTTCTTCTGTTGCCTAGTCGGCTGCGGGGAGGGCCCGAGGGAAGGGAGGCGACTGTTGGCTTTCCCGGTTGCGGCGCAGACCTGAGGGGAACTGACTCCTTGCTACGACCCCCCCCCCCTGGCCATTGTACCGTCCGGCGGTAAAACATGGCGTTGTTTGCTTGCTCGCGGCTGGGGGGTGATACTCCGGTCTTGCCCGCTGCCCGCTTCGCCCTCCCTCCACCAGACACCAGCTCCACGGTGCCGTCCCGGATTGTTGCCGATGTGGGGGTGCAGCTTCCGCTGACATGCGGCTCCGTACTGGCCGTCCTGCGGGACTTTCGTTTACAAATGTTTGCTCGCTTTCAGGCGCTAAGTGAGCAGTTTGACTCCCTGTTGTCGGCTGCGGGCCGTGAGCGCTCCGTCTGTCATCAACACGGCGTGGGTCTGCCAGTGCTTTTGTCCTCTTGCGGGGACGCAACGGCTGTGTGTGATCGTGCTACACTGGTGCCTGCATCTGGCTTTCCCGGCACCCGGGATCAATTGCTCTCCAGCTTAACAGCGGATACTTTGTTTCCCCGTTCATTGCTGCCTGCTTCATTGTTGCCTGCCTCACCGCGTCTGCAAGAGTATCCAGCTGAGCAACACCTAACATCCTCGAGGAATCGCTCACGGTGGCCTACTGCTTCTTTTCTGTGGAACTCCTGTACTCTACATGCCATGTCTGGACTTTATGTGGTGCACAAAGGGACCTCTACAGATGGTCGGCGGCCATTTTGGGATTCTACTTCACCATCTTCTCCCAAACGGCCATATTGTCTTTGTCTGCACGGGATGCGGGGCCTTCATGTAGGGGCTGGCTTAATCTCAAGCCCGCGATCGGGCCAGGGCTAGACTGATTAATATCGCCATGGTTTCACGGAGGGGCTGGACTGGGACTGGAACTGTATGTGTACTTTGTGCGCATTCGTCGCGATTTGTCTTCCTTCATCTAAATTGTTGTGACAATTCATTTTCACACGACCGCTTTTGGGGTAGTGGGTTCTCAGTGTGTGGAAGCCAAAGATGGCCGATGGTTTAGGGCGCTCTGATGATACGTAGGCTCCTCCCCACCTACTTCTTTTTGGGAGTTTAGATTAGAATAGTCCTATTCTTTTCTCACCCCCTTTAACATAGGTGTATTGTTTTCTTATCTTTCTTTACTTTATTCTTACTCTCTTTCTTGTCTATATTTCGGGTTTATTGGGCGACAGGCACTATGCTGGGGGGGGGGGGAAGGCCGTAGCCTCCGCATTGGTGTAGGGTGGGGGGGTAACTTACTGTTTCTAATTAGTTCTATGGGCCTTTTTTCTCTTTATGTTTCTGCGCTATACTTGTTTCGATTCTGGGTCCGGGTGGGGGGTTGACTGAGTGGGGGCGGCACCGGAGGGGTGCGTAATTGCTCATTGGACTATCCTGTTATATAACTGCATTGCCTCAATGCCGGCGATTTTACTTCCATTGCTGTTTTAATGATGCTGCTGCTCTCCCATGTGATGAAGATATCGTGCGGACTCGAATCTCCTTGGTTCTTATTCTTCACTGACTATTTCCCTGATAAACTTATTTTGAAAACTTTAAAATTAACCTTCACTTCTCCTTTCCCTGGGGTCAAGGATCTCTCCAGTGTATGTTTCATAAATCGTTGCTAACCTTGACCGTTGAAGCACAGGGGCCGTAATGTTTGTATCAGTGCTTAACCGTATCGTGGCCGGCCTGAAGGTTGTAGGCCCGTATTTGTTCTTTTAATATGCACGAATAAAGGTTTAAAAAAAAAAAAAAAAATGTAAAAACACCACCTCAGTCTCACAGAGATCAACGTCACAAGCCTGGTGACACTGTACAATTTTTAAAAATGTATTGACCTTTACACAACCTAGGATATTAAAAAGGGCTTCTGTAAGAAAACACTGGTGGCCCTCGAGGGACAGCACCTGCAGCATGTGCTGCACTTGTTCAGCACAAGGTGTATCAAGTGGTATTGTAAATGCGCCACCTAAATCCCACAAACCCCTGGGGATGGGCTTGAGAAGCCGGAGTTACAGGTCATTCATGTTCCTTCTCTGTGACTCTAGACACGTCTAACTACTGATGCTCCGACCGGGCGGGTAACTACAGTCTTTTAGCATGCAAGTTTTTGAAGGAGTGTTAATAATATCCTGTTAGCTGGAGATGCTCTCATCTGCATTTGAAAGGCTGTCTCTCCCCTCTCATCCACTGAGCTGTTTAAGCTGTGACTGCCTATAAAAAAGGTAGAAAGCAAGATACTAAATGTTATTTTTCATTTCACAACTCAGCTTTAGCACTTTTTCAGGCAACAGCATGATGCATTGGATGCATTGTGGGGCCTCTAGTTTTGCTTTTAGAAGTTTTAATATGGGCTCAAAACCCCAGCATACAAAGTATTGTTGAATAACTGCCGAAATTGGCAGGATGTGTTATACGTAACATGGAGCCACTTGTAATGTAGATCAACAGCCTATCTAAATTTGACACTCCTTTGATCAGGTTGTATTTCAGATTTGATCTTATTTTTTTAAGCAATGACAAGGAGATATTTTGTTTATTGAGTTGCAATATTAGGGAAACGAAAAATCTAAAGTACAGAATGAATATGTAATTTTTAATGCATTCTAGCTGGTTTTGTGATTCCTTGACCTGTATTTAATGTCGTATTGCTTACATATGTAAAGATGAAACAATAAAGTTGGCATTGGTGTTTGATAGGTTTTAAAATTAGGCAAAGTGACCTACTCCATTTCAAAAACTGCCCGTTTTCTTGCACATGGAAGCATTCCAGTGTACTGCTGTTCACTGGTTGTACAGTACAGTTTACCAGTTATAGCTTCTCTAGTTTAGGTGAGGCTATGTCACTTATGTCACCATTTATGTTCCCCTTAGTTAAATTACCAGATCTATACTAGAATTGTACGTGGGTAAGTTACTGATGTTTTCCTGCCACAAGATAAAAAACAGGATAGCCAAGCAATGGACCCTACTTCTTTTTCCCATCAACATGTTTTGGTACTCGAATATATGCCCCTATGAGCTCAAGCGTTTTCCACAGGAATACGTTGGTACTCGAATATATGCGCCTATGAGCTCAAGCGTTTTCTACAGGAATACGGGATATCACATCAAATACTGTGTAATAATCCTTGCTTCATAGGGCATATTCACCACCCTCAGAAGGGGTGCAGGCGATGGGGCCAATTTCCTGAGGTCCTACACTTTGAAGAGGTTTTACAACTTTCTGTTGGTGAGGCGGTCAGCACGTGCAAAATGTTTCACATGGCAAGTCACTGTAATTGTAGCCTGCACTATGAAACAGGCCATACCCATGTTGCCAAGCCACATTTACAACTTATAGGGAATAGACAGCAGAAATGCATGGGCCTTTAGACTGCCAACTAGGCGCACAACACCAAAACATCCCTTACCTCACTACCAGTGCTAATAGGGGAGTGGAAGTGAGGTGGTGATGGCAAGGTCCCTTAATTCTCCATGGCCCTATCCCTGTTGAAGTCTGTCTGGAAAATAAACTCTATGAAGGCCGAGGAGAATATCTCTTAGCTCAGCCTGGACCTTCTATCCCACTACAAGTATCACTAACTGCCACTTTATTTACAACTTTTACATACAAAACTGTATTTTGGTTTGTTTCACTTTAGCACTGCACTGAATGGCCTTTATTAAAATTAGTGATCCACATCCTATCTGGTGTGATCATTTTATGACTGACTCAAGTTGTCTTGTTTCTTCTATATAACTCTTCATTTTTATAAATGTAGCAACATCATAGTGCACTAAAAGATACACGAGAGGCTGTTGTACAGAGTACATCCTCAACTAATGTGAAGATCATTGAAAAGAAAGGCACAGTGGTGAAAACTAATTTCCTAGCGTCACACTGTTTGTTCAAGCTTAGAAGCTGGGTTTGTAAGCCAGCTTCCTGATTATACATTCTGCAACTCAGATCCCAGACGGATATCACATTCACTCCCCTTCAGCATTGATGACAATTTTTTCAGAGACCCAAGAAATAATCTTGTTGTCTTCTGCCTCCTATACAAGGCTGTTATTGATGTTATAAATGGAACAATATTATGGTATAATTCAACTATGTACATGATACGTATTTATTTGTACAGTGCCCATCATGAACCGAATAATTTCAAGGTCCTCTCAAATGTTGGGATCACTGAAAAGGCAGCAGATGGAATAAAGGTAATTGCCCTGGGTCACACAGTTTGGTCAAGCTGGGAAGCTGCAACTCAAACCAGTGTCTCTGTGCCAGGCAGGGCCGGACTGGGAACAGCAAGCTGAAAAACCAGCCCTCGGTAAGAAAAGCGGCCCTCTGCTGCCACAAAACCGGCCCCCACTCCACTGGCCCACCAGGGAAATGCCTGGTGCCCGCTACAGCTAATCCGGCCCTGGTGCCAGGGCCCCAGTACTAGTTTTGTCCTGGGTCAGATAGAAGCTTCCGGCTGGCCTGGTTAGATAAGGTCAGTCTATTTAAAATGTCTTTTTTTATGAGATAGGGCAACAGCAGTGGAAACAGACCCTTTCCTAGAACAGCATCCCGTTGGGCAGAAACAGTGCATGTTTAAATTGTTCAGAGCACAGGCACAGCAAGGATAGCATCAGCACAAGCTTTTCCCATCACAGGACATGTCCAAATCAGGCAGCAACAGTGCAGGCTTCCGTGCCTCACAGAACTAGGTCAGTTTTGCAGTTGCAAAGCAAGCTTACCTCTCTCACAGAAGAAGTAAGTGCAATCATTCATTTCCGACAGAACAGATCCAGCAGGGTAGAGTTCTACAAGTTTGTATATCCCAAAGAGCATGTACATTTAAGGAGTGAGTGACATATAGCTTAACTACAGATCTCTAGAACAGGTAGTTAAGTCACTGAAAGGAAAGCATAGCAAGCAGGCTAAGTAAGTGAATATGCGAGACCTGCAATTTGTGATGACGATTCTACAGTTTTCCATGCAATTAAGAAATTGTAGAACCTTAGTAGGTTAGTGTTATTTTGGAGCCACCTCACCACAGCCTCAGTAGCTATGTTCTAGACAGCCACATAAGTGCCAATTTCTTCGAAAAGGTTTTGAATGCGGGCATATAATTAGGCTATGTGCCATCCCAGCCTCGTGCCTGCCTCTGTTCAAAATGCCGAGGGCCGCCATTGTAAGAAAACGTTCCATTCATGATTCATTCACAGAAACTTATATCACACTCTCCACTCCGCGTGTCAGCCACCCGGCGGCTGTGATGGAAATGGCACGTGGAAATGACGTTAATACTAAGCGCTCCGCCGTAGTCCAACGCATAGCTCTCAAATTCTTCAGGTCTGTGCTCCCAATGGAAACTATGCCGTTACGAATCTGAGAAAAGAAAATGATACTACACAATTCGCTTACATAAATGTAATTATTTATGTACAATAATTGTTTCTTCTTATTAAACTGGATATCCATCCCTAAAATTCTTTATCTTTAGGAACATAGAGTGAATAAAACAACTCACGCAACGAATAAAGCAAAGTATTTTTGTAAAAAAAATTCAAGAGTATGCTAACGAAATAACTGTTTTGTAATGTTAGTTTCTAAATTAATTGAGAGCGTAGAGTCTTAAATAAATCGTCATATTTTTTCAGGATGGCCGAAGTTTAAAGCAAACAGCCTTTTAACAATTCTGCTAGTATCCATCTTTTGTGTCTATGACATCCACTTTGGTTATACCATGTTTGAAGTAGAGGGGTGTCCGTATTCCTGCAGAATAGCTCTCGTCCTTAAAACAGGCTTGTCACACCCCTCCGGATGAGGTGACAGTTGGTCAGGCCGCGTCGGAGATGTGAACGCGCTCCGCCTTGAGGCTAGTTTCCCGGCGAGCTGTGCGCGAGGCCCTGTGAGACAGGAAGCGAGGCCGGTCCCATCCCCGGGAGGTAAGAGAGGAACCCGACCCCCGCCGCTGCCGCCCGCCAACCAGTCAGCCATGGCAGAACCCGAAGAGAGAAGCCTCGACGACTTCTTTGCCAAGCGAGACAAAAAGAAGCGCAAGGACAAAGGCGGAACGGGAGGCTCCGGGGCAGCTGGAGCCCGCAGCAACGCAACAGGCGCCAGCAGGCCGCAGCCCGAAGGTGGTCCCCCGGGGGGCCGGCCCGCAGGGAAGGCTGTGGTTAGTACTGTTTTGACCTGAGCCACTTTAAGCACCCCATCGTGTTTGGTACCTACTGATTGTCTGGTTTGGGGTTATTGGGACATAGTTGTGCTGACCTGAGGGTACAATAGCGCATGCTCTCTGGTACACTGTGGAGCAATGCTCTGGGGCGATTGGGGGCAGTGCGAGGATGACCCAGTGTCATATTTGTGCAACGCTGTTGAATGGCGCAGTGTGTGGAAGAGATCAGGACATCCGTGTTTAAAAATCGAGAAATGCATGACTGGGGCATGCTGGACTGCCCTGATTTTTTTTTACGAGTCACACAATGTTGCCAATACATGGGTTGAAGGTGTGGTCAGTGTTCACGATGTTCTAGTAGGGTTTTATACACCGAAAGCCTTAGAATGGCAATCTCTGATTCTGTGAGCTAAGATATGAGTGAGTTACTCTGATGCAATTGTAGTGCACCCCTATTTGAACAGGGCATATGTGCTCTGTATTTGCGTAAACCAGGAGTACGCAGTGACCAAAATAAGAAAGGTGTTCCATTCTTGTTTCGCTCATTGTTAATTCCTGGTTTAAGTAAACCTTTGGGGATGTACACCGTAGGATTTGTTCTTCCTTTATGTGATAGACTTGCTCTGACTAATAGCTGCAAAAAGAACAATTGATGGACAGAATGCAGAACAATGTCATACATTCAACCCAGTACAGAGATCTGGGCCTAACTCCATATTTTTTTGCTCCTCATGCCATTCCACTTTGAACCCAGCTGTATGCCAATAGGTTTTGACCCTGTGCCCAATGGGACCAGTCCAGCCCGAATTGCCAGGCCAGGTCCTCCCCGGACTGGAAACTAGCATCCTCGGACCAGTTTCGGGGTTTCACCCCTCTTCAGCCAGGATAGTTTGACTCCTGTGGCATGGAGGGCACTGAACCCACGTCTGGGCATACCCGTCCACTCGGGGTGACTAAATGAACAATTGATGGACAGAATGCAGAACAATATCATACAATCACCCCAGTACAGAGATCTGCGCCTAAATATATATATATATATTTTTTTGCTCCTCATGCCATTCCAGTTTGAACCCAGCCATATTGTTGAGCACTGCCTAATGTGGTGCACTGTTGAACTTGAATGAAAATAAATGTGTGTGTGTGTGTGATATATATATATATATATATATATATACACACACTTTTTTTGCCGTTCTGTTAAGGGATTCAAATATGAATTTTAGGTAAAAAATTGAGTTGGTGAAAGGTAGGACCCTGGGCCCCTGTCTATTCTTCAGTTGCAATCCTGATATGTTTTTATAGGCAATCTGGGGTAGACGAGTCCCAGACTTCTAAGACGCATTTAATTTGGTTCTTCGCTCAGAATTGGACTGAGAGCCTGGTCAACACATTGCTAGTTTCTATAATACTCGGACCCTAACAAATGCCAAGGTTTCTAAGGCATGTACCACACCGCCCTCTACACAACACTTTTTCCTTCCAATAAAACGCTTGCATGTCTCAGCATTACCTCCTCGCCAGTCCTTGCACACATGAGTAATGGCTCCTCCCCGCTGACATCCCAAGCTGTAACCCTCCTCCCTACCCTCCAGGTCACGCCCGCACTCTGGCACATCTCTCCTGACCTTGCCTTCCAACATCTTGTACCACAAAAGACAAGAAGCCAAAACAGGTAGGTAGAGATGAGAACCAGGACTGTGAAGGGAAGGTCCAAGACTCTGTGTAATTAATATTACCGTTAAGTAACCTGTCATTCTCCTAGATAACACAAAAACCCCCACACAATCCAATAATCTATTGGCCTAACAGCAAAACCGGATATGATCCCAAACGCCTGCCCACTGTCTAATCTGGATGTCACTGCAAAGCAGATATCATACGTTTTTCTAGTGAAGACGGGTCCCAAACAATTGCTTGGTAATTAGCCATCTTTCAAAAACATACTAAAAATGAAGAAAACGTTCAACAAACCCTTAAGAGAAAAAAATGGCATGCACCTTTTGTAAGGTATTCTTAGGAAGAGCCCTAGCTCCCATTAAGAAACTAGATCTCTTAAATGATCTTTTAAATTGCTGATTTTAACAATTAATATAATACGCAGGAACCATTTAAAACAGCTCCGCAACAACTATGGATGTTTAACTCCTTTTAATGGTTCCAATCTGACATTCAAATTATTTAGACTAACACCGCTTAATATTACCCACCAACCAGGCAACAATAGCCCTTTCACTGAGGATATGATTGGTCTCCTCACAAATGCAATATTATCTTCTGGAGGTCTTGACTGAAGCATGTCAAATGACCTGCAATAACAAAAAATGTCTGCAGTGACTGACTTAGCTCAGCTGTCACTTAAACGTAATCGTTGAGTGGGAACCACCATTGCCCTAGATTTTGCTCATCCAAATGGGCATCTGTTATCAAAGCATTTGAAACAGTTTGGTCAGACCACTTTATGATCCCTTTCTGTTACCTTATTCTTCTAAGGGTCTCCGCTCTAGAACAGTGTATTTCTCGATATTACATTTATTTCCCACTTTTCTTCTTGGATGGGCATTAAACAAATTTATTTTGCTAGTTTAGGGAGGGTGTGATCTGTGTTCAGCCACTGTCTGTTTTTCACGGTTTCAAGATGCCCATCTCAAGTGAATGTAGTGCTTCATAAATTAGCTTCCATTCCTATGTAGTTCTTTGTGTACTGAATGAAATGGACATTGGCAGATGGAAATTGATCCTTTGCTCCTTCGTGAAGATTCTGAAAAGGGATATAGCACAGAAATGGTTTAAGTTGCTACAGTGTAATGACTTGAACAGGAATATGAGATCTTTTTTTTTTGTTTGAATTAAATAGGACTTCTGAAATAATAATCCATTTCATGTCGTCTGTTAAATAGTCCATGTGAGGTACAGTTTAATAACAAATATGCAAACCAATCACAGAAGTAACCGTGTGTCTACGCAGTTCCTTTGTTTGTTGTAGCTAAAGGCAGAACAGCTGTTTAAATGTGCAAATTAAGAGTGTTGTTCCATGAGACACATGCCCAGGCTTGCGTACCGTCCTTTGGGTCCGGGCTCCGGCATATTCTTAATTGGTTCAATGTCTAAGATGCACCTGGTTTGCTGAAATGCGTAGTTATTTAGAAATGCTGTTGATACATGGGTGGCCTTGGTTATTTTTGTGCGTTGCCAGTCTTTTGCTTTATGGATAGATCAGGATGCTTATAATACCAGAGACTGAATCAAGAGTACCAGCCAAGGTGACTGACTGGATCAAGAGTGTAGCCTGGTGTTATGCAACAAATATGCCTAGATGCTGGGCCTTTTTAGTGTGCTAAAGGGGTTCTCCAAATTCTACTTTTATCTAAATGGGGATTTGCTAAAAATCTGGCATGGATCCAGCCCTTCAGGACAGACTTTCGAGAATTATGGGTATCAAGCTGCACCCCCACTATACCTATGGACAACTGGAGAGGGCAACATGTGTTTTTATCATATTGGGTCAGGCATGCAATCAATCACAGAATTTGTAAAGCGCATCACTCACCCGCAAGGGTCTCGAGGCGCTGGGGGAAAGGGGGCATTGCCGATACTGGTCGAACAGCCACGTCTTGAGTCGCCTCCTGAAGGTCAGCAGGTCTTGGGTCTGTCGTAGGTTCAGAGGAAGGGTGTTCCAGGTCTTGGCGGCGCGGTGGGAGAAGGATCTGCCGCCGGTGGTGGTGGTTCGAATGCACGGGACAGTGGCCAGGGAGAGGTCAGAGGAGCAGAGCTGGCGGTTGGGAACGTAGGAGAGTCGACTGTTGAGGTAGGCTGGGCCGGTCTTGTGGAGTGCCTTGTGTGCATGGATGAGGAGCTTGTTGACGGGGAGCCAGTGCAGGTCTCAGGTGGGGGGTGATGTGGCTGTGGCGTAGAATGTCGAGGATTAAGCGTGCAGAGGAGTTTTGGATTCTTTGTAGTCCTTTGATGAGCTTGGCCGGGGCTCCAGCGTAGAGGGCGTTTCCGTAGGAGTTTGCTGCTAACTAGGCCCTGGGTGACTGTTCTTCGCGTGTCCGTGGGGATCCACCTGTAGATCTTGCGGAGCATGCGGAGGGTGTTGAAGCAGGAGGAAGAGACTGCATTGACTTGCTTGGTCATGGAGAGTGTTAGAGTCGAGGATGACTCCCAAGTTGCGTGTGGTCGGTAGGTGTCGGGGGTGTCCCCAGGGACGAGGGCCACCAGGAGTAGTCCCAGGCTGTTGAGTTGGAGCCGAGGATGAGGATCTCAGTCTTGTCCGTGTTCAGCTTCAGTTGGCTGCACTTCATCCAGTCGGCGACTGCCTTCATTCCTTCGTGGAGGTTGGAGCTGGCGATGAGGGGGTCCTTGGTGAGGGAGAGGATCAGTTGCGTGTCATCGGCGTAGATTATTTTGAGGTTGGGCGATGCGTGCGAGTGGGGCCATGTATATGTTAAACAGTGTCTGGCTGAGGGATGATCCCTGGGGTACGCCGCAGATTATCTCGGCGGCTTCGGATTGGAATGGGGGGGAGGCAGACATTCTGGGTTCTGCCGGGGAGGAAGGAGGTGGTCCATTCCAGGGCCTTGTCTCGGACCCCTGCGTCTTGGAGGCGTGTGCAGTATCAAAGGCATCGTAGAGGTCTAGGAGGCTGAGGGCCGCCATCTCACTGTTGTCCAGCAGTATCCTGATGTCGGTGGTGGCGATGAGGGCGGTCTCGGTGCTGTGGTTGCTGCAGAACCCTGACTGGGAGGGGTCCAGGGTGCTGTTTTCTTCGAGGTATCGGGTGAGTTGTCTGACTATCTTCTTGATGACCTTTGCTGGGAACGGAAGCAGGGAGATGGGCCGGAAGTTCTTGAGGTCTTTCGGGTCCGCCTTGGTTTTTTTGAGGAGGGCGTTGATCTCGGCGTGTTTCCAGCTCTCTGGGAAGGTCGCAGTCTTGAAGGAGAGGTTGATGATGTTGCGCAGGTGGGGTGCGATGGAGCTGCCGGCTTTGTTGGAAAAGGATCTGACGGGGAGCCGGAGTGGATTGTGCTCATGGTCTTGATGGTGTCCTCGATGTTCACGTTGGCCCAAGCTGTCAAGGGGTCGTGGTTTATAGGGTGCGGCGGGTCTGGTCTGTTAGGGACGTTCGGGAGTCGAAGCTGTTGTGGATGTCGGTGATCTTGCGGTGGAAGAAGGTGGCGAGGGAATCGCACGGGGCTTACGACGGCGGGTTGGCGCAGGGGTTGGAGAGTTCCTTCACGATGGTTAAGAGCTCCTTGCTGTTGTGTGCGTTGCTGTCGAGGTGGTCTTTGAAGGAGGTCCTCTTGGCGGATCTGATTAGGTGATGGTGGTGGCGGATGGCGTCTTTGTGGGCTGCGCGGCTATCTGGCGTCTTCTCGCTGTGCCATTTGTTCTCTAGTTTCCGGCAGGTGCGCTTGGAGGCTAGGAGTTCAGGTTTGAACCAGCTGGCTCTCTTGCTTTGTGTCTTTGTAGGTGGGTGTTTTCAGCGGGGCTAGGGTGTTGGCGTAGTCGTCCATCGATCGTCTGGGTTGGTGGGGTCGGTCGGTGGGTTGGTTGAGTGCGAGGTTTATCTGTAGTTGGTCTTCGGCGATTTTGCCCCAGCAGCGGCGGGGGATCTGTTGGGTGCAGTGGTATGCGGCAGGTTTCCGGAAGGTGAAGTGGATGCAGTGGTGGTCGGTCCAGAGGAGTTCGGAGGTGTAGCTCAAGGAGACGTGGGAGCCTGAGGAAAAGACTGCGTCGCGCGTGTGTCCATCGATGTGGGTCGGCCTCGTGACTGTCTCAGTCCGAGGTTGTCGCTCAAGGTGGAGAAGTTGTTGTCGTTGTTCTCCAGGTGAAAATTCAGGTCTCCGAGGAGGATGTAGTCAGTGGTCAGGGCGTGCGTGCTGATGGAATCGGCGATTGAGTCGCTGAACTGTGATCAGGGTCCGGCGGGTCTGTAGACGAGGGTGTCTCTTAGGGTGGTGTTGGGGTCCGTGTGGATCTGGAAGTGCTTGTGTTCGGCAGTGCTGAGTCGTTGGTGCTGATCGTGACCCTGGTGGTGTTTTTGTGGACGATGGTGATTACTCCTCCGACTCCGTTGGTGTGGTCTTTGCGGGTGATCTTATAGCCGTCTGGGATGGCTATGGCGATGTCGGGTGGGGAAGAGTCGTTCATCCAGGTCTCTGTCAGGAAGGTGACGTCCGGTGATGAGGTGTCGAGTAGGTCCCAGAGCTCGACGGCGTGTTTGCGTGAGGAGCGGGTGTTGAGTAGGATGCATCGGAGATGGTTGAGGTCCTGCTTGGCGGCTGTCTCGGCGGCTCTGGGGCAGGTGTAGCTGCAGTGCCGACAGGTGAAGGGACCATGTGTGCGTTTCGGGGCGGCCTTGACGCAGGTAATGGTCCGTCCGGGGTTGAGAGCGTGGAGTGTGCTGGCATCGTATCGACGTAGGTCGTTGTGGCGCGCGCGGGGGGTGCACGGAACAGGGGTCCACGTGCAGACGGGCTTGCCTTAGCGGCAAGCCCATCTGCTGTGTGGCTGTGCAGCAGCTGCCATATATGGGGAGGTGGGAGGGAGGAGCAGCTGGGAGGTGGGGGCAGTGAGAGGGGCGGGGACGCAGCGGCGGGAACGGCGAGGGAAGTTAAGCGGGCACAATCGGGGGGTAAGGGGTACAGAAGGCAAGAAGAGTAGAGTCCGACAAGGGGAACAGAAGCAAAACAGGGCAACAGCAGTACGGAGTAGACAGCAGGGGGGTACAGAGGCAAAAACGAGCGTAATCGGGGGACAAGGGGTAAAGAAGGTGACGTCTGGATCGGGCAGGTTTCCAGTGCCGACACCTGAGTAACCCCCCTAGATGGTGTGGGCCTCCTACGCCGCTTAGCTCATGGAGTAACTAACTCCTTACTTAGGTCATTATCAAAGGGGGCATAACTGACTCCTTAACCAAACACAACTTGTGCAGGATAAACTACCCCCTACTTGATCTGTGAGAGGGCGATTATTACCCTACTCACTACACTTAGTCTGTGCACTTACCTCACATCACCACCTCCCCTGGTTCGGATGAAACGCCAAGGATCTTAGACCACCCAAGGCGTGAAACATGTTGACCACTCTGTAAGCTACCTAAGACACACAACGTCTCGACAGGTAACTATTAACCTACGGGTTTTTTACTGTACCAAGGGTACCTCATTATTAAATCACCTCTCAGCTTTTGGTAACCCTTAGGTATTTTTACTCACCTGGCACACACTACCTTCACTGCTTAGGGGGTTCCAGAAAGCTTTTTTCTTAGACCTTTTCCCTGATAGATCCATCTTAGACATGTATATGAAGGACTCCAACCATTCTGAATGCTGAGGTGGTATACTGCTCACCCATTTACAAAACTTCTCTTCTGGCCAGTAGCATTGCATAGAACAAATCTCTAATGCTACCTACAAGTTTGTCAACCACCCCAAAAATAACCAATGAAAGGCTTACCTTTATTTGCTGACCAAAAATACCTGACATAGTGCAAACAACAATCTTCCAGAACTCGCTGATTATGGGGCATTGAAAACATATGGACGTCTGTCGCCTTTTCCAACACACATTTAGCACAGCTGGTTCGACTTTCTTTCCCCATCTTAGATAGTTTTGCGAGTGCTATATATGCCCTATAAAGTGGAAAAAAAAGGTGGTTTCTTATGTAAAAAAAAGAAAAATAAAGCAGGTTTGACTGATGTAAAGTGTGCGCTTAGATACTTGCCAAATATTCTGCAACTGCTCCCTCGGCAAGTAGTTTCCCCACAGCTCCTCAGCTGAACACTCTGGTACTGGCATCTTCAGGATACCATGGATAGAGTGCTACTTCCTTGTTTCCTGGTAGTTTGCTTACCAGTTGGTCTTCTAAAATATTGCCAGCGCCCAATGTTGATTCTCAGCTTTGCAACCAAACATTTTAGTTGTAGATATTTAAACTTTGAGAGGGTACCCTTCATTAGTCCATTTAGATCATACCAGGGTAATAAGTTTCCTTCTCTAGTCAAATCTCCCCAGACCTTTAGGTCGTCATCTCTGATTGTTATCGCCAACTTGTCATTAAGACACACTGGGGTTCCTCGAGAATCCCACATAGGGGCAAAGTGGGAATCTAATTGCGAAAGGCGTCTGATGTGATACCACATTGCCATCGACTTTAGCTCCTTCAGTTTAACTTTTTAGGTCTCGCCTAGCGAACACAGCGCATGCGCTGCTTTGCCTTGGCGAGACTCTATTGTCGCTTTCATTCGCGAAGGGAGACAAAACATGTGCGCGCCCGGACAGGCGATGTGCACGCCCATGTCGTCTCCCATTGCACGCTTGATTTATTACGGCTCGGCCGCTCGCTCCCTCTGTGCGCACGCTGTTTGCCTTCCCGCGGTTGCTTTCGTGTGAGCTACTGAGGTTCAAATGTGCAGAAATTTTTTAACATGCTTTCTTTTCCAGAGACAAGGACAAAATATCCAGCAAATGTCTATGGACTAGTGAGGAATGGGAGGCTGCACAAGAGTGTTGAGGGCAGTTATGTAGTTCCAGGGAACCGGTGCACATGTACCACGTCATGCGAGTTACCTTTACGGGATATAATGCAGGAGTCAGAACCCACTTGGGAGATCACGGACGTTAACGACACTTAGATGTACTTGATGACCCACCTTCGTTTGTTTACAATGTAAAAAACAACCACAGTGAGTCCTAAGAAAAAGTGAAGAATAATCGTATGTTCTCAGATCAGAAGGAACACCAGATACTGCAGTGAAAAAGCAGGAGATTCCACTGATGGGCAAGAGAAAACATGTGGCTTCCTGCCATCTATTTATTTTTTTACAAATAACACGGTTTTCTCTTGCACTAGGTTGCTACTTGGATCAGATACACTGTACAAGGGGTCCCTCCACTTTTTCGGAAAAGACAAGATAAAGGTGCTACCTTCTCTTGATGCTGTACCATGCCAGCTCCACTGGGGGCAATGATTACGGCTCAGCTGTCACCTGTTCCTTTCACCTGAGGGCAGTCTCAACAGTATTCACAAATGCTGCCAGCCCAGGCACTGGAATCTTTTGCCACTCACAGTAGACAAGCGCAATTTATCTGCAAATACCCCTTTTGATTCTGAGGACTACAATGGGCAGAGCATGACCAGAGGCACTGCTAGGGATGTATACCATATCTATAAAATTACCTCTATATCCTGCTTTATGGACTTATCTTCCGTCTTTGATAAAGTTAATCATAGCAAATTATGAACGGCCATGCTGGTGATGGCGGTAGATGTCCCATTATGTGTACTTCTTGGCTTATCTACATCGAGATACATGTGCCTAAGTGCGGTTACTGTTGTACGCCGATGAGATTGTGCTTCTAGTATGGACGCCAAATGCCCTGAGGTGCCTGTTACAAGCTTTCACAGAGTGTATGCTTGATTAGGACATGCTCACTAATTACACTAAATTGCAGACCATGGCTTGTGGCCGAAGTGCTATTCACTAAACATTTTATGGGTTAATGAGAACTGTATGGAAAGTGTTTTTAAGTTACTACATCTTGGTTTAGTATTCAATTCTAATGTTTCTTGGGCGGAGAAGGTGTGTTTTGGAAACAGTAAATTTAAGCAATCTATGTGTTCACTTGAGAACTTTTTAAAATCGGTTGGGTGTAAGCCAATAGCTTCTCTACATGACATCTATTCTAAGCAACGTGTACTTGTTGCAAGTTACGGGTGCGGAATTTCGGGCTATAAGGATTACATTATGTTGCAAGTTGAGAAAAATCGATTTTCTTCCACATTCAATACCCCATCATATCTGTCAAGAAGAGATGGCTGTGCCGTCCCTGGACTCCATTAAGGTGGGAGCCCTTTTGTTGTGGCTCTCAAGTTGGAATAAGGCCTCTTTCCCTCACAGCATTATTAACGATTGTTTACGTTGCACATGGGGCCTGGATATTCCGTGGCTTGCTTATGTTAAACAAATTTTTGTTTAGCTGGATAAATCCATTTTGTTTGACAAACCCTTATCTGCCTGCAAGGCTGATAAGATCATTGTGAAACGTCTGTTTCTGGATAAATGCTGCGCTGAAGGGGAACGATTAGAATTGAGCAAACCATGTGTCCGAATTACTCTGCTTTGAAAATATGCTCCGGTCTAGAGCCTTATTAATATATGTGATTAACAACTGGGAAAGAGTTTTATTGTTGAAAGGGCTGGCACAATATGTTGTGCTTTCCGCGGGGGCATTATCGGATAAGAAACGTCCATATAATGTCTCCACCCAATCTCTGCTGCACTTTGACATTTTGAACATTATATAAACCTTTTAGGATACAATATTTATTCGCTCTTTTTAACTCTCGCAGTTAAAAACAATGTAGGGTTGCCCTCGGGTTTCACAACTGTTGCCAAGTACTGATGTTTGCTTCAGAGTGAACAGTTTCCTCTGGCATCCATTTTACCTGAAGTCTTGTTTTAAATTTGGGATCTCCAAACAATCTATATTTATTTTACACTCTTAACATTACTAAGTACATTAAACCTATTATGGATCTATCTGGCATCTTGATGAGCATTCTGGAATTTTTTAATTAGAGAGCCCACGCGTAATATTGTATGTCCGGCAAGGATAGGCCTCCCTTCTAAGCTTCTTCCAAGAGATCCTAACCCTTCTATTAGCCCAGTTAAATGAATTTATTGCCTGTTGTATGCTATATATGGTGGTTTTGTCGAAGTGTAGTGGTAATGAATTTTTAAAGTAATCTTTGGCAGGATGGTCATTTTGACCAAGCTCTCCCTAGGATCGTTAACGGGAGGTGTACCCAGCTCTTCATTAATTGGACGATCTCTTGAAACACCCTCCTTAAATTAATTTCTGCGATTACGTTGATATCTTGGACTATTCTTAAATCAAGGTATCGCATCTCCTTTTTAGGTCTCGTCTGATCCAGCGCATGCGCTGGTCTGGCCGAGACATTTTGTGTACGGGTTTTCAAAGTGCTGCCTGTGGCCTAAAGCTTGCGTGCACGTGAGTGTGCACGCGCGCAGCCACCATGAGTCATACCTCCACAGTGCTTGATGGCGTCCGCGATCACTTTCACTTTCGCGGGCCGTATTATTTGCCAATGCTTGTTTATGTATTGTGTTTCAGTGCTTGAAAAGTCGCAACAAAGATTGTGATGAAAATGTTCCCCTTTATTCGAAAGCACAAGGCAGAAGCATGAAAGCACAGACAGCCCCCTCTTGTCGGTTCTTGAGCAGCTGCTGTGCAGGGGAGTAGCGGGACACTACCTCCTTCGCTATACGTTAAATAACCAGTTTTGGCACTCACTTACCTTACCCTTTCTCAACCTCTAATGTACATTGGGTACTGGTTTTCGCACAGTTCGATTGCTGTGGGCTAGCGTTTCTTACGCAATTATATTGAGGATGTTATTGGGACCGTTTATTAGCCGGCGGCGTACTGCTTTTCTGCCTTCAGCCTGCAAATGTGAACAGAGAGATTGGAGAAACCTAAGTGACGGCATATTTCATACCTCTGTTTTCATGTTAGTCTCCCTTAGAGTTTTCTATTTTTTTATGCAGTAATCTACATAGGTTCTGAAAGGCAGGACTTTTCATATTTATATGATATCACAGACCTCACTATGTTTATCTTTATTCATGCTGTTTCTTTTGGAGATAAAATGATAAGATGTGGCTGGGCCGTAGGGAGTAGGAGAGAGACATGCATGCTTCATGATTCGAGTTCTGCTTATGTGTAGTACTAATGTTGTGTCTTCTGTTCAAGGAGTGCCTTGTTCTAATAAAGCATTGGGAGCTTACATTATTAAACAAGCAGTGGCGAAGCTAGCAGGTCCCGCCTAGGCAAGCTGGAGCATTTTTATATATTTGCATTGCAAGCATATTCAATAAAAATGGAAAGAAGAAAAAAAAAACATGCTGCCATTTACATGTGGTGGCCATAATTTGAAATGAAAGAGTTTTCCAATTTTAACAGTAAGGTTGCTTCCTAGCAGGTAGGCATGCTTGGACCAAATTAAGAAACTCTCTTTTTTGTTTGAACGTATATCGCAGGAAATTGATTTCTTCGTAGCACAAAGAAATGGTGCTATTGGCTTTGAATTGCTATAACATGGAATATATAATCATGAATATATGATTTAAACATAATAATATTTGGGTCAGTTATTTGGGCATTATCTTGGTCAGTTGCCTGTTAAATATTTGTAAAAAAGCAACGTTTTGTACACAAAACGTGATTCACACCATCAGCAATTATATCTTTAACTCTTTTACGCAGAATAATCATAAAGATGGATTGATGCATTATTCCAGTATAGTGGAAGCACTATGCAGTATAAAACGAATTGAGTGCCCTGGTTAAGAGTTAATTGTTATTAAACTTAAATTGTGCAGGTCAAAAGATGCAGATTGACTTAGCCTCCAACTTGGAACTGAAATTCGGAGCCTGTTTCTTATATTTCCTATTTAATAACATACAGCACGAGTAAAGAGAAGAGAACCGGAATGGTTCTTCATACAAGAATTTGCACTCATCTGGCTAGCACCGGTAGAGCACTCTAATATAATGGCTAGGCTACATTTAGTCCAAGAAAGGTGCAGGTCCTAAATTGTAGTGCTTTGTGTGCGTAATTATATGTGATTACACCAAAGAAATCATGAAAGAAATGAGCAATCTGAGGGCATCGTATTGATGCCTCGATCGGCGGAAAAAGATCAAGGGTCAGATTGTCATGGAGACTAAAGTCTCTAAAGAATGAGCGTTTTTCCCCCCAACAAGGTAAGGATTAAAATGATGTCGACACTCCTGCTTTCTCCAACTCGATAAAAGTAAGCAGAAGGGGCTAGATATTATGTAAACCTTAAGCCCGAATCTCCTGGGTGTCAATGACGCACTATCCATCTCTCCGTCAGCCTCCTTGTGCTGCCTGCCTGGTTGTGTGTATGTTGTGAAGGACTGCATGGAGCCCTGTGTGTAGCTTCGAGAGTTGGTCTGCATGCCTTGGTAACTGTTTCTCTTTTGGTCTGTGCGCATTGGTGACTATATTTCTGGTGGTGTTTGTAGATCTGGTAATACGTATGCATTGTTGCTTGTATATCTTTGCATGAATGACCGCATCTCTGTTGGTGTTTGTGCACGGGTGACCTAATCTGTGGTGGTCTCTGATTGTAGTTCTGTACTTACCTCTGTGGTTGACTCCCTCGTAGGTCAGTCTATATGGATACCTATGCTTTGGTCTGTGTGCATGATTGCTGTGTCTCTGTGTGCATCAGTGACTGCCTGTCAGCGTGCATGTAGGTCTGATGGTCAATGTACATGTTTGTCTGTAGTGTAGGTGGTGGTGTTTCTGTTTACATGCATGTATGCATGATCTGTGCTAGTGTGTGCATTAAAGGTGACCATGGCCATGTACTTCCTTAAAGCCAAACGTATTAATAATTGTTCACTTTTTTAGTTTAAAATGGGTGATGCTGTTTTTTGAAGCATACGCTTGGCACCATGCATTAGAGCAAATTGCAATGTAGTTGTCAGCCCAGTGTTTAGCGTAAGTCTTACATATTTAAAACAAGCATTGGCATAGCCAATAGGTCTCGCTTTTGAGACCTTATAAGTATTAGTTATGCAGCATAATATTCTTGGTGCAACAACATAAACTGTTGCATGGCTAAACACTTATAAGGTCCCAAAGGCGAGACCTTTTGGCTATGCCAATGCTTGTTAATTAATGGGTTACTGCTTACTTGATTCCATATCATCACTTCTGTCTTGAGCTCATTCACGGAGTACCCCGACACTTCTAAAAATTCTGTCGCTATAAGTAAAATTATTGGTAGTGCAGCGTCCAAATTGTATAAATATATAATGAGGTCGTCTGCATAAAGCGTGACTTTCCTAACCAATCTCCCTGGCAAAAAGGTAGAATATCAATTAAGTGTATAATTCTAAAGGCCAAGGGCTCCATGTAAAAATTAAACATAAGGAGGGGAGAGGGCAACCCTGTCTTGTACTCCTAAGAATTTTGAACGGCGAGGATAGTTTTCCGTTCACGAGGACTTTTGCTACAGGTTCTTTATAGATTAGTTTTAGAACTCTACAAATTGTCTCCCAGATTATATCTTTTTAATACTGAAAATAGATAGGACCATCTCACGTTATCAAATGCTTTAGAGGCATCCAATGTTATAGCTAGAGGTGTGTCTAAAGTTGATACGAAATCGATAGCCCTGATAAGCTTGTAGGTGAGCTTCTGTAGGTATCTCCCTTTCACAAAGCGCTTCTGATCTTCATGTATTATACAACCCGCTATTTTAGCTAACCTACCGGATAAAAATTTTGTGAAGATTTTATAGTCTGAGTTTAAAAGATATCGGTCTATACGACTCGCAATGCTGGATCTTTACCCGCTTTCAAGATGAGGGTGACCGTGGCCTCATTCCCAGATTTTGGTAGTTGTATTCCATGACCTAATACCTCACTCATCACTAATGTCAAAGGGGATACCACCACTGCTAAGATTTTTATACAACTCTGTTGGAATGTCATCTGGCCCTGCCGCTTTACCCCCTTTGCTAGTTTGAATAACTTTAACTACTTCCTCATTGGTAATCTCTTGATTTAGAATCCTTTGTTGTCTGGCATCAATGGGTTGAATAGATTCAGCAAGCAAGCCCTCTACCTCGGTGTCTACCATTTCTTCTTTCTCTTCCATGTATAAGACGCTAAAGAAATCCTTGAAGGCATCTCCATCTCACTAAGAATATTTCCAGACCGGTCTTCCTTGATCTCCTTATTCCGTTCTGTCTTAACTTTCCAAGCAAGAAGTTTACCTGCTCCCTATCTGTACTTGAAATGCACTAGTTTACTAGCTTCCCACCTTTTTCTACTTATTTGGAGGATCTCTGATAGTTGGTTCCTTATTAGTAGCTGCTGCTTTTCTAGTTCTACTTTTATTCTCCTCCGAGTTTGATATTTTTATTTCCAGATCTATTCTCTGCATCTCATCCTCTAGTCGTGAAATTTCTCTTCTGTATAGCTTATTTCTATGGCAGGTTACACAGGTGATCTTACCCCTTATAAAAGCATTTAGACTATCCCACACTATTCCATTTGATGCTGAGCCGCTGTTGACCGCAATAAACTCTCTAATCTCTTTAAGGTTTTCCATTGCTTCACTATCTGCCAAAATGATCCGGTCCAGAGTCCACCTATTCTCTTCACACCTAATGCTGTTTTTGAGAGTTAAAAGGACTGCCGAATGATCGAATAGGTGGGCAGCCTTGTATTCAATGTCCGAGATCTTCTCTGAGGCTCCAGTCTACTAGAAAGTAGTTAATTCTAGACCTGCTCCCATATTGCTTGTTGTGGAAAGATGTACCCTGTGCAGGTCCCGCTCTTTCTCTACAGAGATCAGTGTATGCTGAGCCATCATAGTTTTTAGTAATGCACATGAATTCGGTGTCTGTTATAGTTCTGCTTGATTTATCTAATTTTAAATCTAATACGACATTAAAATCCCCTCCCATTATTATTGGGCCAGGAAAATCTAAGATTGGCAAACAGATTTGTTAATGAGTCGCAATCATCGTGATTTGGGCCATAATAGCCTTTTAGCGATAATGGTCTCATCTACTTTAGCATTGGCTATAATCCACCTTCCCCCTTATCTGCTTTCGTTTGTTACCCATATTTTTGCTTGTTTTTTTTCTTCAACAATAATTGCAATCCCTCTGACATTCCCACTCTATGTACTAAACTTGCTGTGCCCATCTTTTGATCTCAGATCAACACATTCATTTTTCAACAAGTCTCTCTCCTGTAGAACAAAAATTTGTGCAGGGGAATCTCTAAGGTATTGAAGTAACCTATCCCCTTCGGCCCTTCACCCATTAACATTCAACGTTAAAATCTGTATGGCCATATCTTTAATATTCTAATTAATAATACTGAGGTTTTTTTTCTTTTCACAAATGCTCCTCACCCTTCTACCACCCCTGCTGCTTCTTCTTGGACATGTTAGTCCAAATTAATCCTTTGCTCCGTTAGCTCCCAGCCCCGCTAAACAAAATGGCTATAAAATTCAGTGTACATATCAAATGAATATCAACTTATTATCTTATAACAACTATTTTCCCCAACTACCCCTGCCGTCTCCCTTGATACTTTCTAGTAGGTCATCTGCTTCCCTTGTATTCCTGACCATATGCATTTTATTGTTACACATTATTCACAGTGATGCTGGAAATTTAAGTTACACGGTTGCCCCAGCTTTTTTTAGTCATCCGTGCGCCTGCCCAGCTCCCACTGTCTGTCTAGGGTGGCTCGTGATAAGTCTGATTTTATTTCGAAAGGGGTCTGGGCCTTTCAGGGTTTTTAATTTTAGTGCAGCTATCAACATTTTTTCTTTAAGTGCATAATTCTGTAAATTAATGAGAATTTTCCTTTGTTTTGATCTACCCAGGTTTTTATTTTTTATTTTAAAGGATCCCCATGTATTCTCTTGTACGTCTTTAGCGATGTCCACTTCACTTTCCTCTACCTGGACTGAGGCTTTTGAGAGCTACCACAAATGATTTTAAATCCTCTTTACCTTCCGGTACATTTAATATCCTCAGGTTATTTCTAGCTGCTCAACTTTTTCCTGAAGGCCCTGCTCATCTTTACGCAGTGCCTGGAGTTCCGTTATATTACTGCCATGGTATTTTTGTTAGCTCCTCCACTGTATTTTTGTGGACTTCTGTCCTGTCGGATAGCGTATCTAACTATTTTCCAGAGTTTCACAAAACCCTCAGATTTCGAGTGATTTGCCTCTGACACTGAGAACCTATCTTGGTCTCTGCAGTGAGATTTCCCATCATTGCCTCTAATGAGCTGACCGATGGTCCACCTGGATTCCCATTTCCAGGAGTTATAATACTTATATCTGGTCTACGCCCACCATAGTCCCCACCGTTGTCTCCTTTGTCTTGGGTATCCCGAGTATTATCACCATTTAGGTTTATTGTTCCATCAGGAGTGACACTTTTAGTGCTTTTTTCGGCATTGTCCTGACTGGATTTTTCACCACTCTCCATAACTGTGTCTGTCAGTACTAGCTATGGGCCCCCAGGTGGTTCTAGGACCCTCTTAATTCAGCTTGTGATCTTTTTAGTGCAAGCACTGATGGTTGCACTTTTTTAAAAAAACGCAGAGATGGTGTAATTTTAAGTTAAGGCTCTGCAAACTCTCCTTTTTTTCTTTTGTTTTGCCTTTTTTCACGCCTCGCATTTTCACTTAAGAGACCCTTTTGAAAATTTGCTGGGGAGGCTGAGCCTGACCGAGCAGCCCAGTCGCAAGAGGAAGTCTGCTTTTTTTATGTGCCCAATTTGTACCTCTTTCAACTTCGGGCCCTGCTATAGCCTGCCCCCTGGGCCCGTAAAGAAATTCCCCCGCAATGGCTTCCCTACCTTTCAGCTCCTGGCGCCCTTTGTTGTTCATGGCAGCTGGCTGCCTTGATGGAGCTGCAACCTCCAAATCTCCCAAGTGTGCGGCAACAGCGGATGTGCTGACGCTGCTTCGTTCTTGGAATAACTCACCTCTGTTTACAAACTTTTCAATTTCAGGAAGCAAAGCGATGAACCACTCCAGAACCTCTGCTGGGGGAGAAGCATCTGCTTTAATGAAGCTACGTTTGCATAATGCAGTTTTGAGTGCAATGGGAAGCCTTCAGTGTAATAGGAGTGCCGAGTTTTGTAGTGCCGTTCAGCTTACTATATTTCTTAAGGACATTTACTTTCTCCTTGCAAAGCAAACTGGTGGCTTTCTCTTTTGGCCATTCACCAAAAAAGTATTCTTCTTTCCATGCTATCCGGAATGCCCTGTGTTTATGGATCTTGGTCTTTTGCAAGGCTTGGTAACTGGACTGTAGGCCATTGAGGAGCTCTCCAGCTCGGTTGTTACTGTGCAATATGTAACAAGGACCAGGAATCAGATTTTCTACCTCCTAACCGATGGACTGACACCACCTCACGACAAAAGCACCAACAATGTTTCTCACTACAGACCTCTATGAGCAACACCAAAGTAATGTTTATTTCATTATACAATGTGATGTGATGTGTGTAAAATGAGGCATGCACATATGCGATTCAACACTTAAAACACCCATATTGGCCGTGGTTCAGAAGCATGTTCTAAAAAGGATTTTTGCAATTGCGCTTGCAACCAGCCTGGCATCCTAGTTTGGCTAAAAAAAATACCCAACTTGGCAAGGTCTAGTTTTGTCTGCCCACCCTACAGGTGAAAGCACAAAATGGCGTCAAATTGTATAACCTAAAAGTATGCCTAAAAAGCCATTTAGTTAATACATTTTTTTTTTTTTTTCTCGTTTAGGTCATTTGTGCTTGTTTTGACTTTAAAACCACACCAGAGCAGTTACATTGTGTAATTTTATCAGCCAGGGCTGCTCTGCTTCTCAGAACTTATGCCCAATTATAGGATGTTTCAGGCTAGCTTAGGATGCTTTTCTCAATGTGTGGCCATTTTTCTTGGAAGAAATCTGTTTCAGTTCAGAGAGCAGGCATGCTGTGTGGCCACATCATTCATTAGAATGTGAGGGTGTAGTTCATAATTCCAAGCTGCAAGGAGGTAATCGCCGACTAGCACAAAACCAGTATCTTGAAGCCTGTCTCTTGGGGGCACATGTGACCTGATAGACTCACAAAAAGCAATCTCCGGTTTTATAGGTCATGCAAAATATTTCTAATGCACTAAATGTATTTGCTCTTAATCAATACTGTCAATATTTTTAGCTTTACTGAGTACTGTGTGTTTCTGACCATAGTTTGTCATCTTTGCCTTGTTTTGACAATCATTCGGTCCCCTGCTCTTAGTTCCTCTATTGTGCAGAGCGGATCTACCACATGGTGATCAGCAGTAAATTTTCTCTTCCATTAAAAGTTTACAGGATGAGATTTACCTTCAGCTAATAGGGGTGTGCATAGCTCGCAGGAGTTCAGATTGCCCTTGTGTGACGTGTTCATGTTTTCAGTGTGCTTGTGTGCCATTTCGTACATGTGTGTCGCACTTAAGAGTGACACTTTACCAGAGCGCCACTTTACCAGAGCGCAGGGAAAGAACAAAATGACCGGGGCAAACGGCACTGGGGCAGAAGAGATATCACAACTTGAAGTGAGCTAAAATGGCGGACAGAGTCCATAAAGGCAACTGTTCCATGGAGTGATGGCTCAACACAATGAACTATAAAACAGCACAAATATGGGCCAGCACACTCCGCTAGAGCTAAAACAGATCAGCTATTGGTCACAGCAAGGACCCAACACCACATCTACAAACTAGAGGTAATCTCTAGCACAAGCTTTTGTCCATTGGCCAGGCCTAACAATCACATTTCCAGAAGACTGGTGCAGGGTCTGACTTGTAGAGGCATCTTTCACCACTGGTAGCCTGGTCAACGTACACATGAACGTGGCAGTCCATAGACAAATGAACCTCATAAATGTATGTCATTTATATAGCCATCTGCACACCCAGGGCGAAAAACACAGAATAGCTAAGTTTTCGGCCAGTTATGCAAACGCGATTTCTCTGATAGTTTGGAGGAAGATTTCACTACTTAATTTCCAGTACAGTGAAATGTCTTGTGGCGCTACACCAAGGATAAGATGTATGGAGCGTTTTAGTTGGAGCAGGTCCCTTCAGCATTAACTCTGTTGGGTCTAGGGGCGTGGCTTCAAAGGGGGGTGTTGGGGGTATTACACCCCCCCCCCCACACACACACACACTTCTAAAATGAATTTTGTGATCCACACTTCTAAAATGAATTTTGCGATTAATAGTTGAGTGCAGGGGGGAGGAGCCTAGCGCGCAACCAAGATGGCCGCGTAGGTGCGAGGCTCCCGAGGACCTCCGCGACCTCCTGAATTAATCCTGGCGATATCCTGTCCTTGTTGAGGGGACTGTGTTGGGGAACCGGAGCTGAGGCGCCACCCGTTTTTTGGGCTCGAATCGGACCCCGAACGCCGGTGGGAGCATCGATCGAAGGTTGCGGCCTTCTCCTCGCCGGCCCCCCGGATTGGAGTAGTGGGGCGATCCGGGGACAAAGTGAATAACAGCGGCGAGCGGGGCTGGGCGACTGGCGTACCCCGCACTTTCACTTTCGCTTTTGCGCCCTCCTAGCTCTCAAGCCGGGTCGGGCTGCGGAGCGGGGTGCGGTGGCCTTGTCCAGGAGCCCGGCTGACCCGCCGGCGGTGGGTTGACCCGCGGTTCGGTGGTCGCCCCTGCCCCCCCCCCTGGCACCCGTGACTGGTATAGCGGCCCGTTTGGGGAGCTTGGCACGACTGTGGAAGAGCCAGCATGTCCACCAAACAAGATGGCGACCGGGCGAAGGTGAAGACGACCCGCCGTGGCACGGCGCACCAGGCCAACAGTATGGACCGCTACACGCTTCAGAAGGGTTCTCCGGAGACATCGAGTGCATCCCCGGTGGGCCCGACGGAGGCATCTGCTCATCCAGGGGATCTGACCCTCCGGGACGTCATGGGCGCCATCGCAGAGATGAAGGCCTCGGTGGACCAGCGTTTCGACACCTTAGCGCAAAAAATAGACTCGGTCCTTGTGGATGTGAGCCTTGTGAGGGCAGACTTGTCCAAAACAAACGACCGAGTCGACTCCCTGGCCCACACCACAACGAGCCTCACGACAGACGTGGTGGCCCTCCAGAAGGAGGTGCGCCGGCTTGGCCAGGCGAGCGCCCTGATGGACCGGCGATTGGAGGACTCCGAGGGTCGGGCCCGGAGGAATAATGTCCGTATTGTGGGGGTCCCGGAGGGACGAGAGGCGGAGGCGGCGGATCTCTTCGTTGAAGATTTGATCCTGACCCATCTCCAGCCCCGGGGGCTGAGTAAGCTTTTTGCGGTGGAGCGTGCTCACCGGGTCCCCGGGGGCAGACCTAAGACTGGTGCCCCGCCGCGGCCGCTCATCGCCCGGATTTTTAATTTTCGGGACAGAGACGCTATCCTCCAGACCTCCAGGCAACAGGGACCGGTCAAGCTTGACAACATGGAGATACATTTCTACCCAGACTTTACTCCGGCGGTCCAGAAGCAGCGACAGAGCTTTCTTGGGGTTAAACGTCGCCTAAGGGACCTGAACCTCAAGTACTCAATGCTCTTTCCAGCCAAGCTGAGGGTAGAGGTGGATGGTCGCACGCACTTCTTTGACCGGCCCGAGGCGGCTGGGGACTGGCTGGACACTCTGCCTGGAGATCGGGGCCGGGGGGGCGGGGGGGGCGCGGCTGGCGAGGAGGGCCCGCTGGATCAGAATTGAGGGGTGACTGAATAGGCCTTGCTCTGGACGCTGTTCCTTCACCATTTATTGATTGCGTATGTTCCCCTCCTATGGAGGTTGCGTGGGGTCTGTTGGGGGCTTCCCTCCTCCTCTGGGGGACTAGTTAGTATTTAGCTATGGGGCGACAGGCACACTGCACTTTGGGGGGGCTGTCTGGGCTCATGCAGGGGTGCAGGGAGGGGGGAGTTCTGTTGGGACCGGGGGGTGGGGGGGGTGTGTTGTTTGTTAGCACCGCAGGGCAAACCCGCTACTATGTTCTTGTTATTAGGATGCTCGATGGGGGACGACCGATTGATTCGACGTATGATGGGGGGTAGGGATTTGACTGTGTTGTCATGGAATGTTAACGGCCTGGGGGATAGGATTAAGCGTGGTGTGGTCCTGCAGTACTTAAAACGTATTTCACCAGATGTTGTCTTCCTGCAGGAGACGCACCTTATAGGTAACTCCTTTCATGCAATGAATCGGCGGGGATATCGTTTGGTGGCGCATTCCGGCTTCACCTCGGGCTCGCGGGGGGTGGGTATTATGATCAAGAACTCGCTCCCGTTGGAGATTGATGAGGTGCGCCATGATGAGAGGGGACGCTACACGGTTCTGGTGGGAAGAATGGAGGGTAGAGTGTTTATCTTTATATCCGTGTACGTCCCGCCTGGGTTACAAGTCACCACATTCGCGGACCTGGGGCGCCTCCTTCTGGACCTTCCGAGTGGCCTGCTGGTGGTTGGAGGGGACTTTAATGCGGTGGCCTCTGGGTCTATGGATCGCCATCCCCCTAGGGACCTCCCCCGGGCACAGGCGTGGCTGCCCGGCCTTCTGGACACGCTGGGCCTGGTGGATTGCTGGCGATTAAAGCATCCCGAATTGCGACAGTACACCTTCCACTCGGGTGCCCATGGTAGCCTCTCGCGGCTTGATTACATCCTTGTCCCGGCGGCCCATGCAGGGAGGGTGGGGGAGGTGCGCCATCTAGCACGGGGTATCTCAGACCACTCCCCATTGTTGTTGCACTTCGATGTCTTCCCGAGGGGGGATGGCAGGGTGGCCCCAATCAATGCATGGTATTTGCGTGACCCCACCATTCGTGCCGATTTGATCAAATCCTTACAGCGATATTTCGACGAGAATGTGGGGTCGGTCTCTTCCGCCATCTCCCTGTGGGAGGCTTTCAAGGTAGTCCTTAGAGGGGAGGCCCTCTCCTTTATCTCCCATGCCCGGCGGCTCGAGCGGGAGGAGGTGACCCGGGTAGAGGCCGAGATTGCAGAACTGGAGGGTGACCTGGGGAGCGGGGTAACAGACGCCAAGTTGCATGTTCTACACCTAAAGCAGGCGGCCTATCGGGCCCTCGTCACGGAGGCGGCCAGGGGCCTCAGTAGAGAGCAGCAGGGGCGATTGTATGATGTGGGTGATAAGGCTGGCAAATTGATTGCGTGGTTGGATAAGAGGGAGAGAGCGAGCCGCGTGGTGCCTGTGATTGAGAGTATTGATGGTGCGTGTGTCACCGAGCCGGAAGCCATTGTCTCCTGCTTCGCGGATTATTTCCGCGAAGTCTACTCCCCGGTTTCCCCCTGCTCGGAGGAAGATTCCCATGCCCTGCTTCGGGACATCGCACTGCCCTCCCTAACGGTGGAGGACAGGGATTCGCTTGACGCCCCTCCCACCTCGGACGAAATTGCCTTGGCTATTCGCTCGGTTGCATCCGGCAAGGCCATGGGCCCCAATGGTATTCCCATCGAGCTCTACAAGCTACGCCCGGATGTGTTGGCGCCCCACCTGCGCGCGATGTTCCTGGCGGCCCACTCGCAGGGTTCCCTTCCGCCGGACCAGCGCCTGGCCACAATTGTGGTGATCCACAAGGAGGGGAAGCCCCGTGAACGTGTCACATCCTATAGGCCGATTTCGCTTTTGAACGCGGAGCCCAAAATCCTTGCCAAGGTGTTGGCCAACCGGTTGGTTGGCGTGGTGGGCGACCTGGTCCACCAAGACCAATCTGGCTTTATACCGCACCGCAACACGGCGCTCAATCTGCGGCGCTTGCACGGGGTGCTCGCGTGTGTCCCCTTTGTGCGGGAGCCGGCCATCTTGGCATCCTTGGACGCCACCATGGCGTTTGATACGCTTGAATGGCCATACATCTGGGCGATGCTGGCGAAATTCGGGTTCGGCCCGGGTTTCATTAGCTGGGTCAAATTGCTATACTCGGGCCCATTGGCGCAGGTGGTAGTGAATGGGCGAGTCTCGGCCCCATTCGCGCTGGGGAGGGGTACGCGACAGGGTTGCCCCCTGTCGCCTCTCCTGTTTGCCCTGGCCCTGGAGCCCCTGGCGGAGTGGCTACGGTGGCACCCCTCTATCCGTGGTCTCCGCTGGACCCCCGAGCATGAGGACCGTGTGTCCCTCTACGCTGACGACATCCTTCTGTATCTCGCCTCCCCGCGTAAATCACTGATTGTCCTGGTTGATGTTTTGCGCTCCTTCGGTCGCAACTCGGGCCTGGTCATCAACTGGGCGAAATCCTGTGTCTATGTGCTCTCCGGGGAGGCTCCGGCCCTACCACGGGACTGTCCGATCCAGATTGCCCCCCACGGTTTTCGGTACCTGGGTATCTACATCACACTTGACCCGGAGGCCCGCTATGAGCGGAATTTGCTGCCCCCCCTCCAGCGCTTGAGGGAGGACGTGGTGCGCTGGCGGCGTCTGCCGCTCTCGCCGCTCGGCCGAGCGGCTTTGTTCAAAATGATGTCCCTGCCGCGATTCCTCTACGCCCTCCAGAATACTATGGACTTGGTCCCGGCGCGCTATTTCCGTGAGGTGGAGGGCCTCCAGCGGCGCCTGTTCTGGGACGGGAGGCCGCGCATTGCTCTGGCTAAATTGACGCTCCCGTGGTACGATGGGGGGGTCGCCCTCCCGGACATTAAACGGTATTACTGGGCCTCCCAACTAGCTGCAATTAATCATGGCCTTTATGGGCCCGCCTTGAACCCGGCATTTGAGATGGATAAAATGCTCCTACCCGGTGGCGATTACAATCGCGCGCTTTACTCTGGCGCGCCCGACTCCCGTTTGACGGGACCGACGCGTGTTATGGTGCGTGTCTGGCACGCGGCTAATGCAGCTATGGGGTGGAAGAACCGTTTGACCCGGGCGTCACCGCTGTATGCGTCTGAGAGGTTGGGCTCCCTATGGACGTCGAAGGGCTTCGAGAAGTGGGACACGATCGGAATCAGTACGGTGGGAGATCTCTGGACGAGGGGGGGATTCAAAACTTTTGAGACGCTGCAGGCGGAGTTTCAGCTGCAGGGCAGTGAGTACTTTCGGTACCTACAAGTCCGCCATGCGCTGGGCTCCGTCTTCCCGGACGTCGCATCCATTCCGGAGTCTTCCCCCCTGGAGGACAGAGTGCTGGACGGCCATGTACCGGACAGCATGATCTCCCTCATATATAAAAAACTGATCAACGATAGATCGTGCCTGCTGACTAGTCTCCGCGAGGCCTGGGTTGCCGACGGGCTGGAGCTGGACGGCGAGGATTGGATTTCCGCGGTGGCCTCCCCGAAAGAGGTGGCCATCCCGGCTCGCCTTCGTTTCGTCCAGCTCAAGATCCTCCACCGGGTTTACGTGACGGGGCCAAGGCTTCTGCGTATGGGTTTTGCTGGTGACGGACTGTGTAAGCGTGGCTGTGGTGCGCTGGCGACTTTCATGCATATACTGTGGGAGTGCCCGAAGGTGGAGCAATTCTGGCGTGGTGTGCATGAGGTCCTGCGTGTGGTTACGCGTGTCGCGCTGCTGCCTGAAGCGAGGAGATGCTTGCTGAATGTATGGGAACCGAATGACTATTCGGTCCCGCAGACGCGGTGGGTGACTCTGGGATACATGATAGCTAAGCGTGACATTGCTCAATTGTGGGGATCCCAGAGGCCCCCTGCGGTATCGGCCTGGAAAGAGCATATGGATTGGTGTATGTTTCGTGAAAAGGTGGTGTATGTGGCGAGGGGTAAGCCTGGGGCGTGGGTGAAACTCTGGGGCCCCTGGAACGCCTACCGCGGGAGTATTTGTGAGCCACCACTGCTACCGGCTGCCTCACCTGTTCCGTCTCCCTAGACGGCCCCCCTCCCTCGGCCGCGGGCGCGCGGTCCCCCCCGTCCCTGACCTACTCCCATTCCCCTCCTCAGAGTTCTGCTGCTGGTTTGGATCCCCCACTTATGGAGCACGTGCTGTCACTTTAGATCGCGGGTTGCCTTGCGGGTGTGGTTTTTTGTGTTGTTTTGTTTCAAGAAAAGGGAACCGTACTATGGGCTTGGAGCTGTGTGGCCTGCACCACTGATTACTCCTGTTTCACTGCTCTGCACTGCCGAGAGATTTTTACTGTATGTATGCAATATGCTTGTCATTCTAGCGGCCGGCCGGGTGGTTGTAGGCCCATACCTGTAACTTTTACAACCTGCAATAAACGGTTTCAAAAAAAAAAAAAAAAAAAAATAGTTGAGTGCAGGTGCTTTCAGTAGGATATAGTGAGTTGTTGTCTGTCGAATTTCACCAGGTAGCTTTACACACGGAGACAAAAATGCAGTCTCCCTCTCTTTGTTTGGAAAGGCTTTACAAAGGTTGGTATTTCATGAAATGTGCTTTCTCGCACTTAATACCCCTAAAAATCCATATTCCTCGCCCTTTCCGCTTCCCCTTAAGCCGCTTGTGCACCCTGCTTGTCATATGTACTTTAATATCCTGTATCCGTGTGATTGCTGAGAAATATGAAGCTCACACCTGCACCTGCCTTACTGACCAAGGTACGCCCCTTGCTGGGTCTCAAATCCATGATTAAAATAGGAAAGTGCAATGCTACTGAACAGGTATTATGAAAACAAAAACAGACATTCAAGTAACCAAAGATGGGAAATGTTACAAATATCCCTTGAAAACGAGTTGTAGCTCAAACACACTCTTCCTCGCTAGCACAAAATCTTGCTTAATTCAGCCGCTGGTGCAATCATGAGCACATCGTCCCCAATCAGCCGCAGGTGCATACACGCACGAACATGAAATACCTTAAATCGTCTCTAGACGGCGTTGTCTTCACAAGTGAACGCTGTCCTCTTCTGACTCCCAGTCGTCGCCAGTGTGAAGTAAACACAGGAAACTCATCCGGTGGATTCCAGGTAGATTTATTTCCATCAGAGAAAACAGCTTATACAACCACACAAGTCAGTCCCCAACCGCCAATGATCTACAACCCATCATGGAACCTAGAACCCTGGTAGAGCAATAACACTCTAAACTAGAGCGTGACCACAGATAGTATGAACACTACAGCATGAAAAAGCACTGCCACGTGTTTCTCTGCCCAAATACCACCTAATAAACATGCTCACCTGGAAGCCCACGGAATAAATAGATGGACAACAAAGAAAAATCCCTTCCGTGAGTGCTTTCAATGTACCGAATCCTATATGCTGCACCAGATCACCTTGCCCACTGCCAACTGCATTTACTTGCATAATAATGTACACCATACCTGATATGTAAAATAGGCTGCCAAAGAAGCTGGTCTGCGGGCAGCGAGGAGGAAAGCAGGCTGACCACCGGCTGCAGTCCTAAATGGTGGCAAATAGTGCTGGCTCCAGGTGCAGGCATAGTCTGCAAAGGCGCAGGAAGCTTTCCAAAAGGCCCCTTAAGTCAGCTGTGAACATGCAACAGCGGACTTGTAAAGAACCGTGGCTTTTGCCAGGTACGTGACGTCAGAGGCTCTGAAACACATGAGGGCCGCTGGAGCATGCACAGTGAAGCTTCTACTGTGCATGCCCCAGCGGCCCTCTTGTCTTTCCCGACCGGCAGTCAAATTGGATGATGGTCGTATCTAGAATCGCAACCTCATTGTTGTGGTGAAAAACTATTTGTATTGGTGAGCTTTAATAAAGGGGAAAGATATGTTATGTGCTTATTATGCCACGACTTGTTTTCTGTAATAAGTGGTCATTAGACCCTACTCTGTTTTTTTTTCTTGGCCTTTGTTTGTTTCCATGACAATTCTTGCTGCTCTAGAGAATTCAAAGTAGAGTTTACATAGTTCAATAGAATTGGTTAAAAGGCAGTTGGCTGAGAGGTTCTTCTCAGGAAGTGGCTGGAGTTTCCTTCGGATGAATAAACCGATTTATGAGACATACCCATTGTGTGTGGCTACCACACCCTGTTAATGCTTTGCTGCCCATGCCACAAAAAGCAGTGTCTCATCAGAGCGCTTTTATTTTCTGAACTTTCAACAGGGCTAAAAGTAGTTTAATAAAATTGTTAGGGCACGGTTGACTCATTATAGCGCTTTTTTAGGTTGAGCCTAGGTAGCGCACAATTGCAGTCTGCTAGATCAGCTGCAATCCATATCAACTTTTTTCCCGCCTGCTGCTTGCCTTAGGATGACTGTAGTCTCTTTGCTGCTTCCTAACTCGTTCGCCCAGCTGATATTCCACTTATGGTGAAGGCTGAGGAGCACCGGCCAAGTACAGTTTTCTTGCGCTTTCAGGGATCATCTTTTTGGGGGCACACATTTTTTAGTATTTGCCTAGGCAGCGCTAGTGCTGTCTCTTTGAGGCATGCTGTATTCAGGTATGGACATTAAGCTCCGCAAATCTTTTCAGTTGGCTCCTGTTTCTGTCCTTTGTGAATGGTGCCTTTTGATTCGTTAATAGGCTTAGTAGTGCCTGCTTGGTACCGCCTTTTCTCTTGTAGCCTCCGATTAGGACGGCCCCCGTTACATGTGTTACTCTGTATGTTGCATTTACAGTTTCTGAGCACTATTATTAATGACTTTCTCCTAGCTGCTGTTGGAGGCAGGACACGCTCCAGCAACCCACCCTGCAGTTTGACTGAACGGTAATACTGCACACAACCCATGTTTAACAATGAATTCCGTGCCTTTATTTTCTTCTGCGCGACTCGCCAAACTGTTTTTTAAAATATTTTATTTTTAGTCCTTAATCTTAAATTGTGACTCGCGACTCTTATTTTGTCATTAACTTTTTAAACAATGGGCACACCTAATCGCCCACAAAGGCGGCCACACCTAGATTTTCTTCTGGGCAGCTTGCCCAACTCTATTTTTTCAATCTAATTTTTTTTTAATAGCGCAGCACACCGCCTTGAGTCCAAGCAATGGCAGCCGTGCGGTTTGCACAACTCCATTTTCTCCTCATTCAAACTTTTGTATTGTAAACTGCGCAGCACACTTCCTAATCGCCAACCATGGCGGCCGCGCGCTCAAGCGACTGACTGGAGCCTTTTGTCACATTACGCTTATTGAAAACTTCAGAATCCCACAAAGAGAATAATTTGAAAAATGGAAGCAATTTGCAGCATACTCTAAAAGCCCATCGGTAAAAGGAACAACTTTAATTTTCTGGTTAGTGTTTCAATGGAGGTCCGTCTTCATCGCAATTGACTCGTCTGTCGGGGTTTCTTAAAGGAGGTTTAATCTTCCCAGTGCCGTCCCCACACCACCAACTCCCATTGTGGAATTCTCATTGCAAATGCTTGTCTGTGCCGCTGAAATGCATCTTTAATCACTGCTCCGGTGGCACACTAGAACGCCCGTCTTGCTTTCTCACCAGGTACATTTTAAAGTAGATTTTGTTTTAAAGTGGATTTTTTTGGGTGATGGCTCTGTACCCTTGAGGGTCAATGGTACTTCATTGTGAAGCAGGTTGTGAGTCTGGTTCAACTTTACCCTGAAAAAAATAAAGCTTTGGCATGGGCATTTTGGAACGCATGCAACACTGAACATAATATAATCCACTGCGAATGTGCTTTATAGACCGTGTTAGAGGTGACTGCTGAGAGGTTAGATTGGCAACTCTGGAACCAGGCAAACTGGGCCACTCTTGTTTCCAAATTGTGCGATTGTGGGGAAAAGTACTTGCTTAATTTACCCAGTGTTAGTGATGGGACAGATCCAGGATTCATATGGTGCAACTGCATTGGCAGTAGTGTAAGCACTACTCGTACCACCTCTACTTTCCACTGTTTCCTCTCCTTCCCTTCCTATCTCTTTAGAAAGGGTAAATCAGTCCAATACAAACAAAAGATAACTAAAAAACATAGTTGGCAATAGCTCTCGCTTGCACTAATGATAGACCTATTGCTGCCCTTCCATGCACTACAAGCCGAGTTCATGTGCCATGCGTGGTCAGCTTAGCGAACATTTTTTTTTTCCCCTGCCTAATTTCCCCATGTGGTACCACCGCCCCCAATCCACAAGCCGGTGCTTGTGTTTTTTGTTGTTGTTTTTTTTTCCTTCCATTTTTCCCACGGATAGAGTATCCGGGCGATGCCCGCTCGCTTCACGGCCACACTTCATGTTTTGGACTAGCAAGAATATTTTATTGTATTTGTATGTTTGGTAACCCTGGGTGTAGTTTGCGTAGTAATGCTACGTGAAGTGCACTTGGCACTAAGCAAGCTGCATAGTGCGGTAGGGAAAATGCTGTTCGCAATGATTGCACAGTGCCGGATGCTTGTCCGCACTGTGCAATCATTGCAAACAGCATCTTTCACAGTGCAAGCTGTCATTTTCTGCCGCTCGAGTAGATTTGTACTCTAGCGGCAGCTTTCTCAATGCGAACTGGTAGATTCTCATTGCGAGCGGTCACGACCACACGCTATAAGAAACCTGACCTCCCTGCGTTGAGAATCTCACCGGGAGGTTTATTTTCCACACTCGCGATTGGCAACTTGATGTTGCTGATCGCGATCCACGAAGTCTCGCCGGGATGTCATTTTGCTCGCTCGCCGTCGCCAACTTGACGTTAAGGTCCGCGAGCAAGTAAATGCCTGCTACGCATTTTTGCACTGTGCTACGTGTAATTCGCATAGAGCGTAGTTGTGCAAACTACGCAAGCGTAGCATAGTACTATGCCCAGGGTTAATGTTTGGTCATAATGCATGTCTTTGGTACACTTGCAATAAATCAAGTCGCATGGTTTTATCTGCCTCACCACAGTGTAGGAGCCCCCCTCTGAATATGATGAACCCCACCCCCTCCTTGCCACATCTCGCACTGTCCACCTCCCTACAGTGTTAACCTCTGCTCTGCCACTGGCAGCTGCCTCCCCTCCTGTCTTTCTCTCTTTCCCTCTTTCTGTCTCACTTCTCCTCACTTGCTGAAAAACGTGGCTGCAACAGACCCTCTGTTTCCTCTCCTCTCTTATCCTTCATTTGTTGCCCTGTGAAATTGCTCCAAAGAAAGAAAACACTTTTGCTGCAAATATCTTTTTCTGGCATTTTGATGTTCTTAAGTGCAGCCTCAGTACAGAGAAAGGTTCAAAATACGAAAAATAAATAAAACTAGCATTTGCAATGCAATAGGTCTCACATTCATGCGAGTTTGAGCTATTATGTTTTGGGTTTTAAAACCTAAATAAAAGGCATTGTGCTTCTAGTATATGGTCAGGGAATCTACTCGCAATATAAATCTGGTCCAAGCTATTTTATTTCTAAAATAAAACTTTCATATATTTTATTACATAAAATGTCAAGACCATACCAATGGCAGACCTCTAGAAAAATGCTAGTTACATTACATAAACCTCCTGGATTACTCCATAAGAAAATACAGCAAGTCTCTAAATTAGTATGGACACACCATACAATGAATAAACCATAGAAAAACAAACGACACAAATGTATAGCTGCCTATACTTCGTCTGAACACATTGGGGGACATGTATCAACATCTCAAATACATAGTTTAAAAAAGAATGCACGTGCCATACATGCCGTGTGCAAAATGGAAACTACTTTAAAAAAAATTCTCTATTACAGCTTTGACCATAATTTACATTTCATAAAAAAAAATCTGAAAGTAAAGCATTTCACATGGAAGTACCAAAATACGAGTAAGTCATGCCATGTATCCCATTCAAATACACGGATTATACCAAATAAAGTAATGCACCTTAACTTTGGTATTTGTCAATGGAATACAGCTTTTGGAACATTTGTGTTTTAAGGTCTTTATTTCGGGTGGTCCACTTGTACTCCCTTTCACAATTGAAACTAGCCACAATTTTGGCTAACAAGGACAATTCATTAAATCAATTGCATGTAACCATAGAATTCGATTTTTTTTTCCTATGAACCATGGTGTTTTATGCATAATATGACAATTTTCAGGGATATGGCTTTACTATTAAAACATTAAAATCAGATTTAGCGCCCAAACAAAATGCATTTAAAATCAGTGTTAACAAATTGCTTATAATTCCCTGCCAACAGAAAACCAAGTGATCTGCCTTGCTGGTTTACAATCATGGAGGGTGAACAGTCATTTTATTTACTATCATTAGCTTGTGGTTCAAACCAAGTGTTTGCAGGTGAGTATGGATTAAACAACTTTAGAAGAGCATTTAAAAAAAGAGAGGGCTAAAAGTAACTTGAAATGGAACCTTTGCTAGTAAAGCAGCAGTAGTTGAGGTAATCTTCCCACCAATGAGGCGTGTGGCAAGTGCAGGCAGCACCATCCAGACGCACTACCCAAGTGCGCCGCCTAACATCAGGGCAATTTAGAGCAACACGCACTTCGGTCCTTTTTGGAATTATCAATGATACGTTCACTTCGTCCTTTTCTCCCGCTCTACGTGAACCTGCACCTCCATGTCCCCCTGTCTGAGCCAGCGAGGGAAGGGAGCTGCAAAGTTGCATCTTGCTACATTTCCTGTCAACTTCTGAACGCCATTCCTCAGAAGTAAATACTTCAGCATTACGAAATGAAGCGCCGTGGGGGTTGTGCACACGCCAACCCTCCCCCACCTCCCAATAAAAATGACCACACCCGCTAAACGGGGACTAGACCAGGGCAGGGCTGATTAGGTACAGAGAAACAGAGACAGAGTGCACTGACACGGACCTGGGGAGCAAAGAGGTGCGTACGGGTGGTTGTGGTGGTGGAAAAGGAACATGTTACTTGGTAAATAACCCCGGGCTGGCTCAATCTGCAGCCAAGTACCGCACTTTAGGTCTCCTCTATAGTGTCCTCTATGCAGATACATGCAAATGTTCTCTCAGAGAGCTGGAAACAATTTATGCACAATTACTGGAATGGGCTGGGGAATTAGCTCGGATCAGACTACATTTAGCATTTTAGTTAAAAAGCAAACGTGATAAAGTCTGAAGTGGCTGGCATATTTAAAATGGATATACAACAGATTTTAAATCGCTCATGTAGGCAGGCAACAGGTTTTCCCTTTTTCAACTTAACCGATCAGCTAGAAGATGTTTGCAAGCTGTTAGTTAATTCCTACCATTGTTTTCTTACCGCGCTGAAATCCAGCAAATCACTGCGTCCTTTGTTTGTTCTTCTGGCAGCCATTCGCTGTTGGTGATGCATTTTAGCAAAATCACATCAAAATCTCAAAACATGTAAATAACCGCAATCAGAAAATCCAGTCTCCAGCGTGAGTGAAACACAATTGGTTTCTTGTTTTATTTTAAGTGTGGAACACGATGTGGGCGGTGTAATGAGAGGTGAAAAGAGGTGGGCAAAGAAGTAAGAAATTTTCAGTGCTAGAAGTCTCATTTAAATGTGACACCTATGGCATTTGCAAACAAACATCTGCCATTGTCCCTGCGGCTTTGAAACAAAGTGGTTGTGGCCCACTGAATGTAAGCAAAGCATGTTGTGATGCCTAACGTAGGAAAAGCTCAAATAAAAAGTGCACGTACTGTATAACAAAGTAATGGGGCCAGTACCCATGGGAGATGCAAATGACGGCATGGACTACTAAGGAGGAACTAACCAGCCTCCTAATGAATCAGAATACCGCATTTACAAAGGGCAAACACACAAGCCAATGAAAAATAAGGGCGGGGGGAGTGGACGAAGCTTCTCTCCGTAGTGAACTACCACAGATTTTCACAGAGCAGCGCTGGCTCAGGCTCAACCTAAAAGAACTAAAGCAAGGCAGTGGTCGCAAAGTGGCCAGATTGATTTTATTAACACCCACACACACTAGCACCACTTTACAGAGTATGCCAGTAACTTTGTTTTCCCTGGGTGGGTAAGTGCGCTATTCCTGGAGCTACTGAATACCTGGTTGATGTGTAGAGTGGAAAATATTTAATGTGATCCTTATCTGCTGTTTTAAGAATTATGATCCTTATCCGCTGTTTTTCTAATTTAAGTTTATAAAATGCGTACCGCGGCTCTGTGTTCAGGGATGTGGTCTTTTTAAACCACACTGCTTACATTGTGTAAGGATATAAGCAATGGCCATTAAAAGGGGACCCTTCAGGGCCCTGTAGTCCTATTAACTTTTGAGGATTAAACTCATTGATTTCTGAGTAAGTTAAGTGTTAAGGTAACCATGTTCCTGCTTACATTTCACATGCTTTGCTTAATCTTCAATCCCTGTGAGTTTGCTTTTTCCAGGGTATGAGGGAGGAGAGACGATAGTAATATGCTATTTCCCATATTTCTGGTTCTCTAGTGCCGTGAGGCCACACACATTGCAATAGAGCTATGCATATATGATCACTCCACTGCAAAAAAAAAGTGAAAGTCATTTTCAGCACCAAGAGCTCTAACTTTCACAAATGCAGGACCGATTGCATTGCAAAGGCTTGTAATTTACTTTCTGCTATATTGCACATCTGCCACGCTACTGTGCAACATGGCGTAAAGTAAAAACGCTATGAAGCAGTCCTAGCTAACCACATCTTGGTGCTTTTTTCACATTACCTTCAGACGTGTCACAGCAGCCGTGCTGCTAGGTAACGTGGCAAAAAAAGCATGAATAAGGCCCCAAAAAATTGTATTGGCGAGACATGTTGGCTATGCCAATGCTTGTTTTAAGAGAACCTGGGCACATTTATGGCTAAGTAGTTAAAATATTCGTGCTAGTTTTCTGCCATTTTGTATTCCAACTATGTGGAGCATGTGAAGGTCAGTGGGTTCATAAGTAAGAATAGACTTGAATTAAAAAAAATCGATTTTACACATTTGTTTTCCATCCATTCAGTGGGTAGTAATTTTTAGGTCACGCCTAGCGTCGCAGCACATAATTGCTCGCTTGTGAGATCTATTGTCTGGTTTCTTTGGAAGTGGGGTGGAAACTCCACCCATGCTTTTGATTGGCGCGCATCATAAGCGATTTAGCTCGCGCACGGCGTCTCTTCCACACACGTGTTTATTTTTGCATCGTGCTTTCACGGAAAGTGAAAGCGCGATGCAAACATAAGCGACTTTCGTTGACAGCTTGTTTTTTATGCAGTGCGGCATGCTTTAACAATGACTGTCATGCGTTTCTTTTCTTTGGAGTGAGAATTGGTTGGGACTGGTCCTTTGCCACAGCTTGAAAAGAAGTCCCCTCTGCTGAAACTTTTTTTAAGGCCTGACACACTTTAACAATAGGTCGTGCACTTTCCTTTGGCGTAAGCAGGTGGGTGTGACGGTTCCACCTCGCTGGCTGTAGGTCTATATTTGATATGGGCTTCAAGGCTGGAATGATTGCCAGGAAAAGCAGGAAGGAGGCAGACTGCAGCTCCGAGGTAACGCACCTCCATAGCAAATTCTGGACTGCACAACAAGTTCAAAGAAGCGTCATCCAGCAGACCTGACAGCCTCATAGCTGCCGGTCTTATCGTTAAAATATTTTGCCTCCGATCACACTAGTTGGTTACGTTCGGAAGCTGTACTTAATCCAGGTTTCTTGGTTTCACTTTCTGCCTCCTGACCCATGTGGGGTTTATTAGCTTGCTTTGTCTTTGAATGATTTAAGCACTAGTAATTGTAAACACCAAACTGCTAATTGAACCAAATAAAATAATTTGGTGTTTTCCTGATAATTAAAGTTTGTAGTGAGACCTCTTCATGTGCTCTCATTTGGAGGGATACTATTGTTTGCAGTTGGTTTTTAGTAAATAAAGGAGTAAACTCCTCCCCCGCTACAACAGTGCCACTTTCCTATTCCCAGTGCATATCACCGGCCACCACAATAGCCCCGCCTCTTCCACACAAATGCAAACCCAAAACTTGATACAGTAACACTGTGTAAGCTTTATCCCTTCCCTAATGGTTTCCAGATTTAGGATTACGTGTATGTAAGTGGCCTCTTACCTTGTGTTTACAAAAAATGCCTGCTCTGGAACATAGTTTAGTTTGTTACTATCACTAAACTATGACACTTTCACTGAGTGGCCAGCTAACTACTTTCCTGATAAGGTTCTAATCACAGTATCCACGTCTGTTTAATGTTAACCTTGCTGCTCTGAGATCTTGGCCAAACATCAACTGCAAGGTTGTATTTACATTTGTAAAACGGGAACCAGTACACATGCTCACCTCAGAGCTGCTGCTGTGGCCAGTGTGGTGTTATCGGTAAAAGAAAAAATTTGCCTCAGATAAAACAATTTGGTTAAATTGAGGCTGTGATTAATACAGGAATTGTTTTGGTTTCACTTTCTGCCTCCTGATCCATGTGATTGTTTGCGATTTAATATTTTGAGACCTGCTGATTGTAAACATGAAAACAGCTAATGGAGCCAAGTAAAATAACTTGATATTTTCCCCATGTTTGTAGTCTCACGACTTCATGTACTCTCATTTTGTGGGTTGCAATTGTTTGCAGTCGGTCATTAATTAGGAGTGTCCACCTCGCCCCACTCTGTAAATGCCACCCGTCCAGCTGCCGCTGCGCACCGATTGGGGTGTTGTCAGTAAAATAAAAAACCTGCCTCGTATCACGCGATTACTTAAACTCTGAAGCTGCGATTAATCCAGGTGTTTTTGGTTGATTGTAAACATCAAACAGCTAATGCATATACACAGCCACTCGACTATGGAAAAAAATCATAAGCTAAAAACATTGCCATTTACATCGCCAATAGCTCTAACTTTCACAAATGCGAGACCTATTGCATTGCAAATGCTTTTTTGTGTTCACTGTCTGGTATGTGTCTTCATCCATGTTCATAGCGCTCACACTTTAGCGTGTTCTGGCAGTTTGTTCCATTGTACATGCTTTTTTTGGCTTTCAGGTTACCTCATTCATTTTAGGTGTGTAGCTTCCAAAATATTTCAGCGCGTAAGCTTTAACTACTTTAGGCACGGTTTCAAAACAACTCTTGATACAGTTCGGGATGCTGTTATTCCTCACCTACCTATATACAGTGATTTCTAAGCGTGCACTTACTAGCGAAATAACATATATGAATACAATACCTCCCATATTATGCACAGAAAACAAACCGTTTTAATGGGAGCACAACAAATATTAAAGTTTAATGATCATGCATAGCTATTCCTAGTATTACCATGGCAATACTTTCACACTTGCCATCTTGCCCGAGACTGAAAAAGTGGGAGGAAAAGCAGCACACACATTAAGGAAATACAAAGTACATCACTGTCTATTAATTACACAAAGGATTACACAAGGCGTGGGTCACCTAAAAGCTGTTTAAGAAAATATTGTCACACTTAGCATATGGAAATAAAGTAAGGGGAAGGAAACCACAACGGGCAACCAACGGTTTTTATGTAGTGTCTTTTTACATTTTCAGAGCGCTTACAATAACACAATGGCACTCCTTTTTTTGGGACGTGCCTTTTTAAAACTACATTGCGCATTCACTTCACCTCAACATGCAACGTTTTATTTGGGGTATGTGGTTTTTTATGTTTATAGAGCTTTTTTTTACCTGCAATACGCATTGCTTCAAAGCAACTTGTGGTCTAATTTCAGCTGGTATTATTTCTAAATGTACGCATAAACAACATCTAAAAACCCAGCAAAAAATATCAATGGTATAGTCCATCCAGACACAAACTGTTAAATAAGGCACCCAAAAACAAGCAAAGGACAAAAATGCTACATTTTAGTATTGGCTTCTTATTAATGCTTCGAGTTGCACTTCCTTAAAACAAACATAAATATGCAGCATGCACATGCTGCTTACCCACCAATTGATGTACTATCACTAGCTGAAACATAAGCTATACATCCATATACTTACTACACACATACATACCACTCCTTATCTGTGAAATACATTCACTACACTCCAAACATTAAGCAACATTTTAATTGCAATGCCTCTAACTGATGCGAGACCTGTTGCATTGCAAATTCTGGTTATGGTAGCGACTGTTTAGCCCTGGATCCACACATCACTTTGCTCCAAGGATTACCACTGAATTGCACATACCACAGGCGACCAGTTTGTCCGCTTCGTATAATGTGTAACAAATTGCTTCCATTCAGTGTATTGTCAAAATAAAAAAATGTTCTCTACTATTGATGCAGTTTATTTCTATCTGATTCCTTTCACATCCACGCCCCCATTCATATTTAGCAATTTCTTTACTTTTTAGGTCTCTCCTAGCGTCGCAGCGCATGCGCTGTTTGCTCGGCGAGATCTATTGTCGGTTTGCTTTTGGAAGTGGGGTTGGTGACCGCCCTGTCTCCCTTAGGCCACGCCCACCCTGACTGGACTCGTCATCTGTTGCTGGTCATGCGCCCTGCGTCTCTTCAGTTCTCACGAGGCGGTGGGCGTGTGTCGGCACTTCTCTGCATCCTTCAGCATCGCAGCAAGCTTCCTGGCCTCGGCCTGAGCTCTCTGGCGGCGGTATTGGAGTAGCAGCACCTCGATGGCCCGCAGTGCCCGCTCGCGCTGTAGCCATCTTTGCGGGCCCTCTTCCTCCTGTGGCTGCAGATGCTTTACCATGATGGGCAGCAAGAGTTACACTAAGCGCTCTGCCGTGGCACCGCTCCTTGCCTCCACCGTATTTTCCAACATAGTTCACAGCAGTTCCAGCACCAGCAGTGGACAGCCTGCTTTCAATATCTAGACGGGTGCCCGCTTTCTCTTTAACTCGGGCGGCCTGCATTATCTCCATCTCCCACCCACCCCGTCACTGCTTAATCTCACTTTGTCGCCCTTGTGTATGTTTCTCACCCCCCCACACCAGGCAGACCTAAAGAGTGATGGAATGCTGTGCAGTGTACATGCTTCGTTTAATTTTGCAGCAAATGCACCAACCCACTGAGCTTTGTAGTTGGCTGTAGGGTGTTGCTCTGTGCACAAGGGCTGTCGTGTGCCAGCCCCTTCTGGCCTTTATACAAGCATTCCTGTATTTCTGACCGTGTGCTTGGGTAGAGGGCACCAGACTCACTGCTGGGAGCCACAGGACGGCAACCTGTGAGAGGACTGTGCTGCTTTCAGAGCCTCTCGCCGCGCTCATTCAGTCAACTTTTTCCCTCCTCTGAAGCCCTCTTTTTCGCATTATAAGTGGCTTGGGTTGGAAACGCAAACAGTGGCTTGGGTTGGAAACGCAAAAGTGAGATGGAGATGGAGCTGGAGATGAGTGGATGGACAGATACGCAGCACGTGTATACCAGTGGAGTGTCAGTAGAGCTGGGGAAGAGGCTACCACTTGGGTGTCGGGTACACACACTAGCTTATTGTGGGATCCCACGGTTTGTCTGGGTTAGCTCAGAGACAGGAGGCCGCAGTCCTCTCTAGTTACTTAATTTCTTTTCTTTTAGTTTTATATAGTGGGAAGTCGACCCGATGGTATGGGAGTGCTTTACATGAGCAGCAGTCACATTACCCAAGGACACATTCATTTCTTTTTTGGTAGGCCAGGGGAGATTTTGTGATTTGTCAGAAAATCCCTGGATGTTGAGCCGATGCCGAGACTCTAACCTATTTCCCCAGCTCAAAAGTCGACAGCTCTGGTCATTGGACCTCATCCTTCTCAGAGAACCTGTATAAACCCGGGCTCCAGTGTGTGAGGCGTCTGAGACATTCATTGAAGTAAGACCCTTTGTTTTAGAGGTTACCGGGGAGGGACAGTTCACTCCAAAGTCAGCCAGTCTGTGGAACATAGCCCCTGTGTACGTGAAAGCAGATTAACCTTCCTAGATGTATGCCTTGTAAGCATGAGCCCCAGGGGTCCCTCTGCCACCCTCACCAATTGCATCTCAAAACAAACCTAATATGTATGAGGGGAGAGTCAGAGACTAAACGGAGGCTTTACCAAGTCTGAAGGAGCTCTCAGACTGGGGCAAAACTCTGGAAGCCCACAGCCCTACTACCCCTGACATGGATTTTGCTTTCAACTGGTGATTTTCAAGCTGCTGGTTAACCACTGCACAATGCTAAGAAAGCCAAAACAAGTATTGGCTAAGCCAATTGGTCTCGTCCATGCAAGAGCGATTCCCTTTGCAAATGTCTTTTAGCCATGGTGTAGACCAGCACAGATGCTGTGCAGCATGGTTAAACGTTGTTTTAAAAAAGTGCTATGACTAGCTCTGGCCATATCATAGCGCTTTTGTTTTTAAGTTAGATCAGGGTGGGCAACATGGACACAGGGAGGGTGGGAAGGAATGGACACCATGGAAAAGAACAAGGCCAAACGAAGTGCTATGAGGCAGCCGGCGCTGGCTGCATCAGATCGCTTTTTTAGGTCGAGCCTGGGCAGCGCAAGTGCTGTTCTGCGAGGCATGCTGCTTTCAGGTAGGGACTTGAAGCTCCGCCCACTCTCAGCCCATATTTGTCATTGGCTTGTCATGTTTATACTTTATTTCGGCCATTCGACCTTAAAAGTGCATGTACAATACAACTCTTACACAGTGTTTAAATGTAAGACAGATAATCATAACAAAAAAATCGTTAAAGAAAAAAAAAAGCCTCTAGATAAAAAAAGCAATTAAACTACTCATTGTCCACTGTAAGCTGTGGCTGTTCATTGGTCAATATGCTTAGTAGTCCCTCCTTAGTAGCGCCTTGTCTCATTTTCTAACCTTCCATGGCGACACCCGCTGTTACGTCTGTTACCTAGTAGGCTTTAATTAGAACCTCTGAGCACTATTTTCTCATAGCTTTGTCCTGCCTCATGTTTCAGGCAGTACACGCTCTCTCCTTTAAACATTTTTTTTTTATTGAACATGATCTGTAGTATTCATTCAGACAATTTCTTTAGAAACATAATAAGTTCTTAATAAAACAAAAAGATATATCAAAGAAAAGAACAGAATCCTTACAGCCCAGTACATATGAACAGTTAAATTAAGAAATAATAGATATAAGATGATTTTTTTACACTATTTACATCATATAGTGTCGGTCCTTTCCTTATCAGGGGGGAGATCTTACTTTCGAGTACCAGTTGGAGATTGGGACCCAGATCTGAGTACCCCGGGCTCTAGCTTTCCTACCTCTTGTGCTATACATAGCTATCTCCTGCTTGTATGTGGCAAGAAATCGACTGAGCCACATCTGAAAGGTGGGTACATTGGGATCTTTCCAAGAAGCCGCCAGAATAATACAAAAGACGGCAGTGCCCAAGAAAACAATCCTCTGTTCCTCCAAACTGTACCCTAAGGATTCATCATGACCTAGAAGAAATAGGGTAGCGGAAGATCTAAAGTTCCGCCCAAATACTTGAGTCCAGAATCCTCCTATCAATGTTTGTAAATTGTCTAATTTTGGACATTCAGCAAACATGTGGATTAAATTTGCCTGTCCCTGTCTACATCTAGGGCAACAATCATCTACTCGTAATCCCCAGGTAAAGAGTTTAGCCGGAGTAAAATAAAGGTTGTAAATAGTTTTAAGGTATTGTGCTTTAAGGTTAGGTGCTAAAAATAGAGTTGTGTAGAGAGTTAGGGAATAGTCTATCTACATCTGGATTTCCAAGTTTTTGTGCCCAGAATCTCTCGACACGATCTAGGTCGTCTTTAGAGGATTGTAAAAAAATATCATAGAGTACCTATCCTAGTAGCTCGTTTCTCAATAATAGAGAAGAAATTGAAACTATCTAAATTAATATTAAATTTAGAATTACGGATACTAGTAAAGACTTGGAAATATTTTAGATAGTCTGTAGATGGGATATCAAATCTCTGTTGTAATCCCTCGAAAGATGGAGTAATATTCTGTCCAAAAAAATGACCAAGTGTATATATACCCTTATTCTCCCATCTCTTAGAAACATTATCTATCAAAAGTGATTAAATGATCTTACTGTGCCACAGAGAGGTATATCTTGTTATATTAGGTATTCCTAGTTGTTTGGAGGCTAGTTTCCAGACTTTCCATGCGTCTCCCATCACCTTAAACTTGGTCTTTTTATAATAGGACGCTTCGAGTTGTTTCAGAAATAACCCTTGACATTTATCACCTAATCCAAGTTCAAAAATAGAAGGAATATAGGAGTCTGTATTCGATAGATTGGACGGTTTTACTTTAAAGAGCATGCCCATTTGTTGAAGTAATGTCGCCCAGAGATAGAATGTCAAGTTCGGGATACCAAGGCCGCCTCTGTGTAGGGGGAGGGTTAATAGTGGTAATGCTCTCCTTATTTTACCATAGTTCCATATGAATTTGGATATTGTGGAGTCAAAGATTAACAATGCTGCCATCGGCCATCAATGGGATAGCCCGAAATAGATAGAGTATTCTAGGAAATATACTCATTTTGATATAATTCGCTCTCCCTATTGATAGATGTAGGTTATCTACCCTCTTAAGGTCTATTTTTACTGCTTTAATCAAGGGATCATAATTAAGCCGGTTAATCTCTTTTACCTCAGGAGAAATAATCACACCAAGATATGTAGCATTTTTGACTTTAAAGGGACTGTCATATATAGTGTTATTTGTACATAAGACCATGGTTTTGTCTCTGTTAAGTGAGTAGCCTGAATAAAATCCAAAAACCTGGGTTATTTGTTCTATTTCTGCCAATGCGTTAGCCGGTTTGGTTGTGAGCACAGCAATGTCGTCGGCATATGCCAATATTTTAGTAGAGTATGAACCCACCTTAACTGGTTGTATTTGGGGGGAGTTAAGGAGCTTTAAAATTAAAGGATTGATTACTAGGGCAAATAATATCGGTGAACAGGGACAGCCCTGCCTAGTGCCCCTCTGTACCTCTACAAACTCTGACTCAAAGCCTTCAATAGATAATTTAGCCCTAGGGCTGATATAGAGGGCTTTTAAGGCTTTGATGAAGCCTGGACCAAAGTTGTTAAATTCCATAATTTCCCATAAGAACCGCCAAGACACTCTATCAAATGCCTTTTCGGCATCGAGTAGGACCATCGACATCTCTTCCCCCCCCCCCTGGCACTCATGATGTCAAATAATGCAATGGCTCTACGGGTATGATCGGTTGTTCCTCTCCCAGGGATAAAGCCATGCTGCCAGGGGGATACCAGGTGTTCGATGACCCCCCTCATTCGGTTTGCAAGTATCTTGGAGTATAGCTTTGAGTCAGAGTTTGAGTGAGATAGGTCTATATGAGGATGGAAGCTGGGGGGGGTTTCCCCTTTTTTGGGAATATCGCTATATTGGTGTGTTTCCAGGACTCTGGTGTAGCTGAGTGATGTTGTATTCCTAGAAACAGATCTAATAGATAGGGTAGTATCTGTTTGCCCAATACCTTGTATAGCTCTAGGGGGATCCTGTCGGGACCAGCCGCCTTCCCATTAGCTAGGTCTGATAATGCAATCTCTAGTTCTGCCGTTGTAATTTCTTTCTCCAGTTCTTCTCTACCTTCTTGATCAAGTATTCCAGAAACCTCTGGTTCCGGTAGCCACTCACTGAGGAAGGTTTTTATGTCTCTTGCAGATAGGTGTTCGTTATCGTTTTGGTATAGTTTTTGGTAGTATTTGCGAAAGACTTCTACAATATCTTGGGGGAAGGTGTACTGTTGAGCCTCAAATTCAATATTCTTTATTTTTTTTGTATGTTTCTTTTTGTCTAGTTTTAAGAGCTAGTTGCCTCCTGCTTTTTCCCCTGCTTCATAAATTCTGTCTCTATTGGCTTGATATATTTCCGCTGCTTTTTGTGTTAGCGAGCTATTAATTTCGGTTTTTAAGATCAATAATTTTTGCAGTGTGTCAGAGGTTGATATTCCTTGTTGAATTTGTTTAGCATGCGTTATTTCCAGGTTAATAAGGTCCGCATTGAGTTGTTTATTAATACTATCCTGAGTTTTCTTACAATTGGCTACAAAGGCTATAGTCTCTCCTCTTATTACTGCCTTAAAACAATCCCATACGCTGAATCTGGGTGCACTATATTGATTACAATAAAAAAAAGTACACGCTCTCTCCAAATGCGTTTGGCGCCTGTGCTGTAAATTTATTTTAAAAAGCATTAGTACACGCTCTCTCCTAATGCTTTTTAAAATAAATTTACAGCACAGGCGCCAAACGCATTTGCAAAGCGATAAGTCTCGCATTTGCAAGTGTTTAAGCTCAAACTCTCGTAAATGCAAGACCTATTGTATTGCAAATGCTTGTTGAGTACTGCACTCTGAAAATTGTTTGACAATGGATTGTCCCATCTTAGGGTCTGGCAAGTGCATGTGTCCTAACCACATGATGTCTGTTCTAAGGCACCTGCATTACTACTTCGCGTGTCTTATCAGAATCGGCAAGAAACACATTTTGGAAGGCCAGCCTGTTTGTAATACTTACTTTACTATTGTATTTCAGCAGGAAGATGAGTGGAAGGAGTTTGAACAGAAGGAGGTTGACTACAGTGGTCTTCGTATCCAATCTTTACAGATAAGGTTGGTATCTTTTCATTCGTCTCAATTTTGCGCACATTGTTTTTCTTTATAGCACTGTTTCTTGTTTCAGCCACGCGTTAATCCTTCTGATTTATAAAATCTAACTTAGGGATGATATAGTGGCCGCTGCTGCTGTGAGCGTTCTGTAGGGATGTTCAATGGGTTTCAGTGATTAGATGTCACCAAATATGAATTAAAGCTTAAATTACAAGATACTCAAAAGTATATTCACCCCAAAAACTTTAAATGTTAATTAAAACAAACTTCTCTTCATGTTTGGACTTGATAACTTTCAACAGAGCGGTACATTTTTAGGTTTCAAAAGTATACAGCAGTAAAGATCTTAAGACTTGTCTGGTGGCTTTGTGCACTAATGCATCCATCCACTCCAGGGATATGTTTGACCTTGTGGTCATAAGTTAGAATGCAGGTGAGTCCAGCCAGCCGTTGATCTTTCTGGTGTCGATAAAATGAGTACCATTGCATTGAGTAACAAACATCTGTTCTTCAGCTCAAGAATTCCCTTAAGGTTGAACGTGTAATTCACATATTAAGTTAGAAATGTTTGTTAATAGTTAAAGCTTTTGTATGGCTTAGTACAAACATGGTAAATAACCTGGGCTTTCTAAATGGGTATGAACAGCCCATTGGGCTAGGTTCCATGTCTGCTCGCAAACAGCAAGCCACAATTGTGAAAGTGAAACAAGCTGCACAATATAGATGCCTCTAGTAGCCTGGTCCTCCCACCTATAGCCTTTATCGAGCAACGTGGGCCTTCCCCGCACCTGCTCCAGTGCCGGCACCCAGCGGTTGCACCAGCCTCCTCGTCATTCCTGACTCCGGTATGGGCTAGAAACATGTTTTTTGCTAAAACTGCAAATTATGCGGCACATGATGGATTGTTTGACAAGTGAGGAAAATTTACAATTATATTAAAATAGCCGTGGCTTCACAATCGCATAATTCCAGTGGGCACTACCTGCCTGTAAAGGACTTGACTGGATGTCACTAGCACAAATTGTATTTAAGTTTGTTCATTATGGTCCATTGTGGCGGTTTAACTTCACAGCAAGCCCGCCCAGACTTTTTGTACAGTTTTAAAGACTGACTCCTTTTTAGGTCTCGCGACCTGCGTTGCACTGCGCAGCAGTGCTCGCGCAGGCGAGAGTCCTTTTGTCCAGGGTTCAGAAATGGACCCTGGAATCGCACACGCTTGTGCGATTCCTTTTGTGCTACGCGATTGGCCTTTGCGTGCGTCTTTTTATTAAAGACTGCACGCAAATTGCCAAAGGCGGGCACATTGCTACTCCATTGGCCTATTGGTGTCTATTACGCGCTTGGTGCACGTAATAGACGCCAATAGGCCATGGCTCGCAGTGGCGCATGCACCAGTAGCTGGCTTCTGTTTTTTTTCAAGCGGAAGGGAAAGCGAACACTTTCCCTGCCGCTTGTTGTACCTAGTGATTGTAAACCTGGAGGCAAAGATAGGAAAGGTCCATTTAATCAGCTGGTGTGCACCAACATATTCAAGCCAGTAAGTTGCCTTTTATCCAAACCTGTTATTGTGTTGACCAAGCAGATGGTCCTGCGGTTTCTATACGCTACTGTGTATACAGTTTGTTTTTGTAGTTCGCATTCTCCCAGGATGTCCTACTTCTACAAACAGTGTGTCTGGGCTGCTGAGGTCTGTAAACCATAACCCTACAGCACATGTGATGCTGGGGCAAGGAGTGGTCTACCTGAGGGGGCTCCAGCTCACCATTCGATTTTCAAGCCCCCAGGCAGATACCACCTCTGTCATTAAACTCCATATTCCGAGACCATGACAACAGGCCAAAACCAAAGTGTTACTAAACCTGAAGCTCCCAGACGCTGCTGCAGCCGAAACCCAGTGGTGCTGCTATGGTTGCATATACACTAATACAAACAAGAAACCAGGGCACCCTGCTGCCTCGTTGGGTAGTAAAAGACAGCTGCACCAATGACGGCTGTGTCTTTGCCGGTACCCCACGAATGTCCCCAGGCACTGAAAGTAGGACAATAGCCCATTTCCTTCTATTATGAAAATTCAGAGTCCCAGACATCAAACAGCCTCTGTCATTAAATCAGTCTCCCACCTACTTACAGCAGAACACAGAACCTAACCCCAATGTCTTTAAATGTATTTTATTTGTTGGAGGGGTATGCAGAAGCATTGTTGTGACTGGCTGCTTTTGCGGTGAGTGGCAGAAATTTCAGTAGCTTCCTCACCAGATTTTGAGGTTGAATCTTATTGTTTTGCTTTACACCACTGGTGTTACCGCACATATCGCGTTTATGGGTGTTCGATAAAAATTGGCAGGGTAAACTTACCAACATTTATTGAGGGAGAAATGCCCGGTATTTACCGGAACATGCAGATTTAGGTGCGTTAAATGGTTGTAATACGAAGTTGTTTTTGCTGGGGTGTTTTTATTGCAAGAAGCGATGCTCCGATTGCCCCCCCCCCCCCCGTACCAAACCTGACTGTCGCAACAATTGTTTTGTATTCTCCTTGATTGACATGGTGCCTTAGTCACGTTTTTTAAACAGTGTTGCACTTGATGAACATTGTGTCTTTCAACAATGCCAATTTGTTAACTTCGACATAAAAACATCAAATAAATGGTATCTGAAAGAAACAAGTTAGTTAGATTCCTCACCTTAGAATATCCCCAGGCGTCAGACTGGATCCGGAAGATTTTTCGTCAGCAATACCCCTTGCGCGTCGCTAGGCGTCGTCTGCGGTCGGTGTCGTGCGCCGGAATGAAGTCGTTGTTAGACGCCGCCCTCGCGCGCTGACGTCAGTTCTTCTTTTTTCCGCGCCAGTAAGCGCAGATCCGGGATAGCTACCCCTTTAGTCACTTTTTGACTAGCTTTTTCGATCCTTTTTGATCTTGTCTCGACTCCGGTGCCGGTAGGATGCCTGGTTATAAAGCCTACGCTGACTGTAGCCACTTGATGTCGGTTACGGACCATCACCGCCGGTGCCTTTACTGCTTGGGCCTCGACCACGACGCGGCGTCGTGTTCGGACTGCAAGGCCCTGACCTCGAAGGCTAGATGGGAGCGGTCCCGTAAGCTTCTCAAGATTCGCCACTCGGCTCCGCGCCCCTCTCGATCCCGGTCCAGGATGAGGTCCAAGGATCGGTCGCGGAGCCGCAGCTGACGTCCTCATCGGTCGTCGGGATCCAAGTCTTCGGGTAAGTCGAAGCACTCCAAGAGGCGACACCACTCTTCGGACTCCTCTCGCCGGTCGCGCGACTCGGCCGAGGGGCAGGGTGGCTCCACCCCCGCGGCTCCGGCGGAGCCGCAGGCGCCGCGCAAGTCCCCATACCCACTGGTCCCTGGGACTGGCGCGACGCCGGCGGAAGTCAGTGCCTTCCTCTCGGCCATGAGGAACCTGGCTCCGCCGTCGATGCCCGCTGGCGCGCCTTCGGGCCCCGGGGACCCGACTGGGCAACCTTGCCTGCCGTCGACTGCTCCGGCCTAGACGCCGCAAGCGCCCGAGGGACCCGTTCCCGAGTCCCCGCCGGTCGACCTCGTCACTCCTCCGCCGACACCGGTACCACCTCCGACGCCGACTACGCTCGATGTTGAGCCCCGGTCCGGGCCCAGCGTCGATGGACGCCGCGTTCGGCGCCGCTGGAGACACATTTTGTCTATCGCCCGGCTCCGATCCTTCCTCCTGCATACCAGGAATCGGATGATGGGGGTGAATGGGAGGGATCCGAGGATCCTATGGCCGCTCAGGCTCCACTGTCACAGGACTGGGCAGATGAACTGGGGGAGGCCAGTGGTCTGGATACCTCTCCGGACACTGGCTTCATCTCTCCTCCGACTGTGGCTTCGGAGGAGGGTGCTGCTTTCTCTGTGGTGCTGCGCAAGGCGGCCGCAGCCCTTGGGCTCGAGCTACCTGCCGTGCTCACTGAGGTGCTTCAGTCTGCAGCAAGCTCCACTGAGCCTCTGCTGCCATTCAATGAGGCCCTCACTGACGTTCTGCAGGGCACCTGGTCCAAGCCCTCCACAGTTCCTCCTGTGGATAGGAACGTCGCCAGGCGCCACCGCCCTGCTCCGGGCGACCCCAGTTTTCTGTCCCAACACCCTACCCCTGAGAGCCTGGTTATCCAGGCCTCTACCTCCCAATCCTCCTTCCCGACCGCTCTGCCGGACCGGGATTCCAAGAGGCTGGAACAGTTCGGCAAAAAGCTGTTCTCCTCCCTTAGCTTGGGTCTGCGGTCTTTTAACACCGCCTGCCTCTTGGACCGTTATTCCCACTCTCTGTGGGATACGGTGGAGGACGTGCTGCCCCTGTGTCCAGGGGAGGTCCAGACACGACTTACCAAGGCTCTGGCCGATGGGAGGGATGCAGCACGACATGCTATCCGATGTGGGCTTGACACTACGGACTCGCTGGGTAGGGCGATTTCTACCTCAGTGGCGCTTAGACGTCACGCCTGGCTGCGGTCCACGTCCTTTTCGGGCGATGTCCAGAGCACCCTCCTGGACATGCCCTTTGATGGCACTCGCCTTTTCGGCGAGAAAGCGGACAATGCGCTGAATCGCTTTAAGGACTCCCGCTACGGCCAAGTCCTTGGGCCTCTCGGCCTCGCGGTAGCAAACTTCCGCCTTTCGTGGCCAAGGAAGGGGTGCCTCCTCACGTGCGCCTAGCCACCAGCCGCAGAACCAACCTGGTCGCAGACGTGGTTTCCGCCGAGGCGGTTCTGGAGGACGATGCGGTCAGCCCACATCCACCCCGGCAGCATCCGCCTCAAAGCCTTCCTAGTCCGAGCTTTCAGGCCCATTCCATGCCAGTGGGCGGCAGAGTTGGCCATCACCTGCTCCACTGGCGGTCCATCACATCGGACAGGTGGGTGCTGCAAATCGCCCGAAGGGGCTACTCCCTCCCCTTCGAGACGACCCCTCCACCCATGCCACCGCAGCACCACCGTATCTCGGGGGATCATTTGAATCTTCTCCACGAGGAAGTTTCGGCCCTCTTGGCCAAGGGGGCCGTCGAGCGCGTTCCGAGCCCAGAAGTAGGTCGTGGTTGTTATTCCCACTACTTTCTGGTTCCCAAGAAGGGCAAAGGGGGCTTACGCCCTATCTTGGACCTCCGGAACATCAATGCCTTCCTCCGGAAGGAAAGGTTCAAGATGTTAACTTTGGCTCAGGTTCTAGCTGCCCTAGACCCTGGAGACTGGATGGTAGCGTTGGACTTGCAGGGCGCATATTTCCTCATCCCCGTCCTGCCGGCGTTACCTGCGGTTCACGGTGGGCCAAGAGCACTTTCAGTTTACCATGCTCCCCTTCGGCCTCACCAGTGCCCCTCGGGTGTTTATGAAAGTGATGGCGGTGGTCGCAGCTCATCTGCGCAGATCAGGGGTTCCAGTCTTCCCCTATCTCGACGACTGGTTGTTGAAGGCGGGCTCGCCCCAGACAGTCGTCTTCCCACCTCCAGACTACGGCGGATCTCCTACATTTGCTGGGATTTTCCATCAACGTGCCGAAGTCACACTTGAGTCCCTCTCAGAAGCTCCTCTTCATCGGAGCGGTTCTCGATTCGGCGCTGTTCCGGGTCTATCCACCGGAACAGCGGGTCCGGGATATTCAGGCCCTGATTCCCATCTTTCGGCCTCTATCCTGGGTTTCGGTCAGGCTAGTGTTGCAGCTTCTGGGGCTGATGGCCTCCTGCATCCTACTAGTGCATCACGCCAGGCGGCGCATGCGGGCTCTGCAGTGGGACCTGAAGTTTCAGTTGGCCCAGCATCACGGCAACCTGTCCGACCATGTCTTGATCTCAGAGGGCACTGCACGGCAGTTGCAGTGGTGGCTCACGGACCGCGATTGGGTCAAGGGCAAGAGCCTCTCCCTTCCCCAACCGGAGCATGTCGTAGTGACGGATGCGTCCCTCCTAGGATGGGGTGGCCATATGGGAGAGGCGGAGATCAGAGGCCTCTGGTCTCCGGCGGAGTCTCGTCTCCACATCAACCTGTTGGAGTTGAGAGCGATCCGGCTTGCACTGAAAGCCTTCCTTCCCTCTGTCAGGGGACGTGTCGTGCAGGTGTTCACGGACAACACCACCGCCATGTGGTATTGCAACGAACAGGGCGGGGTGGGGTCGTGGACCCTTTGTCAGGAGGCTCTGCGCCTCTGGACGTGGCTGGAACACCAGGGCGTCACCCTAGTGGTTCAACATCTGGCGGGCTCTCTGAACGCCAGAGCAGATGAACTCAGCCGCCGGTGCATGATTGATCACGAATGGCGTCTGAACTCCGAAGTGGCGCAAGATCTCTTTCAGCAGTGGGGAGAGCCTTGGTTAGATCTATTCGCCACCGAAGAGAACTCTCAATGTCAGCAGTTCTGCGCGTTGGAATTTCCAAGGTGGCACTCGCTCGGCAACGCCTTTCGTCACGAGTGGAGTTGCAGTCTGTTGTACACCTTTCCGCCTATACCACTTCTGCCCAGAGTGCTGAAGAAGATCAGGCACGACCGGGCCCAAGTCATCTTGGTGGCTCCGGATTGGGCACGAAGGTACTGGTATCCCGAGCTACTCAGTATGTTGACCGATCCTCCGATACGTCTGCCCCTTCGGGAGGATCTTCTGTCGCAGCAGCAGGGGACGGTCCTACACCCGAACCTGTCCAGCCTCCACCTCCATGTGTGGAGATTGAGCGGCGGCAGTTGATGCCATTTGACTTGCCTCATGAAGTCTGTGATATCATTCTGGCAGCCAGGCGTCCCTCCACAAAGACGGTATACGCCTGCCGGTGGAACAAATTTGTGGCATGGTGCACAGCAAAGGCTGTGGATCCCCTTTCCGCCCGTCTTTCTGAGGTTCTCCTCGTTCTTCTTTCTTTGGCCCGGCAGGGCTCTGCCCTGGGCACCTTGAAAGGTTATCTTGCTGCCATCTCTGCCTTCTTGCGGCTTCCTGATCAGCCTTCTCTTTTCAAGTCCCCTGTAGTGTCACGCTTTCTTAAAGGCATTACTCACACGTTCCCTCCTGTCCCTTTTTGTAATGCCTCAGTGGGACTTGAATCTTGTCTTAACATTTCTGATGTGCGCTCCCTTTGAGCCTCTTCACAATTGTCCTCTTCGTCTTCTAACTCTTAAGACTGCTTTTCTGGTAGCCATCACCTCGGCTAGACGGGTGAGTGAGCTCCAGGCTTGATCTTCAAAGCCTCCTTTTCTCTCTGTTCATCCGGACAAGGTTGTCCTTCGGCCTTGTCCCTCCTTTCTTCCGAAAGTGGTGACTCCATTTCATCTTGGGCAGTCTGTCACCTTGCCCACCTTCTTTCCGCCTCCGCATCCTTCCAAAGAGGAAGAGAGGCTCCACCGTCTGGACCCAAAACGTGCGCTCTCCTTTTATCTGGACCGCACAAAGCAGTTCCGGGTGGACGACCAACTTTTCGTTGGATACGTGGGTGCTAAGAAGGGGAAAGCTGTGCACAAACGGACCATCTCTCGGTGGGTCGTTTTGTGCATCAAAATTTGTTATTCCTTGGCAAAAAAGGACCCTCCTGTTGGGCTGCGCGCCCATTCTACTCGGGCCACAGCGGCTACTACTGCTTTGGGACGGCGTGTCCCTTTGCAGGACATCTGTCAGGCGGCAACGTGGGCATCGCTACACACGTTTGCCAGGCATTACTGCCTTGACAGCCAAGTCCGAAGGGATGGCTTCTTTGGCCGTTCTGTCCTCCAGGACTTTCTGGTGTGATCTTGGTTCGCAGACCCACCACCGGGGATGGTATTGCTTGGGTATCTATTCTAAGGTGAGGAATTTAACTAACGTGTTACTTACCTTCAGTAACGATGTATCTGTAAGAAACATTAGTTAGTTAGATTCCTCACCGACCCACCCATCCTCCCCGTTCTGCGAACTGACATCTAGGGTTAAGGTTATCCTTTTCAGGCCCCTAGAATTTATTTTTGGCACCAGTGTCGGTCTTTGCATGGCTCTGCGTTCCTGGCGCGGAAAGCTATGTACAAGAACTGACGTCAGCGCGCGAGGTTGGCGTCTAAGTACTCCGTCATTCCGGCGCACGACGCCGACTACGGACGCGGAGCCGCAGACGACGCCTAACGACGCGCAAGGGGTATTGCTGACGAAAAATCTTCCGGATCCAGTCTGACGCCTGGGGATATTCTAAGGTGAGGAATCTCTAATGTTTCTTACAGATACATCGTTACCGAAGGTAAGTAACTTGTTCTTCCGGTTTATCTCCCTTTTATTGGGATGGACTGCAATTAATCAAAAGATTGTTTTTTTGTTTAAAAAAAAAACAATCATATAAACTTTCTCTAAGTTCCAAAAGCTGGGTCTTACATTATCATTTACGGACTCGGGTTCTTTATTTGTAGAAGACTGTTCCTTCGATCAGCCCAGTAATGTTCTCACTGCCAAGAAAAAATGGTAGACTGTTCCTGTTCTTTTCATTTTATCACTTGAAGGTTACTTCCTCCCCTCAAGAGGAGCCAATACAATACCTGTTGAGCTATATACGAAAGGACACTCTCTCCTAACGCTTTTTACAATTTTTATAGATTGCCTTTGCAATGCAATAAGTCTCGCATTTGCGAGAGTTTAAGCTATTGGCATTGTAAATGACAATGTCTTTTATTTATCTGTTTTAAAAACACATAAATAAAACCCATTTGTCATTTACAATGCCAATAGCGCAAACTCTCATAAATGCGAGACCTTTTGCATTGCAAATGCTTTTTTTTTTTTTTTTTTTTTCCTAGCACACTTCTGGTGCCTGAAGCACGAGTTGATCAGGCAGACATTCTGGCCTAGCCCATGAAGGCAGAGACTTCTAGTTATCGTGAATAGCAGTTTTAACTAGTGGACTCTGATGTAAATCATACCACTTTGTCTGTTTGACACTTGGACTTTTATCCCGGACTTGCAAAGCGTCCTAGGTTTAATCTTCTAATGTCATCTTTTTATTCAAATAAAAGCAATGAAAGGGAGGATGATGAAAATGATAAGCGAGAAGAACAAGGTGGGGATTGGGAAGATCAAGGTGGCGGCGCAGAGAAAGTAACTGGCCCGTGGAATAAGACTGCCCCTGCTCAAGCACCAGCCCCTGTTGGTAAGTTTGACTCGTGACTGTTTTCGGACTGCCTTTTGAACTTCTGTTATGTGGATGGGGAGTGTGCTGGTGTCGTTTTGTCTGTCACTTTTCCTATTTCAATTCAAGAGCCGGTTCTAGAAAAATGTTTTATACCATTTGAAATACCACTGAGTATATTAAATGCTCTCCAAATTGGTAGCATGTGACAAATGCTCCTGCTTAACATATTTGTGTAGCCAGTCATTGGTAGTTTAAGTTGAAATCAGACATGGAATCATTTTTGCGCTGCTTCTTCTAAGTTGGTGTATGTGAAAACTAAAATGGCACAAACGACCATGAGGTCGCATAAGACCACCTTTGCACATAGCTTGTTTTATGTAACTGGGAAATGAAAATACTCTTGAAAGCATGTGCGTTGAAATGGAGATTCTTTATCGCATGAAATGGTTCTATCCTATCAAAAGTGTAGACTAGTTTTGTTTCTGTAAAACTTAAAATTACGTGTTTTTGTGTTGTACTGCTAGCCTTCCATCTATCTGCTTCCTTTTTCCTCCCCTGAAACACGAGTTTTGTCATTTATTGTTCCACACCTTGGCAGTGTTCTTACTGCTAGCTTCTTTTAGGTAGCAACTACCCTTGCCCTCCCTCGTCCTCTTTCCAAGTCTACTTGCAGGTCAGACGATAGGCTAAGAAAAACAGTGTTGTCCCTTGGTCCTGCCAGTGATTGAATTAGAAATATTTGTACTTCCAAGGTTCTAGCGCAGTATGAATCTTGATCAGTCCTTTGCCCTAATGTTAAGGGTAGAGTTTAGTCCTTGTTCCACACACTTCAGTTTGCCCGCAAAATATGAGAGTTGTATGGTCTGCACAACCTGGCCTCTGACAAGTGTTGTACTAACCCCCATCAAACTCCCCCCTCCCTTCTGGCCCCCATTTCCTTTCATGTCTTTGCTCACACTCCTACTACATTTGCTCTCCCGTCACTGTGCTCCCTTCGTAAGTTCTAAATCAAATTGCTGATGCCAGGTAGTATCCTTGGTGTGCTGTTTCCTGCAGCATATCCATCTGTTAGTGTAAAATGAGTAACAAAAGAGCGCTAGGATTTGCAGCCATCAAAGCAAGGCACAATAGCAGTTCGCTTCTACGGTCATTTTACCTTAAGAGCAATAAACAAGCCCTCTAAAATAAGTTTGTAGTGAGGAGCACAGATTTTATGGCATAACCAGAAATGATGTCTTATAGGGCAGAAACATGTTGACCATACTACAGGGTACACATCCATAACCCTGTCTCACATTGCTTGTGTCCCCTATCCCATAGGACGTAATAGTTGTCCCTACTGAGTTTTTAAACCCACACTTTTTTGTTGCACTCTGCTCCTCACTTTCACCCTTGAGGTATTGAAATCTGACTTGCTCTAAATAAAACACTCCTGCTCCTTCCCGAGGGGGGAAGTTTTAGCCCACACTGGGCACCTCGCGGTCCCAGTTTGTTGGAGGAACCCAATGATGAAGCATGTCACCCTCTGGTTCTCGTCCAAACACTCCTGCCACAGCCTTTCCTTGGTTGCACTCTGCTACCGTCTATCTTGTGTGAGTAATAACCAGAAATTAGGCAATGATTTGTTTTGCTTGCACATCGTTCAGGTACTTATTATTTTTTTTGAAGTGAAAAATGCCAAAGCTGTTGCATTAAAATATGGTTCTCTGCTTCAGTTGTTGAAACTCCAGAACCTGTACAGTCTGGTGTATATCGGCCTCCAGGAGCTAGATCTGCCACTGCAACGAGGAAACCACAAGGACCTCCCGAGATCTACAATGATTCGCAATTTCCATCGCTTCAGTCCACTGCCAAACATGTAGAATCTCGAAAGTAAGCATGAACATATATTATGAAGAATATTGGATGTCTTGGAGCTTGAGTATTTTTTGTGTATTTTACCAACATCCGCCATGTTGTGTTGTCTCTAGTATTGTGCTTCTAAATGAAATTTATTGGTACTTTGTTCTGTGGGCTAGCTTATCAGAAAGTTACTTTTATGTGTTCTTGCTGGTATGGATGGAAAGGGAAGCTTGGTCAAAGTCTAAAATATTCCAGGTGGAATTTCTTTGTAAAGATATAGGCTCAAATCGGTCTGCTTCAAAGCATTTGATCTTTAAAAGTCCTACTTTGTTCCCTCCAACAGTATTTGTTAGGGCATCTTCTAAAAGAAAGCATATTAATTGATGAACAATGCTAACACTGGAAAACGAGTGCTACCATTAATTACTGTCTTCGTAAGCAGCCTGCCATGAGGTAAGTGCTTTTGGCTTCAATCAGCCTGTCCACATGATGGCTAGTTGCAAAGAAATATGACTCTTTACTACGTGAGTCATTACATTGCGTGCCTTCACAACGCGGTTGTTACGACTACTGCAGTACTGGAGAGAGACTTGTGCAGTTCTGCATAAAAGCAAGAGAAATAGGTTGGCTGGTGTTCGGGTTTTGGACCATCAGTCTGGCCTCTATTGTTAGTGAGTTAAGTAACTTTGCTGAAACAACTGGTTTGTCCAAATCATAGTTACTGTAATGTGTGGCCAGACAAGTGCCATTGTGTCCATTTCTATGGCACACACACTTTAAATATGTTCTGTGTAAAACACATCTGTCGGTGTGTTGCCATTGAGATTAGAACTGACAAGTTTTTTTTAATCTATTAGGAGGTAGCATGTCTCCTCTAGGCATGCATTATTAGATAGTGAGGATGTGTGACCTTGTGACCTGCCCCAAATATAGGGCGATCATTAAAGTTGCTTTCTTTGTGAGTTAATTATGGTTACCACATGCTCTCATGAGCCACCTATGGTTTCCGTACTACTTGGTTGCATAGGCATGATAAACTGCTTCAATAACTGTTCTGTAGACCTTTATGCACATAGTGTCACACAGGGGTTTGTTATATGAGCACACCCAATTTAGCAAGCTACCTAGAGAAGAACAAGACTCCACCAAGCAAATGCATTCTTTCTCTTTGCTTAGGCCCACTAGTGGAATCTGGGCTACCTGCTTTTGTATTGTGCTCCGTTGGAGACAAACCTCATGATGTAAAAGTTCCCTAAGACTATGTGCACCACTACTAGCTCCTTTGGTGCCTAGCTGTTCAACTGAGAGGTGCTAAGCAAAGGACCCACCCTTTTACTGTTTTCCTTGAGAATGAGATTCAGGATGCTAAGAACAAGATCTTGCAGGAGGCAATTGAGTGACTTGTTCTGTGTGAGGGAATGTCCTGTTAAACTATCTCCCTATACCCCCTTTCTCATATTCTTCTCTGAACCCTGTCTCCCAACTATTTACCCCACCCTGCTCCATTTTCAGTGGCCTTTAAACTTGGGTGAGTATAGAGACCCCTTCAGAATCTGTCACGGCTGTTGCAGAGTGTTTTACTCATGGATTACGCTGCTTGGATAATTAAAAGCCAAGCATTTCCACAGTTCAACACCTTCCTTCTTTACTCAAATTGTAGTAGATGAATATCACCAACTTATTTTAATATATGCAAAACACTAGCATAATAATGGCAAATAATTATAGCAATCATTATTTATTTAGTGTAGTCCACTATTCCAACTAAAAAAGCAAACAAAATACTAAAACTATGTTGCATTGGTCTGAGCGTGTGTCCTCCTATCTGCCATTACTGAAACACATTCTAACCTAGTATAAGGTGCCGCTCATCTTGGCTAGCTTGACTGGGGGCGGGATTATATCCTGTTGGCAGGATACAGTCAAAGACCATCCTTTCTCCACTTCTCTAAACCGATGGAATATCCCTTCACATGAGTTAATCTCTTGAGCTAAAATACAAGGCATTCATGCACTGCTACTTGAGAGAACCCAGATTATCTTTTCCACTTCCAAAGCTATAATGTTGTCTAAGGCATGAAGTAAGACAAAGAAAAGGGTATAAAAGTATATCCTTTAGGATGCAATGTATGCTTTTCCATTCTAAGCAGTTAAAATGTGTTCATGAGGGAATGTAATAATAGCTAAGCTTTGAACATTTTCAAAAGGCCGACATGCTGAATGAAGACACTTTATGCATACCTTTTCTCAAAATAGCATGGGCACTAAAGACTGACTTCCACGAATTATAGTGACACATAGCTTACCTAGAGGGGGTCCTCTGGTACTGTCTGCAGGCAACTCCACTCTGCACCTGCCTGGACCCGATCAAGGGAAGAACTGTATTTAGGGCCAGAAGTTCTGCGTGCCAAGGCCCTCTAGGGATTATAATGGAAGAAAAGCCAGGGGCTATGTATTGGGAGCAAGGGGGGGGGGAGACAAAGGTAACATTTATCATATCTCGGAGTATCTGGAAGGTGGATCGGGATTGGGTTGAGCAAACCACAATTTGAAGCAGATTAGTGTACGTTCTAAATATGGATGTCCGCTTATTACCATATGGGTTTATGCCAGGTTGGCATATTTGCTCCATTCATTCCTTTCCTAATGCATACTATCTGTAGAGTACAAGGGCCTTTGCCGCCCAGCACAAGCTTCATTCTATTCTTGGTACACATGCTTTTGATGACCTAGTAACCCTTCTAAAACTGCAGTCCTCTACCTTCATTATCAGCTGTCCCATGATCTCGTTCAACCCTTTCCTTTCCTATTAATCCACCCAGTGCAATTCTTTTCCTTGTCCGCAGGGGAGGAATTCACTATCACAAGAATTTTATCCAAACTTCATATCCTCAACTCTAAATGTCATCCACTATCACGCCGCCCTAATATCAGGACCGTATTCACATTTTCCTAAGACCCTTCTCGGTGCTAAGCGATTTCCTGCAACCCCCTGCATCAAGAGCTGCCACTATGGGAATTGAAGATCCCTAGCCACTGTTCTTTATCCAAGTTATCATCCACTTCCGCTTGCTACTGGTCCCACATATGCTAGCTCGCTGCTCAATGGGGGGACTTTTATAAATTCTTCACTCTAAAATATAAGTTCAGTGCCTCATTCTCCAACCTTAGTTTCTCCATTCCCATAGTTTTATGTGAAGTGTTCAGGTTGTTGGATCCCATTCCTAACCTTGCTATACGTGAACTATTGTCTCGGAGGCCACCTCCCTAACTGCTTTGATATACGTTTCAGGCACGTGTACACTGGGTAGAAGAGTTTGACCAGTACTGCTTTGATCTAGCCTAAACACATTTTATACTGTTTACTCACTTTATACCCACCTGTAGAAAAATTCATAATAGCTTGTGAATAATTTTCATTTTGGGACTTGTACGGGTAGCTATGAACCTGTATCTGCAGCTAAGCCGATGTATTGATGGTATATTTCATTAATTTAAAGTGTCCTGTGTTAACCTATGCCGTAAATGTATATGGGACACTTTTGTATTCTTGTTGGCATATTTGAAGTAGAGTATAATCGGCAAAGGGTGGAAGGTGCAAGAATCCTACACGAATTCTGGAAAGAAATGCCTAGACCTAGTATTTTTGGTCAAGACAACAGTTTTCAGCTTAATAGCGGACACCACTGTCTTCCACTTCTAGCAAAAGTACTAGCCCTTTTAACTTTTATTGATAAGATTGCTGCATTTTTGCACACTTTGTGGTATATGCATACAAGATGGGACAGCTATTTTAATATTGTGATGTTAAAGAATTCTGTTTGCCATGTTTAGATATTGCGTTTTATCCTGTTGCAAACATGTTGGTCAACTCTAGTTCAGCATTCTAAAGCTGGTGCTTTGGCGTCTGGTATACCCATTCAAAAGTAAATTGTTTAAAGTTCTAGTTTGATTTTTAATTGGCTGCTGTTTTAAATTCTTAAAGGTGCAAAAAAACCACAAATTTGAATTATGAAAAGGAAAAAAGTATGAACTTATTGTATCTGTTTTCCCTTAGAGACAGAGAAATGGAGAAGACCTTTGAAGTAGTAAAACACAAAAGTAGAGGTAGGGAAGAGGGCTCGAAAAACCAAGCGCTGCAACTTCAGCTAGGCAACCAGTATGCTGTGCTAGATGACCAGTAAGCCGCATACATACATATAACAATTAAGGAATGCTTTTTTGATAACCCCTCTACTAAGGTAACTAAACTACAGCTGACGACTACGGACATACCCATCTTGAGAACTGCTGGATCTACTGCAGCAAGTGCGGCCTACGTGAGCCAGTGTGTGGATGACCTGCATTACTGAAGGCAAATCTTACCAACTGCTTTTTAACTTGCAACAATGGCAAAAACGTGTCAAATGTACCTGAAATGTTTGAACTAGATTCACTGGTTCTTTGATAAATATACTGTAAAAATATCTCCATCCAGTGGTCATTTGAAAATCTCTTTACGTTCAGATACTAAATGTCATGTGGGTTGACTACCTCAGATGTGCTGCACTTGTGGCGGATTCCTCGTGGATTACATCTTCTCCAGAAGCCGAAGGTTCAACTGCTTTTTTGTGGCAAACGTTGATTTGAAAAGAAACCAGGCTGTACCAGCTCCGCCGGGTTTGTGAAGAGATTGTGCTGTCAGCCATTTCAGATTTAATGACAAAGATTTAAGTGACCTTAATACAAAGTCTCGCTTCACGTGCCCCCGCATCCACCACGCCTTGCTCTTTCTTTTTTTAAACGAAACCTTGACAACATATCATTGTCTAAAATGTCGCTTTTAGAAGGCTTTGTATCTGTTAAAGCAAATGTTGCAGAGCTGTAGTTTGTTTACCTTCCAAATGTAGTAGTAAAAATAGCTCTTTTGAGTTGGAAAAAAAAATTGGGATTTTTAAGAAAAAAAATGGCAGGGATAGAGGGTGGGAGTGAAGTGGGACTGTGATTTAATAATGGTCAGTGATTGCTCAACCATTTTGTCATTGTGGTGTTTGCTCCCTTTACTTGAACCCTCCCGTCTCAAATTGAGAACTTAAACTGCCACAGTCTATTTGTAGCTCCGCATCTCTTCTCTTTGATATTACTTTCAAATACTTCTAATAATTTCAGTGTTGCGTGATGTCCTTTAGCCAGCCCGTTTGTTACATTTTTAAATGTATAGATTTGTTCCTGTATTGAAATCTGTGAACTGTTTTTGGTAGGAGGAACAGTAAAAATCTTCAGCTTGCAAATTGTGGTGAAATACCAAACTGCTCTTTTGTTTGCTATTTTCCAGCGCTGATTTTATTTCATGACACTGTACTGAACCATCTTTGCAGACCTAACCTCAGTACTGAAAATGTGATATGTATTTGAAGACTGAGAAGGGCTCCGGCTTTTCTTGGGTGGATGTTTTAAGTGTTATTTTGTGAACTTGTATTACAGTAACTGTGGCAATATTTAATGTCTCACTTATTTTGATAATGTTCTCACCAAAAAGTAAATTGTGGATCCCAAAAAATAATTGTCTGAAAAGCAGCAGTGGTGTGCCTTCTACAAGCAGATCATTGTTCATTTTATTAAGTGATCTTCATTAATTATCAATATTGGCCACAGAAAACCTATTGAGCACTTAACTTGTATCCTATAGGTGATACCTGTTGGATGCCGACAGGTTATTTATATAGGATGACTAAACATTGCTTCCACTTTGCTTTAGCAGCTCCTCATGTTATTTTTTGTCTCCAGGTTTGTTGTGAAACTTCAATGATGACACAAGCTGCTCATATTGGTTCAGTATAATGCAATTATGTGCAATGCTTGTATCGCTAATAAATAACGCTGTATGCTACCTAGCCAGGCAGTTCAGATATGGCTGAACTATCTTCCTTTATGTTGAACCGTTATCTTTAAGGTCATACACCTTGTATTTAATGGATGCATCTGTCCCCTAGTGCACTGCCCTTTGCTCTGAAATCATATAGCACAACGTGGGTGCCATTAAAGTTAACCAGAGGGTCTTTAAACAGTGCACAAACAGTGGGAGTGTTTGAAACAGAAATAGATATGGGAAAGTAAAGAATGCAATCTTGTTGATGAATACCTACATTAAAACTGTTGGGCTTTGAGTCGGGTGTTTATTTCCAGGAGTGTGAATCGTTTGCCAACAACCATGAAAGGTCTATCAGTATGATGTAATTAAAAATTATAGATTGAAATAAGGTTATTTATGTGAAATGTGTGGTAGGCTGTAAAAGTTTCATTTTTTTTTTTAATGACATGATACTTTTGGATGACCTTACAAAAAGATTTTAAATCCCTATTCTTAAAGTTTTTTTTAGAAAGGTTGGGAAATGTCAAACTGCACATGAATCAAGAATGTTGTATAATGGGTGACTATGTCTATCCATCATACCTATTTTTATTTCTCTGAATTCTCGGGCATGGTTTTGACATTGCATAATACCCTGTAACATTAATAAATTCAGTAAAAAGCAACAATACAATGGAGTCTCATTTTTTTTCGGACTGTAAACACTGCACTCTAAAAATACACATGCAAAGTGACTACACAAGCACTTCTGATGTCTCGCAATGTATCTGATTACCCATATTTTTAGTCTACTGCATCAAAGGTAAAGTATATTTAATTTGAAAGCACTTGGCATTTCTAAGTATCAACATATATTGATGCCAGTATTGTAATTAATTTCTGCAATGGCTTTTGTTTTCTGCCCTCTTCAGGTGAAAGTATAGTATTCTGTATGCAGACATCAAGATTAGTTTTGATATAAATGTGGTTAAGAGATAGGAAGCTCTGTTAGCTGACCACTAGAGGGTAGTTAATTAAATATTACCCACCTCAAACACAAGACCATAAAATCAGATCACATACCAGCACGTAAAACAAACATATGACCTATCACGACAGAAGTTTACATTTCAACCCTTTTAACTTGACCTCCATCTACACACCACTGTTCACCCGTTTCAACAGCACCCTATTCACCATGTTGCATCCCCAACACTCATATCCCAGACACCATAGGCACACCAAACCACACAGGCGTATTCCTACACACCCAGCACCAAATAAAGGTTCATCCACCAAACCCCAACAAAATCTATGCATGCAGTGCAAACACTGTGACCAATGACCAGCCACTAAACCCACAACTAGATGCCCAGAACATAGAACTCTTTAAATTCTCCCCGCAAACACCTGTTCAACACCACCTCTGTGCAAAAACTGACAAGTTAGACTAACGCCAGTGACTGGGCTGATGAAGCCATCACTGCTCCCAAAATTCACAACCGCCATGGTTCCCAAGAATCTGTTTCCTCTGACCTGCACCTTCTCTTTGAAGCCCCTTTCTCTTATCCCTCATAAATCCTTTCTACCAGCCCCCTTTTCTTACAACCGTCTGCATCTTGCACGCGTTAAGTACAATAAAATCAGATGGGTACCCACCACTGAACCAGATTACAATTGTGCCTGTAGGAACCCCGTACCAGCATGTGCACTATAATGCAAGTATTCATATACCAGCTCACACCTCCTGCGTTAAGCTGCTACTAGCATCCAGGATGTACTTAAAAGCTCTTGACTTTTTTCACAGTAGTTAAAAAGCAATTGACCGACAAGTACTACATTGACGACAGATGACGCTACACACCCATTGCCCCCAATTGGGGGGAGTTAAATCTAGTATCTTGGAACGTAAGGGGGTTACTCAATAAGATTAAGAGGGGCATGGTACTTCGACTTGCCAAAAGCTGTGAAGCTGATGTTGTCTTATAGGAGACTCATCTCCTAGGAAATAAAACCAGATCTCTCAACCGATTATGATATACCACTATATATCATTCAGGGTTTACACGTGGGTCTCGCGGCACGGTCATTCTACCATTTCCAAACATTGGCTGGACTCCAGGGGCTGATACACCCATCACAGGTACATTGGCAAACAACTAACTGTAGCCAGCGTCTATGCTCTGCCCCACCTGAGACAAACATTCACGGATAGAGTTGCGCAGGTATAGGGGAGCTCCCGGAGGGCCTAATTGTACTAGGGGGAGACTAGAACGATGTAATGACACCTCGATTGCTGGCGGGGACCAGGGCAGGAATCCCACACAAGTCCAAACTTGACCTTTTAGCTACTACACTGGGAGGGGTCCGATGCGTGGCGCGTGCTTCACCCCTCCAAGAAAGGCTTTACATATACTTCGGCAGTACATGGCACATTATCATGACTGGATTACAACTTTCTTCCCCATAGCTACACAAATAGGATATCCCATATTGCCATCTTGCCCAGGGGGTTGTCAGACCACTCTCTGGGCCAGCTTAAGCTACACCTAAAATCGCAAAGGCCCCTTAATCAATGGCGTATGTCACCCTTGGCATCTTAAGGACCCCGCTTATAAAGAGGTCCTCCAGCAGGCCATCACTGATTATCTGTTGACTAACATCGACTCAGCCTCGTCTAAAATTATCCTATGGGAGTCTTTCAAACCTACAATCCGAGGGGTCGACATAAGTTTCCGGACAGTTGAAAAACGCAGACTGCTAGTCCAAATATTGGAGCTAGAAGATAAACGGTCCCTCGAGATGCAGGTGGCAACAGGGACTACCCTGTAATCGCAGCGTAACCTTCTCCAAATCCAGCAACAAATACATCAACTCCTCACTAACTAGGCGCGAGAGACCTGGGTAGCAACAGTACAGGATTTATCAGTGGGGAGACAAGTCCAGTAAAAAGCTTAATCGATTATGCTAGGCCATGACTTCTATCCTCGTGCCGGCACTCCGCGACACAGATTGAGTACTCTGTACCTCCCCAGAGATGGTGAGTACTCTGTACCTCCCCAGAGATGGTGAGTATTCGCAACAGATTACGCTTCTCTATATCAATATAAAGAACTTGTATCAGGCACCCTCATTGACTAATTCCTATCAGACGTACCCCCCAATGAAGTCTGACTTACTTGATGCCCCTATAACATTAGAGTGGCATTAGTCCATACCCACCCCAGTAAAACACCCTACCCTAACTAATTCCCCAGTGATTTTCCTACGGCTGCATATGACCACATTGGGTCTACATCTTCTAGCGGCATTTCATGAGGCACTTCAACACATTTGACCTACAGATTGGTGCCACACTGAAATTGTTGTATTCTTAAAGCCTGGTCGCCCCCGAAGATCACTTCATATCGCCCCATCTCTTAACTTTGAACCCAAGCTATTCGGTAAAGTTCTTGCGTACCCCCTCCGCACGCACATCCAAGATCTCATTCACCCAGATCAGTCCTCTTTATGCCACAGCGAATCACCCTAAATAACATCAGACTGGTCCACAATGCCCTTGCAAAAGCCCAAGAACCGGGCCGACCGGGCGGCCGCCCTTTTGGCCGACGTTGACAAGGGGTTCGATTCCTTAAGCCTGACGTACCTCTTCAATCTCCTTAACGCCATCAATTTTGGACCCCACTTAGCGTATATCCAGCTGCTTTATATGGACCTTTCGGCCTCAATACGGGTGGCGGGACATCGGTCGACTTCCTTTCCCATTCACCGATGCACATGTTCAATGCTATCCCTTATCTCCACTCGTACTTGCCTTAGCCATAGAGCCCATGGCCATCTGGGTACGACAAGACCCACTGATTCAAGGCTTTGAGTGTTCACACGAGTATTCTGACAGGATTGCATTATATGCCGATGTGCTTTTTTTCACGGCAGATCCTTGGTCCTCCGGGCACCGCATTCTTCATATCCTCCGGCTAGCCAGTGAAACGTCCGGCTTAGGTGCCAACTTCTCAAAATCAGTGCTTTACACTGTGTGGAGAGACCAACGATGTGTGACCTGGGCAGCACAACGGTCTCAGGTCTCTGAGGGGGGTTTAAAAATCTGGGGGTGTTTATCTCATCATGCCCTATGATATTGTGGACGCATAATATCACCCCTCTTCTCCCAGCTGTTCGGGAAGAAACCACAATGAGGTCACACTTGCCTCACTGTACAGTTGGTCGGCCATTTTTAAAATGGTTTCTTTCCCCGCTTATATCTGCTACAGAACTTCCCATTTAACATCCTCCCCCCCCCCAACCCCCCCCCCCCCCCCCCCCCCCCCCCCCCTCATGATTTACTCAAGTAAATGCAATCCTCAAGTTCTTCTTGGCAAGGTGGGGCAATTCGGGTGGTGCTTAACAGTTGTACACAGTTGACTACTGCAAAGGCATACACACACTATGCTGCATCCCATCTTAGTCATTACTGAGTGGTATTGCCCACAATCCGATCCGGTCTGTCTTGGAACGGCTGGCAATGGTGGGCACTTACCTACAGAAACTCCTTTATAGCCAGATAAATGTCAATACCCTTCCTCCGGCCAGCGAAACACTTATGCAACTATGGCGGCACGCGGTTAAAACCATGGGCTGGTTGGGACGCTCGACACAAACGACCCCACTCTGGCAGGACACATACGCTCTGTCTCTGTGCTTGCAGGCTTTCAAAAATGGGACCCCCTTGGAATTTCCACACTGGTGACATTATGCAAGGTCACACCCTCCAAATTTCAACAATTTCAAGCAGAGTTTCAGCTACATAAATCACGGTTCTACAGATCTCTACAATTATGACATGCTCTAACCCCCCAAATTAATCCACTCCAGGAACTACCGAGTTACATCCCTTGGAAGGTCGCCTCTTAATGGGAGACCTGGGGGGGTGTACAAGATCAGACGAATATATCCGACCCTGACTACTCTCACACAAAATACCCGACTAGAGCCGCTTGGACGATTGACTTACCAACCATGACCTGTGACAATTGGACCGAGGCCCTAGTTGGCCCCCGTAGTGTGGCTGTTTTCTCACGATACCGCCTTATCCAGTTGAAATATCTATACCACGCATATTCTACCCGATCCCTTCTATGGAAGATGGGTGTCATTCAATCCCACCAGTGTCTCCACTGTGGAGGTGCTGAGGGCACATTTCTACATACAGTCTGGAGCTGCGAGGTGCTGAAGCTATTTTGGCAGAAAATTACATTTGGTCTGCGTCCTGTCCTGGAACATTCCACATGATCCTAGTCTGATATTGCTCCACAGTATGGAGGAGATTGGCGGAAACAGTTTTAAACACCTGCTATTCCTGGGCCTTATGTCCAAAAGAGACATAGCCCAGATGTGGAAGGCGGCTTTGCCACCAAGTATGGAAGGCTGGAAAAAAGCCATGGACAGATGTATGGGTGCTAAGGTTGGGATGTACCAGGCGCGGGGCTGCCTGCCAAAACAAATTTTGGTCTGGCTGGGCTGCATACCGGGGTATAGATCTTCCCCCTCTGCCACAATCAAACCCCTCATAAATTCCTAGGTAACATGCATGATGTATCTTAAAGCTACAGACAAGTACATTTAAATGTTGAAGCACACACCTAATCCTATGCGGTGGTTGGTATTCAGAGGGGTTCTGTACTGCCTTTCAGTTGCTAGGCCTGATGTTCAACACGCTAGTTAGTTCTCAAAAGCATGGTACTTTCTACATCAACTCTTCTTTGTAATATATGCATTCGGCGCAGCCCACCCTCTACCTTTTAAAAATGAATAAAATTTGTTGGGAAAAAACAATTGACCGCATTGTGTATTTTCAAATAAACCTGCTTTGTCGAAACATCTGACTCTGATATTAACTACCTCTTCCTGGGGCACATTGATTTTGTGTTCATAACTGACTCTTAAGTGTGCATCCCCCATCAATAAGGAAATGTCTATGCCTTACGAAATCTACCAAACCTTTAACCTACAGTGTTCAGGGTTGATGGGGTAGCTCCCATCCACAAAATATACTCCCACCGGAAGCTACAAGGGTTTGACTCTAGACCATCTTCTCTGATGCTCTGTCTCTCAAGACTGAACTGGTATTTCTTTTGTTAGAATATTACTTTTTTTTTTTTTTTACAGCTCTCCACACCTACAATATCGCTGTACTCTACTGGCTCTCACGCTTCTCCCAAACTCCTACGCTCACCACACTTCCCACTACTTCCCTCCAACAGGCCCACACTTTTCCTACTGTACCACCTACATGTTTCCCTTCAACTGACCCCATCTGTTTAGTACTGTTGTCCTTCATTAAGCATTTTCTCCTCTCTCCATACTTCTGCTCGTACTGTTTCCTTTCACCCCACCTTCTTTCCATAGCCTGCTTCTGACCTGTACTACCTCATACAACTTTCTCCCAGTTCTATCTTCACCCTATACAAGAGATTACCTACCCCTGGGAGGAAGGAGGGGGTGGCGGTATGGGATTTGGGTAATCAGGGGGTGGGGGTATGGGAGTTGGGTAATCTCTTGTATCGTACCATATCCGTCATCTGTATTCTATACCGGTCTGCACCACCTCACACTGCAACCATAGCCCTGTAATCCTCTGTATGCTGCAACCCCCAATCACCCCCACCCTACCAAAGTATACTCCCATGTCTGCTGAAACTCCCCACACTCAATGACCATGACCCGCCAGTGCCTAAACACAACCCCTCCCCAACTACAAATGAAGTATACTTGGCACCCTAAGCTATTTACTTCACCTCTGTAACAACCCCATGCAGACTTTATCCACACCTCATTACCCTATGGCAGGGAACTGTAGCTAATGCGGTTGTGGTCTAAAGTGGAGTTATTGCCTATAAACTCACTTTACATTTTCGCTTTTATTTAAATTTTGACAGTAATCGGGAAATGGGAGGACACTCCAGGGGAGACCAAGTCCTAGGTAGGGAGAGCAGCACCGAAGCGAAAGATTTATATATTGGTCGAAATGGAGCATAGAGAAAGTGAGATAATAGACAAAGTGGAGATAGAAGAGAAGGACAGGTAGAGGGGAAAAATAGAGTAAGAAACTGGAGGAAGAAAAAAAGATGAGGAAGATAGCAGATAGTGAGGTGGAGAAGGAAAGCAAGGGGGAGAGAGGTAACCTGATGTTTTTATTGGCTCTGCCCATGTTTTGACTCTTCTAGCCAAGTCTGATCCTAGCTTAGCTCTACCCTTCCCATGAATTCTCACTGTTCCATCTCTTGGTGGCATAATACATGGCAGACACTGGTGGACTGGCATTCAAGCTTAGGCTGTAAATCATAAACTTCGGCCACCATCTACTACTTCAAGGAACTGGTGCTGATCCACATGTGTACATGCCAATATCTGATAGATCTGTTCCTTGTACAGTCTAGTCAGTGCATCTTCCACAACTGCCTGTTCATAAAGGTAACCTCTAGCTTACTTTTAGCTAGTGCTTAATGCTGAACTGTCCTTCCTTACATTTCGAACCAGTTTCCACCCACACAAGACTGCCAATATTTGCTTGCAAACCACAATATAACAAGGAAAATTGCGACTCTGTATTCCATTTATACAGTGGTTACAACTCCATTGCTGTGCGGCGTTTGGCATGGTACTGTCGTCCAGTAATTTTGCCTTTAGAAATGTCAGATTGGGTGTGTGCAGCTACTTACAGCAAAAAACAGCGTTATCGCGAGTTCTTTTAAAGTTTAACCATAGAGAATTTGACTGTCTCCTCTAGAATGACTCGAGCAATTTCTCCTGCAGGCTTGTGGGGAAAAGCAATGGAACACAGCAGCTGTATTTAGATGGGTGGTGTGGGTCAATGTTCAATGGCAAACATAAGACTATTGCATTTTGTTTTGCAGCGAAAAAAGGTAAAACATTAGAAAGAATATTTTTGAATAAATGCAAAATACGTGCGCTCCCAGGCATCCTCTTGGGTGTTGATGATAGCGCAAGTACAGAGGTGGTGCATTGCTACACATGTGCCCGAGAGTGAGGCAAACAATAAAAAAAAAGTGCATCCAATGGCAACTTAATAAAAAAAAAAAAGACCACATGTAAAAGGGGCAGTCTGAAACACCAGAAGGTGGGTCTAAACCAGCATACTGACCAAACAAAAGCAGGCATTTATGAAGGGCATGAACAAAGGAATGGAAAAAATGGGAGGTGCTTCCAGCCCCTAGTCTAGATGCAGCATGCCTTGCAGAGCAGCCATGTGCTGCCTAGGCGAGACCTGAGCAGGGGACTTGGAGCAAGGTAAATTACCAAGGAAGTTCTGCCCTGATCAACAGCGAGTCATCGGCTGACACCACTGTTAAACCCATACATTGGGATAGATGCAGCACTGAGGAAAGGGTTAAATAATATGAACATGAGTGCAAATCAAACAGTATTTGTCTGTGCCTGAGGTGACACGACCCGAGGCTAACTGATTGCTAGGGCCCCTGCTAATGAGACCAGTTTCTCGCAGCTGCCATCTGAAGTCCCAAACTGCTGACTCTCAGCAACAGGATCTCCCTGGGCAGAGGTTCCAAACTCGTCAAGCAAAAAGTGGCTGAATTACAGAGTCGAACGTCTTCAGCAAATACCTGGTGAGATTGTTCTAAGTTATTTTGTAACAGGCGTTTTGAATTGATTCGTTTTTGGTATTGAGAATTGTATTGCATTATATTGTTTGGGTTTCTGGTTGGACCTGATTAATAGGCCTGTGTTAAGTTTTCTCACTTAGATGGTCTTTGACTTTAAGGCACAATGAGCAAACTAATGAAATATATTTCCCTGTGGTTGCTGTTTTGAGTCCACGCCTGGATGAGTACCAACCAGTCCCAGTTGAGGTTAATCCTGCATGGAAGATAATGACAAAATATGGGACAGGTGGGAACTTGTGGAACAGACTGGCATCGATATACTAAAGGAAATGTGGATTTAAGATGGCTGCTGGACGGTTCATTTGATCTAAATAAAATTCAATATTTGCAGCAATGTTAGTTTGAGAAAAAGGTCAGACAAGTGCAGTGGGACAGTTTTAATAAATGGGAAAAACATGCAACAATGTTAATAATTAAAGAACAAAAAGAAGGAAACCGCACAGAAAAAGGGAGTGTTGCAGAAAGCTAAAGCATATGATCAATTAAAACAAAGTATTGAATGTATGAACAGAGTTTAGAATGACCACTAACAAGACGTGACCAGAGGAAGAACATGTGGACAAGGGTGAGGTATTAGATAGACTATTGGAGAATACCCCACCATATGTCTCACAGGTTCCCATACTTGCCGCACAGGCCCAAAATTTACCATTACAGATGGGTCAGCAGGGAAATGCACCTCTAGTACCCATTCCAAATGTACCAATCCTTTCTGCCCCATTACCAGTTCAGCAACTGCCTGTCCCACCTAGACCAATTCTTAATCCGTCTACTGTTCAACAGCAGTCACAAGCAGGACACCGATACCTGCACAAAAAGTATTGACTACCTCTCGGGTACATTATTTACAAAGGCTAGTGCCTGAACAAACCCCTTCTGCATCAAAATCTGCTGGAAACACGCCTGTAGGTACCCCACCTTTGATTCACAAGCATAGTGGTAATTTGAGAGATAGGAGTGGGAATTGGAAGGACAGACCGCATACTAGATATGGATCACAGAGAGCTGATCCAGAAGCATTAAAACAGAGGCCCATGGATGGATGACAAATAATGCCACCATGAATAATGTTATGCCAACTGTAAATAGGTTTGTTTTTCAGCAAAACATAATCATTCAATATGACTGAAAGGATAGAGGACTGGTGGATATGGTGTAATAAAAATACACCACAAGAGGTGTTACTATCGTGGTATGTAAATTGATACTTGTATAGCGCACTACTCACCTGCAAGGGTCTCAAGGCGCTTGTATGAATACTGCTGTGGAACCCATCCTGGCTTTCCCTGTGAGGCGTCCACTCCTGGGCACCCCCAAGGTGGAGGCCAGGCATCCTTAGCGTTGTGGGGGCCGTTGTGGAGATTAAGCAAGCTATTGCCCAGAGTTGCAGAGTGGGACTCCATGATTGGAATGGCACCGAGGCGAGAATTAACAGGTCTGTGGAATTTGAACCCAAGACCCGCCGAGGCGGGGAATTAAACCCTGCTCCCGGGTTAGACCTCTGCATCAGGGTCTGCCGCTCTAACCATTGAGCCACACTTCTCCACATCAAATATGGTGCACAAGATCACATGACCCCTTTCCCCGATGTCCCACGGGCTGTTGAAAATTGTTTGCATTGGGATGTTAAGGTTGGAAGAAAATATAAAAAAAATGGATACAACACTGACCAGAATTGGGCCAAAATCAGTGTGCATATTGCTTTCAGGAGGGTCATTGGAAGGATGAATGCCCTAGCCTACAGGGCCAAGCAACTGTGACAATGGGTAGTTCAGTGCCAAGGGGTACAGTAAGAAGTGGCACAAATAGGCAAGATTTCACCCAGTGTCAGAATGACAATAGATGTCAGAATTACACCAATACCAGATCATCAGTACATAACCCTTGCCCCTCATAAGCAAGCACACCGCTTGCAATATGTGAAGAATGCATTCATTCAGGTTTTACATAATGTCGATCTTGGATATAATGCTACAGATTGTTGGCTATGTGGTTTCCTGCTACATTCAGTCAAAAGGAAGCCACCTCTTATTCCTCTGACTTTATCCTATAATGGGTCATGTAGTGCCTGGTGGGAATTTAATTTTGCTTCTTGTATCAAAGTTACTAATAAAACAGTACAGAGCCAGCTTAGGAAATCCCCTTTATTATCTATGCTGACCAGATGCTGTTCGAATCTATGGCACTATGGAGGAGAGGGCTATGATAACTCCTCTGTTATTAATCTTTAATAAGAGAAAACAGTTCAAGGTGGCTATGATACCCATACCTGTGCATGCACATAACACCATTTGTTATGTTTCTCGGTGAAGGTCTCCTTGCTGTTGGGAATAGTATTTGCTCCCTTACAGTGATATTAAATTGCACAAGTTCCCCATCAATTGTGGCTTCACAAAACACGTATTTTGTTTGTGGTAATCGGGCTTATGTCTGGCTCCCTAAAAGATGGTCAGGCAGAATCTATATTGCATTTATTCTTCCTCTCACTTGCACCATCTAATTATCACAGGACACATTGACATAATAAATGGAAAGTACAGGTTGATCAGACAGATGCCACGCTGCAGCAATTTATTGATGCAATGAAGGGTCTAGTGCCTTTCTGGGGTCTTATGGCCAATAGTGTACAGGTGCGCCGATTGAGCAGAGTAGTGGAAGCTTTTATTAATGAGAATGCTGGTGCACATTAACTTTTCTGTGGAAATGCAAGCTACCTGTCTTGTTACCCATCAAAATCGTATTGTTAGACCTTTTAGCAGAGAGGGGGTGGGGTAAGCCACTTAACTGGTAGTTCCTGATGTCTCTATATCCCAGATAACGCTCCTAAAGGGAATTTGGCCATTCAAGAACTTCACAAAATTGCTGCTGAAATACGTCAAGATACTGGACTTAGTCAGGTTGGTTTAGAGAAGCACTGCTCACATGGGGTTGGAAACTATTAGTGCTAGCCTTGGTTATGAGGGATTTTAGAGTGCTGTATATGTGTGACTTGTCTTCCCATGTGTTGCAGTATGCTCCTTTCAGCCTGCAAGCCCCCTCCAGTTTCTGTCCCACAACAGAATATGCTTTTAATGCAATAAGAAATATGGGATTTAATGAACATTAGTGTTAGTGCCCTCACAGATTAGCCATTTTACAACGGCCCATTTGTTTCTTACTTTCTCTGTTAGCCACCTCATCATGGAGAATATCTGAAAAGGAAGTATTGTCATAATGAGGGGCCAATCCAAATTAACTATTACTGATTCTATAGGTTAGTGATAGCAGGTAAATGTTGAACTGGTGTTCCAGGACCATTTGAGGAAAAGGTTATATAATATGAACATGAGTGCAGACATGTTTTTAATCCACCTGACTTTGTACAACGTTGTCTTAGGAATTTTTCCATGTATGTTTGACATTGTGCATTTTCTTTCCTTGCCCTTGGAAAAGAACTGAAAGGTTGCTAGAATTATTACACTTAATCATTTGGGCTTCTCTGGCATGAAAGCCACCCTGGTTTTTGCCATTCAATTTGCAATTAGTGATGGTCTGTGATTACTTACCTTGAAAATGTGAATGAACTGATCTTTTTCACCTCCGACTACCTGTACTCCTTTGCATTTAAGTGGACAAGAGTCCAATTTGTCCAGAGGTGAGTTCTCCACAGCTCAACCAGGCAATCGACCCCACACACTCACAAAAATACCCGGGGGAGTGTAGTATTCACTACACTACCAGACCAACCCCAAATTGAAGGATTGTACCTTACCTCTGATGCAGATGAAGCTGAGGATTTGGCTAGAAGCACCTCCCCCCTATAATAAACTCTGGGGAAGCAACTTCTGTATAAGTAAATTCACACAGGTTGGCTAACAGGGCATAGGATCATCAGTATTTGCATTACGCTACACTGAAGGTTAAACTTGTATCCGTTATCTCCTGAAAGGTGCTACACTGTGATTTGACTTCACTTTAGCTAGACTCCTGGTGGACATTGGGAGAGTCTTTAAAATGTACTTCTAGGACATAACAAAATTAGCGATTATTGGCAGCAGTTTTTGTATGTAGACCTTTGTACTAATATGCCAGGCAAAGCCAGTGGAGTGTCCAGATTGGGTTGCTTCAATCTTCCCCTTGTGTGCTTTGTTCTTGAAGGGAAGGCATTACTGTACTTCCCCCTTCAATGGGGTGGGCATGTGCATGTATAGAGTTGTCAATTAGCCTTTCAGTTGAGCAAAACGGGTCTCTGTTCACTTCAGTGATTTGAGTAAGTTGAAGCTGGAACACCAAAGCTCTTTAGAAGGAGATGGGAACACAACACTAGTTCAAGTGCACGGCTGCTGCTCAGCTCCAATAGAATTATGTAGCATTGGGTCATGCAAAGTTTCATGTTTGGATTATTCTACAGTAACCTTATTAATAGTCTTAAATTGTAATAACCTGTGAGGCTGGAGTTAGCTGTTATAACGTGAAGGCGTTCAGCCCATCTGCTCCTCCGGTGGCCTTCCTTGTATGATGAAGATTGAAAGCCTGATCTTGCTGAAGACAGCAGGGGATCCTTGCCTAACTGTATTGAAAGATTTGTGATTTTGTCCTACTTGTTTGGGAAGGGAGTTATTTAGCCCTTGCAGCTTTGAGTGTCACTAGCCTGAAGTGCAAAGTGGCCATTTTGAGGAGGGCTGAAGTAGTAGTCATGGGTGGGTACTGTCCCTTGGGTCATGGTCTGACAATCCCGGTGGTCCCTCTGTATCCTTATGCAGGCCCCCACCCCCTTTATGGGTTTGTGTGCTAAGGTATCTCAAATGGTCCTTGTGTTGCAGTTCTCGCTTCAATGGAATTGTCAGTACTCCTGGCAGCCTTCTGGGTCCTACAGCACACTGTCTTCTCGCTGCCTCTCCCAGGAGGAGACTCACTAGCTGGAGGTTCTGCCTGTGCTGGGCTCTGATGGTGACCCAGGCCTCCCGGTGTTAACAAACCGGATTCTAGATTCAAGTGAGATATGGGGATTGGGCTGTTGGGGTAGGTAAGGGGGTCATAAGTCAGTGGCATGGTCTGCCTCTGGGGCAGAGTTTCTCCAATGTAATGGTGCTGTACTTTGGACACGGTTCTTTGATGCAGTGGTGCAGTTTGCTGCAGTACAGAACTCTCAGACACAGTTCTTTGATGTATTCTAATAGTCCACTCTGGGAAAATTCTTTGGAGTAGCAGCACAGTCGGTTCGGGAAGAGATTTATGTTCTGGTTCCCACCTGTAACAATTTGCTAGGTGAGACTGTGCCCACTCCCTTCAGGATATGCAGATCACTGTACTCCACCCAGTGGCGCATGCTAGCAGAGGAAAGTGGATGGGCAGTGCCGGGTGCAATAAAAACAAAACTTACCTGCAGTCTGATGCCTCTTCAGCTTCACCGATGCTCACACAGGGTCCCAGACTCTCCTGTGCCAATCCAGATGCTACACTTGCTGGTATTACCCACCATGAAAGAATCATCTGGATTGGCCGGAGCGGGCTGGTTCCACACACCCAACAGGGACTGGGAGCCTGTGCCCCCGAACCCTGCTGATATCGCCAGGCAACAGCCTGGAGATATCCAAGTGCACATATCGGTTTTGCTGTCCAAAGATGGCTGGCCAAACCGAAATGCACACTTATAGTGCCCTGTGCCCACCACTCCTGTTGCTGATGGCCTGCACTAAAGACTCGGCTGGGGCTCTGGAGTAAAATAAAATGATAATAAAGCAGTTTTAATAACTGCTTTATTATCATTTTATTTTTACATGCATCTGCTGGTTCCAGCAGTGGGTAGACGCTCCTCTGCCATAACGGAGGTCCACCCTTCACTCAATCATCTTGTTCTGCAGACCCACACACCACCAGTGTTCAAGCTGCTCTTGGCTTTTCCTGGAAAGTCACAGAACCTGTAGGGTGACAGGCTGCTTCCCTCAACATGCATGTCAGAAGAATGGGTTGTTCCTTCCAGGCAAGTCATGAGCTTATTTGCCCTCACCTGGTAAGCTGGCTGTTGGGCAGTCTCCTGCTCTGGGTGCAGAGCAGTCCTCTGAATACTCTCCAAAGCTCTCCCTTCTGTGATTACCTACAGGGGTCCCTTTAACCTGAACCATAGACTGTAGACTCTTCACCCCCACAATATACCAAATGGTAATGCTCTAGGAAGACTAATCCGACGCTCTTCTTAGCAAAAAGCCTAATTGAATTTCCAAAGGAGCCTAGTGTGCCTGCTCCTACTTTTAGTGTCTTTGTCTTATCCCTGCAGCTTCATGAATGTCAGCAATACATTTCCACTGTTTGGGAAAACAACCTCCCCTCCATTTTGTGCACCAGACCATGGCCTTCCAAAATATAACCCACAGGCCACCATTACTCTGGCCACTCAAACAATGCATGTACTACACCTGCCACATACACGTATAACATGTGGGATGGTCACAACTATGGATTTGCAAAACCGGATATGCTGCCACCACCGCATTCCATGTTAAAGCACTGTCACTGACGGTAGTCTACTGTCAGTGATGATGCTTTAATATGGACTATCGGTAAATGAGGATAGGCTTGGCGTGCCCCTCTGAGTCACAGAACAGGTCCTGGACCTTATTTGTTCAAAGGGAAAGCCTAGCCTCTGCGCACAAACTAAATGAGTGAGGCTAGGGACAAAAATGAAAAACCAGGATACTAGATATTTGCAGCTGGGCACTCAAGGCAGAGACACACATCGGTCTATTAATGTTTGTAGATGGGGATTTGTGTCCAAGCCTATAAGTGGTTGCATAAGAACGCCTACGTACCACCTATGGAACGCCCCCTTGATGCAAAGCAGCACATTGAGAAACTATCCAAGGCAAAACCAAAGTTACGCAAAGTAACACAGATTAGCGTTGGATGGTAAATCCAGGCATAACACTGCACTACCAAAGTAGCCGAAACCTAGTGCAAGACATTTAGTTAATCTGGGCCCTGGAGTTTACTAATGAAGAAGGTCGGAAGTTTGGTGGTCCATCGCTGAAATGGTCATCTTTTATAATTCAGCTTCAGGACATTTTGATCATACTACCATAAGCTGGATTTCTGATTACTAACTGCGTTTCCTGTGGCAATTTGAATAGGCCTATTCTATGGAAACATCACAAGGATCTCACTAAAATCCTTCTTGGAGTGATAGTCAATCACGTTCTTAGAAGCAAAGCAGGACACTTCAATCAGGGAAGAGTGGGTGCTACAGATAAGAACATGGCACGCAAGCTTCCCAGCCCCTGCGTGTCAGAGCAAACGAGACCCACTCCCCTGGCAGCTGCCACCTCCAAGAGCCTTTAGTTTGCTCTCCAACCTTGTATTTAACAGATTCATCTGTCCCCTGGTGCACAGCCCTTTGCTCTAAAATCATATAGCTCGACGTGGGTGCCATTAAAGTTAACCAGAGGGTCTTTAAACCGTGCAGGAACAGTGGGAGTGTTTGAAACAAAAATAGATATGGTAAAGTAAAGAATGCAATCTTGTTTATGAAGACCTACATTGAAACTGTTGAGCTTAGAGCCAAGTGTTTATTTCCAGGAGTGTGAATCGTTTGCCAACAACCGTGAAAGGTCTTTCAGTACGATGTAATTAAAAATTATAGATTGAAATGAGGTTATTTATGTGAAATGTGTGGTAGGTGGTAAAAGTTTCATTTTTTTAATGACATGATACTTTTGGAGAACCTTACAAAATGATTTTTTTTTAATTTATGTTTTTTAGAGAGGTTGGGAAATGTCAAACTGCACATGAATCAAAGTTGTATAAAGGGTGACTGTCTATCCATCATACCCATTTTATTTCTCTGAATTCTCTGGCATTGTTTTGACATTGCAAAATACCCTGTAAGATTAATAAATTCAATAAAAAGCAACAATAATACAATGGAGTCTAATTCTTTTCGAACTGTAAACACTGCTCTATAAATACACATGCAAACTGGCTACACCAACACTTCTGTTGTCTCGCAATGTATCTGCTTACCCATATTTTTAGAATACTACATTAAAGGCAAAGTATATTTAATTTGAAAGCACTTGGCATTTCTACGCATCAGCATATATTGATGATGGTATTGTAATTTCTGCAGTGGCTTTTGTTTTCTGCCCTCTTCAGGTGAAAGTATAGTATTCTGTATGCAGACATCAAGATTCGTTTTGCTATAAATGTGGGCTAAGAGATGGAAGCTCTGTTAGCTGACCTCTAGAGGGCTGTTAATTAAACATTAACTACCTCAAACACAAGACCATAAAATCAGATCATATACCAGCACATAAAGCACATGAACTATCATGACTGAAGTTTACATATCCACCCTTTTAGCTTGACATCCATCTACACGCCACTTTTCACCCATTTCAACAGCACCTTATCCACAATAGTGCATCCCTTAAACTCGTATCCCAGACATCATAGGCACACCAAACCACACAGGTGTATTCCCACACACCTAGCACCAAATAAAGAATCATCCACCAAACCCCAACAAAATCTATGCATGCAATGCAATCACTGTGACCAATGACCAGCCACTGAACTCCCAACTGGATGCCCAAAACAGGGAGAGGATGTAGCCTTACGTCTAGAGCGGTCGACCTCAAAGTTGGGGAACCTGTTTAGAGTCTCTGCAGCGACGCTCAACATCCTGTGATTCTTGGCAAATCACTTCATTTCCCCGTGCCTAACAAAAATTAATGTGTCCATTTGTAACGAAACAGTTGCTCATGTAAAGTGCTTTGATAACTGATGTCTTGTGTCTAGTTCGTGCTATATAAAACAAAAAAACATCATGGGCACCAAGTGGAGGTCAATAGCATCATAATGCTGGGTTCTCCATCATTAGGATGTTATTGACCTTCAGCTGCTCCCTCCCTTCGTGACCACCCATGACACCTACTTGTGACAGCCTGACTAGGAGCATCTTTTCTTACTCCGCGAGGAAGTGGGGCCGAGTGCCGGCAGCAGAAGTACTTCGTCGTTGGTATTTTCGCTACTTTCTGATGCCCAAGAAGGATGGAGGGCTTGTCCTATCCTGGATCTGCACCTTCTCAATTTCTTCCTGAAAAAGGAGAAGTTCAAAATGGTCACCCTCGCTCAAGTCCGGTCTGCCCTGGACCTGGGAGACTGGATAGTAGCTTTGGGCTTCAGCACGCATACTTCCACATTCCCGTCCTGCCTGCCTGCCCACAGACATTACCTGCAGTTCACGGTAGGTCGCGAGCACTTTCAGTTCAGTGCTCCCATTTGACCTTACCAGCACACCTCTGGTATTCATTAAGTTGATACTGGTTGCAGCTCGTCTGCAGAGATCGGGGTGCCAGTCTTTCCCTATCTTGACTACTGTCTGTTGAAGGTGGGCTCATCCCAGGTGGTCGCTTTCCACCTCCAGAATACAGGTGACGACCTACACTTGCTGGCGTTCTCTATCAATGTGCCGAAGTTGCACCGGACTCCTCAGACGCAGCATTTCATAGGAGTGGTTCTGCACACAGTGCAGTTTCGGCTTATCCTCCCGAATGGCATGTCCAACATGGTCAGGCTAGAATACCGATGTTTTAGCCTCTACCCTGGGTTTCGGTGAGACTGAGGCTGCTTGGCCTCATGGCTTCCTGCATACTGCTTGTGACATACCTGCTGGCAAATGCAGGCTCTGCTGTGGCACCAGAAGTTAGTGGGTGGAGACTAAGGGGAGTCTGTCCGACATGGTCAAAATTTCAGAGGGCACTGCAAAACAACTCTGCAGTGGTGGTTAATGAACTGTGATTAGGTCAGCGGCAGACCCCTCTTCCTTCCCCCCAACCAGATCTGACAGTAGTGACAGATGCGTCACTCATGATATGGGACAGCCACCTGGATGAGGTGGAGAACAGAGGCCTCTGGACTCCCGCATAATCCCTACTCCACATCAACCTTTTAGAGCTCCAAGCGATCCAACTGGCATTGAAAGCCTTTCTACCCTCCACCAAGGGAAGCCTGGACAACACTACTGCCATGTGTTGCTGCAACAACCTGGGCATGGTGAGGTTGTGGACCATTTGTCAAGAGGCCCTGCGTCTTTGGACATGGCTGGAATGTCCGGGCATATCCCTGTTGGTTCAAAACCTGGCGGCTCTCAGAAATCCAGGGTGCACAAACTCTGCTGCCGATGCCTAGCAGATCACAAATGGCGTCTCCATCTGGAGGTGGTGCAAGGTCTTTTTCAACAGTGGGGAGAGCCTTAGTTAGATCTGTTTGCCAACTCCGAAAATGTGAATATCTGAAAGAAACACGTTAGTTAGATTTCTCACCTTAGAATATCCCCAGGCGTCAGGCTGGATCTGGAAAGATTTTTCGTCAGCAATACCCCTTGAGCGTCGCTAGGCGGCGTCTGCGGCTCCGCGTCTGTCGTTGGAGTACTTAGACGCCGCCCTCGCGTGCCGATCTGGGAAGAGCTTACCCCTTTAGTCACTTCTTGACAAACTTTTTGGACTCTTTTGTCTACTCGTCGACTCGAACTGGAATATCCCCAGGCGTCAGGCTGGATCTGGAAAGATTTTTCGTCAGCAATACCCCTTGAGCGTCGCTAGGCGGCGTCTGCGGCTCCGCGTCTGTCGTTGGAGTACTTAGACGCCGCCCTCGCGTGCCGATCTGGGAAGAGCTTACCCCTTTAGTCACTTCTTGACAAACTTTTTGGACTCTTTTGTCTACTCGTCGACTCGAACTGGTGCCGGTAGGATGCCTGGGTTTAAAGCCTGTGACTCCTGTCACCGACTAATGTCGGTAACGGACCACCATCGCCGGTGCTTTTACTGCCTTGGGGCCGACCACGATGCGGATCGTGCCTCGACTGCCAGGCCTTGACCTCGAAGGCTAGGCGGGAGCGGTCCCGCAAGCTTCTCGAGCTCTGGCACTCTGCTCCGTTCATGGTCCCGGTCCAGGAGGAGGTTGAAGGACCCGTCGCGGAGCCGCAGTCACCATCACTGCTCGTCGGGTTCCAAGTCTTCGGGTAAGTCGAAGCATGGTAAGAAGTCCAAGAGATGACATCGCTCTTCGGACTCCCCTCACCGGTCGCGTGACTCGGTCGAGGATCCGGGTGGTCCGTCCCCATACCCGCCGGTCCCCGGGACTGACGCGACTCCGGAGATCAGTGCCTTCCCCTCGGCCATGAGGTGCCTGGCTCTGCCTTCGACGTCTGCCGGCGCGCCTTCGGGCCCCGCGGGCTCGACCGGGGGGGCCTAGCGAGGCTCTGGCGCCGTTGTCTACTTCGGTCCCGACGCCGCAGGTCCCCGTGGGATCCAGGCCTGGATCTCAGTCGATGCCGGTCGACCTCACGACGCCTCATCCGTCGACACCGGTTCCACCCCCGGTGCCGTCTCCGGATGTTCCCCGGTCCGGGCACGGCACCAGTGCGGCGCCGCATCCAACGCCGATGGGTGACCATTTCATCTTCTGCCCGGCTCCGATCATTCCTCCTGTTTGTCAGGAATCGGCTGACGGTGGCGACTGGGAGGGGTCTGAGGACCCTCTGGCCCGCTAGGGCCAGTTATCACAGGACTGGGCAGATGAGCTGGGGGATGCCAGTGGCCTTGACACCTCCCCTGACACTCGCTTCATCTCTCCTCCGACCGTGGCTTCGGAGGAAGGTGCTACCTTTTCTGTGGCGATGCGTAAGGCGGCCGAAGCCCTCGGGCTGGAGCTACCTACTGTGGCCGTGAGGACTAACCTCCTCACTGAAGTGCTCGAACCGTCAGCAAGCACCTCGGAGCCTCTGCTGCCATTTAGCGAAGCACTGATGGACGTTCTCAAGGGCACCTGGTCCAAGCCCTCCACAGTACCTCCTGTGTATCGGAACGTGGCCCGACGCCACCGCCCTGCTCCGGGCAACCCCAGTTTTCCGTCCCAACACCCCACCCCGGAGAGCCTGGTTATCCAGGCCTCTACTTCCCAGACCTCCTTCCCATCCGCTCCCCCTGATCAGGAATCCAAGAGACTGGAGCAGTTTGGCAAAAAGCTGTTCTCCTCACTTAGTTTAGGGCTACGGTCTATTAACACCGCTTGTCTCTTGGACCGTTACTCCCACTCTCTGGGGGATACGGTGGAGGACGTGCTGCCGCTTGGCAGGGCAATGTCGTCCACGGTGGCGCTTCGTCGTCACGCCTGGTTGCGGTCCACGTCTTTTTCCGGGGATGTCCAGAGCACCCTCATGAACATGCCCTTTGATGGCGATCGCCTCTTTGGCGATAAAGCGGACAGTGCGCTGGAGCGCTTTAAGGACTCCAGTAACGGTCATGTCCTTGGGTCTCTCGGCCCGCGCCCGCAAACTTCTGCTTTTTGCCCCTTTCGTGGCCAAGGAAGGAGCGCCCCCTCACGTCCGCCTAGCTACAGACTGCAGACCCATCCTCCACACGGTCGCGGATGTGGATTCCGCCGAGGCGGTACAGGGGGACAACGTGCCGGTCCATCCACATCCACCCCAGCAGCATCCGCCTCAAAGCCTTCCTAGTCCGTGCTTTCAGGCCCATTCTATGACAGTCGGAGGCAGAGTTCGCCATCACCTGCTCCACTGGCGTTCCATCACTTCGGACAGGTGGGTGCTGCAACTCGTCCGAAGGGGCTACTCCCACCCCTTCGAGACAAACCCTCCAGCCATGCCACTGCAGTGCTACCACATGTCGGGGGGGATCACTTGAATCTTCTACAGGAGGAAGTTGCGGCCCTCTTGGCCAAAGGGGCCGTCGAGCACGTTCCTGGTCCAGAAGTACGCCGTGGTTGTTGTTCCCACTACTTTCTGGTTCCCAAGAAGGGCAAAGGGGGCCTACGCCCTATCTTGGACCTCAGGAGCATCAACGCCTTCGTCCGGAAGGAGAGGTTCAAGATGCTCACCTTAGCTCAGGTTCTGGCTGCCCTGGAGACTGGATAGTAGCGTTGGACTTGCAGGACGCTTATTTTCACATCCCCGTCCTGCCGGCCCACCGGCGTTACCTGCGGTTCACGGTGGGTCAGGAGCATTTTCAGTTTACTGTGCTCCCATTTGGACTCACCAGTGCCCCTCGGGTGTTCACGAAAGTGATGGCGGTCGCAGCTCATCTGTGCAGATCAGGGGTCCCAGTCTTCCCCTATCTCGACGACTGGTTGTTGAAGGCGGGCTCGCCCCAGCATGTAGTCTCCCACCTCCAGACTACGGCCGATCTCCTGCATTTGCTGGGGTTCTCCATCAATGTGCCAAAGTCGCATCTGAGTCCCTCCCAGAAGCTCCTCTTCATCGGAGCGGTTCTGGACTCGGCGCAGTTCCGGGCTTATCCCCCGGAGCAGCGGGTTTGGGATATTCAGGCTCTGATTCCCATCTTTCAGCCTCTATCCCGGGTTTCGGTCAGGTTCGTGCTGCGGGTTCTGGGTCTGATGACCTCCTGCATCCTGTTAGTGCATCACGCCAGGTGGCGAATGCGGGCTCTGCAGTGGGACCTGAAGTTTCAGTGGGCCCAGCATCGGGGCAACCTGTCCGACTAAGTCCTGATCTCGGAGGGCACTGCAAAGCAGGTGCAGTGGTGGCTCACGGACCGCGATTGGGTCAGCGGCAGATCCCTCTCCCTACCCCAACCGGAGCACGTAGTAGTGACTGATGCGTCCCTCCTGGGATTGGGGGGCCACATGGGGGAGGCGGAGATCAGAGACCTCTGGTCTCCGGTGGAGTCTCGGCTCCATATCAACCTTTAGGATCTGAGGGCGAACCGACTTCCACTGAAGGCATTCCTTCCTGTTGTCCGGGGAAGTGTGGTGCAGGTGTTCACGGACAACACCACTGCCATGTGGTATTGCAACAAACAGGGCGGGGTGGGGTAGTGGACCCTTTGTCAGGAGGCTCTGCGCCTCTGGACATGGCTGGAATGTCAGGGCATCACCCTGGTGGTTCAACATCTGGCGGGCTCTCTGACCGCCAGAGCAGACGAACTCAGCCGCCGGTGCATGATGGATCACGAATGGCGTCTAAACTCGGACATGGCGCAAGGCCTCTTTCGGCAGTGGGGAGAGCCTTGGTTAGATCTATTCGCCACCGAAGAGAACGCGCAATGTCAGCGATTCTGCGCGTTGGAGTTTCCAAGGCAGCACTTGCTCGGGGACGCCTTTCGTCGCGAGTGGAGTTGCGGTCTGTTGTACGCCTTTCCGCCTATACCACTGCTGCCCAGAGTGCTGAAGAAGATCAGGCGCGACCGGGCCCAAGTCATCTTGGTGGCTCCGGATTGGACACGAAGGTACTGGTATCCCGAGCTACTCAGTCTGTCAATCGATCCCCCAATTCGACTGCCTCTTCAGGAGGACCTTCTGTCGCAGCAGCAGGGGACGGTCCTCCACCCGAACCTGTCCAGTCTCCACCTCCATGCGTGGAGATTGATCGCCGACAGTTGATGCCATTTGACTTGCCTCCTGAAGTCTGCGATGTGATTCTGGCAGCCAGGCGTCCCTCCACAAAAACGGTATACACCTGCAAGTGGAAAAATTGGTGGCATGGTGCACAGCAAAGGCTGTGGATCCCCTTTCCGCCCCTCTTTCTGAGGTTCTCCTTTCTTCTTTCCATGTCCCAGCAGGGTTCTGCTCTGGGCACCCTAAAAGGTTATCTTTCTGCTATCTCTGCTTTCTTACGGCTTCCTGATCAGCCTTCTCTTTTCAAATCCCCTGTTTCTCGTTTCTTCAAAGGCGTTATTCACATGTTTCCTCCTGTCCCCTTCGTAATGCCTCAGTGGGATTTGAACCTGGTCTTGACATATCTGATATGCGCTCCCTTTGAGCCTCTTCATAATTGTCCCCTTCGTCTTCTGACACTTAAGACTGCATTTCTGGTAGCCATCACCTCGGCTAGACGAGTGAGTGAGCTCCAGGCTCCATCTTCTAAGCCTCCTTTTCTTTCTGTCCATCCGGACAAGGTTGTCCTCCGGACTTGTCCGTCCTTTCTTCCGAAACTGGTGACTGCCTTTCACATCGGGCAGTCTGTCACGTTGCCCACCTTCTTTCCGCATCCTTCGAAAGAGGAAGAGAGGCTCCACCGTCTGCACCCAAAACGGGCGCTGTCCTTGTATTTGGACCGCACCAAACAGTTCCGGGTGGACGACAACTCTTTGTTGGCTACGTGGGTGCTAAGAAGGGGTGGGCAGTACACAAGCGGACCATCTCGCGGTGGGTCGTATTGTGTATAAAAGGTTGTTACTTCTTGGCTAAAAAGGACCCTCCTGTAGGGCTGAGAGCCCATTCCACCCGGGCCACAGCGGCGACTACTGCCCTGGGCCGAGGAGTCCCCTTGCACGACATTTGTCAGGCAGCAACGTGAGCCTCGCTGCACACGTTTGCCGAGCATTATTGTCTGGACAGCCAAGTCTGGAGAGACTGCTTCTTTGGCCGTTCTGTTCTCCAGGACTTTCTGGTGTGATCTTGGTTCGCAGACCCACCACCGGGGTTGGTATTGCTGGGGTATCTATTCTAAGGTGAGGAATCTAACTAACATGTTTCTTTCAGATGAACAAGTTACTTGCCTTCAGTAACGATGTATCTGTAAGAAACATTAGTTAGTTAGATTCCTCCCCGACCCACCCATCCTCCCCTTTCTGTGAGCCGATATCTAGGGTTAAGGTTATCCCTTTCAGGGCCCTAGACTTTTTGGCACCAGTGTCGGTCTCTTGCATGGCTCTGCATTCCTGGCGCGGAAAGCTGTGTACAAGAACTGACGTCAGCGCGCGAGGGCGGCGTCTAAGTACTCCGTCATTCCGGCGTGCGACGACTGACGCGGAGCCGCAGACGACGCCTAGCGACCCGCAAGGGGTATTGCTGACTACAAATCTTTCGGGATCCAGCCTGATGCCTGGGGATATTCTAAGGTGAGGAATCTAACTAACTAATGTTTCTTACAGATACATAGTTACCGAAGGTAAGTAACTTGTTTGTCAGCAGTTTTGTGCACTGGAGTTTCCAAAGTGGCTCTTGCTTAGAGACTCTATTCGACTCGAGTAGAGCTCAGGCCTCCTGTGTGCCTTCCTGTCCAGAGTTCTCAAGAAGATCAGGAATATCAGGGCCAAGTCATCCTTGTGGCTTTGGACTTTACTCAAAGAGTTAGGCATGCTCAACAGCTTGGGATACCAATCAGTTCAGGAGTAATTTTTGCAGCAACTGGGGAGGGTTCTCCCCCGAAACCGGTCAACCCTTCACGTGTGGAGATAGTGGCCACAGTTTCGACCTTCTGCCTGAAAACTGTTATCTTCGCAGCTCATTGTCCCTCCACCAAGATGGTATAGCTGTTGGAATAAATTTGTGGCATGGTGTGCTGAGAAACAGGTTGACCCCTTCTCTGCCCTACTTTCCCATATTCTTTTGTTTATCTTTACCATGGCCCAGCAGGACTCTGCATTGAGCACTTTGAAGGGTTATTTATCTGCAATCTCTGCTTTTCTGCAGCTCCATATCAGCCTTCTCTCTTCATGTCCCCTATTGCATTATGTTCCTTAAAGGTCTGCAGCACATCACCCCAGCTTCCTTTGTTGGGTCTCAATGGGACCTTAACATTGTTCTTACTTTTTTTTTTTTTTTTAAATCTGCACTTCATTTTAGCCGCTTCCATCAAGACAGCCATTCTGGTGGCAATTATATCTGTCCTGGGGATTAGTGAACTACAGACACTCCTCCTCTCAGCCTCCATGCATCTCATTTTTCCCTGACAAACTTCTTAAAGACTCAAGCATTCTTCTTGCCAAAAGTAGTCACACTGTTCCATGTAGGCCAGTCCATCACTTTGGCTACCTTTTACTCCTCCCCTTCATCCCTCTAAAGAAGAGACTCCACGGGCTGGACCCAAAAAGTTTTGCCCTTCTACCCTGACTGCACAAAACTGTTCTGGGTGGACTAACAACTCTTCGTGGGGTACGTCCGGGCCAAAAAAGGAAGGCCTTGCAGAAACAGGCCCTCTCCAGATGTATCGTGCTCTTCAATACAATCTGCTACACATTAGCCAAAAAGCAACCCTCAGAAGTTTTACATGCTCATTGTACCAGAGCAAAGGCTGCGTCCACTGCGTTAGCGCACGGAGTGCCTGTCCTTGACATGTCAGGCAGCATCGTGGAAATCTCTGCACACGTTCACTAAGCACTACTGCGTCGACAGTTCGGTAGTGGTCACATTGGTAGTTTGCCCTGCAACACTTTTTGATGTGAAATTGTTTTGCAGACCCACTTACAGGGCAGGTAGTGCTTAGATATCTATACTAAGGTAAGTAATCTGCTGCTAGAAGTTTCAATCAGATGAACAAGTTACTTACCTTCTGTAATGCCTTATCTGGTAGAGACTCTATCTAGCCCCAGATTCCTTACTGACCCACACATCCGCCCGCTCTGCGAACTGATTTCTGGGGACAGGGTCGTTCCCCTTTCATGGCCTTAGTTTTACACACTCCAATGGTCTGTGTTCTTCTTGGCTCCACGCTTCTGGTGTGGAAAGTCCTGGAAAGCAACTGATGTCAGCGTGCTGCGGTGGCGCCTATATAGGCACCGCGCAAGTCGCTTCTGGTGTGAACACGCGACATTGAGCGAAACACCACCACCCACCGGCTTGCAGGGGCACTGCTCACAAGAAATTTCTGGGAAATCCTGGGGATAATTCTAAGGTGAAGAATCAGCAGCTAGGTAGTCTCTACCAGATAAGGCGTTGCCAAAGGTAAATAACTTGTTCGATCCAACCTGAATTCCTAGACCCATCCTTGAGGCTGTAACTAGTTGAAGCCTTCAAGGAGGCAGTGTTGTGCATCTTTTGCACTCTTCTGGCTCCCTCTAGCCTGCGTTCAGGCCCCAAGGATCTAAGGAGGCTTGAGCTGGTTCACCATCAGTGGATCTGTCATTGATGCAGTCTGTGCCTCTTGTCCCCGATTCTGGGGCAAACTTCCACTTCAAACCCTGCGCCCAGATCTTTGCCGTTCCCCTGCACATCAACGCTCACACTGCCGACACCGAAGGAAGAACCAATGTTCCTTTTGCAATCTGAAGCGAATCTGACACAACCTAGACCACGCTCGCTCCCTCCTCGACCCCAAATACAACCAGTTCTGCCTCATTCTGATTAAAATGGGTTACTGCCCTTACCCAGAACATTGCATGTTCTGTTTTTTCAAATTCAGACAACATGATGAAGGAGATGACTAGGTTGATGGATCCTTATTGTATGAGGATGAAAATCTTAGGCACTCATGATGCCAGTGGTTAGATACATCCCCGGACCATGGATTGAATGCCACCTACTGGTTCTTCCACAGAGAAATTGGCTTCATTTGCCATAAGGATATGAAGGGCTGCTTAAGTATTAAACCTCCAATTCCTATCTGTTGAAGTCAAGATAATTGTCTTGACGAAAATCCTGCCAACTGTGCAGACTTCCACAGAACCACTCCCATTTAATGAGGCTCTAATGGACACACTAATGGGCACTTGGGCCAAGCCAAGCTCTTGCCTGCCAGTCAACAAGTGGGTTGCCAGACGTCGCAGACCTGATCCTGGAGGTCTGCCTTTCTTCCTCCAACAGCCTGAAAGCTTAGTGGTCCAAGCATTGATAAGCAGGCTCTGAATTCATTCCCTACTACGCCTCTGTTGGGACAGAAAAGTTCTCTGCATGGTGAGAGATGTGTACCCCCTGCCCAGAGTTTCCAATTGTATTGTTTTCTGGGTCCCTAATGCTGATTTTTTTGTTGTCATAGTCTAACACAGATCCTGCATGTGCGCCATGACTTAGGCCTTTCCCATGCATTGTGGTCTTGTTGAACGGGGAGGGGTGCCCAAAGCTGTACCCTCATAGTGGTGGCAGGCTACTGCCTTTACCAGGAAATAGCGAAAGCATGGTGGTGGCAGCATACCATGTAGTGATGAGTTGTATAAACATGTCCTTTTTACCCTGTGTCACTAGAGTGAGGCTTTTAGGCTCGCTCAGCTTTTAAGAAGTTTGGTTGTTGTGTTTTGAATTCACCCCTGGCCTACATCAGGTTTATGTGGAAGTGCATGATAACTTGCTTAGGGCATGTGTGCTCTCAAGGAATACACTATACCTAGGTTAAAGTGTATTACAGTGCGGCCATGATAATGTGTTTGTACTGTTAAAATAACATAATGTAGTGCAATACAGAGACTCCAGTACTGAACAGTGTGTGCAGACAGTATGTGTGCTGCATGTGGGAATGCAGTAGTAGGCAGTGTGTGTGCCGTTATTGTACCTTGATTTCAGAATTATCTTCACCAGTCCATAACATGGAGGACCCTGAGTTTCATTTTTGGGGAGCCCAGGCCTGCCTGGTGAAAACATGAGTAGAGGAATAACCCCCCTCCTTCCCACAGAATTGTGTATTGCTGCATTCCTGCAAGGCGGGTGGGACAAGCATTGGATGAGGTGGGAGCCAGGCTCTCCCTGTGAATTTCAAAGGGCTCTTTGATTCAGTGACACATTTCAGGAAGGAGGAGATTGGCCTGTTAAGAGAATCATAGAGTAGGGCTGAGGGCTGGGGATCAGCCTTTGATGCACTTATCACTGTGGCTGACATTCAGGTGTGAACTCTGATCACTCCCAAGAATCTTATGGGTTATTCACTTTTGGAATCCTGCTTGCTGTGAGACAAATCCTTCAGACGGAAGAAGAAAGGGGAGAGATGTCTATTTCAAAGAAGCAGAACCCCAACATAAAACTATCACCCAGGGAAACCAAGATAACCTCCCTTGGTAAACCAGCGCATGCCTGCTTGCCAGGATCGGTGTGTCCATGAGGAAGAGGAGAGCGTTGGAGGGAGCCCAGGAATGAGGACTATGCGAGGAATTCAGCCCTGCACTAATCGGGCCGTAGCCTGTGTGTTGGACTTCATCGGTGACTGTGTTTGCCAGGAGGGGCCACTGTGAACTGAGGTAGAGGAGCGCAATAGGAGAAACGCGCACCTATTGGGCTGTTGCCTGTGCATCAAACTTACAGGGCGACCCTGTATGCCAGGAGGGGTCACTGCTGTTTGCCTATGAAATGTGCTGCGGGAAACCAGTCTGCACCGATCTGCTCTTTGTGTGCTGAATTAACTGAGCGACCCTGTATACGAGGTGGAACTGCCGTGGGGTGGACTCAAGCTTGTGGCTGAAGGTACTTGTCGCTGCTCCGAAAGTGCTGTTGCCCATGTGCTGAAGTAGCTTGGTGACCCCGTGTGCCAGGAGGGGCTGCTGTGACTATCCACGTGAGGCTAGCATGACTGGACTGTGAAGGCTGGAGGGGTGAACGTCTATGCCAGGAGGGGCCATTGGAGACGTTGAAGCTGAGATGTCCAGTTCATTGCCAGAGACCAGAAACAGTTGTGACCATGGTGGTACTCTGGTGCATTTTGTGGACTCCCCCCACGGAACCCTATTGGAGAAAGGAGACCAACCCCCAGCCTCCGGCAAGGGATAAAGGACTTATCACATGGCTGCTGGAGCTGGCTTATCTCGCCCATCTAGTCACTGCGGGTAGTGTGGCTCAGGAGAAGAGAGACCGTGCCTGCCAGGTGCTGCAACGTCACGGCGGGTGGCCTGACTCAGCCGATCCGGAACAGGCCTGTGCTGCACTGCCGCTGGGTACTTCGCTGCCGGAGCGAGCAAGCAGAGAACTGGTCCTTTGGCCCAGAGAGACGTACCACCATTAGTGCTGCTAAACCCTAGACTCTAAAATCTGAACTTACTTGCAGAGGTTGAGGGAAGAACTCTTAAATACGGCCTGTTAGTTTACATTCCCGGCATGTGGCCATCAGTGACTAGGGAGTAACACTAAACCTGTTGCACTAGAGGTGGGAGGACAACTACTAGAGCCCTGACCTCAAGGGGACTGTTATTGCTTTTTGAATGCCGTTTGCCTTTGCATGTGCAGAGTTAGAATAAAATACTTCTTTTTATACAAAACAAGTATTTGACTGTAGCTTGATTTATTGCTATGCTGCCAACATGCTGGCTTTATGAGCTGTGTTCACTGAACTGTATCTGAGCTTCCCCTGAGGGAATCTTGACTGCTTGAGCTATGCTACCCAGCTGAGTCAGTTGCTGAAGGAGGCGGTTGACCCAGTTAAGCAGGATCCAAGTAGGGTGGGCCCTAGGGTAAAAGGCCACAACCACCTTGTTGGGCCCCTTAATTCTTGCATGCCCTGTGGCCCCTGGAATGGGGTTCTGACAGTTGGTGCCAGGCGGTGGGATGCCTAACGTGTAAGAGCAAAAAGATGCAGAGGTGACATTGGCCGTTTCCAATATGTAGCAGTGTGCAATACGTTTTTTTTTTCTCTCTTCTGCGCACAAAGGGGGTGCGCTTAAGCAATGGATTAGCTAAGTTTGGGAATTGACCTCAACATCATATCCATAGACCAGATGAATGATTTATGTAGGGACAGAAGGTGGTGGATTCCCAGGAGTAGAAACAGAGGTCCTTGCTAATTTCACTAGGGACCAGTTTGATATACTGGGTGAAAGGGAGGAGGCTCTAGCTGACTCTAGGGAGAGACCCATAAGAGGAACCCAGGAAGACAGCCCTGTGGATTCGGGCTCTAGGATCCCCTTAGCACAGATATATCCCAGACACACACCGAGTGTGCCCCTAATGATTTTTCCAGAGTTCCGCCAAGACCCTCACCACCTTTAGTTTCTAGAATACATCAGGTGTGTACACCACTTTGATGTTCTAAGGTACCACTACCAGGAATAGATTCCTTGGGTGGGTTGAGTCTAGCAGAGACCCTGAGCTTGTATTTGTCCAGAGAGTTAGTCGGAGAAGCCAAGATTAGCTCACTGAAACGAGAGGAGAGGAAGCAGGACAGATCGAAGGAATGGGCCTGGGAGGAGAAATTGTGAGAGTGGGAGGAGAAACTGAAACTGAGGAGAAACAGAAGGAAAGAGAGCTGGAAAGAGAAAGGAGAGCCCTTGAGAGAGAGAAACTTGGAATGTCAGCAATGACAACTCCATCTGCATTAAGTGACTGCTTCCAGTTCAGGCCCGTTTGTGGAAAAGGTTCCAAAAGCTCTTCTGCATGCTTACTTGAAAGGTCAGGATATTTTGGAATGGTTTGTTAGCTCTAAGGTCACTCGTAAGGAACAGGTCTTAAATGAGATGTCTAAGGAAGCTGCCTTAATGAGGCGCATGTCATTGGAAGGGACCATTTATTAGACCAGATGGTATATGAGCCAGTGAAGGAAGCTCTCACATAGTGATTTGGCCTGAAGCCAGCTCAAAACCTGCAGAGATTCAGTGACTGCAAGAGAGCGTATGGTGTTCCGTTTGAATTTGAATTCATGGTGTATTGCACAATTGGAATTGGTGGGTAAGGGGGGGTGGGGGGGAATGGAAACCAAGGATTGTCCGTCCCTTAACCAGTTGATGGTGACAGAGCGACTCAAGGAGTGCTCTACCCCACTTAAGCAATACCGGTCTCATCTTACCGAGGGATCCAACTAAAATGTCAGTTTTAGCTGATAAGTGGTTAGCGAACAGGGCTCACAAAGAGCTGGAGCAGCATGGTTTCAAGCCAAGAGGGGAGAATTACTCCCAGACTAGTTCCAAACAGGAGGGTAATGGCTAGAATAATTCTCAAGGGACTTGAGGAGGGCCCAGGAAAATGGGATCATTGATGGTGCGTTCAGGAAGGAGCATTAGAGTAGGTAAGGCAAGGAATATCACCAGCCAGGAGGCTCTGTGACAGAGCTGTCACATTGAGCATGCGGAAGCACTGAGGCATGGGCACCACAGAGCCCAGAGTGTTAGACGGCTGTAGATATGTAGCACTCTCAGCAGTAAGGATAAAAACGGTTTCTTTCCTTTATAAGGCGATTCGCTGTGATGTGCAGAAACCCCTGGAGCGACTAAGAAAGCAGTGGGAGGAGGACTTGGGACTGACTGGGAGATATGGTACAAAGGACTCCAAAAGTATCTGGACACAGCAGCCTGCCCTAGATGCGGAGAAGAAGCACATATAATGCACATTTTCTAGGATTGCCCTGTACTACGCACGTTCTGGGAGGAGGTACAGCTGATAATAGATGTCATTGATAGAGAGATACCCCAAACACCATCACACTACATACTGGGGTGGTTCCCACATACAGCTAAGACGAAAATGACTGGAAATTTCAGGACCTGGCATATGTTTTGGCCAAAAGTAAAATTGCTAGGAATTGGAAGACACCAGGGGGGCCAAGAATAGGGACATGGAAAAAGCAGTTGGGAAAATTGGCAGGGACAGAAGGAAAACTACTGCTCAGACAGGCAAGACGAGGCATAGGTAATATTGATAGGGCAAGAGCGTGGGAACAACTAGTGGGAGAATTGGCAGCCAATGGACATGAAGAGGAGAGGGTAGAAGCACAACTGTCCGCAATGCCTGTCAGGATAGAGGAAGAACAAGGCCAGACAGAATGGGACAGCTGAGAGCATCCACTCTGCTATATGAGGAGCCGCAATAGCAGGGGACATGGAGAAGCTCGGGACATGCAAACACTACCTGAATAGAGGGCTAGGAAAAAGTGAGTGCAACTCAAGGGAGGGGAGAGCGGAGGAAAGGGATAGTTTTAAGTTACTGTTAAAAGAACCAACTTGCATGAAGGCAAATATGCACAGCTGACGCATATGAGTGATGTGAATACTTTGAAAATCAATAAAATCTGGTTTAAAAATAAAAGAAGGTAAGGCAAGGAAGCCCTTTAAGTCCAAGGTGGTGACTTGTTTTAAGTGGCACAAGGTGAGACATTACAAGAGAGACTGTTGAGAAAAGGAACTTGACACAGCCACACCCCTACCTAGTAGCTATGGACATTTGGGAAAGGGATCCAGATGCTCTGAAGGACATTCATCCTAACACACTAGAATTTTTGCAGACAGTATCTATGGAAGGAAAGTCCCTGCCCTGAGGGATATTGGAGCCTTCCACACTATTGTTGAGAGGAAGTACCTTAAGCCTGAGGAGATAATTCCGGGAACTAAGGATACAGGATTGGTAGCCAGTGGAGAGGGCATGGAGTAACTACATGCCAGGGTTGAGATTGAGCTCAATGGCAAGGTGGTCATGATTAATGTTGGATTAAGGGAAAAGCAAGGGGCTAAATGTCTTTAGGGTAATGATGTAATTGCCTCAGACTTGGTGCCAGGACCAGAAGCCTTCATGGCTTGGACAACGTCAGCTGTGTTGACCGAAGCACAGGCTGCATCACAGTCTCAGGGTGAGGCTGGGACCATCTCTAATTTCCAGTGACCAGGACAAGGTAGTTTGCTGAAAAGGGGAGACTCTGGGAAGGCAGTGGCAGTGAATGCCATCACTTCTACTCCAAAAGGAGAGGAGGATGTGACTCACGAAGCAGGCCATATGCTGCAGTCTGGGTTGCTTTCAGAGTTGCAAGGGTTGTTAGTTGCTGGAGGGCCTACCACAAGAGGAATGTCCTATGCTTGAGGGACTTTGGATGGAAGTCCAGGAACCAGTCAGGAAAGGGGTGGTTTGGAACCGCTGTGTTGGCTGGGATGATGGTCTACTTCATAGTGAACTGGTAAATCCTGAGCCAGGTACTAGCAATAGGCTAGTGATTCCATTAGTGCACAGGAACTTTCTGTTTCTACTGACCCCCTGAAGTGCCCTTGGCACGGCACTTGGGGATTAGAAAAACTCAGGATAGGTTAGACCCTCTGTTCTACTGGCCAGGGATGCGCAGAGACCCAGAGCGGTCCTGTAGAACTTGCCAACTTGTCATGTGTGTGGTAAGACAGGATGGAAGACTAAGGCTCGTTAGTGCCTCTACCAGGTGTAGGTGTTCAATTGGAGGGGGTGGGAATAGACTTAGTTGGTCCATTCAACCCCCCTCCCGTCAAAATCGGGCAACAAGTATATCTTGGCTGTGGTGGATCATGCCACCAGTTATCCTGAAGCTATGCCTCTGACGAGCGACTGCAAAAGTGATAGCGAGAGCTAGCCTAGTGATTGTGTCTAAGGCCAGATATCCAAGGACTGTAATTTCTGAGCGGGTAACCAACTTTACCTCTTCTTACATGAAGAGGATGTGTGAGCAAGCTGGTGTCATATACCACTGCTCCACAGCATACCACCCACAAACCAATGGTTTGGTGGAGCTGTTTAACAAAACACTGAAGAGCATGGTGGGAACTCTAACAGAGAACCTCAGCAGGAAATGGGATCTTCTCCTGCCATGCCTCTTATTTTGCTACCGAGAGGTTCCTCAGAAGAGAGTAGGATTCAGTCCCTTTGAACCTCTTTATAGACACCTGGTGAGAGATCCACTTGCCTTAGAGAAGGATGGAAAGGAACCTTGGAAACCCCCTGTTGGACTTGGCCCTTTTTCCCTCATTTTTTTCGTTTTTGTAATGTTAATGTGCAGGTGCTTACTTCGCCCAAGATGGCTGCCACAGACCCCTGCTACTGCAGAGTGGTCGTTTTTCATAGTAGCACCCTAGCTGCCAGGAGCTGGCTGGGACCCACAACAATGTTGCGATACCAGCCCGCCTTTTTGTCCCATAGTTAGAGTGGGGAAGCTCCTGGAAGAAGCTGGAACCTTCTAGAAGGGAGGTGGGGTTTTACTTTTGCCGCCTTGGCTAGAGGTCACCTGACCTAGGGCTACTTAAGAGTGGGAGGGAAGCTTTTGTGGTGAGTTGGCCATTGGAGTGAAGCAGAGCTGGAAGAATCCACCAGGAGTGTAGGCGGTAGGGCCTAGCCAGGGACTTATGCCTCTGAGAGTGACAGGATTTAGGTACTGCCTCTTAAGTGAGTGAGGTGCCCTGTGAATCCCACTGATCTTGCCCAGTAGTAGGAGGACCCAGAGACTCTCTGCCAGCCTGACTAGGAAGGACCTAGTCGCCCTCTCCATCCCTACCCCTGTAACAGAACCCCTTAAGGGCGCCAGATACATCTGCGCCAAAAGACTTCATCTGTCAACTGAGAACTGAAACCTAACTTTAAGAACTGAGACTGCATGACAAGAGCGAGCTGTAAGCCTTGAATGCCAGAGCTGAGACTGCGTGTCCAAGCTACCGTAGTGAACAAAATACTAAGCTGATTGCCAAGCCACTGGGGATCGACCAGGTACTAGCGCTTTGACCCCCGCGTTCCCTGCCCTGGTCTGGGACCCCCGGCACCGTGCTCCGCTGAGCACCATATCCCCATCCTTAATTTGAGCCCCCCCCCTGCGACGACGAAGCCAGCGCGCTCACCGCCGCGGCCTGGAGGCCTGGAAGAGTGCCCTGCTGTGTCGCAAGGCCCAGGCGAAGTCCGGGGCCCCGTCGCAGCCGTGTGAGGAGAAGCGCAAGGTCGGGGCCGAGTTCCCCCAACGTCGTGAGGACGGACGCCTGCTGACGCCGAGACGGAGGTAAGCCCGGAGGCCGAGATCCCCCCTGGTGCGCCCCCTGCTGGTCTGGAAACCACACCGCACTTGGCCCGGGTTGTCCCCTCCGTGGGAATCCCCTCCCCTGCCTGCGCGACGGAGAGACCCCGCCGAGGGATCCTGTCCGTGTCCCCCCTCCTGTGTTACTGAGCGCGGTGCTCTGTGAACTGCACCGGAGCATAGGGACTCGCTCCTCAAGTCCAGTAATCTTCCCCGCTGGAAGCCGTTCAAAGTACTGACAGACATTACTCTCGTGTGGCGCTTCACGCCACCGACTCTGCTTCCTCAGCCGGAGGGACCGGGACGGCGAGTAACCCCATGTGGTATATGCACTGCTCGAAAGTAACTATATGCCCAGGAATGCGAGTAGCGCATTGTGTTATACGCTCTGCTCGAAAGTAATTATATGCCAAGGAATGCGAGTAGCGCATTGTGTTATACGCTCTGCTCGAAAGTAATTACATGCCAAGGAATGCGAGTAGCGCACTGTGTTACATGTTCTGCTCGAAAGTAATTACATGCCAAGGAATGGGAGTGGCGCATTGTGTTATATGCTCTGCTCGAAAGTAGTTACCTGCCCAGGAATGCGAGTAGCGCACTGTGTTATATGCTCTGCTCAAAGGTAATGATATGCGACTGATTACGAGTCACGCGATGTATTAAATGTTCTACGCAAACGTATCCACATGCAACTGATTGCGCGTAGCGCTATGTTTATATGCCTTGCTTCACAGTACTAGGGGCCCTTGATCACGAGGAGCGCTCAGTTCTACAGGCGCCATGTTAGTGAACCCAATGTGTCCCCTTTCAGGTATTACGCTTAGTTAGACGGCCGGTTCAAGGAAAGACTTTACGTAAGCGCGCACGGCGCTAGAACAAGGTTAGGCACTGCATAAGATATCCCCCAGAGTGTCGAATGTAATGTCACAATGGTATTATGATTCATGTATTACCTTGTTATTTCCTGAACTGCATCTGACCAGCTATTCTTGGATAAACTTGAAGTATTTGCATAATTTAAACGGTGTGGCGTCCCTTATTGTGTGTGACTCTAGTCCATGAGAAGCGTGTGGTGTATGGTTGCTTAACACATAGCCCTCTGGTTGCCCGACCGGCTCGCGCCACGCTACCGCCTATAGGGCCTGGTGACCCCAGGTTCCTACATTGGTGGCAGCGGTGGGATCCTTAGGACCTGTGACCATACAGCACCCTTCCGTGAGGCGAAGGGCGCCACAATTAAACGCCTATTGTGTTCCAAACCTCTAAAAACATTGATTGCTGCATTGTTAGTTCCACTGTCCAGGTTGAGAGTGCAAGAAGCCTGGTGAGCCGTTAACTGTTGCCTATACCCTAGGAATTTTTCTCCTTAGTGTCTAGGTCCCCACCTGCTAGAATGGAATTCCGGTTAGCTGACCTCGAGGGGTACACTGTGAAGCAACTAAGGGAGTTCGGGCAGGGGATGGGGGTGCCTGGGATGCGGAAGGCCAAAGGACCAGAACTCCGCACCGCCATTAGGGCATGGGTAGAAGCCCACCCAGACGGGAGTGGGGATGAGGGACAGGAAGCGCCAGAGGCACCTCAGGGGGAGAGCGCCCAGGAAGTCCTAGACATCTTGAATGTAGACATGTCTGAGAATGTGCCCCCAGGAAGACGTTCTGGGGCCAGTAGTAGGACAGGGTCCAGGAGGAGCGCGTCTCCACAAGAGTACGAGGACAGGAGGGAAGAGAGGCAATTAAAATGGGAGCTGGCCAAATTAGAGCAGGAGAAAGAAAGGGAATTGGCCAGATTGGAACAAGAAAGAGAGAATAAGAAATGGGCAATGGAGGAGAGGAGGATGGCGCACGAGCTTCGGATAAAGGAGTTGGAGCTGCGTGCCCTCCAGATGAGTGTGTCCAGTGAGGACACTGGTGGCAGCATACCGGAAGCTCCACAGGAGCTAGAATTTTATTTACCCCAGGATGACATCACCAGGGTGTCTGAGGAGGCATTGGGGTGTGGACCTGAAGGGGGTGGTGCAGGGAGCTCCCAACCCAGCGAGGTGGGAGAAGTGGCAGATAGCCCAGCTAGGTCCCAGGGAGAGAGGGTTGTAGGGCCTCACGACCTATCTGTAGGAAGGCGTGAGACGGGGAGGTGTCCCGAGGTGCCCCAACCGAAGTCTCAGGGCCTGGAGAGTTCCGCAAGGGAGCCCCAGGTTGGGAGCCTTGGCTGTCCCGATGTGCCATCCAGTGCAGGGGAGCCCCTAGTGTCAGGAGGACCCAGGGCGACTGTAACCAGCGAGCCTGAGGTTCTGGGGTTGGCCCAGTTGCAGGATTTAGATCCTGGGCTGGGGTGCCAGGCTCAGGGGTTGCCTGACCTGGCGGGTGGGGCCTCTGCTAACAGGGTCCCCCCGAAATTGACTTCCAGGGGTACTTTTCCCGTTAGGAGGGTGCTGAAATTTGGGAGGGGGTGCAGAGGGAGGAAGGTCTCGCCTCGGGCACCGACTCAGCCTAAGGGTTTAGACCCTAGGTTGAGGAATCAGTTGAAGGGTCAAGGCCCTGTACTGAGGAGGAAGTGGTGGTCTGAGGGTGCCTCGCAGGGTAGGGTGAGGAACCCCAGAAGGAGAGTTAGGGGGAGGAGAGCCTCGCCCCTGAAGGCTGGTCAGCCTAAGGGTGTGAACCCCAGGAGGAAGGACCAGAGGCAGTTTAGGACTGCAAGGAGGAGGACCGGAGTGGTCAACAGGCACTACAGGCCTGGGGCTACTGCCCCCCACTCCGCGAGATCACCTGGGCCAGAGACATCTGGACGGCCCAGGGGCCGGTCCTGGCCACAACTAGCTAGGGAGCTCCCGTGGGGTGGTTTCGTTGGTCCAGGAAGGTTTGTTAGGGAACCATCGGGTTCCAGAGCGGAGGAGAACCTGCGGGTGCTCCTACCGTTGCGGGCCTGCATCCACCTTTTCTCGCCCCAAGCAGGGAAGACCATCAAGGCATTGATCGGTCTACCCTGGCTTTCGGCTGGAAGGGGGTTATGTTGGACTTGGCCCTTTTTCCCTCATTTTTTTCGTTTTTGTAATGTTAAGGTGCAGGTGCTTACTTCGCCCAAGATGGCTGCCACAGACCCCTGCTACTGCAGAGTGGTCGTTTTTCATAGTAGCACCCTAGCTGCCAGGAGCTGGCTGGGACCCACAACAATGTTGCGATACCAGCCCGCCTTTTTGTCCCATAGTTAGAGTGGGGAAGCTCCTGGAAGAAGCTGGAACCTTCTAGAAGGGAGGTGGGGTTTTACTTTTGCCGCCTTGGCTAGAGGTCACCTGACCTAGGGCTACTTAAGAGTGGGAGGGAAGCTTTTGTGGTGAGTTGGCCATTGGGGTGAAGCAGAGCTGGAAGAATCCACCAGGAGTGTAGGCGGTAGGGCCTAGCCAGGGACTTATGCCTCTGAGAGTGACAGGATTTAGGTACTGCCTCTTAAGTGAGTGAGGTGCCCTGTGAGTCCCACTGATCTTGCCCAGTAGTAGGAGGACCCAGAGACTCTCTGCCAGCCTGACTAGGAAGGACCTAGTCGCCCTCTCCATCCCTACCCCTGTAACAGAACCCCTTAAGGGCGCCAGATACATCTGCGCCAAAAGACTTCATCTGTCAACTGAGAACTGAAACCTAACTTTAAGAACTGAGACTGCATGACAAGAGCGAGCTGTAAGCCTTGAATGCCAGAGCTGAGACTGCGTGTCCAAGCTACCCTAGTGAACAAAATACTAAGCCGATTGCCAAGCCACCGGGGATCGACCAGGTACTAGCGCTGTGACCCCCGCGCTCCCTGCCCTGGTCTGGGACCCCCGGCAGCGTGCTCCGCTGAGCACCATATCCCCATCCTTAATTTGAGCCCCCCCCCCTGCGACGACGAAGCCAGCGCGCTCACCGCCGCGGCCTGGAGGCCTGGAAGAGTGCCCTGCTGTGTCGCAAGGCCCAGGCGAAGTCCGGGGCCCCGTCGCTGCCGTCGCAGCTGTGTGAGGAGAAGCGCAAGGTCGGGGCCGAGTTCCCCCAACGTCGTGAGGACGGACGCCTGCTGACGCCGAGACGGAGGTAAGCCCGGAGGCCGAGATCCCCCCTGGTGCGCCCCCTGCTGGTCTGGAAACCACACCGCACTTGGCCCGGGTTGTCCCCTCCGTGGGAATCCCCTCCCCTGCCTGCGCGACGGAGAGACCCCGCCGAGGGATCCTGTCCGTGTCCCCCCTCCTGTGTTACTGAGCGCGGTGCTCTGTGAACTGCACCGGAGCATAGGGACTCGCTCCTCAAGTCCAGTAATCTTCCCCGCTGGAAGCCGTTCAAAGTACTGACAGACATTACTCTCGTGTGGCGCTTCACGCCACCGACTCTGCTTCCTCAGCCGGAGGGACCGGGACGGCGAGTAACCCCATGTGGTATATGCACTGCTCGAAAGTAACTATATGCCCAGGAATGCGAGTAGCGCATTGTGTTATACGCTCTGCTCGAAAGTAATTATATGCCAAGGAATGCGAGTAGCGCATTGTGTTATACGCTCTGCTCGAAAGTAATTACATGCCAAGGAATGCGAGTAGCGCATTGTGTTATATGCGCTGCTCGAAAGTAATTACATACCAAGGAATGCGAGTAGCGCATTGTGTTATATGCTCTGCTCGAAAGTAATTACATGCCAAGGAATGCGAGTAGCGCACTGTGTTACATGTTCTGCTCGAAAGTAATTACATGCCAAGGAATGGGAGTGGCGCATTGTGTTATATGCTCTGCTCGAAAGTAGTTACCTGCCCAGGAATGCGAGTAGCGCACTGTGTTATATGCTCTGCTCAAAGGTAATGATATGCGACTGATTACGAGTCACGCGATGTATTAAATGTTCTACGCAAACGTATCCACATGCAACTGATTGCGCGTAGCGCTATGTTTATATGCCTTGCTTCACAGTACTAGGGGCCCTTGATCACGAGGAGCGCTCAGTTCTACAGGCGCCATGTTAGTGAACCCAATGTGTCCCCTTTCAGGTATTACGCTTAGTTAGACGGCCGGTTCAAGGAAAGACTTTACGTAAGCGCGCACGGCGCTAGAACAAGGTTAGGCACTGCATAAGATATCCCCCAGAGTGTCGAATGTAATGTCACAATGGTATTATGATTCATGTATTACCTTGTTATTTCCTGAACTGCATCTGACCAGCTATACTTGGATAAACTTGAAGTATTTGCATAATTTAAACGGTGTGGCGTCCCTTATTGTGTGTGACTCTAGTCCATGAGAAGCGTGTGGTGTATGGTTGCTTAACACATAGCCCTCTGGTTGCCCGACCGGCTCGCGCCACGCTACCGCCTATAGGGCCTGGTGACCCCAGGTTCCTACACCCCCATAGAAGGACGTGGTAGATTATATGATTGGCCTCAGGAAGATGATGTAGCAGTACATGAGGCATTAAAAGGAAAACCTTCAGGCTAGCCAAGCACTGCTAAAGGAATAGTTCGACAAGAAAGCCACGCTGACTTGGTATCAAGAAGGTCAGGTGTTGAAGCCTATGTGTCCCAGGGCTTTGGAGGACAAATGGTGTAGGCCGTACAAGGTATTTCAAAAAGTGTCTGAGGTAAACTGCTTGGAGGACAGAGGTGCCACAAGGGAACCCAAGAGGGTGTTTTATGTGAACACGCTGAAGCCTTTCCTCCACAGAGACTAAGGCAGAGTAAATGAAGGAAGACAGTAAGGCTCTTCCTGACTTGTTGCATAGTGACATGAAGGATAGTGCTATTGAAGGGGTACAGTTAGCCCAAGAAATAATGCCTGAGCAGCAGAGAGAGTATAGAGAGGGTTTGCAACCTCCTCTCGCTGACTCTAGGGTTGATACCGGTCTGTGTGCATGACATAGACACGGGTGACAGTCTCAGTAAATGGCAGGATGTACAGAATGTGTGACCGGTTTCGGGGATGCAGTAAGGTGGACGTTTCCAAAATGTTGGACCTGCAGGATATGGGGGGGGGGGTGGGCGTTATTGAGGGGCCTCGTAGTCCTTGGTCTAGTTCTGTGGTTCTGGTACCAAAGCAAGGGTCTACTGACTTTCGGTTCTATGTGGACTACCGAACCCTCAAAGAGGTAACCAAAACCAATGCCTAACCAATCCTCAGAGTGGATGAGCTTGTGGATCTTTAGGTGCTGCTAAGTACTTGGACACCTTTGATTTGACCAGTAGTTATTGGCAGATTGCGTTAACACTAAGTGCAAAGGAGAAGACTGCATTTTCTATGCCTGGAGGCTGTATCGATTTAGGTTATTCTTTGGGTTGGGAATGCTTCCAACACTTTTCCACGCCTGGTGAACCATGTTCTCGCATTATTGGAAAAGTTCAGTGTGAACATTGCGGTATTGAGCAATTCAAGGGAAGACAACCTGAGGTACCTGAACAGGTGTTGGCTAAGGTACAGGTGGTGAAACCGGCCATCAAGGCAAGTAAGTGTCAGGTGGGGCAGCCCTCGAAAGTCTACCTTGAGCATGAGTAGGGAATGGGAAAATGTGCTCATTAGATGCCAAAAACCAATTTGTGATGGAGTGGGAGGTACCCGCAATCCAGTCTGAAGTGAGGGCCTTTTTGGGACTCACTGGGTGTATCAGGAACTTGGTGGCAAACTATGGAAATATAGTAGCCCCATTGACCACTTTGACCTCTAGGAAGCATCCCAGGAAAGTGATATGGACTGCAGTGGCAAAAGGGTTTTGAGGAACTGAAAAAGGCTGTATGCACTACACAAGTATTGAAGGTGCCCGTCTACCGTCAGCCTTTATTTGTACAGATAGATGACTCTGACGAGGGAGTTGAAGGCTGTTAGCTCAACTGGATGATAAGGGCAGAGAGCTTCTGGTAGCCTTTATTAGTAGAGATTACTACCCAGGGAGCAGAACTGGGCAGTTACTGAGAAGGAGTGCTTTGCCATAGTGTACGTCTTGCAAAAGATTTGCCCTTATTTGTTTGGCACTAATGTTGTGGTGCAGACCAATCATAAGTGACTAAAATGGTTGATGGCTATGAAGGGGGAGAACCCCAAGTTGTTGAGATTGTTTTTTTTTTTTTTTGCAAGGGTTCGACTTTGTTGTGGAGCCCAGAGCCGGTTCAAGTCATGGGAATGCTGATGGACTTTCCTGCTGGTTTGGTGTTATTTTGGGGTGTTCTGATCTGGGGCAAGAAAGTCCTTTGTATGATGAGAGACTTGTGCCCAACTGTATTGTTGTACGAATCCCTAATGCTGATTTTTCTTTTTTTGTGTCATAGGCGAACACGTGTGCACCAGACATAGGCCTGTCTCATGAATTGCGGTCTTGTTAGACCAGGAGGGGCTCCCAAAGAGCTACCTATATAGTGCTGTCAGGCTACTGCCTTTACTAGGAGTTAAACAGCGGAAGTGCGGTGGTGACAGCATACTGTGTAGTGATCTGTATTAGTGAACAGATCCTTTTTAGGTCGAGCCTAGCGCAGCGCGCATGCGTTGCTCTGCGAGACTTTATGTAAGGGCTTCAATAATCTGACCACACGCTCATGCGTGTGCTTTTGTTTTTGTCACAGGCTATTGGCCTCAGCGTGCGTCTTTCTAAGAAAGACAGCACGCAATTGGGCAAAGGCAGGTGCATGTCCCGCCTTTGCTCTGCCCACGTCCTAATGCTTGCGGTTACCCGCACGGTCGCCATCTGTTTTGAATTATCGTGCCCAGACGCGTGCGCGATAATTCAAAACATAAGGCTCACTGTGGCGCACGTGCGTGCACTACTCGTGTGCTTGTCTTATCATTCTTTCTGTGTGGGCATTTCTGAGGTCGTGTTTGTTCCTTATTTAGGACAGAGCCAAAGTAATTTATAAGGCGATGTGTACGTGTTAAAAAGTGTTATGACCAGCTGCTTCGGATTCCAGGGAAAAGTGCCTCTGCACACGGAGTGGGAGGCCAGACACGGATCTGACGTTCTGCGCTTTGCAGCTTTCTCTGTCGTCGTGTTTCACGGCATCCTGTAAATCTCGCCGCCATTGTGGCCAACTCCACTCTCGATCGCTCCTCCATTTTGATAGTGTGAAGCGAACAAAAGACTCGAGGCCTTCCATCGACCCGCAAGAGAAAACGGAGTCCTAAAAGTATGATCCGTTTTGACAAGAACATTCAGCTACATTCAGTATGCAAATGTGCTTTTTCCGCTTCTTTTATTCTGGCCCCGGGCTGCCTTCGTAGACTAAAGGGTGGCCAATGACGCAACCACTCAGTGGCTGTAGCAGGGAAGTTACAGAGCGCAAAATGGCCTTAGAGCTCCGTCTGTGATCTTGGGCGAGTCACCCTGTTACAGCGCTACGCGCTCTAAATTGTGTGCTGAGCACGGCGTCCGCTTTAGGGACACCATGCTCAGCTTAATACAATACAGTGACGGGAGGATCAGGGTGTGAAGGTGAAGAAGGGAGGTATGGACAATGCTAGGTACTAATACCAATCAGTGCAGTTAGTGAATGGTCTGCTTTGTTAACGCAGGTCAGGGGGTACTGACAGCGCTGTTTTCTTAAACCGCTCTATACAGAGGGGTGAGGATTTAAATCAATCCTTCCAGTAAGAGAAGGGTCACCAGTGTGAAGCGTCACACTGAGAGTGCTGTTTACTTGAACTGCTCTGCACAGAAAGTGACGTGTTGGCTGTGTTAAGGGAATTGGATGTCATTGACAAGGCTGTTTGCTAATACCGCTCTATGCAGAAAGTGAAGTTTCAGCGGGGTGACGGAAGTGAAGGGTAATATTGATGGACCTGTCGGCTTAGACCGCTCTTTACAGCTAGAGAGTAGTCGGCTGCTTTAAGCAGTGAATGGGCATACTGACAGCAATCCTCTCTGCGTGAGTGGAGTCCCGGCGGTGTAAGGCACTAGAGGGTTATATTGACAGTGCTGTGTTAATATTTGGTTATACCGCTCTATACAGTAAGAGAAGGTGAGAGGTATGATACTAACAGCACTCCTCTTTGCCGTGAGTGGAGTCCCAGCTGTGTAAGGCACTGAAGAGTCATACTGACACTGCTGTTTGTTAATATTTGGGTATACCGCTCTACATAGTACAAGAAGGGTGGGGTGTGATATTGACAGAAATCCTCTGCTGTGATTGGAGTCCCGGCGGTTTAAGGCACTGAAGGGTTATACTGACACAGCTGTTTGTTAACACCGCTTTGTAGGTAGGTGGGAGGGAGGGGGTCGGCGGTGTGGTAGCAGTGACTGATATTTGGTTATACCGCTCTATACAGGGTGAGAGGTGTGGTATTGTCAGGGCTCTGGGTGCACACCTCTCTTTGAACGGGGCTGAGGTGCTGTGGTGTTAACTTTGTGACAGGCGATATGATGGATGACTTCCTACCCCTGTAGCACTCTGGAGGGGGTGGGGCCAGGAAGAAACTCCGGGTTGTGGGGGTATGACGAGTAGAATGTAAATGCCTCAAATTTATGTAAGCACGAACAAGGCCCCAGTGGGCGTCAGAGCACCTTATGTATACAGTTTAAAATATAGTATATGCGAAAGATCCATATGAAAGACCTAATTTCCTATTTTACTTTGCTCTTGCCCCCTTTCCTGCTGTGTTCACTATGCTCCCGCCCCCTTCCTGCCGTGTTCACCATGCTCCCGCCTCCCTCCCGTTGTCTGCATTTCCTTTATCAACCGTTTCACACCGTGACTCTGATCTCTAGTTCTGCACAGCGGTAGAGCACGCAGGATAATGTGCTGCATGACTAATCACTTATAAGGTCCCAAAGGCGAGACATTGGCTATGCCAATGCGTGTTACCCTGTGTCACTGGAGTGAGGCCTACAGGCTCACTCACCTTTTTAAAAGTTCCGCTGCTGTGTGTTTAACTCTCCCCTGGCCTATGTCAGGTTAATGTGCTTGCGTGCTGAGGGCATGTGTGCTCACAAGGAATACACACCACCTAGGATGAAGTGCAGTACATTGCACACATAGTAAATGTGTGTTTGCTGGCAGGGTGTGCTCTTAAAATAACACACTAGTGCAGTACAGAGAGACTGCAGTACTGAACGGTATGAGCAGACTGAGTGCATTTGCTGCCTGTGGGAATGCTAGTGGTACATGAGGACAGCAGTACTAGTCAGTGTGTGTGCTGTGAATTTACCCTGAATGTGCAGAAGTACCTGCACTAGTACAAAACATGGAGGACCTTGGGTTCTTTTTTGGGAAGCCCAGGCCTGCCTGGTGAAAACATGCGAAGTAGAGGAATCCCCGCAGACAGAATTGTGTGTTGCTGCATTCCTGTAAGCAGGATGGGACAAACACTGGGTGTATGTCAAAGGGCTCTTTGTTTCAATGACAGAGCACCATGAAAGGGCCCTGTACACATCGCAGGAAGAGGGAGATGGGGCTGATAAGAGTTGTAAAGAGTAGGGCTGAGGGCTCCGGATTAACCATCGATGTCCATATCACTGTTGCTGACATCCAGGTGTGAACTATGGTCACTCCCATGAATCTTGTTGTGGGTTAATCAGCTTCAGAGTCCTGCCTGCGGTGGCAGACATCCTTCAGGAGGAAAAAAAAGGGAGAGGTGTCTATTTCAAAGAAGCAGAACCCCAAAATAAAACTTCAAAGGTCCAGCCCCTAAATCACATTTTTGTGTCTGTAAAAGAACTACAAGTAGGAAGTCTGAGTCCCCAAACCTTGTCATCTACTGAGCAACCATCTAGACTGGGTGAGGAGGGGAAGCTCTGCAAGCCTTCTGCCTGTGACCAGGACTAAGGGACCTGCCTGCTAGACTCCCTGCTGGGTGAGGGGACATCATCCAGGGAAGCCAAGATCACCTGCCCTGGAACATCAGCACATGCCTGCTTGCCAAGACAAGTGTGTCTATGAGGAAGAGGAGAGCGTTGGAGGGAGTGAGGTCCAGAGGAGAGTCCTGGCATGAGGACTCTGTGCGAAGTGTGAGGAATCCAGCCCTGCACCGATTGGGCCATGGCCTGTGTGTTCGACTTCATCGGCGAGCCTGTATGCCCAGAGACGTTTTAAGGAATGGCCAAAGTGGGCTCTGGCCCAGGGCCCCAGCCTTTGAGGGGGCCCTGACAGGGCGAGCTCTGTTCTACAGAGTCTTGTCCAAATTGCCTTGAATAATTCTTAAACAGATTGTTTTAAATACCGTTTTCCTTCAATTTATCTTTAACACATAGGTCATGTGTGAGAATCTATTACAGACATTTTGGAGAGAAATGTTCTGCTTATGTTTCATGCAACATCCATAAAAAAGGTTTCTTTGACATCAAAACAGGATCTGACATATGAGAAACTGGAGTGAGTCAGAGTATTTCCAGTAATATTAGTGAGCTGCTGCTGTGTTACAATATTGAAAACATGTCGCTATTCCTGAATATTAGATGCAAACACACATAGAATTTGGACAGAGAGCTTGTGCAGTGTCAGTGACCTGGCCAAAGAAGGTATGAAAAAGCTGAAATTGGATCATAAATTCAAAGCTGTTCCTAACAGGGGGCCCCAAAAAACGTTTGGCCCAGGGCCCCCAAAATACTTGAGATGTCCCTATGTATGCCAGGAAAGGCCACCATGAACTGAGTTAAAGGAGCGCAGTAGGAGAACCCCGCTCCCTGCACCGATCAGGCCATTACCCATGTGCTGCACTAAATGGGCGGCCCTGTATCCGAAGAGAGGCCACCGCAGATTGCGTATGTATTGGGGCAGGAGAAACCCATCCGGGCACCGATCAGGCCATTTCTCTTGTGCCAAATTAACTGGGTGACCCCGTATGCCAGGAGGGGCTACCATTACATGCACTCAAGCTTGTAGGCAGGAGGAGCCCGTCCCCACACCGATAAGGTCATTGCCTATATGCTGAAGTGGCGTGGCGACACGGTATTCCAGGAGGGGCTGCTGTGACTATCCACGTGAGGCTAGCGTGACTGGAGTGTGAAGTGTGGAGTGGCGATCTTGTATGCCAGGAGGGCCCGCCAGAGATGCTGAAGCAGAGAGTTCCAGGTCATTGCACGAGACCAGAAAACTGTTGTGACCAAGGTGAAACTAAACCACAATTTGTGGATTGCCCCCACGGAACCCCGTTGGAGCAGGGAGACCCTCTGCCAAGGGAGATCGGACTTACCATGTGAATGCTGGAACCGGAGTATCTTGCCCATCTGAGCATGGCTCGTTGAAGCTAGCCTGTGCCTGCCAGGTGCTTTCGCGTGTGACTGCGGATGGCCAAACTCAGCCGATCTACAACAGGACCATGCAACACCGCCTCAGAGTACTTTGCCACCGAAGCGGGTAAGCCAAGAACTGGGCCTTTTGGCCGTGGGGGACATACCACCATTGGTGTTGCTAAACCCTAGACTCTAAAAACTGAACTTACTTGCAAAGTCCAAGGGTAGAACTCTTGAGCATGGCTTATTAGTTTACATTCTAATGATGCAGCCATCAGTGAATGTGGACTAACTCTGAATCTGTTACACTAGAGGTGGGAGAACAGGGAGTAGCCCAACAAGTACTAGAGCCCTGACCTCAAGGGGGCTGAGTTTCTGCTTTTTGAATGTCATTTGCTTTTGCATGTGTAGAGTTAGAATAAAATACTTCTTTTTATACAAAAACAAGCATTTGACTGGACCTTGATTTATTGCCGTGCTACCCGCATGTTGCGTTATGAGTCATATTCACTCAACCATATCTGAATTTCACCTGAGGGAGCCTTTACTGCCGAGCTACACTACCCAGCTGACAGTCAGGTGCTGAAGGGGGAGCATGACCCAGTTGAGTAGGATCCATAGTACGGTGGGCCCCGCAACATCAGGGGTAAAAGGCTTCAACCACCACAGTTGGGTCCAGTAACTCCTGCATGCTCAGTGTCCCCTACAACGGGATCTTGCAGCCTTCTCAAAGGGAATCCAAACGAGTGGAGGCATTCTGTGAATACTAGTTGCCCCTTGGACACAATTTGCATGCTTTATGGGACATCCTCGGCGAGATCTTGCCCATAGTCCCAGAACAATTCTGGGCCAACCTTTTGCAGCTTAAACAGGATGACTAAGATGCAGCCAAACGTGATACACACTGGGTTGGGCATTACAAACCCCTTGGGCAGGGCAATTGGTACCAACATGATGCTTCGTCGCCACGCATGGATGAGATCCACTGGCTTCTCTAGCGATATGTAGGCATCACTGAGGCTTCAGTGACCTGGCAGACTCCGCCCTGGAGAACTTCTGAGAGCAGAACCACAGCAAGCTCCTTTTGTTTTCGTTTCAATGCCAGTGCGCCAGTATCCTTAGCAGTGTTGCCCCTTTAGAAGCTTTGGATGGGTTTTGGCACAACAACACCAAAGTTCACCTCTGCAACAACAGACACTCCTACAAAGCTGTTGGGATCGTGGATCCGGCTGATAATGTCCATTCCTTTGGGGGCAATGTACTGCTCAGACCCCTGCCACAGTCACCAAACAACTTTAGTTTGTGCTCAGTGGCACAAAGCCATCCCATTGGAGAGAGGGTGAAGTATAATCTCCATGGGTGGTATCTGACGGATGAGTGTTTCAAATCATTTAGCAAGGCTGTGCACTACCATTCATTTGCACTCCGTGGCATACACACATACACCGGAATAGATGTCGGAGGACAACGTTTCCATTTTACAGACTAGAAAGTCCAGCTTTAAAAAAAATGTTTTTTACAAAGGAGCCATTGAGAAGGTCGGTATTGGACCTGGACCTCTCTGCAGGATCCGTCCCGATTTTTGTCTCCTCTGCCTTACTTTGGTGAACCTATTTTTGTTGGCTTTTAGGACTATGCCCTTTTTCCCCCTCATAATCAGGTAAATTGTGTGTACTCTCTCCCTGAAACATCGGAAAAATTGGTCTAAGTCTGATTGGTACCCTTAAGTCACTTCTAGGTCCTTAGTGTATGGTACTAAGTGTACAAAGGGTCTGTAAATTAAATACTACTAGTGGACAGCACCTTCTCATTGTGCCACACACTAAAGTAGCCTTTTAAACATGTCTCAGGCATGCCATTGCAGCCTGCAGTGCAGTTTTAAACTGCCAATTCGACCTGGCAAAATAAACCTTTTGCCAGGTCTAGTACTTACAAGTCACCCTTACAGTAGTCTCTAAAAAGTCCTACATGTCCTGGTAGTGAAAATTTCCTAAATTCTTGTTTTACAACTGTAAGGCCTATATTTCCCATTTGGGTAACATTGGGTTCCCTTATTTAATTTAATAAGCGCTAACATTTGGGAGCAGATAGGTTTGCTGTTTACATCCAAATGAATTGTAATTAAAAATAACATTTAATAATAAAGTCTTATTTTAAGTTACAATTTGGAACATGCCACTTTTAGAAAGTTGCAAAAGAAACAATTGATGGACGGAATGCTGGACAATGCAAACATTCACCCCCAGTCACAAAGATCTGGGTGTAATCCATAATTCTTTTGCTCACCACACCACCCCAGTTTGGACCCTGCTATATGCAAATCAGTCTTGACCCTGTTCCTTGTGGGAACAGTCCAGCCCGAACTGCCATGCCAGGTTGTGAGAAGTTGGCCTGGTATATGCTGTTCACTAGTTAAAGTGGACACCTTGCACCAGTACAATTCGACTCTTATGGTAGATAGGTTTAAGACAACCTTTAAAGAAAGCTATCCTAGTGGTAGCTGTGGAGAGCAGACTTCAGGCTAAGTCTTGGAGGAATGTAAAGCAGCTGGTTTTACCACATTATCTCTTGAATTACCAAATGAAATGACACCACACAGGTATATATATCAAATATATATGTATTTATTACAAAACAACTCTTTACTAATCTCTTTGAGATTAGAAGTCAGGAACATATGCACAAATCAACGTTTCACAATAAATTAAGCACAAATATGGCTGAGGCCCTAGGGACGTACCAGACCATATACTAAAAAAGAGACTTAAGAACAACTTGCAAAGGGACAAGACCTAGGGCCTTTAGAAGGGTTGGGGCCTCACGAAACCACCCAAGGCAGGTAAGTATAGGACCCACGGGGGACGCGTGCAGTGTGTGAACACAGGCGCTAATTGCCGTAAACTTAAATGGGGCAAGTCGCGGTTAGAAATTAACAGTTTAAGGGCACTTCGGGAGAGTCTACAAGCAAGTCACTTACAGGGTAAGTAGTTCTAGGGCCAACACCCACAGGAGCACCGTAGTGCTGGAGTTACCTCACCCAGGGAAGCCGGGTGCATAGGTGTCTTTAGGTGTCGGGTCGCGGCGTCGTTTTCAATGGGAGCCAGTGAAGACTTGCTGCTTGTGAAGAAAGAAGTGGTGTCCAGTGGAATCCAAGCCTGGATTCAGAAGAAGGAAGACCTGAAAGCAGAGGGGACAATATTCAAAGTCACTTGGCAGTGACACAGGGCAAGGAAGATGAATGCCCACAGTCGTCGGGTGTTTTCAGGTAGTTCACGGGTGTCTTGACTCTTCAGCCACGAGGTCCAGGAGGCATCGACGATGACCAGGAGCTGGATTCGGCGTGTCCCACGAAGTCTGCAGCTTACTGCAGTGTCGGCGACCAGATTGGAGCCAACAAGCCTTGGCAACAGCAAGTCTCGTGGAAAGGACAAAAAGTCAGCGGTGCAGACCAGCAAGGTCTGGGGGACTCACCCAGTTAGGGTTAGTCAGGGTAGGCCTGGAGCAACCAGGGGAGCCCTTTGGAATTGTAGAAAAGTCTTCACAGGACGCACAAGACAGCCGCAAGGGATCGCGAAGACACCTCGGGAGGACCACTCAACAGGGGCCCACGGTCACTCGGGACGGGGTAGGCCTCTGATCTTTGGAGGGATCTCTGCTAGAGGCTTGGACCACACATGGCCCAAAGCACAGGTTCGTAGAACGTCGTGAAGGGGTTGCACTCAACAATAGTGCACTGTACCCAGGGATTGCGGTTCCTTGTCGCTCGTGGGGTCCACTTGCCTCAGCTTCGCTGGGGACTCACGATGGCCTTGGAGAAGTAAGGAAATCCTCTTCCTGGGCTGCAGGGACTTCGGGCTCCGGCGGGAGCGGTGGAGTTTGCGACCGTTGTTGCAATTTTTGGTGCCTGCCAAGCAGGGGAGTCACTCCTTGACTCCAAGGGAGATTCTTCAGTCTTCCAAAGGTAGTGGAAGGTCTGGGATGATTCTTCAGAGCGTCGTCCAGGGATATCTAGTTTGCAATGGCAAGGGTTCCCTAACTTATACTAGAAGGAAGGGAGGGACTAGCTCTGACCCCACCTATGGGAGGGTCAGGGGAGTGGGTGGTTACACCCACTTCCCTTTGTCCAGTTTCGCGCCAGAGCAGGGGCAGGTAGCCCATGAGCCGGTTTGAACTGGTGTATGCACAGAGGAGCCTACTGCTACCCCAGTGCAGGACTTCAAAGCATTCTAAGAGTGCACCCACCTAGCCCCAATACACTAAACCCTGTCTGGGAGGTGGTCATACCTCCCTGTGACAGGATACCTATTGTTGGGCTTCCTTCACTGCGAGTTTCGGTCATCAGCAGGAGGGCAGCCCAGTGTCTGTGACTGATGGCATCCATTTTGTGATGACAGTGCTCTTCAGGATTCTACCGCGTTTCCACAGTAGGTACATGTCTATCCCTCTAGAAGGGTGGAATCATACTCCCACACCAGTTACTGGTGTGGGGGTATGATTCCAAAGCATTTGACACCAAACACGACATGTTTCGATGCAGCCATTCCAAAGTTAGCATTTACCGCGAGGTTATAATGCACTTAAGAGGATATGGTTTGACCGCATTCACAAACAGCCCCAGAGAATGACTCAGAGCTGCAGAGGGCCCTGCTCGGGCAGAGGCACCCCCTCACATGGAAACCAAGCACCCTGCCCTCAGGATTGATAGGGCCTGCCTTAGGGGTGACTGATAGGCTTAAATGTGTGTGCAGGAGAGATATAGGAAACCTATATCTCAGTGAGGAGTGCTAGCACCACCTCACCCAGGCTGCAGTTGCAGGCCTGTGGTGTCAGATTTAGTCTGCTTCCCAGGGGTGGCATAATACATGCTTCAGCCCCTGGTAGGCCTGTGAAGTACCAATACCCTTGGTACTTAAGGTACCATATACTAGGGACTCATAAGGCACCACAGTATCCAATCACTAGTGCACCTAATATGCACTCCATGTCGTTTATAGAAAACAGAGAGGCTGGGGCCTTGATTAGCGGGGTCCCCGCCAGACTATAGCCAGAAGCCAGTGTAAACATCAGAAAAAAAGTGGGAGCAACATGAGGCAGATCCCATTCTCCTACACAGCCCCCCCCCCCCAACGCAGGTACAGTAAACTAACCTTGACCAGTTGAGTCTTCGTGTTCTAAGTGGAAATACCTGGAGAGTCTATCCGCATTGGCATGTTGGGTCCCAGGACCATGTTCCACTGTATAGTCCATCCCCTGTAGGGAAATGGACCACCTCAAAAGTTTGGGGTTTTCACCTTTCATCTGTTTAAGCCAGAGGAGGGGCTTGTGGTCAGTCTGAACTATGAAGTGAGTGCCAAACAAGTATGGCCTCAGCTTCTTCAGGGCCCACACTACAGCAAAAGCCTCCCTCTCTATAGCTGACCAACGTTTCTCTCTAGGGGTCAGCCTTCTGCTAATAAAAGCTACTGGCTGGTCTTGACTTTCATCATTCAGTGGAGACAGTACAGCTCCCACACCCAGCTCAGAAGCATCTGTTTGGCCAATGAACCTTTTGGTGTAGTTTGGACTCTGTAAGATGGGGGCAGTGCACATGGCCTGCTTTAGGTCATCAAATCCCTTTTGACAGCTAGCTGTCCACTGAACCTTTTTTGGCATTTTCTTTGAGGTAAGATCATTCAATGGGGTCACTATAGATCCATATCCCTTCACAAACCTCCTATAGTACCCAGTCAGGCCTAAGAAGGCTCTCACCTGTGTCTGGGTGGTTGGAGCAACCCATTCCATTATGGTTTGGATTTTGCTCTGTTAAGACTGAACCTGGCCCCCACCTACAAGGTGGCCCAGGTACACAACCTGGCTCTGCCCTATCTGGCCCTTAGTGGCCTTGATAGTGAGGCCTGCCTTCTGCAGAGCCTCAAACATTTCTGAGGTGGACCAGGTGATCCTGCCAGGAGGAACTAAAGACAGCAATATCATCTAGATAAGCTGAGCAATAAGTTTCCATCCCTGTCAGAACTTTGTTCACCAGCCTCTGAAAAGTGGCAGGTGCATTTTCAATCCAAAGGGCATCACCACAAAGTGGTAGTGACCACTAGGGGTCGAAAATGGAATTTTGGCTTTTGCATCATCAGCTAACCTGATCTGCCAGTAGCCAGCTGTTAGGTCAAATGTGCTGAGATATTTGGCTGAGGCCAAAGTATCAATCAGCTCATCTGCCCTTGGTATAGGGTAGGCATCAGTCCTGGTGACTGCGTTGATGCCTCTGTAGTCTACACAAAACCTAATTTCTTTCTTACCACCCTGGGTATGAGGTTTGGGTACTAGGACTACTGGGCTAGCCCATGGGCTATCTGAAGGCTCAATCACACCTAACTCCAACATTTTCTGGACTTCAGTCCTGACATGGTTAGGTTGCCTGTAGATTTTACTCTTGACAGGCAGACTGTCCCCAGTGTCCACCTCATGGGTGCACCAGGTAGTCTGACTAGTGGTCGGCTAAACATATGTCTGTACTGTTGCAGAACTAGTCTGCACTCAGTTTGTTGATGGTCAGTGAGGCTGCTTGCCAAAGCAACACCATCTACTGACCCATCATCAGGGTTCTGTGAGAGCAGGTCAGGGAGAGGGTCACTCTCCTCCTCCTGTTCCTCATCAGTTGCCATGAGCAAGTCCATGTCAGCCCTGTCAACATATGGTTTTAATCTGTTGACGTGGAGTACCCTCAGGGGGCTCCTGGGAGTTCCAAGATTCTCCAGATAGGTGACTTCTCCCTTCTGCTCAACTATTGTGTGGGGGCCACTCCATTTGTCTTGGAGGGCTGCTGGGGCCACAGGCTCCAACACCCACACTTTATTTCCTGGCTGGTACATAGTCAGCACAGCCTTTTGGTCATGCCAAGCTTTTTGTAATTCTTGGCTGGCCTCCAGGTTTTCTGGTTGCCTTCTTCATGTATTCGGCCATCCTGGAGCGGAGACCAAGTACATAGTCCATCACATCCTGTTTGGGGGGTTTGAGAGGTAACTCCCAGCCCTCCTTTACCAAACATAATGGACCTGATACAGGATGCCCAAACAGAAGCTCAAATGGGCTGTAGCCAACCCCCTTCTGTGGAACCTCTCTGTATGCAAACAAAAGGCAGGGAAGAAGAAGGTCCCATTTTCGCCTAAGCTTCTGTGGAAGTCCTTTAATCATTCCCTTCAGGGTTTTGTTGAAACGCTCAACTAACCCATTGCATTGTGGGTGATAGGGGGTGGTGAATTTATAAGTTACACCACACTCCTTCCACATTACTTTCAAATATCCTGACATGAAGTTTATATCTCTGTCAGAGATGACCTCCTTTGGGAAACCCACACTGAAGAAGACTCCAATGAGGGCTCTTGCCACCACAGGTGCTGTGGTGGTCCTCAGGGGAATTGCTTCTGGGTACCTGGTGGCCTGATCCACTACCACCAGGATAAATGTGTGCCCACATGCAGTTTGAGGGTCAAGGGGACCAACAATGTCAATCCCTACCCTTTCAAAGGATACCCCCACCACAGGTAGTGGTATCAGGGGGGCCTTTGTTGTGCCACCTGCTTTGACACTGGCTTGACAGGTGACACAGGAGCGACACAACTCCTTTGTGTGTCTTCTGACATATGTGGCCAATGAAAATGTGGAACAAGCCTGTCCCAGGTCTTGTTTTGGCCCAAGTGACCTGCCAAAGGGATATCATGTGCTAGGGTCAAGAGGAACCCCCTAAACGTCTGAGGTATTACCAACCCCCTGGTGGCTCCAGGGACTGGATCTCTACCCTCAGAATATAGGAGTCCCTCATCCCAATAAACTTTATGGGACCCACTAGCACTCCCAGTAGCCTGCTGTCTGAGGGGTTCAAGTGAGGGGCAGCACTGTTGCTCCTTACTCAGATCTTCCCTAGAAGGGCCCCATGCCCCCAAGAACTCAACCTGATCAGGCTCCAGTCCCTCTGGGGCAGTTCCTTCTTCAGGATCTGCTTCTCCTCTCTTAAGAGGTGAATCTGTGATCTGAGACAGAGGGGAAGGCACAGCCTTAACCCGACTGCTCCTCTTCTTGGGAAGCATCTGATCCATTGTTCCAGGATCCAGAGCTGGTTCAGTGTCATGCATTTTGGCTTGTGACCTGGTCACAGCAAATACCTCTGCAGGGATGCCCAACATCTCAGCATGAGTCCATAACTCTTCTTCAGACCAGGCTGAAGTCTCAAGATCATTGCCCAATAGACATTCTACAGGGAGGTCTGCACTGACTACAACCTTCTTGAGGCCAGTTACCCCTCCCCAGGAGAAATTCACAACTGCCAGACTATGGTTGGTCCTGACATTGCTTGCATTGGTCACCTGGTACATTTCGCCCAGGATGATCTGTCCAGGGTCCACAAGATCCTCTGCCACCATGGTGACACTAGCACATGTGTCCCTAAATGCCAAAGCCTGTTTGCCATTTATTACAGGCTGCTGTTTGTATTTGCCCAGGTTACTGGGGCTCACTAGGAAAGACATATCAATGTCTCCATCACAAACTAGCAATGCCTGAGTGGGTACTCTGACTAGGCCAGAGTCCACTTCAGGACCCAGGGTCAACCCTACTACACCCTTATTCTGTGTACCACCTCCACCAGTAGCTGAACTAGGGGGAACAGTTGCTTTAGGGGCAGGATTGGTGGTGGTTTGGTCTTTGGACTTGCTACAATCAGAAGTCCAGTGCCCTTTCTGTTTACAGAATTTGCACCAGGGCTTCTTTTGGCCTTTTACCTTGTTGGATTGTGACTACCCACCAGATGCAGATTTTTGGGGCCCTTGTGAAGACTTCTGGTCTTTTGACTTATCCCCACCTTTCTCAGAGCCCTTAGAATCCTGCTTCTTTGTGTCACCCCCTTGGTTCTGGGTTTTCTGACTCACCCTGGTTCTGACCCACTTGTCTGCCTTCTTTCCCAATTCTTGGGGAGAGGTCAGATCTGAGTCCACCAGGTATTGATGCAACAACTGGTTCTGGCAATTATTAAGGATCCGTTCTCTCATCATTAGATTATACAATCCCTTGAAATCAGTAACCCTACTGCCAACCAGCCAACCCTCCAGAGCCTTGGTTGCACAATCTACAAAGTCAGTCCAGTCCTGAGTCTGTGCCTTCTGGGTGTCTCTGAACTTCAACCTGTACTGCTCAGTGGTTAAGCCAAACCCATCTATCAGTGCACTCTTCAGGACTTCATAGTCATCAGCATCCTCTTCTCTAACAGTGAGGAGCTTGTCGCTACCTTTATCTGAAAAGGAGAGCCACAATATTGCTGGCCACTGTTTTTCGGGGACCTGTTGTACCCTACAAACCCGTTCCATAGCAGTTATCCACTTGTTGATATCATCCCCACTCTGGTAGGGAGGAACAACCTTGCTCAGGTTCCTATGGTCTGGAATATATTCTCTGCCTCTAGGGACACTGTTGCTGCCACCAGGGGGTTCTAACCCCTCTCTTCTAGAAACTCTCTCAAGCACAAAGGCTTCTCTAGCTAATGCCAACTGCTTGGTTTTGAGGGCAAATCTTGCTTCCTCATACTGCAGCAGTTTGTTCATTCTGTCAGAGGAGGTCTCCCTTCTAGGGAAGTAGGCGCTCCTCTGGTGGACAGATTCTCTGCCAGAGTGATAGGAGTGGTCAGACTCCCTAGAAAGGGACCTAGGTCTTTCCTCCACTCTGTCAGTACTCTTAGGGAGAATTCCTCTGTCCTTTTCAGACCCTTGGGGATCTGGCCCTTCAACCACAGAGTCTTGGTCATCTTGATGTTCATCATCTGACCCAGACACTAATTGACCCAATCACTGATTCAGACCCATTAGCTCCTAGAGCTAATCTAAGATCATCTGCTGTCAGCAGATCTATCAGGTGTAGTGTGGAGAGACTCTGTCCTAGCTTCAGGTGCCTTGCAGCACACATGGCTTTCAAGTCAAAGAAAGTCATGTCCTTATACTGAGGCTGGGTGGATCCACTGGTCCCGACCCTTAAGGACATTCTAGTGTTGTGCAGTGTTGTACTACCTTCACTAGTCTGTGGCCTACTGATCCTAGCTTGAGCTGTAGAAAGGGTGTGCTATCCCTTGACACACAGCTCTAAGTTCAGTAGAGCTTATTGATGCTAAGCTTGACTTTATATGTACCTTGAGTTCCTATAGTGGTTTTCAGTTAGTAATTCAAATAGAGATTTTCTGGTAAAACAATAGCAAGCTGGAATCCCACACTCTGCCCACCAATGTGAGAAGGTGGCCTGGTATATGCTGTTCACTAGTTAAAGTGGACACCTTGCACCAGTAAAATTCGACTCTTACAGTAGATAGGTTTAAGACAACCTTTAAAGAAAGCTATCCTACTGGTAACTGCGGAGAGCAGCCTTCAGGCGAAGTCTTGGAGGAATGTAAAGCAGCTTGTTTCACCACATTATCTCTTGAATTACCAAATGAAAGGACACCACACAGGTATATATATCAAATATATATGTATTTATTGCTAAACAACCCTCTACTAATCTCTTTATGAGATTAGAAGTCAGGAACATATGCACAAATCAACATTTCACAATAAATTAAGCACAAATATGGCTGAGGCCCTAGGGACGTACCAGACCATATACTAAAAAAGAGACTTAAGAACAACTTGCAAAGGGACAAGACCTAGGGCCTTTAGAAGGGTTGGGGCCTCACGAAACCACCCAAGGCAGGTAAGTATAGGACCCACGGGGGACGCGTGCAGTGTGTGAACACAGGCGCTAATTGCCGTAAACTTAAATGGGGCAAGTCGCGGTTAGAAATTAACAGTTTAAGGGCACTTCGGGAGAGTCTACAAGCAAGTCACTTACAGGGTAAGTAGTTCTAGGGCCAACACCCACAGGAGCACCGTAGTGCTGGAGTTACCTCACCCAGGGAAGCCGGGTGCATAGGTGTCTTTAGGTGTCGGGTCGCGGCGTCGTTTTCAATGGGAGCCAGTGAAGACTTGCTGCTTGTGAAGAAAGAAGTGGTGTCCAGTGGAATCCAAGCCTGGATTCAGAAGAAGGAAGACCTGAAAGCAGAGGGGACAATGTTCAAAGTCACTTGGCAGTGACACAGGGCAAGGAAGATGAATGCCCACAGTCGTCGGGTGTTTTCAGGTAGTTCACGGGTGTCTTGACTCTTCAGCCACGAGGTCCAGGAGGCATCGACGATGACCAGGAGCTGGATTCGGCGTGTCCCACGAAGTCTGCAGCTTACTGCAGTGTTGGCGACCAGATTGGAGCCAACAAGCCTTGGCAACAGCAAGTCTGGTGGAAAGGACAAAAAGTCAGCGGTGCAGACCAGCAAGGTCTGGGGGACTCACCCAGTTAGGGTTAGTCAGGGTAGGCCTGGAGCAACCAGGGGAGCCCTTTGGAATTGTAGAAAAGTCTTCACAGGACGCACAAGACAGCCGGCAAGGGATCGCGAACACACCTCGGGAAGACCACTCAACAGGGGCCCACGGTCACTCGGGACGGGGTAGGCCTCTGATCTTTGGAGGGATCTCTGCTAGAGGCTTGGACCACACATGGCCCAAAGCACAGGTTCGTAGAACGTCGTGAAGGGGTTGCACTCAATAATAGTGCACTGTACCCAGGGGTTGCGGTTCCTTGTCGCTCGTGGGGTCCACTTGCCTCCGCTTCGCTGGGGACTCACGATGGCCTTGGAGAAGTAAGGAAATCCTCTTCCTGGGCTGCAGGGACTTCGGGCTCCGGCGGGAGCGGTGGAGTTTGCGACCGTTGTTGCAATTTTTGGTGCCTGCCAAGCAGGGGAGTCACTCCTTGACTCCAAGGGAGATTCTTCAGTCTTCCAAAGGTAGTGGAACGTCGAAGGTCTGGGATGATTCTTCAGAGCGTCGTCCAGGGATATCTAGTTTGCAATGGCAAGGGTTCCCTAACTTATACTAGAAGGAAGGGAGGGACTAGCTCTGAACCCACCTATGGGAGGGTCAGGGGACTGGGTGGTTACACCCACTTCCCTTTGTCCAGTTTCGCGCCAGAGCAGGGGCAGGTAGCCCATGAGCCGGTTTGAACTGGTGTATGCACAGAGGAGCCTACTGCTACCCCAGTGCAGGACTTCAAAGCATTCTAAGAGTGCACCCACCTAGCCCCAATACACTAAACCCTGTCTGGGAGGTGGTCATACCTCCCTGTGACAGGATACCTATTGTTGGGCTTCCTCCACTGCGAGTTTCGGTCATCAGCAGGAGGGCAGCCCAGTGTCTGTGACTGATGGCATCCATTTTGTGATGACAGTGCTCTTCAGGATTCTACCGCGTTTCCACAGTAGGTACATGTCTATCCCTCTAGAAGGGTGGAATCATACTCCCACACCAGTTACTGGTGTGGGGGTATGATTCCAAAGCATTTGACACAAAACACGACATGTTTCGATGCAGCCATTCCAAAGTTAGCATTTACCGCGAGGTTATAATGCACTTAAGAGGATATGGTTTGACCGCATTCACAAACAGCCCCAGAGAATGACTCTGAGAGCTGCAGAGGGCCCTGCTCGGGCAGAGGCACCCCCTCACATGGAAACCAAGCACCCTGCCCTCAGGATTGATAGGACCTGCCTTAGGGGTGACTGATAGGCTTAACTGTGTGTGCAGGAGAGATATAGGAAACCTATATCTCAGTGAGGAGTGCTAGCACCACCTCACCCAGGCTGCAGTTGCAGGCCTGTGGTGTCAGATTTAGTCTGCTTCCCAGGGGTGGCATAATACATGCTTCAGCCCCTGGTAGGCCTGTGAAGTACCAATACCCTTGGTACTTAAGGTACCATATACTAGGGACTCATAAGGCACCACAGTATCCAATCACTAGTGCACCTAATATGCACTCCATGTCGTTTAGAGAAAACAGAGAGGCTGGGGCCCTGATTAGCGGGGTCTCCGCCAGACTATAGCCAGAAGCCAGTGTAAACATCAGAAAAAAAGTGGGGGCAACATAAGAGGCAGATCCCATTCTCCTACACAACCCCCCCCCCCCCCCCAACGCAGGTACAGTAAACTAACCTTGACCAGTTGAGTCTTCGTGTTCTAAGTGGAAATACCTGGAGAGTCTATCCGCATTGGCATGTTGGGTCCCAGGACCATGTTCCACTGTATAGTCCATCCGCTGTAGGGAAATGGACCACCTCAAAAGTTTGGGGTTTTCACCTTTCATCTGTTTAAGCCAGAGGAGGGGCTTGTGGTCAGTCTGAACTATGAAGTGAGTGCCAGACAAGTATGGCCTCAGCTTCTTCAGGGCTCACTCTACAGCAAAAGCCTCCCTCTCTATAGCTGACCAACGTTTCTCTCTAGGGGTCAGCCTTCTGCTAATAAAAGCTACTGGCTGGTCTTGACTTTCATCATTCAGTGGAGACAGTACAGCTCCCACACCCAGCTCAGAAGCATCTGTTTGGACAATGAACCTTTTGGTGTAGTTTGGACTCTGTAAGATGGGGGCAGTGCACATGGCCTGCTTCAGGTCATCAAATCCCTTTTGACAGCTAGCTGTCCACTGAACCTTTTTTGGCATTTTCTTTGAGGTAAGATCATTCAAGGGGGTCACTATAGATCCATATCCCTTCACAAACCTCCTATAGTACCCAGTTAGGCCTAAGAAGGCTCTCACCTGTGTCTGGGTGGTTGGAGCAACCCATTCCATTATGGTTTGGATTTTGCTCTGTTAAGACTGAACCTGGCCCCCACCTACAAGGTGGCCCAGGTACACAACCTGGCTCTGCCCTATCTGGCACTTAGTGGCCTTGATAGTGAGGCCTGCCTTCTGCAGAGCCTCCAAAACATTTCTGAGGTGGACCAGGTGATCCTGCCAGGAGGAACTAAAGACAGCAATATCATCTAGATAAGCTGAGCAATAAGTTTCCATCCCTGTCAGAACTTTGTTCACCAGCCTCTGAAAAGTGGCAGGTGCATTTTCAATCCAAAGGGCATCACCACAAAGTGGTAGTGCCCACTAGGGGTCGAAAATGGAATTTTGGCTTTTGCATCATCAGCTAACCTGATCTGCCAGTAGCCAGCTGTTAGGTCAAATGTGCTGAGATATTTGGCTGAGGCCAAAGTATCAATCAGCTCATCTGCCCTTGGTATAGGGTAGGCATCAGTCCTGGTGACTGCGTTGATGCCTCTGTAGTCTACACAAAACCTAATTTCTTTCTTACCACCCTGGGTATGAGGTTTGGGTACTAGGACTACTGGGCTAGCCCATGGGCTATCTGAAGGCTCAATCACACCTAACTCCAACATTTTCTGGACTTCAGTCCTGACATGGTTAGGTTGCCTGTAGATTTTACTCTTGACAGGCAGACTGTCCCCAGTGTCCACCTCATGGGTGCACCAGGTAGTCTGACTAGTGGTCAGGCTAAACATATGTCTGTACTGTTGCAGAACTAGTCTGCACTCAGTTTGTTGATGGTCAGTGAGGCTGCTTGCCAAAGCAACACCATCTACTGACCCATCATCAGGGTTCTGTGAGAGCAGGTCAGGGAGAGGGTCACTCTCCTCCTCCTGTTCCTCATCAGTTGCCATGAGCAAGTCCATGTCAGCCCTGTCAACATATGGTTTTAATCTGTTGACGTGGAGTACCCTCAGGGGGCTCCTGGGAGTTCCAAGATTCTCCAGATAGGTGACTTCTCCCTTCTGCTCAACTATTGTGTGGGGGCCACTCCATTTGTCTTGGAGGGCTGCTGGGGCCACAGGCTCCAACACCCACACTTTATGTCCTGGCTGGTACACAGTCAGCACAGCCTTTTGGTCATGCCAAGCTTTTTGTAATTCTTGGCTGGCCTCCAGGTTTTCTGGTTGCCTTCTTCATGTATTCGGCCATCCTGGAGCGGAGACCAAGTACATAGTTCATCACATCCTGTTTGGGGGGTTTGAGAGGTAACTCCCAGCCCTCCTTTACCAAACATAATGGACCTGATACAGGATGCCCAAACAGAAGCTCAAATGGGCTGTAGCCAACCCCCTTCTGTGGAACCTCTCTGTATGCAAACAAAAGGCAGGGAAGAAGGTCCCATTTTCGCCTAAGCTTCTGTGGAAGTCCTTTAATCATTCCCTTCAGGGTTTTGTTGAAACGCTCAACTAACCCATTGCATTGTGGGTGATAGGGGGTGGTGAATTTATAAGTTACACCACACTCCTTCCACATTGCTTTCAAATAAATATCCTGACATGAAGTTTATATCTCTGTCAGAGATGACCTCCTTTGGGAAACCCACACTGAAGAAGACTCCAATGAGGGCTCTTGCCACCACAGGTGCTGTGGTGGTCCTCAGGGGAATTGCTTCTGGGTACCTGGTGGCCTGATCCACTACCACCAGGATAAATCTGTGCCCACATGCAGTTTGAGGGTCAAGGGGACCAACAATGTCAATCCCTACCCTTTCAAAGGATACCCCCACCACAGGTAGTGGTATCAGGGGGGCCTTTGTTGTGCCACCTGCTTTGACACTGGCTTGACAGGTGACACAGGAGCGACACAACTCCTTTGTGTGTCTTCTGACATATGTGGCCAATGAAAATGTGGAACAAGCCTGTCCCAGGTCTTGTTTTGGCCCAAGTGACCTGCCAAAGGGATATCATGTGCTAGGGTCAAGAGGAACCCCCTAAACGTCGGAGGTATTACCAACCCCCTGGTGGCTCCAGGGACTGGATCTCTACCCTCAGAATATAGGAGTCCCTCATCCCAATAAACTTTATGGGACCCACTAGCACTCCCAGCAGCCTCAGCAGTAGCCTGCTGTCTGAGGGGTTCAAGTGAGGGGCAGCACTGTTGCTCCTTACTCAGATCTTCCCTAGAAGGGCCCCATGCCCCCAAGAACTCAACCTGATCAGGCTCCAGTCCCTCTGGGACAGTTCCTTCTTCAGGATCTGCTTCTCCTCTCTTAAGAGGTGAATCTGTGATCTGAGACAGAGGGGAAGGCACAGCCTTAACCCGACTGCTCCTCTTCTTGGGAAGCATCTGATCCATTGTTCCAGGATCCAGAGCTGGTTCAGTGTCATGCATTTTGGCTTGTGACCTGGTCACAGCAAATACCTCTGCAGGGATGCCCAACATCTCAGCATGAGTCCATAACTCTTCTTCAGACCAGGCTGAAGTCTCAAGATCATTGCCCAATAGACATTCTACAGGGAGGTCTGCACTGACTACAACCTTCTTGAGGCCAGTTACCCCTCCCCAGGAGAAATTCACAACTGCCAGACTATGGTTGGTCCTGACATTGCTTGCATTGGTCACCTGGTACATTTCGCCCAGGATGATCTGTCCAGGGTCCACAAGATCCTCTGCCACCATGGTGACACTAGCACATGTGTCCCTAAATGCCAAAGCCTGTTTGCCATTTATTACAGGCTGCTGTTTGTATTTGCCCAGGTTACTGGGGCTCACTAGGAAAGACATATCAATGTCTCCATCACAAACTAGCAATGCCTGAGTGGGTACTCTGACTAGGCCAGAGTCCACTTCAGGACCCAGGGTCAACCCTACTACACCCTTATTCTGTGTACCACCTCCACCAGTAGCTGAACTCGGGGGAACAGTTGCTTTAGGGGCAGGATTGGTGGTGGTTTGGTCTTTGGACTTGCTACAATCAGAAGTCCAGTGCCCTTTCTGTTTACAGAATTTGCACCAGGGCTTCTTTTGGCCTTTTACCTTGTTGGATTGTGACTACCCACCAGATGCAGATTTTTGGGGCCCTTGTGAAGACTTCTGGTCTTTTGACTTATCCCCACCTTTCTCAGAGCCCTTAGAATCCTGCTTCTTTGTGTCACCCCCTTGGTTCTGGGTTTTCTGACTCACCCTGGTTCTGACCCACTTGTCTGCCTTCTTTCCCAATTCTTGGGGAGAGGTCAGATCTGAGTCCACCAGGTATTGATGCAACAACTGGTTCTGGCAATTATTAAGGATCTGTTCTCTCATCATTAGATTATACAATCCCTTGAAATCAGTAACCCTACTGCCAACCAGCCAACCCTCCAGAGCCTTGGTTGCACAATCTACAAAGTCAGTCCAGTCCTGAGTCTGTGCCTTCTGGGTGTCTCTGAACTTCAACCTGTACTGCTCAGTGGTTAAGCCAAACCCATCTATCAGTGCACTCTTCAGGACTTCATAGTCATCAGCATCCTCTTCTCTAACAGTGAGGAGCTTGTCGCTACCTTTATCTGAAAAGGAGAGCCACAAGATTGCTGGCCACTGTTTTTCGGGGACCTGTTGTACCCTACAAACCCGTTCCATAGCAGTTATCCACTTGTTGATATCATCCCCACTCTGGTAGGGAGGAACAACCTTGCTCAGGTTCCTATGGTCTGGAATATATTCTCTGCCTCTAGGGACACTGTTGCTGCCACCAGGGGGTTCTAACCCCTCTCTTCTAGAAACTCTCTGAAGCACAAAGGCTTCTCTAGCTAATGCCAACTGCTTGGTTTTGAGGGCAAATCTTGCTTCCTCATACTGCAGCAGTTTGTTCATTCTGTCAGAGGAGGTCTCCCTTCTAGGGAAGTAGGCGCTCCTCTGGTGGACAGATTCTCTGCCAGAGTGATAGGAGTGGTCAGACTCCCTAGAAAGGGACCTAGGTCTTTCCTCCACTCTGTCAGTACTCTTAGGGAGAATTCCTCTGTCCTTTTCAGACCCTTGGGGATCTGGCCCTTCAACCACAGTCTTGGTCATCTTGATGTTCATCATCTGACCCAGACACTAATTGACCCAATCACTGATTCAGACCCATTAGCTCCTAGAGCTAATCTAAGATCATCTGCTGTCAGCAGATCTATCAGGTGTAGTGTGGAGAGACTCTGTCCTAGCTTCAGGTGCCTTGCAGCACACATGGCTTTCAAGTCAAAGAAAGTCATGTCCTTATACTGAGGCTGGGTGGATCCACTGGTCCCGACCCTTAAGGACATTCTAGTGTTGTGCAGTGTTGTACTACCTTCACTAGTCTGTGGCCTACTGATCCTAGCTTGAGCTGTAGAAAGGGTGTGCTATCCCTTGACACACAGCTCTAAGTTCAGTAGAGCTTATTGATGCTAAGCTTGACTTTATATGTACCTTGAGTTCCTATAGTGGTTTTCAGTTAGTAATTCAAATAGAGATTTTCTGGTAAAACAATAGCAAGCTGGAATCCCACACTCTGCCCACCAATGTGAGAAGGTGGCCTGGTATATGCTGTTCACTAGTTAAAGTGGACACCTTGCACCAGTAAAATTCGACTCTTACAGTAGATAGGTTTAAGACAACCTTTAAAGAAAGCTATCCTACTGGTAACTGCGGAGAGCAGCCTTCAGGCGAAGTCTTGGAGGAATGTAAAGCAGCTTGTTTCACCACATTATCTCTTGAATTACCAAATGAAAGGACACCACACAGGTATATATATCAAATATATATGTATTTATTGCTAAACAACCCTCTACTAATCTCTTTATGAGATTAGAAGTCAGGAACATATGCACAAATCAACATTTCACAATAAATTAAGCACAAATATGGCTGAGGCCCTAGGGACGTACCAGACCATATACTAAAAAAGAGACTTAAGAACAACTTGCAAAGGGACAAGACCTAGGGCCTTTAGAAGGGTTGGGGCCTCACGAAACCACCCAAGGCAGGTAAGTATAGGACCCACGGGGGACGCGTGCAGTGTGTGAACACAGGCGCTAATTGCCGTAAACTTAAATGGGGCAAGTCGCGGTTAGAAATTAACAGTTTAAGGGCACTTCGGGAGAGTCTACAAGCAAGTCACTTACAGGGTAAGTAGTTCTAGGGCCAACACCCACAGGAGCACCGTAGTGCTGGAGTTACCTCACCCAGGGAAGCCGGGTGCATAGGTGTCTTTAGGTGTCGGGTCGCGGCGTCGTTTTCAATGGGAGCCAGTGAAGACTTGCTGCTTGTGAAGAAAGAAGTGGTGTCCAGTGGAATCCAAGCCTGGATTCAGAAGAAGGAAGACCTGAAAGCAGAGGGGACAATGTTCAAAGTCACTTGGCAGTGACACAGGGCAAGGAAGATGAATGTCCACAGTCGTCGGGTGTTTTCAGGTAGTTCACGGGTGTCTTGACTCTTCAGCCACGAGGTCCAGGAGGCATCGACGATGACCAGGAGCTGGATTCGGCGTGTCCCACGAAGTCTGCAGCTTACTGCAGTGTCGGCGACCAGATTGGAGCCAACAAGCCTTGGCCACAGCAAGTCTCGTGGAAAGGACAAAAAGTCAGCGGTGCAGACCAGCAAGGTCTGGGGGACTCACCCAGTTAGGGTTAGTCAGGGTAGGCCTGGAGCAACCAGGGGAGCCCTTTGGAATTGTAGAAAAGTCTTCACAGGACGCACAAGACAGCCGGCAAGGGATCGCGAAGACACCTCGGGAAGACCACTCAACAGGGGCCCACGGTCACTCGGGACGGGGTAGGCCTCTGATCTTTGGAGGGATCTCTGCTAGAGGCTTGGACCACACATGGCCCAAAGCACAGGTTCGTAGAACGTCGTGAAGGGGTTGCACTCAACAATAGTGCACTGTACCCAGGGATTGCGGTTCCTTGTCGCTCGTGGGGTCCACTTGCCTCAGCTTCGCTGGGGACTCACGATGGCCTTGGAGAAGTAAGGAAATCCTCTTCCTGGGCTGCAGGGACTTCGGGCTCCGGCGGGAGCGGTGGAGTTTGCGACCGTTGTTGCAATTTTTGGTGCCTGCCAAGCAGGGGAGTCACTCCTTGACTCCAAGGGAGATTCTTCAGTCTTCCAAAGGTAGTGGAACGTCGAAGGTCTGGGATGATTCTTCAGAGCGTCGTCCAGGGATATCTAGTTTGCAATGGCAAGGGTTCCCTAACTTATACTAGAAGGAAGGGAGGGACTAGCTCTGACCCCACCTATGGGAGGGTCAGGGGACTGGGTGGTTACACCCACTTCCCTTTGTCCAGTTTCGCGCCAGAGCAGGGGCAGGTAGCCCATGAGCCGGTTTGAACTGGTGTATGCACAGAGGAGCCTACTGCTACCCCAGTGCAGGACTTCAAAGCATTCTAAGAGTGCACCCACCTAGCCCCAATACACTAAACCCTGTCTGGGAGGTGGTCATACCTCCCTGTGACAGGATACCTATTGTTGGGCTTCCTCCACTGCGAGTTTCGGTCATCAGCAGGAGGGCAGCCCAGTGTCTGTGACTGATGGCATCCATTTTGTGATGACAGTGCTCTTCAGGATTCTACCGCGTTTCCACAGTAGGTACATGTCTATCCCTCTAGAAGGGTGGAATCATACTCCCACACCAGTTACTGGTGTGGGGGTATGATTCCAAAGCATTTGACACCAAACACGACATGTTTTGATGCAGCCATTCCAAAGTTAGCATTTACCGCGAGGTTATAATGCACTTAAGAGTATATGGTTTGACCGCATTCACAAACAGCCCCAGAGAATGACTCTGAGAGCTGCAGAGGGCCCTGCTCGGGCAGAGGCACCCCCTCACATGGAAACCAAGCACCCTGCCCTCAGGATTGATAGGGCCTGCCTTAGGGGTGACTGATAGGCTTAAATGTGTGTGCAGGAGAGATATAGGAAACCTATATCTCAGTGAGGAGTGCTAGCACCACCTCACCCAGGCTGCAGTTGCAGGCCTGTGGTGTCAGATTTAGTCTGCTTCCCAGGGGTGGCATAATACATGCTTCAGCCCCTGGTAGGCCTTTGAAGTACCAATACCCTTGGTACTTAAGGTACCATATACTAGGGACTCATAAGGCACCACAGTATCCAATCACTAGTGCACCTAATATGCACTCCATGTCGTTTAGAGAAAACAGAGAGGCTGGGGCCCTGATTAGCGGGGTCCCCGCCAGACTATAGCCAGAAGCCAGTGTAAACATCAGAAAAAAAGTGGGGGCAACATAAGAGGCAGATCCCATTCTCCTACACAACCCCCCCCCCTCCCCCAACGCAGGTACAGTAAACTAACCTTGACCAGTTGAGTCTTCATGTTCTAAGTGGAAATACCTGGAGAGTCTATCCGCATTGGCATGTTGGGTCCCAGGACCATGTTCCACTGTATAGTCCATCCCCTGTAGGGAAATGGACCACCTCAAAAGTTTGGGGTTTTCACCTTTCATCTGTTTAAGCCAGAGGAGGGGCTTGTGGTCAGTCTGAAATATGAAGCGAGTGCCAGACAAGTATGGCCTCAGCTTCTTCAGGGCTCACTCTACAGCAAAAGCCTCCCTCTCTATAGCTGACCAACGTTTCTCTCTAGGGGTCAGCCTTCTGCTAATAAAAGCTACTGGCTGGTCTTGACTTTCATCATTCAGTGGAGACAGTACAGCTCCCACACCCAGCTCAGAAGCATCTGTTTGGACAATGAACCTTTTGGTGTAGTTTGGACTCTGTAAGATGGGGGCAGTGCACATGGCCTGCTTCAGGTCATCAAATCCCTTTTGACAGCTAGCTGTCCACTGAACCTTTTTTGGCATTTTCTTTGAGGTAAGATCATTCAAGGGGGTCACTATAGATCCATATCCCTTCACAAACCTCCTATAGTACCCAGTTAGGCCTAAGAAGGCTCTCACCTGTGTCTGGGTGGTTGGAGCAACCCATTCCATTATGGTTTGGATTTTGCTCTGTTAAGACTGAACCTGGCCCCCACCTACAAGGTGGCCCAGGTACACAACCTGGCTCTGCCCTATCTGGCACTTAGTGGCCTTGATAGTGAGGCCTGCCTTCTGCAGAGCCTCCAAAACATTTCTGAGGTGGACCAGGTGATCCTGCCAGGAGGAACTAAAGACAGCAATATCATCTAGATAAGCTGAGCAATAAGTTTCCATCCCTGTCAGAACTTTGTTCACCAGCCTCTGAAAAGTGGCAGGTGCATTTTCAATCCAAAGGGCATCACCACAAAGTGGTAGTGCCCACTAGGGGTCGAAAATGGAATTTTGGCTTTTGCATCATCAGCTAACCTGATCTGCCAGTAGCCAGCTGTTAGGTCAAATGTGCTGAGATATTTGGCTGAGGCCAAAGTATCAATCAGCTCATCTGCCCTTGGTATAGGGTAGGCATCAGTCCTGGTGACTGCGTTGATGCCTCTGTAGTCTACACAAAACTTAATTTCTTTCTTACCACCCTGGGTATGAGGTTTGGGTACTAGGACTACTGGGCTAGTCCATGGGCTATCTGAAGGCTCAATCACACCTAACTCCAACATTTTCTGGACTTCAGTCCTGACATGGTTAGGTTGCCTGTAGATTTTAGTCTTGACAGGCAGACTGTCCCCAGTGTCCACCTCATGGGTGCACCAGGTAGTCTGACTAGTGGTCAGGCTAAACATATGTCTGTACTGTTGCAGAACTAGTCTGCACTCAGTTTGTTGATGGTCAGTGAGGCTGCTTGCCAAAGCAACACCATCTACTGACCCATCATCAGGGTTCTGTGAGGTCAGGGAGAGGGTCACTCTCCTCCTCCTTTTCCTCATCAGTTGCCATGAGCAAGTCCATGTCAGCCCTGTCAACATATGGTTTTAATCTGTTGACGTGGAGTACCCTCAGGGGGCTCCTGGGAGTTCCAAGATTCTCCAGATAGGTGACTTCTCCCTTCTGCTCAACTATTGTGTGGGGGCCACTCCATTTGTCTTGGAGGGCTGCTGGGGCCACAGGCTCCAACACCCACACTTTGTCCTGGCTGGTACACAGTCAGCACAGCCTTTTGGTCATGCCAAGCTTTTTGTAATTCTTCGCTGGCCTCCAGGTTTTCTGGTTGCCTTCTTCATGTATTCGGCCATCCTGGAGCGGAGACCAAGTACATAGTCCATCACATCCTGTTTGGGGGGTTTGAGAGGTAACTCCCAGCCCTCCTTTACCAAACATAATGGACCTGATACAGGATGCCCAAACAGAAGCTCAAATGGGCTGTAGCCAACCCCCTTCTGTGGAACCTCTCTGTATGCAAACAAAAGGCAGGGAAGAAGGTCCCATTTTCGCCTAAGCTTCTGTGGAAGTCCTTTAATCATTCCCTTCAGGGTTTTGTTGAAACGCTCAACTAACCCATTGCATTGTGGGTGATAGGGGGTGGTGAATTTATAAGTTACACCACACTCCTTCCACATTGCTTTCAAATAAATATCCTGACATGAAGTTTATATCTCTGTCAGAGATGACCTCCTTTGGGAAACCCACACTGAAGAAGACTCCAATGAGGGCTCTTGCCACCACAGGTGCTGTGGTGGTCCTCAGGGGAATTGCTTCTGGGTACCTGGTGGCCTGATCCACTACCACCAGGATAAATCTGTGCCCACATGCAGTTTGAGGGTCAAGGGGACCAACAATGTCAATCCCTACCCTTTCAAAGGATACCCCCACCACAGGTAGTGGTATCAGGGGGGCCTTTGTTGTGCCACCTGCTTTGACACTGGCTTGACAGGTGACACAGGAGCGACACAACTCCTTTGTGTGTCTTCTGACATATGTGGCCAATGAAAATGTGGAACAAGCCTGTCCCAGGTCTTGTTTTGGCCCAAGTGACCTGCCAAAGGGATATCATGTGCTAGGGTCAAGATGAACCCCCTAAACGTCGGAGGTATTACCAACCCCCTGGTGGCTCCAGGGACTGGATCTCTACCCTCAGAATATAGGAGTCCCTCATCCCAATAAACTTTATGGGACCCACTAGCACTCCCAGCAGCCTCAGCAGTAGCCTGCTGTCTGAGGGGTTCAAGTGAGGGGCAGCACTGTTGGTTCCTTACTCAGATCTTCCCTAGAAGGGCCCCATGCCCCCAAGAACTCAACCTGATCAGGCTCCAGTCCCTCTGGGGCAGTTCCTTCTTCAGGATCTGCTTCTCCTCTCTTAAGAGGTGAATCTGTGATCTGAGACAGAGGGGAAGGCACAGCCTTAACCCGACTGCTCCTCTTCTTGGGAAGCATCTGATCCATTGTTCCAGGATCCAGAGCTGGTTCAGTGTCATGCATTTTGGCTTGTGACCTGGTCACAGCAAATACCTCTGCAGGGATGCCCAACATCTCAGCATGAGTCCATAACTCTTCTTCAGACCAGGCTGAAGTCTCAAGATCATTGCCCAATAGACATTCTACAGGGAGGTCTGCACTGACTACAACCTTCTTGAGGCCAGTTACCCCTCCCCAGGAGAAATTCACAACTGCCAGACTATGGTTGGTCCTGACATTGCTTGCATTGGTCACCTGGTACATTTCGCCCAGGATGATCTGTCCAGGGTCCACAAGATCCTCTGCCACCATGGTGACACTAGCACATGTGTCCCTAAATGCCAAAGCCTGTTTGCCATTTATTACAGGCTGCTGTTTGTATTTGCCCAGGTTACTGGGGCTCACTAGGAAAGACATATCAATGTCTCCATCACAAACTAGCAATGCCTGAGTGGGTACTCTGACTAGGCCAGAGTCCACTTCAGGACCCAGGGTCAACCCTACTACACCCTTATTCTGTGTACGACCTCCACCAGTAGCTGAACTAGGGGGAACAGTTGCTTTAGGGGCAGGATTGGTGGTGGTTTGGTCTTTGGACTTGCTACAATCAGAAGTCCAGTGCCCTTTCTGTTTACAGAATTTGCACCAGGGCTTCTTTTGGCCTTTTACCTTGTTGGATTGTGACTACCCACCAGATGCAGATTTTTGGGGCCCTTGTGAAGACTTCTGGTCTTTTGACTTATCCCCACCTTTCTCAGAGCCCTTAGAATCCTGCTTCTTTGTGTCACCCCCTTGGTTCTGGGTTTTCTGACTCACCCTGGTTCTGACCCACTTGTCTGCCTTCTTTCCCAATTCTTGGGGAGAGGTCAGATCTGAGTCCACCAGGTATTGATGCAACAACTGGTTCTGGCAATTATTAAGGATCTGTTCTCTCATCATTAGATTATACAATCCCTTGAAATCAGTAACCCTACTGCCAACCAGCCAACCCTCCAGAGCCTTGGTTGCACAATCTACAAAGTCAGTCCAGTCCTGAGTCTGTGCCTTCTGGGTGTCTCTGAACTTCAACCTGTACTGCTCAGTGGTTAAGCCAAACCCATCTATCAGTGCACTCTTCAGGACTTCATAGTCATCAGCATCCTCTTCTCTAACAGTGAGGAGCTTGTCGCTACCTTTATCTGAAAAGGAGAGCCACAAGATTGCTGGCCACTGTTTTTCGGGGACCTGTTGTACCCTACAAACCCGTTCCATAGCAGTTATCCACTTGTTGATATCATCCCCACTCTGGTAGGGAGGAACAACCTTGCTCAGGTTCCTATGGTCTGGAATATATTCTCTGCCTCTAGGGACACTGTTGCTGCCACCAGGGGGTTCTAACCCCTCTCTTCTAGAAACTCTCTGAAGCACAAAGGCTTCTCTAGCTAATGCCAACTGCTTGGTTTTGAGGGCAAATCTTGCTTCCTCATACTGCAGCAGTTTGTTCATTCTGTCAGAGGAGGTCTCCCTTCTAGGGAAGTAGGCGCTCCTCTGGTGGACAGATTCTCTGCCAGAGTGATAGGAGTGGTCAGACTCCCTAGAAAGGGACCTAGGTCTTTCCTCCACTCTGTCAGTACTCTTAGGGAGAATTCCTCTGTCCTTTTCAGACCCTTGGGGATCTGGCCCTTCAACCACAGAGTCTTGGTCATCTTGATGTTCATCATCTGACCCAGACACTAATTGACCCAATCACTGATTCAGACCCATTAGCTCCTAGAGCTAATCTAAGATCATCTGCTGTCAGCAGATCTATCAGGTGAAGTGTGGAGAGACTCTGTCCTAGCTTCAGGTGCCTTGCAGCACACATGGCTTTCAAGTCAAAGAAAGTCATGTCCTTATACTGAGGCTGGGTGGATCCACTGGTCCCGACCCTTAAGGACATTCTAGTGTTGTGCAGTGTTGTACTACCTTCACTAGTCTCTGGCCTACTGATCCTAGCTTGAGCTGTAGAAAGGGTGTGCTATCCCTTGACACACAGCTCTAAGTTCAGTAGAGCTTATTGATGCTAAGCTTGACTTTATATGTACCTTGAGTTCCTATAGTGGTTTTCAGTTAGTAATTCAAATAGAGATTTTCTGGTAAAACAATAGCAAGCTGGAATCCCACACTCTGCCCACCAATGTGAGAAGGTGGCCTGGTATATGCTGTTCACTAGTTAAAGTGGACACCTTGCACCAGTAAAATTCGACTCTTACAGTAGATAGGTTTAAGACAACCTTTAAAGAAAGCTATCCTACTGGTAACTGCGGAGAGCAGCCTTCAGGCGAAGTCTTGGAGGAATGTAAAGCAGCTTGTTTCACCACATTATCTCTTGAATTACCAAATGAAAGGACACCACACAGGTATATATATCAAATATATATGTATTTATTGCTAAACAACCCTCTACTAATCTCTTTATGAGATTAGAAGTCAGGAACATATGCACAAATCAACATTTCACAATAAATTAAGCACAAATATGGCTGAGGCCCTAGGGACGTACCAGACCATATACTAAACAAGCATTTACAATGCAATGGTCTCGGCATTGGTAAAGTTAGAGCTATTGGCATTGCTCATGACATTATTTTTGTTTATGTTTTTGTTTTTAAAACATTTAAAGAAACGGCATTGTCATGAGCAATGCCAATAGCTCTAACTTTAACAATGCCGAGACTGTTGCATTGTAAATGCTTGTTAACGCGGAGAAGACGGGCGAAAATAAACCCAGACAGTCTAAGGAAAGATGAAAGCACGTTACGACCAAACGCTGTCATCCGTCGAGCCTCAGTCCATGTGCGGTGGAAGCCCAGAGGCGGCGCAGAGTCCGGGGCCTGGGACAGTGGTGGGAAGAGGGGACAGAGGGAAGGGGGGGGCGGGGGGGGGGGCCAGCGGAGCAGTATCCTGGGTCTCTGCCTGGCTGGGGCAGGGCGGGCAAGAGAGGGCGTGGACGCCTTCCAGGAGCGAATTAGTAGGGACTGAAAGAGGGTAGGAGCTGCAGCTGAAGAGGGGCGGGGCAGTGGCTTTGACAAGAATGGGGGCTGCCAGAGATTGGAGTTCATCGGCTGGAGCGCAGGAGTGTGTGAATATATCGGGAACCCGTGTCCGCGTGTTTGAGGGGGGCTTGTAAGAATGTTCCTTCCACCCCCACCCCCTCGCTGCACCCATGTTCAGAGAACAGATGACGTAGCAGCGACTTTTTTTTTTTAAATTGATATTATATATCATTACATGAATGCAATAGAGATGGCATGGCACTCGCCCCCCTCCCCCGAGTGTTAACCACACCGGCAGTTTGGTTGGAATGTTTTGTATTCTCTCCTCTTTTTCTCCGTATCTTTTCTAAGGGGGCTGATTCGGGGGGATGTTTGTAAGTCAAGTCTCATGTTGAGGGACATGACGTTTAGGTACAGGGATTTTATGTTGTTCGCCACTCGTTGGCTAAAACAAGGCGCCAGAAGGGGAACGTATTTGAAAACACAGGACAAAGATAGGTCCAATGGGCGAGACAACACTACTGGCCCAGAACACAAGCGTGAGGTCGCCCTAAGGTTCCTCACGTCCAATGTACGAGCCTAAATGACCACCGTAAGATTTGCAAAATAGTGGCATATCTCCAAAGACATAATATGGACGTGGCTATACTGCAAGAAACGCACCTGGCCCCTTAGACCACTCTTATATCGCAACGTAGAACGAAGGGAGAGTGTTTGGCAGCTGGGTTCACTTTGCATGCCGACGCAGTGTTGCTACGGGCGAGACAACTCAGGTTTTACACTTAAAATGGTACATTCTGACAGACGGTAGATTTATGATCAACCACTGCAGGCCGGGACACTGAGGTACTGCTGATAGGCGTATACGGCCATAAGTATGACGACCCGTAATTTTATCAAGCGTTGCACAGCAAAACAATCACAACCACATACGGTACTTATGGAGGAGACTTCAATTACATTCTCTCTACCCCCTCCCCCCCCCCTCCCCCGAGTCCAAGGGCCCCGCCACGCAGACCCGCGGCGGCTGCCCGGGCCATCGTTGCTATGGCAGTGGCAAGAGGACTTGGACGCCTGGCGTCAAACTAATCTACACACATTATTCAACACTCTGACACACTCATGTGTGTTGATTGGCTAATATACCGCTCCCTGCTGCCATACCAAGACTTGGCAAGCACACCACTGCCTTTCTCCGAGGCATTTAAAGAGCAGAAATGCCTCGGAGAAACGCAGTGTCCTTTTCGGATTCGGGGGCGTGTTTGTCTTTTCTCTCCTCCAGCCATTGGCTGGAGGAGAGAATGAGACTTTCTTTAAAAAACACGCCCCCCGATCCGAAAAGGACGGGGCATGATTGGAGTGACGGGACCTCTTCTCCAATGGCTGGCCAGCATTTACGAGGCCAGCCAATGGAGAACAGGGCAGAAGAGGGGCGGGTTCAAGCCCCTCTTCTCCCAAGTCATTAAATCTCCGGACTTCCGGTCTGCCGACCGGATGGTCCCGAGACCTAAAAAGAGACTTAAGAACAACTTGCAAAGGGACAAGACCTAGGGCCTTTAGAAGGGTTGGGGCCTCACGAAACCACCCAAGGCAGGTAAGTATAGGACCCACGGGGGACGCGTGCAGTGTGTGAACACAGGCGCTAATTGCCGTAAACTTAAACGGGGCAAGTCGCGGTTAGAAATTAACAGTTTAAGGGCACTTCGGCAGAGTCTACAAGCAAGTCACTTACAGGGTAAGTAGTTCTAGGGCCAACACCCACAGGAGCACCGTAGTGCTGGAGTTACCTCACCCAGGGAAGCCGGGTGCATAGGTGTCTTTAGGTGTCGGGTCGCGGCGTCGTTTTCAATGGGAGCCAGTGAAGACTTGCTGCTTGTGAAGAAAGAAGTGGTGTCCAGTGGAATCCAAGCCTGGATTCAGAAGAAGGAAGACCTGAAAGCAGAGGGGACAATGTTCAAAGTCACTTGGCAGTGACACAGGGCAAGGAAGATGAATGCCCACAGTCGTCGGGTGTTTTCAGGTAGTTCACGGGTGTCTTGACTCTTAAGCCACGAGGTCCAGGAGGCATCGACGATGACCAGGAGCTGGATTCGGCGTGTCCCACAAAGTCTGCAGCTTACTGCAGTGTCGGCGACCAGATTGGAGCCAACAAGCCTTGGCAACAGCAAGTCTCGTGGAAAGGACAAAAAGTCAGCGGTGCAGACCAGCAAGGTCTGGGGGACTCACCCAGTTAGGGTTAGTCAGGGTAGGCCTGGAGCAACCAGGGGAGCCCTTTGGAATTGTAGAAAAGTCTTCACAGGACGCACAAGACAGCCGGCAAGGGATCGCGAAGACACCTCGGGAAGACCACTCAACAGGGGCCCACGGTCACTCGGGACGGGGTAGGCCTCTGATCTTTGGAGGGATCTCTGCTAGAGGCTTGGACCACACATGGCCCAAAGCACAGGTTCGTAGAACGTCGTGAAGGGGTTGCACTCAACAATAGTGCACTGTACCCAGGGATTGCGGTTCCTTGTCGCTCGTGGGGTCCACTTGCCTCAGCTTCGCTGGGGACTCACGATGGCCTTGGAGAAGTAAGGAAATCCTCTTCCTGGGCTGCAGGGACTTCGGGCTCCAGCGGGAGCGGTGGAGTTTGCGACCGTTGTTGCAATTTTTGGTGCCTGCCAAGCAGGGGAGTCACTCCTTGACTCCAAGGGAGATTCTTCAGTCTTCCAAAGGTAGTGGAACGTCGAAGGTCTGGGATGATTCTTCAGAGCGTCGTCCAGGGATATCTAGTTTGCAATGGCAAGGGTTCCCTAACTTATACTAGAAGGAAGGGAGGGACTAGCTCTGACCCCACCTATGGGAGGGTCAGGGGACTGGGTGGTTACACCCACTTCCCTTTGTCCAGTTTTGCGCCAGAGCAGGGGCAGGTAGCCCATGAGCCGGTTTGAACTGGTGTATGCACAGAGGAGCCTACTGCTACCCCAGTGCAGGACTTCAAAGCATTCTAAGAGTGCACCCACCTAGCCCCAATACACTAAACCCTGTCTGGGAGGTGGTCATACCTCCCTGTGACAGGATACCTATTGTTGGGCTTCCTCCACTGCGAGTTTCGGTCATCAGCAGGAGGGCAGCCCAGTGTCTGTGACTGATGGCATCCATTTTGTGATGACAGTGCTCTTCAGGATTCTACCGCGTTTCCACAGTAGGTACATGTCTATCCCTCTAGAAGGGTGGAATCATACTCCCACACCAGTTACTGGTGTGGGGGTATGATTCCAAAGCATTTGACACCAAACACGACATGTTTCGATGCAGCCATTCCAAAGTTAGCATTTACCGCGAGGTTATAATGCACTTAAGAGGATATGGTTTGACCGCATTCACAAACAGCCCCAGAGAATGACTCTGAGAGCTGCAGAGGGCCCTGCTCGGGCAGAGGCACCCCCTCACATGGAAACCAAGCACCCTGCCCTCAGGATTGATAGGGCCTGCCTTAGGGGTGACTGATAGGCTTAAATGTGTGTGCAGGAGAGATATAGGAAACCTATATCTCAGTGAGGAGTGCTAGCACCACCTCACCCAGGCTGCAGTTGCAGGCCTGTGGTGTCAGATTTAGTCTGCTTCCCAGGGGTGGCATAATACATGCTTCAGCCCCTGGTAGGCCTGTGAAGTACCAATACCCTTGGTACTTAAGGTACCATATACTAGGGACTCATAAGGCACCACAGTATCCAATCACTAGTGCACCTAATATGCACTCCATGTCGTTTAGAGAAAACAGACAGGCTGGGGTCCTGATTAGCGGGGTCCCCGCCAGACTATAGCCAGAAGCCAGTGTAAACATCAGAAAAAAAGTGGGGGCAACATAAGAGGCAGATCCCATTCTCCTACACAACCCCCCCCCCCCCCCCCAACGCAGGTACAGTAAACTAACCTTGACCAGTTGAGTCTTCGTGTTCTAAGTGGAAATACCTGGAGAGTCTATCCGCATTGGCATGTTGGGTCCCAGGACCATGTTCCACTGTATAGTCCATCCCCTGTAGGGAAATGGACCACCTCAAAAGTTTGGGGTTTTCACCTTTCATCTGTTTAAGCCAGAGGAGGGGCTTGTGGTCAGTCTGAACTATGAAGTGAGTGCCAGACAAGTATGGCCTCAGCTTCTTCAGGGCTCACTCTACAGCAAAAGCCTCCCTCTCTATAGCTGACCAACGTTTCTCTCTAGGGGTCAGCCTTCTGCTAATAAAAGCTACTGGCTGGTCTTGACTTTCATCATTCAGTGGAGACAGTACAGCTCCCACACCCAGCTCAGAAGCATCTGTTTGGACAATGAACCTTTTGGTGTAGTTTGGACTCTGTAAGATGGGGGCAGTGCACATGGCCTGCTTCAGGTCATCAAATCCCTTTTGACAGCTAGCTGTCCACTGAACCTTTTTTGGCATTTTCTTTGAGGTAAGATCATTCAAGGGGGTCACTATAGATCCATATCCCTTCACAAACCTCCTATAGTACCCAGTTAGGCCTAAGAAGGCTCTCACCTGTGTCTGGGTGGTTGGAGCAACCCATTCCATTATGGTTTGGATTTTGCTCTGTTAAGACTGAACCTGGCCCCCACCTACAAGGTGGCCCAGGTACACAACCTGGCGCTGCCCTATCTGGCACTTAGTGGCCTTGATAGTGAGGCCTGCCTTCTGCAGAGCCTCCAAAACATTTCTGAGGTGGACCAGGTGATCCTGCCAGGAGGAACTAAAGACAGCAATATCATCTAGATAAGCTGAGCAATAAGTTTCCATCCCTGTCAGAACTTTGTTCACCAGCCTCTGAAAAGTGGCAGGTGCATTTTCAATCCAAAGGGCATCACCACAAAGTGGTAGTGCCCACTAGGGGTCGAAAATGGAATTTTGGCTTTTGCATCATCAGCTAACCTGATCTGCCAGTAGCCAACTGTTAGGTCAAATGTGCTGAGATATTTGGCTGAGGCCAAAGTATCAATCAGCTCATCTGCCCTTGGTATAGGGTAGGCATCAGTCCTGGTGACTGCGTTGATGCCTCTGTAGTCTACACAAAACGTAATTTCTTTCTTACCACCCTGGGTATGAGGTTTGGGTACTAGGACTACTGGGCTAGCCCATGGGCTATCTGAAGGCTCAATCACACCTAACTCCAACATTTTCTGGACTTCAGTCCTGACATGGTTAGGTTGCCTGTAGATTTTACTCTTGACAGGCAGACTGTCCCCAGTGTCCACCTCATGGGTGCACCAGGTAGTCTGACTAGTGGTCAGGCTAAACATATCTGTACTGTTGCAGAACTAGTCTGCACTCAGTTTGTTGATGGTCAGTGAGGCTGCTTGCCAAAGCAACACCATCTACTGACCCATCATCAGGGTTCTGTGAGAGCAGGTCAGGTAGAGGGTCACTCTCCTCCTCCTGTTCCTCATCAGTTGCCATGAGCAAGTCCATGTCAGCCCTGTCAACATATGGTTTTAATCTGTTGACGTGGAGTACCCTCAGGGGGCTCCTGGGAGTTCCAAGATTCTCCAGATAGGTGACTTCTCCCTTCTGCTCAACTATTGTGTGGGGGCCACTCCATTTGTCTTGGAGGGCTGCTGGGGCACAGGCTCCAACACCCACACTTTATGTCCTGGCTGGTACACAGTCAGCACAGCCTTTTGGTCATGCCAAGCTTTTTGTAATTCTTGGCTGGCCTCCAGGTTTTCTGGTTGCCTTCTTCATGTATTCGGCCATCCTGGAGCGGAGACCAAGTACATAGTCCATCACATCCTGTTTGGGGCGTTTGAGAGGTAACTCCCAGCCCTCCTTTACCAAACATAATGGACCTGATACAGGATGCCCAAACAGAAGCTCAAATGGGCTGTAGCCAACACCCTTCTGTGGAACCTCTCTGTATGCAAACAAAAGGCAGGGAAGAAGAAGGTCCCATTTTCGCCTAAGCTTCTGTGGAAGTCCTTTAATCATTCCCTTCAGGGTTTTGTTGAAACGCTCAACTAACCCATTGCATTGTGGGTGATAGGGGGTGGTGAATTTATAAGTTACACCACACTCCTTCCACATTGCTTTCAAATATCCTGACATGAAGTTTATATCTCTGTCAGAGATGACCTCCTTTGGGAAACCCACACTGAAGAAGACTCCAATGAGTTCTCTTGCCACCACAGGTGCTGTGGTGGTCCTCAGGGGATTGCTTCTGGGTACCTGGTGGCCTGATCCACTACCACCAGGATAAATCTGTGCCCACATGCAGTTTGAGGGTCAAGGGGACCAACAATGTCAATCCCTACCCTTTCAAAGGATACCCCCACCACAGGTAGTGGTATCAGGGGGGCCTTTGTTGTGCCACCTGCTTTGACACTGGCTTGACAGGTGACACAGGAGCGACACAACTCCTTTGTGTGTCTTCTGACATATGTGGCCAATGAAAATGTGGAACAAGCCTGTCCCAGGTCTTGTTTTGGCCCAAGTGACCTGCCAAAGGGATATCATGTGCTAGGGTCAAGAGGAACCCCCTAAACGTCGGAGGTATTACCAACCCCCTGGTGGCTCCAGGGACTGGATCTCTACCCTCAGAATATAGGAGTCCCTCATCCCAATAAACTTTATGGGACCCACTAGCACTCCCAGCAGCCTCAGCAGTAGCCTGCTGTCTGAGGGGTTCAAGTGAGGGGCAGCACTGTTGCTCCTTACTCAGATCTTCCCTAGAAGGGCCCCATGCCCCCAAGAACTCAACCTGATCAGGCTCCAGTCCCTCTGGGGCAGTTCCTTCTTCAGGATCTGCTTCTCCTCTCTTAAGAGGTGAATCTGTGATCTGAGACAGAGGGGAAGGCACAGCCTTAACCCGACTGCTCCTCTTCTTGGGAAGCATCTGATCCATTGTTCCAGGATCCAGAGCTGGTTCAGTGTCATGCATTTTGGCTTGTGACCTGGTCACAGCAAATACCTCTGCAGGGATGCCCAACATCTCAGCATGAGTCCATAACTCTTCTTCAGACCAGGCTGAAGTCTCAAGATCATTGCCCAATAGACATTCTACAGGGAGGTCTGCACTGACTACAACCTTCTTGAGGCCAGTTACCCCTCCCCAGGAGAAATTCACAACTGCCAGACTATGGTTGGTCCTGACATTGCTTGCATTGGTCACCTGGTACATTTCGCCCAGGATGATCTGTCCAGGGTCCACAAGATCCTCTGCCACCATGGTGACACTAGCACATGTGTCCCTAAATGCCAAAGCCTGTTTGCCATTTATTACAGGCTGCTGTTTGTATTTGCCCAGGTTACTGGGGCTCACTAGGAAAGACATATCAATGTCTCCATCACAAACTAGCAATGCCTGAGTGGGTACTCTGACTAGGCCAGAGTCCACTTCAGGACCCAGGGTCAACCCTACTACACCCTTATTCTGTGTACCACCTCCACCAGTAGCTGAACTAGGGGGAACAGTTGCTTTAGGGGCAGGATTGGTGGTGGTTTGGTCTTTGGACTTGCTACAATCAGAAGTCCAGTGCCCTTTCTGTTTACAGAATTTGCACCAGGGCTTCTTTTGGCCTTTTACCTTGTTGGATTGTGACTACCCACCAGATGCAGATTTTTGGGGCCCTTGTGAAGACTTCTGGTCTTTTGACTTATCCCCACCTTTCTCAGAGCCCTTAGAATCCTGCTTCTTTGTGTCACCCCCTTGGTTCTGGGTTTTCTGACTCACCCTGGTTCTGACCCACTTGTCTGCCTTCTTTCCCAATTCTTGGGGAGAGGTCAGATCTGAGTCCACCAGGTATTGATGCAACAACTGGTTCTGGCAATTATTAAGGATCTGTTCTCTCATCATTAGATTATACAATCCCTTGAAATCAGTAACCCTACTGCCAACCAGCCAACCCTCCAGAGCCTTGGTTGCACAATCTACAAAGTCAGTCCAGTCCTGAGTATGTGCCTTCTGGGTGTCTCTGAACTTCAACCTGTACTGCTCAGTGGTTAAGCCAAACCCATCTATCAGTGCACTCTTCAGGACTTCATAGTCATCAGCATCCTCTTCTCTAACAGTGAGGAGCTTGTCGCTACCTTTATCTGAAAAGGAGAGCCACAAGATTGCTGGCCACGGTTTTTCGGGGACCTGTTGTACCCTACAAACCCGTTCCATAGCAGTTATCCACTTGTTGATATCATCCCCACTCTGGTAGGGAGGAACAACCTTGCTCAGGTTCCTATGGTCTGGAATATATTCTCTGCCTCTAGGGACACTGTTGCTGCCACCAGGGGGTTCTAACCCCTCTCTTCTAGAAACTCTCTGAAGCACAAAGGCTTCTCTAGCTAATGCCAACTGCTTGGTTTTGAGGGCAAATCTTGCTTCCTCATACTGCAGCAGTTTGTTCATTCTGTCAGAGGAGGTCTCCCTTCTAGGGAAGTAGGCGCTCCTCTGGTGGACAGATTCTCTGCCAGAGTGATAGGAGTGGTCAGACTCCCTAGAAAGGGACCTAGGTCTTTCCTCCACTCTGTCAGTACTCTTAGGGAGAATTCCTCTGTCCTTTTCAGACCCTTGGGGATCTGGCCCTTCAACCACAGAGTCTTGGTCATCTTGATGTTCATCATCTGACCCAGACACTAATTGACCCAATCACTGATTCAGACCCATTAGCTCCTAGAGCTAATCTAAGATCATCTGCTGTCAGCAGATCTATCAGGTGAAGTGTGGAGAGACTCTGTCCTAGCTTCAGGTGCCTTGCAGCACACATGGCTTTCAAGTCAAAGAAAGTCATGTCCTTATACTGAGGCTGGGTGGATCCACTGGTCCCGACCCTTAAGGACATTCTAGTGTTGTGCAGTGTTGTACTACCTTCACTAGTCTCTGGCCTACTGATCCTAGCTTGAGCTGTAGAAAGGGTGTGCTATCCCTTGACACACAGCTCTAAGTTCAGTAGAGCTTATTGATGCTAAGCTTGACTTTATATGTACCTTGAGTTCCTATAGTGGTTTTCAGTTAGTAATTCAAATAGAGATTTTCTGGTAAAACAATAGCAAGCTGGAATCCCACACTCTGCCCACCAATGTGAGAAGGTGGCCTGGTATATGCTGTTCACTAGTTAAAGTGGACACCTTGCACCAGTAAAATTCGACTCTTACAGTAGATAGGTTTAACCCAACCTTTAAAGAAAGCTATCCTACTGGTAACTGCGGAGAGCAGCCTTCAGGCGAAGTCTTGGAGGAATGTAAAGCAGCTTGTTTCACCACATTATCTCTTGAATTACCAAATGAAAGGACACCACACAGGTATATATATCAAATATATATGTATTTATTGCTAAACAACCCTCTACTAATCTCTTTATGAGATTAGAAGTCAGGAACATATGCACAAATCAACATTTCACAATAAATTAAGCACAAATATGGCTGAGGCCCTAGGGACGTACCAGACCATATACTAAAAAAGAGACTTAAGAACAACTTGCAAAGGGACAAGACCTAGGGCCTTTAGAAGGGTTGGGGCCTCACGAAACCACCCAAGGCAGGTAAGTATAGGACCCACGGGGGACGCGTGCAGTGTGTGAACACAGGCGCTAATTGCCGTAAACTTAAATGGGGCAAGCCGCGGTTAGTAATTAACAGTTAAGGGCACTTCGGGAGAGTCTACAAGCAAGTCACTTACAGGGTAAGTAGTTCTAGGGCCAACACCCACAGGAGCACCGTAGTGCTGGAGTTACCTCACCCAGGGAAGCCGGGTGCATAGGTGTCTTTAGGTGTCGGGTCGCGGCGTCGTTTTCAATGGGAGCCAGTGAAGACTTGCTGCTTGTGAAGAAAGAAGTGGTGTCCAGTGGAATCCAAGCCTGGATTCAGAAGAAGGAAGACCTGAAAGCAGAGGGGACAATGTTCAAAGTCACTTGGCAGTGACACAGGGCAAGGAAGATGAATGCCCACAGTCGTCGGGTGTTTTCAGGTAGTTCACGGGTGTCTTGACTCTTCAGCCACGAGGTCCAGGAGGCATCGACGATGACCAGGAGCTGGAATCGGCGTGTCCCACGAAGTCTGCAGCTTACTGCAGTGTCGGCGACCAGATTGGAGCCAACAAGCCTTGGCAACAGCAAGTCTCGTGGAAAGGACAAAAAGTCAGCGGTGCAGACCAGCAAGGTCTGGGGGACTCACCCAGTTAGGGTTAGTCAGGGTAGGCCTGGAGCAACCAGGGGAGCCCTTTGGAATTGTAGAAAAGTCTTCACAGGACGCACAAGACAGCCGGCAAGGGATCGCGAAGACACCTCGGGAGGACCACTCAACAGGGGCCCACGGTCACTCGGGACGGGGTAGGCCTCTGATCTTTGGAGGGATCTCTGCTAGAGGCTTGGACCACACATGGCCCAAAGCACAGGTTCGTAGAACGTCGTGAAGGGGTTGCACTCAACAATAGTGCACTGTACCCAGGGATTGCGGTTCCTTGTCGCTCGTGGGGTCCACTTGCCTCAGCTTCGCTGGGGACTCACGATGGCCTTGGAGAAGTAAGGAAATCCTCTTCCTGGGCTGCAGGGACTTCGGGCTCCGGCGGGAGCGGTGGAGTTTGCGACCGTTGTTGCAATTTTTGGTGCCTGCCAAGCAGGGGAGTCACTCCTTGACTCCAAGGGAGATTCTTCAGTCTTCCAAAGGTAGTGGAACGTCGAAGGTCTGGGATGGTTCTTCAGAGCGTCGTCCAGGGATATCTAGTTTGCAATGGCAAGGGTTCCCTAACTTGTACTAGAAGGAAGGGAGGGACTAGCTCTGACCCCACCTATGGGAGGGTCAGGGGACTGGGTGGTTACACCCACTTCCCTTTGTCCAGTTTCGCGCCAGAGAAGGGGCAGGTAGCCCATGAGCCGGTTTGAACTGGAGTATGCACAGAGGAGCCTACTGCTACCCCAGTGCAGGACTTCAAAGCATTCTAAGAGTGCACCCACCTAGCCCCAATACACTAAACCCTGTCTGGGAGGTGGTCATACCTCCCTGTGACAGGATACCTATTGTTGGGCTTCCTCCACTGCGAGTTTCGGTCATCAGCAGGAGGGCAGCCCAGTGTCTGTGACTGATGGCATCCCTTTTGTGATGACAGTGCTCTTCAGGATTCTACCGCGTTTCCACAGTAGGTACATGTCTATCCCTCTAGAAGGGTGGAATCATACTCCCACACCAGTTACTGGTGTTGGGGTAGGATTCCAAAGCATTTGACACCAAACACAACATGTTTCGATGCAGCCATTCCAAAGTTAGCATTTACCGCGAGGTTATAATGCACTTAAGAGTATATGGTTTGACCGCATTCACAAACAGCCCCAGAGAATGACTCTGAGAGCTGCAGAGGGCCCTGCTCGGGCAGAGGCACCCCCTCACATGGAAACCAAGCACCCTGCCCTCAGGATTGATAGGGCCTGCCTTAGGGGTGACTGATAGGCTTAAATGTGTGTGCAGGAGAAATATAGGAAACCTATATCTCAGTGAGGAGTGCTAGCACCACCTCACCCAGGCTGCAGTTGCAGGCCTGTGGTGTCAGATTTAGTCTGCTTCCCAGGGGTGGCATAATACATGCTTCAGCCCCTGGTAGGCCTGTGAAGTACCAATACCCTTGGTACTTAAGGTACCATATACTAGGGACTCATAAGGCACCACAGTATCCAATCACTAGTGCACCTAATATGCACTCCATGTCGTTTAGAGAAAACAGAGAGGCTGGGGCCCTGATTAGCGGGGTCCCCGCCAGACTATAGCCAGAAGCCAGTGTAAACATCAGAAAAAAAGTGGGGGCAACATAAGAGGCAGATCCCATTCTCCTACACAACCCCCCCCCCCCCCCCCCCAACGCAGGTACAGTAAACTAACCTTGACCAGTTGAGTCTTCGTGTTCTAAGTGGAAATACCTGGAGAGTCTATCCGCATTGGCATGTTGGGTCCCAGGACCATGTTCCACTGTATAGTCCATCCCCTGTAGGGAAATGGACCACCTCAAAAGTTTGGGGTTTTCACCTTTCATCTGTTTAAGCCAGAGGAGGGGCTTGTGGTCAGTCTGAACTATGAAGTGAGTGCCAAACAAGTATGGCCTCAGCTTCTTCAGGGCTCACACTACAGCAAAAGCCTCCCTCTCTATAGCTGACCAACGTTTCTCTCTAGGGGTCAGCCTTCTGCTAATAAAAGCTACTGGCTGGTCTTGACTTTCATCATTCAGTGGAGACAGTACAGCTCCCACACCCAGCTCAGAAGCATCTGTTTGGACAATGAACCTTTTGGTGTAGTTTGGACTCTGTAAGATGGGGGCAGTGCACATGGCCTGCTTTAGGTCATCAAATCCCTTTTGACAGCTAGCTGTCCACTGAACCTTTTTTGGCATTTTCTTTGAGGTAAGATCATTCAAGGGGGTCACTATAGATCCATATCCCTTCACAAACCTCCTATAGTACCCAGTCAGGCCTAAGAAGGCTCTCACCTGTGTCTGGGTGGTTGGAGCAACCCATTCCATTATGGTTTGGATTTTGCTCTGTTAAGACTGAACCTGGCCCCCACCTACAAGGTGGCCCAGGTACACAACCTGGCTCTGCCCTATCTGGCACTTAGTGGCCTTGATAGTGAGGCCTGCCTTCTGCAGAGCCTCCAAAACATTTCTGAGGTGGACCAGGTGATCCTGCCAGGAGGAACTAAAGACAGCAATATCATCTAGATAAGCTGAGCAATAAGTTTCCATCCCTGTCAGAACTTTGTTCACCAGCCTCTGAAAAGTGGCAGGTGCATTTTCAATCCAAAGGGCATCACCACAAAGTGGTAGTGCCCACTAGGGGTCGAAAATGGAATTTTGGCTTTTGCATCATCAGCTAACCTGATCTGCCAGTAGCCAGCTGTTAGGTCAAATGTGCTGAGATATTTGGCTGAGGCCAAAGTATCAATCAGCTCATCTGCCCTTGGTATAGGGTAGGCATTAGTCCTGGTGACTGCGTTGATGCCTCTGTAGTCTACACAAAACCTAATTTCTTTCTTACCACCCTGGGTATGAGGTTTGGGTACTAGGACTACTGGGCTAGCCCATGGGCTATCTGAAGGCTCAATCACACCTAACTCCAACATTTTCTGGACTTCAGTCCTGACATGGTTAGGTTGCCTGTAGATTTTACTCTTGACAGGCAGTGTCCACCTCATGGGTGCACCAGGTAGTCTGACTAGTGGTCAGGCTAAACATATGTCTGTACTGTTGCAGAACTAGTCTGCACTCAGTTTGTTGATGGTCAGTGAGGCTGCTTGCCAAAGCAACACCATCTACTGACCCATCATCAGGGTCCTGTGAGAGCAGGTCAGGTAGAGGGTCACTCTCCTCCTCCTGTTCCTCATCAGTTGCCATGAGCAAGTCCATGTCAGCCCTGTCAACATATGGTTTTAATCTGTTGACGTGGAGTACCCTCAGGGGGCTCCTGGGAGTTCCAAGATTCTCCAGATAGGTGACTTCTCCCTTCTGCTCAACTATTGTGTGGGGGCCACTCCATTTGTCTTGGAGGGCTGCTGGGGCCACAGGCTCCAACACCCACACTTTATGTCCTGGCTGGTACACAGTCAGCACAGCCTTTTGGTCATGCCAAGCTTTTTGTAATTCTTGGCTGGCCTCCAGGTTTTCTGGTTGCCTTCTTCATGTATTCGGCCATCCTGGAGCGGAGACCAAGTACATAGTCCATCACATCCTGTTTGGGGGGTTTGAGAGGTAACTCCCAGCCGTCCTTTACCAAACATAATGGACCTGATACAGGATGCCCAAACAGAAGCTCAAATGGGCTGTAGCCAACCCCCTTCTGTGGAACCTCTCTGTATGCAAACAAAAGGCAGGGAAGAAGGTCCCATTTTCGCCTAAGCTTCTGTGGAAGTCCTTTAATCATTCCCTTCAGGGTTTTGTTGAAACGCTCAACTAACCCATTGCATTGTGGGTGATAGGGGGTGGTGAATTTATAAGTTACACCACACTCCTTCCACATTGCTTTCAAATATCCTGACATGAAGTTTATATCTCTGTCAGAGATGACCTCCTTTGGGAAACCCACACTGAAGAAGACTCCACTGAGGGCTCTTGCCACCACAGGTGCTGTGGTGGTCCTCAGGGGAATTGCTTCTGGGTACCTGGTGGCCTGATCCACTACCACCAGGATAAATCTGTGCCCACATGCAGTTTGAGGGTCAAGGGGGCCAACCATGTCAATCCCTACCCTTTCAAAGGATACCCCCACCACAGGTAGTGGTATCAGGGGGGCCTTTGTTGTGCCACCTGCTTTGACACTGGCTTGACAGGTGACACAGGAGCGACACAACTCCTTTGTGTGTCTTCTGACATATGTGGCCAATGAAAATGTGGAACAAGCCTGTCCCAGGTCTTGTTTTGGCCCAAGTGACCTGCCAAAGGGATATCATGTGCTAGGGTCAAGAGGAACCCCCTAAACGTCGGAGGTATTACCAACCCCCTGGTGGCTCCAGGGACTGGATCTCTACCCTCAGAATATAGGAGTCCCTCATCCCAATAAACTTTATGGGACCCACTAGCACTCCCAGCAGCCTCAGCAGTAGCCTGCTGTCTGAGGGGTTCAAGTGAGGGGCAGCACTGTTGCTCCTTACTCAGATCTTCCCTAGAAGGGCCCCATGCCCCCAAGAACTCAACCTGATCAGGCTCCAGTCCCTCTGGGGCAGTTCCTTCTTCAGGATCTGCTTCTCCTCTCTTAAGAGGTGAATCTGTGATCTGAGACAGAGGGGAAGGCACAGCCTTAACCCGACTGCTCCTCTTCTTGGGAAGCATCTGATCCATTGTTCCAGGATCCAGAGCTGGTTCAGTGTCATGCATTTTGGCTTGTGACCTGGTCACAGCAAATACCTCTGCAGGGATGCCCAACATCTCAGCATGAGTCCATAACTCTTCTTCAGACCAGGCTGAAGTCTCAAGATCATTGCCCAATAGACATTCTACAGGGAGGTCTACACTGACTACAACCTTCTTGAGGCCAGTTACCCCTCCCCAGGAGAAATTCACAACTGCCAGACTATGGTTGGTCCTGACATTTGACATTGCTTGCATTGGTCACCTGGTACATTTCGCCCAGGATGATCTGTCCAGGGTCCACAAGATCCTCTGCCACCATGGTGACACTAGCACATGTGTCCCTAAATGCCAAAGCCTGTTTGCCATTTATTACAGGCTGCTGTTTGTATTTGCCCAGGTTACTGGGGCTCACTAGGAAAGACATATCAATGTCTCCATCACAAACTAGCAATGCCTGAGTGGGTACTCTGACTAGGCCAGAGTCCACTTCAGGACCCAGGGTCAACCCTACTACACCCTTATTCTGTGTACCACCTCCACCAGTAGCTGAACTAGGGGGAACAGTTGCTTTAGGGGCAGGATTGGTGGTGGTTTGGTCTTTGGACTTGCTACAATCAGAAGTCCAGTGCCCTTTCTGTTTACAGAATTTGCACCAGGGCTTCTTTTGGCCTTTTACCTTGTTGGATTGTGACTACCCACCAGATGCAGATTGTTGGGGCCCTTGTGAAGACTTCTGGTCTTTTGACTTATCCCCACCTTTCTCAGAGCCCTTAGAATCCTGCTTCTTTGTGTCACCCCCTTGGTTCTGGGTTTTCTGACTCACCCTGGTTCTGACCCACTTGTCTGCCTTCTTTCCCAATTCTTGGGGAGAGGTCAGATCTGAGTCCACCAGGTATTGATGCAACAACTGGTTCTGGCAATTATTAAGGATCTGTTCTCTCCTCATTAGATTATACAATCCCTTGAAATCAGTAACCCTACTGCCAACCAGCCAACCCTCCAGAGCCTTGGTTGCACAATCTACAAAGTCAGTCCAGTCCTGAGTCTGTGCCTTCTGGGTGTCTCTGAACTTCAACCTGTACTGCTCAGTGGTTAAGCCAAACCCATCTATCAGTGCACTCTTCAGGACTTCATAGTCATCAGCATCCTCTTCTCTAACAGTGAGGAGCTTGTCGCTACCTTTATCTGAAAAGGAGAGCCACAAGATTGCTGGCCACTGTTTTTCGGGGACCTGTTGTACCCTACAAACCCGTTCCATAGCAGTTATCCACTTGTTGATATCATCCCCACTCTGGTAGGGAGGAACAACCTTGCTCAGGTTCCTATGGTCTGGAATATATTCTCTGCCTCTAGGGACACTGTTGCTGCCACCAGGGGGTTCTAACCCCTCTCTTCTTGAAGCTCTCTGAAGCACAAAGGCTTCTCTAGCTAATGCCAACTGCTTGGTTTTGAGGGCAAATCTTGCTTCCTCATACTGCAGCAGTTTGTTCATTCTGTCAGAGGAGGTCTCCCTTCTAGGGAAGTAGGCGCTCCTCTGGTGGACAGATTCTCTGCCAGAGTGATAGGAGTGGTCAGACTCCCTAGAAAGGGACCTAGGTCTTTCCTCCACTCTGTCAGTACTCTTAGGGAAAATTCCTCTGTCCTTTTCAGACCCTTGGGGATCTGGCCCTTCAACCACAGAGTCTTGGTCATCTTGATGTTCATCATCTGACCCAGACACTAATTGACCCAATCACTGATTCAGACCCATTAGCTCCTAGAGCTAATCTAAGATCATCTGCTGTCAGCAGATCTATCAGGTGTAGTGTGGAGAGACTCTGTCCTAGCTTCAGGTGCCTTGCAGCACACATGGCTTTCAAGTCAAAGAAAGTCATGTCCTTATACTGAGGCTGGGTGGATCCACTGGTTCCAACCCTTAAGGACATTCTAGTGTTGTGCAGTGTTGTACTACCTTCACTAGTCTGTGGCCTACTGATCCTAGCTTGAGCTGTAGAAAGGGTGTGCTATTCCTTGACACACAGCTCTAAGTTCAGTAGAGCTTATTGATGCTAAGCTTGACTTTATATGTACCTTGAGTTCCTATAGTGGTTTTCAGTTAGTAATTCAAATAGAGATTTTCTGGTAAAACAATAGCAAGCTGGAATCCCACACTCTGCCCACCAATGTGAGAAGGTGGCCTGGTATATGCTGTTCACTAGTTAAAGTGGACACCTTGCACCAGTAAAATTCGACTCTTACAGTAGATAGGTTTAAGACAACCTTTAAAGAAAGCTATCCTACTGGTAACTGCGGAGAGCAGCCTTCAGGCGAAGTCTTGGAGGAATGTAAAGCAGCTTGTTTCACCACATTATCTCTTGAATTACCAAATGAAAGGACACCACACAGGTATATATATCAAATATATATGTATTTATTGCTAAACAACCCTCTACTAATCTCTTTATGAGATTAGAAGTCAGGAACATATGCACAAATCAACGTTTCACAATAAATTAAGCACAAATATGGCTGGGGCCCTAGGGACGTACCAGACCATATACTAAAAAAGAGACTTAAGAACAACGACTTGCAAAGGGACAAGGCCTAGGGCCTTTAGAAGTGTTGGGGCCTCACGAAACCACCCAAGGCAGGTAAGTAAAGGACCCACGGGGGACGCGTGCAGTGTGTGAACACAGGCGCGAATTGCCGTAGACTTCAATGGGGCAAGTCGCGGTTAGAAATTAAGAGTTTAAGGGCACTTTGGGAGAGTCTACAAGCAAGTCACTTGCAGGGTAAGTAGTTCTAGGGCCAACACCCACAGGAGCACCGTAGTGCAGGAGTTACCTCATCCAGGGAAGCCGGGTGCATCGGGTCGCGGCGTCGTTTTCAATGGGAGCCAGTGAAGACTTGCTGCTTGTGAAGAAAGAAGTGGTGTCGGGTGGAATCCAAGCCTGGATTCAGAAGAAGGAAGACCTGAAAGCAGAGGGGACAATGTTCAAAGTCATTTGGCAGTGACCTGGGGCAAGGAAGATGAATGCCCACAGTCGTCGGGTGTATTCAGGTAGTTCACGGGTGTCTTGACTCTTCAGCCACGAGATCCAGGAGGCGTCGACGATGACCAGGAGCTGGAATCGGCGTGTCCCACAAAGTCTGCAGCTTACTGCGGTGTCGGCGACCAGATTGGAGCCAACAAGCCTTGGCAACAGCAAGTCTGGTGGAAAGGACAAAAAGTCAGCGGTGCAGACCAGCAAGGTCTGGGGGACTCACCCAGCGAGGGTAAGTCAGGGCAGGCCTGGAGCAACCAGGGGAGCCCTTTGGAATTGTAGAAAAGTCTTCAGGGGACCCACAAGCCAGCCGGCAAGGGAACGCGAAGATGCCTTGGGAGGATCCACTCAACAGGGGCCCACAGTCACTCGGGATGGGGTAGGCCTCTGATCTCTGGAGGGATCTCTGCTAGTGGCTTGGACCACACGTGGCCCAAAGCACAGGTTCGTAGAGCATCGTGAAGGGGTTGCACTCGACAATAGTGCATGCTACCCAGGGATTGTGGTTGCTTGTCGCTCGTGGGGTCCACTTGCCTCAGTTTCGCTGGGGACTCATGATGGCTTTGGAGAAGTCAGGAAATCCTCTTCCTGGGCTGCAGAGACTTTGGGCTCCGGCGGGAGCGGTGGAGATTGTGACCGTTGTTGCAATTTGTGGTGCCTGCCAAGCAGGGGAGTCACTCCTTGACTCCAAGGGATATTCTTCAGTCTTCCAAAGGTAGTGGAACGTCGAAGGTCTGGGATTCTTCTTCAGAGCGCCGTCCAGGGATATCTAGTTTGCAATGGCAAGGGTTCCCTAACTTATACTAGAAGGAAGGAAGGGAGGGAGGGACTAGCTCTATGACCCCACCTATGGGAGGGTCAGGGGAGTGGGTGGCTACACCCACTTCCCTTTGTCCAGTTTTGCACCAGAGCAGGGGCAGGTAGCCCCTGAGCCGGTTTGAACTGGTGTATGCACAGAGGAGCCTACTGCTCCCCCAGTGCAGGACTTCAAAGCACTAAGAGTGCACCCACCCAGCCCCAATACACAAAACCCTGTCTGGGAGGTGGTCACACCTCCCTGTGACAGGATACCTATTGTTGGGCTTCCTCCACTACGAGTTTCGGTCATCAGCAGGAGGGCAGCCCAGTGTCTGTGACTGGTAGCATCCATTTTGTGATGCCAGGGCTCTTCAGGATTCTACCGCGTTTCCACAGTAGGTACATGTCTATCCCTCTAGAAGGGTGGAATCATACTCCCACACCAGTTACTGGTGTGGGGGTGTGATTCCAAAGCGTTTGACCCCAAACACGACATGTTTCGATGCAGCCATTCCAAAGTTAGCATTTACCTCGAGGTTATAATGCACTTAAGAGTATATGGTTTGACCGCATTCACAAACCGCCCCAGAGAATGGACTCTGAGAGCTGCAGAGGGGCCCTGCTCAGGCAGAGGCACCCCCTCACATGGAAACCAAGCACCCTGCCCTCAGGATTGATAGGGCCTGCCTTAGGGGTGACTGATAGGTTTACATGTGTGTGCAGGAGAGATATAGGGAACCTATATCTCAGTGAGGAGTGCTAGCACCACCTCACCCAGGCTGCAGTAGCAGGCCTGTGGTGTCAGTTTTAGTCTGCTTCCCACAGGTGGCAAAATACATGATTCAGCCCCTGGTAGGCCTGTGAAGTACCTATGCCCTTGGTACCTAAGGTACCATATACTAGGGACTCATAAGGCACCACAGTATCCAATCACTAGTGCACCTAATATGCACTCCATGTCGTTTAGAGAGAACAGAGAGGCTGGGGCCCTGATTAGCAGGGTCCCAGCCAGACTATAGCCAGAAACCAGTGTAAACATCAGAAAAAAAGTGGGGGCAACATAAGAGGCAGATCCTATTCTCCTACATAGGTCCTCCCTGGACCGGAAACAAGCATCCTGGGACCGGTTTCAGGACATCACCCTCCTTCAGCCAGGCTAGCTTGAATCCAGTGTTGTAGTGAGCACAGGACGGGTATGCTCAGACATGAGTCCCGTGCTCTCCATGCCACTGGAATCAAGCTATCCTGGCTGAAGAGGGGTGAAACCCCGAAACCGGTCCTAGGATGCTTGGTTCCAGTCCAGGGAGGACCTGGCTTGGCAGTTCGGGCTGGACTGTTCGCATGAGGCACAGGGTGAAGACTGATTTGCATATGGCTGGATTCAAACTGGAATGGCATGGTAAGCAAAAAAACAATGGATTTAGGCCCAGATCTCTGTACTGGGGTGAATGTACGACATTGTTCTGCATTCTGTCCATCAACTGTTGTTTTTGCTTTTGTCACCCCGAGTGGGACGGGTATGCTCAGACGTGAGTCCCGTGCTCTCCATGCCACTGGAATCAAGCTATCCTGGCTGAAGAGGGGTGAAACCCCGAAACCGGTCCTAAGATGCTTGGTTCCAGTTCAGGGAGGACTTGGCTTGGCAGTTCGGGCTGGACTGTTCCCATGAGGCACAGGGTCAAGGCTGATTTGCATATGGCTGGATTCAAACTGGAATGGCATGGTGAGCCAAAAAACGATGGATTTAGGCCCAGATCTCTGTACTGGGGTGAATGTACGACATTGTTCTGCATTCTGTCCATCAACTGTTGTTTTTACTTTTAGAAAGTTGGCATTTTTCTGCCAGTGTCCTGAGTCACATGACTGTGAATGGCTCTGCTGTTGTAGGTTGTGTATTGCTTCCAAACATTGAGACAAATGAAGCCTAGGTGTGAGGGTCTCCCTGACAGGATTGGTAAGGAGAAGCTGCCCCCTGCTCTGCCTTCAGAACACACAAAGGAACCTGACAACAGGTCTGCCCTTGTCACCCAAAATAGTTTCGAGCCAGGACTAGGGAAAAAGGAAGTACTGACCAGAACCAGGTTTGGGGAGTAGGTCAGGGAATCCCCCCACACAATTGCTGGCACCATGTATAAAAGTGGGACTTTCCAAACACTCCTGAACCTGTGGATGATTTATAAGGACTGCCCTGCTGCTAGGAGAACTTTTTTTTGCTGTCTGAAGGAGGAAGATTGGACCTGCTTTCCTTGATCCTAGGCTACCCAGAGTGACTCCTAGGGCCAATTAGTACACCTCCTGTATCAGCTACAAGAACACAACAAGCCTCCATAGGTCTCATAGCTGACCAGCACCAACTGTGTCCATCTTCTAGAGTGAGTCCTGATCCCTAAGAGGTGCCCCACAGGCCCTGGACCCTTGGCTAGCATCAAAGGGAACTTCTCCTGAAGAAAAGGCGAAGATGTAAAAGTTTGAGCTCTTCATACTGGTGAAGTGGCCTCTTTGCACAGAGAAATGACTATGAGTGACAAACAACGTAAAGCCCCAGCGAGACCTGCTGACTGCGAGGGCCACCAATGTGAAGCTCCAGTGAGACCTGCTCATCTCGCAGACAGCCCGCTTTGCCCCTAAACACGAATCTTCAGCAACGACCAGCTGATTGTGCTACAACAGTGACTGTCCGCTTTGCCCGACCTGCTCCTCGCACTGCCAGCCTCCTCCTGTTGTCATCCACCAATGCCAACGGCACCCTTTGTGCCGGACATGAGAAGGCCACTTCAGTGGGACTGATGTCATCCCTATATCTGACCTGCACTTCATCACGGTCAGCTGAACTTTGACTTTTCCACCAGTCTTGCTCGATTAGATAACCGCGACTGACGCTTTGTGGATTTATTTTTAACCTAAAACTTTAAAATTTGTTTTGTTATCATTTAATTTATTGCAATATACTCTGGGGCATATTCTCCAGGACTTATCGCCGAGTTATCGTCCCTTTATCGCAGCCAAAGTGGCGATAAAGTTATCGCCCCATTCACAAGTGGTGCAAACAGCCGATATCACCAGTTTACCTGCGATAGCAGCTGCAAAAAACATTTCCACAGATGAGACCGGCAACTAACGCTAATGAGATGCAGAGTGGCCGTTCCCGTGCAAAAAGCCATGACAACACCACTTCGCAACATTCTCAATGTAGAGCCAGATTGGCGATAAGGTCCCAAAACAGGCGATGAGGCGCGTTAGCAGCAGGGATTTAACACCTGCTCTGACCTGGTGTAAAGTCGGACGACAACATGCACCATGAAAAGAAGCCCAGCCCAGAGCCACACCTGAAGAACAACACATGCCATGGAGCTACTGATCATGCAGCCCGGAGCCCCAAGAGGATCCCCCTCCCCTTTCCCCCCCGGGACAAAGATATTTCACATCAACCTCACGGAATCATGAGCAAAACAATTCGCATGATGTCGCACAATGACAACAACCAACATTCATGTGTGGTCAGAAAAAAGAGAACCATTCATTCAACTTTTAATTTCCAAACAAATCAATTTATTCAAATTAAACTCAAAACATATATTTTGAAGAGTCATGGTGGGTCTTCTCAGAACAATCTGTAAGTCACAGCCTGCAAGACAAAAGCCAAGATAAGGTGTGTCATGCGCCCATCGAGGGAGAGGGAGAGGGAGATATGACACTGCGGACATAGGCCTCACTGCTCACCTGCTGCCACCGGTGTGTCTCCAACCACACGCCAGTAAACACTGCAGTCCAACAGGTCCCGTACCTGAAACAGAGTCCAGATTTATGAATGGCAGAGTTCACATAATTGCACATGCCATCATCACTTGCCCGCTCCTGCGCACACAGGCTGCTGCACCCCAGCCCCTCTCGCCGCCCAGCGGTGATTGTCCGCCCCTGCGCACAAAGACCTCACTGCTCACCTTCCGCCACCGGCGTGTCGGTGAAAGCTCAAAGCTCGGGGCCCACGACCCTGGCAGCCTCCACATCATGCAGTCCCTCACCGCGGGCCACAAGGTCACACACGTGATTCTGGGTCTTGATTTCGCAATTGCAGAGAACATATCGGTGCACACGGCCTCATCGCAGGCTACACACCCGCTCAGCTCTATAGGTGCCACTAAGTCTGTGAACCGCGAGGCCACACCACGTGGCTGTCAGCACGCGCAGCCCGCTGGCTCAGGCCTACACTGCGGTCCAGCAGGGCACACACAAATCCTTACCAGTCCGGACCGCCAGGATTGCGCATCATCGCAGGCTGCACACCCGCTCAGAACTTATGGTGCCCCTACCTCAGTACACCGACAGTCACCCTCCCGTGGCGGTTGGCCCGTGCCCGACGCAGTGTATTCTGTGCCACCAAGTCTGTGCAACACAAGTCATGGGCCCTCTATGATTGAGTCTTGTGGTGCAGACGCCATAATGTCACCTCCGGCAGTGGGGAATATGATGCGGTAGTACCCTAGGGCCTCACGCATTAATAATAACCACACACATACACCCAGATAGAGTGGAAATGGCGTCCAGCACGTGCGCCCAGGCCTTTTTATTGGCAGGGTCACATGTCCTGTGTCGCGTGTGCTGGATGGGTGTGGCGTGGGTGTGAACCAGCCGTGAGGGAGTGGCTGTGGCATGCTGACAACTAGACCTGTGATCAGCAGATCACTACAGGGAAGACCTGGGACATGTAGCATTGTTGTCCAACCCTGTGAGCGTGAGTGGAGTGGGCTGGCATGGCGTATGTCAGTCCAGCTTAGGGGTGTGAACAATGACCCTGGGGCACTGGGCCTGGTCTGATCCTGGCCTGGACAAGGAAGTAACTGATGCGTGTGTGTCTGTTGTAGTGTCGGCACCTCCCGGACCGCAATCGGCAATGTTGCACCTTGTGACTCAAGTCCCACAACATGAGCAACATGGACAGAAGGAGGACTCATTGATCCTACATCCATCCATACTTACACACTTGAATGATCATAGACATGACACATCTGTTTGAAAATGAATGTTTAATGCACATTCAGTGGAGTGTTGTAGCTGGAGCAGTACAGGGCCATGCAAACCCCACTTTACATTGTTGGCGCGTGGAGGGCCAGCCAGAGTCCATTAGGGAATGACAAGTTCATCGGAAGAGTCCAGTCCGCAGTCTGATTGCTGTGTAATTGGTAACAAAACAGAATAAGCAGTCCATGTGAGTGTCGGAGAGTGTATTGGGGGACAGTGGAAGGTGATGATGCAGAGGGCAGAACCAAGCAAAAACAGGCCATATGGCGGAGCTGAATGCTACCGCTTCCCAAAGCAAAAAAACGATGGATTTAGGCCCAGATCTCTGTACTGGGGTGAATGTATGACATTGTTCTGCATTCTGTTCATCAACTGTTGTTTTTGCGCTTCCCACCAAGGCATATTCATCCACATCTTCGTCCTCTGCTGTTTCATGTGCCTCTCTTGTGGGTGGTGGTGGTCTGTCCCCAGCACTGTGTGTCATTGAGACCTCAGGGACCGGAGTTGGAATGTCTGCCGCACTGTGTGGCACAGACACTTCAGGGGGCGGTGATGTGGATGGAGTGGTAGCAGCAGCATTCATCCGCGCCAGGCCTTGTGGCAGCAATGCGATGAGGAGGGTCTTCAGGACATTGAGGAACCCAGCTACCTCTCGCTGGTGTGCAGCCATGGCAGCTGCTCTTTCCACCTGCGTCCGCTCCATGTTCTCCATGATCCTCTGCATGTGTCCCAACTCCCAGGTGACATCGCTGGAGCCACTCTGACTAGACAGTTGTTCTTGTCTCAGAGTCAGGACTCCAGCGATGTCAGCCATGGATCGTTGGAGAGCATGGAGCGGACTGTGGGTGTCCATTAGGGACTGTGAGTGGTCCCTGATGGGACTTAGACACCCACGTATGGCATCTAGTTTGGCTGCCATGCGGTCGAACCCCACCCGCACCTGTTCAGCCAACTTTTCCTGGCACCCCAACACACGGCGTTTGAAGGCCATGTATTGTTCTTAGGGGTCCTGGGAGGCAGCCGTGGTGGTGGGTGCTGCCTGCTGTGTGGTCGGTGCAGGGGGTGGGGTCTCAGCGATGCAGCTGGGCTGCCCTGCTCCTGGAGGTGATTTGACGCAGCTGTTGATGAACTGGAGGGCATCGGTGTCGAAGGTGTGGATCATCCTCTTCGTCATCAGAGAAGAGAGGTTCAGTCTGCTCAGCAGGAGGTGTTGGTTTTCCACCTGCAATGTGAAGTGGAGATGCAGTTTAACATTGTATTCACATGTATGTTGATGCATTGTACATGTTTACATAAAGACTGCATGACAATGTACAGTGTGACTGTTTGTGAGGAACTGCCTATTTGAAGCGGGACAGTGGACATTTCGACAACATCACGGATGTGTGTTTGTACTTGTACATTATCAACTCACATTTCCCTGCTGTGCTAAATGTGATTGACCAGTTTCTACAGACAATTGTGTCCCCTGTTCTGTTTTGGACATGTTGCGGTATGTAGCACATTGTTGTCAATGTTGATGTGCTCTGCATGTTTGTGTGTGTGCGGCATTGTGGTAGAGTCGCCCCTGCAGCTCTGATTTTGTTGCCCCTTATCCCTTTCATGCGGTGTGCCTTTGACTTCTGTGCTTCTACAGTGCTGAGATGTGGCATACTTGAGTACATTGGTCTCTTGGTGGGAGTTGGGGGTCTGGGGCATGGTTTGTCCGCAGATGTGTTGTTGACGTCAGTGGTTGTTTGTGCACGTGGATGTGTCAGGGCGTGACCTGCTCCTTTACGGATGTGATCCACACTCAGCCACCTCAGTGTTGTTGTGTGAAGCATTTCATGGTATATATGACTATTTGTCATGCAGTGTCACTTGCATTGTCAGTGTTGCTCACAGACACGCCGCATTGCTGGGTTTGACATATGTGCATGGGTTGGTTGTGAGATTGGTGGTGTGTGGTACGGGCCCCCTCTGGGCACATAGTCGACGGGGGCCTACTTGCTGTTCCTAGGTGTGCTGCAGTGTGCCAAGGGGATGAGGGACATGCTCCAGAGTCATTGTGGCTGTACAGTGTGCTCTACTTAATTGTGCATGTTTGCCATTGTGCCCATCTCCCCCCGTCCCCCCAGTCCCTGGTCGTTACTCACCCTGTTGTTGTTGTCCGGTCATGTTGAACAGTGTCCTGTCCCCCAACTCCTGCCACCGTCTCCCCATTGAGGACTGTGGACACCATTTCCTCCATCTCATCCAGCTCCTCCTGTGGCGCTGGACTCCCACCTCCAGTCTGAATTGCTGCCTTCTGGTTGTTTGCGAGTTTCTGCTTGCTTTTTGCGCTTCACATCATTCCAGCGCCTCTTGACCTCTTCCATTGTCCTCTTCAGCACTCCGACTGCATTCACCTTGTCCACGATGGACTGCCATAACCCATTTTTTGTTGCCAATGACACAGTGGAGGTGACAAACAGTAGTTGATGGTATTCTATCACCTCCGTTATCAGGATCCTGTTTTCCTGCGGACTGAACCGTGTCTTCCTCCTTGCCTTTCCCTGTCCCCGAGGTCCCGGCCTGGGCCTGTGGGGGGCTTGTGGGGTTCTGGTTGTCCTCTGAACTTGCTCCAGCTCCCTCCATTGTGCTTCGCAGTTTTTTTGCTTTTGTTCGTATTTTTTTTTCTACTTTTATAGTGATTTTTCCCGCCTGACGTGTGTGGATTTCAGGCCTGGCGCAGCTTAACGCTGATTTTTTTTTTATCGCGGTTGGGCCCATGGCAAGTTTTTTTCACGTTGGGGTTTAGATTTTTATCACTGTCTCGGTGACTTTATCATGGATATTTGACGCATTATCGGGAGACTATCGCATGTTACCGCCAAGTTGTGAATAGGACGTTAACACAGAGTTATTTTCCCACGATAGACAGCGATATGAGACATTGCGTTAACGGATTTTGGCGATGATTATCGCACGTTCTTGAATATCCCACTCTGTATTTCTAAATTGGTTTAGAATTTTCTCCATTATTGTTTGTGTGCAGCATAAATACTTTACACATTGCCTGTAAGTTAAGCCTGACTGCTTTTGTGACAAGCTACCAGAGGGTTATGCACAGATTTGACCTTTGTTTACTCTCAGAAGAAATGTATTAATTAGTTGAGTTAGACTTCCACCCTCTCGGCTAGTAACCCACGTTTTTTATTGTCTGGTATCAGAAATAGGGACTGGATGTAATTCCCATTATTTCCAAAGAAGGACGGAAAACTTTGTCCTGTTTCAGACATTTGTCCTCTCGGTTTCTTTCTCAAGGACAAATTCAAGATGCTCATGCTGACCCATGTTCTATTTGCCCTTGATACAGGTGACTGGATGGTAGCGCTGGATTTGCAGGACACCTACTTCCATATCCCCGTCATGCAGTTCCATAGGTGTTATCTGAGGTTCATGGTGGACCACAAGCATTTTCAGTTCCCTTCTAGCCTCACCAGTGCCACTAGCCCTCAAAGGCTTCTTCCAACTGGAAACGATGGTTGCAGCACATCTTCAGAGGTTGGATATATATGTGTCTTCCCACACCCCGATGACTGGCTGCTGAAGGTGGGCCTGCAACAGTCAGCTGAAAACCACCACAGGTGATGAGCCTCCGCACACCTTTCCAGAAGCTCCTTGTTATTCAAGCGGTTTTGGATACAATGCTCCTTTGAACCTTTCTTCTGGTCTAATGAGTCCAAGATATTTGGGCTATAATCCCAATGTTTTAGCCTTTATCCTGAATCTTGGTGAGAGAGGCACAGAGGCCTTTTGACCTTCTCACCTCCTGCATCATGCCTGTAGAACATGCCAGATGGCATATGGTGACTCTGCATTGGAATTTAAAGTCTCAGTGGGCTCAACACCAAGGATATGAAGAAGACTATGATAGACCATCAGTGGTGGTTTCTCAACTGCAATTGGACCAGGGGCAGACCTCTCTCCTACCCCACTCTAAGGTTTGGTCATGATGGATGCATTGTTGGTGGGTTGGGGGAGGCCATCTGGAAAGGATGGAGATCAGAAGGGCCTGATCTCTGGCGGAGACACTCCTCCACCTTAATCTGTTGGAGTTCCGGATGATTGACTTGACACGATAGGTCTTCCTCCCATTTGTCCAGGAGAGGCTGGTTCAGGTTCCCACAGACAATACCACTGCCATTTGGCATTGCAAGAAACTGAACCAACAGGTCAAGAGCCCAGGTTGTTTTAGTGGCTCCGGATTGGGACAGGAGAGTGTGCTACCCCAAATGTTTGGCCATGAATGTCTGTCCCTCGACTAAGCTGCCACTTTGGGAGGATCTTCTGGTGCAACATCAGGGTAGAGTCTTGCAACCATGTCTGTACTGATATAGCTTTATAAAATAGTCCAGTAAAATACAACATATTCATAATTAAACACACACTATTGACAAATTGGCTTCTCCAGCAGTTGCAGCTCCATTTCACCGATCTCTGACAGAAATGGTATGGTAACATTTACCTGTATGTTCAGGTTTCCGAGCTCAGCCTACCTTAAAAGCTGCCTGTCTGCCATGTGGAGTTAGTTAAAAAATTTCTTTCACAACATCTTTCTGTCTTGTGTATCTAGGGCGGTACCAGTGGTAGTTTGGTGTGGATGATACTGTGCTAATCCCATGCTAAAAAGCTTTGCTAGACTACTGTGCCTGGAGTGGTAAAATATATTTGTCATTTTACAGCTCAGTGTGGATGGCACCGTGCTAAACATATGCTTACAAACTGCTAGAAAAATGTACCAATATTCTCATAACAAGAGTAGTTATCGCTACGAAGGCCGCTTTTTCCATCCTGATAGCACCTTGTTCCAAAATTGGCAATAAGGTTGTTGCAAGAAGGGCATTTTCCCTCCTGTGATAGAATTCAAGTTGATACGAAGGGAATTCTACCTAGCAGATTTGCATTTTACAGTTTTCCCTCTTTGGTCTGTCTTTGTGATACCGACCACTGAGTGAAGAAAGTACAGGGGTCTGTGAGTGGATAGACAGTCATTCATACTTGTAAAATAGATACTCTGCCGTAGCCCACACTACTGACTGAAATAAGAAGAGGCATTTGCTTCATGGGATTGAACAGTGCAATCAACCAATGAGATTACATAAATTGGTTGTTCCTCTCTGGTCTGACATTGCATTTGGATCGGTGGGTAGAATAGGAAGAGGCATTTGTCTCGTGATTGGACAATGCTATCAACCAATGGGCTTACGCAATGGGCTTAATGAATTGATATTTTTTCATATGATTGGACAATGCAATCAACCAATGAGCTTACATAAAATGGTTGTTCCTCTCTCGTCCGACTTTGCTGTCGGTTCGGTGAGCAGAACAGGAAGGGGCATTTGTCTTATGTGTCTCTGCCAGTTTTTTCCTTCTGTACCCCTCGCTGTCTTCTGTTTCTCAGCTGCCCCTGTATTTCTGTGCCCTTTTTGCCTTCTGTGCCACTCGTTTTTTCCCTGTATTTCTGTGCCCTCTTGCCTTCTGTGACACTCGTTTTTCCTGTATTTCTGTGCTCTTTTTGCCTTCTGTGCCACTCGTTTTTTTTAGGTCGAGGACCGTCCGGTCTGCCGAAGGCAGAACCGGAAGTCGGAGATTTAATGTTTCTGAGAGTGGCTCCTTAGCCCGCCTCTCTTTTTGCCTCTCCTCCATTGGCTGGCTTCCTAAACGGAGGCCAGCCATTGGAGGAGAGAGCCGTCCCTCCAAATAGGCTCCGTCTTTTTCAGATTCGGGGGCGTGTTTCTTGCTGTTCTTTCCACTTTTTAGCAACGCCCTTTTTTAGGCGTGTTTTTCTCTCCTCCTGCCAATGGCAAGAGGAGAGAAAAAGAAACGCCCCCGAATCTGAAACCGCCGCTGCGTTTCTCCGAGGCATTTCTTCTTCGCCTCGGAGAAAGGCGGCGGTGTTCATGGCGTCCTCTCCCCCTGCTCTTGGCTCCCTGATATCTGCTATGGTTCCTTAAAACTGTTTATATTGTCCGGATGCAGTCCGTAACCAGCACGGAGTGAATGACTCTCCAATCGTGTCTCAGAGGATCTAGGTCCTACTCCTAAGCATTATTGATATCCGAGACTCATTAGCTCAAGCTAGACTTTCACTCCTATATGTCGTTTCTCGCAACAGATGCACCCCACAGGACTGAGCAGTCGTATTTAGGCAGTGGCGTGGGACTAGTTTCATTTGGGTATGTTTCAGCGTTTTTTATATCCGGTTGATGTTCCCCTTCCTAGAGGCCCCACTGCCTCTATTCTTACACTACTGTTGGGCTTTGATCCATCTCTGTGTGACCAATTTTGCTGCTTCTACGTTCAGGCTGAGGGAGCAGGGCTATCCCAACCGCTTCGTTTCTGCGTTGCACTGCGCCACCCCAGCCCATCACCGTTTTCGGCCAAAATCATTCCGGTGGTCATGCAGGTCTTCTGCGGCCTGTATATCTTCCACTGCCCCTCGGATGCCTGCTAGGTGTAGCTGAGATCCTCTAATATTTGAACCCAGGTTAAGCACACAGCTCCCATGGGGATCTCTCGCTCTATCTGCTGCATCACTGTCTCACGCGGACCGATTTTGTGCCCCCGGGGACTCCGGTGTAACTGCCGGGCTCACCTCTTGCCAGCATCTGCTACTTCGTCAGCTCCTGGGTCTCATTGCACGTTGCAGCCGTAGCACTGCTCACCCCACAGGGGTCCGTCTACCAGTCGGACCATCTCCTTTTACATCAGTCCGCTCACCATTGGGTCACCGCGCAGCGGCCGCCACCTCCTTTGTCCTCGGAGCAGCCTCCGGATCTCTTCAGGCAGTGCTCTGCCGCTTGTACGATCTTCTAGTGGGCATTGGCTGCCATCAATGGTCGTTCAGCCCACGGTCATTTTGCAGCTCTTGCTACCCCTCTCTAGGCCCCGGTTTCAGGATCCGAGTTGCAGTCAATAGCGCTCCCGACTGCTTTCAGGGATAGTGGCGGCCGCCCCCACTGGGTCAGGTCATCACCCCCGGCTGACAGCCGACTTTTCCGCTATAATGCACCCGTACATTCAGGGTATTTCAAGATTATAAGGCCTGGGCTGGTACGGAGCTCTTTCCTGAGCCAGCGAGGTTTCAAAGAAATGTGCAGAGTAGGTTTAAGAGAACAGCGTATATGCATTGACCGAAAATTAATAAGATGCAGAGTTCAGAATTAGAAGCTCACAACCTCACAACTTCACTCTCACTCACTCACTACCTCAATCACTCTCTATCTCACTACCTCACTCTTTCTATCTCACTAACTCACTTTCACTCTCTCTTTCACTACCTCTCTCTCTATCTCACTACATCACAACATCACTCTATGCTTATATATCACTACCTCACAACATCCTTCTCCCTCACTACCTCACTCTTTCACTCTCTCTATCTCACTACCTCACTCTCTATCTACCTCACTCTCTTTCACTACCTCACTCTCTATTTCAATACCTCACTCTCTCTCTCTATCTCACTACCTCACTCTCTCTCTGCTAATGCAATAGGTATCACATATGCAAAAAAAAAGCTAATGCCAATAGAAATGACAATGCCATTTATTTAGGGATACAAAAATGATAAAAAAATAATGAGCAATACCAATACCTCTACCTATAATATTGCCGAGACCATTGCATTGTAAATGCTTGTCCTGTATTTCTGTGCCCTCCTGCCTTCTGTGACACTAGTTTTTCCTGTATTTCTGTGCCCTTTTGCCTTCTATGCCACTCGTTTTTTCCCTGTATTTCTGTGCCCTCTTGCCTTCTGTGACACTCATTTTTCCTGTATTTCTGTGCCCTTTTTGCCTTCTGTGCCACTCGTTTTTTCCCTGTATTTCTGTGCCCTTTTTGCCTTCTGTGCCACTCGTTTTTTTCCTGTTTTTCTGTGCCCTCTTGCCTTCTGTGACACTCGTTTTTTCCTGTATTTCTGTGCCCTCTTGCCTTCTGTGACACTCGTTTTTTCCCTGTATTTCTGTGCCCTCTTGCCTTCTGTGACACTCATTTTTCCTGTATTTCTGTGCCCTTTTTGCCTTCTGTGACACTCGTTTTTTCCCTGTATTTCTGTGCGCTCTTGCCTTCTGTGACACTCGTTTTACCTCGTTTTTTGTGCCCTTTTGCCTTCTGTTCCCTTCATCGTCCCTCACCGCCCCGCCCCACCCAGGTGCGCCCATCCGCACCTTGACCGCGCCCAGTGCCAGAACCCCTGGCCCCCACACCCGCCACGACGACCGCCGCCACTACGCCGCCAGTACTCTGCACGCTTTCAACTCCGGACGGACCCACACCGGCTTCAAGGCTGCCCCGAAACGCACACACGGTCCCTTCACCTGCCGGAACTGCAGCTACACCAGCCTTAAAGCCGATGAACCACCCGCCAAGAAAGACTCCAACCACCTCTGATGCATACTACTGAACACGCGCTCCGCATGCAAACATGCCGTCGAGCTCTGGGACCTGCTCAACACAACATCCCTGGACGTCGCCTTCCTGATAGAGACCTGGATGAACGACTCCTCCGCACCCGACATCGCCATAGTCATCCCAGACGGCTACAAGATCACCCGCAGAGACCGCACCAACGGAGTTGGAGGAGGAATTGCCATTGTCCACAAGAACAGCATCAGGATCTCGACTAGCACCGACGACTTGTCAGCACCGCTGAACACATGCACTTCCAGATCCACACAGACCCTAACTCCACCCTCAGAGGCATCCTCGTCTACCGACCCCGTCCCCAGTTCAGCAACTCCATCGCCGACTTCATCAGCACGCACGCCCTGACCTCCACCGACTACATCCTCCTCACAGACCTGAACTTTCACCTTGAGAACAACAACGACAACAACTCCACAACCCTGATCGATAACCTCGGACTGAAGCAACTCGTCACAACGCCCACCCTCTCCGCAGGCCACACGCTCGACCCTGTCTTCTACTCGAGCCCGCACGTCTCTGTCAGCCACACCACCGAACTCCTCTGGACCGACTACCGCTGCATCCACTTCGCCTTCCAGAAACCCACCACACACCACCGCACCCAACAGATACCCCGACGCTGCTGGAGCAAAATCACCAAAGACCACCTGCATGCAAACCTCGCTCTCAGCCCACCCACCGAACCCTCCAACACTGACGACGCTGCCCACAGCCTCAGACGCTGGATCGAGGACTGCGCCAACACCTTCGCCCCGCTGAAGAAACCCCCCCCACAGAGACACCAGCAAGAGGGACAGCTGGTTCACCCCAGAACTCCTTGCCTCCAAGCAAGCCTGCCGGAAACTTGAGAAGGAATGGCACAGTGAACAAACTCCGGACAGCCACGCAGCACACAAGGACACCATCCGCAACCACCACCACCTCATCAGGGCAGCCAAGAGGACCTCCTTCAAAGACCGCCTCGACAACAACACACACAATAGCAAGGAGCTCTTCAACATCGTGAAGGAACTCTTCAACCCCAGCTCCAACACCAATGACATCCCGCCGTCGCAAGCCCTGCGCGACTCCCTCGCCACCTTCTTCCACCGCAAGATAGCAGACATCCACGGCAGCTTCAACACCCAGACAGCCCCAACAGACAACAACACAATAGACCCTCCGCACACCATCGACCACGACCCCCTGCTAGCCTGGACCAATGTGAGCGTCAATGACACCATCAAGACCATGAGCACAATCCACTCCGGCTCTCCGTCAGACCCATTCCCGCACCACGTCTTCAACAAAGCAAGCACCCCACCTGCGCGATGTCATCAACCTCTCCCTCGAGACCGCGACCTTCCCAGAGAGCTGGAAACACGCCGAGATAAATGCCCTACTCAAAAAACCTAAGGCAGACCCAAGAGACCTCAAGAACTTCCGGCCCATCTCTCTGCTCCCCTTTCCGGCCAAGGTCATCGAGAAAATCGTCAACAGACAGCTAACCCGATACCTCAAATAAAACAGAATCCTGGACCCTTCCCAGTCAGGGTTCCACAGCAACCACAGCACCGAGACTGCCCTCATCGCCACCACCGACGACATCAGGACCCTGCTGGACAACGGTGAGACCGCAGCACTCATTCTCCTAGACCTCTCCGCCGCCTTCGACACCGTCTGCCACCGCACACTACGCGCACGCCTCCACGCTGCAGGGATCCGAGACAAGGCTCTGGAATGGACCACCTCCTTCCTCTCCGGCAGAACCCAGAGCGTCCGCCTCCCCATTCCGTTCCAAAGCCTCCGAGATCATCTGCGGCACACCCCAGGTATCCTCCCCCAGCCCGACACTATTCAACATTTACATGGCCCGCTCGCACACGTCGCCCGACAGCACGACCTCAACATAATCTCCTACGCCGACGACACTCAACTGATCCTCTCCCTTACCAAGGACCACATCACCACCAAAGCCAACCTCCACAAAGGAATGAAGGCCATCGCCGACTGGATGAAGATCAGCCGTCTGAAGCTGAACTCAGACAAGACGGAGGTCCTCATCCTCGGCTCCAACCCTTCAGCCTGGGACGACTCCTGGTGGCCGACTGCACTGGGGGCAGCCCCGACACCCACCGACCACGCACGCAACCTGGGAATCATCCTCGACTCAAAGCTCTCAATGACCAAGCAAGTCAACACCGTCTCCTCCTCCTGCTTCAACACCCTCTGCATGGTCCGCAAGATCTACAGATGGATCCCGACAGATACAAGAAAGACAGTCACCCAGGCCCTCGTCAGCAGCAGACGACTATGGAAACACCCTCTATGCGGGAGCCCCGACCAAGCTCATCAAACGACTACAACGCATCCAAAACGCCTCGGCACGACTGATCCTCTATGTACCACGACACGGGCACATTACCCCCCACTTGAGAAACCTGCACTGGCTCCCCGTCAACAAGAGGATATCCTTCAAGCTCCTCATCCACACACACAAAGCACTCCACAAGACCGGCCCAGCCTACCTCAACAGACGGCTCTCCTTCTACATCCCCAACCGCCATCTACGCTCCGCCAACCTCTCACGCGCCACCGTCCCGCGCATTCAAAGAACAACCACCGGCGGGTGATCCTTCTCCCACCTCGCCGCCATGACATGGAACACCCTCCCACTGAGCCTACTGAATGTGTCAGGTTGCATGGACATTGCGTGGGATCACCCACAGCAACACCCATGGAACACACCTTTCACGCAGAGTAATGGGTGAGAGGGTCCCATATTTACAAGGCCATGAAAAGTCAGTGTGTGAAGTTGGCCTGATATATGATGTCACTAGTTCTAGTGTACACCTTGTATCAGTCCAAACAACCCTTATGGTGATTGGTTGTAAAGTTAACCTTATAGACCAGCTATCCTAGTGGTAGCATGGACAAGAGCAGTCTTAGGCTAAACTCTGTATGGCATGTGAAGCCAGCTGTTATACCATTTGCAATCCCTTGAATACCAAATGAAAGGACACCACAACAGATATATAAAAATAGAATGTATTTATTCTAGTCAAAATACCCTCCGCACTCTTTATGAGATTCGAGGTAAGTACAACACAGTCTTATTTAAGCATACATAAGTCACACAAGTGAGTAATACAGTTGGGCCCTAGGGGCCACGCAAACCATATACTAAGTAAGTGGTATAAGGACCACTGTCACGAACACAGGTTAGGCCTAGGGAATCGCTGGGGCTACACTATACTACCAGTTACTAGGCAGTGGGAGGCCCACGGGATTCAGGTGCAGAATGGAAACACTCACGCGTAATGCGTTAAAGTCGATAGAAATAGTGGTGTTTAGAAATAAAGAGTTTTAGGACACTTCGGAAAGAGCTAGGAGTTAGAGACTTGGAAACTAGACCCTAGGATAGTCAATACCCTTGTGAGCACCGGAGTACTCAGTTTACCTAGCCCACGGGCTGCGGGTGCATAGGTGTGAACTTGCGTCGGGTTTCGTCGTCGACTCCTATGGATGCCTGAAGAAAAGGTGCTGACAGGCAGTCAGTGAAGAGTGTTCGGTGGATTACAAGGTTGGAATCAAGAAGGAGGGTACCTGCAAGCAGAGGGGACAGAGTCTAGGTCACCAGCCAGGAGCCGGGAAGGAACCAGGAAGGAACCAGGCGATGTCGTGAAGATGCAGGTGAAGAGGTGAAGCTTGTCGCAGCAGCCACGGGTACCAGGAGGTGTCGAGGATGACCAGAACCAGGAGGTGAGCTGTCCCACGAGGGCTCTTGCTGTTGGCGGTGTCGTTGTCGAGTTCAGACCCAACAAGCCTTGGCAAGCGCAACCCATGCAGGATGAAGGATTCGCTTCTGTTGCAGACCAGGGAGGCCTGAGGTGCTTCTCCTTCGCTGGGAAGCAAGGGCCAGTCTGGAGGAGCCAAACCAGCAGTGGAAAGTTAAGAGTTCGTCGTCACTGAGGCTACTAGCCAACGGGCCAGTAACCAGACAGACGCGTCAAGCAGGGAAATGCAGAAGGGCCCCACGCAGAACTCGTGGAGTGTGGAGGGCTGATCTTCGGTGCAGATGGAGCTCGGGGTTGCGGCTTCTCAATCCCCAGAGCACAACTTCGAGAATGTCTCAGAAGCTGCGCTGGAAGCTAGTAGCCAATTTTCCCAGGTAGCCGGTCCCACGTCTCTCGTCGCCTCCACGGATCTCAGCTTTGCTGTGGATGTGGATCAGGGTCGGAGAAGTCTGGAAGTCAAGGTGCTGGTTGGGCTCTGCAGTCGGTTCCTCGTAGAACTTGGGCAAAGCAAATGGCAGGTCGCTTGTTGGTGCCTGTTTGCACAGGGTGGCCACTCCTTGGCCACAAGGGAGATTCTTCAGTCTTCTTCTGTAGTCGAATGTCGAAGGTCCAGAGTTTCTGTTCAAGTTTCAGTTTTTCAGGATAATCCAAAGTCCTAGGGACTCAGCTCCCACTCTTATACTAATCTGGGGGGCTGGGTTACCTGCTAGGTCCCTCCTATGGGTGGGACCAGGGAGGGGGTGGTTACACCCCCTTCCCTTTGTCCAGTTTCGCGCCAGGACTGGGGCTGGAGTGCCCCAGCACCGGTTTGAACAGGACTATGCATGGGACACCTTGTGTGCCCCAGGCAGTGTCTCGTTTCTTTCATCCCTCCCTGCCCCAATACACTAAGTCCTGTCTAGGGTGGTGCTAGCACCTCCCAAGGCAGGAAACCTATTGTCCAAGCCTCCCTCGCTGGAAGGACTCCCAGCAGCAGGCGGTCAGACTCGTGTCTGTGGCAGCAGCATCCATTTTGTGATGCTGGGGCTCTGGTTAACTTTAACCGAGTAGTAGGTCTTCAACATGTCTTCTCCCTCTAGAAGGGGGGAATACTATCCTCATCGCCAGAAATGGTGTGGGGGTAGTATTCCAAAGTGTTAGACACCTTACACGACATGTTTTGATAAAGCCATACCATAGTTACCATAACCCCTAGGATTATAAGGCACTTTAAGAGTATATGGTAGGCGATATCATAGAACAGCTATAAGGACATGGTACCGAAAGCTGCAGACAGGCTCAGCTCATGCTAGAGCACATCTCACATGTTACCAAGCACTCTGCCTTCAGGATTGTTAAGGCCTGCCATAGGAGTGACTGAAAGGTACCCATGTGTCTATATATAAGGCAGGTATAGGAATACTATACCTAAGCAAGGGGTGATTACACGACCTTGCCCCAGCTGAGTGATCAGCCAGTTGTGTCATGATGGGAGGCCAGCCAGGGGTGGCATAATACATGCTGCAGCCCCTGGTAGGCCTAGGGTACACCCATGCCCTGGGTACCTAAGGTACACTGTACAGGGCCCTATAGGGTGATCCTTACCAATTGGGTTATGTACCTAAAGTACATAGTGTGAATTTAGAGAGAGAACAGCTGGGCTGTGGGTCTGATTAGCAGGCCCACAGCCACATCTAAGTCGAAAACCAGTGAAGCAAAAGCAAAAAGTGGGGGTGTCCATAGGAAGCAGACCCTACTCTCCTACAGTCAGGTCAAAAGAAGTGGTGCAGTGGGCTTGTAAATGAGGCTCCATATGCTTCATTTTCCATGTATTTAGCCTGAGACCTCTGATGGAGCAGGTAGAGCAAAATTTTGTATACCTCCTCTATTTGCATGTAAAGATTAACTATATAACCTACTGATTATAATTTTACTAACGGTTTGATGTGTGAATCTAACTTAACCTTTGCATACACAAATTACACGTGAGAAATTGCTATTTGCATGGCAAGATAACTCAAATAACTAAAATACGTATGCATATTAATAGAAGTATATTTGGTAATTAGATATCGCACGATTTATATTGCTTACGTGATGTTTGCATTTCAGGTTGGATCCAAAAGGTAAATATTATCACTTTAAATGTCGCTATAAACTAGGAAAATACTAATACATAAAGGGATTAGTGAGGGTATAACATTAGACGCATCATTTCTTTGTATTATTTTTTTTGTGTGTGTTTGTTTCGCTTAAGTTAGCATTTGGGCCTACCACAAAATGGTGGCGGAAATCAAGCTCAGAAGTGGCCACCGTCTCGTAACCGCGATACCTACTGCGCAGACTCGGATGGCTCCGTGAACTTCCTAACGAACCCGGTACACCATAATCCTCTGTCAAAGATAGGATCTTGGTGGACTGCCAAATCCTCGGACAGTAAAAAACGGTTTAAAATGAACAATTGGATCATACAAGCAAACCAAGAAATATTGTTACATAAGGACTATGTCATCTTCGGCAGTGAAACAGCAAAATCCATGGGAAATTAAGATGAACAAATATTGGACGTTTTCGATTAGCCAATCATAGACTTTCTCCACCTAAAAATGTTTCATGTTATCCCGAATTTTATTATAAAAAGAGTAGTAGAATAGGGAGGGGTTGGCATTCGGCGGTTACTATGACAGCATACCCTCTTTGACCCCACAGGCGATGACTGATGCTTGCACGACTTCTGGTCCTTTGGCGATCTTTGGGACTGTGACGTGCTGAGCAAAGAACTTTGGACCTTAAGCTTTGGCCTGCTTATTTGGACAATTTAACGGCTAATTTCGGTTATGCAGTGCCAAAGAATTAGAGAAATCCAGATAGCCAGAATAGGTAAATATAATGTCCTGTGATTTGAATAGATTGATCCAGAAAATTCTAAAACTTTTGATGAAACAAATGCTAATATTATTTGCAATGAAATTTTAGATAAACAAATATTGATTAACAGAAATTATGAGTTTGTGGTCTTTCGTTAAAGAGAATAAAGGAATCTGAGTCTTAAAATGTGTTTTAGCTGGTTCTAAATCACCATCAACCAATCCAACGAATTGGTCCGTCGACGAAGTGGGTGGAGTGCCTTGATGTTTGGGATTAGGAATCTATAGGTGGCGAATGTTAATGTATATTCTGTAAAATAACTTTTCTTCACCTATAGGTTATAAGGTATTATTGTTGTGCCCTGTAGGTACACAGGGAAAACGTGTGACGATTGGAGTTGCACGACGCATTGTCTGGGTTCGATTTGGTAACATCATCGTGTGTTGCCATTAGGGATATTTTCTGTATGAAAGAAGTTTTATAGGTAGCGAAGGCCACCTGTGAAATTTTGGTCTTAAGTACCAGGAGTCCAAAAGGCACTCTGATTACGCTTATCACTGGAAAGGTAATAGGTGTTCCCTAAGCTTGTTAGAAGGATAAAGTAGAGGGAAGTGCTACTTTATTAACAAATGAAATAATTCTGTAGTAGGGCAGAGGTAAGCACTGCTCTCGGGAAAGACAGGATTCTGTGTGAATGAACTACATTTTCCGTATGAATGTGCGTAAATGAAATAGCATTCAGGTTAATTGTGAAACTCTGGTTTTAATTCTCAGGAGCATTGGATCTCCAACAGGTGTTTTATTTCTAGAGAAACGGTTAGCTAATGCTTGCTAGAAGGGTAAGGTAGAGGGAAGTGCTACTTTATCGGCGAATGTAATAATTCCGCAGTAGGGCAGAGGTAAGCGCTGCTCTCGGGAAAGACGGAATTCTTGTGAGAAAGGTCAAGACTATCTCTTTGTTAGCGAAGCAGACAATGGTGGCGTTTTATGTCTTACTAACAGAATTTTAGTAAAAAAGTGAATGTAAAAAGTTTGCCGATAAATTTTGTAAAGGAGGGGTCAGCAGGAGTCAGCTGACACCAGAAATACCGCGCTGGGATTGGACAGTCAGTAAGAGACGCAAGACGCTCCGGATTGGTGCGTTAGTGTGCACCGCGCTAGGAGTGGAGAGTTACAGGGTGACGTAGACGCCCCGGATTAGTGCGTTAGTGAGAGTCGCGCTGGGATTGGAGAATTGTAAAAGTGACATAGACGCTCCAGATTGGTGCGTTAGTGAGAGTCACGCTACGATTGGATAAAACAAACAAAACAATCGTAGAAGAAATCTAGCGATACAGAAAAGAGAAAATGATGTATTACGATCCACCAGAAAAAAGAGAAAAAGTCCTGGTTCGGTAAAATCAAGAACTTATTTAAAAAGGACAAACCGATTGTGACTAGAGAGGAACAGTTGCTTCCTCCAGCGAAATCACCTGCATCCTTTATGGTTGTGAAATATGGTTATCACACAAGTATATGGTTAGACAATTGGGCAAAGTATACAAAAGATGATGGAGTTTTGGCATTTCCGGAACATGGTTCTTTTAATTTAGCGGTTTTAAGAAATTTGAGAGAAAGAATGATGAAATTAGAACCGAGACCTAGACCTACACAGTTTGAAGCATTGACAGAATGGGAAGATGAGATGTATGACAGAGAACGGCAATGGAGTGGCGGAAGGTACAGATATATGTTTGGTAGGTCATATGGACAAGAGAATCATGATGATAGAATGAAGAGAAGGCGAAGTGCAAATATGACTGATGGGTTGTTTCCTATGAGAAATGTTGAAGAAACTATTAGTAGAAAATGTACAGAAAAGAGGAATAATACAGGAGCAGAAGGTTATAAGTATGGTGTGCATGAGTCGGAGGATGATGTTCTTGAGGACATGTTTTATAAAAATCCACCCCCGTATCAACCAAATTCTACATTATTGACACCAAGTGCCCCAGTAAAAGAATCATCACAGAATATAAAATTTGAAACAGTACCACATGAGGTAGGAAGAAATAATCCCTTTAGAGAAACAGAAAATACTCAACATAGTAAAATGGCAAATGAAAATTCAGCTGAATTAGCTAGAACTACTTTAGAATTAACTGAGAAGATTAGAGAATTAACTAAAAATATGGAAGCTGTGACTGTTCCAGTAACAATAGGACCTGTAATGCCGATTTTTGACAAACAAAAGGATAGTGAGCATTGTCTGACGATTCCTTATGACGGTAACAGAGAAAATGAAATACAAAGAAGAGATACAAGAGAAAATTCATGGGGACAAAAGGTAGGGATTTCCGAACAGAGTACTCCTAAAAATGACAGTAAATCAGAGTCTAGCAAATAGAGCAATAATGACGAAAGAGTCAGTACCAGGATCACCAGAAGGTTTTGAACAGACACAAAATGAAATGATTCCCGTAGGTCCTACTTCTGATTAATTAAGTGAATGGCGAAAAAGTTTACAGCAAAAAGATGCTGAGCCTAGACCTTTAGATGTGTCCAAATTAAAAATAGTGTTAGAGGAATTAATAGTAGGGACTATTCCTACGGATGAAGAATTAATGTTCTTATGCAAAAGTATAACATGGAGAGCGAGAAATTTACATGAAAGATTAGAAGAAGTAGCAAATGCAATGGGTATTGACTTCGAAAAGGTAAAGTCATTGCAAAAACCATACCGAGTAGATTTTTCTGAAAAGGACATTGAAAATCTGAATACTACAGGACGAACAACTTAGATTAAGATTTAATTATTTTATTGAGAAAATGGGGTGATGTAGACAAATGGAAAAGTAGATGGTTTCGAAAACGATACGATGAAACGGATAAAACGTTTGCAGCTTACCCAGTAAGAGAAAAGGAAAAAGTAGTAACTGAATGTCCCATGAGAGAGATTCCAGGTGGAGGCTATGTACATGTCCCCTGGACCAGACAAGATATTTTGTCATTTACCAATGATTTTCTACGACTGCGCGAGAAGCCATTCGAGTGGTATAGGCAGGTAGACAGGTTTGTAAAATTATCAAAAGTTCTGTGGATTGATTTGAATAGCCTATTTGACAGTCTTAGCTGACCTTACTGTGGAGTATCCTGCTGCTGCCCTACCTTGCCAGCGCTGACCATTTGCTGTCCTGCAGTCCCCCGCCGCCGCCACCCACACCAGCGGCCGCAGAGCGGGGACAGAGCTGGAAACTACATCCCCCAGCATCCCAAGCGCCACCGGACCCGCGGACGTCCCGATCGGGCCACAAGGCGCTTAAAAGAACGACGCTGCCTCCGCGTCGCGGGACGCGCGCGGGCGACGCCGGGCTGAGCCCGGGCAGAGGGCGGGCCGTCTGTGGCCGTCCGGGGCAGGAGGAGGCAGGGCAGGGCCACGGATTCATGATTATCGACGGACCTGTAAGTGACTAGTTCCATATATACACCTGTCCCACAGGTTATCGCATTTGTCATCAGTGATGTCGAAATCCAAGTCTTCTAACCAATCCGGCACAGGGGAAAAGAGGACTATGGATAATTACCTGGTAAAAGTCGTAAACAAGATCAACAAAGACCGGAGACTCTCATTGGGTAGATCGAGCTTTGAAGTGTCCCCAGTGGACACATTAGCACCTAATACTGAAACATCTTTTCCTGAAAGTCGTAGGGCTAATACTGACACTGTAGATGTGATTGCCGATATACCCCTTGATGTGGTTAATGCTGAAAGTATTGATGAACCTATTTCCCTAAATGACTTATCCTCCCCACAGATTATAGTATCCTGCTCAAAGACCACCCCAACTCCTTCTCCTATGCAGAGGAAAGTGCGGGCGTGTAGGAAAGCACCAGTGAAGAGGGTGGTAACTCATAAGTCAAAAAAGCAGGGTACATCTCAATCAAGTAGGGGGGTTATATCAGATTCGTTAAAAGAAATATTGGGGACTAATGATAAAGCTGAGGGGGTTTTTCTTCATACAGCCTCAATAGGACATCTGGTATCAATCATTGAGTCCAAACTGGAGGCTTTAATTAGCCCCTTGCTGGTGAAGTTAGATTCAGTTTCTGCAGAAGTAGACAGTTTAAAGGGTCTCTTGGATTCTTATGTAATTCGACCTTCCCCTTTGATAACCCCCCAATTGGCCGTTTCGGCCCCTGTGGTCCATAATCCAACAGATGGTGCCCAGGAACCCATTTTGCATCCATCTGGTATTTACAGTAAGGGAGCTTCCATGGCTCCGAGGGATAGCAGCCAGTTTAGTCGGTCTATAAATGCGTCATCCATTGTGATACCAGTACTTTCATCTTCTACTATAGCCACTACATCAGGCAAATCATACTCTGCACACACACGCCCACAGAATATTCAGAAGCCTGTAGCTGAGGGAGATGCTGGGCCTATCAAACATAAGAGAAACCATATTGTTAACCTCCCACCACAGTGTGCACCTTACACAGTGGTATTGATTAATGTCCCTGAGGTCGACTCTAGTATGCTTAACTCCAGGCAGGAAACTCACGACTCTCTAAAAAATAAGTCACTTGCCTGGCTCAACAAAAACTGTGGTTTTCCGCTGGCATTTTCTAACGATATTTTATCTACCCGCAGAGTTGGCTGGATAGGGGAAGGCAGGAAAACTACCAGAGGGGACTGTATCATAGTTAATTTTAAATACCCACAACACGTGGCAACCGTCCTCCTAAGAGCCGCCTCCTTACCCAACCAAGTTAATTTAGTCTCTGCTAGACCTCTAGGTTATTTTTATAGTTATTTGAATTGCATGCAATTGCCACGGCCCCAACAGTATGAGCATTATGAACCTGGTCTAATTAGGGGGGGGGTTTGGTTACCCTCCTAACTTGCCACCGAGAGCCCCGATATATTTTAATAGAGGGGATATACACGGAAATGAGCCACCTAGCAGGCAGAGGGATAATACACTCCCCCTTTTTAACCGATATTCTGCCCTGTCCTCATTGGAGGAAAACGACTGACTGTTTGATAATACCAGGAAGCCGAACGATAAACAAGCTATCTGTGACCTGTCTAACAAAGTAGCGACTGTTCTTTTGCCCTCTCTACCTGAATCTAATAAAGTGGATGTTGTTACAGAGAGCATAGGAACCAAACGGTCTCGGATTATAACCTTGCCCTCCATCGCAGACTCCCTTTTAAATCCAGACCCTTCCTTTGTTGATCCAGTAAACGATTGTATAGGGGTAAACTGTGACCCCAATACAGGTTACCGCGTTGTTACGTGGAATATTGCTGGTTTGAGAAGGAAATTAGATTCCCCTTTCTGGAGGGATTTTATTAACATAGGGTATGATATAATATGCCTGCAGGAAACCTGGTGCGAGGAACCTATTTCTATTGAGGGATATTCAGCACACAGTCTGAATGCAGTGAGTTTGACCGCTGGAAGAGCCAAAGGGGGCCTCTTGCTCTTAATATCAACTAAACTAAACTCCTGCAAAATTAAAAGTTGTGTTTCCGTGGATGTCTATTCTCAGGTATTATGTCTAGAGTTCGACAAAGGGAAAGATTTGTTGCTGATAAATTTTTATAATAATGTATTCACTGCTGACAGAGGTAAAATTCTGATTCAGCTAGAAAATGAAATTGTGAGGACCCAGGCAGTTGCAGGCCATCAGTCGATCGTCCTTTGGTTGGGTGATTTCAATATAAGTCCCTGTCCTTTCGCCATGAGTAATTTATGTGGATTAAGAAGGGAATGCGGTAATATGGAGGAAACCGATTGTTTACACTTCCCACATTGTGCGTATGGGACTGCCCTAAATATGATGCTAGCTAAGTTTGACTTGGATATGTTAAGTTGCACGAAAAACAGTACTAACGAAAACTGTCCAACTTTCACTGGAAGAGGAGCTGATTCATATATTGACCACATTTTACTTTCTAATGATTGTGTATACTCCAACTTGTGTGTTAATGAGCAAACTTTAAGTGATCACAACAGTATCTCTTTATCATTGCATTGTTGGGGTCACAAAAACATGGATGTCAACAATTGTATTAACCATATTGAGGCAGTAAGACCTAATGGGTTTAGGATTAAATGGACAAAGGTTGTCCCACATAAATTGATGGAGGAGGTCTTAAGTAAATGCAACATGGAGGTAAATTATTGTATTGGCGATGAGGTACACTCGCATGTTGTACTTAACCACCTATGTACAATTAATGAAACAATTGACAACCTACTTACAAAACCCTATAGGGGGGAAAAAGAAATCAACACTGGATGGTTTGACAAAAGCTGCACTCAGGCTCTCCATGCTTTAAAACATGCGTTGAGCTCCAAACCTCGAAATTGCACAATAATTAAAAATTGTCGTGTTGTTTATAAAACATCACTTATTAAGAGGAAAAAAGCTCTCCAAGAGGAGGCCTGGAATAATCTCAGCTTTGCGGCTGAAACAAATGATAGTAAACTATATTGGCATACCATAAATAGTCCCTTTTTAAAAAATGATATAGTGCCTGAAATAACCTCTCATGTTGACTGTAAATCGTGGATGCATCATTTTTTAAATATTTTTAACCCGGATAGGTTAATTTTAGATTGCCCTCAGGATAATGAGTTTACCTGGCCAAGATTACCCCTGGCTATTAGTCTGGATGAGGTCTATGAGGGTCTAAGTAACAGCAAAGGTGGCAAGGCGCCCGGCCCGGATGGGGTCCCGCTGGATTTATATAAGCCCCCATTCTGACCAGGTACTTTAACGCAACAGTGGAGGGACAGATGCCAATTTCCTGGGGCCAGTCTATAATCATTCCCCTTTTTAAGAAGGGCTCCAGGTCCGAGGCAAGTAATTATCGCCCCATTTCCCTACTAGACGCATCTATAAAAATCATGAGTAGAATAATTTTAAATAGACTTGAGACTTGGGCCAAGGATAATTCGATAATTTCAAAGACACAATACGGATTCAGGAAAGGTCTGGGGACGATGGAGCAGTGTGTTAATCTAGACCTCCTTATACATAAATATACTGTTGCTAAGGATGGTAATCTGTTCCTCTGTTTCGCAGACCTAAGCAGCGCCTTTGATCTTGTAGATCACAACATCTTATGGGATACCCTGTTAGATCTGGGTGCCCCTAAAGAGTGTGTATATTTTCTGGCCCGGTTATACACCGGACTTTCATGTAAAGTACGTTATGGTCCTATGGGAGAATGCACGCCCTTTTTTAAAGTTGCAAGAGGAATTCGCCAGGGGTGCGTCTTGGCTCCGTTCTTATTTTCACTATTTATAAATGAAATTGATTCGATTTTAAGCTAATTGCCTTCAGACGCCCCTTTGATTGATGGAAGCGTTACCCCTATTTTATTATACGCAGATGATGCAGTTCTTTTATCACGAACACAGAATGGCTTACAACGTCTTATATATAGATTTGTGCTATTTACCAAAGATAGGAAACTGATAATCAATAAGACCAAGACTTTTGTTATGACCTGCGGAAAGAGGGTGAAATCTAATTCTTCCTTTTTTATTGATAAAGTCAAGATACAATCGGTCAACAGTTTCTGTTATTTGGGGATAACATTTTCTGGAGATGGGAAATGGACTAATGAGGACGAGAATGTGAGATTAAAGATGAATAGAAACACCAGTAGTATTTTTAGATTTGCGGCTAAATTAGGGCAAAGGAGAATGAAAGATATGCTGGCTATTTACAAAGCCAGGTGTATTTCATCCGCATTGTATGGGGCAGGAATATGGGGCCACCATCCTGTTAATAGTTTACAGAATGATGAAAATAAGTTTCTGAAGAAACTGCTATGTGCCCCCTCCTCAGTTCCCAATATTTTAACTCATATGGAAGCCGGTATTGACTTTATCATGGACCTAGCTGCATTACGCCCATTGCTACTTTGGCGCTCCATCTGGTCCAAAACTGAGACAGTATTTACACAAACAATTATTAAGGATTGTTTGAACCTTGATAATTTATCTCGTATACCATGGCTGAGCTATATTTACTACTGGTTTAATCTTCTGTTTGATTGTAATATTCGTCTGAACCCAGAAGCAGCTGCACTGATACCAAAGAAAGATATAAAATTGAGGTTTCTAGTTTATAAGAATGCGGCTAGAGAGAATCAGTCTAGTAATTTAACAACTGTTGCTTCTTACCTTGATTTGAATTTAAGGAGAGGTTTCCAGACATATCTTGCGTTTGTGACTTATAACTCCCACAGATTTGTCCTAACCCGCTTAAGGCTAGGGATTGTGCACCATTTAGTCTCATTTCCGGATATGAAGATCAAATCTAACATGCTGTGCCCTTGTGATAATATTTCAAAACAAAGCTGCTGTCACTTTTTATTGTTCTGTAAATTTTATTGTTATTTTAGGAAATTTTATCTTAAACCTATCCTTTTAAAACACAAGATTCGTTCTACTAAATCAGCAATGAAGTTTTTAACAACTCTGGAAAGTCCTGATACCTGTTTTTTTGTGGCATCCTATGTGCTAAAATGCATGAATATAAGGAAGTCCATAGTCTGTGCTGTTTAGTTTTATTTTGTTATATACTTTGCACATTTAGGTATCGCTCAGACTTTTATATGCACTTTGTAGCTTGAGTGAATTCTGGATGAACATCGTATTTTTGGAATTGTTACTATATTTAGTATCTTTTGCACATCTGTACACATTAGACACTTTATATGGAACCTGTACTTTGTTAAAAATATAATGTAGATACTTTGTTGGTAAACTAAGTTTAATTCTGAACTGTTCAAGGAAGCACTATGCACTTTAATAATGTTTTTACAAATTGTTTTCTGTCCTGTTCAGTGTACAAGATACCTTAGTTTGCTATGTATTTTATGTGTTTTGTTCTGCTTATATGGTTGTATTTTTACATACCGAATAAAGCTTTTGAACTTGAACTTGACATAATTGTATCAGCAGATTTATGGGCAGAATGTAAAATAATGATAAGATGGCCTACACAAGGATACCCCAGAGATCCAAAAACAGGTGCCCCTGATCCAGAAGTAATGAGAAAATATGAACAAGTGATTACCTTTTTGAAAAATAAAGTACCTCCTAAAGAAACTTGGGTAAAGATTGATAGAACTCATCAAGAAGCGAAGGAATCCATACATGCTTATTACAAAAGGTTGATTCTTGCCTTTAAACAGTTTAGTGGTGATGAAAATTTGAGTGAGAAAGATCTGAGTCATTTTGTATATCGATTTGTGTCTGGGTTACGACCTGAAGTAAGTGAAATGATTAAACAACATACAGTAGATTGGCAAAATAAAAAGATAGATGAAGTACTAAGACATGCAAAATATTTTAGTGATGAAATTGAAGCAAAGCAGCGTAAATTAAAAGAAAAAGCCATGTGGGCTCAAGTAAAAGTGACAGAAAGACAGGAAGCTCAATTGATTGAACAGGCAAATGGTACAGGTATGAAACCAAAACTATTGGAAAAGGGAAAGGACAATTTAATATAGATGAAGCCAAAAAGAAATGGCCATGTCATAATTGCGGAAGGATAGGGCATTGGAAATCCGAGTCTAAATTTCCCCCAAGTGCTAATGGTGATAATGCATCATTGAATCCACAGGTGCAGAATGAGGTGAGTTGTCAACCGCAGCAACAGCAGCAGGTTGTTGCCCAACAGAATCAGGCGCCAAAACCGCCTTTTCCACAGAGCGTAAATCCTCAGAAATATAGTAATGAGACAGGATTCTACAACGAAGAACAGGTAACTAAACCGCCGCGCGCTAGTGCTGTTTTGCAATATTGGCTACAACGCGATGAGAGTGAGTCAGAAGAAAGTTATTGACGGTGCCAAGGGGAGGAAGAGGAGTGCCTACGTGGCGCAACTCTAGAAGTAGACCAGATAGGACCATTTGTGGATGGAAAGGTAAATGACGAAAACATTACTTTCCTAGTAGATTCTTTCCTTTATTTACACATCGAATATTCACAGTCATGGGCCTACAACCGCATGGGCCGGCCGCTAATGTAAGACAATAATACAGTAGTCACAAGAGTCGGAGCAAGCTGCACGCATAACGGCTACAGCCGCCCACAACTGAACATAGTACTACAGAAAGGTTTCTTATTAACTATTTTATAAAGAAAACAACAAAAAGAAACCTTTACCAGGCAAAAGAACTCCATGAATAGGGACTTGCTCTCTCATGGGCGGGGGACAACAGCGACAGCTCAGCCAATTACACAGATGTTCGTGTGATAAAGGGGGCAGGGGGGGGGGGTCAGGAGAGGAGCGGGCATCAATCCCGCAAAGCGACCAGGAACCTCAAAGTCAAGGGGACATCGTCACGTCTGGTGCGACCATCAAGGGGGGGGCGCAGATATTCCCCCGATAGGAATTCCAGGGACCCCACACCTTACTCCACACCCTAGGCTTGCCCCTGGCCATGTACACCGTCTTCTCACGGAACATGCACCAATCCATGTTTTCTTTCCATTTCGCAACTGTGGGGGGCCGGCCGGACCCCCAGAGCTGCGCAATGTCCCTTTCAGCGATCATGTTGCCCAAAGTCACCCAACGTTCTTGTGCCACATCGCAGTCAGTCGGTTCCCATACATTCAACACACATCGCCGAGCCTCAGGGAGCAGCGCCACACCCGTAACCTCCTCCATCACTGCATGTACACCAGTCCAGAAGCGCATCACCTTCGGGCACTCCCACAGAATATGAAGAAAAGTACCAAGCAAGCCACAACCACGCCGACATAGACCATCATCTGTGTAACCCATGTGAAGCAAGCGGGGACCGGTGACATAGACCCTATGTAGTATCTTCAACTGCACAAATCGAAGGCGAGCCGGTATAGCCACCTCCCTCGGTGAGGCTATGGCCGCGACCCAATCCTCATCATCCAACTCTAGGCCATCAGCGACCCAGACCTCTCGCAAATGCGTGAGGAGGTCCGCTCGAGTGTTAATCAGTTTTTTATAGATCAGCGAGATAGTACTATCTGGCAAGTAACCATCAAGCAAACGATCTTCCAACGGGGAGGCTTCGGGGACAGCTGCAGGATCCGGGAAAGCGGAAAGTAGCGCATGGCGCATCTGCGGATAACGAAAGAATTCCCTATCGCTCAGCTTATATTCCGTCTGAAGAGCTTCAAACGATTTAAAAGTGCCCTTCGTCCAAAGATCCCCCACACGACTAATTCCGATCAAATCCCACCTCTCAAAGCCTTTCGAACGCCATAGACCTCCCAACGCATCCGACGCATACAGTGGAGTCGCACGAGACAGACGGCCCGTCCATCCCGTAGCAGCGGTGGCGCAATGCCAGGCGCGCACCGCGATTTTCGTAGGACCGGTCAATTTAGCACTTCCCTTCGTAGAGTAAAGCGCCCTATTGAAGTCTCTGCCCGGCAACAGTAGCTTATCCATCTCGTACGCAGGGTTCACCGCCGGGCCGTATGTCCCATGATTCACCGCCACCAACTGGGACGCCCAATAATATCGTCTAATATCAGGGAGGGCTATGCCACCATCATACCACGGTAGGGTCAGTTTAGCGAGAGCAATGCGCGGCCTCCCATCCCAAACTAGCTGCCTCTGTAAGCTCTCCACCTCACTAAAGTATCGGACGGGCACCACGTCCAGCGTATTCTGCAATGCATACAAAAAGCGTGGAAGAGACATCATTTTGAATAAGGCTGCCCGGCCAAGCGGCGATAGCGGGAGCCTACGCCAGCGAGCTACATCGGCCCGCAGTCGCTGGAGCGGGGGCAACAGATTCAGAGCATAACGGACCGCCGGATCGAGGGACACGTGGATACCCAGATATTTAAATCCAGAGTGTGAAATCTGAATCGGACAGCCACGCGGGAGAAGAGGGGGGTCGCCAACCAGCACATAAACACAGGATTTCACCCAATTAATGACAAGCCCCGAATTGCGACCGAAGGAGTTCAGTACATCAAATAGCACTATCAACGATTTCCGCGGGGATGTGAGATAGAGCAGAATATCTCCTAGTAGATTCTTGTGCTACTCGTTCAACTGTTAGGTCAGCTGATGTTAAAAATCTTTCTCTCTCGGACGAAACAATCCAAGTAGTTTGAGTATCCAACAGACAGATAAAAACGTATCTCACTGAACCAGTTAAAATTAACATAGGGAAATTTTCTGAAATGCACCGTTTTGTCGTGTGCGATTCAAGCCCTGTAAATTTGTTAGGGAGAGATTTACTGTGTAAGATGAATTGCACAATCTTTTGTACCCCAGATGGTATAGCATTTGAGACTCCAGATGAGGAAGTACTGTATAAAATGACTATGGCTAATATGGAACCTGAGATTACTGAGGCATTTGCTGTATTTAATCCCGAGGAGCTGCCTCAAGAATTGAAAAAGACCGTAAAGACAGAGGTATGGGATTTCACAGGAGATGATGTGGGATTAATGAAAAATGTAGATCCCTTAAAAATTGCTGTAAAAGAAGGAGTAAGTTACCCAAATATTCCACAGTACAAATTGACACCTGAGATAATTACAGGAGTTACTCCCATAATAGACAGGATGATTAAGCAAGGTATTCTGAGAGAAATAATGAGCAGTCCATGTAATTCACCAATTATGGGCCTGAAAAAGCCGGAACATTTAGAATAGTACAAGACCTGAGAAAAATAAATAAAATTGTTGTATCATGTTGTCCCATTGTACCAAATCCATCTGTGATTTTGTATCCGATTCCTCACGATGCAGAATGGTATACAGTGATTGATTTGTGTCATGCTTTCTTTTCCATTCCATTGCACCCTGACAGTGAACAGATTTTTGCATTCCGGTTTGGCGAACGTATTTTGGCATGGTGCCGAATCCCACAGGGGTATACAGAGAGTCTATCAATATTCACTCAGATATTGAAAAAGTCCTTAGAAGATTTAAAAATGCCTGAAAGCTCAGTTCTGGTCCAATATATAGACGACCTGCTTGTGGCATCAAGAACTCAAGAAGCTTGTGTAGTGGATACCATTGCATTGCTGATTCATTTGGCAGATGGAGGACTTAAAGTATCCCCATCGAAATTGCAATTTTGTCAGAAAGAAGTACAATATTTAGGCCACAAAATTGAAAAAGTACTGAGAAAAGTAACTGCAGATAGAATCAAGATAATAAAAGGAATGAGAGCCCCAATGAAGCAAAGAGAAGTGAGAATGTTTCTTGGAATGGTTGGATATTGTCGTCAGTTGATAAGTAACTTTTCCCTAATTGCAAAACCTTTGGTACGCTTAACGAGAAGTGATGTAAAAGACCCCATCGAATTAAATAAAGAAGAGTTAACAGCCTTTAAACAATTGAGAGACAGTTTGTGTGAAGCACCAGCACTTGGCATGCCTGACTATGAGAAAGAGTTTGAACTCTATTGCAGCGAAAGAAATAGATGTGCACTTTCTGTATTAATACAGAAACATGGAAAACTGAGGAGACCAATTGCATATTTTTCAGCTATGCTAGACCCTGTAGCTGTAGCATTGCCTGGTTGTTTGAAAGCTGTAGCAGCCACTTGTAAGAGTCTGGAACAGAGTGAAGGAATTGTGATGGGATATCCTGTGAGAGTGTTTGTACCTCATGATGTGGCAATCCTTTTAACGAGGAGCCGCACTCAGTTCATGACGCATAGTCGTCTGACTAAGTATGAGAAAGTCATCCTAGGTGCAACAAATGTGAGCCTTGTGAGATGTCTGAATGTGAATCCTTCAACGTTACTGCCTGATGCTGAGAATGTGGAAGTCAGAGATGATGTGGATCATGACTGTTTGGAAGTGCTTGATTTCTGTACCAAACCACGTCCTGATATAAAAGATGTACCCTTGACAGAAAGTGACTATGTGATGTTCGTGGATGGATCATGCTTGAGAACGGATGAGGGAATTCCGAGTGCAGCATATGCAGTATGTACAGTAGCAGCTGTATTGGAAGCATCTTGCCTAAAAGGAGTAAAATCAGCCCAGGTTGCTGAACTTTTTGCGTTAACAAGAGCATGCAAGTTGGTAAAGAATGTGAGAGCGACTGTGATAACCGATAGTCAATATGGCTTCGGTGTAGTGCAGGACTTTGGGCAAATTTGATCCCAAAGAGGGTTTTTGACATCGAGCGGAACTCCTATAAGGAATGCTGAAGTGGTTGGAAAATTGCTTGAGGCGATACAGCTGCCTAAGCAGTTAGCAGTTGTGAAATGTGCAGCTCACACGAAGTCAAATGATTACGTTTCAGCTGGCAATCAGTTTGCCAACGATATGGCCCAATATTGTGCACGAAATCAGAATTCTGTGAATCGGGGAAGAGAAAGAGAAATTAATTCATGTCCCTTGTTGTTTACTAACACTGTGAATACATGGGAAGAAGTGAGGCAGTTGCAGGAAGAAGCAGGAGATGAGGAAATGAGACAGTGGGTAAAAGCAGGATGTGCACCACGGGAAACAGATCATGTGTGGGTTTATCGGGATGGAAGACCAGTTATGCCTGATAGCATGGATTCTGCCATGGCACGGATGTATCACGGACAAGCACATGTAGGAAGAGATGCTATGGTCAGACTTTTCAAACAAACATGGTATAATGCAAAATTTAGACTTGTAGCTGAAAGCCTTTGTCAAAGATGTCTTATATGTCAGCAATTCAATCCTGGAAGAAAAACAGTGGTAAGTCTGGGAACGATAGGTCGAGAAGGAGGGCCTTTCACCAGAATGCAGATTGACTTCATTTAAATGCCCCCCTGTAACAGGTTGAGGTATGTTCTAGTGATGGTTTGTCTGTTCTCTCGATGTGTGGAAGCATACACAACAAGAAGAAGTGATGGAATTACATTAGCCAAGCTATTATTGAGAGAGTTCATTCCTAGGTTTGGTTTTCCAGTTACGATTGAGTCAGATAGAGGAAAACACTTCCATAATGAAATCATGAAATTAATTTGTGAAGCATTGAATGTACAACAGAAACTACACTGTGCCTATCCCCCAGAGGCTTCTGGTGTGGTGGAAAAAGTAAATGGCACCATTAAAAGCAGACTGGGAAAAATGTGTTTAGCCACAGGTCTGAAATGGCCAGATGTCTTGCCTCTAGTACTCATGACTATTAGATCTATTCCAGATAGGAATACAGGCTTGAGTCCCCATGAAATCGTCATGGGAAGAGCAATGAGACATTTTTTCATACCAGTCAACAAGCTATTGCCTATATCTGATGACTTGGTGTTGGATTATTGCAAGGGGTTGGCTGATTCCGTTCATTCTGTGTTCCATCAGGTTGGATCGAATGCTACCACTCTTGAAAAGAAGCCAGCTCATGATCTGAGCCCAGGTGACTGGGTGAGAATAAAAGTGCACAGAAGAAGAAACTGTTTGGTCCCATGTTGGGGAAAACCACGTCAGGTAAATAGGACGGTCTCCACCTGCTTTGGTATTATCAGGATCCTTAGAAAGATCTCTCATTACCTCTCTTGAATCACGCAAACAGGCGGTAGTGGCTTTGGTAACCTCGAGACTGGACTATTGTAATGCCCTTTATTTGGGCATTAATAAGAGCCTCATCCTACGGTTGCAGATGGTGCAGAATGCTGCGGCTAGATTTGTCTTGAATCTTTCTAGATCTCATTCAGCCGCAGCCTCAATAAAACCTCTGCACTGGCTCCCACTGAACGATAGGATTATTTTTAAGATCCTTTGTTTGACCCATGGAGCCTTTTATGACGCCGGTCCTGAGAGTATAAAGTCGACGGTCTGTCATTATGCCCCTTCTAGGTCTCTTCGGTCTGCGGACAAGAATCTTCTTGTTGTGCCCAGGTTTAGGAGGGCCAAATGGGGAGGTAGAGCTTTCTCCTCCTTGGCGCCCAGAGTGTGGAACTCTCTGCCTTTGAACATCTCTGGAGAGCCTTCACGACTTTTGTTCGGTAGGGCCTTGAAGACCTGGCTCTTTGTCAATTCTTCAGTATGAGCTTGCTCCTTCTCTCTTGTCCTCTGATGGTTTGCATCAAGCGCCTTGATGCCCTTGGGCATAGTTTGCGCTCTTATAAATGTAATTTCATTTCATTTCATTCATTCATTTCATTTCATTTCAGGTGATTCTGACCACGACTAGAGCTGTAAAATGTGCAGGAGTAAAGAACTGGATTCATGCTAGTCACACCTTGCGAATTCCAAATCCAGTGGATAACAAGGAAGGAGAATACTTTGAAGAATCAGATACAAGTTCTGAATCATATACTGAAGATATAAGAACAAGACAAACTCATGAAAGGAGGGAGTTAGAACCAAGTCCAGTTATTGCACCAGAGAATCTTCCTCTAAGGAGGAAATTACAGATTTCTGACACCAGCTCAGAATCAGACACTGAACCCGTTCAAGCACACAAGAGTGAGAATAAAAACAGTGAAGAGACTGTAAAAGAAATTATTGATCAAACAGTCCCGGATGAAAATTCAAGAGAAATTCCACCTGAAATAACAAAATAAGATGGTAAGGTATCAGATACAGAGAGTGAGGGAAAGAGTTTTGCGGAAGACCCCTGAGGAGTTGTAGGGAAATCACACATCCAGGTAGAAGAAGGGACGGTTAGTCAGCAGGAAGATTGTGTGGAAGAACCACGAGGAGGGACAGAAGTAGGTAAAAAGAAGGAAGTGGTAGAAAGAAAGACTACTGAAAGTAAAGGACAAGTTGGAACTGAATCAGAGGACAGTGACGAAGAAGTACCAGAAGGTCGAGTCCTGAGAAAAAGAGCATGGAGAACTGAGAGAAATGAAAAAGGAAGTACATTGAAAAGGCCAGCAAGGGATGAAATTTGGCCAAACAAGATAAAGAGATTAAGATACAGATTGACATGACTAAATTCATCTAGAGCAGAACAGGTGAATGAAGTGTCTAGCCAAGAGAAATCAAAAGACGTGAACCAAACACCAGCAGAAGAAAGTAAAAGAACGAGAAAACCTAACCAGAAGTATAAGTCGCCGGAATGGTCATATGTGGCGTTGCCTGAGGTAAAAGAAGAGGCAGATCGCCAAGGAGATCCAGAGGTAACTTTACCAGAAGTGGTTGAGGAAGACGAAGAATCAGAAATCCTGAGAGTTATCTTGTCCGACATCGGGGAAGAGACGGATGTTCAGGAAGTTCTGTTTCAAGATTGTGAAAGAAAAGTGAAAGACGATCAAATTCCAAACTGAAAAGACCAAAAGTGTTCTAAATGGAGAAACAATAAATTACCGGAAAAGACGTAATCTGAAAGAACCAAGTAGGTGCTTAGACCCTTGGGTTAGACAAAACTAGTTGTGAAGTAGAAGAGGCTAAGTCAAAAGACACTGATCATTTTTCGAAATGGCAAACACAAAGTAGAAAATCTAAATGTGTGTTCCTTAGAAGATGGTTTAAAATTTGTTGTTGTTGTACAGGATTATTAATGCTTCTGTGGAGTGCGTTAGCTTTAATGGTTTCATTTAAGGTTACATTAGAAACAATAGAAGGACATAGTGAGAATAAGACTAATGTAGAAAAGATTCAAAAGATTTACCTGACTAAAATAGATAGAAATTATTTACATAAAGATAGGTCTATAACTGATTTTTCTAACAATGTTTTTTCAAAATTACTGTGCGAATATGGAAAGACGATGGATGTGAGGGATTGCTATGTTTGCATGCAGTTGCCTGCGTCTGTATCTGAGGGAGTGACATGCCATCACCTCCCAGTAACATATGGAATAACATGTAGTGTATTAGCAAGTTTGTTTTACAAAATAGGGAACTTAGAATATTATTTTTCAGATGTAGATAACGTATTTTCACAAGTACCTGTAGTTAACAAGCTGAATAAAGTAAAACGTGCTAAAGTGTAAGGGGAATTTTTCTTAGAAACTATAAAATTAACATTAGAGTCAATATTTAGAAACAATCTAACCTGTAGTTTAAAGAAGGAGGAGAAAACTTTCTTAGATATGGTAGAAGAAAGGAGATTGAAAATGCAAAAGAAAATACCTGAGGGAAAAAAAGAAATGACAGTCTGGGATGTTGAAAGAGAAAACATTTGAAAGGAGAAGCTAGTCCAACAATGTCTTTAGATTGGCCTCAGAAAGGGAAGTTGTGTATCAGAAGGAATCAAACTCCATATGATAATTACTTTGTAGGCACAAGTGATTGCCATGATACTTATAGAATCATGGGTCGATGGGGATTTAAAGGAGGAAATGATCCAGTTTATCCTGGATTATATTTTATCTGCGGAAACAAAGCATACTATCGATTGCCAGATCACTGGTATGGCACATGTTATCTAGGCCTGGTTTTCCCAAAGATATTTCATGTGGGAAGAGGAAAAGATGGTGCACATGAGATAGGTAGACAACTAACACGTAGAAGAAGAGAATCTTGGTCAGAAATAGTAGGAGACATTTTTGGAGCGTTGATACCACCAGTGGGGATATCTCTGAATGCACATAAAATTAGAAAATTATCAACAGCAGTGGATCGCTTGTCAACAAGCACCGCTGGAGGATTTTTTTTTTTTTTTTTTTTTTTTTCAAAAATTTTTATTAAAACAATAAATCAGTTACAAGCATGGGCCTACAACCACCAAGGCCGGCCGCTAGACTCAGAAAGGATCGTACATTAGTTAAAGCAGTAGGCGACACCTGGGGCCCAGCCCCGTAAATGGCTCAGGATAGCTCGAGAGAAGCAGGAGACATACATTTAACATAAATAACAACAAAAAACAAAAGGCGAGGCATACGGGCAAAAAGCGTGGGTCAGGCTACATCCGGGGGACTTTACTCCAAACCTTCAATTAGCTATCAACAGGAGGGAGTACTGAAAGATCGGGGGGGGGTAACGGGCAAGGAACATCTATATTCGATTATTACAATCAGTTGCAAGGAACCATCAAGGGTCAGGGGGACAAGGCAATATCGGTGTCCACTAGGGGGGGCGTACAGATACTCCCACGATACACGTTCCATTGCCCCCAAATTCTACCCCATGCCCCGGGTTTACCGCGGGCCACATATACAGTCTTCTCCCTGAACATACACCAGTCCATGTTTTCCTTCCATACTGACACGGTGGGTGGCCGCTGGGAGCCCCAAAGCTGCGCTATATCCCTCTTAGCAATCATGTAGCCCAGGGCCGCCCACCGAGTCTGCGCCGCGTTATAATCATTGGGCTCCCACACATTCAAGACACAGCGACGCACCTCCGGCAGCAGCGCCACCCCGGTGACTTGTCCCATGACCCCATGAACCCGACGCCAGTATTCCGCCACCTCCCGGCACTCCCAAAGGATATGGAGAAAGGTGGCACTGAGCCCACACCCCCGCTTGCAGAGCCCATCTTCCGAGAATCCCATCGAGACCAGACGGGGGCCCGTCACATACACCCGGTGGAGAATCTTTAACTGGACCAGGCGGAGACGGGCTGGAATGGCGACTTCCTTGGGGGACGATAGTGCGGACTGCCAGTCCTCGTCGTCTAATTCCACCCCGTCCCCCGTCCACGTCTCCCGAAGGCGCACCAATAGGTCAGCCCGATTATTAATGAGTTTTTTATAGATTAAGGAGATAGTACTGTCGGGAACATGACCATCAAGTATGCGGTCCTCGAGGGGCGAAGAGGCCGGGATCTTGGTCCCCTCCCCAAAGACAGAGAGCAGGGCATGCCGAACCTGGGCGTATTGGAAGAACTCCTTTTCCGTGAGTTCGTATTCGCTCTGGAGCCCCGCGAAGGTCTTAACCGCGCCCTTCACCCATAAGTCTCCCACTCTACTGATGCCAATCGTGTCCCAACGGTCAAACCCCTTCGTTGTCCAGAGGCTTCCCAGTCGGTCGGAGGCAAATAAAGGAGTAGCGCATGTTAGTCGCTCACTCCAGCCCATGGCTACATTGGCCGCCTTCCAAATCCGTACCGCGATCTTAGTGGGGCCCGTCAGGGTCCGTCCAGCCGAGCGGGAGTAAAGCGCCCTGTTATAGTTACCGCCGGGAAGCAGGAATTTATCCATCTCATACGCCGGGTTCAAGCCAGGCGCATACGTGGCATGGTTAATGGCTGATAGCTGTGAGGCCCAATAATACCTGCGAATGTCGGGAAGCGCGATGCCCCCGTCGTACCAGGGGAGAGTGAGTTTGGCCAGGGCAATACGCGCCCGTCCGTCCCACACCAGTCTCCCCTGCAGGCTCTCTACTTCCCGAAAGTAGGCCACTGGAATGATGTCGAAGGAGTTCTGAAGTGCATAGAGGAACCTGGGAAGGGACATCATTTTAAACAATGCGGCCCGACCCAGTGGGGACAGGGGCAGCCTACACCACCGAGCCGTGTCTTCCCTCAAACGCCGAAGTGGAAGCAGGAGATTGTGCTCATAGCGAGCTACCGGGTCCAACGAGATGTGTATCCCCAGGTATTTAAAGCCGGACAGAGATATTTGGATCGGAAGCCGAGGCGGCAGGAGAGGGGGGCCACCGGAGATAGGATAGACACAGGATTTAGACCAGTTAATCGTGAGACCCGAATTTCTCCCGTAGGAAGTCAGAACATCGAAGAGAACGTTAAGCGACTGCCGCGGCGAGGTAAGATACAGGAGGATATCGTCAGCATATAACGAGACCCGATCCTCAAAGCCCGGGGCCCACCGGATCCCCCTGATCGAGGGCTCCCAGCGGAGCCAAGCGGCGAGTGGCTCCAGGGCGAGAGCAAAGAGCAGAGGGGACAACGGGCACCCCTGCCTCGTACCCCTACCGAGAGCGAAGGGCCGAGAGACCCGCCCATTAACCACCACCTGAGCCATGGGTCCCGTGTAGAGAAGCTTCACCCAGCCAAGAAATCCCTCCCCAAAGCCGAATTTGGTCAAGACAGCCCAGAGGAATGGCCACTCGATGGTGTCAAAGGCCATCGTGGCATCTAAAGAAACCAGCACGGCCGGTTCGGAGAGGTACTCTGCCCTGGCGAGGGCGCCATGGAGACGCCGCAAGTTGAGGGCGGTGTTGCGATGTGGGATGAAGCCGCATTGATCAGGATGAATCAGATCGCAGATGACGCTCAACAAACGATTGGCAAGGACTTTAGCCAGGATTTTAGGCTCTGCATTTAGCAGTGAGATAGGCCTGTAAGAGGCACAGCGGTCCCGTGGCTTACCGTCCTTGGGGATCACGACTATCGTGGCCAGTCGCTGGTCGACCGGAAGGGAACCGGCCTCAAGGGACTCCTGAAACATACGACGGAGGAAGGGCGCTAGTTTATCCGGGCGCAACTTATATAATTCGATAGGTAGACCGTTGGGACCCATGGCCTTGCCCGAGCGAAGGGACCGAATCGCAGTCGCGATTTCATCTACCGACAAGGGAGCGTCCAGCTGCTCACGGTCCTCGGCAGAAAGGCCAGGCAAAGCAATGTCCCTCAGGAGAAGGCGAGAATCTTCCTCATCCCTATCAGTCACCGGGGAGTACACAGTCCGGAGGTGGTCGGCAAAACATTCCACAATCTCACCAGGCTCAGTCACACACACTCCATCCGAGACACGCAACTCCGGGACCACACGATTCACTCTCTCCTTCTTGTCCAGCCACGCAATCAGCTTTCCCGCCTTGTCCCCGGCATCATACAACCGACCCTGCTGCTCCCTATACATAGTTTTGGCAGCGTCGGTGACAAGAGATCTGTATTCAAACTGTTTCAGGCTGAGGGCATGGAGCCCGTCCGGAGTGACACCCGCCTCCAAGGCCGACTCCAGCCCCGAGATGTCAGTCTCCAGCTTCACCACCGCCTCACTCCTGAGCTTCTTAGCCACCACTATCTGGGAGAGGGCGTGTCCGCGGATTACGGTTTTAAAGGCTTCCCACAGGGACATTGCAGACAACACAGACCCCTCGTTTTCAAGAAAGTATTGGTCCATAGCCTTAACCAGACTCTCGCGGGTCGTAGGGTCTCGCAGGTACCACGGGTTAATGGGAGCGATCCGCCCTGCAGACCGCGACTCGGTGTCAAAGAGAAGCCACAGCGGGGAATGATCGGAGATACCCCTCGCCAGGTGCCTGACCTCTCGAATTCGACCCGTCTGCGCCGCGGGCATAAGGAAATAGTCTAACCTAGAAAGACTCCCATGTGCCCCAGAGTGAAAGGTGTATTGACATTGGGTCGGATGCATTAATCGCCAACTATCCACTAGGCCGAAGGTCTCCAACAGACCACCTAGCCAAGCCTGGGCAGCGGGGAGGGCCCTGGGTGGGTGACGATCCAGGTCACCCGAAACCACCGAGTTAAAGTCCCCGCCCATAAGCAAAAGGCCATCCGGAAGTTCAAGCAGCATTCGACCCAAGTCCGCGAAGGTGGAGTTCTGGAGGCCCGGTGGGACGTAAATTGAGACCAGGGCAAGGGGATGCCCCTCCCACCTCCCAGTCAGACAAACATAACGCCCTCTGTCATCTGAGACCACCCTCGTGATCTCCAACGGAAGTGAGGATCGCAGGAGAATGCCCACCCCCCTGGAGCCAGTTGTGAAACCAGAGTGAGCCACGAGGCGGTATCCCCCCCTGTTCATTGCATGGCAGACATTGCCAACCAAATGCGTCTCCTGGATAAACACCACATCAGGAGTCAGACGACGCAAATACTGCAGAACTACACCCCGTTTGATACGGTCCCCCAACCCATTGACGTTCCATGACATCAGCTTCAACCCGTCCCCCCCCATCCCCTCCAATAGATCAGAGGTCCCCCCGCAAGTAGCACAAGTCCCAAAGGTGGCAGAAAATCAATACCTCGCCCTGCAAACAAAAACCACACTACAAAACAACCCCTCCTTCCCCCCCACCCCCCCCAACACCCAACTCCCCCCACCCTGCACCCCTGCGGGCCAAAAAACCCCCCCAAATTGCAGTGTGCCTGTCGCCCAACTAACCCCAGTCTACAAAAAGACCCCGGAGGAGGAAAGGGACCCGTCCCCGCCCGCCCCCCATACAGGTACTAGCAAAACACACTGAACCAAAGAAGTACAACCCAGCTGAGCAGTGCAAATTGGCAAAATCAAGGACCAAGAGTCACTCCAAAGGGGACCCGTCACCGCTGGCACCTGCAGAGGGCCCGGGACGGCCACCTCTGTCCGGCAGCGAGTCCAACCAGTCACTCACGGCCACAGGAGAGTCAAAGAAGGCAGTCCGATCCTCATGTTCCACTCGGAGTTTGGCAGGGTAGAGCATAGAGTACTTTAGGCCCAGCTCACGAAGACGACGTTTCACCCCCTGGAATCCCATCCGCTGTTTCTGGACAAGTTGAGTAAAGTCCGGATAAAAGTTAATGGATGAGTTCTCATGTCGAACCGGGCCATGGACCCGCGAGGCCTGCAGAATCGCATCCCGGTCTCTGTAGTAAAACAGTTTGGCCACGATAGGCCTCGGGGGGGCCCCTGGCCGTGGCCGCCCGCCCGGAACTCGATGAGCCCGTTCAACGGCAAAAAATTTACTCAAGCCCGCAGGGGTCAGCTGTTGGAGGATGAGTTCCTCGACCAGGAGGTCAACCGGGCGGTCGTCGGAGGACTCCGGTACGCCGATGACACGGATGTTGTTGCGTCGGGCCCGTCCCTCGAAGTCCTCCAGCCGCCGGGCCATCTGCTCATTGACCACCTTGATGTCGCCAAGCGCGGCCTGCAGGTCCGACACATCCGCACCCAGGGTGGAGGTCCGCGCATCGAGAGTTTGAACCCTCTCGTTTGTTTTGGAGAGGTCCGCCCGTATTAAGGTGACATCAATCGCCACCGTATCGATCTTGCGGGCCAGGGCCTCGTATTGCGTGGCGATGGTCTCCCTGATGCCATCAATGGCGCCCATGATGTCCTGTAGGGAAAGTTCCGAAGAGACGGATGTGCCACCACCGGCGACGTCTGAGGGGGGACCGGCCGTTCCAGGAGAGCCTCTGCCCTGAGTGTAGCGGTCCATGTTGTTGGTCTGGACCGATCCTCCACGGAGGGAGGATTTAGTCTTGCGCCCCTCGGGGCCCCCCTTGCCCCCCATGCGGCCACGGACTCCGAGGGGGACCGCCGATCAAAAGTAGTTGGGATACCGGCCCTGGAAACCAGCGCCTCACCCGAGGCCACAATATGGCGGTGCGGGGGGACCCAAGGCGATAGGCACTCTAGTGGCAGGTGGTAACAAAGCTTTGTGCAGAGGTCAGGGAAACACCCCGCCACCTCAATCGCTCCACCGGCCAGCCCCCTGAGGTCTGAAAGTGAAACCGAAAGTGGCCGATCGGCCCCTGGCACCGCGCCGCAGCCGTTGTTGTCCAACTGCGACACGGCCCCACGGCCCACCTTCGCCCCGGGCACCTCCGTCGGGTGGGTCCCAAAAGTTCAAACAACGATAACTCAGGATTCCCGGGTCCGATTAAATTTCTGAAAAGAGATACGTGCTCAGCCGGTCGTCATCTCCCAGATTCCATAAACCAAATCAGGATATTGTCAGGATAAATTCCGAGGAGCAGCGAGGGTCCGGGGAGCCCTGTGCTCACGCGACCATCTTGGATGCGCGCTAGGCTCCTCCTCCCCGCTGGAGGATTTTTATTGGTAAATACTGAAATGGTCGCCATGCGTGCCATGGTAATGCAAAATCGACTTGCCCTTGATATAATTTTGGCAAAAGAGGGTTGAGTCTGTGGAATGCTGAGGGTTCAACATTGTTGTACTTACATTCCTGACGAAAGTCAAGATTTGAAGACGTATATTAAAAATATAACTGATTTGCAGGAGGAGATTGTTCCACTGGAGGCTGAAGGTATTTTAGAAAAGATTGGGAAAATGTTTTCTACTATTAAGAACTTTTTATTAAAATTAGGTAGTACCTTTATTGGTAAAATTTTATTTCCAGTAACATGTGTGATTATTTTAGTATTAATTTTACGATTAGGATGTCTATGTAGCAAAAGAAGAAAATTACGAAATAACATAAAAAGAGAAACTGTAAAGAAAAGAGAGAAAGAAAGAAAAGAAAGAGTTTGAAGAAGTAGAATTAGAGGAGTGGAAAGACAATATGTATAGAAAAACAAGAGAAGAAGAGACAGGTGAAACAGAAATGTGATCTAACAAAAAGTTAAGAGAACTGAATTCATTTCCATTTACTAAATTTTTCCAAAATTTAAAGGTAGTGTGGTGATTGATGGAGCAGGTAGAGCAAAATTTTGTATACCTCCTCTATTTGCATGTAAAGATTAACTATATAACCTACTGATTATAATTTTACTAACGGTTTGCTGTGTGAAACTAACTTAACCTTTGCATACACAAATTACACGTGGGAAATTGCTATTTGCATGGCAAGATAACTCAAATAACTAAAATACGTATGCATATTAATAGTAGTATATTTAGTAATTAGATATCGCATGATTTATATTGCTTACGTGATGTTTGCATTCTAGGTTGGATCCAAAAGGTAAATATTATCGCTTTAAATGTCACTATAAGCTAGGAAAATATTAATACATAAAGGTATTAGTGAGGGCATAACATTAGACGCATAATTTCATTGTATTAATTATTTTTTTTTTGTTTGTTTCGCTTAAGTTAGCATTTGGGCCTACCACAAAATTGCGGCGGAAATAGAGTTCAGAAGTGGCCACCGTCTTGTGAGCGCGATACCTACCGCGCCGACTCGGATGGCTCCGTGAAGTTCCTAACGAACCCTGTACACCATAATCCTCTGTCAAGGATAGGATCTTGGTGGACTGCTGTTGAAAGGAGACATCGCTGGAAACACGGGTTGGTGCAGCTTATAGTTTAATCATGCAGAAACAGACTAAACAACTCATCGCCAGCTGACCAACTGCTAACTGGCGCTCATAGAATCCCCCACTAGAAATGGAACACAGTAAGTGTTCTAGAACTAAGAACTAAAGTGGAAAATACACAAGGATGCATTAAGATGCATTTACAACATATCTTCTTCCTTTGAGGAGGAAAACATAAAAAAACAACCTAAAGAAAACAAAACAAATTATGACAGCAACAAGAGTTGGTTAAATTATTGACAATGGCAGAAATAAAATTCACATTTAAAACTACAAAGTCAATAAGACTCAAAAAAAAGAAAGAAAAGGAAAAATCATTCACAACAATAATCGTTAAGGTAGGATGGTGGTCTACGATTCCTTGTACACGCATGTTGAAAGGTAAAGGAATACTCTTTGTAGTGGAAGAACCAGAAGGACCAACATTACTGTGGTCGGAGGCATCACCTCCCCCGACACAACTTCTGCTGGTTGAGAATGAAGCTGAAGTATCTTCCGCCGTGGTGGATAACATGTAACCACTATTGGTATCCATATTTTGAGAGTGTGAAGACACTATTGAATGGTCCTGATTAATGTTGGAAGATCTCTTTTGATAAAGAGCCACTCTCCTAAGATTCCATTTTTCACCATTGGTCAAAACAACATAATGAGGAAAAACCTCACTAACACAAAAAGGTCCTTTAAACTTTGACAACCCTTTGGAGATCCTGCCAGGTTTAACCTTAACCAAATCTCCCTTTGAAATATGCGGAGCAGAAGTACATTTAATAGAATTAGAAGGAGTGGAAGGTACAACACCATTATTGGATATCAAGTTTTTGATCCATGAAGGAGCAAATTTGGTACCAGGGAGTCTACCACGCATAAGTTCAAAATGGTGATTTAACATCAGACCCATGAACAGTGGTGTGATAGGCACTAACCATATCCTGCACAATATCTTGATCGAAAGTACCACTCGAGCAAGCAATTTGAACGGTCCCTTTTATCATCCTATTAATTCTCTCACAAAGACCGTTACTCTGTGAATTATATAACGACGTGCGATGGTGCGTAATGCCAGATTTAGAAAGAAATGAACGCATCTCATGCGAAACTAATTGTGTCCCATTGTCAGTAATTAAAACACTGGGATAACCTTCATCCTGAAATAATTTTTTATAGTGCTCTCTGTGGTGATATCTCTTACAAAAGCTACAGTGAGCCACTTCGAGAAGACATCAATGGAAACAATACCAAACCGTTTGTTCAAAGGTAATTCTTCCATGGGACCAATAAAGTCAAGACAAATACTGTGCCAAGGGGTACCAGGATTCATCAAATGACCCATGGCAGAGTCAACAGCAACTTTAAGTCTCTTCTCGCCTTCTTTACATAATGGACACTTCTCTACCCATGAAGCCACCTGTGAATCTAACCCCGGCCACCAAAAATTAGCCTTTAGCCTGCGCTGGGTCAAAGTCTGGCCTAGGTGACCCTCATGAGCAATGTTGAACAGTGTAGACCTTAGATCTGAAGGGGGAATAATTTTATCACCACACATTAGGATGCTAGTGCCACATGTAGACAAATCATCAATCACCTGAAGATATGGGCGAGCAGAGATGTGCACGCAGCTTTCACGCCTTGCACCACTTTTAATGAGACGGAAAACTTCTTGTAACACATGATCATCAGCCATGGCCTTGGACCAGTCATCTTGTGTAAAGCTCCCTTCACCAACAGATAAAACATCCTGTACCCAGGCAACAGCTTCATCATCAAATTCTGAGTTAAATGAAAAATCGTTTGAGTCATTATGAACAATAGATAGTCTAGATAAACAATCTGCCTGAAAATTTCGCCACCCTTGAACGTGTGATATCTCATATTGATACTCTTGAAGTCTGGAAGCTAACCTTGCTAACCTTTTGTGATCAGTTTTTAGCAGGAATTTGGTACCCCAAAGCTAAGTTCTAAAATATTGGACACCCCACGCTGCAGCTAGAGCTTCCTTCTCAATGATGGAATAGTTCCGTTCAGATTGCGTTAAAGTGCGGGAAGCAAAAGCAATTGCCGCTCGTAGGCTTTGGACTTCACTCTACTCATTGCCTTCATTGCAGATGTGACCGCCGCCTGGGGACGAACTTAATTTTAAAGACACGGGGATTTTGTTGTGCATTTCCTCGCGCACGGGACTGCGAGGACCAGGGTGCTTTGTTGTCCATTCATCTCCCGCACCTGGCTCCTCTTCCCGGCTCCTCCCCCGTCAAGTACTCTACGCCTCGCGGCCCCCGCTTCCCGGGTGCCGCTCGTAGGCTTTGGACTTCACTGTACTCACCGGCTGTGCCTTCATTGCAGAAGTGATCGCCGCCTGGGGACGAACTTAATTTTAAAGACACGGGGATTTTGTTGTGCATTTCCTCGCGCACAGGACTGCGAGGACCAGGGTGCTTTGTTGTCCATTCATCTCCCGCACCTGGCTCCTCTTCCCGGCTCCTCCCCCGTCAAGTACTCTACGCCTCGCGGCCCCCGCTTCGCGGGAGCCGCTCGTAGGCTTTGGACTTCACTGTACTCACCGGCTGTGCCTTCATTGCAGATGTGACCGCCGCCTGGGGACGAACTTAATTTTAAAGACACGGGGATTTTGTTGTGCATTTCCTCGCGCACGGGACTGCGAGGACCAGGGTGCTTTGTTGTCCATTCATCTCCCGCACCTGGCTCCTCTTCCCGGCTCCTCCCCTGTCAAGTACTCTACGCCTCGCGGCCCCCGCTTCGCGGGAGCCGCTCGTAGGCTTTGGACTTCACTGTACTCACCGGCTGTGCCTTCATTGCAGATGTGACCGCCGCCTGGGGACGAACTTAATTTTAAAGACACGGGGATTTTGTTGTGCATTTCCTCGCGCACGGGACTGCGAGGACCAGGGTGCTTTGTTGTCCATTCATCTCCCGCACCTGGCTCCTCTTCCCGGCTCCTCCCCCGTCAAGTACTCTACGCTTCGCGGCCCCCGCTTCGCGGGAGCCGCTCGTAGGTTTTGGACTTCACTGTACTCACCGCTGTGCCTTCATTGCAGATGTGACCGCCGCCTGGGGACGAACTTAATTTTAAAGACACGGGGATTTTGTTGTGCATTTCCTCGCGCACGGGACTGCGAGGACCAGGGTGCTTTGTTGTCCATTCATCTCCCGCACCTGGCTCCTCTTCCCGGCTCCTCCCCCTGTCTATTTAACCGACACCTGTTCTCGCGTGCCCGGGACGCGTGCGGGACGAAGCTCGGGGCGAAGACCGGGCAAAGAGCGGGCCGTTTGAGGCCGTTCGAGACTGTACGAGGTTGGGTTGGGCACGTCCCCTGGTCAGTACTTACCAAGATAAAAACACCATGGCTACTGGACTATTGAGGCTGGCCCCCAAGGGGTGTACTGTGGCAGGAACCTTGGACAACTTCATTACTCGTGCAAGTAATGTCCTGGCCTATGAAATTGCTGCTACTGAACGCAGATTATCCCTGGACCCCCTCTTAGGGAAATGCTCCTCATTGGGGGGGCATAATGTCCGCCCGCTCCCCTGACAAATCTGTGCCCATGTGTCTCGATGCTCCACTAGACGAGGCATCATTAATAGAGTCAGCCTCCTCTGTTGGCTGTAATATACCCAGTTGTTCCGCCATAAGATCTGTAGAGGTTAACTCACTATCGACTGAACCTCCCCCCTCTGTTTCTATCTCTAATTGTGCCACAACAAGGTCCATGTCGGACCGGAGTGTGAGAAGTCAATGTCTTGGGGTAAAGCCACCTGCTACGAAAGGGAAGAAACGCGAAGGGGTCTCTATGAGATGCCCTACCAAGAAAAAACAAAAAAGCATGGTAGAACCTAATTTAGACCTTAACCTTTCTTTGAAGGAAATCGATCCATCTAGAGCTCCTACCCGGGACCCCGTAGCGACCCCTTTCGTTATAACCACCGGCAAGGAAGACTCGTGGGGCTTGACCCAGGATGCTTTTTGGCTTAAAATGGCATCTCTTATTGATAGGAGTCTGTCCCCTTTAACCAAGCGCTTAACCATCCTAGAAGGCAACATTTTATTGATAACTGATACCATCCAGTCCAACCTGGAGGCGATTGTTGATCCAGCCAATAAGGCACCTTGTCATCAACCATCCACCTCCCCAACACTAGATCAAGTGAGCTGGGTGTTAATTATTCTCTTAATCGTAACCCACCCCCAACTGAAAGGGATATACCACCTAACAACGATGGTAGGTCTGTTCCTCTCCTTCCCCCCAACAGGTTGAAGCCACAAGTAACATCGGCTGTTTGGCCTGCCCTCCTCATCAGCTTACACTTTCTCCCCCTGTAAATCCTGCCCCAAATATCTCTCCTAACTCCTGGAATTCACAAAGAATAGACCTCCCCCCAGATTGCAGTCCATATGTCGTGATTCTCACAGGTGTTCCTGTACTCCCCCCACACAAACCCGAACCATACCTGTCCTTGAAGCACAAGGTAATCCATTGGCTGAATGAACATAGACCTCTGCCACCTAATTTAAATGGGGAAATTATGATGGTACGTAGAATATCTTGGGTAGGCCGTGGCGAGAAATCTAGAAGGGGAGACTGCATTCTAGTAAACTTTAGAGACAAAAGGGTGGTAAAATACGTGGGGGAGGGGGGTTGGCCTAAATTGGTTGATGGTATCCAAATTTCTCTTTTATCACACTTTTACCCACTGGGAGCATTCAATCATAGGAGGGTCACAGCAAACTTACTTGGGGAAAGAGAGGGGCTGGGCTATGGTTACAGTGGAATTCCAGAGGCAGATCGACATGCCTCATATTTTAACATACCTTGCCATAACAGGTTTAGCCTGTTGGACTCGGTCGACTGACTCATCCCCGACTCAGATTCCGGGCCTATTGCCCCAACGCAAACGTCGATGAACACTAGGGTGAGCTGGGTCGCTTTTCCTCATTCTTATACTTCCCTTGAACATGAATGTCAAAAAGCCCGGGAAGTCGAGACTGCCTTGAGCATTGAAGGGGGTTATGGAAGTTGCCATGTATTGACCCCGATCACTAACTCGGGCGAAAGCTGCACAAAAGGGTCAAACCACCAAATAAAGCTGAACCTAGCCAAGCCATCTCTTTTAAAGCCAAGCGCGCTCCTCCCTGCTATCCCTCACACCAACTTGAAGTCTTTAGGGTTTCCTAGTGAACTAGGGTTTCCTGGTCACACTAGGGCTAACCCAGGCATCCCCTTGGAGAACATTTCTATTCCCCACCGGACTGACCTTGCTAACCACCCTATTAACCAGCTCGAGGGGCTAAAAATTTTATCATGGAATGTGGCGGGATTATCCCGCTTGCTAGATTCCCCTGACTGGGGGGAATTTATTGATAAACATGATCTTTGCCTTTTTCAGGAAACCTGGGCATTGAAGCCCCACCATCGCTTAGGGTATGCAACTTACTGGGAACCTGCAGTGAGGTCTAAAAGGGGGAGGCCATCGGGTGGGTTGACTATCTGGGTGCGAACACATCTGTGATGTGCAATCAGGAAAATCATCACTGATTCACCTGATATCATGTGTCTAGCCATGTCTTTCCGGGGTAACCAGGATCTGAACCTGATCAACATCTACTCCCGCCCAGTGAACCATGGCCAAGTGTCCTGTACACTTACTAGCCTTGAGACACTCTTGACTTCACTCACTAACACCAATCATATTATAATTGGCGGTGATTTTAACTGTCATTATGAACCCTTGAATGGGTTAATCTGCTCAGTTTCCCAGGAAGAGGACCAAGTGTGGGACATCCCCCTGTCCAATACCTACCCTACGAAGGCCTGGACACCCCTGGTCCTTCAACTTACCTCAATAACATTGACTTTCTCGCTAAGGGCATGCAACGGTAGGTTTCCCGCAGATAACCCAGGCAATCCCACCTTTGAAAGAAACGGCCAATCTTCCATTATCGACTACATAATGCTCAGTATGGGATTGTGGACTTCCAAGTTAAGAAACGATGCGAAAGTGACCACAATCCCACTGTAGCAACTTTGGAAGGTTTTACTATTTGCCCCCACCCCGTTAATGATCTCACCACTTCAGCCCCCCTGGTTATAGCCAGTGGTGCTCGTAGAGTCAGATGGGAGAAGATCGTTCAATCCCAAAGGGATCTTAGTGCTATGTACACTGAGATCTATCCCCTCCTCGAGAAGACTTTGAGTATACCCAACTCGATAGAGGGCCACTCAGATCTGGATATGATAGGAGCAACCCATATAGAACTCTGTCGTATTCTAGAGTCCCACTTCTGTCGGGAAAACAGGAGAAGCAAGGCTCCCGTGAGGGGGAACAACACCTGGTATAATAAATCCTGTAGGGAAGCCAAGTCTCTGTTATTGACAAATCTTAAGAATGCCAATAACACACTAATTAAGGAAGCGAGGGCTTATTACAGGAAAATCACCAAAGAAGCGAAAAAAGACTGGGAAACAAATAGATGGGGTGAGATCTCCATTGCACTGAGGAAAAGGGATTCAAGGTCGTTTTGGAATCTGGTTAAGACCGGGTCGTCATGCTCTCAACAAGCAGTCCAACCCAACATCGGGGAACAAATCTGGCGTGGCTATTTTGAAGACCTATACGCCTTCAAGCCACTTATAGCAAACCACACTCCCCCCCCCCTCCCCAATGTTCTTATATCTCATACTCAGGGAATGCTTCAAAAGTGCACTCTCAACGAAGTTAAAGTGGCTCTTAGCAAAGTCCTTCCAAATAAAGCTCCAGGCCTAGATAGGATCCCTGGTGACCTTTATAAGAGTGAGCCAGACATCTGGGTTCCTTATCTATACGGCCTTTTTAACGCAATTTTAGCTGGAATGCCGCTACCACCTACTTGGGCTGGTGCCGAGATCATACCAATCCATAAAAAGGGTTCCCCCCTCGATCCGGCAAATTATAGGCCGATTAGCCTAATTGATGTCGCCCAAAAGATCTTTGCGCGTATCCCCCTAGCAAGACTGCAAACATGGATGGACGATTCTAATATTTTAACCCCTTTCCAGGTCGGCTTTAGAGCCAAAATGTCAACTGTGGACCAACTCTTTAGGTTACAGATGATCCACTGGAAATCCATTATTCTAGAAGGGGGCAGCCTTTATCTTACGTTTGTGGATCTTAAGTCTGCCTTCGACATGGTGGATCGTCGCCAGCTGTGGGAGCTGCTAAAGGGGATGGGAGTCCCCCTTTATCTTTGCGACCTACTAGAGCGATTACATAAAGATACTTTCGCTAGAGTAAGGTTCGGACTAAATGGTGAACTTACGTACCCATTTGGAGTAGAGAAGGGAGTGAGGCAGGGCTGTGTACTAGCCCCCACCCTCTTTTCTCTTTTTTAAAATGGGCTGGTTGAGGATATACTGACCATAAAAGATATAGATGCACCTAGGTTGGCGGGCAGGAAAATACCAGCACTAATGTTTGCAGACGACACCCTGCTCCTGTCCAGGACTCCCATGGGGATGGAAAGAGTCCTGGACAGATTTGCTTCATTCTGCAGGAAAAGGAACCTAGTTATCAATGTGAGTAAGACCAAATATATGGTCCTCCATGCAGACATCACTAACCGCCCTACACCAAAACTAGCCGGCCTGCATTTAGAACGGGTGGACATCTTCGACTATTTGGGTTTGACACTTAATAATAAAATGAATTGGGGTCCCCAGATCTCAAAGGTAAACCTCAAATTTGTACAGATAACTGGGGGAATTATAAAGTTGTACAAAAATAGCCCATTAAAGTTGATTAGCCCTCTGGTAGAGGTATATAAAGCCCAAGCAAGGGGAATGGTGGCCTATGGTGCGGAACTATGGGGCCACAATAAAGTCGACACTTTAACCAAGTCAGAAAACCTTTTTTTTAGACAATTACTTGCACTCCCTATGAGCACTCCTATGCAGCCGCTTAGGATGGACCTGGGTATACAATCCATTGCTGATATGGTCGCTTCAAGACCAGTTATGTATTGGCGCCGACTATGGAGCACTCCCGAACTTGCTAAATTCCAGGAGGAACTGAGATCTATCTTGATAACTCCAAAATCAGGCGCCATTCCCTGGTTAGCTTTTGTAAAAAAATCTCTGAGGGCAATAGGGAGAGAAGACCTTTGGCTCACACCCGAGGAGCCATGCCCCTTATCCTCCAAAAAATCTCTGGCAAAAACCCTGGAGGATCACAATCTGATTCAGATTTTCAGATCAGTGCATAGTCCCAACCTGACCTCGGTATTTCTCGAAGTTAAAAATGGTTATAGCTTTGAGCCTGCATTAGATCTGATCCACCCGGTCATTGCCAAGAAATTATATATACAATTCAGGCATGGCTCCCTCCCGCTATTTGCAAGAACGAATAAGTGGGCTGGTTCTAGTAGCCAAACCTGCCCTGGGTGTGGTGATCATGAAGAAACAGAGGTTCATGTTATATTCTTCTGTGCAGCCTATAAAATCCCCCGTCGAAAATGGATTATCCAGTTGGCAAAAAACACGGGGGTTAGGAACTATAGAGATTTGTTTAGGCTGCTGAAGTATGACCCTTCTCCCCTATTTGTCACGGTGATTGCTAAATTCCTATTTTCAATGTGGTTAACCAGGAGACGTTTACTATTACACCTTAGTAAACCTTGTGATACTATCCATCCTAAACCTAGTGCTTTTTTAGTCCATGTTTGTATGTTTTTACATCCACATTTTCAACTATGTACCACTTCCTTTGTATTTATTGTACATGTTTTATGTCTTATTGTGTTTTATGAACTTTTATGGCTGACAGCAGAAATAAAGTTTTCTGACTGACTGACTGAATTGCCCGCTCAACCACAGCATGTTTTTGGAGAAGAACAGCACCTAATCCAGTCGCACTAGCGTCAACCGTAACAATGGAGGTGCGGTTAGTATCAATATGAGATAAAATGTTGGCTACACAAATTTCCTTTTTGATTTGTGAAAAGCATGAGTCTAGCTCATTATTCCACACAAACTTCGTGCCTTTTTTGAGAAGGAGTCTCAATTGAGCAGTTTTATCTGAGAAATTGTTTACAAATTTCGAATAATTTTCAACCAAACCCATAAATGATCTAAGCTGGTCTTTATCAGCAGGACTTGGGGCAGAACGAATGGCTTCCAAGAGATTTTTTCTTTGGCTGACACCCAGAGCAGATATCTCAAACCCAAGATATTCTATTTGCTGCACGAGAAAACAACATTTTTCTTTACGCAAAGTAAGCCCAGCGTTCATTAATCTGAGAAGAACATCTTTGAGTATGAGATTTTACTTATGCCTTTAAAAATTTCGGTGACCATCCGTTGAAATACACTAGAAGCGGAAATTAATCCAAAGGGAAGACGTGTGAATTGGAAAATGCCCTCAATGGTTATAAATGCAGTGAGGTGCTTGGAGTCATTATGGAGTCTGATCTGGTGGTATGCACTCTTTAAGTCGAGTTTAGTGAAAAATGTTGCACCTTGGAGAGTGGAGACTAATTCCCCAATATTTGGTAAAGGGAAAGTATCTGCAACCACACATTTGTTGAGAGACCTTAGATCTACACAGAATCTCAGATTTCCATCCGATTTTTTTGATATCACAACCGGAGACACCCATGGAGAGGCTTCAACAGGCTCTATGACCCCGTTCTGCAACATTTCGTTTAACAATTTTTTTACATCGGTCCGGATGGATAGTGGAATTCTCCTTAGCTTGTGTTGAATGGGTACGCTGTTTTCTTTAATTTTTATGAAATGTGTGTACCCTTTCAACTCCCCCAAATCCTCTCTAAACACAGTATCACACTCACGCATGATGTCATCTAAGGAGTGGTCTTCAATGACCATAACTTGATTGGGAGCCCTTGGGTTTAGGATGATATGTAAATCATATTGGTGAACCCACCCTAGTATGGGAGGCCCATCAACAGACACATATATTTTCCCAAAGGTAGACCTGCTTTTAAACAAGACGTCAGATTCAAAATAACTTAAAATATAAATGGTTTCCCCTTGGAAACCCCTGGGCGAGATGTCACTTTTTAACAACACCTTGGTACTCCAATGTCCATTCATAAAGGATTGGGGAATAATGGTATATCTGGAGCCTGTGTCAACCATGAGGGATACTTCCAGTCCGTCGATAGTAAAGATGGCTTTAGGTCTATTCTGTCTCCTGTCGTCATCTTGAATAATGTCAATATCATCAACCACTAATAGTTTGTCCCCCACTTGTTCACCATCATGGACAACAGCAATTTTCTGATGATTTTTTGTTCTGCACATTTTTGAAAAATGTCCCAGACGACCACATTTGAGGCATTCTTTGTTCGAAGCAACACAAAATCTAGCGTCTAATGTGTGACTATTGCTGCCGCAACGTGAGCAAAATTTGTTTTGGTTTTGAGGTTTTTTCTCGGTGGTTTGACTTTGTTCTTAACCACAGCAACAGATTCTTCACTAGATTGTTCTTTGGAGCCTTCTGGACATTTCTCAGAGACCTCAGAAACTTCATGCTGACTATTATTCTTCTTTTGAGTCTCGATTACCTTCATACAACTCTCAGATTCTTCAATTACTTTAGCCAAATCAATAGCTACGGACAAGGAAGGATTTTTCGCCGCCCATAGTCTCTCTTGAATTTTTTTGTTATTGCATTGTACAATTAACTGATCTCTGATGAGCTCATCATTCATAGCTCCAAATTTACACTTGACTGACAGATCTCTGAGATGAGCAACAAAATCATCAATTGACTCATCGCTCTTCTGACAATGTGTACAACATTTATATCTATTCATGACTAGGTTTTCCTCTCTCAAAAAACGAACCTCTAGCCTGCAAATGGCTTCTTTATACTCATCGGGAACAGGTTGTCCGTTGGCTTGTAGAGCTTGTGGTAAAAATCTGAATAGACGCTGGCCCTCTTTTCCCAGAGTACTAAGTAAGATTGCTTTTTTATATTTTCCTGAAAATTCTTGGCCATCTAGCGCTTCTAGATAGTTATCAAACATAATAAACCAATCTTCCCATGGTATGGGAGGATTGCCAGGTTCAGGAAGAAAAGGTGGTGGAAGAGTAACATTTACTTGTTGCGACATAGTAATATTTGCAAAAGAAACCACTGTATACTGTTGCACTGGTCTACAAATACAATTGAAAGCTGGTAAAGTCAATGGATAATAAATCTAGATAAATAAATCCAGCCTGCAATGCCTGTGTTTACCTGTAATTTAAATTATATAGCAAAATATAAATATCTGGTTTAATTAGTATGGTGTGCGTGTCACCGTATGCAGAAGAAGTGACACGCCTGTAAGCTCAACGAAGACAAGATCCTTTGGTACAAGAATACAATGTTCTACTCGCGCTGGAAGCGCATGTGCTGATCTTAATGACTTGTTGTAAATAACCGTGTGCATGAAGGGAAATCACTTGGATAGCGGAAACGCTCGTTTTTATTTATGCAGCTATTATTCCAGCGCTGCCCTCTCGTAACGTTTTCTCTTACGAGGATAAAGTCAGCTTGAAAACGAGGCTTGAAACGCACACACGCGGTGTGCAACACCAGTTGCTAGGCAATAGGGATCTGAAACATGGTCGCGCCGAATCTTTATTACGCGTTGCTCAATGACGTAAATGCGCGCGTAGGCAGACTCACGGTTGATGCGATGGCCTTCTTAATTTTCATTGAAATTATTCCGAAGTCTTTACTCCTCTGCTGCTAGCGAGGGAACACGATAGGTTTCCGTGGATTCATCAATTCTCCGCGAAGAGTTGCTTCTGCTGCTAAGTATGTGACGTGCAGTGCTACGTCCGTATGAATGCAGGTGCCGGTCAGCTGATGGTTAAATCGTCGCCAAAATGTTGAAAGGAGACATCGCTGGAAACACGGGTTGGTGCAGCTTATAGTTTAATCATGCAGAAACAGACAGAACAACTCATCGCCAGCTGACCAACTGCTAACTGGCGCTCATAGAATCCCCCACTAGAATTGGAACACAGTAAGTGTTCTAGAACTAAGAACTAAAGTGGAAAATACACAAGGATGCATTAAGATGCATTTACAACAACTGCCAAATCCTCGGACAGCGAAAACCGGTTTAAAATGAACAATTGTATCATACAAGCAAACCAAGAAATATTGTTACATAAGGACTATGTCATCTCCGGCAGTGAAACCGCAAAATCCATGGGAAAATAAGATGAACAAATATCGGACTTTTTCGATTAGCCAATCATAGACTTTCTCAGCCTAAAAATGTTTTGTGTTATCCCGAATTTTATTATAAAAAGAGTAGGAGAATAGGGAGGGGTTGGCATTCGGCGGTTACTATGACAGCATACCCTCTTTGACCCCACAGGCGATGACTGATGCTTGCACGACTTCTGGTCCTTTGGCGATCTTTGGGACTGTGACGTGCTGAGCAAAGAACTTTGGACCTTAAGCTTTGGCCTGCTTATTTGGACAATTTAACGGCTAATTCGGTTATGCAGTGTCAAAGAATTAGAGAAATCCAGATAGCCAGAATAGGTAAATATAACGTCCTGTGATTTGAATAAATTGATCTAGAAAATTCTAAAACTTTTGATGAAACAAATGCTAATATTATTTGCAATTAAATTTTAGATAAACAAATATTGATTAACAGAAATTATGAGTTTGTGGTCTTTCGTTAAAGAGAATAAAGGATTCTGAGTCTTAAAATGTGTTTCAGCTGGTTCTAAATCACCATCAACCAATCCAACTAATTGGTCCGTCGACCAAGTGGGTGGAGTGCCTTGATGTTTGGGATTAGGAATCTATAGGTGGCGAATGTTAATGTATATTCTGTAAAATAACTTTTCTTTCCCTATAGGTTATAAAGTACCCCCCCACATGTCCAGCGCGATATCGTCATTCCTCCTGTGTGCAGACTCGTGAGTCAGAGACGTGTGAGTGTTGGTGTCATGGGCCCCACCAATGACTGCATGAGTGAATGAGCTAGTGTGAAGTTGGGTCTGCGACTCAGGGAGGATAGTTATATGATTTCCTTCTTTTTCTTTCTCCGGTCTCGCGCTGGATCACCTCTTTGTGCACAAAATGCTAAAAAATCTCTTTCGTAGTGTTTGTAGACCCATGGGGATTTTAGTTATAAGCAAGGACTCGTCTGCAAATAGAAGAGCTGAGATTTTAACATCATCTAATGTCAGGGAATCATTATTACACTCCAAACAAAAAAGCAACCACATCATTAATATATAGAGAGAACATTGTTGGGGCTAATACACAGCCTTGTCATAATCTTGCCTTTATAGGAATTCTCTCTGTCAGGTCCCCTTTGGCTCTCCGGCGTACCTGAGCATAAGTCTCTCTGGCAATCTATCCAGAATTGATACAAAGTTTTCTGGAACTCGCATCCTCCTCAGTATCTTCTATAGGAGATACTGTTGGACAATATCAAAAGCAGCTCTAAAGTCAACAAAGGCCACATATACGTTTTCCTTGTGAATAAACACATGCTTCCAGTAGATTAGGGTAAATCGAAGGGCCTGGTCAAAAGTATTAATCTTTTTGTTTTTAAAACAATTTTTATTAACAGCAACAGAAAAAAGGTACACCTTTCGCCAGTACAGGTTTCATTTGTATGGCACATTTTGTTATTATATTGAGTAGTGTCCAACACTCTTATTGAAACTGTAGTACAACCACATCCAAGCCTATGTATCTACCACTCGTCGCCCCCCTTTAATACTCCCACTCTCTGTTTGTGCCATTTCTTATGTCGTGATGATGCCCCTATTTATTCGCTCAGCTCGGACTCCGAGTCTGCCAACGGGGGTTCGCATATATTTCCTCTAAATGCGTTCCATTTTCCCCAGATTCTCTGCCATCTCCGGGGGCAACCCCTGTTTGCACACACCACCCTCTCCGCCGTCATGGCACCATCCAGGTCTCGGCACCACCTCATGTGGGAGGGGGCTGATTGCGCCCCCCAGTATTGCGCAATATTCCTCTTTGCCAATGCTAGTCCGATGGCCACCCAGATCTGGTCAGCATGGTTAAGATCAGTAGCATCCCACACATTTAGTAAACACATCCATGGTTCTGGCGGGACATCATGACCGGTGACCCGGGAGACCGTCGCCATGACCTCCCCCCAGTACAAGATAATGTCAGGACATTCCCATATGGTGTGAAAGAAGGTGCCCTGGAGGCCATATTCTCGTAGACAGAGGGGAGTAAGTACCTTCCCTATTTTATGAAGTGTGTATCTAGTGTAGTATATCCGGTGCAGTATTTTAAGCTGCACCAGTTTTATTTTTGATGGGATCGCCACCTCCCGCGGAGACGCCAACGCTTCATGCCATTCATGTTCGTCCATTTGCCCCGCCTCTGCCTTCCACTTTCTTTTAAGGATCTCCGTGGGGTCATTTTGATGGTTCACTAGCTTACGGTATGTCAATGATATAGCTTTCTTGGTCAGATGATCCGTAAGCAACCGATCCTCAAGCGGGGAGGACTCGGGTAAGGTGGTCCCTCTGGGTATAGCTTTCTGTAGTGCATGTTGTATTTGCAAGAATTTAAAGTGCTCCGTCCGTTTCATCTGATACTCTGTTCGGAGCTTCTCAAACGGTATCACCTCACCTTTCCTCCATAGGTCGCCGACCCTCGAGATGCCTATGAGGTCCCACCCCTCAAATTCTTTACTCAAGTGTCTCATACCTATCTTAGGAGAGATCCATAGCGGTGTCTGCTGCGTGACCACCCCCTCCCATCCAAACCTGCGCTGTGTCGTGTGCCATATCTGTACAGTGTGTGCTGTGGGGCCTGTGAGCTTATGTTTCCCGGATTTATCATATAAGACTCGGAGGACTCCCTGTAGTCCCAACATGTTCCTGTCCAACCGTAAAGCGGGGTCATCTTGCGCTGCATGTATCCATTGATTGATTATTGTGAGCTGCGATGCCCAATAATATAGACATATGTTGGGCAGCGCGATTCCCCCATCATAAGTATTAATCTTTGAGCGAAAACCTGCTGGGGCGGTGGGGAGGGGCTTGGCATCAGGCCTAGGGGTCTACCCTCATAAGCATTTCAATAGCCGTCAACCTATCCTGAACAGAAAATATTTTTCAATGTGTTGTGTTGCCCTTGCACCACACAAGTGAACAACACTAAAGTAAGATTTATCAAGCCATGCAAGGCAGCCCACCTTGCGCGGCCCTGCATGGCTGGACAAATCTGGAGTAATGCAACACAGTGCAAATCACTCCGTTGAATTATTTTGCCCCAAGAAGGTGTTCCATGGGTGGAGGATGGGTGTTCCCATGCATCTACCCATGGATTTTGGCGCATTACCAGATTTGCCAAGACTGGTAAAACCTGGGAATGCATCAAAATGCTACACCTCACCAGGGGAGGCAAAATGAGGAGAAATATATTTTATTTCTCCTTGTTGTTTCCTCTTCCTAAGGTTGCTGCAGTACCGTTAGAAAGAGAAAATTGCCTCTGAGGAGTGTTTTTATGCAGGAAGGTGATCCTTCCTGTACAAAAACAATCCTGCCGAGCATGCAGGGACACTAGCACCATGGCGCAAGCGTGCCTGCATTGGCGCTAGACAGCCTAAAGTGAACCAGAGCAAGGAAAGGACAGGAAATTGCAGTATTATCTTAAATGCAGCACATTCCTGCCCATTCATGTAGTGCAAGAAGGTGGCGTGGTGTGCAGCATTGCGTTAAAGCTTGATAAATGTGCCCTGTGTCTCCACAATGCATAATTGGTGTGCTATCAACACCGACCTGCTCAGTTGGAGTCGCAGAGATTCATATTCAGAAGTTGTGGGGATGGATAAAGATTGGAATAGTGCTGGACCCATTTTGCAGGTTGTAGATAGTGGGCCACACTAGTAGAGCTATGTCTGCTTCCATGTTCTACAATGTCGCAAAAGGTTTTACTATCTTATTGTTTTGCAGTGTTTAAAAGTACTTCCCAATTCTCGTCTTACCAGTTTCTTCAGTTGTCCTTTTACACAACGCCCTCGGCTTGCAAATAGACGATTGTGTCCTGGATTTAAGTGCATCCAAAAGAATACCTATGGCGATCCTACAGTCTTGATGTACCAGAGAGAGAGGTCTCAGGCTGAGTTTGATGCTTATAATTACTTCCTCTAGAAAAAACTATTCTCAAAGAATTAGACAGCGAATTATGCACTACCTTAACGGGTATGTAGCTTGCAGGAATTTATATATAGACACAGATCAGGGGTCTCCAACCTTTTCTGTAGTGAGAGCTATTTCCGATCAGTGAAAATCATCATGAGCTACTAAGGGCAAGAAACTCACCCATTTTTCCAAGAGCCCCCCCCCCCCCCCCACACCCAGTTTCATTGACTCTAAGCCTAATTTCTTTGGAGCCATACTGTGGCTAGAACTCCATATTCTTGGCAGCCTTTTAATTCCTCAAAACCCTACTTTGTAGTCTATTTTACAAGGCCTTACTTTGCAGTCTAGTCTTCATTTAACTCAGTCATGTTCTGCACTTTGTGCCACACTGCACAGATTTCAGATGCCAGCATTCTCTGTGCAATCCTATACTGTGCACATCCCCAGTTTCTCAACAGCCATTCACTAACAGTACAGCTGCCCACTCTGCTCAATCTCTACATACTCCTAGCCAACTTCATGTGTGCTATTTGCAGAACTCAACGCACCGCTCACTGCTCAACTCTCTGAACAGTACATCACTGTCTATTGAATCAGCTGTATTCTGACCTGGTCTCTTTCCAGGCGGCCTGACGCCATCCACTGTCTGCTAAGTTATGTACCTTCTCCACATAAATTACCCCCAGATATCATCCTCTGTCCTGCACATACCCCCATTCTCTCTGTACAGCTCTCCCCACCTACATAAAGCTTCAAGCTAGGTTCAATAATGTTTGTCACTTCTTTTGGGTTTTCCGCAGCCCCTTTGTTATCTTTATTTTCGTCATTTATTTCCCTTTTTTAATCATTTTTATGATTTTCCTAGTGAGCTTCCAGGTCCTTTCAATTCAGAATACTTTGTCCTAAGAACAAAGGCGGGGCTGAGCAGTGGACACCTACATAATTCTTTGCAGTGCAGCCACCTAGCTGAAGTCCAACAGGGACTCCTTACGCCTATTACCAAATGCGGCAAGAACATATGTGGTGTGAGGTTACAAACACAGCTTCGCCAATTTATGCAGGGCCATACACGACTAGCTGTTCTAGTCCGTACTTTTATCTTTGCAGCCTGGTGCTTATATCGTTGTTTTTCCCCTTGTACACCCAGGACTAGAAATCCCAAAAAGCAAAGGAAACAAGCATTGGCATAGCCAATAGGTCTCGCCTTTGGGACCTTATAAGTGTTTAGCCATGCAAAAGTTGCATAACTAAATACTTATAAGGTCCCAAAAGCGAGACCTATTGGCTATGCAAAGCGGCCCTGCGGCCGCGAAAGTGATCGCAATCGCGATCAAGATCAAACATCAAAGCGACCGTGGGGCCGCGAAAGTGAAAGTAATCGCGGTAAAGCATGCGCTGTAGCACTAGGCTGGCCTGGTAGCACTGGGTCAGGCAAGACCTAAAAAAGGTTAAATGAGGTGGAGCAGCTAGTCACGCATGGACCAGGAAAGCGTCATGGCAGCTGCACAAGAAAGAAAAGAGGAACCCGGGAAAAGAGTGGGTGGGTACAAACATTTGAGCATCACGAAACTGAAAGGCTGCTTAGGGAGTGGGGCGTGTGTGATGCAAACTGCAACCCTTGCAGCAGGATATGCAAGCGAAGGGGCGCAGACCCTTCATGTTTCAATGAAATTGTTAGGTCTCGCCCGCTGGTCTGGCGAGACTTATTGAGAGGGCTCCAAAAAGTGCTACCAGGCCAGCCTAGAGCTACAGTGCATGTGCGCGCGCGCCGCACTTTACCGCGATTGCTTTCACTTTCGTGGCCGCAGGGCCGCTTTGATCGTTATCACTTTCACATAGCATAGCCAATAGGTCTCGCTTTTGGGACCTTATAAGTATTTAGTTATGCAACTGTTGCATGGCTAAACACTTATAAGGTCCCAAAGGCGAGACCTATTGGCTATGCCAATGCTTGTTTTAGACATTCAGTGATGATGACATTGCAGCGAGTTCCTTTCGATGTACTTTTCTTGTTATTTTTTGCCCGAGTCTAACAATCACTAATAATATTTTTCTTGATGGTCTTAGGCAATCTTACCTCGTTTTCATCACGAAAATCTGAAAATATTTCCCCATTGATTTGGACTGCCCTCAGTGACAGCTGACACCTCCCTCCAGTCCTAGATTGGAGCTAATACCGCTCTGCATTCTGGAACCTGATGTTTCCATCATCCCAACGCCCCAGTGTGCCCTCTTTAGCCAGTCCTAATATTTCATTCAACAGCACTTTGTATACTGAGATTTCTAACTCCCTTCTTAGGAAGGAAAGTAAGTCTATAGATGCTGCGATGTAAAGTATTCTTAGCTAAAAATGTAAAACTGTCTAGTGATGTCATACAGAACATTGAGCTTTCTGATTCTAGCGCTTAGAAGCGACTATGCTCGCCGTGTATCTTGCAACCCCCCCCGCCCCCCACATACACACACTTCTGTAACTAATTCCAGCAATGCATCTCACCGGATGACGGGGTACAGTTCTAGAGCACATGACACACCCAAAAGAAACATGTAGATAATTCTCATCCACGGACCCCTGGAGAAAGTAAAGTCCTCCAACAGGGAAGAAGACCGCCTTATCTTCAACACACCTTTCACTAGCAGCCCGCGCACATTCTGCAGTGACTGACAATCAGTATGGTCCCTGCCAGAGCCAATCAAAAATTCGATCATACACTCAGAGGGGCATGTCATCAAGGGCCTTATCTCCGCTGTTTTGGCTTTAAAAGCCAGAAAAGCGGAGATAATGTTTTCGCCCTATTAACAAGAGGGTGCTAACATGCATAATCGCATGTTAGCACCCTTTTTCCCTATGCCTCCTTTTGCATCTCTAATGAGATGCAAAGTGGGCGTTCCTTCTCAAAATAACTGGAGAAATGTTGCTAACCGGCATATCTCCAATTATCAATCGGCACGCTAACAAGTATAGCGATAAGAAAAGTAGCGCTAACCGCGGTTATTGCTACTTTCCTTATGCCTGCTTTTAGTTTGACTTAGCCACGATATCCAATGGAAGGTGGATATCATGGTTAAGTATGTCCTGCCCTATCAACAACGTAGCGCCAAATGTTGTGCGATTATTGCTGGAATCCCAGCGATAATTGCACATCTGTAAGCGAACTCGGTTATGTTTATCGCTCTGGAGATAAGCGTTGCTGATAGCGCGCTATCTCCGAGATAAAAACAAGCGATAGACGGCGATAATTATCCTAGCGTTAAGTGCGCTTAGCGATAATTATCGCCGGTTGTTGATGATATGGCCCAGAATGTTTCAACAAAAACGGGAATAGAACATTATTCAGCGGGGCACCAGAATGAGAGCTTCTGAATTTAACGAAGAGGAGCGTGGGATATAAAGCGTGGAGGCAGGCCTTTGAGTTTACCGCGGTAGCCATGGAAGGCAGATGGCAGCCAACGTTAAAATCAAAGGGCCTTGCATGCACTGAGCTACTTTTACTGACTATGCGGCTACTAGGCCAGGGGCTCGCTTACCTACTCAGCGACTCTCCGAGGTTCAAAAGGCAGATATGAAGCACAGTGCCAGCCTGGAAAAGGCTGGTGGCACGTGGCTATGCTTGAGTTCAGGAAGAACGTCACATTCTTGGGCCCGCCCTACCCCAGCTAAGCGCAGCCAATCTGAGCAGCTGGTTTGGGTGAGAGCAGGCAAGCGCTGATAACAAGCCTACAAAGACAATGAAGGGATAATAAAAAAAAAAAAAAAGACAGAGCTCAGGATGAAGTTTTAATAAGTAGCTACCGGGTGCAAGCTACTCCCATGGGACTGGCGAGTTACCGGTTGCAGGCTCCGGATAAAGATAATAAGATCCTAAGTTGGATACATTGCATACATATTGAGTGCAATTCTCAATTAGTTGATACAAATATGCTGGCTTACTTTTTATAGTATCGAGTTTAAGGCCCTTTGCTACATGTTTAGAGCTCAGCATGGTCTGGCCCCCAGCGTACATACTCAATCTGATCAAGCCTTACCGACCCTCTCGCAACCTAAGATCAGCCAATCTTTTTCTTTTCTCCGTTACCGGAGTTCGGCTGACTCGCATGGGAGGCCATTCGTTTTCCTTCTTGGGACCTAAATTGTGGAATTCCCTCCCGCTAGAACTCAGGAATTGTCAATCTCTTTTTTTCTTTTCTAAAAAAGCTAGACCTTTCTTTTTAGTCAAGCTTAATGTCAACTGAGCTCTTTTCTCGCTGGTCCCGCTTCAGCGACTCGAAACCCTGTAGGGTGGCTGCGTGCTTTATAAATCCTTTAAATAAATAGTAATCTTTTGGCTCAACATGAAATTTAGCATGCTGAGGTGTTGTATGTCTTACACTCTGTACAATATGTGCAACAACCCATATATGTTGAACATACATGTCTAAAGCAATGGTCAGCATTGCATAAGCTATATCAGTTAAAAGTAAAATAAATGTATACGAATTTGGCTGCATACATATTGCACACAGATTTTTGCGACCCTTGAGCCATGCAAGGGGGCGCAAGGGTGATACAAAACGCAAGTGAGATTTATCAAGCCACGCAAGGCCACCTTGCGTGGCCCTGCATGGCTTCAAAAATCTAGAGTAACGCAACGCAGCGCAAATCACTGCCTTGCTTTACTCTATGCCCCATGGAGGCCTTCTATTGATGGAGCGTGGGCATTTCCATGCATGCTCCCATGGATTTTGGTGCATTCTGAGATTTCCCAACGCTGGTGAACCTGGGAATACATCAACATGCTATGCCTTCCCAGGGGAGACGCAGCAAGGAGAAATCTCTCTATTTCTCTTCATTGTTTCCTCTTTCTAAGTGTGCTGCATTCTGCAATGACCCATATATGTTGAGCAAACCTCTGAGGATTGTTTTGTGCAGGTAGGTGCCCCTTCCTGAACCAAAACAATCCTGCCTACAACGCAGGCACCATTGCACCACGGAGCAAGGGTGTCTGCATTGGTGCTAGGCAGCCAAAAGGGGAGCAAGGAAAGGACAGGAATATGCTGTAAAATGTTAAATATGGCACATTTCGGCTTGCTGCACTGGGTGAAAGCTTGATAAATGTGGCCCATAGTTTTTTTTTTGGATAAACAAGTTTTTATTGTTTTTGGTATGTACAACATGAAAAACTTTTGAGCCCTTCGAACCACCACCATACAGCAACACAGCATGAAAACACACCATAGTCGCCCCCTCACCCCGAAACCCCCCCCCGTCCCTCCCCTTCTTCTAAACAGCACTTTTATGGTATGTTGCCCAGCCATTTCCCCCAGACCCTTCGGTATTTCTTGGGGCAGCCCCTTGCCTGATAAAGAGTTCGTTCCTGTGTCGCACACCAGTCCACCCCGGTGCTCCACTTGGCCAAGCTAGGCGGCTGCGGCTGCTTCCATGCCGCTGCAATGTCACACTTCGCTACCATTAAGGCTGTCATGAGGAATAACTTCTCTGGGCGTGTGCCATCCAGGCCGTCAGTGACGCCTAGTAGGGTGTGTCTAGGGTCATGTGGCACCTCCCACCCTAGGACCTCCCTGAGTTCGGTTTCTGTGCCCCTCCAGTACCCCCCCAGTTCCGGGCAAGACCACACCATGTGAATGAAGTCGGCCGGCTCAGAGCCACAACGGGGACAAGCTGCGTCAGCGGAGAGGCCCGCACGGTGTAGTCGAGCCGGTGTGAGATAAGCATTGTGCAGGTAGTAAATTTGGATAAGCCGCAGTTTGGCGGAAGCCGTCACCAGTCTGGGGGCCATAAGGGCATCCCGCCAGTCGGCCTCATCCTGGGGACCCACCCACCCCTCCCATCGTTCCTTAAGGCCCTCCAGGGATGTGGGGGTGCTGTTGATGAGGGAACGGTAGATCCTGGAAATGCCGGGGGGCTGTGATCCGGCAGCCTAATGTCCAGTGGGGTGTAAGTGCGTATGGCATGGCGTACTTGAAGGTATTTATAAAATTGGGATGAGTGGAGGGAGAAGCGCGCCTGCAGCTCTGGATTTGAGCACATACGTCCCCCCGCCAGACATCTCCCAGCTGGGAAATGCCGAGTAGATCCCACGATTTAAAGCCCTCTAGTTCCGTAACCTCCCGCAACCATGTCCCATGCCATAGGGGGGTGGCGAGGGTCAGCTTCCCGGTCCATTGGGTGTGGCGGAGCGCCGCTCGCCAGGCCAGGAATATTGCTTCAGTAATATCCGGGCAGGAGGCGGGGATGGGGGCGCCGTACAGGCGGTCTTGAATACATGAGAAACCTAGGTCCCCTAATTCCACCCTGTAGGCCGGGTCGGACCATCCCCCCCCAAACCAGTCGTGGATGACCAGGAGGCGGGTGGCCAGGTAGTAGAGGTAGAGATTGGACATGCTCAAACCCCCATCAAAGGTGGGCAGGCGGCATAACGATAGAGCCAACCGCGGCCTCCCACCACCCCAAAGATATTTTGTCGCCATCCCGTCAAGCTCACGAAACCAAGGTCTTGGAAAGGATAGGGGAGTGTTTTGCAGCACATACAGGAACCGGGGAAGAATCATCATTTTGTAGAGGGCCACCCTCTCCAACGGATTGAGGGGGAGCGATTGCCATCTCGCCAGGTCCGCCTTGGCCTTCTTAACCAGGGGGGTCACGTTAAGCGCCCAGCTTAGTTCCGGGAGAAGGGAGACCCAGATGCCCAGATATTTAAAGGACAACCGGCGGAGGGGAATAGTATCCTGCCATTCAAAACAGTCCCGGGAGGGGTGCAAAGGCACCAGGACCGATTTCCGTGAGTTTAAATACAGGCCAGATGCTCGGCCAAAGTGGCCCAAGATGTACAGTGCGCGAGGTCCGGAGCGCACCGGATTTCCAAGGTACAGCAGGACGTTTTCCGCGTAGAGGGCGATTTTGTCAGCCTCCAGGCCCGGCCACTCCCATCCCTGAAGGAAAGGGTCAGTTCTGATCAGGGCAGCAAGGGGTTCCATCGCGAGCGCGAAGAGAAGGGGCGACAGTGGGCACCCCTGCCGTGTCCCCCGGCCGATCCGAAATGGCCCCGACAGCGCCCCGTTGACCAATACCTTGGCGCGGGGACGTGCGTAGAGGACCCGTACCATTCCCAAGAACTTAGGGCCGAAACCCATGTGGGTCAGGACGTCAAACAAATAGGCCCACCCAACCGAGTCGAAAGCTTTTTCGAAATCGGCGAGCAGGAGAGCGAGATATGGGGTTAAACGGTGGCGGTGAGCCAGGGCCACGTGGAGGCGGCGTAGGCAGTGGCGAGTGCCCCGATCGGGCATAAAACCACATTGGTCCGGGTGGACCAGGCTCGATAAAAAGGGCCGGAGCCGTTGGGCCAGGACAGCCGCGTAAAGCTTGATGTCGGTGCTAATAAGAGAGATCGGCCGGTAAGCTGCTCTGTCAGTGGGTGGCGGCGTAGACTTGGGCAGAACCACAATCGTGGTTATGTCGGCTTCCGGGGGGAATGAGCCGTTCTTAATCGCCTCTACCAAGAGATCTCGCAACCTCGGGACCAGGCTATCTTTATAGGTGGCATAGAATTCCTGAGGGAAGCCGTCTGGTCCCGGGGTCTTCCCAGCGGACGTACGCCCTATCGCTTCCCCAATTTCTTCAAGGGAAATGGGTGCCTCCCGGCTCTCCCAGTCTCCCGGCCTAAGCCGGTTGAGTCATACGTTACTGGCAGCGAGCAGAGTGGCCAGGGAAAGGTCCGGTGCTCGGGCCCGGTAAAGCTGAGAGTAAAACTGGGCGAATGCTTCCGCCATCGCCACGGAAGAAAACTGGAGCACGCCGTCGGAGTCGGCAATCACCGGAATGATGAGCGATGTCATGGGATAGGTGGCCAGGCGATGCAGCAATGCACCATTCTTATCGCCCCATCCGTACACTCTCGCTAGCAAAGACAGCCAGAGAAGCTTGGCCGCGTCAAGTGATCGTTGACGAATCTCATCGCGAAGGAGCCGCAGCTGCCGAGTCCCGGCTGGGTCCCCGAGCTCAGAGAGAGATTGCTCCAGTCGCAGCGCCCGGGCCTCACAGGCAGTGAGCTGCTGTAGTTACATCCGGCGTTGCCGTACCACGTGCGCCTTGGCAGCGCCTCTAATGGTTGCCTTGCAGGCCTCCCAAAGGGTGCCCGCCGAGGAGACCGAACCCTCGTTGTTACAGTAGTAGTGGGTCAGCTCGGTTCCCACCGCCTTACGAAGTGTCTTATCCTGGAGGAACCAAGCATTAAAGCGCCACATCTGATGGGCCGTACTGGGTGGAGGGCCCAGACTCAGGAGGACCGGAGAGTGATCTGAGATCCCTCTGGGGAGGATACGGACATCTTGGATGCCCACGCAATCGGCGGGGGGACGAAGATCGTGTCAATACGTGCATGGGAGTGATGGGCGGGCGAAGTGTGGGTGTAATGACGTGTGTGTGGATGCCAGGTCCTCCATGCGTCGCATAAGCCCTGAGCCACTACCCAACCCGCCAGCTGCCTTGCCCGCGTGGCGCGGGAGTCTGAAACCGGTCCTGACGAGTCCAGCTGAGGGGCAGAGTCGGCATTGAAGTCTCCTCCAAGAACAGCAGTACCCAGAGGGAAGGTTGCCAGCAGAGACGCAGCGTGAGATAAAGCCTGCGACAGCCCGGAGGGTGGTGCATAGAGCGACAGGAAGCTGATCGGCCTACCCTCGAGTGTGCCGCGGACGGCAATCCCCATTCCGTGAGGGTCGTGGGTTGCCTGTGTAAGGACAAAGGGGAGGGAGCGGCGCAGCAGGATGGCGACCCCACGGGAGCCGCGTGAGAACCCGGAGTGCCACACCCGATCATACCCATAGCGTGCCAGAAAGGGACATCTCTCACCGAGGAGGTGGGTTTCTTGAAGCATGAGCACGTCTACCCCCGCGCACTGGGCATATTTAAGGACTGCGGTGCGCTTAAGCCTATCCAACAGGCCATTCACGTTCCAGGACAGGATGCGCAGCTGGGCCTTGGGGGCTAGGTCATCCATGGTATCGGTGGGAGCGAGTCGCGCTGGGGGCGGAACGACCAGGGGGGCGCCGGGAAGATACCAAATGGCGCGGGCACGCAGGGAGGGGACGGGGAGCATGTGATCCCCAGAGGGATGACGAATCCCGTGCTGGGGGAAGCCAGTGAATGATGGCGGAGAACGAGCGACAGCGGAGCGCGTGTCATTGTCTGTATGGAGCCACGTGGTGGCACTCGCAGTGTGCTGCTGTGTGATAGGCCCAGTGAGAAGCAAACCCAAACTAAAAAAAACACCCTCCCAAGGAGGAACAACCAACTAACACCCACAACCCACCCCCCACCCCCCACCCTACACTTCGAGAAAGGAAGCATCTGTCGCCCTAACTTTAACTGACAACTACAAGGCCCCAAGCATGAGCGCTCCGGTGTAAATAGCGTGGTGGACCCCTCCTGAAGTACGGATTTAAGCGTCCTGTCCTAGGTTGCTACGTAAGAGCGGGTGACCGCAGAGTTCGTTGCCCCCGCAGCGGGACAAGGTCGTCGCCCCCCTGTCAATGCAGAACGTGAAGAAAAGTCACATGGCAGGGCTGCGGGAGAGGTCGGAAAGGTCTATATGCGTGTTGAGGGGGGTCGGAGACTTATCCGGCAGGGGCGATGGGCGGCGCCGAGATCCCACCGCTGCATGAGAGGATGTCCCGGACGAGGCGGAGGAGTCTCTCGTTCCCCTCCCTGACACGCTCGCGGATCATGTCCCAGCTGCCGCCGCGCCTCGGCGGCGCCGGGATTGCGTGCGCCTCCTGCGTCGTGGTCGCGGAGGCTTGGCTGCATCTTGGTCCTGAAGCATATTGACGGGCGACACCCGTCCGGGCTGGCGCAAAGGTCTTTCTTCTGTGAGCCAGGTCCATGCTGCCCTGGGAGTGTCAAAAAATAGAGTCTTGCCCTGGAAAACAACACGGAGGCAGGCTGGGAACTGAAGTTGGTAGTGGAGGCCCATGGAGCGCATCTTTTGCTTCACCTCCGTGTAGGATCGGCGTTGTTCTTGGACCTCCCGGGTGTAATCCAGGAAGATCATGATGGTATGATTGTTAAAGGACAAGGGGCCTTTCACCCGCGCCTCCCGCAGAATAGCGTCTCTGTCTCTGAAGTTGAGAATCCTCAGAAGGAAGGGGCGCGGGGGGGCGCCCACCGGAGGTTTGGCTGCCAATGACCGGTGCGCTTTCTCCACCACGAACCAGGTTGACAAGCTGGCCGCCGGCATCCAAGATTTAAACCAAGCGTCTAGGAAGTCATCGGCTCGGCCAGACTCGACCCCCTCCGGAAAGCCCACCAGGCGAAGGTTGTTGCGGCGGGCTCGGTTTTCGGCGTCCTCTGCCCGCCGATGCAGCTCCTTGGAGTGGGTCGCAAGCTCCCGGACTTGGTCCTGTAGCTGGCGGATGTCATCCTCCGCCGTCGAGATCCGTGATTCCATCTCCGTGATGCAGGCCGTGGCGTTGCGGAGGTCCTGCCGCAGGAGTGTAACGTCCATCTTCACCTCCCCGACCATCCCCTCCAAGGCCGTGCGGGAGGCGCTGATGGCCTGCAGGATGAAGGCTAGGTCTTTGTTTGGAGCCGGCACCGCCTCTCCGCCCGCACCCGGCGGGTCCGGGCTCGCAAATTGGTCGATTTTTGTTTGGTGGGACGTTGTCATCGGCTTGAGGCCCCTGTCCTTGCCCATGGTGGCGTCCGGGGTGTGTATGCCGGTCTCTAGGCTTGGTACGGCGGACCGCCAGTCGGCCCACGCCCGCCAGTCAATTAGCCTTCCGGTGCAGGACCAAGAACCGAAGAGTTGGGGAGAGAGGAAGGATAGAGACACGTCTTTCCCCCTGTTAGGGGAGGCCAGGCGTCCGTCGGGTACGCCACTTCCCCGCAATGATCCGGGCCGGGCCTCTCTCACCTCGCAGCGGCCGCCTCGCCGCGGCCCACACTCGCAGTCGTCGCCAGTTGAGGCGCAGCCCCAGGTCCGCCGCACCACTGTCGCCTGCGTTGGGCCTGCAGGCTCGTTACATTCAGTGGGACCACCCCGCACCTGCTCCCGGTCCCGGACCGACAGCAGGACCTCCTCAGGGGCAGGGCCGGGACGCCACCGCCCGGTCAGCAGCAGGGACGGAGGCCCCCCATCCGGTCAGGATGGGTGAAGTCCGGGGGGGGAGGGGCGCCCCCCTCTCGCCGGCAGCAACTCCCAGCCGGTGGTACAGGATGAGGGTGGGCTCCACCGTCAGCAAGGCCAGACTCAACCTCCCACGCCGGTCGCCGCTGCCTGTGCCCACGAAGCGCTTTCACCTCTTGTGTTGCGTCTACCCTCGGGGCCTGGCAGGATGTCGCCGCCCGGCCGATCGCCCGGACAGAGGCTCCCCCGCCCGACACACAAGACAGGGTGGGGGAGACCAGGGGGAGTCATCTTCCCTCGCCGGCGTGAACTCCCAGCTGGCGGTGCAGATGGAGAGTGGGCGCCAGTCCCAGCAAGGCCAGATCCGACTACCCGCACAGGCCTGCGCCACTTGGACCGGTCCGCCCGTGTTGCAGGGCCACAGCAGATCCTGGGCCTCCGCCCCGTGCCGGCTCCGGGGGCGCCCCACCAGCCGTCACCTCCTCCAGCTCACTTGTGGTCTGCGGAGGGCAGGGGCTCACCCCCTCGGGCTCCCGCGATGGGCGGCAGGCCGCAGCCGGCTACACGGCCTTCTCTCCTCCCAGGGCGCCGCGGGACTCACGTAGCTCACAGTGCCTGCCTCGGAACCAGCCGGATGCTTCCCTCACACCGGCGTGACTAATGGGCCTCCGATCTCGGCCCTGGTTGCAGGAAATCGCCCGGAAACAGCACCGAGTGTGGTGCAGCAGCTCCTCTACAGATGGCGACCTCTGGATCGCTTATAGGACGGCGGTACACGGATTTAGGTCGGATGCGAGGGGTCAAGCATCAGGAGCCTCACATGGGTGCGGCCATCTTGGTTAGCGCCACCTAGCGCCCTCCGTGGCCCATAGTTAGTTATGTATAAATAACAATGAACCAATTAATTGAATGTTTAATTTATTCTCATTTCAGGTGACCAAGGATATGGTTTGTAGCCCTTGATCATGGCCCCATAATAAAATCCCCTGATGGATGGGCAGGAAAAATATAATTTGACTCAGAAAAGCTCCAAATGTTGAGGAGCGAATGTTTGTGATCCTAAAGCCCCTTTTTCGATGTCTTGACAAATCAGGCGGTAGACTTCTGTACTCGCCTCCTATGGTCTGTAAGATTATTTTAGTCTGTGCAATATTGCATAACATCTGTCTGAAGACAAATGTGCCATGGGACTATGGGAGTGCAATCCCATCTGAACATAAAGAGGTCGATGAATCTGATGCAGATATGGAGCACACAATGGCAAGTCGTGTGAGACTTGAAAAAAAAGTTGCTTATTTCTTTTCATAATCTTTGTAAAAACATTCATTCATTCATTTTGATAACTTTATTTCGGTCGGAGACCATAAAAGCACAGAATAAATAACAACAGAATTGCACATTTCATTAAAACAATAAATAATGTCAAGTTAATACAATAGTTAAAAATGTATTAAACTAATGTTATCAAAAAGACTCATTTGATAAAAGACAAAAATGTTTAAAGAAAACTTTTCCTTCTGCGCCAAAACCCATGGAAAAAGCGAGACATAGCAAAAACAATTGGGGGGTGAGTATCATATCTTAAGACCCTGCATGCAAGCATGCAGTGTCTAAACCCTAGGTTCTTGCAAATGGGAATGAGCCACTTTTTTCTTATTGAATGGTATGCAGGACAGAAAAACAGGACATGGCATATATCTTCACTGCTATGGTTACATGCCGGACAGGCTGCATTTTCTGATCTTGCCCATTTGCAGGTGAATACTCTGAGCGGTAAGGTACCATACCTCAACTGCAAATAAAGCTTCCTAGCAAGAGACGGATAAATTACATCAAGGAAGGCCTCTGCTCTTGTTTCTAATTTTACTAGGTGAAACTCATTAGTGAGTTTCCCCGAGGAGCTTGAACCATGTAGGGTAGCTAATCTCAGCTCCATTATATGGCCTCTTAGATCAGGTTTAGAAATCCGTGTGCAGGCTACCTCCGGTAGTTCCCAGAGATCGGTCCTGCCAATCTTTATGCTAAGAGCCTTAATATGGGATAACCATGGAATGTTCTTACTTTTAATTAATGTCCAAACCTCTAAGAATTCCTCTCTAAAAGGTGCCAGTTCATGCACCGTCCAGAGCCTTTTCCAGTAGAGTAAGGGTCGGAGAATTGCCAAGTCTTCAATTGGCTCTAACCCCAGGTCGAGGCGTAGGGGAGTGAGCGGTGTGCTTACAGGAAGGCTCACAAGTCGCCTCATAAAGCCCTGCTCAACCAGGGTTAATTTGGCTATGTTTTTATGGCCCCATAATTCGGCCCCGTACAATGAAGCTGTTCTAGCTTGTAATCGGTATATTTCAACTACCGGAGCTGCTGGTTTATATACCGAGGCTCGCTGGACCTTGCAAAGGCCCCCTGCTATTTGAGACAGCCTCAGCCATGATTTTGCGATTTGAGGTCCCCAATCAAAATTCTCGGTCAACGTAATTCCAAGGTACACAAAAGTCCTGACTCTCTCAAGGGGGGAGCCATTTAGGGTGGGATTTGGACGAGTCTGTTTGGGAGGATTCAAGATCATGAATTTAGTCTTTTCTAGATTAATCTCCAAGCCTCTGGAAGTACAAAATGTCAGGAAACCATCCAAGATGCGCTGGATGCCCGATGATGTTTTGGATATCAGCAGAGTATCATCGGCAAACATCAGAGCGGGCACTCTACCGGTAGCCAATCTGGGGGCGTCATTATTAGCTACATCAGCCAGGTGAGTAACAAGACCATTGATGTATAGGCTGAACAATGTTGGAGCCAAGACACACCCTTGGCGCACTCCCTTCCTAACGGGAAAGCGTGAGGATAAATCGCCATGTCTCCCGCATCTAACCTGGGCGTAATTACCGCTATGAAATCTAATTAAGATATCCAACAGGTAGGGTGGGAGACCCATTTCTGCCAGGACTTTCCATAATTTTTTTTCTTGGGACAAGATCAAAGGCAGCTCGCAGGTCTACAAAGATGAGGTAGAGACTGCCACCCTCTACTCTCACCGTTTTCCAATATAGAACCTGGAGCCGGAAGATCTCGTCAATGGTTGAAATCCCAGATCTAAACCCTGCCTGTAATGTAGTCAAGATGTTGTTGTCATCCATCCATTCCTGGATTCTATCCAAGATAATCCTGCCCATTAATTTCTGGGTGGTGTCAATAAGGTTAATTGGTCTATAATTAGCCGGCTTTAATGGGCAGCCTTTCTTAAATATGGGAACTATCTCCGCGCCCAACCAAGTATCTGGTAAGGCGGCCCCCATCAGAATGGAATTGAATAATACCACCAAATACGGGGCCCAGATTTTTGGTTGGGAGCGGAATAGGTCCGGTGGTATTTTATCTAGGCCAGGTGCTTTGTTAGAAAGGAGCTTATTTATTGCGGTTTCAGCTTCTTTAAGAGTGATGGCCACAGGGAGTTCTATCACAGGAGTGGCTACACCCATCAAAGATGGTTGTGGCTGGCATACATGTGAAGGTGCTAAAATAGAGGAACGAGGGTGAGTCTCAATATTAGATATACTAGAATCAATTCCTCTCATCAGACTAGACTCAAGAGAAATGTCGGTAGAAAAAAGGTCATCCGAATCCCCATACAGTTCCCCAAAATGAGATTCCCAGACTTGTGGAGCTATATTTACAACAAGGGGTGGGGCTACCCCATTCCCGTCAGAGTTCACAGTGGCCCAAAACGCCTTAGGGTCTCTACATATGAGAGCTAATCTTAGATCCTCCCATCTTTGCTCCTCCCAATCCCTCTTCCCCCTGGCAATAGCCTTCTTATAGTCTAGACAAAGTTTCTTTATGTTGGCCCTGTCATTACCTTTAATTGCCGCGAGCAAGTCCTTTTTTGCTTTTCTGCAGGGTTCCTTATACCAGGGGTGTGACCTAGACTGGTGTTGTTTGTTTCCCACTGGGTTAAATAGGCCCCTCAAGTTATTAACTAGGTGAATATGGATCTTAGTTGAATCACTCAAGTTGTCTATACTTACATCCCCCATTGCGGAAAGAGATGGCAAAGCTGTCTGATATACTTCCGCAAGTTTAGCAGGGGATTTTAGAAAATAGGGCCATTTTATTCTCCTCCTATTGTTAGAAAGGAGTACTGGGAGTATTGGGCTATTTAAATTGGGAGGAGAGTTAGTTAGACCAAAACTGCCCGGTTTCAAAGTTAGAACAAGGGCATTATGGTCACTATCTTGTCTAAGGTGGATTTCGAACTCTAAATAAGTTACCCCAATGTCTTGCCTCCATTAATATATAATCGATATTAGAGTTTTGGCCTGGTCTGTTGAACGTGGGAAGGCCTGGGCAATCGGGTTTCAATCTCCCATTACAGGCCCTTAGGGACAGTGCAAGAGATAAGGATTTAATTTGAAGGACGAGCGGAGTCCAGGCTCTGACAGGAGAGATCTGTGGTTCACAAATGTGCCAGAACTGGTCTTCTTCGTCTGGCTCGCCCGTGTAAGGAGACTCGAGTGGTTCAAATTGGCAGTTAAAGTCGCCTCCTACTATTAATTGTGGTGGGGGGTCTAGAGACAATATAAAATGCTTTAATGCATCTATTACACCAGATTCTTGGCCATTCTTAACTGGTCTAGAATAGACATTTATTAAAGCAACCGATGGTTTGTCTTTTAGGGTTAAGAGGACACATTGAACATCCAGGGAGTTAGTTGGAATCACGGTTGCCTGAGCTCCCAAATGTGTCCCCACCCAAATTGAAAGACCACCCGAAGGCCTCCCTCTGCCACTTGTGGTTGCCAAAATGTCAAAAGTGGCATAACCAATCCTCGAATTTTCCTCAGTGGCCCAAGTTTCTTGCATGAGGCAGATGTCATGAGTACCTACAAAATTACTCCATTCCAAGTTAAATAACTTGTTTTTTATCCCTGCCACATTCCAGGACAATATTTTTATTCCCCGGCCTTGTGCTCTATTTCTATTTACTGGGTCGCCAGCCGTAGGATCTGTGCAGACTTCAGTTGTTTGAGGGTTTGTTGCTATTATGGTGCCCACAAGATTAACATTACACAGAAGATCATCGGGGAGAACAACCAAGTCTTCATGGGTGGTTTGTTTTGTTTCCACTCTTGTGGTCAGGGGAGAGGATACTGAAGGAGATTCTAGAGTTCCACTCACATATCTATCCTTTTCTACGGCTGATTGTATGCCCATAACTTTATCAGGTTGGAGTACAGGGCTCAAGTTCACGACTGGTCAGTCCACCTCCTCCAACACACTGAATCTATTTTTTTGAGCAAAGAGTGACAACAAGGGCATATTCTGGGTCTCTTCCACTGATCTAGCGTACAATTTATTTTGGCCCCCCGCCCAACTTACACCCCTGATCTGCCCTACTCTATGCTGTGAGGCTGGATAGAAATATGACAGATGCAATGGGATGATTTGAGTGTTAGGTCTAAGGGGTGTCCTATTGCAGATATAATTTACAGCAAGTGGATGTCTAAAATTGACAATGACACAATTTCCTATGATGGACTTAGGAGTAGGCCCAATCCAATCTAATCTCCGAACACCCAGAATTTCTCCAGAGATGTTATAGGGGAGGGGGCTGTTTAAGTTGAACCAGTGCATACATTTGTTTTTTAGTTCTGAAAAATCCTCGTTCTTCCCTTTAGGTAGGGGGGGAACACCAGCAAGCACAACAACATACGGGAGAGATTCAGGTGGTAAGTCAATGCAGGGTAGTGCGGTGTTAAGTCCCTCAGTAGAAGTATTTCTATGCTCTCTAGCTTGATTGTCTGGACATTTTTCCCCCGCATTGGTAACCTCCCTCTGTGTTCTGAAACTTTCTGGGTCTATGGCCCTAGTCAGAGAAATAGTTGTAGCGGGAACAATCATGTCAGCTATTTGAGGGGGAGCAGAGGAGGTTTCAGTGGCGGCGGAGACGTTGTCGTCGGCAAGAGCAGGACAGGGGGGGAAGTTTGTGGAGTCTGTGGACGGCTTGGTTTTACCAAAGCCGGCGTTGTTGATAGTAGAAACTAATCTGTCCAATCTAGACAGGAGGGATTTAAAATGGGAACCAAGTAGATGTTCAATATGGGCCTGGAGATCTAAAATCATGTGAGTGGCCCACAGAGGAGCCTGCGTGGGGGACAAAGTAGGAGGAGTATCAATCGATGCAGAGGAATTAATTGGAGGCTTGTTTTTCCTTAGTGTTTTATTCTTCCCAACCCTAGGTTTCTTGACTAGAATACGAGTCGCAGGAGCCTTATTAGGAGGAAGGTGGGGTGGGGAGTTGGGAACCTGGAAGGCGTGCGTATCGCTGGTAGTGGGCTGTGCACAGGGTAGGTCAGCGAAGGAACAAATAAAAGAGGAATTAAGATCAAGGGCGTTAGTTGTAGCAATTGACACATCCTCCACTATTTGGGAAGGGGGGGGGAATTGCAGGAGTAATTGATAAACGCCGCTCTGTGTTTTCTATGGCCGAGGCCACGGCTCCAATTGTCTGCTGCAGCATTTTGTCAATAGCTGTCAAGCTTGGGAGGGGTTGCGCAGTTGTAGTCTGTTGCCTAGTTGTTGGCCGTGAAGTAGATAGGCTAGGATTTTTACCATTGCGTTTCATGGTTACAAACAAAGTGTAAAATACACACAATCGCGCAAGATATTACAGTAATTCCCTTAGGTGTTAACTAACACAGAGCTGTGAGGGGAGATACTGATAAACTTGTAGTTCAGAATGTCAACCGATTCAAACACATAAGATGAGTCGGGGATTTGAAATGCGTATCAGGCTTGTGACACAGTACCTTGGTTGCTGCTATTTCCAGCTGCGATGATGTCAGTGGGGTGGCCCTGCCCTGCCTCTTCCTGCCCCGGACGGCCACAGACGGCCCGCCCTCTGCCCGGGCTCAGCCCGGCGCCGCCCGCGCGCGTCCCGCGACGCGGAGGGAGCCTCTGTTTTTGTAGCGCCTCCGGGCGCGCTGCTGGCCGGAAGGAAGGCAGGTAGGGAGCAGGGTATGACGGGAGCTGTAGTTCCCCCCCACTGCGGCCAACGAGGAAGTGGCGGCGAGGGGAACAACAGTGTCAGCAACCCGCAAGCGTCCTGGTGGTCCAGTGGTCTGTCCCCAATTGGTGTGCCTGTGCCTGGTAAATCCGCCGCTAGTCCGGTTAGATGCCCTCCGCTCCACCGAGGGAGCCTCTGTTTTTGTAGCGCCTCCGGGCGCGCTGCTGGCCGGAAGGAAGGCAGGTAGGGAGCAGGGTATGACGGGAGCTGTAGTTCCCCCCCACTGCGGCCAACGAGGAAGTGGCGGCGAGGGGAACAACAGCGTCAGCAACCCGCAAGCGTCCTGGTGGTCTAGTGGTCTGCCCCCAATTGGTGTGCCTGTGCCTGGTAAATCCGCCGCTAGTCCGGTTAGATGCCCTCCGCTCCACCGAGGGAGCCTCTGTTTTTGTAGCGCCTCCGGGCGCGCTGCTGGCCGGAAGGAAGGCAGGTAGGGAGCAGGGTATGACGGGAGCTGTAGTTCCCCCCCCACTGCGGCCAACGAGGAAGTGGCGGCGAGGGGAACAACAGCGTCAGCAACCCGCAAGCGTCCTGGTGGTCCAGTGGTCTGCCCCCAATTGGTGTGCCTGTGCCTGGTAAATCCGCCGCTAGTCCGGTTAGATGCCCTCCGCTCCACCGAGGGAGCCTCTGTTTTTGTAGCGCCTTCGGGCGCGCTGCTGGCCGGAAGGAAGGCAGGTAGGGAGCAGGGTATGACGGGAGCTGTAGTTCCCCCCCACTGCGGCCAACGAGGAAGTGGCGGCGAGGGGAACAACAGCGTCAGCAACCCGCAAGCGTCCTGGTGGTCCAGTGGTCTGCCCCCAATTGGTGTGCCTGTGCCTGGTAAATCCGCCGCTAGTCCGGTTAGATGCCCTCCGCTCCACCGAGGGAGCCTCTGTTTTTGTAGCGCCTCCGGGCGCGCTGCTGGCCGGAAGGAAGGCAGGTAGGGAGCAGGGTATGACGGGAGCTGTAGTTCCCCCCCACTGCGGCCAACGAGGAAGTGGCGGCGAGGGGAACAACAGCGTCAGCAACCCGCAATTGTCCTGGTGGTCCAGTGGTCTGCCCCCAATTGGTGTGCCTGTGCCTGGTAAATCCGCCGCTAGTCCGGTTAGATGCCAGTTGTCACTCATCCATGATTTGTGAGTAGTAAAAATAAATACATTTTCACACATCAACATTTTTTCACATTTACATAATTTAATTTTGTTTGAAAATGTAGACCTACTCACTGTGACAGTCATCAAAAAGATGTAAAGACTTATCAGACAGAAATGCGAAATATCAAGTTATTTTGTACAGCCAATATTCAGAAGTAATGAATTACGTATGCATGACATCAGATCCTCTATCTGCACATACTGATTGGAATTGCCAAATATGAGCCAAAATAGATACATGATCCTCAAAGTATCGATCTTAAAAAAATCTAATTTCATCACATCACCATGACTGTTCAGCTGTCAACGCTTTAACTGGTGACATTTGCATCATTTAATTTCATAATGTAAAATGACTGTGTAATGACAAACGTTGTCAAAGAGTGACTTGTCCAAATTAAGCCCCCCATGTGGACTATCAAACATATGACACTCCTAGAAAATCAGGTCTCACTCAGATTGAGATATGCAACAATCAGCTGTGTATTGTACCGATAGTCACAAAGATTCTAGATGAGAAGGCATACCATTCAACGAGTAATGTATATCTTGCTGCACTGCATGACAGGGAAAGGGCAGGAATGTGCTGTATTTAAGGCAATACGGCGCATTTCTGCCGTTTCTTCTGCACGGGCACCCTGTTGGCAGCCTAGTGCCAACACAGGCACCCTTTCACCATGGTTCAAGGGTGCCTTCATTGCGTGCAAGATTGTTTTTGTGCAGGAAGGGATACCTACCTGCACAAAAACAACCCCGAGAGGCATTTTACTCTTTCTATATGTGCTGAGACTGCAGGGCACATAAAAAGAGGAAGTAACGAGGAGACAGAGAAATATTTCTACTTGTTACGCCTCTCCTGGGAAGGAGTCTCTCTTAGGCACCTCCCAGGTTCACCAGTTCTGGTAAATCTGGGAATGCTTCGAATACCATGGGAGTTGAGTGGGAACACCCACGCAACACCCAAGGCACACCTTCTCAGGGCAGACTAAGGCAATGCAGCAATTTGCGCTGCATTGCCTTACTCCCGATTTATGGAGCCACCCAGGGCCATGCAAAGTGGCTTTGCATGGCTTCATGAGTCTGACTTAAGGTTTATGTTGCTCTTGCTCCATGCAACGCGACCCAAACCAGCTTGTAAATAGGCCTCTAAATGGTGTTTGTCAAGCCATGCCAAGGCACATTGTGTGGCCCTGAGTGGCTTGATAAAACTAGAGGAACCCAAGTCTGCAAAAAATACAGACTTGTGTTACTCAGCAGCAGAGAGGTGTGTCAGAGATGGAGTGTGGCAGTTCCATGCATCCACCCCTGGATTCTGACCCATCACCAGATTGACAAATATTGCTAGACAATGGAATGTGTCCTACTTGTATACCCACTCACCAGAGGTGCATGCAGGTAACATATTGCAGTCTCTCCACCTGGTTTACATTTATTGAGTGTGCTGCATTCCGTAGTACACTTAGAAATGGGAACATGCCTCAGAGGGTTGTCTATGTGCTGGAAGGTTTACCTTCCTGCACCAAAAATCCTGCCTGCAAGGCAAGCACCCGTGCAACATGATGGAAGGATGACTTTGTTGGTGCAAGATAGCAAAACTGTATCAGCCCTAGGAAAGGACAGGAATGCTACATATAAGGTGGATTATGGACCATTCCAGACGTTTCCCTTTCACACACTGCAGGCTAGCAAGGTGTTTTGCTGTGTTGTGTTGCATGTGTATCAACTATATGGCTCCTTGTGTGCATTATTGTGCTGGCTCATATGTGCATCCGCATTATGTATCCAACCCATTTATGTAGCAATTTTTCCGATTACTGCTAAACTATATTGCTGAAAAACAGCAACACATATTATTGGAATCTTCTGTGTGATGGTTAATCGGACATCATTAACATGAGTTGCATTGCTCATTGTGTAGCTGTCGTATGGCCACTGCATGGCCCTTTGCGTTGCTGTAGTTGGGCCACTGCTTGCCCTTTGTGTTGCTGCATAATTGCTACTGTGTGGCTAAATGCATTGCACTAAATAGGCCACTGCGTAGGAAACATATGCATTGCGTGGCTATTTGCAGTACACCATATAGGCCACTGCATGGCCCTTTGCGTAGCATCGTAAGTGCTGCTGCGTGGCAATGTGTGTTGTGCTATATAAAGCAAACACAAGGAGATGATGGACGGAGTGCTGAAACTTTTTATCACTCACCCCCAGTCACAGATCTGGGTTGAATCCATCATCGTTCTTTAGCTCACTTCCCCACCCCTGTTCAGACACAGCTATATGCAAATCAGTCTTGATCCTGTGCCTCATGGAAACAGTCCAGCTCGAACTGCCAAGCCAGGTCTTCCTTGGACCGTAAACAAGCATCCTGGGACTGGTTTCGGGATAACAGCCCTCATCAGTCAGGTTAGCTTGAACCCAGTGGCAAAGTGAGCAAGGGACCCACGTCTGGACATACCCTGCCAACCTAAGGCAAACAAAGCAAACACAAGGAGATGATGGATGGAGCGCTGAAATTTTTCATACACTCACCCCCAGTCACAGATCTTTGTTCAATCCATCATCGTTCTTTAGCTCACTTCGCCACGCCTGTTCAGATACAGCTATATGCAAATCAGTCTTGACCCTGTGCCTCATGGGAACAGTCTAGCCTGAACTGCCAAGCCAGGTCTTGCCTGGACCAGAAACCAGCATCCTGGGGCCGGTTTCGGGGTATTACCCCTCATCAGTCAGGCCTGCTTGAATCCAGTGGCAAAGTGAGCAAGGGACCTATGTCTGGGTATACCCTGCCAACTTAGTGCAAACAAAGCAAACACAAGGAGATGATGGACAGGGCGCCGAAACATTTCATTCACTCACCCCCAGTCACAGATCTGGGTTGAAACTATCATCGTTCTTTGGCTCAATTATAAGGGTGGCAGCTAGATTGGTGAGAGAGGTCCCCAGGATGAATCTGTGCTGCCAAGAGTTGAGCAAATTATTAAAGATCCTAGTTAAACCTGCTGAAAAAAATGCAGGTATAGATTTTGTAGTCTGAACACAGGAAGGAAATCGGTCTATAAGATTCTGGATGGGTGGGCGTCTTATCTTTTTATATGAAGGACAATACATGTGTCTCTCCATAAGCCACGTAAATGAGGTCTGCCTCGGATCTCCCTAATAAACAGAGAAAAGTGGCAAGCTCTCGGGGATTAAGTTGATATATAGTTCATTCAGAATTTCTTCTGTGCCTGAAGCTTCCCCTAGGGGGGCCTTTTAAAATAATTTCAATAAGCACCTACAGTGTGATTGATGTGTAATTTAATCTCACTAAAGTTGGAAGAACTAAGGCAAGCAAATCTGAGTAAAACATTTGGTTGCAAAACCGACCTGCATCAGTTCCCATGAATGAGGCCTTGAGTTGGGTATAATATTCTCCGAGTTCATCTAGTGTATCAACACCTGTGGTCGCTCATTACCATTCTGATCCATGAATTCCTAATACTCTTTGGGAAGCTACTCATTCATGGGTGAGATGGACTATTGAAACCCTGTGCTCCATTCCTATTTACAGTGCCTTCAAAATGTCCCACACCATAATTTTTACCAATGAATTATTTAATAAACATTGATTCTGATCATATAGTCCCTTTCCTGCAGTATGTATTTGGGAGGGGTCCCTCTTTGATTACGGGATGTTCTAGCTATGGGAAACCGCATTAACAACGGCTGAACCACACGTTGCCTGTATAACGTGGTCAGAAAAACAAATGTGCCTTAACCACGCATTCGTTTACGACATGTCGTTACGACGAAATGCCTTAGGTAAAGTTGCATTGTACTTTAAAGTCCAATGCTTTCCCTACTGTTGCAGAGACTGGAGTTGGTATAGTAAATTATACTATTCTAAAGTACAGTGTTTCCCATAAGGCAAGCAGTTGTAAAGACTTGCATGGTAAAGGAATACATCGTTAGGACATATTCATTGTTCCGACTGCGTTGTTAAGGCACGTGTGGTTTAGCCATGCGTGGTTCTGTCACATAACCTCTAGCTATACCTTCTAAAATTAATGTAAGAGGTGTGTGGTCAGAAACACCATAGGCAGAGAACCTTTGGTTGACTACAGTATTCATTAGTAGATATAACACCTTGAAGCACTGGTGCTATATTTGCTCAGACATAATGCAGTTAAAGATATAAAAGTGCTGAGTAGCGACAAGAGTTTCTCTAATTTCCCCATATATAATGGGATCATCTTCATTGGGTATGAAAATACATTTAATGGGGTAGGACGATCGCGAGCTACTAGTAGCTCGCAGGCTGCCACTGAGTGCCTATCTTATGATCATTGTCTATTAGCGAGACTGAGCATTTACAGCTGCCCACCTGATATGGTAGCTATTTAAAACGCTGTTAGTTTCTCGGAGGGCTTGAAAGCTGACAGTGTGGAATCATGCAGCTTTTCCTCTTCTAAACTGTTTTAGTTATTTCTTGCTTCTCCTTCCTTTTTTCCCTGCTTTCATGTCTTGCTCAATTGCTTTTATTCCCTTTTCTTTTCTTCATGTAATTCCTATAGTACCCATGCGGGACTTGCGCGTATGGATAACAAACTGTGGGATTGGTGGCAGACAGGTTCAGTGCACCCCCACCGAGAAATGTTAGCCTGTTTGCATTACCTAGCTCACAGTGCCACTAGTGTCTCCTCTTATCGGGGAGAGAATAGTTTCTGGCAACCTTAGAACATGACAACCCTGATCCCTCAGGATCGTGGAAACAATGTACTACTTTTCGCTCAGTCACTCGTGCTCACTTAGCCTCTCCCAGAGATACACAGAATAAACAGTCTGGGCATTTCAATATGGATTTATTGAACAGTTGTTATTCTCATGTAGATATGATATATATGAGCTGCAACAACCATAGCAGTACAGTGAATATAAAAGGATAGTACAGTTCTACCATCTTGCAATAAGCATGAATAAATACATGAATATAAAATGCAGGATAAAAGTGTGCATACTCCTACAACGCCTATCTAGATGTACCTAAGTGTACCTAGCATGTGAATAGGTGTAAAGCCAAGAATCCCTCTAGGATTTAGTCGAACCCCATTAACTGAAGTGTGAGAATGTAGGAGCCCGTACTGGTCTCGAGTTGGACACCCCACTAGGGATGTTCAGACCACTGTCAGCTGGAGCGTCTGCATGCAGGAGCCTCAGCGTCTCTGGTCAGTGTGTCGGCCTGGAAGTCTCGGTTCCCTCTAACTAATATTAGCAAGAGGTGCTGTATTTATACAGAAAGTATCTAGGGTTCCTTTGTCCCTTGTTTCTTGTATTAGCAATTGTTGGATCTGAGGATGACGTATGGGATGAACCGTGTACGTAGATATGGGGAGGAAGGTGATGTAGCCCTAGCCTGGTCTCCAAGAACCCTTATGAATATTCATTCATACTGTGTGAGTCTATTGATGGAGTTATAGGACTCTATTGTTTAGGAGAAACCATCCTTCTGTACCCAGGATGAGAACTTGGTAAAGATTGAGTCCGAAATAGCTTGTTACAGTGTAGTGTAGGGGAGGTAATGTAGGTGAAGGGGTATGATGTTACCCGGGACTATATTAGGGTACCGATATGAAACAGAACACCTTCTTTTTCCTTACATTACTACTTTCCCTAATTCTTTGTTGAGCATTCTTTTTCAGTTTTTTCTCTTTCTTTTTTCGTCTGGGCTTTATTTTACCCTTACTATTTTTCCCTTTTTACATTTTTCTTATATATTCCTTACTTTTCTCCTTTCCCTCCATTTAGCCCTTCTATTGTTTCTTACTTTTAGTTTTCTTCTCCTTTTTCATTCTATGTATTTCTCCTCTTTCCTCTGCTTTTTTCTTCTAATTCTTTATTCACCTTTCTCTCAATAAATCTTCCTATTTTGTTCCTTTGTCTCTCCTTTCTCCATTTATTCCTTCTCCCCTCTTTCTTAATTTCTCTCGTTCCTCTCTAATTTTGTTTTATCCTCTTTCTCTACTATTTTTTCTCTGGTTTCTTTTCTTTCTTTCCCTCCATTTCTTTCTTATCTTCTTTCTCTGCATTTAACCTTCCTCTTCTGTTATTATTTATCTGTCTTCCTTGTACTTACTGTACTTCTTTCCCTTTTCTCCTTTCTTCTTCCACTACTGTCGTTTTCTCGCTCTCCTTTCATTTTTTGTTCTACTCTTTCACTTTCCTGCTCTCATAATTTCCTTCCCATCCTTTTCTGGTTCTCTTTTTCTTTATCCTCATTTTCCCTGTCACAATCATCCTTTTTCCTACTTCTTTCGTCTTTTTTCCTCTCCTCTAATTCATTGCTTACACTGTAACTTTTTCTCTTTCATCTTTTTGTAATTTCCTCTCTTCCTTTGTCTCCTTTCTCCATTTTTCTTAATTCTCTCACATTTCTTTGCCCGTCTTTCTCTGCTGCTTTATTTCCATTTCTTTCTCTCCTGCCATGTTCTCTCTCATTCTGCCATTCATTCATTTGTCATTCTTACTTTCTCTTCCTTTTTTTCTATATTTCTCCTTTTCCTTTTGTGGTCTCAAAACTGATCCATAGAGACCAACAAAGCGCACAGGAAATTTATAAGGCTGGACTATTTCTTTGTCTTTCATTTACTGATAGGTAGCTTAGGCATTATAAAACTGCCCCAATTATATTCTGATCACAACCCCTTGATATTAGAGCTAAGGGAGGCCATGAAAGGTAGACAAAGGGACTTAGGGTCTTTTGATAAGAAACTGCTCTCAGAGGAGGAATTATGTATTTATATTACAGAGTGGGCACAGGAATTTTTTGATTGCAACAGATACAGTGCATCCCACGAGATCGTTTGGGATACTTTTAAAGCTGTCCTGAGAGGCCAGGTAATAGGGTATGTAGCTCGTACCCAGAAACAGCGTAAAATGCAAACCGATCAATTAATTAACAAGCTCTCTAAATTAGAGGCAGAGCACATCCAGATAATAAACAAGGGGGATTCGGAGTGCTTAATAGCTGAACAAATGACAAAATTAGCCATAGCTAAATTAGAAATAAATGTATACTTTCAGAACAAAGTCGCCCAGATGTTTCAAGCTCATCGCGGGGAGCTGTATGAATATGGGGAGGCTACGGGGCGACTCTTAGCATTCAGAACAAGGCAGAAAGCCGCTAGAAATAACATAGCAAAAATGAGGGACAGTAATAACCAGTTAGTATCTGGACCACAACAAATTGTTGGGGTATTTGAGGAATTTTATACTAAGCTCTATCGCTCAGAGGAAAATCACGAATATGACGAAAGGGCAGATGAATACCCTCTCCCATCAAGATTAGATCCTGAGGCTGCCATAGAACTAGAAAGGGAAATGACTACAGAGGAAGTGCAGGAGGCACTGGCATCCCTTTAATTGGCAAAAGCTACAGGCCCTGATAAAATTCCTTTAGAGATTTATAGATTATTACTGCCACAAATACTTCCTATTATGCAAGATTTATTTGTCAGTATTCAATATAGAGGGATTGCACCCATCTTGTGGCAGGATACAGATGTGGTTGTCTTTCTCAAAAAAGATAAATCTCCAGAAGTACCATCGTCATATCGACCAATATCGCTTATGAATGCGGACGCAAAAATGTATTAAAAAATAATGACCACTCGACTACAAAAGACCATCGTTGCTCTTATATCACCGTGGCAACATGGCTTTGTTGCCGGCAGGGGGACCACAGACCATACAAGGCGGGTTATCTCAATTCTGGATATCGCAGAGGTGAATGAGGTAATAATGGCTGTGGTCCTCCTGGATGCGGAGAAGGCCTTTGATTGAGTAGCCTGGCGATATTTATGGAGTAGTCTGGTAGATAGAGGATTCCACCCCGGAATTATAAAGGCTCTCCAGGCAATGTATTTTAAACCACATGCCCAGATTCAAATTCTGAGTTATACTTCTAGGAGGATAGAGATAGCCAGGGGTACGCGTCAAGGCTGCCCCTGCTCTCCTATTCTGTTTACATATTATTTAGATCCTTTTATTATTAGTATTTTACATAATCAGTTGATCAAACCAGTTAGAATTCGTGACTATGAGACAAAAATTTTAGCATATGCAGATGACATTGCGATTATCACAGCCGAACCTCGAACTGCTATTAAAGAAATTTGAAGTATGGCAGCCGAATTTGGGGAGAAATCTGGGTATCTTTTAAACAAAACTAAAACGCAAATTATTTGTTCCTCGAAGTGCGTCTTTCAAGATTCCCGTGTAGTTAGGACAGCAATGTATTTAGGGGTAAAAATTACAGCAGACATTAAGGAACTCTGTGCGATTAATATTGACCCAGTACTACAAATAATAAATAACGACCATAGACGCATAAATAATTTCCATCTCACAATCATTGGTCGAATAAATGTAATTAAGATGAAGATTTTTCCTAAAAATTTGTATCTTATTCGGGCAATACCACTGGAGCTTACTGCTACTAAAATACACAGAATTGAGACCATGTTTTCTAAATTTGTCTGGGGGTATCGAAAGGTATGCCAAGCCTATAAATACCGGACGCTACCTAGAGACCGGGGAGGGTGGGGAGCCCCTAGCATACAGTTGTACTACTGGGCTACGGCCCTGCAACAACTTGGGACACTATTTAATTTTCTGGATGAGGGGGAGTGATCTCAAATACCCACTATATACCAATTGGCTGTGGGCAATGATGCAATGGGATTGCTGCAATGGAAAACAGACCCAATACATAAAAATCCTCGATATAAATCCATTCAGACGGTGTTAAAGATTTGGAAAAAAGTGGGAAAAACTGTCAAATTAGCAGGTATAATAAATACACTTCACTCTGGCACTCTGATTTTTTGACTTTAGTGTAGCAAGGTGAGTATCTGACTATGGTTACCCCAACTTTTTGCCTAGTGTCTAGCTGGTTTTTCGACTTAGTTGGCCTGAGATCCTGCCATTCAGGGTCTCAGGCTGTCTACTCTCTCTTTAAAATGGACTCCATGTACCCTAGGTACATACCCAATTGGTAAGGATCACCTTATTGGACCCTGTACAGTGTACCCTAGGTACCCAGGGCATAGGTGTACCCTAGGCCTACCAGGGGCTGCAGCATGTATTATGCCACCCCTGGCCTGGTCTTTCATTATGACACAACTGGCTGATCACTCAGCTGGGGCAAGGTCGTGTAATCACCCCTTGCTTAGGTGTAGTATTCCTATACCTACCTTATATATAGACACATGTGTACCTATCAGCCACTCCTATGGCAGGCCTTAACAATCCTGGAGGCAGAGTGCTTGGTAACATGTGAGATGGTGCTCTAGCATGAGCTGAGCCTGTCTGCAGCTTTCGGAACCATGTCCTTATAGCTGTTCTATGATATAGCTTACCATATACACTTAAAGTGCCTTATAATCTTAAACGGTTATGGTAACTATGGTTTGGCTTTATCAAAACATGTCGTGTAAGGTGTCTAACACTTTGTAATAATACCCCCATACCATTTCTGGTGATGAGGATATTATTCCTCCCTTCTAGAGGGAGAGACATGTAAAATCCTACTTTGCTGTTTAACTCTCACCAAAGGCTCAGCATCACAAAATGGATGCTGCTGCCACAGACACGAGTCTGACCTCCTGCAGCTGGGAGCCCTCCCAGCCAGGGAGGCCTGGACAATAGGTTTCCTGCTTGGGGGGTGCGAGCACCTCCCCAGACAGACTTTAGTGTATTGGGGCAGGGAGGGCTGAAAGGAATGAGACATGCCTGGGGCACACAAGGTGCTCCATGCATAGTCCAGTTCAAACCGGTGCTGGGGCACTCCAGCCCAGCTCTGGCGCGAACTGGACAAAGGAAAGGGGGTGTAGCCTCCCCCCTTCCTGGTCCCACCCATAGGAGGGACCTCGCAGGTAGCCCAGCCCACTAGCCTAGTATACCCTGCAGAATTAGATTAACCTGAATCTGCAACTTGAACAGAAACTCTGGACCTTCGACATTCGACCTCAGGAAGACGACTGAAGAAATCTCCCTTGTGGCCAAGGAGTGACCACCCTGGGCAACCAGGCACCATCCAGCGACCGCTGCTTGCTTTGCGACTGATCCTACGAGGGACGACTGCAGAGACTGACCAGCGCCGAGACTTCCAGACACCTCTGACCCAGATCCACATCTCCAGCGGAGCTGAGACCCGTGGAGGCGATTAGGGACGTGGGACTGGCGACTTGGGAAAAGTGGCTAGTAACCGACTAGCGCAACTTCTGAGGCTTCCTCGAGGCTGTGCTTGGGGAATTGAGAGCACCATCTGCAAAGAAGATCAGCTCCCCACACTTCACGTGTTCTGCGTGGGGCCCTTCTGCACCTGAGTTGCTAGACGTGTTGTCCGGTTACTGGCCCGTTGGCTAGTAGCCTCTGCAACGACGAACCTTTGTTTTCATCTTGCTGGTCCGGCTCCTCCAGACTGGACCCCGCTCCTCTGTGAAAGAGAAGCACCCCAGACCTCCCTGGTCTGCACCAGAAGCAAGTCCTCCATCCTGCGTGGGTTCCGCTTGCCAAGGCTTGTTGGGTCCTAACTCGACATCGACGCCGCCAGCAAGAGCCTTCGTGGGACAGCTCGTCTCCTGGTCCTGGTCATCCTCGACGCCTCCTGGTACCCGTGGCTGCTGCGACAAGCTTCACCTCTTCACCTGCATCTGCACCACATCGCCTGGTTCCTTCCTGGCTCCTGGCTGGTGACCTAGACTCTGTCCCTTCTGCTTGCAGGTATCCTTCCTTCTTGAACCCATCCTTGGGATCCACCGGACACTCTTCACTGACTGCCTGTCAGCACCTTTCCTTCAGGCATCCATAGGAGTCAACGACGAAACCCGACGCAAGTTCACACCTATGCACCCGCAGCCCGTGGGCTAGGTAACCTGAGTACTCCGGTGCTCACAAGGGTATTGACTATCCTAGGGTCTAGTTTCCAAGTCTCGACTTCCTAGCTATTCCAGAAGTGTCCTAAAACTGTTAATTTCTAATAACTACTATTTCTATCGACTTTTACGCATTACGCGTGAGTGTTTCCACTCTGCACCTGAATCCCGTGGGCCTCCCACTTCCTAACCTTTGGTAGTATAGTGTAGCCCCAGCGATTCCCTAGGCCTAGGCCTATCCTGTGTTTGTGACAGTGGTTCTTATACCACTTACTTAGTATATGGTTTGCGTAGCCCCTAGGGCCTAACTGTATTACTTACCTGTGTGACTTAATGTATGCTTAAATAAGACTGTGTTGTACTTACCTCGAATCTCATAAAGAGTGCTGAGGGTTTGACTAGAATAAATACATTCTATTTTTATATATATCTGTTGTGGTGTCCTTTCATTTGGTATTCAAGGGATTACAAATGGTATAACAGCTGGCTTCACATGCCATACAGAGTTTAGCCTAAGACTGCTCTTGTCCATGCTACTACTAGGATAGCTGGTCTATAAGGTTGACTTTACAACCAATCACCATAAGGGTTGTTTGGACTGATACAGGGTGTACACTAGAACTAGTGACATCATATATGAGTCCAACTTCTCACATTTAGCACTGTATGATGGAATGGCTAAGAAATGGGAACAGGCGGGGGTTATACTATTGGCAGATTTATATTTAAATAGGGAAAGGAAATCTTTTTTAGAAATAGTTCAAAAATTTGGTATACACAAAAATTCCTGTTTTAAATATTTACAAAATCAAAATAGAGGGCTTTCTATAGGCCTTATCAATATGGAACCGGTCCCTACACTGAAAATGATGAAAAACCCAGACAGTAAGATTAAGGATTTTTATCAGGAACTAATAGCAAAAACACCAGATGATATAGGCAAAATAGAATCTAAGTGGGCTTGGAAGCTTGAGGATGGGGAAATAGATATAGATATGGTATTAGAGATTGGGAACAAAGTACTTATGGCAGCCAACCTCAAAGCCCAGCAATATAAAACTGTATATGATCTTTATTACACGCCGGCTAAACTATTTTGGTGGGGGAAGAGGCAAAATGATAAATGCCCAAGATGTCAGGTGGGCCCGGCGGATAGCATACACATGTTTTTTTCATGTGGAAAGCTGAACCTGTTAAAAGAGGGTATCGAAAAATTCTGGTTTCAGGTACTAAATAAAGAGATTAAAATTACCCCAACAGTGATGCTTTCAAGCTTTGATGCTCGATTAAACCTAATTTTGAGGGAGCGGGATTTTGTGTTTTTAACAATGGTGATAGCACGCTTACTGATTGCCACAGTTTGGAAGGATAGCGAGCCACCTACATATTCCCAATGGCTGTATAGGCCATTATATCTTGGCCGCCAGGAAATTGCTTTGTATAAGTGTAAAGGGGTAAGGGCCAGGAGGAAAGGCGAGAGTATATGGGAACCTCTTACAACATGGATGGAAAAAAAGGTGCATTCAGGGATTGGGTAGATATGTTTAATCATAGAAGGAATATTAAATGGATTTTTTTTTGGCAAAAAGAAAAAGAAATTATGTACATATATGGGAATTGAAAAGAACATTATGGTATTCCGGCCTGTAGAAACATTTTTTGGGGAGGAAAAAAAAAAAAAGTCAATTGAATGTAAAAGATGTGATAATATCTGCATGATGTCTCGGATTTCAAAAAAAAAAAAAAGAGCCCAACAAAGTAAATCTTTTGCAATACTGAGCCTGTGCCATTAATGCTGTAGGATCCCTGTAGCAGGATTTGGGTAGTCTAGAGACATGTTTACGTTATTTGGCTTCTGTGTGCATTTACTGACTCCTTGCTAGGCAGTAGCTCAAAACCGTTTTCAGAGCTCTCACTATAGGACTGGTTGGAGAACCCTGCCCTAGACAATGATGCTCAGCCACTCGTTTACTGTGAGTTTCATCTGCAGTGCACCAAATCCCACATGACCACTGCTTCTGAATCGGGCAGTTCTCTTAAAGGGTAATGCCAATAGTCTATCATTGTTCTACCATTCCAAGAGGACTGAAATTTAGAAGCTACATATCAGCCATATTGGATTAGTACAAGTAATCACCATACACAACACCACTGCAAAATGTCTGCTCATTGCCATGTTTCATTTTTTACTTATTCTTAATTGCAAGCACTTGCCTGACACAATTTCCTACTTTTATTTTTTTAAAATTTATCTTGCATATTCTTGCTGAGTTTGTGTATTTTAGTGCTAATGGCTGAGTGCATGAATTTAAGAATGAGTTAGTGGGTGGATGAATGGATACAAGGATGAGTGACAAAATACATGTGTGAGAATGTACTTTGTACCTAAACTCACCAGTAACTGGAGGCACGTTTAGTCATAAGCCAGACCTTTTTGGCATTGCCAATGTTTATTACAGGTTGTGGTTCAATTTCGTAAGTTCCTGGGGTTTAACCCATAACGCTATAGGTGCGGTGCATTTGAGATTTACTACTAGATCATTGAAATCGGTTCAGCTAGATTCCCTTCAACAGTATCAGGCATGTTAGCAGGCAGGAGTATTGGCGTGTTTGAAAATTAGGGCAAGAGTGACCATAATGCAACCTCCACTGCAATTAATAGTTCATACGTGGCACTCCTTTACTCTGTCCATTCTTCGAGAATTGGTCAAACTCTCTTTTGCAGGCTCAGCATCAATCCAGCTCACTTCCCCTCCCATGTGTCGTTTACCCTAGCTCCCATACTTTCTGTGGCCTCACACTGGGACATCTGATCATGGTTAATATAATATCAGCGGGCCGACAGCTTGGGACCAGCTGTGATACTCGTCGAGTGCCACTGGATTATGAATGGTCTATAACCAGTACCAGTACCGCTGGCAAATGATCTCTGGCAGCATGTCTGTGCATTTTCGGGGGCAAAAGGAACACATTATGGACCGAATGCTGAACAATGCAAATATTCAACCCCCCAGTCACAAAGATCTGGGTTTATTCCATTGTTCTTTTGCTGAACACGCCACCCCAGTTTGGACCCAGCTAATATGCAAATCAGTCTTGATCCTGCTCCTCATGGGAATAGTCCAGCCCGAACTGCCAAGCGAGGTCCTCCCTGGATCAGAAACGCGCATCTTGAAACTGGTTTTGAGGCATTACCCCTCATCAGCCAGGCTAGCTTGAATCCAGTGGTGCAGTGAGCACGGGACCCACGTCTGGGCATACCCTTCCCACTTAAGACAACAAAAGCAAAAATAACAAATGATGGATGGAATGCTGAACAATGCAAACATTCACCCCCAGTCACAAAGATCTGGGTTTAATCCATTGTTCTTTTGCTCACCACACCACCCCAGTTTGGACCCAGCCATATGCAAATCAGTCTTGACCCTGCTCCTCATGGAAAGAGTCCAGCCCGAACTGCCAAGCGAGGTCCTCCCTGGATCAGAAACGCGCATCTTGAAACTGGTTTTGAGGCATTACCCCTCATCAGCCAGGCTAGCTTCAATCCAGTGGTGCAGTGAGCACGGGACCCACGTCTGGGCATACCCTTTCCACTTAAGACAACAAAAGCAAAAATAACAAATGATGGATGGAATGCTGAACAATGCAAACATTCACCCCCAGTCACAAAGATCTGGGTTTAATCCATTGTTCTTTTGCTCACCACACCACCCCAGTTTGGACCCAGCCATATGCAAATCAGTCTTGACCCTGCTCCTCATGGAAAGAGTCCAGCCTGAACTGCCAAGCCAGGTCCTCCCTGGACCGGAAACCAGCATCCTGGGACCGGTTTCAGGGCATCTCTTCTTATTAAGCCTTTGACATCTGGCTGAACTTAATGGATGAGATCAGTGCACATCCGTGACAGTATAGCTCAGTCGTCAGAGTGTTGTATAACTTTGAATTCCAGTGAGTCTGCTTAGCCTCTCACTCATACTAGGTCAAGTAAAAGGGTACACAGACTCAACAAAGCTAATAACTAGTTATCTGTAAATAGTTCTCCATTGTTGACAGTTGCAGGAATTCATGTGTTTTAATTATACCCCAACATCAGGTCACGATCCCCTCACATTGATGATAGTGAATAATTTAATAATGTGATGAAATATCCATGTGCTAGAGGGAAAACAAGCTTTAGCAAAGCCAATGGGTCTGGCCTTGGCAAGCTGGTGCGATGGTTACATTTTACTTCAAATTTCAATCATATGCCATAAAAAAAAAAAAAACATGCCACCTCCTAAAGAACAAGTTACTTACCTTCGGTAACGATGTATCTGTAAGAAACATTACTTAGTTAGATTCCTCACCTTAGAATATCCCCAGGCGTCAGACTGGATCCGGAAGATTTTTCGTCAGCAATACCCCTTGCGCGTCGCTAGGCGTCGTCTGCGGCTCCGCGTCCGTCGTTGGCGTCGTGCGCCGGAATGACGTCGGAGTACTTAGACGCCGCCCTCGCGCGCTGACGTCAGTTCTTGTACATAGCTTTCCGCGCCAGGAACGCAGAGCCATGCAAAGACCGACACTGGTGCCAAAAATAAAATCTAGGGGCCTGAAAAGGACAACCTTAACCCTAGATGTCAGTTCGCAGAACGGGGAGGATGGGTGGGTCGGTGAGGAATCTAACTAACTAATGTTTCTTACAGATACATCGTTACCGAAGGTAAGTAACTTGTTCATCTGAAAGAAACACGTTAGTTAGATTCCTCACCTTAGAATAGATACCCAAGCAATACCATCCCCGGTGGTGGGTCTGCGAACCAAGATCACACCAGAAAGTCCTGGAGGACAGAACGGCCAAAGAAGCCATCCCTCCGGACTTGGCTGTCAAGGCAGTAATGCCTGGCAAACGTGTGTAGCGATGCCCACGTTGCCGCCTGACAGATGTCCTGCAAAGGGACACGCCGTCCCAAAGCAGTAGTAGCCGCTGTGGCCCGAGTAGAATGGGCGCGCAGCCCAACAGGAGGGTCCTTTTTAGCCAAAGAATAGCAAATTTTGATACACAAAACGACCCACCGAGAGATGGTCCGTTTGTGCACAACTTTCCCCTTCTTAGCGCCCACGTACCCAACAAAAAGCTGGTCGTCCACCCGGAACTGTTTTGTGCGGTCCAGATAAAAGGAGAGCGCACGTTTTGGGTCCAGACGGTGGAGCCTCTCTTCCTCTTTGGAAGGATGCGGAGGCGGAAAGAAGGTGGGCAAGGTGACAGACTGCCCAAGATGAAATGGAGTCACCACTTTCGGAAGAAAGGAGGGACGAGGCCGAAGGACAACCTTGTCCGGATGAACAGACAGAAAAGGAGGCTTTGAAGATAAAGCCTGGAGCTCACTCACCCGTCTAGCCGAGGTGATGGCTACCAGAAAAGCAGTCTTAAGAGTCAGAAGACGAAGAGGACAATTGTGAAGAGGCTCGAAGGGAGCGCACATCAGGAATGTCAAGACCAGATTCAAGTCCCACTGAGGCATTACAAAAGGGACAGGAGGGAACGTGTGAGTAATGCCTTTTAGAAAGCGTGTAACCACAGGGGACTTGAAAAGAGAAGGCTGATCAGGAAGCCGCAAGAAGGCGGAGATGGCAGCAAGATAACCTTTCAGGGTGCCCAGGGCAGAGCCCTGCCGGGCCAGAGAAAGAAGAAAAAGGAGAACCTCAGAAAGAGGGGCGGAAAGGGGATCCACAGCCTTTGCTGTGCACCATGCCACAAATTTGTTCCACCGGCAGGCGTATACCGTCTTTGTGGAGGGACGCCTGGCTGCCAGAATGATATCACAGACTTCAGGAGGCAAGTCAAATGGCATCAACTGCCGCCGCTCAAACTCCACGCATGGAGGTGGAGGCTGGACAGGTTCGGGTGGAGGACCGTCCCCTGCAGACGTATCGGGGGATCGGTCAACATACTGAGTAGCTCGGGATACCAGTATCTTCGTGCCCAATCCGGAGCCACCAAGATGACTTGGGCCCGGTCGTGCCTGATCTTCTTCAGCACTCTGGGCAGAAGTGGTATAGGCGGAAAGGCGTACAACAGACCGCAACTCCACTCGTGACGAAAAGCGTCGCAGAGCGAGTGCCGCCTTGGAAATTCCAACGCGCAGAACTGCTGACATTGCGCGTTCTCTTCGGTAGCGAATAGATCTAACCAAGGCTCTCCCCACTGCAGAAAGAGACCTTGCGCCACTTCGGAGTTCAGACGCCATTCGTGATCCATCATGCACCGGCGGCTGAGTTCGTCCGCTCTGGCGTTCAGAGAGCCCGCCAGATGTTGAACCACTAGGGTGACGCCCTGGTGTTCCAGCCACGTCCAGAGGCGCAGAGCCTCCTGACAAAGGGTCCACGACCCCACCCCGCCCTGTTTGTTGCAATACCACATGGCGGTGGTGTTGTCCGTGAACACCTGCACGACACTGCCCCTGACAGAGGGAAGGAAGGCTTTCAGTGCAAGCTGGATCGCTCTCAACTCCAACAGGTTGATGTGGAGACGAGACTCCGCCGGAGACCAGAGGCCTCTGATCTCCGCCTCTCCCATATGGCCACCCCAGCCCAGGAGGGACGCATCCGTCACTACGACATGCTCCGGTTGGGGAAGGGAGAGGCTCCTGCCCATGACCCAATCGCGGTCCGTGAGCCACCACTGCAACTGCTGTGCAGTGCCCTCCGAGATCAAGACATGGTCGGACAGGTTGCCGTGATGCTGGGCCCACTGAAACTTCAGGTCCCACTGCAGAGCCCGCATGCGCCGCCTGGCGTGATGCACTAGTAGGATGCAGGAGGCCATCAGCCCCAGAAGCCGCAACACTAGCCTGACCGAAACCCAGGATAGAGGCCGAAAGATGGGAATCAGGGCCTGTATATCCCGGACCCGCTGTTCCGGTGGATAGACCCGGAACTGCGCCGAATCGAGAACTGCTCCGATGAAGAGGAGCTTTTGAGAGGGACTCAGGTGTGACTTCGGCACGTTGATGGAAAATCCCAGCAAATGCAGGAGATCCGCCGTAGTCTGGAGGTGGGAGACGACTGCCTGGGGCGAGCCCGCCTTCAACAACCAGTCGTCGAGATAGGGGAAGACTGGAACCCCTGATCTGCGCAGATGAGCTGCGACCACCGCCATCACTTTCGTGAACACCCGAGGGGCACTGGTGAGGCCGAAGGGGAGCACGGTAAACTGAAAATGCTCGCGGCCCACCGTGAACCGCAGGTAACGCCGGTGGGCCGGCAGGACGGGGATATGGAAATATGCGTCCTGCAAGTCCAACACTACCATCCAGTCTCCGGGGTCTAGGGCAGCTAGAACCTGAGCCAAGGTTAACATCTTGAACCTTTCCTTTCGGAGGAAGGCATTGACGTTCCGGAGGTCCAAGATGGGGCGTAGGCCCCCTTTGCCCTTCTTGGGAAACAGAAAGTAGTGGGAATAACAACCACGACCTACTTCTGGACTCGGAACGCGCTAGACGGCCCCCTTGGCCAAGAGGGCCGAAACTTCCTCGCGGAGAAGATTCAAATGATCCCCCGAGATACGGTGGTGCTGCGGTGGCATGGCTGGAGGGGTCGTCTCTAAGGGGAGGGAGTAGCCCCTTCGGACGATTTGCAGCACCCACCTGTCCGATGTAATGGACCGCCAGTGGAGCAGGTGATGGCGAACTCTGCCGCCCACTGGCGTGGAATGGGCCTGAAAGCTCGGACTAGGAAGGCTTTGAGGCGGATGCTGCCGGGGTGGATGTGGGCTGACCACGTCGTCCTCCAGATCCGCCACGGCGGAAACCACGTCCGCGACCGCGCCCAGGTTGGTTCTGCGGCTGGTGGCTGGGCGGACGTGAGGAGGCGCCCCTTCCTTGGCCACGAAAGGGGCGAAAAGCGGAGGTGTGCGCCCGCGGAGCCGAGAGGCCCAAGGACTTGGCCGTAGCCCGGGAGTCCTTAAAGCGGTTCAGCGCACTGTCCGCCTTCTCACCAAACAGGCGAGTGCCATCAAAGGGCATGTCCATGAGGGTGGTCTGGACATCCCCGGAAAATGACGTGGACCGCATCCAGGCGTGGCGGCGGAGCGCCACCGTGGTGGAAATCGCCCGACCCAGCGAGTCCGTGGTGTCAAGCCCACATCGTATGGCGTGCCGCGCTGCATCCCTCCCATCGGCCAAAGCCTGGGTAAGACGTGTCCGGACCTCCTCCGGACACAGGGGCAGCACGTCCTCCACCGTATCCCACAGAGAATGGGAATAACGGTCCAAGAGACAGGCGGTGTTTAAAGACCGCAGGCCCAAACTAAGGGACGAGAACAGTTTCTTGCCAAACTGCTCGAGTCTCTTGGAATCCCGGTCCGGCGGAGCGGTCGGGAAGGAGGATTGGGAGGTAGAGGCCTGGATAACCAGACTCTCGGGGGTGGGATGTTGGGACAGGAAACTGGGGTCGCCCGGAGCAGGGCGGTGGCGCCTGGCAACGTTCCTATCCACAGGAGGAACTGTGGAGGGCTTGGACCAGGTGCCCTGCAGAACGTCAGTGAGGGCCTCATTGAACGGCAGCAGAGGCTCAGTGGAGCTTGCTGCGGTTTGAAGCACCTCAGTGAGGATGTTAGTCCTCACAGCCACGGCAGGCAGCTCGAGCCCAAGGGCTGCGGCCGCCTTGCGCAGCACCACAGAAAATGCTGCACCCTCCTCCGAAGCCACAGTCGGAGGAGAAGTGAATCCAGTGTCTGGCGATGTATCAAGACCACTGGCCTCCCCCAGTTCATCTGCCCAGTCCTGTGAAAGCTGCGACTGAACAGCCATAGGGTCCTCAATCCCCTCCCAGTCGCCCCCGTCGTCCGATTCCTGATAAACAGGAGGAATGATCGGAGCCGGACTGTAGAGATGATAGGTCTCAAGCGGCGCCGGACGCGGCGTCGGTCGACGCCGTTGCGGCGTCGGGTCCGGAATAGGGCTAAACTGGGGTTGGACGCCGTCCGGAGTCGGCACCAAAGGCGGCGGCGTCGGCGGCACCGGAGGTGTAGGCGCCTGCGCCGGCGGCGCCGGTGACGGCGTCGGTGGTTCATGCGCCGGCGCCGGTGGAGGAGTGGTTAGGTCAACCGGCGTCGACGGGGGCCCAGGCATGGGCCCCGCGGGGACCTGCGGCGTCGAGACCGGAGTCGTCGACGGCGCCGGGGCCGAAGCCGCCGGCAGGCAAGGTCGCCCAGTCGAGTCCGCGGGGCCCGAAGGCGCGCCAGCGGGCGTCGACGGCGGGGCAAGGCTCCTCATGGCCGAGGAAGGCACTGACCTCCGCCGGCGTCGCGTTAGTCCCAGGGACCGGAGGGTATGGGGACGGGCGCGGCGCCTGCGGCTCCGCCGGAGCCGCGGGGGTGGAACCACTGGGACCCTCGGCCGAGTCGCGCGACCGGCGAGGGGAGTCCTAAGAGCGATGTCGCCGCTTGGACTTCTTAGAGCGTTTGGACTTACCCGACGACTTGGAGCCCGACGATCGATGGTGGCGTCGGCTAGGGCTCCGCGAGCGATCCTTGGACCTCCTCCTGGACCGGGATCGCGCACGACGCGGAGCCGAGTGGCGAAGCTCGAGAAGCTTGCGGGACCGCTCCCGCCGAGCCTTCGAAGTCAGGGCCTGGCAATCGGAGCACGACTCCGCGTCGTGGTCGGGGCCTAAACAGTAGAGGCACCGGCGGTGGAGGTCGGTCACCGACATCAGTCGATGGCAATCCTCGCAAGCCTTGAACCCAGGCATCCTACCGGCACCAGATGTCGACAGACAAGGATCAAAAGTGATCAAAAAAGATTTAGTCAAAAAAGACTAAAAGGGGTAGCTCTCCCGGATCTGCGCTTACTGGCGCGGAAAAAAGAAGAACTGACGTCAGCGCGCGAGGGCGGCGTCTAAGTACTCCGACGACGTCATTCCGGCGCACGACGACGGACGCGGAGCCGCAGACGACGCCTAGCGACGCGCAAGGGGTATTGCTGACGAAAAATCTTCCGGATCCAGTCTGACGCCTGGGGATAAGGTGAGGAATCTAACTAACGTGTTTCTTTCAGATTGTGTGGACCATGGACTTGCAGTAAAAAAAGTAATCACTGAATATCATTTTAATAAATGATGGCTGCTGCCTAGAGGCAAATGAGCTTGGAACAGGTACAGATGCCTTATGGGCTGGCTTGCCAGACAATTATATCAGCATCACTACTAAGGGGCTATAGCCCCACCCACACGTTGGGAGCCAGGAGTACATGTTTTGATTGGGCAAATGTTCTGTGCTCCTACACACAGCTGTGATAATTTGTTTATTTATACAGCGGATTGAGCTTGAACTTTCAGGGGCAAACACCGGACACTGTAATGCTATTAAAGTGTCTTAGATATCTAGATAATGTATGTGTTTTCTCTGGCAGCAGTTCTACAGTTCTTAGCTTCCACACAAACAGAAATCCATTTCGATGCCATCCTGTAATGCTTCACATTACGATACAACATTCCTTTAAAGCCAGGCCTATTGGCGTTGCCACTACTTGTTTTTAGTTGTAAAGCACTTCACAGGAAAAGGTAATTAGTTCTAGAGCAAAGAAAAGGAACTATTGGCTTGGTATGACTGTAACCAGAACACCTAATTTAAACACTCTGGAATAAATAAAAACATACAAATATGATAATGAATGACAAAAAAGAGAAATAGCTTACCATCCATAGGATTGACTTGTTGTTCTTTTTAGGCAGACCTGCACGTTATAAGGCTAAATGCCACCCCTTTTTATAAACAATGTGGTTCTACCCTATAGTGATATAGAAATTATTTTTATATTTATATTACTTTTTGAATTGTGAAAATAAAGCAGTGCCTCATGAAATGTCATGGAAAGCACTAAGTGTTTTTAAAATACCCCTCACACACTATGAATCCCATGGTGTCATGCTTCATCATAGGGGTCTTCCCGTCCCTCTACGGGGCGGGGCGTGCTACGACCAATAAATATATGGGAGCACTGTTGTTAGGTGAAGGAATAAACTATGTGTAGGCTATGTGCTAAGTGATAGTGAGTGTGGTAGGGTTAGTGAGTGATTACAAAAATTAAAAATCCTCTGGGTAGTGGAAAAAACAAATTTTTATTCAATTCCCTAGCTGAGAATGTTAAAAATGGGGTTACGTAGGGGGTGTATATAAATTAAATACTCCCTACTGGGTCAACATGTTTCGTAAGCAGTCCCCACTGCTTTACTCATCAGGACCTAAATATGTCCCTACTGCACTCGAAAATTAATTGAATTGTATGCTTCCACAATTTTTGAAGGTCTTGAATTCAAGCAAATAGGCATACAATTCAATTAATTCAATATTCTTGTACAGACCTCGAAAAGTATTTACAAAAGGAATGCCCATTCAGCTCCTTTATCCTGAAACGGTCTACAAAATAAGGCAGTGCCATCTCCTTGGACTGAGACTCCAAAATGGCTCAAAATTTTGTAAGTACTCTGATGTTGAAATGTTTTGGTCATAATGTCCACGTATGACACGTCAGATCTCATTCCCTGGATTTTGTCAGAAGGGCACCACCAGGATGGGAGCCATCAATAGGAGGGCAAGGCAGCAAATGCAGATATATGATTAGTTTCTTCTGATGGACGAGTTATTTAACTCCGGTAACACTCTTTCAGGTAGATTTCATCTACAGATTCCTTACCTTTAGAATATCACCAGACTAGATCCAGAGAATTTTTCAGCAATGCTCTTGCATGCTGATAGTTGGCGTGGTATGGCTTAGCAGTGACTCTACACCACCATGGAAGTGAAGGAATGGCACATAAATGCCCCCTCTCTCTGTCAGTTTTTTAATCTTTAAAAACATTACGCACCCTCAAATGGACACCATTGAACCAGAATCTAACTTTGAAACTTTTCTTGTGTGCGCGGCCTTTCCTTGTGTGCGCGTGAAGGAGTTCCAGTCCATGTTTTCCATCCAGCTGACGACTGCGCAGAGCAGAACGGTCGAGAACGCCGAGAGGCACGGCCGTGAGAGCGAGAGAGGCTGCCGCGGAAAATCACCAGAGAATCACCAGAAAATCACCGGGGGACAGCGACTACGATACCGCCCGGAGGGGAGGAGGAGGAGAGCAGCTTCGAGACCAGAGTTTGTCGCCTTATCCCCTTATCCTCCTCAGGGAAAGAGCCGCGACCGGACCAGAGAAGGGGGCTGGAGCTAGAGCTTGAGCTCGCTCGCCTCTCACTTCCCTGCAGAGGAGCTTGTGTGCCTGGCCCCGGGCAGTGACGGGTAGTGACGGAGACAGGGATTGGAGTCCGGAGCCCGGAGACCAGAGACCCGAGACCGGCCACATGACGACTGGAGGCAGACATGGCCAGTAAGTGTACATGAAGGTCCATTATAACGAAATAAGAAAACGGCAAAACAAAAAAAAAAGAACTGAAATCAGGTGAAATCAGGTGAACCTCCTCTGACTTTGGGAACCAAAAGCAGGAAATTCAATTAACCGAGTGATATGCCCACCAAAGGCCCTGATGAAAGACTGAGAACTGTACCCAAGAGACTGCGACCAGATCTCAGCTCTCCCTTCCCGAGCAGTTCCTAACTTGCAGTTCACGAAGGTCCACTAGAGGGCAGCACTAGAGGGCAGTATCTGTTTCCGCCGATCGCCGACCGCCGACCTCCGACCGCTGACCGCTGACTGTTGATTGAGCTACCAGAAACAATGCGGCACGGCGCTCTCACAGCGGATTAAGGGGTATAAGCAGGAGCGGAGCTGCGAGTATTCACAAGCGCGGGGAGCTGCTGGGAACTGCGGGATCTGCGAGCACTAGGACGACGAGCAGAGAGCAGAGGAGAGGAGCAGCCTGGGGGAAGATGAGAGAGGCAAGAGGCAAGCGGTGAACTCGGTTTAACTCCGCTAAAGCCGGTTGTCAGTCCAATTGCATGTTGCAGGCTGCGGATTGTAACATTGAACCCAATAGTGGGGTACACAAAAGACTGTCTCATTTACAATCTTAAAACAAAACCCCTACGCTGCCACCACCGCCACTTTTATCATCTTTTCCCCACCTTCACCAGAAGCAAAAGACCTCTGTGTAACGGCAGGGAGCCAAGGAGCCAAGGATACGGAGACAAGTTGGGGGTAAGGTTGGGGGGCCGGAGCCCTCAGCTTACGACCAAAACAGCTACTGACTCTCAGATATACAACCTCTGACTGCGGTCCAGACTTAAGGCTTTAGCACAAAATAACAGGAACGAGGCAACTGGCCATAGGACCGCTGGTCAGAAGTAAACGATGAGATCAGGCAGACAGAGATCTTTAGTTCCGCAAAAGAAAAGGAAACGGAGAGAAAACTTGGAGTCAGCGAGTCAGGAATCTATAAGGTCTCTAATTTCACCGCCAAGTGCCCTTTGCAGGAACTCAGGCATGGCGGCCCTGGGCGACGAAGGACTAGATGCAGCTTTTCCAAAAAATGTACAACCTAAAATAACGTCTAAATTTGCCTTTTTGAAGGACGCAGGGTCAGCTGTCTTCTCAAGCAATATGAAACTTAAGGGGCTTCCTGCCCCGCTAAGCCCGATAGTGTCTATCATAAAGGAATCCACGGGAGGATGTAACGACGGCGGTGAAACTCTAACTCAAGGATCATTCACCAACACTCTAGCATTGCCCTCATTAGAAGAGGGAGGCCTTATCCATCCCTCGTTGTCAAAATTGGAGGCACTTGCTGGACCAATCCAGGGAAAAGTTTTTTTCAAGTCCATAGTTCCATTAGCAGCACAATCAGCTCAGTCAGGGCTTAAGAAGAAGTACACCGACGCACTTGTCAGCAGTACAAAAGGCTCCTCCTCAAGAACCAATTCATTAAATAAAAGACCTTCCCACTCTAAGCCTTTTTTAGGCTGCAACTATTCTGAACCAGCAGCAGAATCTGTCTTAAGTCCTACTCCAGGTGGGAGGTTGGAGGGGAGCAAACTTACAAACATTCTTACTCCTACATCTCCAGCATCACAAGCACTAGTTGCTTTGGAGGTGGAAGGAAAAACCGTCTCAGACAATAGCTCTCCTCAAAACGTAAGTGGGCAAACTTCCTTGCATAGCAGCCAAGCCATGGAGAGTGCAAGCGCGGTGGAGCGTATTCTTTCTTTTATCAACACAAATTAATGGGATAACCTATTGTCTTCATACACAAGGGAATTTCCTATTCATTTTCAACCACCGTCACCCCCTAGAGAGGAGTTAAAAGAGGTTCCTGGGCAAGAGAACGCATGGGCAACAGCTTTGGGAATCTTGCAAAGATCAGCGGATGCAATGAATTATCAAGCCGACAAAATGGATATACAAATCAGCTTTCTGGATACACTTGCTACGTATATAGTCAAAATTGATGAGAAGCTTGAATTTGAACAACTTGATCAAACGGGCACAGGAAGGTGGGGAGTACCAACAAAAAAGCTGTGGCTGCTCACCAATAATAGAGAAACTAGGATCACTTCCGGAAACGATGGGGAAGTTACTGGCAGACCTAAAAGGAATCGCACACCTTAAGGCACCATCTCCGAGCGGCAAAAGACAAGACTTGTCTCAAGGAATTAAAGAAATGGAAATACATAGCCAAGGAGGGAGTAAGGATGTGACAAATAGGCCACTCTCACCCAAGGTTACCTTAGCGATTGAGAGTTCAAAGAACAAACAACACCAATGTCTAGTGGAGGATAAAGTTCCTAACACTTCTCCTTCCTACCAACAACAGGCCACGGAAGATCAATCCGGCAAAGGGAAAAGACAAAGGAAACGGAAGGGCCGAAACAAGATTAGCAGGGCGAGAAAGGGCCTGAGTCTTTATCCATTGTTTAACAACTGTAGACGGCCAGCAAGCACAGACCTTAACGACCGATTGGGAAGCGCTGATCCCGGCGACAAACAAGAGGTCCAACCATTCCTCTCAGGAAGTGACCAACAACAAAACAAATCTGACTCATGGGGTGGAGCTGAAAGCAAGGAGCTAGCCATGATCGATGAGGTCAACATAGGCCAAATAGAGGGAAAAAAGCAAAAGGACTCAACCACCTTGAAAGGCTCGTTTTCTCTAAATTCAAAGGGAAAAAAAAGGACAATAGCCCCAAGTCTCAGCGTCCCTAAGGACCCGTCCTGTTTAAAGACTTTGGATAATCAGGCTCCTCAAACCAATCCAAGTAAAGGCCATATAGGCCCTTCCCAGTTGGAGGGGCCGTGCAAGAACGAAGAGCTTACAAAAACCAGTGAAAAGAACTTACGAAGCCCCAGTGCACAAACTAGTCTACCTCTCTTGCCGGCTCAGAAAGAATTATTGGGTTGCCCACTACAAAAATCAATAGGAGCTGCCCCGCACTATGCGGCTGTCGGTCAGGGGAGACAAGCAGAAAGTCAAGTAGGTTTTGCTTACAGCGTTACCACAGTCACGCACCTCTATCCGGAGTACAAATCAAAGGGTAGCTGGGACATATTAAATCGAGGGAACATTATTCGACTGATGGAAGGTCTAGATCCGTTAAATCCAATAACGTCGCAGGACATAATTTCCATAGAATTTATCGCACCCAGCTCAGGCCAATTGAATGAAAGTACAAAGGTCACTTGGAGAACGCAAGAGATAGCGGACAAAATCCTGCAACAATCGGATGCCTTCAAATTATGGGGCATTCTTATTCAACCCGGTAGAGATCCAGGCTATCCACATCCCTTGTGGGAGCATCACGGCCTTGGGAACCCAAACATAGGAAAAAGTGCGGTATACTCCGTCCTGAGGGGCACCCGCAACCAAACTTCTCCGCCCGGTGCAAACACAAAAAACAAAGGGGGAGAGACCAAACTTAAATGGGATTCGAGCAATGCCGATTCATGGTCTTGGCTAGCGGGTGCTCTGAACTCCACTAGGCTACTTCGTTGACATGACAATTGCCAGTGGGGAAAAGATACCAGCCCGTTGAGGATCTGTTCGTGGAATATAAACGGGCTAGCAAGGAAACTGGAGGACTCAGCTATAATTGCTTATTTACAAACTTTTGAAATCATATTCCTTCAGGAAACATGGCTATTGGATCCGCAGGAAATTGAAGGTTACAAAATTCATCATATCCCAGCCCAGAAAACGAAATCCCCTGGAAGAGGTGGTTTAGCAATATTTATATCAATCAAAAATGCAATTACATCATGGGACCTTGCAAATGATGCTGTCTTTTCAGCTGGTAGGAATTACATATAGAACAAACAGATGGCAGTCTAGGGCACTAACTCTAATAAATGTCTATGTTCGACCAAACTCGGCTGCTAGACAAGCCTTTTCAGAGGAACTGATCGAGACCTTAGCAAGAATTAATTCGAGCCTGGTGAACACGGACATTATCTTATCGGGTGACTTTAACATGTGGCTTATGTCAGATTTACAGGCCAACGAGGTAACCCTAGCTCAAGAAAATGGGTGGTCCATTCCATCACAAGCCCCTCCTACATGGCATAAAGAGGATCCAAAGGGTCGCACCTTACAAACCAACTTGGAAAATCTTGGATTAAGGGCTCTTAATGGGCGATTCTATCCCGACAAACCACCAAGCCCTTCATACTTATCAAAAACTGGGGCATCTTCGATTGATTACACTTTTGTTAACCTCGGTCTCTTACAACAAATATCAACCTTTGGATTTAGCAACATCGTGGGGAGCGATCATAGACCCCAAGAAATACTGATTAACTCTAGTTTACAACAACACGAAGAAGAAAGGGCACAAGCTCATGAGAGCCACACAGTCAATTTAAAACGTATAAAGTGCACGGTCCAAAACTTACAGGAGATCTCCACCGAAGCCAAACAAGCTTATGAGCATGGATGTAGGGACTCAAAGGATCAAATAGCAAACTGGACGACGTTTGTAACAGCACTGACAGCCAAGTATGCTAAACAAACTAGGCAAAGAAAATCACACGAAAAGGAAAATTTAAAATTCTCTTGTACAGCACTTCGATCAGCAAAGAAAACTGTGAACCAATTATGGAAGAAACTCAAAAAAGGCCATTGGACTCAGAAACATTAATAAATTTGAGAACAGCACGAAATCATCTCAAGAAAATCAAAAAAGAACTTCAAAGGGCAACTGGAACTCGTTCTGGGCCAAACTATACCAAGACATTAAGTCGAATAACTCGGCAAGGTTCTGGCGTACTATCAATGGCATTGGCGGGAAGGCCATAAAAGTGGCATCTTCAAACATCTTGGACTTGGAGTGGAGCTCTTTTCTGCATATTCACTTTTGTGCCCAACCAGCAGTCCCTTTTGACCAGCGACGAGTCAATGTGGTGGGCGTATCTAGAAAGGATGTACTCTTGTCCTTTGGGCAAGCCAATAACAACATAACAGTTGCTCCTCTTACCGATTCATATCCCGCTAAATCAACCAACAAGACAACATCAAGACTCAGCCATTTAATCAGCACTGAAACACTAACAATCCAGGCAGAGGACATAGAAAAATTGATTAAAAAGGGCAGGCAAGACGGTGCTCCCGGCCCAGGAGGCATTCCCCCGGCTCTGTACAAGGAGGACCCAGTTTTTTGGGCATCAAAGCTAGTTCCCTTGTTCTCTTTCATCCTACAAAAGAACATTATTCCGCCCTTATGGAATGGATCTATCCTGGTGCCAATCTTCAAAGGAGGAAACAAGCAAGCCCCTGAGAACTACAGACTGGTTGCACTCATTGATAATGAAGCAAAGTATTTCGCCGGGATTTTGCTGAACTCATTACGGGCTTGGGCGGAGGAAAACCAAGTAATTCCGCCAAACCAAACTGGCTTTATGAGAGATACAGGAACATCAGTCAACCTCATGTCACTGCCCTGTCTGATAGATCAGGGGGCATCAAGTAAAGGATCTCTTTATATGGGATTTATTGACTATAAAGCCACATTCGACAATGTCAACAGGGCAAAGCTCTGGCAGAAACTCCACAGTCTGGGCATACCACATGACCTATTAAGAGCCATACAGATGCTGCACCAAGACACCTGGGTCAGGATTAAAATTGGGGACGGCTTGAGACTATCACGTAGAATAACAACTTCTAGAGGTCTAAAACAAGGATGTGTCTTGGCCCCTACCCTTTTTAATCTTTTTCTGTCAGATCTTCCTGAGGCACTTAATAAAATAAATTCCCATGCGCCTAAACTTGCCAGTTTCCGGCTGTCAAGCCTCTTATATGCAGACGATGTGGTCCTTTTAAGCAACACAAAAATAGGTCTGCAAAGATTAATGGATGCAACTGCTGAGTATTCTATACGGAACGAGCTTCAGATAAATAACAAAAAAACAAAAATCTTGGCGGTGCGTCCTGGTAGGTCCCGGAAAACGGTTTGGTTTTTAAACAGGGAGAGAATTGAAGAAGCACCTTGTCAAAAATATTTAGGTGTCTTTTTTTAATAACAACGGCGGCTACAAAACTCAGAAGAGCAAAAAAAAGAAGGGAGTAGCACTCTCTTTTGCTCTCAGCTCCAGCTATAAGAAACTGTTCGGACCAACATTTACCCCTATTCTGCAGACAGCCCAGGCGAAAGTTATTCCCACCCTATCATACGGAAGCGAGGTTTTAAAAGGGCGGGACAGCGGCAACTTAAATACAATTATTGCAAAAATCTTTAGAACAGTGCTTAAGCTTCAAAAAAACACCTCATCAGCACAGATCAGGCTTGAATTGGGCATCAGCAATCAATCTCTGGCGAGACTAATGAGTTTTTTAATAAACTGCCACAAACTAAGGACATCAAAAGTCGGAAGCCTGGCACAATATCTTTGGTCTAATATATCTACAAACCAATGGCATTCGGGGCACGCATACTGGGCCAAAGGCCTGGCAACTTTGAACTGAAAAGAAGCATGGGATTTGCAAATTAGCCAAGGCGAATTTAAAAGACTAGCAAAAATAAGTATGAAAAAACTCTGTAGTAGAGGACAAATCATGCCTCGCAAAAAGGTCACACGGTTGGCTAACTCTCAACACGTACTCCAATCTGTCTCCCCAGGGGTACCTAACTTTACCATTCTCTGCACATACTAAACTCTGTTTTTTAAAATTAAGACTGGGAGTGTCCAACCTGCTTTGTCACCTGCCGAAGTGGAAAAGAGACCAAACTCAGCAACAATGCCACCTTTGTGGAAAACACAGGGAAGACATAATCCATATTCTTTGTCTATGTACAAGCCTGATGCAGGAAAGAAGGTCCCTCCTAAGGAAAATTTGGAACAAAATGGAAATTAGATCCTGCAGAGCCGCAGTTTTAGCAAGTTTCAACTCACACAATCCTGAGCTAAATTATGCCTTAGTAAGGTTCATGGATCAGGCCGGCAAAAGAATAACGAAAGTGACAAAAAACTGCATACTTGATCAGAGACCTAGTAGGGATGCTGCCCCTGAGTGGTGAGGTTAAATGAACCTGAAATAAGCCCATATCAAGACTTTTTAAAATCAACTTTATAGAAATGTATATTTGTCTTAGTAATATTGAATGGAGAATGGACTCCAAACCTGATAGGTTGTATTTTTTCTATGTTACTCAAAGCACTTTACTGATTGAACTGAATGCCATTTTTAGAACCTATACAGTCTTATGGTAATATTGAAACTTTTTAACGTATTTAATCAAATCTTTCTTTTACACAAAATGTGCTGCTTATCTACTTGGACATATGTCATCTCATAATGTAGTGGATTGCAAAGGTTTTTTTTTTTAACCAAGCAATAAAGTTTATTATTATTATTAACTTTTTATGATTGTCAGGAGTTCAGTCCACAGAACATTGAGTTGGGAGGGCGGGGAGGAATCTGAAGTTAGAGTATCCACCAGGAAGAGTGTTACCTATGTAAGTAACTTGTTCTGTTGAAGGATACTTCTGACTGCAGAATCTTCATCTTTAGAACAGATACCACAACATTACTTCCCAAAAGGGGAGGGTCTGAGAAGTGGACTCAAATTAGGAAGGGTTGCAGGACCGAATGCGAAAAATGGCCCTCACGTTTACCTGGACTGTCAAGACAGTAGTGTTTTGTGAACAAGTGCATTGATGCCCACATCATAGCCTGGCAGATTGCCAGAATTGGCATGTCAATGCCATCGTAACAGCCTTGGCCTTAATGGAAGGAAAAGAAAGGTTGGTTCTTGGCCAGCACATAGAAGATTCTGATGCAGACGAGTATGCATCTAAACAGGGTCCTTTTCTGCACCACCTTCCCTTTCTTTGCTCTATAGAATCACACAAAGAGCTGATCATTCACACAATGGTCATTTGTGCAATCAATATATAAACTCGAAGTCCTCTAAGGATTTGTGTTAATTGCGCCTCTTCTCTTCTTTGGAAGAGTGAGGCGGAATAAAAAAAACTTTGGGAGGGTTATAGAAGGGCCAACGTGAAAAGGTATCACAACTTTAGGTATGAAGGCTGCCTGGGTACTCATTTATTACACGACTTAGAATCGTGAGGGGAGCCCAAGCACTGAAGACACGTATCTTGCAGGTTCATGACCCACATCTGCTTCCTGCAGTCACAGCACAGCTTGAATCCAGTCATTTTCAGGGGAGACATTGTCCCCGGCACCCTGTCTGTGGTAGATTTCGAAGTTGGAAAACTGGCAAAGTTGGGAGTGGAGCTTTGCATCAGAGTCTGTATGAAGTAAATAACTGACATCAGAATGTAGGGGTTCAGCTTATATGTGGCTCTGCTCCATCATTTCCAGTGTGGTACGGAGTCACTGCAGAGCCACACACCATCACGTATCAGCAAAGGAAGCAGTGTTGAACAATTTTCTAGATCCGGTCTGGCACCTGGGGATATTCTAAAGATGAAGAATCTACAGTTAGAATTACCCATCAGAAAGCATATTTACCTCATTGTATTAGCTAGTACACACAACAGTAAGTCAAGACAATGATGTATTAATTGGTAAAAATGTTTTATTAAAAACAATAAAACTTTTCAACCTTAATAATAAAAAATACAACATTTGAATTTCATGGTTCGAACATTAGGAAAAAACCCTAAAAATAAAGGCGTATAAATAATTTTATTATTCACAGTTTAGAAATTCATGTAACTCAATGTAATCTGGACCGCTTAATTTCATTTGTATCTCCAGAATTTTTTCTCTTTCGGGATGTTAGTGTTTCGTTCATTCTGCTATTCTGTAGAGAAGACAGTGCTTCTGGTAAACAGTAAGAGTCCATTGGAGGAGGAGGTTCCTGAAAAAAAAATAATGTGTTACAAGATTAATTCGATAGCACCAAACGTTCTACTTTAAAATACCTTAGTTGGTTCCTATTTTACTTTCTCCAACAATTATGAACCACCCACATGCTGGTTATATATTTTTAGTGAGGATTGTACAAGCTTTTACCAATAGTACAGAATAAGTGAAGAGGTACAATACAGACCGCAAGGTTGATGCAGCAGATCATGAGCATTCACATCAGAGCTAGGTTGTGAGATCCTTAGGAAGCCATGTGCTAAAACAAGCATTGGCATAGCCAATAGGTCTTGCCTCTGGGGCCTTATAAGTGTTTAACCATGCAACAGTTAATGTTGTTGCACCAAGGATATTGTGCTGCATAACTAAATACTTATAAGGTCCCAAAAGCGAGACCTATTGGCTAAATGCTGCCTTTGCACTTCACATAATTTTTGCAGAATTCCACGAACTTGCATAGAAGCAAACTACACAAATGTCGGACACTCCTAGCCATTCTGCCGGGATAACAAGTAGGACAAAACACATTGAAGAAAAGATTGTGACAGAGTGTGAAGCTCTGTTTGGCTTTTGTAATGGTCCCCACTAGATTGAAAATGAGCTGCTGTCAATCTTCTTTTTGTGACAGATTGGGATTTCCAATGCCAAGGTCCCTAGGTAAGGGTTCACCGAGCGGTTTGAATTACTGGCAGAACTGCTGGCCCCTCCGCTGATTCGTTCAGTCTATTTAAAGTGCGCGTGCAGAACATGTACGACTTTTCAGCAATTGACTTGTTCGAGTGCACAGTATCACAGAGCAGTAATAAATGGACTACGTCCACCAATATAAATAACAGTAACACTTATGTATAGCAATGCAAACACCAGAGAATCCTAGTACACTTTACCGAGCTACATAAAAATACATTATTTCGAAGGTTAGGATCATTGAGTTTAAAGCCAGCCTTACAGTCAACAACATACTGTGCATTCTTGCTTGTTCCCATTTGCATCGCGATTTGAACGGCGACAAACGTCTCATGCGGAGTATAAAGCAAGTTTAACTGTGCACCCACCTTATTTATTTTAAAGATGATCTGGTGCTAGAACTGTTTCGCTGTGTTCTGATGAGATTCTGTGTTGTTCACAGGCAATGTACAGCTACGTACGGACCAGTTGAAAGTCGCGCTGTCGAAAAAAGATGACGTTTCGTCACATGACTCAAACGTTTTGACTGTGAGTCGTCAATGCGTCGTTTGCATATGAAGAGCTGCGCTGTTAATGGTCTAAGAGGATGAGGAAATTGGGCGGGGCAGTTAAAAGCGAAAGCAAAGATGTGCACCCGGTAGGCGACTGGCTATCTTGCTTGGAATTAACATCCTCGGAGAGTTGAAAGGATACATCCGTCTGCTGCGTGCTCGCTATTAACAGATCTCTACTTCTGGCGCCCTGCTCCACTGAGCTGTCTTTCCACAATATACCAGGTTTTTATTTGATACATGGTTGATAATTATCAGATAGAAGAATAATAGTGACCACGTCTATACAATTGTGCCCCAAGTCAGCCCCTGGGGCGTCCACACCCACTCTACCTGCTCCAATCTCTTTTCCCAGCCTCAGAAGATGCAGAACGCGTCGGCAACCTTGCCCCTCGAATCCCAAACATGAGTTTTACAAATTCGAATGCACTATTGATTACACGTTGACAAGAAGATCTAACCGATAACCCCGGCTTGTCCTGCCAGATTTGTTTAGCTTCTGAATTCACGGTTGTCAAATATGAGAACGAACCGCGTAGAAAAAGGATGAAACGAAAACTCTATAATATTAACCCTACAGTGGGGTAGGGAAAATGTTTGCGAAATTAGAACAAAATATTAAAATGTACCAACACTATAAAACACCAGAGGTAAACACACCAAATAGCGATAAAAGCTTATACACTTGGGGTGGGGTGGGAGGGGGGTGAAGGTACCGCTTCAAGACAGGAAGATACAATCGCTTGCCATGACTTATTTGCTCGGTTTTCTCGCTTGCTAAAAGGTTTCTTGTCTTTATGGGGCCATGTGTTTGGCCCCATAAAGATAAGAAACCTTTTGCGACGAACGCAAAGTAGGCGAGGCCGTCCAAATGGGATGGCCGAAAAAGCAGAGTGAATACGTCACAAGGAGCTCTTTTCCAATGGCTGGGCACTGTTTAGCATAAACAGTGACGCCAGCCAATGGAAAAGAGGGGCGGGGTTTAATGCCCCTAACAGAAAAATACCCCATATCATTAAATCTTGCCAGCGAGACTGCGCGCAGCCTATACCAGGCGAGACCTAAAAAGCTGCACGCATTGTACAGCATAATAACATTGCCACCTGATACTGCAAACCTTCATAGCTTACTTTCACAAGATAACGACAAGTATTTGTTGCAGTGGTCAAAAGGAGGCATTGATTATGTCCATTTAATTTAGTGTAATGGTGACAGAATAATCAAGAAATTTTTCTAGCAGTCGAAAGCACAAGCAATCACTTTGCCATTTTCAAAATCCAGATAAATAAATTTGATAACCCAGGACACAAAGACCGCTGTAAAGTTATATCATGGGATTTGAGACTCTAGTCTTTGCACAATTCCGTAAGGGAACAGGAGTATTTTGAAAAGTACTAAATGTTCGAAGTAACTCTTATTATATCTCAGTGACATCTACAGGCTCAATATACAAAGAAAGCAATATCTACACTTGTAAGTTTGCACCCAAGTGAGAACGTAGATTTACTATATTATGCAATGCACAACAGACTCAGGAGTACTTTTGGGAAGTTGACACTTCCTCAGCAGGTTCCCGGTAGTACTCTTGGACAACCTCTTGAGAATTCTCATTTACACTAACGAGATAGTATTCCTGCATAAGTAATAGTACATAGTGAATAATCAGCCATGCGATAAAGTCTTGCATGAGTGCACCTGGATATTTTTGCCTTATTTCTTTTTTTCTACCTGGGGAAATATTTCTCTGTGGAGACATCCCTTCCTTCCCAACACATCCTGCACTTGTAGAGCTCCTTTATTCCCCCCCCATGGGAAGCTGATTTATTCCTATCATTGGCTGGAATACGTCGTCAACTATTTCCGTTCAGAGAACAGCAATCAGTCTCACCTTTGGGACCCTATAAGTATTTAGCTACGCTTGGGTCCAGCAACATTTACAGTTCGACTGTGACGTCGTCGCGAATATTGTTGGAAATATAAAAATATATATACGTACACACTATTCAGTGACTGTCACACACTTATGCACCTATTCACATATTCACTCAGATACTGATGTACTCACTGTCATATCCATTCAGGTACTCATGCATGCACTTACAGACTGACTTGGAGAGAGACGCACCCATGTCCAGACCCACTCAGATACTCACACACCCACTTACAGACCCAGTGTGAGACTTTAGCTTCCACTGATACACTCACTGATAGACAGACCCACTCAAACACTTCTGCACCAAGTCATAGATCCAGTCACATGCTCATGTACTCATTCACATACGCAGTCAGAGACTCATACACCCACTCACAGACCTACTCAGACACTCGTGCACCCACTCAGACCCTCACACACCCAGTCAGAGACTCACTCAGACTCACTCATTCATGCATCGACTCACAGACCCACTGAGACTTACAATTCCACTCACACACCCATTGAGACATTGATTGACTCAGTTGCAGATCCAGTCTGACAATCACGTACTGACTCACAGTGCCACTGAGAGATGTATACATCCACTCATACATTCACTGATAGAGAAATGCATTTAGAGAGAGAGACTTCTGCAGCCAGTGACACACTTACTGAAAGACTCATGAGTCTACTCTGATATCCACTAATAGACCTATATGCAGTGACAGACTCGCTCAGACTTATGCATGCACTCACATAATCGAGTGACTCATTAATACAGACTGTTATTGAGATAATGATAAATGTTTTTATAAAGTTAATTAGATAGTGATGTTTCTAGTGTAATGGTAGAAATAGTAAGATAGTTATAATTGTTTTATGTTGTGGTGGCTACTGAATTCTTACTTTTGCTTTGCATTTTCACGATGTCTCCGCGATGATCGCGGGAACCGACGCATCGTGATCTCCGGCGTCACCGTAAAAACAGAAAATAGATTTTAGAGATGGTTTTTATAAAAATTCTGTAGAAAACATGATTTTAGAGAATACTGTAAGAAACCCCTAGTCTGTAAAATACTATATGTGTTTTAGACCCTATGGAAAAGGCGTGATCATCACGGTTAACGACGTCAATGCGACATCTCGAATAACCGTGAAAACGGAAAATAGGACTGAAAGATGGTTTTTAGAGAAACTTAGTAAAAAATCTGAGATCAAACATGCTTTGAAAGAAGTATGTATATAGTAATATGTGTAGTGCAATGTTCAGAATGGATTTTTTAAAACGTTTTTCGATGAGTTGGTGGTCATTGAATGTCTGCTTTTCTTTTCCGTTTTCGTGACGCTGTTGTGAAGATTGTCAATTGTCAAAAACAAAACAAAAAAAACTTTAGTAAACAAACTTCACAATATTTCGGGTACTAGGGTGGCTCTGACAAGAGCCGTTGCATTGGTTGTGAGTATATGACTGCTACACATAAGACCGAATGCAGAGTTTCAGGTGTTATATTCCATATAGGTACCCTATATAGGCGCAGGTAACATTGCAACCATTCACCTATATTCTTCCCTACATTACATACATAGCGGTTCTTGGGGACTGACCTTTTACCTAGATACGACAATGCAATCAGAACGCTGGTTTTTCCCTAGTTGGAATCTCATACATTATGCATGAGGTTTCTTGGAAGCACAGCAGGACTACCATCTCCTGTATAATATCTCTGTATAAAGTTCAAGCCCAACGTCATCCTTTAGGCCGACACAGTAACACAGCAAGGTTGGACCCCTTGGGAGACCTATGGGTATATATACATCACATCTTGCTTAGAAAAACAGAGGAGAGCGAGACTTCCCAGTTGACACACTGACCAGAGACGCGGAGGTTCCTGCATGCATACACTCCAGCTCGCAGTGGTCTAACATCCCTCGCGGGGTGTTCAACTGGAGACCAGGATGGGGTCCCATATTCTCTCATTCTCAGGTAATGGGGTTGACTAGATCCTAGAGGGATTCTTGGCTTAACACCTACACCGATGCTAGGTACATTTAGGTACATCTAGTTAGGGAGGCATCGTCAGAGTATGCACTTTTTATAATGTATTTTATGTACTTGTATATATTCATGATTACTGCAAAATGGTAGAACTGTACCATCCTTTTACTTTAATAGTACTTCTAATCATATATCTCTGCTACTGTCTAATGGTTGTTATAGCTCATCTATTCTACACTAGATTAACAACTGTTCAATAAATTATTATTGACAAACGCCCAGTATGTTTATTCTGTGCATCTCTGAGACAAACTAAGACAGCACGTGTGACTGGGCGAAAGGTAGTATATTGTTGCCACGATTCTGAGAGATCAGGGTTGTCATGTTCTAAGGTTGCCAGAATCTATTCTCTCCTTGGTAAGAGGAGATCAGTGGCACTGTGAGCTAGCTGATATAAACAGGCTACCAGGTGGGGGTGCACGGAATCAGTCGGTCACCAATGCCACAGTTTATGTTATCCAAACGTGCAGATCCTGCATAGGGTATATAGGAACTACACGACATAGGTTACTTAGAAACACCCTCCTGTTGCCTTCATCTGTAAAGTGCACTCCATCATTTCTATAAATTCCATGCATGTCAAAACACAGATTGTTTTTATAGATACAGCTGATGCAATAGTCTCTAAGGAATGCAGAAACATTTTTACTAACATGTTTCCTGACTTTGTCAATCTGTTGACAGAATTGATTTGACCACTTCCATTTCTGTCTATATTGGAGTACACCAAGAAACTGTGAGGGTAAAACAACATCAGTTCTGCAAAGATTTCTTTAATTAGGATTTCCAGTCCTATCCCAGTCACTGTGCCTAGGTTATTGTCACCACAGTGCGCAATCATGAGGTGATGAGCTTGGTAATCCACAATGGATTTTACCAAAGCCAGCAACTGATGGAATTTCAACATCTCCGGCCAAACCAAGCAATCTGCACATTTGGCAAACCCAAATCCCTGTTAATACCTCTCTTTTCACAGCCTCTTTAGCCCAATAGATATAGCCGTGGCCCACAATCCATACTCTAAAGCATTTTGAAGTGAAGGAGCAATAGTAGTTGTAGGAGAGTAGGGTCTGCTATCCTATGGTCACCCCAAATTTTTGCTTTTTGCTTCACTGGTTTTTGACATGTTGAGGCTGTGGGCCTGCCAATCAGACCCCCAGCCTGCTGTTCTCTCTACTAAATTAAAACTATGCACCCTAGGTGCATAACCAATTGGAAGTGGATCACCCTGTCAGCCCCTGTACCAGTGTACACTAGGTACCCAGGGCATTGGTGTACCCAAGGCCTGCCCGGGGCTGAAGCATGTATTATGCCACCCCAGGCTTGGCCTAACAAATCTGACACAACTGGCTGATCACTCAGCTGGGGTAAGTTGGTGTAACCACCTCTTACTTAGGTGTAGTATACCTATACCTAACCTTAAATGGGACACCTGGTAACCTATAAGTCACTCCTATGGCAGGCCTTAACAATCCTGAAGGCAGAGTGCTTGGTTCCATGTGAGATGGTGCTCTGGCATGAGCTGGGCCTGTCTGCAGTGGTCGGAACAACTTCCTCCTACTGTTTCCAGATATCGTCATACCATATACTCTTAAGTGCATTATGAACCTCGCGGTTAAATGCTAACTTTGGTTTGGCTTTATCAAAACATGTCGAGTAAGGTGTCATACGAATTGGAATACTAACCCCTCGCCAATTCTGGCGACGGGGTTAGCATTCCACCCTTCTAGAGGGACACGACATGTACAGTACCTGAAACCCGGGTAAAATCAGACATAGCCTCAGCTCCACAAAATGGATGCTGCCACCACAGACACAAGTCTGCCCTCCTGCTGCTGGGAGTCCTTCCAGCTTGGGAGGTGTGGACAAAGGGTTTCCTGCCAGGGGAGGTGCGTGCACCACCCCAGACAGGATTTTGTGTATTGGTCAGGTAGGGCTTGAAAGAAACCAGACATGCCTGTGGCTCACAAGGAGCCTCGGGGCATATGCCAGTTCAAACCGGTCCTGGGGCACACCAGTCCCGGACCTGGGGCGAGCTGGACAAAGGATTGGGGGTGTAACCACCCCCCTTCCTGGTCCCACCCTTAGGGAGGGACCTAGCAGGTAGTCCGGCCCCTAGAATCCGCTTAAAGGTAGGAGCTGTGTCCTAAGACTTGAGACATCCTGAAATCAACTTGAAACTAAGAAGAAGACGGGAACTTCGACGCTCTGCCGCACAGAGGACTGAAGCCAATCTCCCCTGTGGTCAGGGAGTGACCACCTTGCTAACGCAAGCACCATCCAGCGAATCAACGTCTGCTTTGCCGCCGCCTCCCGCCGGAGCCCGAGCCCAGAGACTGACAAGACCTGGACCTCCAGACCTCTCACCGCCCGATCCACAGTCCCTGCAAAAAGGAGACCCGTGGAGGCACCGAGACACGTGGAGCCAGCCATCTTGAAACGACCACGACAAGCTGACCAGTGCAACAACCGAGGCTCCCTCCAAGTTGTGCTTTGGGTCCTGAGAAGCCCAACCCTCGAGCAGCATCTGCACCAAAGGTGAGCCCTCCAGCATCTCCACGATCTGCGTGGGGCCCTTCTGCATTTTGCCACTCGACGCGCCTAACCGGTTACTGGCCCGCTGGCTAGTGGCCATCTTGGCGACGAAATCTACGACAAACACCGCTGGTCTGGTTGCTCCAGACTGGCCCTTGCTCCCCTCCAAAGGAGCAATCCCTCTGACCTTGCTGGTCAGAACCAACAGCTGATTTCCGAATCCTCCTGCAATTGCTTTTGCCAAGGCTTGTTTGCTTCGATCAAGTCGCCGACACCGCCGACAGCGAGAGCCTGCGTGGGACAGCTCGTGAGCCGACTCCTGGACGTCGTCGACCTTCAGGGACCACGTGGCTGCGGAGACAAGCTACCCCTCATCGCCTGTTTGCACCCGACAAGGCCTGGTACCCACCTGGTGCCACGCTGGTCACTGGCTAGTGACTGTGAACACTGTCCCCTCTGCTTTCAGGTCTTCAACATCTCCGATCCACTCTGGGATCAACTGCATCTCTTCCCGACGACCGCCTGCAGCACTTTTGTCTACAGGCCCCACGGAACAGATAGAAGAAACCCGACGCACTTCGAGGCCTATGCACCCGCTTCCTGTGGGTGAGGTAAAGCTGGCACACCTGTGCCCAAGTGTAATAATACATCTCTAGTGCCTGTGTTCCAAATCTTAAGTTCCTAGGTCATCCGGGAGATTCCTTTTGCAGTAACTTTGTACTTTTTACGCACCCATTGAAACCTATGGGAGCACGCGTGTGACTATTTGCTCTGCACACGCGACCCGTGGACCTCCTGGTCACTAACTGACGTTAGCTCCTTGTAGGCCCAGCGATTCTAGAGGCCCTAGGCCTTTTCCCTTTTCTGTTCGTGGTACTTATACCACTATTTTAGTATATGGTTTGAGTGGCCACCAGGGCCTATCCATATAACGTGCAACTTCTGTGTATTCTGTGATAATCTTGTTTGACGATTTGTGCTCCTGTGCTCATAAAGAGACTAGGGGTTACTTTGAGAAATAAATACATATATATTTTGAATATATATCTGTGTGGTGTCCTTTCATTGGTATAAAAGGGGGTTACTATTGGTGAAACAGCTTGCTTAACACGCATCACGAGTTTAGCCTCAAAGACTGCTTAGCCTACGCTACCACTAGGGCAGCTAGTCCGAAAAGGTTGACTTACAACCACACCATAAGGGTTGCTTGGCATGGTACAAGGTGGTCACTAGAACTAGTGAACAGCATATACCAGGCCAACTTCTCACAGTAGTCAGGAGAAAGCTGGAGCTGGATGAGGTAGTTTTCCAAAGGAAAAGCAGTTAAAATGGAGGGGTTTAAAAAAAAAAAAAAAAGATCTATTTCATTAGATGCTGTCCGCATGAAAGTGAATATAATTAGGTAGTGTGTTGGATACCTTATCAAGAAGTCTTACTATTGGCTGTTGTTTAAAAAAAAGAAATGTAATACAGACATGAATAGGCTTTTGAATCTCTGGAGTAAAGTACACATGCTGTATCTTATTTGGAAGCAGCATGTTCCTTCTAGAATGTGCTGTGAACGTATGACCTACTGGTTCCATAGAGTTGCTAGGTACACTGAACTACTGAACTAAGAGTTTGTGGGGGAAGGGTGTTAAAGAGACAGATTTTTTTTTTTTTTTTTTAAGTTGAGGAGTGACAATTTAAGTAATGACAAGCTTTAATTTCCAACTGAGGATTATGTAATAAACTGTTGTGTAGTATTTAAATGTAAAAAAAAAATGAAGCTAGATATAGTTTTTTTTCGCAATTTCTCTGCAATCATCTTGAATACATAGCAAAAGCACATCGATAGTAAGGCTGATGAAAATTTCATGTATGTAGTAAGGGTGGTGTTTTTTCTTTAAACATGATTGGTTTAAAATTGAGGAGGATTAACGTTACAGGGATGTTATGTTTACAAATAGAATAAAAAATACCTTACAGATAGGAATTAGCATTTTAAAAAACCATAGAAATTCACTGAAGAAAACAAAGGTTACAGGGCAGTTATAGTTAGGAAATAGAATAAAAAAAACTTTAGAAATTCACTGAAGAAACCAAAGGTTAGAGGGACATTAGTTAGGCTGACATTTCACTCGTACAAAACCAGAGAAATTCAGCAGTTATAGTTAGATGAGCTAACTACAACTAGCACCCCGCAACGCACTGCTTATGGCCTCACATATTATATCACTGATCATATCTCAAATGACATCACTGATAACATAATCTACAGAATCTCTAACAAACCTATTCACACCCCAATATAACCTTTCATACACCCATTCAACTTCCACACTACCATTCTCAAAACCATTGACACACCCATACCAGTACTTACACACCCACTTAGTGATACATAGGTCTACACACATGCACTCTGTCACACATACAGGCACTCATACAACACCTGGCATATCCACTCATACACTCACACACCGAGTCAGTCACCCATAGACCCACTCACACAGCCACTTACTCACCTATACAGATATACACACACACACTCACTTACTCACTCACACAGATACTGACACAAACTCACTCACCTATAGTCACTGACATAAGCATACACTCACCCATATACTCAAACACTCACCTATACTGCCATTCACATACCCAGATACTCACCCATATACCACTGATACATCCACTCACTTACCCACACAGCCATACACACACTCACTCACCCATACAGCCACTCATAAATGCACTCACTAACTCATACAGACACTGACTCCCCCACTCGCTCATCTATACAGGCTGTCACATGCCCCCTCACGCACCCCCCCACACACACACATGCGCGCTCAGACACTCATACAGGTACTCAGACAACCAATCAATCACCCATATAGTCACTCACACAACCATACAGCCACTTAGACACCAACTGACAGACTACTACAAACATTCACACAACCAGTCACTCGCCTATACATTCACTGAGACACCTTATCACTCGTACACCCACCGATTCAGCAATACGCCTTGGTGTATATATATTTAACACTCAAACGTCTTTAAAACACTCAGTCACTGAATGATGTGATCAGTGATGTCATTTGAGATGTGATCAGTGGCCTCCAGTCCAACTTACACCATGCCAGCCACCCCTCACAGCAGAATTCATGGGGGACCCCTGGTCCAGCGGAACCCCGAGCTCACACACGCTGTGCTTCAAAGATGAAACAAAAACACAGCCGGCTCTCATGCACTGAGCAGCCACAACCAGTGACACAAGCCCCTCCCACCGGGCCATGACCCTGCCATCGACCTGCACCCCTTCACCCCCACTCCAGCGAGACACTGGGATCTACCCCAGATCACACACACACCCATACCCCCCCTGAGTTCAGATCATCGATCCATGCAGACAATGACCACATCAGTCAAGGCCATCCATGAACCAACATCGTGGATCAGCGCCGAGGTACAGAGGGATCCAGAAATCACTGACTCTCTGGAGAGTCCAACATTAAACCACTTCCAGTATCGAGAATTTGCTGCAAGCATTTTATCTTTCACAGTTTTAGCTGTGTAGATGTTAGATGGCATTCATACAGAGGACATTCTTATGGTCTCGCTGCGCTAAACCAAACCACCACTTCTAAGCAGAGTATACACATCCATCATTCTGGTCACTTGCAAGAGAGAGCCTGGCCACATCTCTCCCAAATGTGTCACCCCTCACAGTTCTCTCCTGACACCGCCCTGGAGTGCCGGGGTACAGGCAGCAGACGTCTGTGCCCTCACCATTGGACAGAGGGACTCCACCGTTGACACTGATTCGCTTTGGTAGACACGCATTCACCCTGTGTCAAGCACCTCGTTTCAGCAGCAAATGGGTAGTGACAGCTTTACAGTTGACAGTGGTTGATTCAAAAGTGTTTTTTTAGAGCAGTCGGCCACTTCTAAAGCGAGTCCAGTTTGAAAGACCCAGACTGAAAAGTATACGCATCCTCTACGTGGTAAAATGGTGACTAATGAACTGATCCAGGCAATCTCCTGTTAGTTTATTTACTAACACCGTAGGATTCAACGACAAGCTTCTTCTAAAATGACCATTTTTCAGTGGAACAATACAAGCATAGCTCCCATCCCCACCCTCTCTCTCCCGTTGGTCCTCAGAGCTTCTGAACAGCGAGTTACGCACATGTGAATTGGAATGGGATGCTCCGTGTATACTGTATCCCTGTGTATCACACATACACTCTGTTCGTGATCTACGGGGTGCAGATATTAATACTGTTGTTAACCATCTTCTGGCGTTACTGTGTGTTGAAGGTTTGAACGCACTCCTCACCTTCATTATTGAGGGAACAGATGTTGTTTAACGACACAGCACCATGGATCAACAAATGTTTGCATCCGTATTATGTGCAAACAAGGAGCTGTCCTCCAATCCCCTTGACACATTGCGCGTGCCTTGCATAAAAAACAATGTGATATAAATATCGTCTTTGTGCACTGTTTAGTTGCATAAATAGTATGCAAGAGTAGGGCACGTGTGCTCCACGAACATGGGCCTAAAACCTCACCAAATAGACGCAGGTGTACATAAGCGTAGTATGATATTGGTATGTTATTGTCACGGGGCGGAGGGGTTCCCTCTGAATATTGATGCCCCAGACGATGACCCCTTACCTCCTCATGTTCTCTCCTCTCTTTTATTGCAGCCGTTTCAATCACATAAGGCTTTCTCCAGGAACACCGAGAACGACAACGGACCCTTTAAGGAGGCGGTGGTCCAGGACCCCAGCTCATCCCCCAAAGACTACGTCATCTGGGATCTCCAATCGGTGAACCTGGCCTATCAGCTGACGAGGCTGTCAAAACAAGGATATGTGACAACTGAGGTGTCCAAGAGAGTGAGAGAGGACGCAGAGTTTTGTACCAACGCCAGGATACCACTGGGAGAGAAACTACAGTCCGGATGACGGGGAAGCCTGCGAACGGAGTGACTTTCCGACCGGGAAGCTGGAGCTAACTCCCGAACAGAGGTCCGTGGATCAAGAGGTGTTACGAGAGGGAACGAAGGACCCACAAAGACCCCACGCAGAAGCCAGCCATGTTCCAGCAGGAGCGTTGCTCTCACAGGTACGAGAGCGTTTACAGGGCTTACGAGGGAGGCGGGCCTCAAGCACTGTGTAAGATTAGTCGGGATAAACTCCCCTGTGTATAGGGATTTCCGCTCACTGGTGACGGTCTTCTAGTAAGGTGGAGATTTTCCCAACACTACCCTTCCTATCTGTCTTTGTACAGTCGCAATATAGGCCACTGATTCCTGTTCCCCGGTTTTCTTGTTTTTTGTTTATTTTCCTGAGGCACTAACCGAACTACGGTCCAAGACGACGATCCTGTGACAAGGAGAGACCGAAAGACTTTACGTTGACTATTCCTATGAGAGAACATAATAAAGGGCCTTCTAAGAACTGCATTGTGCTGTCAGACCTCCCTTATTCCAGAGCCAATTCCCTACAGTTATGTTAAGCTAGGTTGTGGTATGATACATACATTTTATTATATTTGGGTACACCTGACATACCACGGACTGAATGCCTAACTACTAATGCGACACGAAAACACTCACCAGCCGCCACAATACTTTACAGACAGAAGAGGCTGTGTCAGATTGTGGTCGTTTTCAGACTAATTTTCTATTTGCTCATCTATGCTATAGTAAATCTGGAGGCGCGGGTATACCCCAGAGCACCTTGTGCCCTTGTTCACCTTTGAGGTAAGTCACCAGCATCACGAGCACGAGCAGCTCCTGCACCAGGAAATGTTAGGTTAAACCTCTCCAAGGTAATGCGAGTTGCCGCTTCTTTCTGAGCCTCTTCAGAAAATCGATGCAGGCTTCTATCTGCAGTTGGGAACTACCGAAGCTGGGGAGACGAGTAATTAGAATATTCACCGATCTCCTCCAGAAGCTCAGGCGCAGTTTAATTATCTCTAAAGAGCCCTACTGGGGATAGGAATGTGGCACGGGGGTGGGGGGGGGGGGGGGCAAGTGTCCTCACATCAACAAAAGAGAGTTATTGCATTAGGTAATAAAGCGAAGTATCTTACGTTCTCCTCCTCACAGTCATTCCTTTGCTGGTACTGGTAGAGCGCCCTCGCTTCCTGCCAGGGGAGGTGCTTTTTGGCAGCATTCTTCTCAGTTCCCTGCCTGCCCAGGAGGTGGCTGGATTCAGGTGGAGCAGGGAAGGACCTGGAGGTGTTAATCTTCCCCATCAATCGCTGGTACAGTGAAGCCATGAGTTAACACAAGGCGGGCTACCACATACTACAGAGACAATTGGCTCTCAGCAGCAGCAACAAACTGGCAGCAGCGTGATCTTCTGTAGTCACCCTGAGATCAGGAGGAGACGGCGGCAGGCAGACGCAGGCTCCAGGGAGGGCAGCGTTGAAGTGCAACACTGGGTCAAGATACTGCCTTAAAAACATCTTTAACACTAATATAAGGATCAGAGTATATTATAAATTAAGCACCCAGGATCTGGCCCACCTGGGGGCTACACTGTAAACAAGCGCGTGAGACCGCGCTTGTTTTAGTAAAAATATTTTGGATCCGAATTTGCAACCCAGTCACGATTTTGCGGCAACATTTTTAAAACAAAAATGCATTTTGGCCCCGGCGGGGTCACAGGGGGACCCCAGGACCAGGGCTAAGGGGTCAGAATATTCCTAACCTGTCCCCTTTTCTTTTTTTTCTTAAGGTTGTTTTTTTGGGACTCGGTTATAGACGATTCTCGAGATGGCTGCCAACATTTCCTGGGTGAAGTGTTGGCAGCCAATTAGATATCAACAAGGGGACTGTCGGATCCTCGGAGAATCCGCATCCCTCGATATTCAAATTTGTTTTTCCTTTAATATCTCAAAAAACTACTGAACGGATTTACATCAAATAACAAAAAGCACTCTTTCTGGACCAAAAGCTAGCGTTGTGACAAATATGGTGTAATTTCATCCAGCGGTTCGGGCTGTAGTCCTGTTTAAAATCCCTATGGGAATTAACATGGTAAACACACGTTTTTTTCTTTTTACCCTCCCCTTTTCTCAGCCAGGCTTAACGGATCACCCCGAAACTTTCGATGCATAACTAGAATCACCGGCGCACTTTTTGGGGAAAAATACGTGAAGATTCGTCAAATGGTACCAAAGATATAGGCAAGTCAAAAAACGTTTTTCCTATGGAAACACGGTCCTACCTATAACTACCTACTGGCGGCTGTCGCCATGCCAGTAAGATATAGATATATAGATATACTTGAAATATACTTACCATTTCATTGTAAAGGCATGCATGGTAAAGGAATGTGTTGTAAAGGCATTGCGTGGTAAATGCCGCATTGTAAAGACTGCTTCCTGTGCCGGTAGGTGGCATTGGTGCGCTGGAAGTGACATGCGCTGTCTCTATATAGGCACCATCCCAGTTTTTCGTGACTTTCCACTCCCAGGGAGGGAGTCACAAACAACCCTGAGCACTGGTGCGGAAAATTAGGGTCCTGAAAGGGGAACAGCTCTGTCCATATAAATTCTTTAGCAGAGCAGATAGGATAGGTGGGTCGGTAAGAAATCTGCAGCCAGATAGTCTCTCTACCTGATAAGGCGTCACTGAAGGTAAATAACTTGTTCATCTGATAGAGACTTCTATCCACAGATTCCTTACCTTAGAATAGATGCCCAAGCAACACCTCCCAGAGGTGGGTCTGCAAAACTGTTTTCACACTAAAATGTCCTGCGGGACCGAACGAGCAAAGTGCATGTTCTGACTGACCTGACTGTCTAGGCAGCAATACTTCATGAACATGTGTAGATAAGCCCATGTTACTGCCTGGCAGATATCCAGGACCAGAACTCCATATGCTAATGCAGTGGTCAGAGTCTTAACTCTGGTGGAATGAGCACGCAAACCCTCGGGGTTGCTTCATGTCCAATGTGTAGCAGGTTGTAATGCAATACATGATCCATCAGGAGATGGGCTGTTTCTGCACGGCTTTCCACTTATTCACTCTAACATACCCCACAAACAGTTGATCATCCACCCAGAACTCTTTTGTGTGGTCAAGGTAGAGCAACAATGCTCTTTTTGGATCCAGTCGGTGAAGTTGTTCCTCTTCCATAGAGGGAAGTGGCGCAGCGTTAAAGGTAGGCAGGGTGATGGACTGGCCTACATGAAAAGAAGTAACAACTTCTGTCAAGAAGGAAGTTCTAGTGCAAAGACCCAGCTTGTCAGGGTAGATGTTCAGGTAGGGAGGCCTGGATGACAAAGCCTGAAGCTCGCTGAACCTTGGGGCAGGTGTTATTGCCACTTGGAAGGCCATTATGATGGTAAGGAGCCTGAGCGGACAGTTGTGCATTGGCTCAAAGAGAGCTCACATAAGAAATGTGAGGATGAGATTGAGGTTTCACTGAGGCATGATGAAGGGCAAGGTAAAAACATGTTGCAAAACTTTCAAGAAACGATTCACAACAGGGAATTTGAACAGGGATAGCTGTTTTGGCAACCACAGAAAGTCTGAGATACTTTAAGGTGTCCGAATCTGGGATAAAGAGAAGGACCCGAGTGAGGGGAGCAGAAAGAGGGTTAACCTTTTTCTCTGTACACTATGCCACACACTTGCCCCGACGGCAGGAGCATACATTCTTGTTAGAGGGATGCATGGCTGCCAAGATAAAATTGTAGACCTCAGGTGGAAGGTCAAACACTGTCAACTGTCACCGCTCAATCTTCATACATGACGGCGGAGCATTGACCGTTTCGATTGGAAAACCCTCCCCTGCTAATGCAACAGAAGATCCTCCTGAAGGGGCAGCCTGATCGGAGGACTCGGTTATACTCAACAGCTTGAAATAGCAAACCTTCCAAGCCCAGTCTGGAGCCACAAGGATGACTTGGGCTTGTTCGTTCCTGATCTTTTTTACAACTCTTGGCAGGAGTGGTATGGGCCGAAAGGCGCGGAGGAGGCCTGATCTCTGCTTGAGACCAGAAGCGCCTTCAAGAGAAACTTCTGCATGCAACACATTGTACATTCTCAGCGGTGGCAAATAGATTTAACCAAGGCTCCCCTCACTGCAGAAAGAGACCTTGCTCAACATCCGGATGAAGAAGCCACTTGTGATTCGCTAGGCATCTTTGGCTGAGTTTATCCGCCCTGGTGTTCAGAGAGCCCGCCAGGTGTTGACCCACCAGGGATATGACCTGATGTTCCAGCCTTGTCCAGAGACACAGTGCCTCATGAGAAAGGGTCCACAACCCAACCTCACCCTGTTTGTTGCAGTACCACTTGGCAGTAGTGTTGTCTATGGACACCTGTACCAGCCCTCCCTTGTTGGAGGGTAGACAGGCTTTCATTGCCAGCCGGATCACCCGGAGCTCCAGTAGATTGATGTGGAGTCTGGATTCCGCCGGAGACCAAAGGCATCTGATCGCCATCCCTCCCAGATGGCCACCTCATCCCAGGAGTGATTCATCTGTCACCACTGACAGATCTGGTTGGGGAAGGGAGAGGGATCTGTCGCTGATGCAATCGCAGTCCGTTAACCACCACTGCAAATCTTTTGCAGTTGCCTCCGAAATCTGGACCATGTCGGAGGGATTACCCTGATGCTGCGCCCATTGGAACTTCAGGTCCCACTGCAGAGCACGCAAATGCTGGCAGGAATGTGTCACAAGTAGGATGCAAGAGGTCATGTGACCTAGCATCCTCAGAGTCAGGGGAGAGGCTAAAACATCGGTGTCACAACCTGAATTTCCTAGACTCACCGTTTGGGAGGATAAGCCCGAAACTGCAATGTGTTCAGAACAGCTCAGATGAAAGGGAGCGTCAGAGGGAATCCTTTTTGGAGCGGCTCGTCTTTTTGGAGTTCCTCATGGTGGCCTGTCAACCTTGGACCACTCCCCCTCCCGGTCTCAAAAGTCAGAAATTTCAGAGTGCTCTTCGATTCTAAACTTTCCTTCAAGGATCAGATCCAACCGGTTGATTTCTTCCGGTTTCTATTGGTTGAAAATGTTTTTTAAAAGTGCTACCATTTATTCCTCTAGACCTTTAGACAACGGTTGTTGTCACAATTACACTTTCACGTTTAGACTACTGCAATGCCATTTACTGAGGCATCCAACAAGGACTGCTAACAAAAATTTAGAGATTGCAAAACGCAGCTGAAAATTTTGACGAAACACGAATCAGTGGCTAAAGAGCTCAAGGAGCTACATTGGTTGCCAATTAAAAGCAGTGAGGCCTTCAAAGCACTCTGCATGACGTACAAGGCGTTGCTTGGAAAGGGCCCAGTTTACTTGAGGGAAAAATGCCTTAGCACACAACCCAAAGAAACTTGCGCTCCACTCATTCCAAGACAATGGAAGTTCCCAAGATTCGTAAAGCCTCCTGGGGAGGTAGAAGCTTGGGACACACTGCTTCCATTCTCTAGAACAAAGTGCAGTTTCACCTTAGATCACAGACAATCTGGCTATTTTTAGAAAGCATTTAAAGACCTGTCTGTTCTCATCGACCGTTTAAAACTCCTTTTGTACTCTTCTTTGGTCCTTTTTCCAGTTGGCAGGAAGTGAATACACAGCGCCAAAACACCTTAGGGTATTCGTCGCGCTTTATAAATATACAAATCAAAGTGACTTTGGCTCATTGATAGTGAACCCCAGCGAGTGCAGGTGGTATGTTGTAGGAGGGAGGTGGAGAAGACTGCCTGGGACGAGCCAGTCTTAAACAGCCAGTCGTAGGGAAAGACTGGCACCAATGACCTCCGCAGATGAGCTGCAACCATCCCCATCACCTTGGTGAACACCCGAAGGGCATGGTATGGTCAAAAGGGGGCACAGCAAACAAAGTGCTTGTGGTCTACCTTAACCCATAGATAACATCTGTGCGCTACCATTCAGTCTTCCGGGTCCAGGACAAGTAGGACTTGAGCAAGTGTGAGCATTTTGAATTTCTCCTTTTTGAGTAAAGAAATTGAGAGGGTGCAGGTCTAGGATAGGACGAAGATCTCTGTCCTTTTTGGGCACCAGAAAGTAGCGGGAATAACAAGCACAACCTTCTTCTGGTGTCAACATCCTCTCTATGGCTCCATCGACCAAGAGAGCTGCCACTTCCTGGCGGAGTAAGGAGAGATGGTCCTCCATCAGCCGGTCACAAGTGGGTGGCATGAGTGGAGGGGTAGTCACGAGGGAGTGGCCCTCTTCGGGCAATCTGGAGGACCCAGCGATCTGAGGTTATCCACTCCAGTAGTGCAGGGGATGGCATATCTAGCCTCCCACTGCATGAGAGTAACAGACCTAAAGACACAAGGTGTTCACGGACCACAGCGTCAGGTTGGTGGAAGAAAACATTTTCTTGCATAAAGAGTCCAGCCTCTTGGATTCCCTATCCGGTGGGATGGTAGGGAATGCACCAGGATTTGCACGGAAAGTGGAGGATTGGACTACCAAGCTCTCCGGGGTAGGATGCTGCATGAGGAAAATGGGGTCCCTTGGGGCAGAGCAATGGCGGTGGGCAAATGTCCTGTTCACAGAAGCCCCTGTGCAGGGCTTGGACCAGGTCCCCAATAGGATGTCCCTAAGGACTTCATTAAATGGGAGAAGTGGTTCTGACAGGGTCACTCCTGGCTGAAGCACCTCTGTCAAGAGGTTAGTCTTGAACACAGCTAATAGCAGGTTAAGGTCAGAACCTCGGCCACCCTTACCACCATAGCAAAAGAAACTCCCTTCTCCGTAGCCATGGAAGGAGAGACCAATGCTAGTATGTGGGGAGGTGTCCAGTCCACTGGTGTCCGTAAATTCCTCACACCAGTCCATGCTGAGATCTAGGGGCTGGATTCCTTCAAGTTCCAGAGGCCTCTCCCACTCTTTCCCAAGTCCAGGCCCGTAGGAATAGGGCTGAGGCTACGACCTGGAGGGCAAGGCTCAAGTCAGTGCCGGAGTTAGGCGACGTTCACCCAGCTCTCTGTCATAATCTGGGATGAAAATGGGGAACCGCCGCCAGGAGCGTCATCTGGACCAGCAGCGGGGAAGTTCGAGATGGTACGACTGGCACTGGTCTGGATCTATCCGTGGATCCAAGGGGAAAGACTGCACAGAGGGCAGACCCACCGGGGGGTACCAGTAGGGATTCCACCTGACCCTGTGGGCCTGAAGAAGTGTTAGCAGTGATGGGACGTTCAAATATGAGGTGCATAGTTTCATATAACTGACTGAGTTGGGCGGGGTCGCTCCGACTCATGGAAACACGAGGAGGAGAGGAGGTGGCCCAGGCTCAACCACGGAGCCAGGCCTCTAATGAGGACACTCCCTCGTCTCATCGGATGACTTCAATGGACGGCGTGAAGTCAAAGATCTCTTCGACTTCTTACTCTTTTTCTTCTTGTGGAACTCAGCTGAACGCCCAGATGACTTCGAAAGCGACGAAGATCGATGGCTCTGTGACTGATCCTGGGACCTTCCCCTCGACCAGGATCTAGACCATTGCGGCGTCGCACATCGAACGGCAAGGAGATTTAGGGACTACTCCCTCAAGGTCTTGTGGTGCATGGCGCAGCAGTTAATGCAGGTCTTATCGTCGTGGATGCGCTCAAGGCACCAGTGGCAAACAAGATGCAGGTCCGACACTGCCATCTGTCGGTGACAGGTGCTACAGAGCTTAAAGCCAGCTTTCCTAGTGGACATCCCTGCCACACTGGGAGAAAAGCTCGTAAAAAAGTGTCAGTCAATAAATGACTGGGGGTAGCTCTCTCCAGATCTGCGCTGACTGGCGCGGGAAGAAAAGAACTGACCTCAGGGTGCTGAGGTGACGCCTATGAAGGCACTGTGCACGTCCCTTCCAGGAAAACGCCACGATGAGCCAAAGGACGCCTCCTACCGGCATGCAAGGGTACTGCTAAAAAAAAATCCGGATCCAGTCTGATGCATGGAGATATTTGTAAGGTAAGGAATCTGCGCTAAAAGTCTCCATCAGATGCCACTTGCTATGAACCTTGATTCTTCTATCACCAGAGTTCCTTGGTGGACTGTTTACTGCTCTCCATGCCATGATGCACAAATAGAGATATGCGTCAATGGGGCATGAATGAGACTAAGACATAAGAAAGAAGAAGGATTAAAGGTGCAGCTCCAACGTTTACAATGTATTCAGAATGTATAATACTACTAAACTCTGGGATTATACAACAGTATCACATTCACATTTGATTTATTCAGCTTTCACCCATGTGCACCCACTTGTTTGGAATACTCTAGCAGCAATGGTATGCCTCTCTGGCAGACTATTTAATGTTTGGTCCTCCTCTTTAAGTACTTTTAAACATGGACAAGACCCTATATATCCAACTAGGGTAGTTACAGAATAAGTATTACAAGTGTTCCCTGTGACTCATTTATAAGGTTAACATCAAATGGATCATGCATGCACAAACTGATCACTTATACTTTGGTATAAATTTCCATTAGCCACAATCGAAAAACTAACAAATCTACAAATGGCCACTCTTTTCAGAAAATGCTCGGTATATTCATATTGCCATGGGTACATCAACAAATAATCAAAGTGCAAACAGTACAGTGCTCATAACGATGCAAATATTTACAGTTTTACCTGAAATCATACGAACATCTGATGTTGTATATCAAGTATCTTTCGAGAGGGACATCTTTGAGATTTGCTAAGGATTCCCAACGGGAACTCAATCACATTACAAACGAACAGGTAGCGTCGACGTTTCTCGCTAAATAGAACGCCACCGAGCAATGAAGTGATACAAAGTATCAGCTACACAATGACTAAGTGACTGACTGAGGTCCTCCTCAAGGGCATATATTCTGCATGAGGCGTTTCCTAGTAGGTTTATTCCAAAATCATCTTTACTTTACATTTGTATATTATTGCACGGTTTGTTGTCATGCTGACTGCTTAAACTATGTACAGGTTTAAGCATAAGATGGAACTTGGACGTTCCATTCACTTGCTGCCAGTTATTTTTATTGTGAGTTTAAAAACATGACTCTTTCATCCTTGATCTGGATCCTACTATGTAGGAAATACACTGTCTTGGTATCTCCATAGTCAATCCCAGTGTTCATCCGATAAACCTCTTCTAGTAGCTCCCAGCACAAAGCAAATGTCACATGTTGGCAGAAGATTTGTGGTAGATTTGCAGTCGTTGGTCCAATGCTCTGGAATCCCCAGACATGTGTTGTAAGGCACAAATGTCTCAGGTTCCATTTTGGAAAGCAGTAAAAACTGGATTAGTTGATAGCTATATGCTCGGTATGATAGATATCTTTGAACATCGTAGCACCGAGATATAGTTTGGTCCATTGTGTGCACTTCATAAACTGGCAGAATTATATGTAAGGGAGAAATTTAAGGTAAAGTAAAAAACGTTTTATAAAGCACTCTCTCAAGGCACTTTTATTCAAGTTGTCAGACACAACTTAACTTTTCCAGCATGTTAAAATAAGACCATTTTAATAAGTGAACCGAAGCTGGTCAAGCACCAGCTAACATGCGTACTAAGGGCTAATTTATTCCAGAGGCTAGAACAGTTGTATATATGTATGTGGTATTTGTATAGTGAAAACCCAGCAACAGACTGCAGAGCGTGGCAAAGGGTTAGAGGCACGTAAACAGTAAACAGCCAGCAATTAATTGGAGAAGTAGCTGGTTTGTGGACTGTTACTGCATACAGTGTTCTATAAATGGGTGCTTCTTCAACTCTTTTCTGAATTGGAGGATGTTTGCCATGCATCCTGATGGATCCTGGGTGCACAGATGGAAAAGGACAGATGCTTTATGTTTGTATGCTGCTTTTGTCACCCAGTCTAGTCCTGTCTGGAGATGTGCAGAGAGCCACCAGAGACAATGAGCTTGTCAGCCAGATAGGTGGGAGCTTAATGGCTTTGTAAATGATTCATCTTGTTTTGAAGATGAAGTGGGCAAGCAGGGGTTGCCAGTAGAGTTTCGCCAGGATCATATTTCTTCAGGCTGTTAATGAGCCATGCTGCAGTGTGCATGATTTTCTTAGGGAGGGCGGTGTAGAGTCGGGCAGACCCTGAAAAAAGGGGTCCATCGAGATGCAAGAGCATGAAAGTTTGAACAGCAGCTCTAAAGTCATTTTCTGTGAGGAACGGTTTTGCTTTCTTTTGTATAGAGATCTGGTACCAGGCTGTCTATTTTCATGGCAGTGTGTTCCTTGAAGGAGAAGGTTGATGCCCAGGGTGAATCAAAGGGACTTGGCATTGGGTAACACTTAGGTTTAAAGCTACCAAGGTTCTGATCATTGAAGCACATTTGTACCATTTTTTGCTTGTTGTTCTTGGCAAATAATATGATTTGGTGGGGGTGAGCTTCAGGTAGGTGCTAAACATCCAGGTCTGGATGAGGTGCAAGCAGTGTTTGAGATATTGGATGCCTGGAGCAGAGGATAGACTTTCAAGTCCAGCATTTTGGTGATCTTTGGTGCTGTTATTAGTACGACCGTAAGGGGGTCCATGTAGAGGTTGAATCTAACAGGGGACAGTATGGAACACAGGACTACTCCACAGGTAATAGGGATCTTCTGGGACCTGGAGGCGCCCGCATAAATAACCTGGTGTTGGTTGGAAAGACATGAGAAGAACCATTGAAAGACAATCTCATTTGAGACTTCAGAGTGTGGCTGAGAGTGGGATGATCACCTGTGTTGAAGGCAGATAAGAGATCCAGTAATATCAGGAGACAGAGGCATCTTCATCTGTGCTCATGATGGGGTCACCTATGATGTGTATGTAGCGGGCTCCATGTTGCAGCGTGATATGAAGACAGATTGGTAGTTATGCAGGAGATGGTTTAGCGCTGATGTGATCTTGGAGATATAGACTACAACCCACTCATCCCCACCCCAGGCCGAGGGTATCTCAAATGTCATTTGCTTTCAAAAATGTGTCTTAGGAGTGTTGATTTCTCTTGGTTCTGTATGGATGGATGTTTTAAGATATATTTTATTGTTTTAAATAATGCAAATTATTATTAAAACTTATAAAGCGCACAGCTACCCTGGGGCATCCCGGCGCTATGAACAGTGCATCAACCGTGGGACCATAGAATAAAGATAGCGACTCACAGGGGAAACAGATGTGTTTTCAAGCCTCTGCGAAAACGCAGGGTACAGGTCTCAGCTCGGAGTTTTAATGGGAGGGAGTTCCAGAGCATTGCTGTATGCACAGAGAATCGCCTCCCTCCCGTGCGTGATCTTTTTACTCTCGGGACCTGGAGCAGACACCTCTGGTCAGACCTCAGTGCTCTATTCGCTTTATAGGGTACTACTAGGCTCCCTAAAAGAGGAGGCCCGCCGCCCTGGAATGTTTTATGGGCGATGGACAGTGCCTTAAACTGTACTCTCTCCCGCACCGGTAACCAGTGCAGTGCCTTGAGAGCGGGTCTGGCGGATTCTGTTCGGGGGATACCCATAAGGAGTCTAGCTGCCGCGTTTTGCACCTGCTGAAGCTTGTTAAAAGTCGATTCAGGGGCGCCCAGAAACAGACTGTTGCTGTAATCCAGGCGAGATGTTATCAAACCCTGAATCAACAACTTCCTTGATGGAAAAGGAAGAAGCGGAAGGATTTTCCGCGCAGCCCGCAGCAGGGCAAAACAGACTCCCGCAGTTCTTTTGGCGTGAGTTCTGAGGGAAAGATCTTGCTCCAGCCAGACTCCTAAGCTCTTGATCTCCTCTTTCATGGTTGGAAAGTCACCCATACAGCTTGGCCAACATGAAGGTGACAGTGGTGGCACTTTGTTTCCAAGCAGCATGATCTCTGTTTTAGAGCCATTCAGCTTCAGGGCTGAACTGCTCATCCAGGTGTGGACGTCCGCCAGACATGCGTACAACAAGTCAGGGTTCTCCACCAGTTGAGGAAGGGCGACCACAAGCTGAGTATCATCAGCATAGCTGATGATTTTGATGTTATAAGGGGTCACCACATCCTCCAGGGGGGCCATATAGACATTGAATAATGTCGGGCTCAAGGACGAGCCCTGCGGCACCCCCCACTGGAGAGAAATAGATGGAGACTTGTTGCTTCCTTCCCAGACCTGATAGGAACGGTCTTCCAGAAATGAGCAGAGCCATTTCAGGGCGACACCTGCCACACCCACCTTTGACAGCCGTTGGGTCAACACCTGGTGGTCAACGGTGTCGAATGCCGCACTCAGATCCAGGAGGATCACTGCCACTGATCCTCCCGAATCTAAGATGCGCCTCAACGACCGCCAGGAGGGCCGTGTCGGTGCCATGGCCGGGACGGAAGCCGGTCTGCGAGTCTCGGAGCAGACCATTTGACTCAAGAAAGTTGGACAGTCGATGGTTAGCAAGTTTCTCAGCAATTTTGCTGAGACCTGGCAACAGAGAAATGGGCCTAAAATTGGTCAGCTCAGCTGCGTCAAGGTTAGATTTTTTTAGAAGAGCCTTGACCACGGCTTTTTTCCAGGTGGGTGGCACCAGACCACGAGAGAAGGAGGCGTTGATCAAGTTCGTAATGGGCCCAACCACAGCGAATGCCGCTTGTTTTAGGATTTTGAAAGGGACAGGGTCCATAGGGGAACCGCTTTTTATGGAAACTATAGCTTTTAATGTTTCACTTTCTGAAACTGGGCCGAACATGTCAAGGGAGAAAGGACACTCTTTTATCCCCACAGGGAGGGGTTCTTCTTGAATCCCATGAACTATAGCAACCTGGGGTAAAGAGTCTAGTATTTTTACTATTTTAGTGTGGAAAAAATTGGCCAACTCCTTACACCTCTCAGGGTCATGGGTGACTGCTGGCTCAGGAACTTTTAGCAGTTCTTGCACCACCTTAAAGGTCTCCCTGGAGGAGTTTGAGGCAAGTTGTATTCGCTCCTCAAAAAATTGTGCTTTTGCCAGGCGGAGGGCCGCTTTATAGGCTCTCATCGCTGTCCAGTAGTCCTTACGCCTGGCCGCATCAAATTTCTTCCTCCAGGCCCTTTCCAGTTTCTTACATCCTTTCTTAAGCAGGCGGAGCTCAGCCGTGAACCAGGGGGCGGAACCCACTCGTTTCTCCCTCTTCTGTAGGGTTTTCACCGCTATGAAACCATCAAGCGAGGCAGTCAGCCATCGGTTGAGGTCAGCGTCTCCTTGAATCGGGTCTGCCTCAGCTACGGGTTGTGAATTTGCCAGGGCCTGAGTCCAGTCACCGATCGGTAGTCTGGACCATATACGGTCCACCACCACCTCTTGAAATGTCGGTTTAGAGGGCAGATTGATTTGCCATTCCATCGACACTAAGGAGTGATCTGACCATGGGAGCGGAAGAGCTGGTCTGGCCCTCAGCCGAGGGATGTTCGAAAATACCGGATCCAGCAAATGGCCCTTCACGTGGGTGGCTCCTGTGTTGACTAACCGGAGCTCACAAGCAGATAGATCTCCTTTGAGGTCTGCCGCGATCATATCCGCAGTGTCCTCAAAGTGCAGGTTCAGGTCCCCTAGCACAATGAAGGAAGATGTGGATGTTGCCAAGAGGGTGACCGTTTCCATCACAGAGCTTACGAAGTTGCCGACCTTACCCGGGGGTCGGTAAATCAGCAGGCCAGCCAATGTAACCGTTGGTGATACCTGTATGGAAAAGTGGCAACTCTCACAATCTGCCACCAAGCCCCTCCAGACCCTGCAGTTAAGGTTATCACGATAGATAACGGCAAGTCCACCCCCTCGTCCCTCAGGTCTATCCAAATGACCGATAAGGTAACTTGGAGGGAGGGCAAGTACAATGTCCGCATCAGAACTAGAAGTAATCCACGTTTCCGACAGAAACAAGATGTCTAGTTCGTGCTCTTGAATAAGAATGTTAATTTCTACGGCATGACACGGAAGTGACCTGCAATTAAGCATGCCCCATAGTAAAGTACTTGTATCAGGAGGAGGATGAAGCAATGCGTCCAATCCTCGTGGGGGGAGGATCCGCGCACCCAAGTTGGTAACAGGGTACTTTTCCGGGGGATTAATGCGTAATGCAAGTAACTCATCTCGTGAATAGATGATACGCAATAGTGGAGAATTTGACATAGTACCATGCCCTAAGCCCGTCTGAGCCCGGACGAGCCCAGACGGGCAGGACTCTGGCTGGACTCCGGCGTGGGTCCGGCGACTCCGCTGCGCATCTCCGCTGCGCATCGTCATAGCGAGCTTTAAGTAGGGCGTGGAGTCCGGTCAGCGAAACTAGTGCGCTGGCCGAGTGTCACCACGAGGAGTCCCTGCCTCACCCAAGATGGCGGACGCCGTTCTAAAGTGTGTCCAGAGAGCTAAGTGAGTCCGCTCCCAACAGCGGTGCTTATTATCTTTTATGTGGGGGTAAGCACTATATGTCAGGTCCGAAAACACAATTTGCACCGTAAATACGGAATAATATTAAAAAACGCTAAGCGCTGCCAGAAATACCACCTAAAGTTTTAAAAGCGCAAGAACGCTGACAAGTGTCGTGTGAGCGCGTCAAAGTCCTCCTGGAGCGTGGTACGAGTGCCTTAGTTCAAGGCAGAGCGAACCTCGAGGCTCACCTTAAGTAGGGCGTGGAGTCCGGTCAGCGAAACTAGTGCGCTGGCCGAGTGTCACCACGAGGAGTCCCTGCCTCACCCAAGATGGCGGACGCCGTTCTAAAGTGTGTCCAGAGAGCTAAGTGAGTCCGCTCCCAACAGCGGTGCTTATTATCTTTTATGTGGGGGTAAGCACTATATGTCAGGTCCGAAAACACAATTTGCACCGTAAATACGGAATAATATTAAAAAACGCTAAGCGCTGCCAGAAATACCACCTAAAGTTTTAAAAGCGCAAGAACGCTGACAAGTGTCGTGTGAGCGCGTCAAAGTCCTCCTGGAGCGTGGTACGAGTGCCTTAGTTCAAGGCAGAGCGAACCTCGAGGCTCACCTTAAGTAGGGCGTGGAGTCCGGTCAGCGAAACTAGTGCGCTGGCCGAGTGTCACCACGAGGAGTCCCTGCCTCACCCAAGATGGCGGACGCCGTTCTAAAGTGTGTCCAGAGAGCTAAGTGAGTCCGCTCCCAACAGCGGTGCTTATTATCTTTTATGTGGGGGTAAGCACTATATGTCAGGTCCGAAAACACAATTTGCACCGTAAATACGGAATAATATTAAAAAACGCTAAGCGCTGCCAGAAATACCACCTAAAGTTTTAAAAGCGCAAGAACGCTGACAAGTGTCGTGTGAGCGCGTCAAAGTCCTCCTGGAGCGTGGTACGAGTGCCTTAGTTCAAGGCAGAGCGAACCTCGAGGCTCACCTTAAGTAGGGCGTGGAGTCCGGTCAGCGAAACTAGTGCGCTGGCCGAGTGTCACCACGAGGAGTCCCTGCCTCACCCAAGATGGCGGACGCCGTTCTAAAGTGTGTCCAGAGAGCTAAGTGAGTCCGCTCCCAACAGCGGTGCTTATTATCTTTTATGTGGGGGTAAGCACTATATGTCAGGTCCGAAAACACAATTTGCACCGTAAATACGGAATAATATTAAAAAACGCTAAGCGCTGCCAGAAATACCACCTAAAGTTTTAAAAGCGCAAGAACGCTGACAAGTGTCGTGTGAGCGCGTCAAAGTCCTCCTGGAGCGTGGTACGAGTGCCTTAGTTCAAGGCAGAGCGAACCTCGAGGCTCACCTTAAGTAGGGCGTGGAGTCCGGTCAGCGAAACTAGTGCGCTGGCCGAGTGTCACCACGAGGAGTCCCTGCCTCACCCAAGATGGCGGACGCCGTTCTAAAGTGTGTCCAGAGAGCTAAGTGAGTCCGCTCCCAACAGCGGTGCTTATTATCTTTTATGTGGGGGTAAGCACCATATGTCAGGTCCGAAAACACAATTTGCACCGTAAATACGGAATAATATTAAAAAACGCTAAGCGCTGCCAGAAATACCACCTAAAGTTTTAAAAGCGCAAGAACGCTGACAAGTGTCGTGTGAGCGCGTCAAAGTCCTCCTGGAGCGTGGTACGAGTGCCTTAGTTCAAGCAGGCATCAACAGTTAGATAACCAACTGCCATTGTCCCACGCCACAGGTAAGGTAAGATAATACAGCAGGAGCATTACTTGATTACAATAATGGCATGCCCTACATACTCATTTCATAGATATCCTAAACAGTAACAGAGTATCCCCTCTCAATCTTCCTTGCATTCATTTCAGTAAACCAAATCAGTCCTTATACGTAACAAGTGTACCCTCGGTATCCGATGAAGAGAATGAACCAGTACCCTTCGGGTCCATAAATCTGGCTTGGGGTCCCTCCCCTCCCACCACCTCAAGAACTGTTTTTTTCTGCTAAAACACTAAAGAAAATGATGCCCTTTATTCCTTATGATCTCAGGTAAAACCGTTATCATGTCCCTGTTTTGTTCGAGACTGGATTATTGGAATGCCCTCTATCTAGGCTTGCAGCAAAGGATGTTAAAAAAGTTGCAGAGGATACAGAACGTAGCAGCTCGTAAGTTTGACTCTGACTTGAAAGCTTTAGAAGAACTACTTTGGCACCCGGTTAAAAAGAGTGTCGCTTTTAAAGCGCTATGTTCAGCTCAAAGTTCTTCATCTGTCTGGCCATGAATATCTCAAAAGAAGATTCTCGTGGTATTTACCTAACAAGTATCTACGATCTGCAGTCTCCAAAAAAGTGCTGGTGCCTAGAATTCACAGAACCTCTTGGAGCGGTAGAGGTTTTGTTTACCACACCTCCAAGCTCTGGAATTATATGCAGGAACATTTGAGAGGCCAATCCAACTTGCAGACTTTTAGAAAACAGTTGAAAAAACCTGGATTTCTGCTCTTCCACTGTAGTTCTGATTACAGTTGGTGTAGTTGACTTGTCAGCAGACTCCTAGCACCAAGACACCTTCAGGCATATGCCACGCTTTTCAAAATAGATCAAATCAAGGTCTTCCTCCACCTTATCATTGTGCCTACACCGCTGCAATCAGACATCCTCAGCTACAGCCCATTCCGCTACACCCATCACCCATTGCTCCACACTCGGCCCACACTGACCCATCAATATAATTGCTTCCTGCCGTTTAGACGATAGCAAAAGAAGGTGCAGGAATTTAAAGGCCATTTTCTGATCCTTCTGCCTGCAGATATCACTTAACAGACTAACAGTGGGGTCCATGTCCACAGGGCTCCGCATCACAATCCTCACTCGGTCCAACACCCTGAACCAGTATTCATACACCTTGGGACAAGTCCAGGCCAGATGTAAAAAGGAGGCAATGGGTAACCAACACCTGGGGAAGGAAGCCGACTTACTTGGGTTCATTTTATGGAGTAGGACAGGCACGACATATGTGCGATCCAGAAAGTGAAAATAAATTAGCTTAAATCGTGCATTACTCGACACCATCTTCACCAAGGCACACATTCTCCTTCACTGTGCATCCTCTATCTGCGCCCCCAGTTCATCCTCCCAAGCCTCCCGGGCAGGAAACAGAACTCAGAGATCAGGAACCGCCCGTTCCCCCACCCCTCACCCCCCATTCCAACAGGCTTCTAAAGGTAAGTGAAGCAATCCAGGCCACTGGAAACGTGGGCCAAATATCCCAAACGTTGCCTACAATACTGGCATGCTGCAAAAATTGCAAAAACCAAAGAAAATGATGGACGGAGTGTTGAACATTGCAAGCACTCACCCCCAGTCAACTGATCTGGGTTTAATCCATCACCGTTATTTAGCCCACTCTGCCACCCCAGTTCAGACATGGCCATATGCAAATCAGTCTGACCCTGTGCCTCATGGGAACAGTGCAGACCGAACTGCCAAGCCATGTCTTCCCTGGACCGGAAACAAGCTTCCTAGGACCAGTTTCTGGCATTTCAGCCAGGCTTGCTTGAATCCAGTGGCAAAGTGAGCAAGGGACTCACGTCTGAGCATACCCTGCCAACTTATGGCGAACACAGCAAAAACCAAAGGAAAAATTGGCCCGAAGCTTACCTGTGCTACCTCAAAAACGATAAATTCTTAGTTTGGGAGCAAGTCTCACAACATCTCTCATCCTACAGGCTGACAGGTCCACAGACTCCCTCAGAGCTCTAAAAGCCAGAAGGTCCCAAAAGATCTAGCCCTGAGCGAAGGGGACCCGACCCAAGACCACATTTATCATCCACTCCCACAGGGAGGCAGTGTGCCTGACTTAGTACGTTACCGTGGCTACATCCTAGCACAGACATCAGGAGTTGAGGGAGGAGTGCCCTCCAAGAACCCCTAAGAGCGATTTCTCCCAAGTGCCCTCCTCTACTAGCCAGTGCGCCGCATGTTGGCTTTGGGATGCCTTAATAGTATTGCTATAAGTCTGGTACCATCACTCCCCCCTTTTCCAGTGGTTGAATCATATGGGTCCTGGTTACCCTGCTCCATCAGACGCCCCAAATCAGCGAAGTTAGGAGGGAATGCATCCCCCGGAACGTTGCACGTGGTAAAATGTCACCAGCTGGATAATGTATAGGCACCGGTGTGAAAACACCATCTTTGCGACCGCCACATATCCCATATGAGAGAGCAGAAGAAAGTTCCACAACTGCACCGAAGAGTGAAGGCCCTCAGTAACTCTTCCTATATTATGCTGCATACGCTTCTGTGGTGCGTGGCCAACATCACACCCAGGTACTGGAATGTATCCGTCTCCCAGCGAAAAGGCATAGGGCATGCATGACCAGGGCTCCCAATGGAAATACCAATGATTTCCTACAATTGAGTTCAAGACCTGGCAGCTCCCTAAATGAGGCCAAATAAGACAACTGGATGGGTAAAGATTGCAGAGGAGCTGAGAGATAAAATAAAGTTTCGTCAGCATATAAAGACAAGTGAATAATGCCCCCTTAACCCCTCAATTCTGCCTTGTTCGGGCGGATATGAACAGCAAGAGGCACCAATGTGATCGCAAAGAGTAGGGGCAACAGTTTACAGCCCTGGTACATACCCATGCCCACTTCAGATGTTTCAGAGCATAGCCTACCCACTCACATTTGGCCGTGTGTTTCATATACAGGAGGTGCACCCAAGAGCAAAAGTGTGCACAAATCCCATTGCCTCCAGAACCTGCATAAGGTAGTCCCATTTTACTGCTTCAAAAGCATTGGCTAAGTCGATAGATACAACTGCCAGTTCCTCCTCCCTACCTTCCACCACATGTAAGACATGCATAAGGCGCCATAGATTCATGGAAGTACTACGTCCAGGTATGAAAACGTGCATTGGTCATCATGAATTAAGCCTGTAAGAACAAATCTCAAGTGAAGGATTAAGCACTTTGCAGAGTACTCTTGTGTCCATGTCAATCATTGTAAGCAGTCCCTAGGCAGATGGATCTAATGGATATGATTCGGTTTTCAGAAGCATTGTGATGCATCCCTCCCTCATAGAAGCCGCTAGCGCACTGGATTCCCAACATCCCAAAAGACCTCAAATCGGAGCGAAGGACTGATAAAACTGTGCCGGAAAGACATCTCCTCCCGGCAACTGCCCAAGGGCTGTACGAACCTCCCTCAGCGTGAAGTCAGCATCTATGTCAAGGGCATCAATTCCTCCCAGTCTTGGAAGCGGCAAGAAGGCGAGAAAGGCTACAATGCTCACCCATGCAGATGGGGTCGAGTCTCAGCACACATGCTCTAAGTGAGATTTAAAGGCACCCACTATCTCCCCAGGCTGCCTTGGAATAGAAGACATTGCGTTACACTTACCTCTTTAGGATGCAGAGGGACACCAACGGCTGTTTTCATAAATACATTAGAAATAAATTCTGCGGTTGTTGTTTTTCCCCCCTTGCAGCCGCTAAATTTAAACTCATATAGTTGTGCTATGTATTAAGCTATCCAAGTACTACTATGTTTTACAGGTGTTTAGGTAACATGTAGATAAAGCGCTTTCATTGTCAGAGGTGAAATAGAGTTTTTTTTAAGGTCTAGTTTATTTATGAATTGGGAAGAAAGTTTAATCAACTTTTAAACGTGGGAGTTTTATCTTTTTAACTAAAGTTTGCTTTACCTCCAAGAAATCGGGGACTATTTGGACTTGTAAGTAGACATTACATTGGTTTATCTATCAGAGTAATGCCAAGATTCCCATGACACTCCGCAAGTGAGGTGACTTTGCAAGCTGAGGGGTTCCCATACAATTTAGAGAAAAATCTTTCCTGTCTCTCCTCAGTCATCCGGTATCAGAAATTGGATACAAGGCTGCAGTTGTTGAGAAACTACTAAATATTTCTTGAAGGCTTCTCAACCAAAAGTACATTGGGATATCATGTGAGGGCTTGCCTCCCCATTACTTAAAATAGTCAAGCCACACAACGGTAAAGTTGGGAAAAGGCTCTGATCTGCTGCTGCAAATGTATTTATCAGTGCCTTCAAATGCCAATGGGATACCCAAGTGGCAGAAGTGAGCATGGTAATCAACCATTCTTACCTCTTTCTAGTTTCTTCTCTGTTGGGAGGATGCACTGGAGAGCATTATCCATAGATATATAGGTTTTGCAATTCGCAATTCCTGCGTCCTGTAGCTACACTGGGTCCTAACAATTCCTTTAATCAGAACATGAGAAACTCTCTATTGTGAAAAGAACAAATATGAGACAAAGTGGGCTCTGTCAAGACATTATCTGTTCAGAGCAGGCACAGCTAGTGGCTTTTATGATATGGCAGGGCCCACACTGCTCACCCAACCATAAGCAGCTTTCCCACCCAGATCAATCTCACCATCGGATCCCTCAATTTAAAAAGAAAGAAAAGAATAAAACTTATTACAAAAAAGAGCACTCTGTGCTTTCCCAGTATAAACACACAATTGTCTGATGCCATACAAACCCAGCCATAAAGTTCATGTATTACAAAATACAGATTCTGTGACCAGTCTCCGTTGTGCTTTAACAGGTACAGGTTAGCTAATATCTAGACTGGGCCTCTATTACTAAAATCCACCACACAAACCTACCACTAACTGGATGCAGTAAAGTGGAAATATCTCCACATGGAAAAAGTTAAGTATAATGGTAACTGTAATCTTTTGGGTTTGGCACAGGGTAGGGTTAGTTTTAGGGTAGTTAGGAAAGAACACTGGGTAGGATAAGCTTTATGGTTAAGACTTAGGGTGAGGCTAAGAGTACGGATTAAGAGTCTATGACTAGATTAGGGCACGGATGGAGTTAAACTAGCATAAGGCATTGGTTTATGAATATGGCAAGTGGTAGCCTTGGGAATAGGTTTGGGCTTAGTACTAGAATACTGTTGTGGCTGGAGTCAGGGGTAGCCTTAGAGTAAGGTGTTTAGATTTAAGGTCAGGGTCTGTATAAGAACTAGCAATATTGTTGAGATCAGGTCGACGTACACAAAGTCAATGAAGGGTCTAATTTCAGTAGGAGCTTACCTTTCCAATGCAGTGGTAAGGCGATGTAGTGGCTTACAGAGTGTGGTTGGTTGCAATAGTGGACCTCGTGGTACAAAAATACAACAGTGTATGGCAGTGCTCAAGGATCTACCAATGAGATGGGATAAGCAGGGTGCTGGATTTAAGATTATGAAGATAGTTCTGTGGCAATAGGTGAACACTGTAGAATAGCTTAATTAAAATGATGAGTGCAATTGCAAACAATATTGGAATCCATTCAAAAGTAACTATAACAAAGCTAAATTTGTTAGCAAATTAAAGCTAAAATTAAATACAGTCATCTGTGTGGAATTAATAAAATACTATTCTTCCATACACACCTGCATGAGGTACTCTGCAATATATTCTGGTTTCAAGCAGTTGACACCCTGAGCTGCAGCCTCAGCCACATTTACCCTTGGATCATCTGGTTTCAGTTTGCTAAAGTCGGCAAATAGGTGGGTGGCTTCTTTGAAAACTGATGGATTGTGGCCAAGAAAAACCTGCAGATTAAGGAGCAAAAATAAAATTTACAGGGTTAGGAGATAGAGGTGCAAAAGTTCAAGGTGCAGAATGCAAAAAAAGACCGTAATGCCATCGAAAGAATCTGTGTATTCCTGAATAATGTAAATGTCAAGTTCTATGTATTACCAACATTATATATATATATATATATATATATATATATATATATATATATATATATATACACACACACACACACACACACACACACACACACACACACACATATAATATTACATATGCTAACTACGGCATGTTCTCCACATTTGGCCGGGGGGAACCTGTAAATCTGAGACTTCGGAGGAGACCTCCCATGAGGCACAAAGGAAATGTCATGAACTCAACAGCTTTGCAGGCTCATTTAATACCGAGCACTAGTGCATTAAAGAACAAGCTACTTCCCTTCGGTAATGCTCTTTTTGGTAGAGACTCTAGCTAAACCCCAGATTACTCACTTTTGAATATTCCCCAGGCATCAGACTGGATCCGGACACTTTTGAGCAATACCTCTGCGCACTAGCAGGTCGCACTGTGTGACTCTGCACTGACGCCGTTCCGCTGTGGAAATGACGTGCGGGGACCAATGCACAGTCACTCCAGTGCATGGATGTCAGTTGCTTTCGAGACGGTCTGCGCCCCCAGATGCAGTGCCTCAGCAGCAAATTGACTGTCAAGTATGCAGATCAAGGAAATAGCCAGAAAATTTAAAATACCCCCACTTTGACCCAAAGCTCTTATGTTACCAAGCAATCGAAGCAAGTCATCACGACCCTCCCCAGAAGAGCTTGCTTGTCTCTCTCATCCAAGCATCTATCTATCCCTCCATCCTTCAATCCTCCCACTGATAACCACCATTCAGTGGTGTAAAATTAGCGCACGCAGACCCCACAGTACGGGGTGGCACCCAAGCTCAAGCGGCCCTCTGGCTCTGCATAGGGCCAGGCATCTGGCCTGAGAGCTCCTGACTGGAGCCCCCTCCATGTACTTTGCAGGGGGTGGGGGCCCCTCAAGTTTCATTACCCCACTGTCACCATTTCATCTGTACATTTTGTCTTCTATTCAATCTTTCATCCAACATTCAGTCTGTCACCATTCTGTCCGTCCTTCCGCCCATCCAAACCTATCCATCCATCCATCCATCTTCAAACCTATCCAAACATATCCATCCACTCAGTCATCCAACCTTCTCTTATCCACCCCACTTATTTCCATCCTTTCACTTAGCCACCAACTTTCACTCAGCCATCCATCCATCCTTTCACTGAGTTATCCACACTTCAACCCATCTATGCACCCATTTACCCTTCCACTCATCCACCCTTTCACTCACTCATCCATCTATCTATCCACCCTTTCACTCATCTGTCCATCCATACACCCTTTCACTCATCCATCCGTTCACCCTTTCATCCAGCCATCTACCCTCCCTTTCACACATCCATCCTCTCACTCAAACCATACATCCATTATGTCACTCCATACATCCATTCACGGATCCATCCATTTACCCTTTCACTCATCCATCCACCCTTTCTCTCAACCTCCATTCACCCTTTCACTCACCCATACATCCATTCACCTTTCACTCATCTATCCTTTTGTTCACTCCTCCATCCTTATATCCACTCTTTCACTCAACCATCCATCCATCTACCCTTACCCTCATCCATCCTTCCACTCACTCATCCATCCACCCTTTCATCCAGCCATCCATCTATCAACCCTTTCACTCATCCATCCCATCTATCCTTTCACATATCCATACTTACATCTATCCTTTCACTCATCCATCCTTTTGTTCATCCATCCCATCAACCCTTTCAACCCATTCACTTCATTCATCCACTCATTTACCCTTTCATCATCATCCATCCTTCACTCACTCAACCATCCTCCCATCATCCATCTACCCTCACTCATCCATCCATTCATCCATCCTCCTTTTCACTCATCCATCCTTACATCCATCCTTTCACTCATTCATCCATGCATCTATCCATCCACCCTTTCGATCACACAATCTATCCATCCATTCGCCCACCCATACATCCATCTATCCACTCACTGTCCCACCCTTTCACATTAATTATGAGCCTTTGTCTGCCGAGCTGCAGACAGAAGAGGCCCTTCAAGCACCACACTCCACCCCCATTTTAGCTGCTAAACGACTACTAGAATTAAGATCTTCTTAATGGACAGAGTCTAATTCACAGAGCGGGAAGGATGCGAGGGTCTGTGAGGAATCTGCAATTCTATAGAGTCTCTAACGGAAAGAGCGTTACCACAGGTAACTGCAGACTCCTCACTTTTTTAACATATACCAAAGCAGTTACTATTTGGAGGTGTCTAAAAATGAACTCAAACCAAAAGGCCATGTAGCACCGAGCAGGCAAAAAGCCCCTTTTGGGGAACCGAGCTTCCAGACAGTAGTGCCTTGCGAATGTATGGAGTGATGCCACGTAGCTGCTTGACATATGTCCAGGACAGAAACTCCACATGCCAATGCAGTGGTAGCAGCTTTGACCCTGGTGGAACAAGAATACAGCCCTCCCAGAGGCTGCTTTCTGGCCAATGCATAGCAAATCTTAATGCAAAGCATGTTCCAGCGGTAGATGGTCCTTTTCTGCATGACCTTGCCTTTTATCGTTATGATGAACCCCACAAAGAGCTGATCATCCCCCTAGGGTTCCCTGGTATGAATGATGTAAAAGCTTAGTGATCTTTTGGGGTCCAAGTGATGGAGTCTCCCCTCCTCCATAGAGGGGCAAGGCAGAACAAAAAAGGGGAGAGGATGTGGCCTTACGGCCAGAGCGGTCGGCCTTGACACTGGGGAACCGGGTTCGAGTCTCGGCAGGGACGCTCAACATCCTGTGATTCTGGGCAAATCACTTAATCTCAAACTATGCCTAACAAAGAATGAATGTGTCCTTCTGTAAGCAACTGGTGCTCATATAAAGTGCTCTGATACCTTCTGGTCAAGTTTGCGCTATATAAAACTCCGGGAGGCAAAAAAGTGATATTCTGACTGGCGATGTTATGGCGACGAGGAACGCCATCTCGAGGGAGAGAAGCTGCAAAGGACAGTTTATGAAGCGGCTCAAAGGTAGTACACATCAAATATGTGAGGACCAAGTTAAGCCCCTACTGTGGCATGACAAAGAGAGAGGTAGTAAAACTTAAGTTGTAGGCCTTTCAAAAATCCATTGTAACAGGTGATTAAAATAATGAGGGCTGATCCAGCAACTACAAAAAGGCAGAAACATACCCTTTTAGCTGTGTCTAGAGCAAAGCCTTATCGGGTGAGAGACAAAACAAACAACAAAACATCAGATAACTTGCCTGGAGGTGGGGGTACAGGGGGGTCAATCTGCTGTGTGCTGCGCCAACCCACAAATTTGCCCCAACAAAAGGCGTATACTGTCTTTGGCGAGGGACGTCTGGCTGCCAAGCTAATATCAACAACCTCTGGAGGAAGGTTGAAAGTGCTCAGCTGTTGCTCCTCAATCTACAAGCATGAAGGTGTTGATTGCGAAGGTTTGGGTGTAGGATCCTGCTATATTGCTGTGACAGCAGGCTGCCCCTACAGGAGGATTTTATTGGAGGACAGATGCTCATTCTCAGGAGCTCAGTATACCATACTCTCCATGCCCAATCTAATTCCATTAGAATGACTTTGGCCCGGTTAGTCCAAAGCTTTTCTAAAACTCAGAGAAAGAGAGGTATTGGCTGAAAGGAAAACAGGAGCTGCAAGTTCCACCGCTGGTGGAATGTGGTTCCTACAGAGAGAAACTGTGGAAACTCCAACACGCAGAAATGTTGACATTGCGCACTCTCGGGATGGCAAGCAGATCGAGCCAAGGTTCTCCCCATTCGAGGACGAGCTCTTGTCCCACTTACAGGTGCAACTGACACTTGTGATCCATTAATAATAGATGGCTGAACTCCGCTGTCTTGACATTCAAAGATCCTGTCAGGCAGTTCACCACCAGGAAAACTGCTGGGTGTTTCAGCCATTTCTAGAGGTGTAGGGCCTCCTGGCACAGGGTCCATGACCCCACCTCACCCTCTTTGTTGAACTACCACATGGCGGTGGTGTTGTCTGTAAGCACCTGTACCAACCTCCCCTGATGGACAGAAGTAAGGCTTCATACGCCAAGCAGATAGCCCTCAGCTTCAGAAGACTGATGTGGAGCCGAGACTCCACACGTGACCGGAGACCTCTGATCTTTACCTCTCCCAGGTGGCTGCCCAAAGCCAAAAGTGATGAGGTGCCTCTGTTGTGTATATTTGTAAAGGGCACTATCACCTGTGAGGGTGGCAAAGTCGCCAAAAGAATGGTAGGATGGATGCAGTTGGCGTGGTGGAGCAGACAGGCCCAAGGAGCGCACTGTGGCCCTGCTCTCTTTAAAACACTCCAGACCGGAATCTGTCTTGTCCCCAAAGAGGCAAGTCCCGTCAAAGGACATGTCCATAAGGGACACCTGCACTTCACCTGAAAAACCTGTCTAGCAAAACAAGGAGCGGCAATGAATAGTGACACTAGTGCCAAGTGCTCTTCCAATAGAACCTCTGGTATCCAGTCCACAGTGTATTGGAAACATTTTTGCGTCACACCATCCTGTATGGCCTGGGTCATTATGGGGTGAAGGCATTCCGGTATACCTGGGAGGATCTGAGCAACTGAATCTCAGACGGCGTGTAAGTAACTGCCCTGCAGTCAGCTGGGATTGACTGACTGGAGTGCTAAACTAGTGGTAGAAAATACCCTCTTCCCAAAGGTTTCCACTCGCTTAGAAAGGGGGGAAGTTCGGCACTCCTTACTTTTTTTACTTTATTTAAACAAACTAATAATAGTACCTTGTGTTGTTTACCTAAAACAGGAGCGTGCTCTGCTTGTCTTATGCCTGCCAAGCATGTACAACAAATTCAATGGGGGCCAAGTAATTATTAATCTGGGCACAAGCATGCACTGCGTAAGCGTTATGCTGACATTATATCACAAGTTCACCATGTTTAGTCAAACTTTCTGAGAATATTTAATTGCATATTCTTTTTGTCATCATTTCTTATTTACACAAGAGTATGTATATTAATCATACATTTCATTTTCTGCTTCATTACATACACAATCTCAATTTAGAAATTACAATCATTCAACAATATCATTTCTATGTTATAGATGTTTAAGGATCTTCGCCCAATGCATTTTGGGACGATAAAGGTCCCTTCGTCAGGGGAAGTTCCTGTCAATTAAGCATATATATATACAACATATCAACTTAAAATGTTAGCAGATGATCAGATTTACAAAACAGTCCTATTCAAACAGTCTGTCCGTTATGCAGTCACTCTGGTAGTGAGTCCAGTACCATGTCGTGTAGCTAGCTATATTGCTGAAATCCTAAAACTCACTCCTAAAGGTTATATTACCAAACAGAATATAGTTCCATCACCGTGCCCCCGGTGCCAATCACCTGTCCAGAATCATGATACACTTACGTATCTGTGTTCCTCAAGTAACCGATGAATTCAAACAATCAGACGACCGATCGCGTTCTACCTGTGTGCGCAGAATGAAATACTTTAATCACATTCATCAGTGGTACAATCCACCGTATAATTGCCTCGCGTGACTATCACTACGGAACCTTCCACCACCAAGTTAAAGCCAAAAAGTACATTCATGGCACCAGTATCTCATAAAATCTTAGATACTTTCGAAATTCTAGTAAAAAAAGGACTTTGCTAAAATCAATTACACTAAAGCCAAAAGGAAGAAAAGTAATTTCAGCAGAAGAGAATTCAGTATATTACAGAATTTAGCCCGTGACGAGGAAGTGATTTTTCAAAAAGCAAATAAAGGTGGTGTCCTTGTCATGATGGACAAATCCATGTACAACAACAAGGTAAATGAACATGTTGACAATATTCAAATTTACGGGAGACTCGAGAATGATCCCACGGTTGAAATATTAAACTTCATAAAAAACATTTTATCCAAAGCAGTTGAATTGAATTGGATAGACGAAACCACCAAACAATATTTAAAAACTATGTATCCACGAAGACCGAAGATTTACATGCTTCCCAAAGTCCATAAAAACTTACAAGATCCACCGTGTAGACCGATAGTATCAGGATGTGGGTCTATTTTTGAAAACCCTGGGAGGTTTATTGACGCATACTTGCAACCCATAGTAAGGAAATTGACAACATACATCGAAGACACAACAGATTTCTTGAGGAAATTACAACTACTACCAACAGAAGGGAGAGAAAATTGGTTACTGTGCACTATTGATGTAGTTGCATTGTATACATCAATTCCTCACGCACAAGGTATTGAGGCAGTAGAGTGGGCACTGCTGAGGGAGAGTGATGAAAACATCCCTAAATATTTCATACTGGTATTACTTGAGTTTTGTTTAAAACATAGTTATTTTGAGTGGAAGAAACAGTTTTATTTACAACTAAATGGAACTTCAATGGGATTTCCCGAAGCCCCAGTTTATGCCAATACTTTCATGGCAAGATTCGAAAATGATAACATCTTAAACTCGGCATGGACAGCAGGATTAGTCTTTTTCTGTCGTTTCATTGACGACATTTTCTTAATCTGGAGAAACACAGAAGATGCTTTACTGGAGAACATCAGAATATTAAACGAGCAAAATGAAAGAATTCAATTCACACACACCATTAAAAAAAGTGGAGTGGCATTTCTGGACGTTTGGATCGAGATAAATGAGAATCAAATGAGCACAAGACTATTCAAGAAACCTACAGATCGTAATAGTATGCTGCTCTTCCAAAGTTATCACCCATTGTCATTAGTGAGGAACCTACCATATTCACAATTCCTTAGAACAAGGAGGATAACCTCAGAGCCCTCAATTTGTGAAGAAACAATGTGTACACAAGCAAATAATTTTCTGAACAGAGGATACCCAACAGAATTGATATCAGCACATAAAACAAGAGCTTTATCTAAATCAAGGGAAGATCTACTGACTAAACATACCAAAGACACAGAGAACAAAATGGTATTCATATCTAAATATTCCACAGTATCGCATCAGATTAAAAGGATTATATTGAATCGATGGGAACTGCTAGAAGAAGAGGAAGAGTTTCATGGCGTATTCAGTACCAAACCTCTATTCGCATTTACAAGATCAAAGAGTTTGAAAGAGATTTTCTCAAAAGACAAATTTACCAAAAATACTAAGTTCAGCGAAACGACTAAATGTCATAATTGCATTCACTGCAATAACGTTATACCCGGCGATACACTTACTCATCCCTTGACAGGTGAAAAAATCAAATTGAATCATTCAACGGATTGTAATTCCTCGAACGTAGTGTACAGCATTAACTGTCCTTGCGGACTCATATACGTAGGGAGAACGGAAAGGAAAATAATTTTTTTTTTTTTTTTTTTTTAAAAACCTTTATTCTTCAAAAACATGGACACAGCTATTCAGCCGACATCCCGGAGGTTCGGCAGCTTTGAGAGAGCAGCACAAAGAAACGTCCACAGTGCAGAGAAGGAGAAGCAGTAAAGGTTCTGTTTTAAATAAATACAAACTCACACAAAACCCCAGCAAGGCGAAGGACACTGAATACCACTGGTGATTGCTCCTCAGGGGAGAGCAGACCCCCCTCGTCTAACAGTCACAATACTGTGTTAAGAGGAAAAAGGGGGAAAAGCAGAGGCCCAAAAAAGTCAACTAACAATCAGATACATATACAAAAGCTGGAAAGAATGTTAAGGAGAGAGCTGTTCATCAGGGGGATCCAAATCAGGGGTGAGACATATGCCCCCCCTATACTGGTTCCACCGCCCCCAAATGGCGTGCCACTTCCGGGGGCGCCCCCTAGCACAATATACTGTCTTTTCCCTTAGCATACTCCAGTCCATGTTTTCTTTCCACGCAGTCAATGTGGGGGGACCCGCAGAGCCCCACAGGCGCGCGATGTCTCGTTTAGCCACCATATTACCCAGAGTCACCCACAGGGTCTGTGCCTCATCGTGATCGGTAGGCCCCCAAACATTCAGGAGACAGCACCGCGCCTCCGGCTGCATAACAATGCCCGTCACCTCCCCCATCACCGTATGGACTCTCCTCCAGAATTCCATGATGACGCCACATTCCCAAATAATATGCATGAAGGTACCCACCATACCGCAGCCCCTCCTGCATAAACCCTCCTCAGAAAATCCCATATGAACCAGCCGTGGCCCCGTAACATAGGTTCTATGGAGTATTTTGAGCTGCACCAGCCTCAGACGTGACGGGATCGCAACCTCCTTAGGAGAGGAGACCGCAGACTGCCAATCCTCGTCATCCAGTTCGAGTCCGTCCCTAGTCCACTGGTCCCTCAGCCCCAACAGCAGATCCGCCCGAACATTTATCAATTTCTTATATATGAGAGAAATCGTACTCTCCGGCATATGGCCGTCGAGGATCCGATCCTCCAATGGAGAGGACTCAGGCACCTTCTCACCTTCTACGAGGACTGACCGCAGGGCATGACGCACTTGTACATAGCGGAAAAACTCGGATTTCCCCAACTCATACTCCTGCTGCAGCTCTTCAAAGGACTTCACCCTCCCCTTAATCAGCAAATCTCCAACCCTGGAGATTCCAATCAAGTCCCATTTATCAAAACCCTTCTTATGCCAGAGCCTTCCCAATTTTTCAGATTCAAACAACGGGGTAGCTAGGGTGAGCCTATCCTTCCAGCCCAGCGAGTCAGTCGCCATCCTCCACACGCGCACCGCCACCCCAGTGGGCCCCGTGAGGGACGAGTCCAGCGCCCGAGAGTACAACGCTCTATGGTAATTCCCGCCGCGCATCAACCATCGGTCCATGGCATAGCCGGGGCTTAGAGCCGGACCATAGAAACCATGATTAATCGCGCTCAACTGGGTGGCCCAGTAATAGCGTCGAATGTCCGGAAGCGCAATACCCCCGTCATACCACGGAAGCGTCAATTTTGCAATCGATATGCGCGGCCATCCATCCCACAACAACGATCGTTGGAGGCTTTCAACCTCCCTGAAGTAACTGGCCGGTACCCAATCAAGGGTATTCTGCAAGGCGTAAAGGAACCGGGGGAGAGACATCATTTTAAACAAGGCGGCGCGCCCAACGAGGGAGAGCGGCAGCTTCCGCCAGCCCGCAACATCCCGCCGCAAACGCGCCAGTGGGGGGAGCAGGTTTCTCTCATACCTCAGAGTGGAATCAGTGGAGACAAAAATCCCCAGGTACACAAAGCCCTGCTGGGCGATCCGGATCGAACAAGTTCGCGGGACCGGCGGAGCCTCGCCGTTCAGAACATACAAATACGATTTACTCCAATTGATGACGAGTCCCGAGTTCCTGCCAAAGGACGTCAGAACGTCACAAACCACTATAAGCGAGTTCTTGGGCGAGGCGAGATATAACAGGATGTCATCGGCATAGAGCGATATACGGTCCTCGTGCTCGGGCGACCATCTAAGTCCACGTATATCCGGATGCCAGCGTATCCACGCCGCCAGTGGCTCGAGGGCAAGAGCAAACAACAAAGGCGACAAGGGGCAAGCAACCCTGCCGAGTACCCCTCCCAAGCTGGAACGGAGTCGATGCCCGCCCGTTTACCACAACACTCGCAAGAGGGCCCTCATAAAGCAACCTCACCCAGCTCACAAAACCAGGGCCAAAGCCGAACTTGGCAAGCACAGCCCACAGATATGCCCATTCCACCGTATCAAAAGCCATTGTGGCATCGAGCGATGCCATAATAGCTGGTTCTCGGAGCGTGCCCGCCCTGGCAATCACTCCATGGAGACGCCGAAGGTTTAACGCCGTGTTACGGTGCGGGATAAAGCCGGATTGATCCGGATGGATCAATTCCCCGAGCACCCTGACCAAGCGGCTTGCCAGAATTTTAGCCAGAATTTTCGGCTCAGCATTAAGGAGTGATATTGGCCGATAGGAGGCACACTTATCTCGGGGTTTACCCTCCTTGTGTATTACAACAATCGTCGCCAGTCTCTGATCCAACGGAAGGGACCCACCCCCCCGCGCCTCCACAAACATGGCGCGCAGGTGGGGGGCAACCCTATCCGGGAACAGCTTATACAAGTCAATCGGCAAACCATTAGGACCTGAGGCCTTGCCCGAGTTCAGCGCGCGGATGGCACCTGCCACCTCATCGACCGTTATGTCACCATCGAGATCATCTCTATCCACATCAGAAAGGCAGGGCAGAGCAATGTCACGCAGGAGGTCAAGCGAATCCTCGGTCGGCCTATCCGAAACTGAGGCATAAACCATACGGAAATAATCCGAAAAACACTTTACTATCCCCTCAGGGTCAACAACCACCTCTCCCCCCTCTCCCGTCAGCTCCGGCACCAATCTATTAACCCGTTCTTTTTTGTCCAGCCAAGCTAGGAGTTTCCCGGCCTTGTCGCCAACATCATACAAGCGGCCCTGCTGTTCCCTACTGAGGGTCTTGGCGGCATTCGTCACCAGGTCCTTATATTCGGCTTGCTTCAAGCTCAGTTCATGCAGTGAGGCCTCTGTAACCTCCCCCTCCAGGGCCCCCTCCAGAGCCGCGATCTCCTCCTCAACCTGCATAACCTCATCATCTCTCCGCCGCTTGGCTGCCACTACCAAGGAGAGGGCCTCTCCTCTCAGCACGGTCTTAAATGCTTCCCACAACGACACGGCCGAGTCAACGGACCCCTGGTTGTCCTTAAAAAAGTGATCAACTGTCTTCAACAGCGCACTGCGCATCTTGGGGTCACGAAAGTACCAGGGGTTAATAGGAGCAATCCTGCCCCCTCCCTCGCGGCCGACGTCCAGCCGGACCCACACTGGCGAATGATCCGATATGCCCCGCGCCATATGCCTGGCCTCAGATACCAAAGAGGCGTGCGCAGCCAGAGTGAGCAGGTAATCAATCCTAGAGAGGCTACCATGCGCCCCGGAGTGGAAGGTGTATTGGCTCTGTGTGGGGTGCCGGAGCCTCCAGCAGTCTACCAGGCCGAGTGTGTCTAGAAAGTCTGGGAGCCACTTCTGAGCCCCCCCGGTGTCCCTGGGCGGGTACCTATCCAGCAGCCCAGAGCCGACAGCATTGAAATCGCCCCCCACCACTAGCATACCCTCCGGGAGGTCCAACAAGGCCCTACCCAGATCTGTAAACGTGGAGGCCTGCAGGGCAGGAGGGACATAGACCGAAACCAAAACCAAAGTTCTTCCTTCCCACCTCCCCGCCACCGCAACAAACCTCCCCTATCATCAACAATGGTGGAGTTCACCTCGAACGGTAGGGAAGCTCTAATTAGAATGCCCACACCCCTGGAGCCGGAGGAGAATCCCGAGTGAGCTATGAATTTGTAACCTTTCCTATTAAGAGCATAGCAAGTGTGTCTCCTGCAGTAGGGCGACATCCGGCAAAGACCGTTTCAAAAACTGCAAGACTATCCCCCGCTTAATGCGATCCCCCAAACCATTAACATTCCAGCTAATAACACTTAAACCCCTACCCCCCATCCCCACACACAAAGAGGCCCACCCCACACCCGAAGAGCCACCATGGAACAATCCTGACAATGATTACTACGCCTTGCAAAAACAAACCCCCCAACAACAAACCCAAAATCCCAACTATCCCCCCCACCCTGCACCCCTGCTGCAGCTTACAAAGCCCCCCCAACTTGCAGTGTGCCTGTCGCCCTACCCAAACCCAAATCTACAAAAAGTACCCTGAGGGAGGAAAGAGCTCCCATCGTCCTCCCGCGACCCTCCGTATTTACTGCAATCAGTTCAAGTCATTATCTAGAACCAAATCAAGTCAGTTCGGCTCCAAAGGCATCAACCCTGCCCATCCCGGCCACTGTCGCTGTCTGCGGCAGCGTCCTCACCAGTCCGCCGTCGGGCAAAGCGTCCAACCATTCACCGGCCATAGCAGGCGACTCAAAGAAGAAAGTTCGGTCTTCGTACACCACACGTAATCTGGCAGGGAAAAGCATGGCATACTTCAGGTCCCTCTCCCGAAGCCGTCTCTTCACCCCCAGGAAACTCTGCCTTTGCTTTTGCACCAGTTGGGTGAAGTCAGGATAGAAACTCACCGACGCGTTCTGAAAAGGGACCGGGCCCGTCACCCGCGATGCTTGCAGGATAGCGTCCCGATCTCGGAAGTGAAAGAGCCGGGCGACAATTGGTCTCGGTGGAGCTCCCACCTTGGGCCTCCCACCCGGCACTCTGTGAGCTCGCTCAACTGCGAAGAACTTCCCAAGGCCCTTAGGCTTCAGATGGGTAAGCACCAAGTCCTCCACGAGCAGGTCTACAGAAATCTCGTCCGAGGCCTCCGGGACCCCAATAACGCGCACGTTGTTGCGCCTGGCCCGGCTCTCAAAGTCCTCGAGCCTACGGGCGGAGAGATCACTCTCGGCCCGCAGCTTACGAACCTCAGTCTGAAGTTCCGAGACATCATCAGCGAGGCTCGTGGTCTTGAGATCAAGGGCTTTAACCCGTTCATTAGTTTTGCCCAAATCCGCGCGGATCAGGTTAACGTCCACCAAGATGGTATCCACTTTGTGCGCCAGGGCATCAAACTGTCTCCCAATCGAAGCCTGCATCCCTTCGAGCGCGCCCATAACATCCTGCAACGAGAGCTCCGAGGCTGAGGGCGAGGCAGTCTTCTGCACCTCCAGCGACTGGCTCGATCCACCAGGCGACCCCTTCTGCTGGGCATAGCGATCCATATTATTGGCTTGAGTATATGCTCCCCGCCTGGTAGCCTTGGGTTTCAGCCGATCCACCTCTGCTTTACCCGACATGTCTGGCACCAAGCAGGCCGGTGCGAAAAGACGGCCCTCTCGCAGTAAGAGGGATCAGGAGAAGTCAGATCTGCAATAGCCAGCCAGAGTAGGGCGCAGAGCGTCCAGAGGATAATAAAGCAGCCGAAAACACTCCCGGGCCAAGGCAGACAAAGAGCGAGAAAGTGAAAGTGAAAGGACGAGGTCCTCCGTCCGACGGTTCACACCTCGCCTGGCCGCTGTTGTTCAATTAGAGGTCGGGCATCCTGCCAACGCCAGCCCCTGGCATCCCTCGGAGATAGGCCTCAATCTTCCGCCGTGCACAACTCCGGTTCCCGGTGGGCGATCCGAACTCGGGCAGCATCAATCGCCTCCAGAACGTGTCATCTGCAAGATGCCGTGCATATAAAACAGGATTGAAGACAGGATAGTCGACGGAGGGCGCGTGGGTCTCGGGAACTCAAAGCTCACGCGGCCATCTTGGTCAAGCGCTAGGCTCCTCCCCCCGGAAAATAAAAATTTGATTATCTGAACATAAGAGTACGATAAGAAATAAAAGTCAAAACTCAACTGTAGCGAGGCATTGGGAAGAACATCGACATAACATATCGCAATTAAAGTTCCAAATCATTGAACACACTCCTAAGCAATAAGGTATAGGTAACACAAAGAGACTCTTACAAAGAGAAGCCTATTGGATAAAAAAAAACTTAATTCTCTAATACCATCAGGTCTCAAGGATAAATTCGAGATGTCATGTTTTTTATAAACAAAACTTTAATCAGAAACATTGTTAACAATTAGCCTTATTATCAATATATAGAATCAAAAGATTCATGATACAAGTTAATTCACCCAGGTATTCCAATTACAAACGACATTGACTATGACTGACACTTTAAGCGACCTCTGATGTAGGTTGAGATCATATTGTATTATAGGCACGGTGGTGTGTCGGTTTGCGCATTAGTATTTAGACATTCAAAGATGGGGGTGGTTTTGTTTGATCACGTATTCTCGCGATACTCTGATCGCAGTGCTTTTATAGAGTTCGTTAGCGGTAGACGGAAAATGGAAGCACGGCGAGCGATCAGCTGTGACCCGTACTAGCGGCGTTAGGTAAGATTTTGTGGGACTATGCTGAACACTTTGGTGTATTCGAAGTTGTTTAATTTTTTTAACGCAAGTGTTTGTATGTGTATTGATACAGGAAAGGGTCCTGCTTACGGAACGTGAAGTTGGTATAATCTTGTACGGGGGTAATCCGCGATTAAGACTTGTGATTGATACCGCAGGACCACGGGTACGCTTTGTTCAAAATGTAACGCGAGGCAATTATACGGTGGATTGCACCACTGACGAATGTGATTAAAGTATTACATTCTGCGCACACAGGCAGAACCCGATCGGTTGTCTGATTGTTTGAATTCATCGGTTACTTGAGGAACAGAGATACGTAAGTGTATCATAATTCTGGACAGGTGATTGGCACCGGGGTGTGAGAAAGTGCCATCTTTCTTGCATGGTATGCCCCCACTTTTTGCAGAATTGCTGAATGTACTTTGATTGAGTGTGCCCTGGACTCCTGCCAATCAGGGGCCCAGGGCCTATGTTCCTTCCCTAAAACCTAAAACCCAAATTGTCAAACCCTGGCCACATGTCAGCCCCTGGTAAATGGTACCCTAGGTACCCAGGGCCTTGTGACCAGGGAAGGCCTCTAAGGGCTGAAGCACTTATTGTGCCACCCTTAGAGGCCCTGTACCCTAACACAAACACACTGCCCTTGCAGGCTGAGTGTCTGGGTACAAGACAAAACCAAGAGTCGACATGGCCCACATCCCTGTGTGCCATGCCCACAACCTACACTGCCCTGGCATACATCAGCCACCCCTCTAGCTGGGTGCCCTATGCCAGTGGTGTGGGCACAGGAGCATGAGCCCTGTGCCCCTACAGTACCCTGGTCCATTCCTGGGCACTGTAAGTGCAGTGCTGCCATTTAAGAGTATATGGTGCTGAGAGCTCGTCAAACACGAACTCCACAGCACCATAATGGCAACACTGAAGACTGAGAAGTTTGGTATAAAACTTCTCAGCACATTAAACCCGCACTGATGCCAGTGTGGGATTTAATGTACAAAGCACTACAGAGGGCATCTTAGAGATGCCCCCTGAAACCTAACCTACAATCCACGTCTTGTCTGAGAGGCTGCCTAGGTTGCCACACAGCAGACATGTTGCTGGACCCCTGGGTGGAGAGCCCCCGCTCTCCTGGGCCTGCAACAATGCACATCCTGGCCCAGGTGCTAGGTCTCCTCCCCCAGGATGGGCAGGCGGAAGCTTCAAAGGCATGTCGCCTTTGTGAGTTTCTCCAGGCCACTTGCTGTACCCAGCAACTGGCCCCCACCGGTTCTGACCTCCACTCTGGCGGGATGACTGGCCGGAAACCCCAAGTAAGGACAGGGGATGTGCCAGCCTCTGCCAACCCCACCCCTCAGGTGGGGGAGGCAAGGTGAAGCACATCTCCGGGCTCTCGCCATCTTGAAGATGGAAAGCCCTGCCCAATCAGGACTAGGCTACTGACCCCCTCCCACAGGAGAGTGGCAGGATAGGGGGTGTACCCACACCAGGGCAGGGACCCATTGTTCCCTGCCCTTTACCTACCTGTTACGCCCCTAAATCTAGTATTTAGGGGCACCCTGAACCTTCCTTCCTCAGATTCCAGATTCCGAAAAAGCAAAGAGGAACAAGAAGAAAGAAGACCGCCGTGCAGCTGCTAAGAAGAGGAAGACACCAACTACTTTGGCCCCAGCCCTACCGGCCTGTCGATCCTCAAACCTGCTCCTACTAAATCCCGGCACCTCCTGTGGCCAGCAACTTCACAAACCCCGGAGGACCTGGCTACCTTGTGACTCTGAGCATCTGGGACTCCCATGAGCAGTGGCTCTGCTCAAAGCAAGTTTCTAACCCCTGGCATCAGCCCGGAACCGTGAACCCTGCACCCGCAAAGCCTGGCCTGTGCCAGAGTGGACAAAGACCCAGAGGACGTCCCTCCGGCGACTGTGACCCCGAATCCGGCACCCAAGGACCCACCTCGACGCTCCTAAGGACGCCTGCAGCCTCAGAACCAGGGACCCTCCCAACCGCGATCAAGAGAGGGTAAGATATCCGAACATCAAAAGGCACCCCTGCACCCGACGCCCTGCGGCCCCCTGTGTCCGACTCCTGGGTACCTACCTATCCTCCAACTACCCAACTTACCTCTCGAAGTGGTGGCGGCCCCCGAAGAAACTTCGTCCCCGAGCTTGCAGCCTTTGTTCATCCTTGAGCTTTCCCATCGAAATACATTGTGCGCCCGAAGGCTTAAAAGCACCCTGCACCCAGTCGCCTGAGTGGCCCTGGCAGTGCAACTTCTACTCCTACCTACTATCCCATTTGCCCTGAGCAAGTGACCAGGAGCCCAGCTCCCACAGCCGCGTGGCCTAATAGTCAACAGCCACCAACCAAGGCCCCCCCCCCCCCCCCTGCCTCCCATAGGATAACATTGGGCCTAACACACTCTGCATCCGGCTGCCCCAGTGCTGCTGAGGGTGTAACAACTGTACCAACCTGACCCTGGGAGACCCCTGAGTCTGTGGCCAGAACCTTAACTCTGCCAGTCGAGTACCTACCCAAAAGCCGATAACTCACTTTTCTTCCATAGGGTAACATTGACTGGTTTCTTCTGTGTGGAGTTTCTAAAACTTAAAATATTCACCTAAAATCAACAGAGTAACGAAAACGGAAATACTCACCTGCTATTAGGAGAGATCCCAGTGCTGGATCTTGGTGCCCAGCACTGACCCTGAAAAGTACTTACAACCGTACTTACCACTAACCCAATTTTCTTCCATAGGAAATCATTGACTGTTTTTCTGTGAAATTTCTTCTAAGTGTCGATTTTTGCAAACTACAAATATTCTTTAAAAATCGTACCAACTGTGAAAACGTAATTACTTAACTGTTTTAGATAGAGGTCCCAGTACTGAGCCTAGGAGCCCAGCCCTGGATTACAAAAGTAACAAGAACATACTTTACCCGTAACTTGAATTTTCTTCCATAGGGAACCATTGACTGTTTTTCTATGAAATTTCTTCTAAGTGTCGATTTTGCAAACTTATAAATATTCCTTAAAAATCGCCTGTGTAACTTAAATGCAGTTTCTCAACTGCTTACAGGTGATACACTAGTGCTGGATCTAGGATCCAACACTGGTAATTTGATTAGCAAAAGTTTCTAAGTGTCAACTTTTAAAATAGCAAAATATTGCTTAAAAATCACAACAGTAACTAAAACGAATTTCCTCACTTGTTTCCAAGAACTGTCCCAGGATCCAGTCCTGGAGTTAGAAAAGTAATCCTGAAAGTAATCAATTGCAAATAACTTAAAACTAACATTGAGCTCAATGTATTATTGTGTGTGAAATTGTGTTGCCTATTGCAACAAAACTAACTATTATCTCCAAAAGTCAATTGCCTATTACAAAGTATTTAACGACAGCATCTCATTCTGAGAAAGTATATTTTGATACCTTTTGTTGGTTCTAAAATGAAACAACCATATATTTTTTATATAAACCATTGGCATAGAGCTCAGTTCTTGAGTGTGTGAGACCATTTGCTCACTGAGTGTGTACAACAAATGCTTTACACTGTCCTCCGATACTGCCTTACTGCTCGACCAAGCTACCACTTTAGAGAGTAAGGTTACATCTAACTTTAACCTCTGGGGACTGTGGACTCTGTACACACTTTACCTATTTGGGAACAGTATATACAGAGCCACTTTCTCACACGGCGGCACAGTGATAAAACTATATTCAGTTTGGTAATATAACCTTTAGGAGTGAGTTTTAGGATTTCAGCAATATAGCTGGCTACACGACATGGTACTGGACTCACTACCAGGTGACTGCATAACGGACAGACTGTTTGAATAGGACTGCTTTGTAAATCTGATCATCTAACATTTTAAGTTGATATGTTGTATATATATATGCTTAATTGACAGGAACTGCCCCCGACGAAGGGACCTTTATCATCCCGAAGTGCATTGGGCGAAGATCCTCAAACATCTATAACATAGAAATTATATTGTTTAATGATTGTAATGTCTAAATTGAGATTGTGTATGTAATGAAGCAGAAAATGAAATGTATGATTAATATACATACTCTTGTGTAAATAAGAAATGATGACAAAACGAATATGCAATTAAATATTCTCAGGAAAGTTGGACTAAACATGGTGAACTTGTGATATAATGTCAGTATAACGCTTACGCAGAGCATGCTTGTGCCCAGGTTAATAATTACTTGGCCCCCATTGAGATGAAAGTTTGCACCAACAATCTCTCAGGAGAGGAGTGCTGAGACAAAAAAAGGCAGGGTTATCAGGGGCAGGTCAAGGATGCATTCAGACAATTGGCTGGAGGGCAGGGAAAATACATGACCAATCGACAACCCATACTGTCAGATTCAGCTTTCGAAAGGAAGGAGGTGCTGTGGACCCTGGTGCCACAGCCCTAGAAACAGGCAGTGGCCTTAAGCAAGTGACATATCCCATTATAGTTTTTTTTAAGCTGGTGGCACAGAGGGAGAATGTGAGTACTGACGAGCAACTGTGGATGCAACTTGTTTTCACGGAGAAGTAAACTCAAACTGTGCTTTAGGTCAATCAGAGGTGAGGTCTCTGACATAATTTCAAGAAAGAGTACGGGACAACATAGGTGATGGTGGTACAGGGCCTAAAACCAAAATTAGAAATTCGTTTTTTAATTTCTCTGAGGGGCCATACCTTCCCAAGGTGTTGGAGGAGTGCTCGAGTATCCAGAAGACCTACCGGTGGGGAAATCCTGGGAGAATCTACCATGAAATATTCTTGGGAGAAGGAACTGAATCTCATATTTGACTGCGTATCACCTGTTTGTCCATTAAAAGCTTTACAAACATTCATGACGAGTGCTGTTGCGACTGCAAACTTTGTTCCATCAGTAACGCTCTTTCTGTTAGAGACTATATATAAACGCACATTCCTCACTCTTTGAATATTCCCCAGCCATCAGACTGGATCGGGAAACTTTTTTTTGAGGTATTTCTGTGAACCAGAAGGCACCAATCCTGCGCGCTAATATTAATTGCTTTCTACCCTGTCTGCGCCTCCAGACATACAGTCCCAAAACCAAATTGGTATTTCAGTGTGAAGATTCCTAGACCGTATTTTACTCAATCATCACACCATTCTACTGGGTAGGCGGTGTAAAGCACTGTGGCCCTAAACCCGATGGAACGTTACTTACCTTCGGTAACGCTGTATCTGGTAGAGACATGATCTAGCCGCAGATTCTTTTCCAGGCGTCAGGCTGGATCCGGAAGACTTTTGCTCAAGCAATAGCCTTGCGTGCTGGTAGGCAGCACAGGTCAGCTCCACATGATGTTGGCGCTGAAAGTGACTTCTGTGTCACCTATATAGGCGGCACCTCAGTGTGCTGACGTCAGTTACTTTTCATGACTTTCCAAGCCAGGAGCACGGAACCCTGAAGTGCACTGACATTGGTGTGTTTAGAACTACTAAGGCCCTGAAAGGGATCAGCCCTGACCCTCAACACCTGTCTGCAGTGTGGGGAGGATGAGTGGGTCAGGAAGGAATCTGCAGCTAGTACATGTGTACCAGATAAAGTGCTACCGAAGGTAAGCAACTTGTCCTTCTGATAGAGACATCTTGCAGCTGATTCCTTACCTTAAAATAGATACACAAGCAACACCATCCCCAAAGGAGGGACTGTGGACAAGTTTAGACCAGGAGGTCCTGCAGGACAAAACAGCCAAAAAGGCAGTCCCTGCAGACTAGACTGTCCAGGCTGGTGTGCTTAGTGATTGTGTGCAGTGATGCCCACGTTGCTGCCTGACAAAAGTCAAGGACTAGAACACCACGTTGCAACACTGTGGTCACAGCCTTAGCTCTGGTGAAATGAGCTCTTAAGCCTTCAGGAGACTGCTTCTTGGCCAGAGCGTAGCAAAGTTTGATGCAGAGGACGGCCCATCGTGAGATAGTCCTCTTCTGCACCACACAACCTTTCTTTGATCCAATGTACCCCACGAAGAGTTAGTCGTCCACCAGTAGCTCTTTGATGCGGTCAAGATAGAACAACGACGCTCTTTTTGGGTCCAGATGGTGGAGTCGCACCTCCTCTTTAGAAGGGTGCAGAGGAGCATAGAAAGCGGGCAAGGTAACTGATTACCTCACATGGAATGGTGTTACCACTTTCGGTAAGAAAGAGGCTCTAGTGCAAAGCACCAACCTATTAGGAAGATTGTCAGGCAAGGAGGCTTGGATGACAGAGCCTGCAATTCGCCCACCCTCATGGCAGATGTTCTTGCTACTAAAAAGGCCGTTTTGATGGTAAGCAGCCTGAGGGGGCAGTTGAGCCGAGGTTCGAACGGAGCACACATCAGGAAGGTGAGAACCAAATTAACGTACCACTGAGGCATGATGAATGGGGCAGGTGAGAACATATGTACAAGCCCCTTAATAAATCCAATTACAATAGGGGACTTAAAAAAGGAGGGTTGGTCTGGCAGCCTCAAGAAAGCAGAAAAGGCCGAAACATACCCTTTAAGAGTGCCCAGTGCAGAGCCCTACTGGGCAGAGGGTCAAAATAAAGAGAAGGACTTGAGAGAGGGAAGCAGAAAAAAGGATCAATAGACCTTTCTGTACCCTATTTAACACATTTTTGCCACCGGCAGGCATACACAGCCATGGTAGCGGGACCCCTGGCTGCCAAAATAACATTACAGACCTTGGAAGGAAGGTTGAATGCTGTCAACTGCCACCACTCAATCTCCACACAAGAAGGTGTAGGAGTTGACAGATTTGGGTGGAGGACCCTCCTTGCTACTGCGACAGAAGATCCTCCCGAAGGGGCAGCCTGATAGGAGGATCGATGTTCAGTTGGAGGAGCTCGGGATACCAGACTCTCCGTGCCCAGTCCAGAGCCACAAAAATCACTTGGGCCTGGTCGCTCCTGATCTGCTTGAGCACTTTGGACAGGAGGGGTACTCGCAGAAAGTAATACAGGAGGCCTGAGCTCCACTCAAGACGAAAAGAGTCACTGAGTGAGTACCACCTTGGAAACGCCAGCACGCAAAACTGCTGATATTGCTCGTTCTCGGCATATGCGAACATATCTAACCAAGACTCTCCCCCCCCTCTGAAAGAGACCTTGGCCACCTCCGAATGGAGATGCCATGCGTGATCCGCTAGGCATCAACAGCTGAGTTAGTCTGCCCTGGTATTCAGAGAACCTGCCAGGTGTTGAACCACCAGTGATATGCCGTGATGTTCCAGCCATGTCCAGAGACTTAGGGCATATTGACGAAGAGTGCACGATCCCACCCTGACCTGTTTGTTGCAGTACCACAAGGCGGTGGTGTTGTCCGTGAATCCCTTAACCAGCTTTTCTTTGATGGAAGGAAGCAACGCTTTCAATGATAAGCGAATCGCTCGGAGCTCCAGCAAGTTACTGTGGAGTCCGGATTCCGCCGGGGACCAGAGTCCTCTGATCGCCACCTCTCCCAGATGGCCACCTAATCCCAGGAGCGACGCATCTCTCACTACTTTGAAACCTGGTTGGGGAATAGAGAGAGGTCTGCCTCTGACCCAATCGCGGTTGGTCAGCCACCACTGCAGTTCTTGTTCAGTTCCCTCTGAGATCTGCACCATTTCGGAGAAATTCCCCTGATGTTGCGCCCACTGGAACTTCAGGTCCCACTGCAGAGCCCACATATGCCATCTGGCATGCGTCACTAGCAGGATAAAGGAGGTTCTGAGGCATAGCAGCCTCAGAGTTATTCTCATCGAAATCCAGGATAGGGGCTGAAACATTGGTATCATAGACTTAATATCCAGCACTCACTGTTCGGGAAGATAGGCCCGAAACTGCACTGTGTCCAGAACAACTCAGATGAAAGGGAGCGTCTGAGAGGGAGTCAGGTGTGACTTCGGCGTGTTGATAGTGAACCCTAGCAAAAGCAGGAGATTCGTTATAGTCTGGAGGTGAGAGAGGGCAGTGTGGGGCAAGCCTGCCCTCAACAGCCAGTCGTCGAGATATGGGAAGACTGACACCCCTGATCTGTGCAGATGAGCTACGACCACCGCCATCACCTTGGTGAACACCCGAGGGGCGCAGGTAAGCCAAAGTGGAGCACTGTGCACTGAAAGTGCTCGTGGCCTACCGTGAACCGCAGGGAGCGCCGATGGGCAGGCAGGACGGTATTTGTGAAAATAAGCGTCCTTCAAGTTTAACACTGCCATCCAGTCTCCAGGGGTCTAGGGCAGAAAAGACCTGAGCAAGAGTGAGCAGTTTGAACTTTTCCTTTTTGAGGAAATAGTTGAGGGCTTGCAGATTCACAACAGGATGAAGGCCTTTGTCATTTTTTAGGAACAAGAAGTAGTGGGAATAGCAACCACAGCCTACTTCTGGCACCAAAACCCTCTCTATGGCTTCCTTGGCCAAGAGAGTCCTGACTTCCTCTTGAAGCAAGTTCAGATGGTCCTCCGTCAGTTGGTTGTAGTTGGAAGCATGGAGGGAGGGGTAATCTTGAAGGGGAGGGAGTAGCCCCTTCGGACTAACTGAAGAACCCATTTGTCTGATGTGATATTTTACCAGTTGGGGAGGTGATGGCTGATCCTGCCACCAACCGCTGCCTGTGATCTTGAAGGGCCGGACTAGTAAGGTTTAGAGGCTGCAAGGGGAGTAGATTGAGTGGACCTCTGGCAGCCTGACCCACGGGCCGAAAGGCTGGGGTATGGCTGGCGCTGCTGAAAGCCCCTTCCGTGGCCACGAAAGAGGCAAAAAGCAGATGGGGGACGGGTGGTCACCAAAAGGCCCAAAGACTTAGCTGTAGCCCACGAGTCCTTAACCCTTGTGTGCCAAGGACGCATTGGTTACATCCTCCGCAGCGGTGCTGCTGTGCCAAGGACGTAACCATTACATCAGGGCACAGGGGGAAGCGCTGGGACCCTACACTACCCCACTGGTGATGGCAGCGAAAGCGGTTCTGCTGCCACCCCCAACCCCTCCCGTGGCAATCGGATGGCGTTGGTGCGCTCATGCCATGCTATCACCATAGTCTGCCGGGGAGGCGCTGGAAGGATTGATCCCCTTTTTGAGGATGAATGTTTTGGTCATTACTGCCCCCATCGGCCTTATTTTTTTAGGCCCATCGGCCCCCAGGGGCAGGGCAGACGCCACTAGACCACCAGGGATTTTTTTATGTATGCAATTTGTTTCGGGGAGTGGCCCCTTGGGCATGGGTCACCACCTTTTGGGGAGGAATATTGTGGCCAATTCTGCCCCCCTGGGGGGCAGATCAGCCTTATATGTTTAGGTCCATCTGCCCAAGGGGGGCAGAAGCCACTAGACCACGAGGGATTTTTTGGTATAAAAAATGTTTTGCGGAGTGACAAGGGTCACTCCCCTTTTGGGGGTGAATATTTTGGTCATTTCTGCCCCCCCCCCCTTGGGGGCAGATCGGCCCAATATTTTTGGCTCATATGCCCCAATGGGGGCAGAAGCTGCTAGATCAGCAGGGATTTTATGGTTTACTGAGCAAACATTTTTTGGGAGTGGCCCCTTGGACAAGGGTCGCTCCCCTTTTAGGGGTGAATGTTCTGGCTGTTTCTGCCACCATTGGGGGTAGATAGTCCTTGTATTTTTAAGCCCATGTGCCCCCAAGGGTGGCAAAAGCCACTCGACTACCAGGGAAAGTTTGTGTGTTAAATGCAGTACGGCTGATGGTCTGCATGTTTTGCCATTATGTGTGATCATAACTTTTTTTTCTACTTTTCATTTTAGTGCAAAGCTTTTGTTTTACTTTGGTGTAACTTGTGCTAGTGGTTTCGGCACTGGTGGAGCTGAAGTTTGTTTAGTTGCAAGTGTTTGGTAAGGAAACTTTTTTTTATATTGTTTATTACAAATGAGTATCAATGACCTGCATGAATGTGTTTTTTGGAAATGTTGTAATAATAGCAGCCTATTTAGCTACTGTTTGAATGTGTGATGACATTTTCCTTGTATTTGTACACAATGTGTATTGTGTTGCTTTGTGTGTCATTTTCTTTTGTTTTCTTTTTTTAATGTTATATCAGTGCTTGCGGTGTCTGTGCAGAGTAGGTGTTGGTGAGTCTAGAGGCCATTGGCAAGTGAGTGGTATTGGTTTACAGTATATAGGTCTTTGTGTGCTTTGTATTGATTGACTTTACCTTGCAACTGCTATATGCCTGTAGTTTTTCTTTTTGTTTTATAAATCCACACTTTGTTTATTACTTTTTGTACACAGTGTTGGGTACTGTTAACTTATTTGTCAAGTTACTTGTATAACTAAGGATTATGGCTAGCCGCAGGATGACTGCTCAGCAGGTTGTTGGGATGCTTTTCGAGTCTTCTTCTGACCATGATTATGAGACTGACTCTGTATCAGAGGCAGAGGAGGAAGGCCAGGATTTTGGCAGCGAATTTTCTGTCCGAGAGGGATCATCTGATGATGAAGCTACTCACAGTGCGGATGAGGCTACTCTCAGTGTGGATGAAGTGCCTTCTTTAGAGGAGGACACTGATGTGCCGATAGTGCAGCAAGAGGCATCTGGATTGCAGCCCGGGGCTGCACGGATTCCCTTTGGAAGTGCTGTCTTAGAGTAGTACTTGATATGTCAATAATTTCAGGGTCTACAATGGCAGGGATTCCAGTATTGATCCCCCTGGTTGTCTGCACACTTTCGGAGTTACAGAGAAAATTGTGTGGGAATTGGGTAGAGGACTTTTTACCAAAGGTCACCATTTATATGTAGATACCTTTTACACTGATGTGCCATTGTTCAAAGAAAATTGTTCAAAGTGGACACTGTTGTTTGTGGCACAATCCACTCTAACCGTAAAGGTTACCCAAAACAGCTGGTTTGTAAAAACCTTGTGAAGGGACTTTGCAGTGCCTTGAGTAGTGATGAGCTTCTAGCTCTGAATTTTTCTGACAGGAGAGAAGTCTATATGCTGACTACCATCCATGATGAAAGTACTTCACCTGTGAATGTTTGGGATCAGGTTGCTGAAGTGCACGAACCTGTGTGCATTTTAGACAACAATAAGCACATGGGTGGTGTAGATCGAGTAGATCAGATGTTGGAACCTTACACTGCTGTTCGTAAGGCGTACGTTTGGTATAAAAAGTTGGCTATTCATTTATTCCATTTAGCAAGCTAAAATGCCTTTGTTGTATTTAAGGATTGCTCTCCAGAGTCAAAGATGACTTTTGTTCAGTTTCAGCAGTCTCTGATAGGCAGCCTTGTTTTAGTCGAACAGGCAGGAGTTCCTACAGAAGCAGGGGTGGAGGATATGGCTAGATTGAAAGATCACCACTTTCCTGATCACCTTCCTCCCAGCGCCAAAAAAGACTTCCCAGCTAAGAAATGTAGAGTCTGTGCCCGAAGAGGTGTGCACAAGGAGAGTCAGATGTACTGCCCCTATGGTCCTTCGAATCTTGGGCTATGTGTGCCCACGTTTCAAATTGTTCACATGCAACTGAGAACGTAAAAGTAAACTGACTGTTCTGTATTGTTTTATATAGTTTGTTCAGAATTCATGGTTGGCATAAGTGTGATGTATGTAGTTAGAGCTGTTGTGCTTGTATTTATAGTTTTATATTAATTCCCAATTGGTTTGTGTTTTCTTTTTTGCATTTGTGATGGCGGTGTGTGTGGCGCTTGGCTGGTGGTGTGTGTAGATTAGTGCTTGGCTGGCGGTGTGCGTGGACTGGCGCTTGGTTGGTGGTGTTTGTGCACTGGCGCTTGGCTGGCGGTGTGCGTTGACTGGCGCTTGGCTGGCAGCATGTTTGGACTGGCGCTTGGCAGGCGGCGGGGGTGGACTGGTGCTTGGATGGCGGCATGTGTGGACTGGCTCTTGGCTGGTGGTGTGCATGGACTGGCGCTTGACTGGTGGTGTGCGTTGGCTGGTGGTTTGCGTTGGCTGGCGGTGTGTGTGGACTGGTGCTTGGCTGGCGGTGTGTGTGGACTGGTGCTTGGCTGGCGGTGTGTGTGGACTGGCGCTTGGCTGGCAGTGTGTGTGTGTAGTGACTTCCTGCTGGTCACTACAAACACTGCTAGCCAAACGCCAGTCCACACACTATCAGCCGGTGTGGTTGCTGTGTCAAGCATGTGGGCATATGAAAGTGATGGGCCCTTGAATGGCGCTGTCTGTTAATGTGAGTGTTGTAATGTGCTGGGCCAGCGGCTGGCAGTGTGAATGGTCTTGTATGTGTCACGAGTGAATGGCCAGTAAAGAGGTTTTCAATGGCCTTGTCGTGGCTTTACAGCTCACGAGCTGTGAGTCATTGGTTCAGGTTTTTAACCTTTTAACTATTAACAGTGCATTTCCTTTTTGTGAAATCTGGTTAATAAAATTTTACGCTCTGAACCTTCACTCACCCTCGTGCCAAATCCAACCAGTGTGTGGGTGTACTTGAGGAATAGTTGGTTTTGAAGCAATATATACATTTTCTGGCTTTCTCTGCCAGGGGGTACATTGTCTCTAGGGAAAATCTACCAATTCTCGATATTTTCATGAAGTAATAACCAAGGGGTGTACAGGGCGGTGTCCCTCTCATTGATCCTAACAAGTTTTTTTGCCGAAATGCCCTGCAATCCTCTAAATGGGATTACAGTCACGTATTTTCCTTGCATTATTGTGCCGTATTCTTCCAGAATCAGAAAGAATCCAAAAATGTCCTACTGCCCAGCGTTTCCCCAAGTCTTCAGATAAAAATGGTACCTCACTTGTGTGGGTGGGACAAGTGTCCGCCACAGTGAAGGGTCCAAAATGTATTGTGGAGGCATAAAAAATGATCAATTACAAAACGACCAGTTTTTGCAAGGAGGTCACCTGCATTTTTGGTCCCTGGCTCAGCGGCTATGTAGGGAAACCTACCAAACCCATACATTTCTGAAAACTAGAAGCCCGGAGGAGTCCAAGGATCTGTGCCTTGTGTGGATCCCCCAACGTTTTCTTACCCAGAAACCCCTGTAAACCTCAAATTTCGCTGAAAAATCAAATTGTTCTCACATTTCTGTGGGGGAATAGCAGTGGCGGCACAAATTTCCTACCGCCCAGCATTCCCCTTGGTCTCCCGAGCAAAGTGATACATCACTTGTGTGGTTGGGCCAAGGCCCTCCAACTGGGAAAGGAAAAAAAAGTGGAGATTGAGAGGATAGCACAGCGAATTCTAAATGCTATATTTTTGCTTATATACGTTTTTCAGTTGACTATGCATTGGACACCCACACAAGTGAGATATCATTTTTATCAGGAGACCAAGGGAAATGCTGGGTGGTAGGAAATGTGTGCTGGCGTGGTGATCCCAGTAAGAAATGTAAGGAAAATGTGATTTTTTTAAACTAAATTTGAGGTCTGCATGGGATTCTGGGTAGGAAAAGGTTGGGAAATCCATGCAAGCCACACATCCTTGAACTCCCTCGGGTGTTTAGTTTTCAAAAATGTCTGGGTTTGGTAGATTTCCCTGCATGGCCACCAAGCCCAGGACCAAAAACGCTGGTGACTTCCTCGCAAGACCAGGTCTTTTTGTGATTGACAATTTTCAAGTCTCCACTGTAAGTTTTGGGCATTTCCTGTTGCAGGAACTAGGCCTACCCACATAAGTGAGGTACCATTTTTCTCGGGAGACTTAGGGTAATGCTGGGTGGGTCGCAGTTTGTGGCTCCCCGCAGATTCTAGAACTTTCCATCACAGAAATGTGAGGAGAATGTTTTTTTTTCTTCAAAGTTTGAGGTTTGCAAGGGATTCTGGGGAACAGAACCTGGTGAAAGCCACACAAGTCACCCCATCCTGGATTCCCATGGGTGTCAAGTTTTCAAAAATTGATAGGTTTGCTAGGTTACCGTAAGTGTTGGCTGAGCTAGGGCCCAAAATCCACAGCTAGGCACATTGCAAAAAAAAGTTCAGTTTTCTGTGGAAAAATGTGATGTGTCCATGCAGTGTTTTGGCCCGTTTCCTGTTGTGGACACTAGGCCTACCCACACAAGTGAGGAACCATTTTTATTGGGAGACTTGGGGGAATGCTGGGTGGGTCAGAGTTTGTGGCTCCCCGCAGATTCCAGAACTTTACATCACAGAAATGTGAGGAAGATGATTTTTGTTTTACAAAGTTTGAGGTTTGCAAGGGATTCTGGGTAACAGAACCTGGTGAGAGCCACACAAGTCACCCCATCCTGGATTCAACTGGGTGTCTAGTTTAAAAAAATGCATAGGGCCCAAAATCCACAGCTAGGCACATTGCAAAAAAGGGGTTAGTTTTCATGTGGAAAATATGATGTGTCCCGTTGCATTTTGGCCCATTTCCTGTTGTGGGCATAGGCCTAACCACACACACGTGAGGTACCATTTTTATCGGGAGACTTAGGGGAACACAGGATAGTAGAAAAGTACGAGTTGCTTACCTTCAGTAACACTATTTCTTTTGGTATCTCAGATCTAGATTTTACGTATCAAAAAGTTTCTTTTCCTAAATAAGAAGGATTTTATAACAGGGGCTACACTACAAGGTTTACAGAGACTTGCAAAAATTGTTGCCTTGAAAAAGATGGAACATTAACAAAACCCATTGAAACTGGTCGACAAATCACTTACATAAACCATGGGAATAATTTGATCTGTAGATACCAAAAGAAATAGTGTATCCAGGCCTAGTTATTAAATTGCTCCATTTGATATGTTTTATGAATGACAAATTATATTGTCTGTCTCTTTCTCTCTTTTTACGTTATGTTATGTTTTGTAATTTTATTGTATCATATGTATATTGTGGGGTTTTTAAACACATTGTTTTGTATGGATTTTGTGACATCTAGTATGTGAGATAATTTTTGACAAAATACTGTAAAAAGGCCTTTTAAATAAAAAGAGGATTTGTGATAACTTTGGAGTATCATAATATAATTGGTTAAAATATTTTGTGGGAGTCTACTGCATGGGCTGTATCACTGCATTTATGTAAAGGTATGACTCAGTTGTGAGTTGAGCTCTCGTCACTGGTGCTTTGTACAATGCAAGGGATTATTTGTTCTTATCTATCTAACTTTAACCTCTGCCTACCTCTGGGGTCACTTGGACTCTATACACACTATACCTCATTTTGGTGTAGTATATATAGAGCCGCTTTCCTACAAGGACTATCCTGCTGGACCAAAAGACCAGCAAAGAGAGGCTGCACAGTTGAGTACTACACCTGTTACACCTGGTGGCTAGCAAAGAGAGGGACTATGTCTGCCGTGTGCTGCTCAAGGACAAGCTGTCTCCAGAGCACAGTCAATCAAAGAGACTCCAAGGGCCAGCTGACTAGCCTCCTGTTCGCAGCACAGGCACACAACAGCTGAAGAAGCCTGCTGAGGCAAGTTGGTAACCCAAAGTCTTGAAGTCGCTAATGCCGCTGCCATTCAGCACTGAGGACCAAAACCGGACGCACAGAGTTGCACCTGAGTTTGCTGAACCCGGAAGTTCTGTCAGAGAGTTGCTGGGACCTCCAGAAGGGACGTTAGGATTGGTCTCCGACTGCGACAATGGACGACTGGTAGTCCAGTGGTGACTGGACTTCGGCCAGACCGTAGAGGGCTTAGTGGGAAGTTCACTCTCTGCACACAAACCCCTCGCCCCCAAAATCTTCGTGGATCAAGGAATTCCTGCAGGAAGACCCAGTTGACCACACAGCATCCACACCATCCTTGTAGTATCGCCAGCATCCTTCCTTACTTGCATAAGGACCACTCCATAGGAATCCCTCACAATGCTGATAAAGTGCCTGGAACTGCTGAAGGACTGCTTCTTTTGTGAAGGTAACTGTTCTTGAGGACCTTGCTGGTCCCCCTGAGTAGCTCCCTGTCGGATTTGGTCACCCAAAGTACTTCTAACCAACCACATTGACACTTACCTAAGTTTTCCTTGAATCAGTTTCTAAGTGTCCAATTTGTTGACTTTGCCAAAGCTTGTTCGCGGCTGAGTGAAATTGCTTTGATTTATTATTGCTTGTAAAATCTATATCTCCTGAAACCTCCAATGGATCTTTGTTGCTCTACTGTCTAAATTCTTATAAACATACAGTCTATGTTTATAAACTGGTATCAGATTTATTGAGTGTTGTGACGATTTCTTTAATTGTTTTGTGCTGTTTAACTGCTTAACACTTGTTCCTCTGTGTAAGTCTTGCTGCTCAGTGCCACAGCTACCCAGGGTTGAGCGGAGGGTTTTACTGATGAAACCTACTGGACTTAAAGGGGCTGGCAAGTGTATTACACGATGAAGTCGCACAACCACACCATATAATACACCCCATTTACTCACATTGAGCAATCAACAATGGCCAGGAGTTCATTGTATTTATGTGTAGACAGGCTGCTGGGGCAGTATAGAGGAGTTGTTTTCAGTCACTCGAGGGATAGGGGTAAGGTATCCCCCTGCAGGTCAGGATTGTGAACAGGTAGTCCTAATTCTAATGAGTGAAATGCTTTTGTAGCATCTGGGAATACAGCTGCGGCTGCCATATCAGGATCGATGTCCCTGAGGAGGGAAAACACGGTGCTCAGATTGTGAGAGGCAGAGCGTCCTGGTATGAATCCAGACTGATTTGGTCTGACAATCTCTGGTAGCAATGGCATGAAGTGGGCAGCAATAAGCTTTGCCAACATCTTTACGTCGCAGTTGATTAGGGAAAGAGGTTGGTGTGAGAAAGTGGGTTTCTGTTGCAGTAAACCCCCCCTTTTTTCTTGTTCTGTTGCCAGACTACTGATGCTCTTTGACTTGGTGTGCCCTGGGCTCCTGCCACTCGGGTACCCAGGGCCTGTGTTCCTTCCCTAAAACTGCCTAACAGCCTAAACCCAATTGGCATCTCTGGCCACATGTCAGCCCCTGGTAAATGGTACCCTAGGTACCCAGGACCCTGTGACCAGAGAAGGCCCCAAGGGCTGCAGCACTTATTGTGCCACCCTTAGAGGCCCTGTACCCTGACACACACACACACACACTGCCTTTGCAGGCTGAGTGTCTTGGTGCAGAACAAAACAGAGAGTCGACATAGCACACATCCCTGTGTGCCATGCCCACAACACACACTGCCCTAGCATACCTCAGTCACCCCTCTAACTAAGTGCCCTATGCCAGTGGTGTGGCATGAGCCCTGTATCCCTACAGTACCCAGGTCCATTCCTGGGCACTGTAAGTGCAGTGCTGCCATTAAGAGTATATGGTGCTGGGAAGTCGTCAACACGAACTCCACAGCACCATGATGGCAACACTGAAGACTGAGAAGTTTGGTATCAAACTTCGCAGCACATTAAACCCACACTGATGCCAGTGTGGGATTTAATGTAAGATGCACGACAGAGGGCAACTTAGAGTTGCCCCCTGAACCTAACCTACAATCCACGTCCTGTCTGAGGGGCTGCCTAGGCTGCCACACAGCAGACATGTTGCTGGACCCCTGGGCAGAGAGCCATCCGCTCTCCTGGGCCTGCAACAATGCACATCCTGGGCGAGGTGCTAGGTCTCCTCCCACAGGATGGGCAGGGGAAGCTTTAAAGGCATGCCGCCTTTGTGAGCTTCTCCAGGCCACGCGCTGTACTCAGCAACTGGCCCCCACCGGTCCTGACCCCCACTCTGGCGGGAAGACTGGCGGGAAACCCCAAGGGAGGAAAGGGGGTGTGCCAGCCTCTGCCAACCCCACCCCTCAGGTGGGGGAGGCGAGGTGAAGCAAATCTCCGGGCTCTCACCATCTTGAAGATGGTGAGCCCTACCCAATCAGGACTAGGCTAATGTCCCCCTCCCGCAGGAGAGTGGCAGGATAGGGGGTGTACCCACCCCAGGGAAGGGACCCATTGGTCCCTGCCCTTTACCTACCTGTAACGCCCCTAAATTTAGTATTTAGGGGCACCCTGATCCTTCCTTCCTCAGATCCCGAATCCGAAACAAGCAAGAAGATCAAGAAACAAGAAGACCTGCCGTGCAGCTGCTAACAAGAGGAAGACACCAACTTATTTGGCCCCAGACCTACAGGCCTGTCGACCCTCGAACCTGCTCCAGCTAAAACCCGGCATCTCCAGTGGTCAGCAACCTCAAAAACCCCAGAGGACCTGACTGCCTTGTGACTCTACAAAGACTGGGACTCCCACGAGCAGTGGTTCTGCTCAAAGCAAGTAACAAGGCCCTGTTGCCAACCAGGAACCGCTACTCCTGCACACTCTGCACCCGCCAAGCCTGGCCTGTGCCGGAGTGGACAAAGACCACGAGGACGTTGCCCCAGCGACTGTGACCCAGAATCCAGCACCCAAGGACCCACCTTAACGCTCCCGACGACGACGGCAGCCTCAACCAGGGTCCCCTCCAACCGCGACCAGCTGAGGGTAAGATTTCCCAACGCGAAAAGACACCCCTGCACCCGGCACCCTGCGGCCCCCTGTGCCCAGCTCCTGGGTGCCTACCTAACCTACAGCTTCCCAACTTACCTCTCGAAGTGGTGGTCACACCTGAAGAATCTTTGTCCCAGAGCTTGCAGCCTTTGTTCATTTTGTAGCTTCTCCATAGAAATCCATTGAGCGCCCGACGGCTCAAAAGCACCCTGCACCCAGCCGCCCGAGTGCCCCTGGGAGTGCAACCTCTGTCCTAATCTACTTTCCCATTTGCCCTGAGCAAGTGACCAGGAGCCCAGCTCCCACAGCTGTGTGGCCTGCTAGCCAGCAGCCACCAACCAAAGGCCCCCTGCCCGCCATAGGATAACATTGGGCCTAACTCTCTCTGCACTCGGCTGCCCCTGTGCCGCTGAGGGTGTAACAACTGTACCTACCTGACCCTGACCCTGGGATACCCCTGAGTCTATGCCCAGAACCTTAACTCTGCCAGTCGAGTACTTACCCAAAAGCCGTTAACTCACTTTTCTTCCATAGGGTAACATTGACTGGTTTCACTTGGAAATTCTTCCAAGTGTCGAGTTTTGAAACTTTAAAATATTCTTCTAAAATCAGTTGAATAACAAAAACGAAATTACTCGCCTGTTATCAGGAGAGATCCCCGTGCTGGATCTTGGTGCCCAGCACTGACCCTGAAAAGTAATTACAACTCTACTTACCGCTAACTTGATTTTCCTCCATATGATAACATTTCCTGGTTTTCACCAGAAATTCTTCTAAGTGTTGATTTCTAAAACTTACAAATATTCCTTAAAAATCGCCTGTATAACAAAATTGATTTCTTTCAACGGTTTACAGGAGATGCACCAGTGCTGGATCCAGGATCCAATACTGAGTAAGAAAAAGTAACGGTAACCCTACTTACTGCTAAGTGAATTTCCTCCCATAGGATAACATTGGTGATTCTATGTGAAAAAGTTTGTCAACTTTTAAAATACAATAATATTGCTTAAAAATCATACCTGTAACCAAAACTGTCCCAGGACTGAATCTAGGATCCAGTCCTGTGGTAAGAAAAGTAATCCAAAAAGTAACTCATTTCATTTACTTAGAAATTCCCATTGAGCTCAATGTATAATTGTGTTTGAAATTGTGTTGCCCATTGCACCAACTGTAACTACTGTATTCAAAAGTCTATTGCCTATTGAAAGAATTTATCTAAAGCAACTCATTCGGAGAAAGTATATTTTGATACCTACTGTTGGTTCTAAAATAAAACAACTATATATTTTTATATACAAACCATTGGCCTAGAGTTCAGTTCTTGAGTGTGTGAGACCATTTGCTGATTGAGTGTGTACAACAAATGCTTTACACTGTCCTCTGATACTGCCTTACTGCTCGACCAAGCTACCACTTTAGAGAGTAAGGTTATATCTAACTTTAGCCTCTTCCAAACCTCTGGGGACTGTGGACTCTGTGCACACTATACCTATTTGGGAACAGTATATACAGAGCCACTTTCTTACAGTCGGTATGAGATGCAATTCTGTGGGGGTTTATCAGCCTTCAGGAGGGTTAGGATGATGGCCTCTTGCATGGTCGGGGACAAGATTTTCCGCTGTTGGGTTTCTTCGAATACCTCCGGTAGGTGTAAACAAGGACATCTATTTAAGCTTTGTAAAATTCATCTGGTCCCAGTGCTCTTCCGTTCTGCAGACACGTAATGGAGGAGCGTATTTCTCAGAGTTTCAAATGATTGTAGAAGGAATTCTCTCTGCCTGTTCCCCAACCGCACGACGGTGGAGTGTGCAAGATGGTCAGCTATTTGCACTGGGGAGCTAGCGTTTTGCGAGTTGCAAAGTTTTGAGTAATGTCTAGTGAAGAAATCAAGTATGCGGTCAGTGGTTTGATGGCATTACCCATTAGAATCTTCTATTTCTAATATATCACTTGCAGCCCGTGGGCACCATGTCATTAGGGCAAATTACCTCCGCAGCTCTTAAGCATGGTGGTATAAGGAAGACCTAATAGAGACCAAGCACTATTGCAATCATTTGGAAAGAAGATGGAGAACCAGCCAAGACAACACCTCAGAGACACCTACAAATGTGCACTCAGAAGTTACTGCACATATATCAAAGCAGCCAGGAAAGCACCCATCATACTCAAATCCTGCTCCAACTCCGGCAAAGATCTCTTCATCATCAAAGAATTCACCAATCTAACAGCAACCTCCAACACCATCTTCTCCTGACAGATCCTCTGCGACAACTTTTCTGACTTCTTCACAACAAAATACTCAAGATCTACACCAACTTTCCACCCCAACCCACTGTAGAGGACATCATCATGCAACCCCCCCACCACCACCAGGAGCACCCACCTCTTAACGAACTACAGCCCTCTCATCACAGATGAAACTGTCAGAATCATGCAGACCATCCACTCAGGCTCCCCCCTCACAACCCTGCCCTCGTTACTTGTACACCTGGGTGGCACACTGATCAGTGCCAACCTCACCACCATAAACTCCTCTATCCTCAGCAGAAACTTCCTGGAAAGTTGGAAACACTTAAGAAGCCACAGCTGTCCTGAAGAAACCCTTGGCCAACCCAAAAGATCTCAGCAACTATAGACCCATCTCGCTTCTACCCTTCCTGGCCAAAGTCCTGGAGAAAGAGATCAACAACAGCTCTCCACCCATCTTGAACAACATCACCTCATGGACTCCACCCAGTCAGGGTTCCGTAGCAATGACAGCACAGAAACGACCCTCCTGGCAGCAACAGGCGACATCCGGTCCATCATGGACAGAGAAGAAACCACTGCTCTCATCCTACTCGACCTCTCCGAAGCGTTCAACACAGTCTACAACGGCACCCTCATTGGCAGACTCTAGGGCTGCAGTATCCAAGGGCCCACCCCGAGTTGGATCGCCTCCTTCCTCTCCAACAGAACATAATGAGTCTGACTCTCCCCTTTCACCTCTGCACAAGAAACTAGTCTGTGGATTCCCCCAGGGTTCGCACCTCAGCCCGACCCTGTTCATTGTTTACCTTGCATCTCTCATTGGCATCATAAGAACCCACGGAATCAACATGGTCTCCTATGTCAACGACACTCAGCTCATCCTCTCCCTCACCAACAAAAACACCACCACCAGGAGCAACTTAAACGCCTGCATGTCCAACATGGCCAACTGGATCAGAGAAAACTGCCTCAAACTGATCACGGGCAAAACTGAGATCCTGATCTTTGGAGGTAAGAGACTCCTCCAGGTCGCCACCCAATCTGGGTCCCACGCCCACCCCAACAGACAACGCCAGAAACCTCTGCATCATCCTTGACGACAAACTCACGAGGAATAAACAGGTCAACACTGTGATCACATCCTGCTGTCACTTCCTCAAAGTGCTTCGCAAGATTGTCAAATGGCTCCCCACCCACAAAAGACGCATGGTCACCCAGGCCCTCATCAGCAGCAGAGACCACTACGGCAATGCATTCTATGTCGGCATCTCCAACCTACTCATTGAAAGACTCCAAACCATCCAAATAATCGCCACCAGACTCATCCTTAATATCCCCAGAAGCGCTTCCATCACTCCATACCTCACTGAACTAAACTGGTTACCCACCCTGAAACGTTGCAAATTCAAGCTGCTCATCCACCACATACAAAGCCATCCAGTGAACCTCAATGACTGACTCAAGCTCTACTAACCCTCCAGACAGCTACATTCCACCTCTTTCTTCCTTGCAAAAATTGCCCAAATCCGCAGAAGCAAGACGGGAGGGCACACACTCTCTACTCACATCAGGACTGCCACTCGACTTCTGCAAGAAACGGAAGACCTGGCTGTTCAACTAGGAGAGCCGCCAGGCTTACACTCCTGCTCCAGCACCTGAATATCCTCACAGCTGATAAGCTGCGCCAAACAGATCTACTTAACATAACATCCAATCACATCAGTGGGGTCTAATTGGCCCAATAACTATTAGAAGTGTTATCAAGATCAAAACAAACCCCACTAATATCCATAGAGGTGATAGTATGGGCTATAAAACAGTTCTGCAGCAGTGATGGAACAGAACAGGATATTTAAGCTGATCAGGAACTGCCACTGTGGGATTATGTTTGTTCTAGTTTCAAGAGGTTCTAAATTGCACTAGAGCCATCTACCAGGCCTCTTTGAACTGGCATTTTTAAAGTAGCTGATAATAGTTGTACATAAAAAGGGGCAACTTTTAAGCAGTCTACGAAACAGAAGCAAGCTCTCTACAGCTCACACTACCTAAAGTAAATTTTCAAATCTTAAATAGAGCTATCCAAGGGTTTCCTTCTGAGGTTCCAAGAGATTACAGGACAAACGCCAAAATGTGTTAAAAACAGTACAGAGCCCAGCCACTTACACAAAGTGCATGAAACCCATCACGGTTTGGCCACAGGCTGCAAGTCAAGGATGGAAGCATTTGATCCCATAATTTTAACTAAATTGGTTGATAAGCAGGGATATCTCAACTCTTTCAAGGCAGCTGATCAGAATCCCAAACAGATTTTTCACCTCTAGGTAGGTGGTAGGCCACCTAGAAGAATTTCTGTTTTTTTATTAAGCTCTTTGGAAGCTCACTAAATAATTTGACTATAGCATATCTAATTAGAAATAGGATGGACATTCAGTAGATTCAGAGTCCAGACATGTTTAAAGACACAATTATATTTCCAGCTTTAGCCATCTTTTCACTGGACCCATTCACCACAAAGTGCGATAAAGACATAGAGGTCATGGGTAAGCTTGAGAAAACGTGTGTGCAAACTATACATTTGTCACTGTCAAATGTTAAACAGGCTAAAACTGCAGCATGTAAAATGTGTGGTAAATCAATAATGTGAAAGAGAACTTGCAAAAAGTTCTTCTCAGCTTCTTAAAACCAGTGTATGGGCCATGGAAAATATAGGACACCTGGTAGGGATGCTTTTAAAAAAGATGTAGGCACATTGCATTTAATTAACTAAAGAAGTACTGTTTATAAATGATAACACCACAAATTTCGAAGTGGTTAACGATCAAGATACCTTTGCTCCTCCTGACTGAAGAAGACGCTTGAATCCAGATTCCTTTGCTTGGTCAACATTTAGAATAACCTTCCAACCACTAAACGCTCCCTGCAAAATATCAAAAACAGGAAGCATCAGGTAAATGTAAAGATATCCAGATTATACGACAAGGAAGGCTTGACAGTCCCAGTGGTAAAACACAAACTCGGTCCACCCTCACACAACACTGAAGCCTCTGTAAATCACGAAGGACCAGCATTCCACTATCTTTGGTAAAGTCAACACCAAGTAAGGCTGGTATGCAACAAATGACAGCTGAGAGACCACTTCTATCATATCAGAGACACTTGTCATCTGAGCAGTGGAAATGTGCCAACAAGTGGTGGCGGCAATTCTACGCACACAGGATGATGGAACTGCTGCCATGGTTATTTTCCAACAAAAAAGCACACAAGGAGGCACCCCAATGGTGCATAGGCAGTGGAACCATTTACCACCATGGTAGGTATGTGTTTAAATAAGGTGGGCGTTTCTCCACAGTTGTGGCAAAGGCTTTTTCTTCATCTCACTGGTGAAGCGGACACTTGTCTGTCAGAGGATGCCATGTGTCTTTCAGATCAGTTAAAATGCTAGATGTGTCTGGTTCTTTTAACTTTATTTATTCTTAGTTAATGAAACCCTTGGTTGCTCAGTATGTACTTTATTTTGTGATTATAGCTCAGCAGGATGTCAATAAATGCTCAAATTAAAATTATTAAAGTGACGCTTGAGAAAATGAAAAACTTAATCAGAGTATTCAATCTGAAGGTCTTAGTGACTTCCATGTTGCAAGATAAGGTGGATTTGACAGGATTCTTGGACATCCCCATCACCCAAATCTTCTGCATACACGAAAGTCACTAGGATATTATCAGGACAGCTTTTATGCCAGCAACTCAAATAATAAAACTTGGAAGATCGGAAAGTTGTGGTGAACCCAAATAGCCAACAAAAGATTGTGTAGGACAGAAAACAATGATGGTTTCCAGATCTCGGACCTGAAACAATACTGCACAGAAAAGAGCTGTGGATTATGCAGATGAAAAATTGTAGGCATAGGAGCTCAGGCCTTGTGTTGGCAATCCTCCAAATTGCATGCCCAATTGGCATACCTTTCAAACTGACAAAGTAAAGAAGTCTTTGAAAATCTGGTGAGGAAACTAGAAAGGAGACTAAAACAGGCTTAAACATGATGTATGTGTACGTTTGTAACTCCAAGCATGATGGAATATACGTGGTTTTAATTAATGTGTTATGTTAGAAAATGATGAAATTATGTCCAGAGGCCATGTTCTGCTCCATCCTACAAGTGTTATTAGACAAGAAAAGCTAGCAAAATAGATGTAGAATGTGTACTGCCAGTGAGAGCAACTTACACAGGTTTCCCAATCGGTTTCATTTGAGCAATTGCTATGCGAACCTTTCCCACGACTGGTCTGACAGTTTAGAAGCACTATATAGGTTAAAAAACTCACATATTTGAGGGCAAAACTCAAAAAAGAGAAACAAAAGTAAAACATATCAATGAAGACTCTGAAATAATGAATACCAAGAACAAGTAATTTATGTCAAAAAGGACAGTGTGAGACGTAAATGCGTATGTGTACCTCAGGGTCACTAACTGCACGATTTGTTTTCTGGAGCTTTTTCCTCCACCGCATTGCGGCAATTGCCAATTTTCTCTGTTGCGTATTGATTCCAGGTAAAGCAACAAGTATAGAGTTACTTCCCCATTCATAGTCTTCTTCCTGCAAGACACATGTACGCACTATTATATGCAAAAACAAATTAAGCATTAACATTGAGATTTTCAAAATACCAACATCAATATTTTTAAACCCACTGAGATTATCACAGACATGGATAGTTCAAGCTTTCACAGTAAAACCTTCCTCCATGAAATTCCAAATTTAAAGTTTAGAAGGTTCAACATACTTCAATTTACTGCCAAAACAGCCACATGTGTATCATGTGCATCATGAACCAAAGACTAAATCGATTACTTTAAACTGGTAATGAAATATTGACTATACTCAATCTATGTATTTGGTAGGCTGAATTGCAGTATTGCCTGTATGTTGTTCTGTTTCCCACCACACTCGCATGCAGCTGTCTGCAAGTACATTAAAGCTGGCATAATTTAAATAATTTACTTTTTGCTACAGTGAGCAGGAGAAAAACATGGAGAACAACTAGGAAGAAAATGCATCTATGGTACAACACAGTGACAGAAAAGTATAAATAGCCTTTCACATATGAACCTCGAGGCTTGGAGAATACACACTTGATAATTTTTTCCACCAAATCCTGGGTTTGGTCCATTCTTCCCTGTGGAGTTCCAGCCAGTATGTCCTAACTCTACCAAAGCGAGCAGTGCTCTGGCCTCTTATGTCCTATCGCCATTCAAACAGGAATGGCCCCTGCTCCTCTAGCACCGTTATTCGCTTGAATATAGTTACTCCATACTTCTCCCACACAGTAGATCAAAAATGTCCTCCCTCCTTCTGCAACTGCTCCTTCTCCTATCCCCGCAATAACCAAACAGCAGCTCTGGGGACTCAATAGTTACTCTACCTACCCCCAACCATCCTGTGAAACAGTTAAGTACGATAAGGTAACAAATAGAATAATGAGAACTACAGAAGCATGGCAAGATTAAGGGCCTGATTATGTGTTTGGTAGTGCGGCGCTGGGTCTGCCCCACCGCCGCACTGCCAAAGACGTGTTTGGGCTGCCTGCCAGATTATAAGTTTTCTCCTGTCTGGTGTTTTTTTTGTTGCATTTCCATGGCCGTGCCTCTAAAAATTGGTACCACAGTGGGAACGTCAAAAAACAGTTCCTGCACGGCATGGGCTGTAAACTTCATGTTGTGCAGGAACTGGTGTGCATGCCCACAGGGGACAACATGTTGTGCCCCCCTGGGTGCATCCACATGGTGTGAGGCACCAGGGGGCCCGGTGTTTCTTCTCTGCCATGGTTTTCACGAAGGAGGAACTGCCATGAAAACCATGGCGGAGAGAAAACTTGCAATATGCGTGGGGACCGCCAGACACGTAATCAAGTCCTAAGTGGTCTTGAAAGAACAATAGCTGCCAGTGTGAAATCATGTGCTGGACTGGCAGAATAACTTGCAGTGAAGGATTCAGAGTTGCAACTAAACGTGAAGTGAACATGCAGCCTATGCTAGATTCAGATACAGAACAGATGAACAAGTTACTTTCCTTTGGTAAAGCTTTTTCTGGTAGATAGTCCATCATATTGAAAATTCCAGACCTTTAGAATATGCCACAGGTGCTAGACTGGAACTGGCTTTATGTGGCTCAGCATAAACCTCGTTCTACCCCAGAAGTGACGGAGCGGAGGTGTATATAGGGGACACCATTGGACGCCGATGTAAGTTTCTTGATTACCCGCTTCAGTGCTCTCGGATGCAGAGCTCAAGCGATTTGCAGTATCAGTGTGCATTTATCCAATATGGGACTGTGTTAGATTTTAAAAACAAACCACTCTGCGAAACAGAGAGGCAGGAGGGCAGTGGGAAATTTGCAGTTAGGTGGAGTATGCACCAAAAGAAGCATTACCAAAAGTAACTTGTTATTCTGATAGATACATTACCTCGAGCTGCTGCCTGTTTGTAGCGCGTGCCCTCTGGCCCCTTACTGCATTTAAAAAAGCGCTCCTAGCGCCTCTAAGCACCACCACTTTGGTGGGTCCGGGATCCGGGGATCGATCTTGGGTGCCATTTTGGCTTGGGGCATCATTCTCAGCGGCGGACGCCATCTTGGAGCGGTCTCGCGCGCATAGGGTGACGGGAGAGCCTATTTAAAGTCGCCTTCTCCGCGCAGCGGTACGCGCAGGTGGTAGCCCTCGCTTAGCCTGAGTCGTGCCGGAGTCCTGCCCGTCTGCGCCCGTCAGCGTTCCGGAGGCGTTTGAGGCGACGGGCAGGACGCGACCATTCGGCTCGAGTTAGCTTGCTTTTCGAGCACCATGCTACACTACTCGGGTCCGGAACTTCGGTCTTGGCAGTACACTAATGGTTTCTGCCGGACGGTTTTTCCTGCTCGCCACAAGGGCAAGCATTGCTGCCCGGAGTGTGGCTGGCGCCCGCAGAAACATCTTGGCGATGTGCCACAGAAGGCGGCGGTTTGCGCTAAACATCTGGGCCTACTGCTCAACACTCGATCTCTGGGCCGGCACGCTCTGGATGTTTTTGATTTGCTAGAGTCAGAAAAACCCCTGTTCCTAATGCTCACTGAGACGTGGCTCGGCGAGGCGTCTAACCCAGATATTGTCACTGCTATCCCGCCTGAGTATAACATCTTCAGGCAGGATAGGCCGAAGGGGCGTGGAGGTGGCGTGGCATTAATAGTTAACAAAAGGGTCACTTGCACCATCATTCCATCGGTCGCGATCAAGGATTGCGAATCCCTTGCCTTTGCCATTGTCCTTTCACCACACCAATCGATGAAGGGTCTTCTAGTCTATCGGCCGCCAGGGCCCTAGGGCTCTTTTTTTGAAGAGTTCCAGTCGGTGACCTCTTCTTTGTTACTTACATCAGAACATTGCATTGTCGCCGGGGACTTCAACGTCCATATGGACGTGGAAACGGATCCCGATGCGATGAAAATGTTGGAGGTCACAGCCCCTATGGGCCTGGTTCCTTATCATGTTGGGCCGACCCATGAGAAGGGACATACCCTGGATTTGACCTTCTCTACGATCCCTATAGAGATGTTGGCCCCCACCCAGGTGCTTTGGTCTGACCACAGGCTGGTGAGATTTTATCTCTCAGATGCTGGGAAGCCTGCCGGTGTCCCCCGGCAGACTTCAGGGGGATTCAGGCCACTTCACCGGATTACTCCGGAATTGTTGGCACAGTCCTGCGCTGATCACCCCTGTGCCTTAACCGGGAACTTAGAGGAGGATGTGGAGCGTTTGCAGGTCTGGCTCTCAGAGAGGCTCAATGAGCTTGCTCCTCGGAGATCCCTCCGCAAACCCGGAAAAGGTGCCTCTGCCCCTTGGTTTACGGAAGCATTGGCGGCCTCTCGTCGGCAATGCAAGGTAGCGGAAAGAGCTTGGCGCGTGAAATACGACGCAACGGCGAAACTCGCCTACAGGTCTCTGGTGAAAGCGTACCATCGGAACATCCTCGCGGAGAAGAAGGCTTATTTTGCTAGAAAAATTGAAGCCGCTTCCAACTCCTGTAAGGAGCTTTTCGCCATTGTGCGGGAGTTTACAGCCTCTCGCGCAGCGTCCGCCCAGACCCCCCCTCCTGCGTCCTGGGTCAGGGCGATTGCGGACTTTTTCACCTCCAAGATCCAGCGGATCCAGGACTCCTTCCTTGTGTTGGATCCTGAGGTATCAGGTCGGGCGGAGAATGCCGCTGCTACCCGACTGAACGCCGGTGTGGCCTTGGCAGCTTTCCCTCCTCTCTCGCTGACAGCTTCATTTGACCTGATGGTGGGACTGAAGTCAGGTTCCCCTCGGGATGCCTGCCCTGCAAAATTCCTGGCTAGAATGGCGGTTGTCATTAATCCACTTGTGAACCCCCTGTTGAACTGTTCTCTTGCACAGGGTGTGGTTCCCCAGTCCTGGAAGCAGGCAATGATTATTCCCCTGCTTAAAAAGCCAGGTCTGGATGTGGAGGTGTTAGCGAATTATAGACCTATCTCGCTTCTGCCGGCTTTGGCGAAGGTCATTGAAAAGCACGTGCATAAGGTGCTTGCCGATTACTTGGAGGCCCACGACCTACTGCACCCTACCCAGTCGGGTTTTCGCGCCAATCTTAGCACCGAAACAGCCCTCCTGGAAGTCTCGGAGGCGATAAAGGAGGTGTTGGATTCGGGTGGGAGAGCGATGCTGGTGATGTTAGACCTGTCGGCGGCCTTTGACACCGTCCCTCATGAGGGTCTGCTTGCTAGACTCTCAGAGATTGGTCTTCGAGGGACGGTGCTCCAGTGGTTTCGATCTTTCCTAGCAGGCCGTCGACAATCGGTCTGGGCTTCTGCTTGCTCCGCCGAGATGTCGCCATTGGGTGTCGGAGTTCCTCAGGGCTCTGTCCTGAGCCCAACTCTATTTAATATCTTCATGACCCCTCTGGCGGCCCTGGCGGAGTCTTTCGGGGCCCAGATCATTTCTTACGCTGATGACACCCAGCTCCTCTTTACCTGTGAAAGGGGTGCGGACTTCGATGGAGGTAGGATCCAGGGTTGTCTTGAGGCTGTGTTTCAGTGGTTCCATCATAACAGCCTCAAGTGCAACTCGGATAAATCCGAGGTCCTCTTCTTTGGGTGCAGCTCGGACCCGGATTGGAAAGTGTGGTGGCCTGAGAACATGTTTCCACCAGCAAGTTCGTCCCAGGTAGCGAAAAACCTTGGGATTAAGATCGACAATGGCCTCACACTACGCTCGCAGGTAATCGGTCTCACAGGGACCTGCTTTGGCTTACTCCGGATGCTCCGCAAGTTCCTTCCCTTGTTATCGGAGGAACACAGGAAGATCACGGTGCAGGCGATGATAGGCTCGAGAATAGACTATTCCAACGTTCTCTATCTCGGCCTGCCAGAATACCTGCTTCAACGATTACAGGTTGTTCAGAATTCGGCAGCACGTGCTATTTTTGGACTATCTCGCCGCGCCAGAGCCTCGGGCCTTTTGGAGGCTCTGCACTGGCTTCCTGTCCGGAAGCGGATAGTTTTTAAATCTCTCACCCTGGCACACAAAGCCTTGCACACATCTGGAGCAAAATATCTTCAGAAAAGGCTGTCCTTTTATCGTCCTGCCAGATCGCTTAGGTCTGAAGCCTTGTTTTTTGCGGTAGTGCCCCGCGTGAAGAGAGCTCGCATCGGTGGCCGCTCCTTTAAATTTTTAGCGCCTCAGTTGTGGAATAAATTGCCTGTGTCCCTGCGCAGCACCACCAACCTGTTGGCCTTTAGGAAGGGGCTTAAAACTTGGCTTTTCACTTCTTAGTTTCAGGTCCTATCAGGTCTCTTTTTTTTCTGTTTCTGCTCATTTTCCCTGTTGTGTTTTGCGATTAGCGTGCAATTGAAAGCGTCGGGACACTCTTTCGAGTAGCCGCACGCTATACAAAAATCCTGTATAACATAACATAACATAACATAACTTCTAATTGCAGATTCCTCACCTTTTGAAAAGATATCAAATCACTACCGCCCCAAGGATGGGGAGTCTGTGGAGTGGGCTCAGACCAAATGGGTGAAATGCCATATCCTTTGGACAGAACTGTCAATACAATAGTGCTTTGTGAGCAGATGCACTGACGGGCATGTCACGGTTTGGCAGATGCCAAGAACAGGCACTCAATGTGCCAACACATTGGTAGCAGCCTTGACACTTGTGGAATGAGCCCTCAGGCCCTTTGAAGGCTTCTACTTGGTCAATATAAAAAAGATCTTAATGCAGAGGACTATCCTTCTTGACAAAGTTCTTTTCTGCACCACCTTATCTTTCTTTGCCCCAGAAAAACAGCCAAAAGGCTGATTGTTCAACCGACGGTCTGTGGTGTAATCAATGTAAAGACTTAGGGCTTTTTTGGGGCTCAGCTGATGGAGTCTCTCTTTCTCTTTTGAGCAGTGGGGTGGGACAAAGAACATTGGGAGAATGAAGGATAGCCCAATGCAAAAAAGCATCACCATAATTAGTCAAAAACAGGCAGCTCTGGTCCTCAACACCAGGTCGCCTAGAAAAAAAGTGGTGTAGGACAGGAGCACCGAGAGAGCCTGAAGCTCACCAAAGCGACCAGTAGAAGTGAGTCAGATGTGCAGCAAGCAGCTGTGCATTGTCTCAAAAGGGGAACACGTGAGAAACGTCGGGTCCAAATGAAGATCCCACTGTGGCATCACAAACAGTTTGGGAGGCGGGCGATATGCGGCAAACCTATAATGAACCGCATCAGAACAGACGATTAAAACAAGGATGGTTGGTCCATCAAAAAAGCTGAAAAGGGCAGACAAATAACCCTGAATGGTGCCCACTGCAAAACCATGCTGGGCCAAAGATAAACAAACATCGGACAATTTGGCTTGTAGGGGGGTTTGTGTTGTGGACTCCACACTAAACCACAAATTTGTCCAAGTGCCTTGCGTAAATAGATTTTGTAGATGGACACCTGGCTGCTAGGATTACATTCACAACCTTAAAGGATAGATTGAACGCAGTCACCTGCGACCGCTTAATCTCCAAGCATAGAGGTATAGATTGTGCTGGTTTGGGTACAGAACCCTGCCCGGTTGCTGTGACAGAATATCTTCCAGAGATGGTAGCCTGATCAGAGGCCAAATAAATGCTCATACTCAGAACCTTTGGGTACCACAGTCTGCTGGCTCAATCAAGAGCCACTAATATGACTTGGGCTCAGTTGTTCCTGATCCTCAGAACTGAGGGCAGGAGAAGCAGTGGCAGAAAGGTGTGCAGGAGACACGTGCTCCACTCTAGCCTGAGAAAGTATTCTGGGGAGCTTGAATGTGGAGATGTTTTGACACTGCATATTCGATAGTGGTGAAAAGATCTAGCCACAGCTCCCCCCACTGCTGGAAGAGGTCCTGCCCCACTTCCGGATACATCCGCCATTCATGATCTCCAAGACTTCGCCAGTTGAGCTCATCCGCCTTGGCATTTAGAGAGCCTATCATGTGGTTCAAGATCAGGGAGATGTCCTCGCACTCCAACCTACTCCAGAGTCACAGCAGCTCTTGGAACTGGATCCACGTCACCACTTCGTCCTGCTTACTGCAGCACCACATGACGGTGGGGCGGTCCGTGAAGATCTGCACCAGTTTTCCCTCGATGGATGCCAAGCAGGTCATCAATTTCAGATGGATGGCCCACAACTCCAACTGATTTATGTGGAGCTGGGTTCCCACCACAGACCAGAGTCCTCTTAACTCCATCTTTCTCAGATTATTATTATTATTATTATTATTATATGAGATTTGTAATGCGCATTGTGTCCCAGCAACGGGGCGTCCCAGCGCAACCAAGGCCATGTGACTATAGAAGCTGGAGAGGAATTATGCCGGTAAAAGCCAGGTCTTTAGGGCTTTGCGAAAAACAAGGTGATTCTGGATCCCTCTGGGAGGGATTTCCGGAGTCTGGCCGCTACTGATTTGGATTGAATATCAAAGGAGAGACCACTACCAATCCAGACGCCTAGATTCTTAACTGCCTCTTTAGGCAGGGGTGTTGGTTTTAGTCGGTCTGGCCAATATTGCTCCAACCACAAGTCACGGTCTCTCCTGAACAACATAATTTCTGACTTACTAGCATTCAGCTGCAAGCAATTTGAAGCCATCCAGTCCGCGATCACCTACAAGTCCTCCTTGAATTTCACAAGGTTGTGGTTACATTTCTTAGAAAAGGCAATAACCAATTGGGTGTCGTCAGCGTATGATGCCAACGACAACCCTCCACTTTTATCCACAACCACTAAGGGTTGAACATAAATGTTAAAAAGTAAGGTGCTCAATATTGAGCTTTGTGGCACCCCCTGTTGCAGGGCATACTCCAGAGAGTGGAAAGGTGGCACCATGACCTGGAAGAATCTACCCTCCAAGAAAGATCGAAACCAGGCCAGGGCCGACCCCCTAATTCTTATCTCCTGAAGACGATTTAAAAGTATCACGTGGGAGACAGTGTTGAAAGCGGCACTTAAATCCAAAAGAACTAAGGCCGCAGAATTTCTGACATCAAGGCTACCACAGATTCGGTGCTGTGGCGAGATCTGAAACAGTTTTGTGAGGGATCTAAGATTTCCTTTTGCTCGATAAACTCTGTAAGAATAGTATTTACATGAGATTCTACCGTCTTTGCCAGGAATGGCAGCTGGGATATAGGACGGTAATTACCCGGCTCAGATGGATCCAGTGACGGTTTGTTCAGGAGAGGTATAACTTTAGCATGCTTCCACGCAGATGGTACAGACACTGCGGTTAAAGATAGATTAACCAAGTCCCTACTCACTAGTGTAATAAGGGTATGAAACTGACGAAAGTGAACAGGTTTCAAAGGGTCGGCTGGGGAACCTGATATAATTTTCAGACAGAGGGACTCAAATTCAGAGAGAAACAGCAGGGGAAAAGACTAAAGTGCTCTGACCACGGTGGATCCAATATCCCCATGCCTTTCCACAAGGTCAGTGATGCCAGTGACCGGTGGGAGACTCTTATATATCTTTTCCACCTTATTCAAAAAGTAACTGGCCAGGTCATCACACTGGTGATTTGAGGTGACAGGTGAGTCAACCTTCAACCCAGAACTCTTCATAACCTTGAGCAGGGTGAAGATTGTTTTAGAGGGTTATTGCTCACTGAGATTTTACCGGCTATAAACTCTGCTCTGGCTCTCCGGGCCAGTTTATGATAGAGCTTAATAGACGCTCAGTATTTATTTCTTGCTTCAACATCATAAGCGCGCCTCCAAGCACGCTCAAGTTGTTTGCAGTGTTTTTTAGCTTTAATCAGCGATTCATTAAACCAGGGATTAGACTGCCCTCTTTTTTTAACACTCAGTTTGGCAGGGATGCAACTGTCCAAAACCTGCATCAGCCAATCCTGAAAAAGCGTATTTGCATCATCAATATCAGGTGGAACCTGAGGCTTGTGGCTTAACAGTAAATCCAAGAAATGATTTATGTCTAACTTGTGCCAAGGACGTTTTAAGACTGGTAAGGGGCAGTTCAAAGCAGGCTTTCCTTGCCACCGCAGGGAAAAAGGGATGAGACAATGATCTGTCCAGACCACAGGGATCGGCGACAGAACCTTTAAGGAACCTAAGTTGCTATTAGAGCCACACTGAGCCAACTGACAGACCTCTAAATCTGCAAGAAAACTGGCAAACTCCGATATGCCATTGTTTTCAAGATGTACATTGAGGTCACCTAAAATAGTAAAATAGTAGATGACCTCCCCAGCCCAGCAGGGAGGCATCTGTTGCCACCATCATCTCTCAGTGGGGAAGGGAGAGGTCTGCTGTTGGTCAGGTTGCGGTCAAGAAGCCACCAGAGGCTGAAACATGAGGAGCAAAGCCCGTATTATCCAGGACTCGCTGCAAAGATAGTGAGACCTGGAACTGCACCATGTCCAGTTCTGATGAAAGGAAGCCTCTGAAGATGTGACTTCAGCTCGCTATTTGAGGACCCCAAAGATGTCAAAAGGTTTGTCTACAAATGACTGTGGTAAACAAGCCTTTAACACCCAGTTGTCAAGGTGGGGGAAAGAAAACAAGTTACTTACCTGTAACTTTGGTTCCCCAGTATTGGTAACTTTCATAGATTCTCATGCTTTGTATCATTCCCCGTCGTCGGAATGGGAGCCTCGGTAACAAAAATATATATATATATACATATGTATAACCATAGAAACAAAAGAGAAAAATAGGCCTAGGCCTCATCTCATTTTGTAGTATATCACCCTCTTTGTGTAAAAGAGCCCAAACTTTTGCCAGGGCCAATCAGCACAGCCTCACCCTCTGGAACCTTCCTGAGAGAGCTCAGAGCCTCAGATTTTCGTAGCCGTTGTGCTAACAGCCACTACCTTAGTAAACCGGCAGAGCTTTCCCAGGGGAGGTGGGTGGGCGCATGAGAATCTATGAAAGTTACCAATACTGGGGAACCAAAGTTACAGGTAACTAACTTGTTTTCTTACCCCAGTATTGGAACTTTCATAGATTCTCATGCTTTGTATCAGAATAGCAAGCAGTAGATCACGACAAGCACATTTCGGTAATTATATGGCTTTACAAAATCATCTCAGTGCACATGATAAAACAACCATTACTGAAACCAAATGTGCTTACCAGGATGGAGGGATTGTAGGGAAAGCTCACCTCTCATTGAAAAAGATTCCGGAGGACTGCTTGACCAACCACAGCGTCAGCTCGTCCCACCGATTCCAGGCAGTAGTGCTTCGTGAAGGTGTGTACACTGCTCCACGTTGCTGCCCTGCAGATGTCCTTAATCGCCACTCCAGCAAAGAGAGCCACTGAAGACGCCATCGCTCTCGTAGAATGCGCCCGGGCCCTTTTATCCAAAGGTTTGCCCGCAGCCTGATGACAGTACTGAATTGCACTGGAGATCCAGCGGGAAATGCCACTCTTGGCGAGCGGTAACCCCTTCCGTGGTGCACTGTAGGCGATAAATAGTTGAGTAGACTTTCTGAAAGAGCGTGTGCGCTCCAGATAGAATTTCAGGCATCTTTGGACATCCAAAGAATGCAATGTTCGTTCCGCTTGAGTGGAAGGACGCGGAAAAAAGGAGTTCAAAATTAAGGGTTCATTCAAATGAAACTCCGAAGGCACCTTCGGGATGAATTTTGGGTTGGTTCTCAAAATCATGACATCCCTCTTGAACTGTAGAAAAGGCTCCACTATAGAGAGAGCCTGGAGTTCACTAACTCTCCTAGCCGAAGTCAATGCTAGGAGAAGGGCCAGTTTCCAAGATAGGAACTTCAAGTCCGCTTTGTGAATCGGCTCAAAGGGCGCTTTCATCAGTTGAGCCAGTACCAGGTTAAGCTGCCAGATAGGCGGAGGTGGCCGGACCGGAGGATACATCCGAAATAACCCCTTAAGGAACTGCTTAACAATTCTTGCAGACCATAGAGATGGCCCCGATGTCTTCCGTCGAAAGCGGGATAAGGCAGCCAGATGCACCTTGATCGAAGAGTGCGCCAGACCTGATTTAGCCAGAGACAGGATGTAGGGCAGAATCTGATGTGGCCGGGATTTGTAAGGATGGAGTTTATTCCTCTGGCACCAAAGGCAAAATCTCTTCCACTTTGCCCTGTAGGTCTTATTAGTGCTTGGTGCCCGTGCCTGAGATAGAACATCCCTGCATTCCTTAGACAGATTCAGATGGCGGAATTCTCTGTGTTCAGGAGCCACGCTGACAAGTGAAGTGACTCCGGATCCGGATGGAGGACTTGCCCCTGATTTCTCGATAACAGAGATGGAATCAGTGGCAAGCGAATCTGGCGATCTTGGAAGAGAAGTAGGAGTTCCGAGTACCAGAACTGCCGCGCCCATGCTGGAGCAATGAGGATCATTTTGCATGGTTCTGCCCTGACCTTCCTGAGAACCCGAGGAATGAGGGGAATCGGAGGAAAGGCGTAGCAAAATGCGCCGAACCAAGCAATCGAAAGGGCATTCCCCAGAGACCCTCGCTGGGGAACCTTGCTTGCGTAAAACCGGCACTTGGCGTTCTCCGGGGTCGCAAAGAGGTCTATGGTCGGAGTACCCCATTTCTTGAACACTGCCTCCAGAGTGGCCTGATCCAGCTCCCACTCGTGTGTCACCTTCGTCTGCCGACTTAGAGCATCCGCTGTGATGTTGAGACACCCCGCCAGGTGCTCGGCTCGCAGAGTGATCCCGTGAGAGATGGCAAATTCCCAGATCACCTGAGCTTCTTTGGACAGCGTCCGTGATCTCGTTCCCCCTTGCTTGTTTATATAGTGCATGGCCGTAGTGTTGTCTGTCCGGACCAGCACTGCACGGTTCTGAAGTCTGGGGAGGAACGCCAGCAAGGCTAAGTGAATGGCCCTCAGCTCCAAAAGATTGATGTGGCGCAGTCTGTCTGCTGGACTCCAGTGACCGCTGACCTGAAGCTCCTGGAGGACAGCTCCCCACCCTTCTAGGGAAGCATCCGTGGTCACCACCATAGGAGAAGGAGGGATTCGGAACGTTAATCCTCCTGCGATGTTTTCCTTCACCAGCCACCATTCGCAAGCCGTGCGCATGGCAGGTGTTATCCATACTTTGTCGTTGAACGATCCTTCTGCCTGACGCCACTGTTTGTCCAGCTCCTCCTGTAGAGGACGCATATGTAGCCTGCAATGCGGTATCAAAGGTATGCAGGATGAGATTGATCCGAGCAAGGACTTGTACTGTCGAACCGATACATGTCTCTTGTGCAGTATTAGACGAGCGGAAGCGGCCAGTTTGCCCTGACGCTCCTCTGACGGACGAGCCGTGCATCGTCTCGTGTCCAGAATTGCCCCAAGGAACTTCCGTGACCTGGAGGGTATCAGTTCCGACTTGGACACATTGAGCTGAAGACCCAAATGGGCGAACAATCTTATGCAAGTTGACACAGCCTGAGACGTTGCCCTCAACGACGGAGCCTTGATGAGCCAGTCGTCCAAGTACGGGAACACTTCCAAGGACTGCTTCCTCAGGAAAGCAGCGACTGGTGCCAGCATCTTCGTGAAAATGCGGGGTGCCGACCGAAGGCCAAACGGGAGCACCTTGAACTGGAAATGGCTCTTGCCTACTGTGAAGCGTAGATATTGCCTGTGAGCTGGGTGGATCGGAACATGAAAGTAAGCATCCTCTAAATCCAGGGATGCCAAAAAATCTCCCGGATTGAGCAGCCTTAGAATATCCTGGAGTGTGACCATCCTGAAAGAGAGCTTGATGAGATAGGTGTTGAGCTCCCTGAGGTCTAGTATAGGACGCCATGCCTCCTCAGTCTTCCGAACCAGGAAGAACCTGGAATAAAACCCCTTGCCCCTTTGTGAAAGTGGCACGGGCTCTATCGCCCCCTTGATGAAAAGCTGGTGGGCTTCGAGATGTAATAGTCGGAGATGTTTCGCTGCACGGGCGTCTGGAGCTCTTGTTGGAGGAAGATCTTGGAACTCCAACGTATGGCCACTCTGAACTATGTTCAAGACCCACCGGTCTGATGTTAAACGCACCCAGCTGTCCAGACAAAAAGATATCCTGCCCCCGACCGGTGTTTGTGGCAGGGGAGGAACAGTAGCCAGAGCCAGGAGGCCGCTATTGCCTCTTGGCGTTGTCTCGTCCCTGACGATTCTGACGTCCTCTCTGGGACTGCCGAGAGAAAGACGCCGACTGTCCTTGGCGCTGGCTGGAATATTGTCCTTTATAGGACTGTCCAGATTGAGAGGAATACTGTCGTTGGTTTCCTCTGTAGTTAGAAAACCCCCGACCACGTGCCCCCTTAAATGGCACTTTGCGGTAGGTCAAAGAGCCTAAGGACTTAGCTGTATCGGTGTCCTTTTTAATGCTTTGGAGGGCGTCATCCACATGCTTTCCAAAAAGCATCTCTCCGTCAAAGGGGAGGTCCAAGATCTTATTCTGGACCTCCTGGCGAAACCAAGTCGCCTTCAACCAGCCTTGGCGGCGCAAGACGGCTGAGCCCGCCAAAGCCCTGAAAGCAGTTGAGGCAATGTCCATCGCACAGTCGATGACTTCCGAAGAGCATCGTTCTCCCTCCATCAGCACCTGTCTGGCTTCGTCTTGACTAGTTTCTGGTAGCTGGTCCAGGAATGGTTCCAAATCACACCACATCTGGCGGTCGTATCTGCCCAGAATAGCCAGAGAATTAGCTGCCCGCACCAACAAGCTGGCCATGGTGGAGAATCTTTTACCCACATTGTCCAGTCTTCTGCCTTCTTTATCTGGAGGCGTGGTTAAAGGAGTGGACGGATTCTTAGATTTACTTTGAGCAGCTTGTGAAATAACAGAATCCGGCTTAGGTTGTCCTAGAAGACACGCAGGACTGCCCTCTGGTGCCTTGTATTTCTTCTCCAGCCGGGGAAGAACCGGAATGACGGTTGCTGGATTCTGCATTGTCTTCAGTCCCTCATCCCAGACATGTTCTATAATGGGAATTGATCTTACAGACTTCTTATATTGGGCTTTAAAGTCATATAGGAAGCAGTCGGACTGCTCCACCGTAAAGGGCAAACCAAACCTCTTGGATGCCCGTTCCATCAAATTATGGAAACCACCAATGTCCACCGGAGGCGATATATTTGTCTCTCGGCCTACAGCATCAGGATCCTGTGTATCATCAGGGTCCCCATCTGGATCCCCTGGATCTGTAAGAGGGATCACCTGTCCCTCGTCGTCTTCGTCCGTATCTCCATCGTCCGCGTCATCATCAGCAGGTTCCGTACCTGAAGGTTGGGGAACCACTAAGGGCAGCACTGGTGAAATGGACCGAGGTACCTCTCTTGGTAGAGGTGGCAAGTCCATTGGCATGTCACGTGGCACTTCCAAAGGAGAAGGACGCACTGGAGTGCGATCCGGCAACGTCGGAAAACGAGATCTATAGTCTTGCAGCATCTGTTGCAAATCCGACACCAAAGCCACTGGCAAGGCAATTAGGTCCTGCCTTAGAGGGCGGGGGCGTAATCCCTGTTGGTGCCCCTCCTGCCCCTCTGGGCCATAAAACTCCTCCGTATCTGTGTCCTGCTGTTTGACATTCAGGTCTGAAGGGCTGTATGCGTCCCCAAACTGCCCATCCTCCTCATCCTCCTCCGAGTCCTCGAGAAGCATGGATGGTGGCAAAGGCGTGACCCGCCTAGGGGAAGTCATGTCCGGTGTAATCACTAATCTTTGGGTTGAAAAATCCAAATTTTTCGTCGTCGACGGTCCCGTCGGCGGTCTCGTCGACGGAGTCGATGGCAACGGGATTTCCAATGTCGACGCACTCGACGACGACTGAAAGGCAACTGTCGTCGACGGAGCTGAAATCGTCGTCGACGATGAGGCCGTCGACAGTCCTGTAATCCTCGTCGACGGAGCAGTCGTCGACGGGGCAGCCGTCACCGGAGCAGTCGCCGCCGGAGCAGTCGTCGCCGGAGCAGTCGTCGCCGGAGCAGTCGTCGCCGGAACAGTCGTCAACGGAGCAGTCGTCGACGGAGCAGTCGTCGACGGAGCTTTCTTTTTCGTCGACGGAGTATGTTTCATCGTCGGCGGAGCACCCGTCGACAGTCTCGTCGACGAACTTGTAGTCATCAACATCGACGAACTCGTCGTCGTCGTCGTCGTCATCGTCGACGTGGTCTTCGTCGTCGACACCGCCGTCGAAGACGACGAAGTAGATATTGTCGACGGTCTCGTGGACGACCCCATGGAAATAGGCTTAACTGAGGAGATCGTCGTCGACGTACCTGCTGCCGCCTGCGTCGACGGACGTGGTTTCTTCAGTGGCACCGACTGAGGAGTTTCTGCAGCCTGTTTCTTTACAGGTTTCTCCTTCTGGGACGGAGGGGTAGATGTAGCAACCCCCTTATTGTCCTTAGGGGCTATGTCCACAGTAGCCCGTCCCTGCCTCTCCTTTACACTGTCGTGAGGAGATTTTTTGGGACCAGCCTCCTCAGACCTGTCAGAGATCCCGTGAGGGGCTTTGAGAGGAACCTTGAGAGGGGGTTCCGCAGAAGTGGAGGGAGATGACCTACCCCTCTTCTTCGATCTCCTGGAGGAGGTGCCAGAGATAGATTCTTCCTCATCCGAAGAAAAGACCTCCCTGGTCTTTATCTTCTGCAGCCACGTCAGCAAGCGCCCCTCTCTGTCTCTCAAGGTCTTGGTCGAGAAGGTCCGACAGATTTTACAGTCGGTGGCCTTGTGTTCCGGGTACAGGCAGTATATGCAGTTCTCATGCCTGTCTTCCACAAACAGTCTCTTCTTCCCACAAGAGGCACAAGCCCTAAATAAAGCTTTCTTCTCCTTTTCTGACATTCTGTCTCAAAAGATGGTAATAAAGATATCCAAAAGTAACTCTGTGAAAAACTGAGCAGAGCTCAGTGGAGACTCCCTAGCACAACGTGCGGTAGAAAAATCTGAGGCTCTGAGCTCTCTCAGGAAGGTTCCAGAGGGTGAGGCTGTGCTGATTGGCCCTGGCAAAAGTTTGGGCTCTTTTACACAAAGAGGGTGATATACTACAAAATGAGATGAGGCCTAGGCCTATTTTTCTCTTTTGTTTCTATGGTTATACATATGTATATATATATATATATATATTTTTGTTACCGAGGCTCCCATTCCGACGACGGGGAATGATACAAAGCATGAGAATCTATGAAAGTTCCAATACTGGGGTAAACTTGTATCCCCAATCTCTGAAGACAGGCGGAAACCGCAGCGTTACTTTCACGAAAACCCAAAGGGCACTGATAAGGCTGAGGAGGAGCACGACATACTGAAAATGCCTCTCGCCTACTTTGAATGTCAGGTAATGTCTATGGGACTGCAGGACAGGAATGTGAAAGTACACGTCGTGCAGGTTCAAGGAACCATCAAGTCGAGGAATCCAGGGCAGTCAGAACTGGGCCAGTGCGAACATTTTCAATTTGTCCTTCAGCCAGAAAGCATGCAGAGGGCAAAAATCTAAAATAGGAGGAAGGCCTCTGTACTTCAGCAGGAGGAAATAGCAGGAGTAGCAGCATGTCCTTACTTTCAAGAAAGCAGAGCTTGCACAGCTGGCATCAAGATGGATGGGTAATTATTGAAAGCTGCTCTGATGTGGGAGGTATGTGAGGTGGGTAGGAAAGAAATAAAAGGGCAGAGGAATTCTGGAGGATCCATCAGTAGGACGTAATGGCCTTCCACCCTGGAAGATAATGTCAGATTCTGCATCTAACAGCGTGGATGTGAACCAGTAAGGGCCAACTAAAACGACTTGCAGACTGATGCCGCTTGGGAGGAGGGCTGGGTAGAACAGTGTCCCTGATGACTTGCACAATATCTGCGTGATTACCATCCCTGGTTCTGAAAGTACTGGGTTGACTGCTGAGGTGGTGGCAGGGCCAGGCAATTTCTGTATACCAGCCTCAGGCGTAGCCTCAGAAGAAGGGAGCTACCTAGGACACTGCTGGGTAAGGGGTTGAAAGGCTTATGGAATTCACCATGGCTCTGCTTTCTTTAAAGTGTTTAAGGAGAGAAACAGCCTTTTCGCCAAAGAGACCAGACCTATCACATGACAAATCCTTTAGCAACACCTGATCTTCCCCAGATTAGCCAGAGGACGTAGCCACACGTGGCAGTGGAGCATCACACCAGCGCGGTTTGCACGCCTTAATCAGTCAGCAGTATCCAGGGTAGCCCAAATGATATATTTATTTGCATCATGGCCATCTTGAGTGGTTTGAGCCAAAGACGCCATGTCCAAAAGGGTGTGTGTATGAAGTCCTAGGAGGCAGACCACATTGACTGACCGTGATGCCAAGCTGGTGCAAAAGAACATTTGCTTCCCGAACACCTCCATCCTTTTCAACTCCCTGTCTGGAGCGGTCGTGGGGAATCCATTAGGGTTGAATTTGCGGGTGGAAGCTTGGACCACCAATCTTTCAGGAGTTGGGTGCTGGGTAAGAAGGTTTGGGACAGCCAATGCCAGTCTGTGTCACTTGGTCATCTGCCTATTCACTAGTAGGCAAGAGCAAGGCTTCACCAAGGTACCCATAAAAAGTCAGGACTTAATTCAATGGAAGCAAGATTTCAGATGAGGACAGACCAGGGAGCAAAAGATCAGTGGGGACATTTGTTTTGACTTCAAATGAAGGCAGCTGTAGATCCAGGGGTTCAGCTACACATCTATACGGCACGGCAAATGATGAACTCTCCATCGCTGGGGGTATACGGGGAAAAACTAACCACAGATCAGGGGAGGTATCCAGCCCACTGGCATCCTCAAGTCCATATAAATATTATCATCATCATAAAGTGGGGTAAATCATCCCCAGCATCACCACGGTTATATCAGGTTGACCAGCGTCTGAGCCAAAAAAGTAAAGAAGCTTTTGAGGAAGGCCTTGTGGAAGAAGTGTTTTCTCTAAATCTGAGCATATGTGAACAAGGTGTATTCGAGTGGAGTCAAGGTGCAACCTCAGACTCGGTCAAAGTGGATTCCTCTTTGGGTCAGACATCGGAGTTGGCAGAGGCTCGACTTCAGACACCGGCAAAGTCGGAATTTGGACTTGTGGAGAATAAACTAGTGAAGATCATGGAGCCAGAATGGAAGTTAGCACCATAGACTGTGAGGAACCCAAGGAGGGTTCAAGGGACACAGACAGCGCCAAGGGCAGATCTTCTGGCAGTAACCTGACTGGAGGAACTTGCAGATCGCTGGGGTCCTAAGGCACGCCATAGAAAGCTGAAAGAGTACCAAAAAAATGCAGCATATCCTCCTTAAAGGCCCCGACCTGCTACTGCGTCACCAGGGAAATTCGGGATGAAATGGTACCAGTTGAGAAATCAGCACTGCGTGTGGGGACCAGTAGCAAATCGGTTGGCACCTTGATGCCCTCCTGATTTTTGTTTGGACAGAGAGTGGCGGGATTAGGTCGAGTCCTGCTTAGACTTCTTTGTCGTCTTCTTGAATTTGAACATACCAGACGACCTTGTTCGTGAAGAGGAAATGTTGCGGGAGCGGCCTCAAGAGTGGGAACGAGTCTTCACTCTCGACTTGGGGCAGGACTTGCACATGGCCAGTGATAGCTTTCGTTGTTCGGTGACTCACAGCTTGACTTCACAGTCCCAGATTGCCTTTGGGTGCATTCTTCAGGTGACTTGGAATCATACCCAGAGTCCAAATACCAGAGGCACACCTCATCTGGTTCCGTCACCAACATCCATTTCCAGCAGTCATGGCACGGGGTTTGAACCCTTTAGTATGCAGTGTAGATATCTTTCCATCGTACACTGGAAAGATTGTTGAAAGGAATTGGTCAACCGATAAAAAGGAATTGGAGCTGCACAACTACGTTTGAAGGAGTGAAAAGAAAGGAACTGATGCCAGGCAACCATGATTGTGCCTATATGTGGCTCTCCTCTTTCACTTCCAGGGCAAAACAAGGTTGACTTAGAGCTGCATGACACTACTTAGTAGTGTGCAGGAGCATTGCTGTAAAACGTCCTGGATACAGGCTGGCTTGTGAGGAATATTCTAAAGGTGAGGAATCTAAAGATGACCGTCCTCAAACAGATTCTTTACCTCTTTCGTACTATACCTCTCCGTCCGCCGGCAGGTTGGATCAAGGCGATGCAGTCGGAGTTGTCCCGTTTTATCTGGGGGGGTGGAGGCCGCGTATGCGGCGGGCACTGACGCTGCTGAGCCCGGAGGCGGGGGGCCTTGGGGTTCCGGACCTCCGACTCTATTTCCAAGCTGCCAAATTGCGATATCTGGTAGAATGGAGCAAATGGGAATCGGAGAAACACTGGCTGTTTCAAGACCAGGCTATCGCTGCGCGCCCTCTGCAGGGGATCCCCTTCCTACGCAAGCCCCATAGGCCCCCGAATTTATATGCCTCTCATATCACGCGGGTCCCGCTTGAGGTCTGGGACGCCACCAGTCTTCGGCACGAGTTGACTACCTTTCCGTCTCCGCTTACCCCGCTGACGGGCAATCCTGACTTCACCCCTGGCCTGGAGGGGGTCGCCTTTGCGGGGTGGAAGGAGGCGGGTTGCCGGGCCCTTTGCCACGTTTATGGAGGGGAGGGGGGGGGGTACACTCGTTTTCCCAGCTGCGGGAGGTTTTTGGGCTGCAGGAGACGGAAAGATTGCGCTATCTGCAAGTGAGACACTGGGCACTTCAGCCACAAGTTCGCTCTGGGGCGGAGCGGCGCCTCTCTGCCTATGAGCGGTGGCTCATCACACGCACCACTGATAAACATCTCATATCGGATCTTTATAAACAACTGCAGATCTTATATTCACACTCCTATAATCCTAGCAGGAATAGGTGGGACAGGGAACTGGGGAGAACTCTGAGCCAGAAGGAGTGGGAGGATATATGTTACAGGGCGAGACATTCTGCATACCATATGGGGCTCACGGAAACTCTCACTAAGATGGTGACGTATTGGTATTATACCCCTGAGCGCCTACATCAGATGGACGCGGGAGGCACGATGCTGGAGGGGGTGTGGAGGGGTGGGTAGTCTCACCCATATCTTGTGGGAATGTGCTCAGCTCGGATCTTACTGGCAGCAAGTGTTAGATGAAATTGACAAGCATTTCGAGACGGAGATACCACGCTTTACGGCATATGTGCTTCTTGGTCTGCCCAACCCCTTGACTTATCCGCTGCGGTCCCGCAGAGGTCGTTTGATGGCCATTGCTCTGGGGTCTGCTGTTCAGAATATCCTCAGCCACTGGGGTACTTCTCAGGGGCCGACTTTCACGGGGTGGCTGTATCGCCTATGGCACGTCTTGGGTATGGAAAAACTGGCGCTGTCAATGAAAGGGGAGGGGGAGAAATTCGGAGTTGTGGCGGCCCTTCCTGGCGATTTTGGCCACTGAATTTAGGGAAGTCACTTGCCCAAGATATTTGAGATTGCTGCGCATTGCGGAACCTCCGGAGGAAGGAGGGCACTAGCAGCCAATGGGGGGCTGGGAACGACGCGGAGCGCGGGGGTTGGGGGAGGATCGGGGGGGAAGGGGGGTTTCCTTTTGGGGGTAGATAGGGTTTGTTTTGGGTGACATGTACCAGAAGCGGGGTCATAGCAAGGTATTGTGCAGCTTCTGCGTATGCTGCTTATGTGGGACATGCGGTTGGCTGACCCGGTAGGGGTTTGTATCTTAGCCTGTAAGAGAGCTGCTACATGTTTATTCTTATGTTGAAATTGTAATAAAAACATTTAAACCTAAACCTAAAGGTGAGGAATCTAGAGTCAAAAAAAATAATGTTCATAAAAGCCAAAGGCTTGTCCAAGAAGAAAATTACAATGTTGTTGGTGTATTTCTGTGATGCTGTGAACTACTTTTTCAGCATTTATTTCCTGAATATTAGCAACAAAGATTCAAAGCTGGTAGCAGACTGTCAGATGGAATCTCTGTATAATATTTCTGAAAGGCTTACACCCCCAATGCCTCTGTGCTGGCAGTTTAAGCCATATTTAACAACACGTTAGTGAGTGGCTTTACACACTAGCTAGCTGAAAAAAATTCCTCTGGGACCACTGCCTCCGCTCCTGCAAGCAGGCGTCTGTTATTTTTTATAGCTTCCCCCACCACATTGCTGCTTTCCTTTTCCTCTATTTCCAAAGCTCAGTTTGCTCCACAGGGGCTTTCCCTTGATTGGCTCCGTCTGAATCACAGTCCTGCTCTATCTTCACACCACCATCCATTTGATGGCCATGGTCTACCCAGGTGAACTTGCCAGTGCAGAGGATGATGCAGAGTTCACCTGATACACTTGGGAGTTACCCACAGTAAACTGAGGTAACTTTCAATTAAATGCAGTAAATTACTAGTGCAGCATTATGAAATACTTTTCTGTAGAACTCCTCTTTATTGCATTTAAGACTGCCTTCCTAGCCAAACATAAGGCTGGGGTTTGTTTATTTTAAAACACTAGTGTTAACAGACATCCAACCAAGCCATGATGTATCTAGCTTGTTAGTATTACTGGCGAGTCCTTCTCTTAGAGGACATTCATAACAGACAATTGGGATGAACGTTAGTTAATAAAATCATCCTACTGGCAAAAGAAAACACTAATGGAACAGTAACTTTAATAATCATCTTTACCTGCACAAAATGCCCAACAGCTCTGCAAGACTCCAGATAGGAGCGATGAAGTACCCACTTTCCAGCAGCCATCGAAGCCAAGTACTTCTCATTTCGTAGAGGTTGTCCCACAATGATGTGCGTGCAGCTTGGATCAAAGCACTGCTTTTCAAGTACCACCCCACCTTAAACAGAAAGAAGTCTGGCTGAAATTTAGGAACTTACTTGCTCATTTCAGTGTTATCTACAATAAAAGTTATGTCTCGTCTATAGTTAGCGCTATCAAGCCTCCCAGAAATCCATGCAGTACACTGTCAATATGGGATCAAATGTCACACAATTGGTTGAAGCGTAACTGGGACACCAATTATGAGGAGGTTATCTGTCAAATAAAAGCTAAGCAGGGCAGGAGATGACTGACTAAAACAGCCTTCAGTCTTCTTCTTCAAAAGGTCAGCGACTCCTCTGCACAACCTCTGATCAGGCAAGGGAAAAACGTCCATCCCAAATATGATGGGGGTACAACAGTTGATCCTTTCCCCGTCGTCCTTGAAGATGCACCAAAGAGTACTACATTAAAAGTCAACACTCCCTAGCTTTCGCACTAACCTTGAAAGAAGCAGTTGATAGATAATACATGTCAATGTCAACAACCTAGGAAAACTGAGCATCCATCTGAGCCAATTTACGCAATCAGAAAGATGTGCCCCTCTAAACTCCATTTTCAATTTTTCTATGACAAAACACAACGCATATTACTAAGAGAGCGCAGGCTTTCATTGTGTTTTTTTTTCATTTTTAAAATAGCTGCCAATGTTGTTTTCAGTTTATGTTGATTACAGAAATGTTTCCTATAGAGGAGAATGTTATAAACCAAGGATACTAGCTTAAACCCAACATCTCCAGGAAGGCCCATGGCTTTAAATGTATTCCTTATTCAGGGAAGACACAATATCTCAGTCAATTTAAAGTCATCTTAAAATTCTGGACAATATGAATGCTCTAAACGAGTATGGGGGTAATAATGTTATCATAAAATAAATCACTGGAGTTATTTTGCAACATGCATGAAAGTTTCTTGGGGTGAGGTTTCTATTGGATGTTAGAAAAGATGCACGCGGGTGAAATTAAACCATATCTTTTACTATTTTTCCTAACAAGTAAATAAATTAAGGACATAAAACACATTTTAAAAAAAGAGCAATACCAAGTTGTCACTGAACAAAATCTAGAAGAGGCAGAGGACTAGGTTAACTTTTTTCTAAAAGAGGTGTGATACGGGTTTTGGCTTCTTGAGAACTGAGGACTTGCCAAAAGATAAAAAAAACCATACACGCTATAGAGGTTTTCCTGTGTTTGATTCAGTACCTGCAGTACAAAGGGCTCTTTAAATCTGTGAGCAAATGGTTACTGACTTTAACCATGGTTTCATGGCCAACCCACAAGTATACACGGACACATTTTTGGTCACTGCTATCACTGATGATTCACTAGTTACTTCTCCAGCATTAATGCTACTCCTATATCAGAAGGCATTACTAGCTCACCTGAGTTAGTAACAGATAACACACAGGCATAAAAATGAGTATATGTTAATAAGTATCAGAAAGTAACAGAGTACCCAGTTCCTCTATCAGCTGGCAGTAATCAATACGCTCTTGTGGATTCAAAGAGGAAAGCTGAAACCTGCGCTGCTTTTCTGGCTCTTCTCCCGAGACCGCCTCTTGTACAAGCTGAAACAAGTGAAATTTAACATTTTAACTTTTCTGGCAAATCGGCTTTTGCATGTCAACCCAATCACACCCTCATTAATTCTTATCTCTTATTCAAACTTTGGTAAAGAAAAATGAAAAACCTCTAAAGTTAATGGTGCAGATTTCTAAAAAAAGTTTACTATCGTTAAGCTGATAATTTATTCTATTTAACCTGAAAGCACTTCACATATGGTGCCCCCAAAAATATGTTTAAATATGCCTGAATGGGTCAATGTTTAAATACATTTTTAACTGGTTTCCTCTTGAGCAATATCTTTTCTGATTCTAACGTGCAGGATTAAACAAATTTCCAAAGCATTGCATGGCAAAATCTTATTTTGTTTGTCTGTTTTTTGTTTTTGCCAAATGGGCCTTAACAGGAGTGGTCTATGATGCCCATCCTCCCATTGCTTTAAGACATTCCTGTCTAAATAAACACACTTTCAAATGTATACTTGCATTTCTAAAAAACTAAATGCAGAATTGTTTCAGCATTTCTGTGAGCAAAGAATACTTTCTTTCTTGTCCTAAGTTTTTTTTTTTTAAGGATTGGGTTAAAGAACACTTTGAGCTAAGGGTCAAGGGTAAATACCTAAAGACACAAACGAGAACTTGCCCAACATAATCGTACTCTGGAATAGCTCAAATGAAGAGATATTGAAGCATAAAGCTTTTGAAACCTGTTCTTTGGGTTGTGGGGCCACAGGAGGGTTGGCAAGAGGAAAGGCAATGCTGGGAGCTTGTGGCGTTGGGATCAGATGGTCGTCTTTGGGAGGAGAATCTTGATTCTTATACGTCAAAACTTTGGAAGGATCAGTCACAAGTGTACACTCTGGATCACAGGAAGCTGTAAACAACAAAAGAGTGACATTTTAGAAAAGAAACAAAAAGTATTTTTTTAGCTAAATCTTTGCCTCCAATGGCAAATACTTTATTTCTTAGACCCTTCAAAACTAGAGTATTTCTTGCTGGTTTCAATGACGTTCCTAAAATGTACAGCAGTCATGGATAGGATGACCCCGCCAATTAAAAAATACACTGCTGATATGTTAATGATGTGGAACAGTTCAAGAAAAGAAGACAAGTAAGGTAGATCCTGCGAGAAGGTCGTGATATCCCTGAAAAATATGATCAATTTCACACAAATTATACATATCGGGTATAGCTGAATGAATCTATCTTATATAGCAGAATACTGACCTTAACCGAGGTGTCCTAGCATTGCAACTCCTTTACCATCTCATGTCCTCCAAGGTAGGCAGACATAATTCTGTGGTAAAAGTCCTTATGGTACATCAGGGAAATTAAACAGATCCGTTTTAAGATGTCTTTTAAAATTCAGGTAGTAAGGTTGCTCGCTAAGCCCCGCAGGCATATTGTTCCAGATCTTAGACTGCTAATGATGACTGCTAGTCTTCTCCTTCCTAATTTCTTTTTCTCTTAAACATGCATGTTGTCAGCAAGTGGATGATCAAAGACTTCTCGCAAGTTTATGTCAAGTAAATAAGGATTTCATATAGCCATACGTTTTGGAATTACAGATAGATTTATAACACAGAGCCTTGAATAAGCTTCTCAGTCCTATTACGTATTCGCAGATGGTTAGAGATGGACACCTTTCTATTGAGTCCCTGCACTAGTCTTGTAGCCAAGTACGACTTGCAGTCTCAGAATGAGGTATTTAGGCAGTCCAACTAAGCGGGCATTGCATTAGTCCAGGTATAATAGGTCAAGTGCCTGGACTATAGCAATTTCGGATGCGGCAGGGAGTAGTGGTAATACAATCCTTAGAAACATACAGGTTGCAAACATTTTATGTACATGCGGCTTGAAAGTAAAATTAAAATCAAACATGACTCCTAAGTTTCTTGGGTACGGTACAGGTAATGGCAGGGGCTCCAGGTTAGCTGACCACCACACGTGGCTCCATAGTCAGAGTTCCAAAAATCACCACCTCCATTTTCCCCCCATTTAGCGTTATGGTGTTTATTTGAACAATTCTGTTACCTTTGTCATGCAGAGCAAGAATTGTTGCAGATCCTCTCCTAAAGAGACTATCAATATTGCTAATGGAGAGACATATAATTTGAAAAAGAGTGGGTTTAAGAGCTGAACCCTGTGGCAACCCCATTAAGATGTGTTTGGCAGAGGATATGAACTTTCCCAGATAGATTGTTTGTGTGCATTCTGATAGAAAGGAGGTAAACCACTTTAGAGTTAGTTTGCCACCCCTGCCTCTACCAGCAGCTCCAAAAGGATGTTTTGTGAGATGCTATCAAATGAGACTGACAGGTCCAGGAGCACCATTACTGCTGAGCCTCCTGCAGCTAATATTTTGTGAATATCATAAGCAGGCTTAACCAGAGTGAACGCTGTACTAAGGCTCACTCTGAAGCCCAATTTGGCCAGGTTCAGAAAATGGTTCCTTTCTATGTAGGTGCATAGTTAGCGTTTACTGCAGCCTCAGTAAGTTTGCCGAACACAGGGTGCAGTGATATTGGCAGATAGTTTGCCACAATGATGGGGTCCAACAATGACTTATTTTGTAACAGCATGACAGTTGCTTTCTTCCAGGAAGGGTGGGTGGGGGATCATCTCCTCCTGTAGCGAGGAGTTACATCATTCCATAATTACTGATATCACGGTTATCAGTTATTTTCATAAATAAAACCACAGGGCAAGGGTCTGATGGCGGGGAGGATCTGGTATTCACCCACTTTGTCCAAATATACTCCTCAGCGACAAGATGGAATTCAGTCCATATCCCTTCTGTGGTTATTAGTAGGCATATCACCTGGCTATAAACTGCATATTAACTTTAAATTTTATCTTGAAAATACTCTATTATTAACTTTTGATTCCAAGTACCAGCCCGGCAAAGACTAATACTGTTTAGATTATTAAGGACCAGCAGAGGCTGAAGACCACAAGCCACCTCGGAGAGATCATTTACAGAGCAAGGTCTCTCCAAGATTTGGATAGTTCATTCATTGTGATATGGTCACTGTGACCTGGTATATGTCCTGCGCACCAAGTTAACGGAGTGCTTTGGAGCAGACCATTGCAGCATGCCCCATCTGTAAATCAAGCCCTGAAGTTTTCAACTTTTCTGCCAATCAACTTGCCACTTTTGGTACACTTCCAGTTTAGAAGTAAATGTATTACTTTTTAGATAGTATTCCCAAGAAGCTGGAAACAAATTGCAGTCCAAAAATCTCAACCCCATAGAGCAAAAAAAGCATCAACAGAAACATGTGCTCCAAATAAAGATCCTGGACAGTTGCAGGGAATTATAGGTGGGAGGCCTGCTGCATAAAAGGGGCAAAATCCAATTCCCTGTGCCGTCTCTTTTTGATTTTTAAATATTGTATGTATAAATATTATCTGTAAAGTGATGGAAATATCTTAGTCGGTCTGAATAATAATGAAGATTCCAAGAGGAATATTAATGCAAGGGAGAACTGATGCAGCCGGAAGAAGGTATACCGTGTAGCTTTGTAAATTTTTAGATCAGCCCTACAAAGAGTGACTGGTTCAGAAGAAGTGTTAATGTACCAATGCTGGCTGGTGTCTGTTAAGTGGAGTTTGCATTATACTGCTGTGGAAACTGAATGGGAACTTGGAGCACACTTGGTAAGACCCTTGGAGACCTATGGAACACCGTGAACATTACACTAGGATTATAAAGCCTAAACAGTAGTTATAACCACAACTGAACTGCACAGTCCAATTCCTTCATAAGGGGATCTTTCGTCTACCTCTGTACGCATTCCGAATATCTTCCGCTTCAGCAAATGAATAGCTGAAGGCCTGGCCAGTAGAGCCAGAGAGAGGAGATTGCTCTAGTGCAGCTATGCCAAGCATTTATTTATTTATTTATTTGCAGGTTTTTATAGCGCTAGAATCGACTCCAACTGGAGTATCTCTGCACTTCTGGCGGGAGAGTCCTTTATCAATAATGGAACATGCGGAAGGCATTAGATCGCATTTGTGAACAACAGGGTTTTAAGTTGTTTCCTAAACATCAAGTGTTCGGAGCAGGAACGAATAGCTACAGGAAGACAGTTCCACAATTTAGGTCCCAACACTGATAGTGCCTTACTTCCGTGCCTGGCCCTCTTGGCACGCGGTACTACCAGTAAATGCCCATTGCTGGATCTGAGCGTTCTGGATGGAATATATGGGATAAATTTCTTTTCCAGATAACGTGGACCTTGTCTGTTTAGGCTCTTGTGTATTAAGCAGCAAGTTTTAAATTTTATCCTTTGACGGATAGAAAGCCAATGGAGTTCTTCTAAAAGTGGCTTTGATGCTGTTCTTAGGGGGGCATTGAGAACGAGGCGAGCCGCAGTGTTTTGTATTACCTGAAGCCTATTCAATGCTCCCTCATTTGCAGAGAGCAGGAGACCATTGCAGTAGTCGATCCGACTCATGACGAGAGCCTGCACCAGCGTCTTCCTGAATTGGTCAGGCAGCAATGGAAAAGCTTTACGCAGCAAGCTGATAGTGTGGAAACATACGCCTGCGACATAATTCGTATGTTGTTTCAATGACAAATCCTGGTCAAGGCGAACCCCCAAGTTTAAGCATGTCGTAACGATGCAGATACAAAAATTCTGTTATACGAGTTAAAGCCCAAGTTTAGCAAATTTATTACGAGCATAGGCGCATGGATTGTCTAAGAAACTTCAACATCTAAAACCCAACCAGATATAAGCATTGTGACAAAATAATGACCTTCTTTACTTTCCTTACCCATTTCAGCTAGCTGTGTGTCAGTCAAGGATTCTTTAAGCTGAGAATGCTCATTGGCTGCTTCTTTCTGGTCAACGTGAAGCTGTTCAGAGTACTGGGAAGGACTGTTGGGCCACTGCATGTTGCTGGCTAGCCTTGCTCGTTCTTCTCTAGCAGTGGGGTCATCCCAAATAATCTGCTCGTTCTGTGATGGCTCTGTGTTGATGTCTGGCACAGGTTGTCGAGACTGCCTAAAGATAATAATTATAAACATTGACAGAGTGCTTGCTGAACATAAGGACAATCTTTAACATTCATATTGCTCAGGATTTGGGAGACCACGCCTGGGCATCAGAGCAGCATTTTTAAAACCAAATGTCTAAATAACCAAAATATGTTTTCTTCAGAGAGCCATAATGGCAAATTATGATAAGTTACCATGTAAACAAAAAAGCAAAGAAGAATCTCTATTTTGAATAGAAAATACATATTTACTGCCATCTGCATGTACTCTCATATGGCTCCTGCAAATGTGTCCACCATTTTCCCAACCTTATTGCATTCACCAGAGGAGCAACATTTCTCATGAACCACAGGTTTCATGCATATTGGCAAACCCTGGTGCCATGTGGGGAAACTGCTTCAGATATACAACTCTGTATATGGCATGAAAGTGCATCCATGCATAAAGTTTCTGACCTGATAATGAGGACACAAGAATCAACACGAGGAGTCATATGAATTAGGACACCTTACATACCAATGTATTTAAAGCATTAATTCTAATGCATCTCATATCCTTCAGATTCAGCGCTCATAACAGAATAACAAGCAGAAGGAAATAGTAGTGGTGATGCAGGACCAAAGCACTTCAAGCCGACAGGGTAGGAATAGTTTAACTAACAGAACATCGCCTCTGACAGGCTGGCAGAAAATCTGAGGATTAAGGCAGTCCAGCTGGCAGGTCTTAAAATCAACACCCACATATATAAAATTGAACATAAAAGCATAACATTGGAAATGAAGAGGGAAGTCTGTTGGAGTTTCATGTCCCTGAATGCTGTTGTCAGAAAGGTTGATATTTCCAAAAAGCAGTCCTTTTTAAACTAAGCAACAGCACTTGCTTCAAGATAGTATGCAGGTAGAAGTAAATAACTAACCCCAATAAAATAGATACAGAAATTGGTTTATGTTCAAATTACCTGACTTTCGATAGCAGTAAAAACAAACGAGCACCAATCTCTAATGAATGTATGAGTTACGTTGTAGTTAAAAAGGGCAAAGGCAAATTCATTTGAACACTTTAGGTGAATTATCTCCCATTATGACATATTCTCCGCCGTACCAGTCACTCCTATGCAGTACCAGTCAAAGAAACATTATGCATTTCAAGAATCTAAACAATAGACAGGGATATACTTCTATCCCTTTAACATTTTTAATGGCCTCAAGTTTAACGGAGGCGCTCTCAGTTCATCACTGAGCAGTAGGCAGCTGGAGCAGTAGTCAGCACATTTTCATAATTCAATTTGACAAATCCTCTTAAATGGATAGCTGACGACCTGGCCAGTATAGAGGGTTTGAATAATCTATAATAGGGAGTGTTTCTTTGAGACTTGCTGTTCGTAGTGTGCTTCTGAAACCTATATTGGGCACAGCTTCATGTACAGAGCTGAGGAACATTGAGCTGCCTTGTGTGTTCACCCCATGCAAATTAATCAGGCAAAAGGCTCTGACATGCCAAGGATGTTGCTCAACAATAGGTTTGGGAATATACGAGAAACTTTTTTGCTTTAAAATGCTTTCTAGCATTAAATCAGGAAATTAGTTGATTAATACAACTGGCTTAGTGCACCCAAAATGCACACAGACAGCATTTTAAACTTCTCCTGAACAACAAACATCATCCTATGCAGCCTTGTTAAATCTGAGCAAAAGCTCTGCAAATCAATAAGAAGACTAAGATTTCAGTCAAAATGTTAAACATAGGCACCTCATAGGGCAAAGTTAAATTCAGAGCTTCTACTGGTTTTCCCCATAACTGTGATAAAGATGTGTACTTCCTCTGAAGAGACCCCGGGGAGGTAAGGGATGTCCCCTTTTGCAAAGGTATTTAAGCCACTGGCATTTTGTGACTGAAGATAAAGGCCTGCATCACAGTATGAAGGATTGTTGGCCGTGGCATCATCCTCCACCGTGTGCCTAAAAAACAAATAGAGCATGGCTATGGGTTGAAATCCGACCTAACTTTCTAGGCCTTAGAAATCTGGATAATTTCAACTGATTGAATGTGGAACGGTCACTTACTCCAGGGCGATGTTATGGATGGTGCTGGACAGATAGGGGGATGTCACTGAGGCCAAAGAGTCTAGGAAGGGGCATTGAGGGCAGAGTTTAAAGAGGGGCAGAATTGGGAGGTGTCGGAGTTGGATCAGCCGAAGTTTCCTGAAGGAGCAGTTCTGCCTTTGGAGAGTGTCCTTGAGGGTATCTGAGCTGTCCTAAAGATGTCAAACATGGTCTGGAGGAAGGCGTCGGCCTTTGTGGGGTCAGCAGACAAAGTGAAAAATCCCAGCTGACTCTTCAACAGCTTCAGATTAGCTCAGAGGAAGATGCTGTCATCAGGAAATGGTGCTGTCCTCAAAGTTGAAGAGAAATTCTTTTTGTGGTCTGGTGGGAAGATCTTTTGGAGATATTTCCCTCACAGAATACTTAACTTTGTGAGGTGTATTCTCTGGCATGCCTCTCCAGGCCATATCCAGGAATAACTTGGCTCCATGCCCCTGATGGCCTATGGGTGAATCAGGGATACAAATTGCAGTACCATGGTAGTATCCAAGATACCCCAAGCGGATGTTGTGGGGGTTCGATACAGACATATTCTTGGGTGTTTATGACAGAGCTTACATTATTAAATCTTCAGAGGAGACAATTAACCTAATCACTATCAGTTTTGTTAGTGAAGCCCAGAGAGGGAGTTTCTGACAGTATCAATGACATGCAGAAAAACAGGAACTGACATCAGCAAACTGGATGGCACCTTATATGCCGGTGGAGTCATGCTAGACCGACAGAGGTGCAACTGGAGATGCAGGACACCACTTAGAGGCATGGGAGAGCTCTTGCTACAAAAATCTTTTTCTGGAACAGTCTGATGCCTGGAGAATATTTTCAAATTGAGTAATCTGCAGGAAGATGTATCAAAGAGAAAATAAATTAAGAAGACAACTTTTGGTCAGCCGTCTTCATCCTCTTGCTTTTCAACTGCTATCACATCCTGCTTTGGCCGACCACACTATAAAGCATGGGGTAATCGATCGATACAATTCATCCACTGGCTATCTTGCACAGTAAGCAACATCATGTTACTTCATCATATGTGCGCAGCCAACTGAAAAGAAGTAGACTTGGGTAATTAGGTTGCAGGGCTGGAGTGTCTGGTCCTCTGAGACGCTTGTCCTTTATGTTTGTATTTTTATACTCTTGATTGTGTTTTTCCAAACGTGCAATATGTTAAATAAATGTATTTAAAATAGTGCACATTTGCAACGCTTGTTAAAAGTGAGATCAAAGAGGAAGATACTTCCATTTTAAATGGCTCAAATATTCATGTCTTCATTATATTTTGCCCAGACTACCTGTGTCAATATAGCAGAATTGTAAAGATCAAGGTGGCAGGAGGAGCAACACACTTGCCAATGGAACACGAACCATGGTGTCCCTCATGATGCTCATAGTTATGGTCACAACCACCACAGCACCAACAAGAGTTATCCCAATCTCCAGCAGACAATGTTTTGGCGAGTTTGCGGGAATCTGGAAAAACAGACTTGTGAGGTAATCTAAAGACCAGCCAGCAATGCCACACCAATAGCGCTACCCAGCACTGTCGCAGCATCAACAAAAGCAGCCTAGGTCTCAGAAACTGGAGAAGTGAGTAGCAGAAGCCACAGACTTGCTGGGTGTCTCCCAAAAGAATCACCCACAGAGGTGCTCAAAGCTCCCAACCACCACCGCAACACTAGAAGCCATCTGGGGTTCCCACAGGGCAGAACAACATTTGGGGAGATTGGGGTGGAAGGAAGAGTTACAGATTTACAGAGGACCTCCAAAGACCAGAGGACCATGCAAAGCCCACTGCCCCATACACCAACACTGTGATGCCAGGAAAAACTGCAGTGGGCTCCCACAGTGTGGGAAAATGTTTGGAGAGTCCATCATGAAACCTACAGCTCAACCGACCCTAGACACAGCAGCAGAAAAAGCCACCTGGGGCCCCTGAGGCCTGAAATGCACACAGTATGCCTGGCCTTGACCTGGCAAAGTCTGATCCTCGTAGAGAATAGTCAGCATCTATCCATGACGAGGCAGTGGCAAGACTGCGTGTTAGGCTAGCAAACCTTAGACTAGGACCTGATTATTTGAATTAAAATAACCACATCTTTTTATTGGGATTTGTGAAACGTTATGTGAGGTTAAGAGCCACTTGAACTGAATTTGAGCAAGTGGTACACCAGGGTACTATTCAGAGGCTAATGGCTTTTTTATGTCTTTTACTTAAGCTTTAATATGCAGTACATGGAGATAAAGGCAAAAGGGAGACTTTATGTGTGGCTTGTATAATGGGAACTTATGGGCCTGTTTCAATAATATAATGAAGCTTCTGTCATTAGAACATTTTAAATTTCCTAATAGAGCTGTTAATAAAGGCAAAACTGGTCTCGAGGAGCTTGTGATCCAGGGCCCTGGCGTGGCAGTTCAGGATGGACTATTCTCATTGGACCAGGGTCAAGACTGATTTGAATATGACTCCATTTACACTGAGGTGGCATGGTGTGCCAAATAACGATGGACTGGGATGCGAGCAATTGACAGTGACTGAGATCTATTCAAGCATTCCTGCAATCACTTTTTTGCATGTTTTAGAAGAAACTGTACCAATAAAACATGGACAAGTTTAGTGACTTCATTAATATTGGGGGCCTGAGATGGCCGTACAATATCAGCTGTGGCAGGCATATCAATGTTCGTAGGATTGACACAAGCCAGTTTGCTATTATGGCTAGTAAGGGATATATGGCAAACTTCTGGATCAACTCAAGAACAGAAAATGATTATGATCAAACAGGTTTTCCTTTAAATCCTCAAATAGAGAGCATATAATGGGTAACAAAAGTAGGTTCTGTCGTGGATCCATTCTATAAAAACTAGAGTGCGCTCTGACCATTTGTATTTCATACACATATTACTTCATAGCACTATGGGGCATTAAATAATTTGTTTTTAAGAGGATAAGATCCTATCAAATGAACTGTTAAAACTGCATGGATATATCGGGAGCTAATCAATTAAAACTGACCAAACTAATGAAAACCAAAATCAAAACCATGCGACTAAGAGTACAGGAAAGCAAAAAATAGAAGTTGTTAGGGATAATTACGGAACATTGAAATGATTATAATGAAACGATACCAAGAAGGAGAGAGTATAGAAAGTTGGTGTCAAGAAAGAAAGACAGGGGGCGTGGCCAAGCATGGACTGAAGATGGCCGCGTAGTCCGTGAGCTCCATCGCCCGCTTTAGCCCTCGACTATCCTGTATGCTGATCCGAAACACCTGTATGTAGTCCCGGACACCGGATCAACAGCGGAGCCCATCCCACCTGCTCCGGTGTGCGGATCTTCCGAAACAAGGGAGCGAGCACCCTCTCAAGGTCGTGGCCCACTCGTCGTCTTGCGGCCGGGGCCCACGGTGGCTGTGCCTGCCGAAAAGGAGACCCAGACAATCCCTCCTCACCCGGCGGTGGAGCCGTGGCGCTGCCGCGACCCTTCTCCCCGCTGATAACTCCTGTAGGTATTCCGCCGTTCAGGAGCTGCGGCGACATCAACGGATCCATAGCGGCGCGTGAGCTTGCATGAGAGGCGAGAAAATTGCAAGGTGACTGAGCACGTCGGCCGCGGGACTCAAAATGGTGGCGGCCCAGCTCCACAGTGAAGCCTCTCGTTCTGCCTCCTCCACCATAGCCGGCCTGGAGCGCTTGCATCTAACGGCGGCCCACGGGGGCCTGCGCCTAAGGTACATGACGTCCAGTCTATCTTTTGCCCTGCAGTGACACTGCTATCAATAGCGCTGATGTGACCATAGCCTGACTGTAGCTCCTAAAGGAGCCTCACTGCACAAAATCACAGAGGGGTTCCCATGATAAATGAACTGGTCCGGTGTGGGGACACAGCGGCTGTGAAACAGGGCGCGCCGGCCGCGGTGCAACTGGTAGCGCGCCCCTGACAATGACGGCCTGACTTTGTGGCGTTGAACCCCCTCGCCATAAATATATCGTGGCCAGCGGGGAGGCCCGACGCTGTGGCATGCAGCACTGGATATCCTGTAAGGCAGATGCAGATGGTTTACTGACTCAATGAAGTTGGTGCCAAAACTGAATGATGCTGTTGCGCTCCTGGCATGACGGGGGGCCTGAAGGGGGAGCAACCGGGAACAACGCTACGGGTGGCGATTGTGGCCTCGCTGAGACGCCCTAGCGAACCCACCCTATATACCAACCTCGAGATGACTTGAAGCGCACCACACGTGGATTGCTTATTGGGTACGGCACTGATTCACAGGTGAACTCTCTTCCTCCGCCTCACTTACTGCTTGACTTCTCGTGAGCTACGGCCCCCCCCCCCCCCGAAGATCGGGTGGCCCCCCTGTGCCTTCTTCTCCCACTGGGGTGATTGGGAGCAACTTGAGCTGCAGCAACCGCTTCCAATATCCGGTGAAGCTCACCCCTTGGGACTGAGAGGCACCTCTTGGCTCGTGAGCTGCTCAAGCTGCCTAGCTGCTGCGGATCTGAACGTGAGTGCACGGGATAATAGTGCGAGACTCTCCGTGCTAACCCCATCACACCTACCTGGGAACCGAGGACATTGCTTCACCCGCCCTCTCTATCTCTCACCCATATGTGACTCACCTCCGGTGCTACGATGGAGCGCACTAAGGGGTCCGGGACCAGGGGAACAAAGCCAGTCCAAACTAACAAGCTTGACAGATACACGGTATCCAAAGATTTGCAGCGGGGACACCCGTCTGAGGAAACTGAACGGGGAGGTCCTGGGAGGGAGGAGCAGGAGCTTTCCCTTAAAGACGTCATGGAGTCTATAACAGGTGTCAAGACCTCCTTGGACTCAGTAGCCATCAACCTTATCGGGGCCAATATGAGGAAACTTAATGAAAAGGTGAAGCAGGTGGAGATTACGACTACCAGCCTCTTGGATGACGTCGCACAGTTGCAAAGGGAGGTCCAGGAACTACGGGACTCCCGGAATCTCGCAGATCTCAAGCTGGATGACTACGAAGGCCGACTTCGCCGCAACAATCTCAGCATCATAGGCATTCCGGAGAATTCAGAGGGGCAAGCTCCTGACCTGTTTGTCGAAGACCTTATTCTCAAGCACCTGCAAGCCATAGATCTCAGTAAATTCTTTGTGATTGAGCGGGCCCACAGGGTCCCGGGTGGTCGACCCAAACCGGGCTCTCCCCCCGCGGCCCATGTTGGCTCGAGTCCTGAACTATCAGGACAGAGATGTGATCCTCCAAAATTCCAGGACCGGTGCCCCCTCTGATACGAAAATGTGGATATCTCCTTTTTCCCAGACTTCACGCAAAGGGAGCAGAAACAACGGAGATCATTTCTGTCTGTTAAGCGCGACCTGAGAGAGAGGCCTGAAATACTCAATGCTGTTCCCGACCCGTCTCCGGGTTGAGGCGGAGGGGAAAGCGTGGTTTTTTGATCGACCTGAAGATGTCGCTGACTGGATTGATTATCAAGGGACTAAAAACCCAGCGGAGCGGGGAGCCAGGGGCCACGCGGACAATGGACCGGCCTAAGGTGGAGCCTTGACATGGACAGGTTTCTTTTTGAGGTTTGGGGGAGCGAATGCTGCAGGGCGGGCTAGGGAGGGGGTACAACAGAATCTTACCTAAAGGGGACTACTGACTTATTTTTGGTCATATGTTAACTGTTTAATAGGGGTGTGACAGTGCTGTTGCACAGGGCATGGACACGGAGCTCCCTGCTTTCCCCCTCTGGTTTTATTTCTTCCTTTGAAATGTTTTAGGGCGACAGGCACTCTGCGAGTTTTTTGATGGGCAGTTTTGAGCCCAGAGGGCAGGGCAGCGGGGTGGGGGGTTGTTGGGTTGGGGTTTTTGGTTTAATTGTTTTATGGTTTTTTGTTGTTTATTCTCGACATTATGTTGATGGTGCAGTTCCAGCTTTTGGCACAGACCGCTGCTGCATTCCACATACAGGTCAATGGGTGTACGGCGTAACAAGGAAGTTAGAATTTTAAGTTGGAATGTAAACGGATTGGGGGACAAAATCAAGCGGAGTATAGTATTGCAACAGGTCAAGAGGTTGTCACCAGACATTGTATTACTTCAGGAAACTCACCTCATTGGCCACACTTGTAAAGCTATGCATAGATGGGGCTACTTGATGACTGCGCACGCAGGTTTTGCGACTAACTACAGAGGGGTGGGCATCATGCAAAAGAAGTCATTCCCTCTATCACCTATGTGGATGACTGTGGCAGATATATTGGTATTACGGGCACCTGGGAGGGGAGAACCATTACCTTCATGTCCTTTTATGCACCTCCAGGGTTACAGGCCACAACATTTTCTGACCTCAGAACGGTGCTGTCAGCACAGCAGGAAGGGCACCTCGTGCTCGGCGGTGACTTCAACTCCGTTATATCGGGTACACTGGACAGACATCCCCCACGCATGATCCCTCACACTGCACACTCTTTCTCAAGTTTCTTGGAGGCGATGGGATTAGTGGACGGATGGAGAACATACCACCCTGACAAGGTCCAACACACTTTCCACTCAGGCACCCACAATAGTCTCTCTCGTCTAGACTATATAGTTGTCCCTGCCCCACAAGTGACGGACATCCACGAGATACGGCACCTAGCTAGAGGCATTTCCGACCACTCCCCCCTTTGGGTTCCCATTGTTCTTGACAATTCCCAGGTGGGACGTGTTGCCCCAATCAATTCTTGGTATCTAAAAAACCCTAAAATACTAAAAGACCTGGTCAAATCCATGGATAACTATTTTCTGGAGAACAACCGCACGGTTGACTCACTGCAAATATTGTGGGAAGCCTTTAAAACAGTAGTCCGGGGTGAGTCTCTCTCCTTTATTGCGGGATCCAAAAAAGACAAACTAAAGGATATCTCAGACGTAGAGCAAAATATTTATCGTCTCGAGAATGACATTAACTCTGATCCCTCACCGGAGGCTCTCCATGCCCTGCGACTCCGCCAAGAGGAATATCGAGCCCTGGTCACCGACCGTGCCAAAATATGGGGACAGGACAGACTGGGCCGACTTTATGACTGGGGGACAAGGCGGGGAAATTAATCGCCTGGTTGGACAAAAAGGAACATGCCCGTAGGCTAGTTCCTGAACTAAGAAGCTCTGAAGGATCCACCATAACGGATTCCCAGGACATAGTTGACCACTTCGCAGCACACTTCCGCACAGTCTATAGCTCTGTTGCGCCATACACTGAGGCGGACTCTTTCGAACTCCTACGTTATATCTCCCTCCCGGTGCTATCGGACAGCGACTGAGCATTTATAGACAGTGCCCTTACCGCTGACGAGATTGCATCCACAATCCGAGCACTTCACTTCGGCAAGGCTCTTGGCCCAAATGGTATCCCGATCGAGCTTTACAAGCTCAGCCCGGATAAACAAGCCCCATACCTGAAATCTATGTTCGAGAATAGTCTAGAGCAGGGGTCGCTTCCCCTTGATCAAAGAATTGCAACCATTGTCACGATTCATAAGGAAGGGAAACCCAAACCTGACTGCGCCTCCTATCGCCCTATTTCATTGCTGAATGCAGAGCCCAAAATCTTAGCTAAAGTACTTGCTAACAGACTGATTAAGGTAATAGGCGATCTGGTGCACCCGGATCAATCGGGATTTATGCCCTGGAGAAACACCGCTCTGAATCTGCGTAGAATCCACGGGGTCTTGGGCAGGGCGTCGACTATGCATGAAGATGCTGTCGTAGTCTCTCTACATGCCACTATGGCCTTCGACACAATGGAGTGGCCTTATCTCTTCGCCATACTCACTAAGTTGGGATTTGGACCGGGCTTAAGCCAATGGGTGCGTTTACTATACAGCTTCCCGATGGCTCAGGAAGTCGTGAACAGAAAATCAGAGACCTTCCTACTTAGCCGAGGGACTCGTCAGGGATGCCCCCTCTCCCCCCTACTATTTGCTTTGGCTCTCGAGCCCCTGGTGGCCTGGATCCGAAAAGACGTTATGGTCCGTGGTCTACGATGGTCGGCCGACTGGGAGGATCGTATATCCTTGTATGCTGACGACATACTATTATATCTTGCATCCCCCAAAAGATCCCTTATTGCTGTTTTTGACATCCTGGCCATTTTTGGAAGATACTCCGGGTTCTGCGTTAACTGGCAGAAATCTCTCCTGTATGTCCTGGTTGGAAACCCCCCTCCGATACCCCGAAACTGCCCCATACAATAGTATCAGAAGGCTTTAAATATCTGGGTATCTTCATTTCGCTTGACAGAACACTCCGATTTACCCGAAACCATGTTCCCCCAATACAAAGACTCAAACATGATATTACAAACTGGAAATCACTTCCTCTCTCTTTGCTGGGCAAGGCGGCCCTTTTAAAAATGATGTCCCTACCCCGATTCCTCTATGTCCTTCAAAACTCGGCCGACCCTGTGCCAAACTTGTATTTCAAAGAAATAGAAGGGCTCCAGCGGGACCTTCTCTGGGATGGGAGGCCAAGTATTGCTCTACAAAAACTAACGCTCAGCTGGTTCGATGGGGGCATCGGTTTGCCCGACATTAAGAAATACTACTGGACAGCACATCTTACTGCAATAAACCATAGCACCTATGGTCGCCCCGATGCTCCGGGGTTCAACATGGACAGATGGCTCCTCCCAAATGGATCCTTTACCCGAGCCCTATACCGAGCCGAACAGATACCCCCTCACCGGTCCTACCAAACACACAGTCAAGATCTGGCACTCGGCGACTGCATCGCTAGGCTGGAGCAATAGACTGACTCTCTCCACACCTCTGTGGGACTCCCAGAGGCTAGGAGATCTGGGCAACTCCAAGGGCTTTGATAAATGGGATCTAAATGGCATCTCCCACATCAGAGACCTTTGGGATAAAAATGGCATGAAGTCCTTTGACTCCCTCCAAAGTCAATTCACTATGGCTGAGTCAGAGCGTTTTCGTTACCTACAAATACGCCACGCACTGCAAACAGCATTGCCCCGCGATTCCTCCCCACCTGACTATTCTCCATTAGAGGACAAACTATTAGATGGCTATCTACCTGAGAAAGCTATCTCCCTGACTAACAGTAAAATTATTAACAACATGGACGATCCCTTGCTGTCCCTACGAGAGAAGTGGGTTGAAGATGGGATTGAATTAGACGACGAAAACTGGCAGATCGCAGTCTCCTCCCCCAAAACTGTTGCTATCCCAGCGCGTCTCCGCCTAGTGCAACTAAAAATACTGCAAAGAGTTTATATCATGAGCCCCCAACTGATACATATGGGTGGTCCAGCGGATGGGTTTTGCAGGCGGGGGTGCACTCAAATGGGCACATTCATCCACATAATATGGCACTGCGACCCAATTCAGGAATATTGGCTCAAAATTCACGGCATTATGAGTCAAACATTGGAATTCGGGATTAAGCCAGAGGCCCCTAGATGCCTCCTCAACATTTGGGAACCAACTGACCTTAATTCACATGCCATACAATGGGTCACGCTCGGCTGCATGATCGCCAAGAGAAATATAGCTCAACTTTGGGGGGCGCCACATGCTCCCAGGGTCGTGGATTGGGAGAAAGACCTTGATTGGTGTATGTTGAGGGAAAAGACAGTATACACAGCTCGGGTTGTCCCCGAAAATGGTCTAGGATTTGGGCTTCCTGGAACGAATATCGTGGTAATATATGTACTCCCCCCTGTAATCTCGAATGTGATAATCCCCCCCTCCCCGTGAAATCCATACAGTGGAACTGTATCTTTATGTCGAGTATGTTTAATAAAAAGATTTATAAAAACAAAAAAAAGAAAAAAGAAAGAAAGACAGACAAAGGTAGCAGAAGCAAGCATAGTGGTAGGTATGAATAACAGATCACAAAGATTATTGCCAAAGGCCAATCTGGGGGAGGTCTAGTAGTGGCGAGACAGGGAAAACAATGGTTTGAACACTTTAGCTTTCAAGTGTTAACCTCAATAATATCCTGTTGCCCGCAGAGTGATCCATCAGAGACGGATGAAATCTAATATATGGGGAAAATAGTTTACTTTACATGTAGCCTTGAAAGCTCAGTGTAGTAACAATGCTCTCAGCAGAAATAAGGTGACAGAAAATTACTTAAAAATTAATCACTGATATGTGCGAATTCTACATTCCAGGGCTACCCAATGCAGTCTTGCTATTTTATTACACACAGAGTCATGGAGAGGGGGTCAGAAATACTGTTGCTGTACAAAATGAGTGCCAGGCAGATGCCGCCAAACAAGCATCAATCAACTCTTCAATTTAAACATGAGAAAAGATTGATGGAAAGTTATTAACTTGCCTTGATGAATGGATTGAGTAAATCAATTTGCTTTATTTGTAGTGTTCACAGATTTGAAGAGTGTTCAAGAACAAAGAGAAAAAGGCGATCGTTGTTCCTAATGAAGTCAGAGATATATACTTTCCCGTGACAGCTATTAAACCATTTTATACTACTAATAATGCATGTGTACAATGTGGCCAAAATGGAGAGGTAACTGACAGCTCTAAGTCAAGGAGAACCTCAGGACGACTTACTGGCTCCAAAGCTTTTTCTTCTGTTTATTAATTATCTAGTCGGAAGGAAGCACTTGGTCCAGCATGATGTCCCCCATTTGACTAGATGTCCAATACTAATTTTACAATTATTTGAAACTAAACCTTGCTACCCAAACAAATGTTCTTAAAGCTAACAGAAATGTAAATGGTGTAGGAAGGTATGCTGGATATTTAGTGGACAGAGTTGAGGTGTAATAACCCCTTGGAGTCGGTGGTAATTTGGCATGGGGCTCCAGATTTAGGGTTGACTGGTGGGGACAGTTTTGAGCTTAGGATATGAACAGCCAGTTGGTAACATTATATTGAGAGAAAACGTTTGTATAGAAAAGCTTCTGCATGCCCCATGACAGCCAATGTAGTATTTATTTTGATATTATTGTGGGTATTTTTAACGCATGGCAGTGCGTTTTTTAGGGATTGTTTTGCTTATAATCTGAACAAAAATATATATCAGGATTTGATAGTATAATAACTATTCCCTGGATTATAGGCTTCCACACTTCATACTGTTAACATCGTGACCTAAGCGAAAACTAAACAGTGAACAGCAAACCAAGACAACAATGTGCTCAACTGAGTTCTCTCAAAGGTAGAGATCACAGTTGAAAATTAAGGTGAACACAAAGCACTGCATTCCGTTCTGGGCACTGATGGTACTCAGCTGTAACTTCTGTTTTTTGTTCTTGCCATACTGTTTAGCTCTCAGCTAGAATATTTAAATATGGGTCCAAATTTGTGTTGACATCAGAAATCTATTGGCAGTTTTAAAATATGCTACCTTAAAGCTTCTAAAACTCTGCTCCGACCATTCCGAGTTGCCCGCGCGCTATCAGGAGTTGAAGGAGAGTTTTCAAAACCAGCCCTGGAAAGGGATCCCCTTGGTCCTTGTGGTTTCACCATTGATGTTGCCGACATGAGTTCTTGAAGCTGACGCTGAAAATTTTCCCTCATTTCCATTGTTTGTGTCAGAGCTGCAGTCAAAAAAAAGAAAACAAGGAACAAAACCATAGGGATTACTCAGCCAATATTTCTTCAAACAAGATGTTAATCATCTGCTCTGCTGTTAAGCCATTTCATAATATGACAATCAAATTGCACCAACATATTCAGTGGAATCCTGCTTTGAACATTTGGTTACCTGACTGAACTCCATAGTCCACCAAGAAAGCTAGAGACATTATGGCCATGTTTCACAAGGATGAGGTTCAAGCTGTATGAGCTTGCCTTCCTAACCAAACAACATTATTCGCCCCCAGCTGCAGCACTGAAATCCTTCATGTTTGTTTTTAAAATGCTGTGTTACATAAGGATTGAGTGCTTGTTTTCAAGCACTGGCAAAAAGAAAGATAGACCTTAAGAGGACAAACAAGGGCCTGATTTGAACAGGATTATGATGCTCCCATAATTGTCCCAGACACTTGGCTCTACTAGCCTAAGCCATAGTCAATAGTTAAACTACAACAAAGTTTGCCACTGGGTTCAAGCTAGCCTGGCTGATGAGGGGTGTTACCCTAAACCGGGCTCAGGATGCTTGTTTCTGGTCCAGGGAAGACCTGGCTTGGTAGTTCGGGCTGGACTGTTTCCCATGAGGAACAGGATCAAGACGTATTTGTTATAACTGGGTCTGAACTGGGGTGACCAAGTGAGATACAAGACCTATGATGGATTCAACGCAAATCTGTGACTGGGGGTGAGTGTCTGAAAAGTTTCAGTGCTCCATCCATCATCTCCTTGTGTTTGCCTCACTTTTAGAAAGTTGGCATTTACTTACTTAAGCCATTTGGTGCCTGCTGCCTGTCTCTGTTCAGTCTGGGTTGGGTGACAGGTGGGCTTTGTGTATTCCCTCTAGACAGCCACACACAAATGGGCAGAGGTGTGTCTTGATGGACCTTCCTGGGAGATGGGAGGGAGGAACTGGGCACAGCCTCACACTTACACCTGAATAGGCTGCGTCCTGTCCACACACAAAGGGCTGCATACCCTACTTTTGTAGTGAATCTGTAGCCATGGCAGGAAGGGAGGACATCTGTGCACTTCAAAGCATTTGTTGGAGTCTCCCCCACTATATAGGCACAACTGGGTATAAAGTACTGGACCTCTGACCCCAAAACTTTAGTACACTTCCGGACCTGTGACCACTCTGACAGGAAAAAACTGCTGTGCTGCTCGAGTATTGAAAATCTGCTGGACTGCAGTTTGCTGTGTTGCCCTACTACTATCTCTTGCCTGGGTGAGAAGGACTGGACCAGCATCACTTGAACCTAGAGTGGCTAAAAGGGCTTGGTAGCTTGCCTACTGTTTTAAGTTTCAGGGACAAAAAAGACTTACAAATCACCTGGTTCAACACTTGGACTCTCCTGCTGGTGAGCCAAGTGGTGCAACCCCAGTCCTGGACCATTGGAAGTGGGCCTAGGTGTCTGTTCAAACAGAACAGACGCATCCTCTGCTGCGAGAGCAGAATCGACACATCGCCACATTTGAGGGAACAGGATTGGCGCATTGCTTTCGGAACCATCGCACCGCCTCTGGACCACCGCTTTGGAACCAACGCATCGCCGCCATTGCATGGAGAAGATCAACGCATCGCCTCTACAGCATAGAGAACTCTGGCGCATCACCTTCGGAATCGCAGCACCAAGGTACTAGCGCATCTCTCACGGAACCATCTCATCGCCGCTGTTGCGTGGAGAAATCCGTCACATCACCCCAACTGTGTGGGGGATCACCGAAGCATCTCTTGGCTGCACTCCGCATCTTCATCGACGCAAACCAAGAATCAAGGTACTTTTGTTCAGCGGGCTGACATGGTTCCCTGTATCCGGCCCACGCTGCATCGCGGTCAGCTTGAACTTTTGTCTTTGTCCTGGTCCGGCGCGACCAGAAATCCCAATATAGCTTCTCAGTGCTATTTTTGCATTTAATCTTTAAAAATTAATATCTCAACTTCTACTTATTGGATTTTTGTCAATTTGGTCTTGTTTTATTCTTACAATTATTCTCTATTTGTCTAACCCCGCATGGAGTCTTTTTCTGAGTTTTCACTGTGTTACTGTTTGAGGTGTTGCACAAATACTTTACACATTGCCTCTATAGTTAAGCCTAACTGCTCTGTGACAATCTATCAGAGGGTGAGCACAGGATAATAATGTTGTGACTTACCCTGACTAGGGTTGTGGTTCCAGCTTGGACAGGGTGCATACTTCTGCCAACCAGAAACCCAACACTTTACAATTAGAGAAGTGAACTATATTAGATTTTTTTTTTTTTTTAAGTGAGACTACCATAAGCCCCTACTGTGAATCCACCACCAAGATAAAAGGCTGAAGCAAGATCAAATGTTCCACTATATCGAACACTTCTAAAAGATCAAATAAGATGAAAACAGACACTGTGCTACTGTTCCCAAGTGAGGACTCAATTGCTTTTTCACTGTCTGGTAGTGTTTTGTTTTACTGTAGGAGATTAAATGCTTGCATTCTGAAACTGCTCCAAACGAAATGCGTTTATTGGTCAAAGTAAAATCACAAGAACATGAATAAAAACACACATTTATAAATTGTATTGGAATTTCAAAGAAAATTTGACAGGAAAGGCTTGCACAGAGTTTAGGATGCACAGAAGGAGAGGATTACCTCCTTTGATTTCGCTTGGCGTCTTTTCTTCTCCAGGTTTTAAGGATATATCCTTCAAGTCATCAATGACTCCATTCCCCTGGATGTTTTCCTCCAAAGCAGACTCCACTTCAGTCTGGAAACACAATTGAACAGACTCTCTTAACAGAAGTTTATGTTTTGTGTAAAAAAAAAAAAAAAACACTTCTCCTTTGGCCTTTGCTTTTATTCGGACTCCTTTTCCAATCATTAACACATTTCCATTAATGCCAAGAGAAAATTCACTAGACTTCATTAGACTGAAGATTGGCTCCAGTTACTACCATTACCAAGTTTAGATACTCTCAGGATAATCGGACGAGCACATTGTAACCCACTAACTTTTTGGTCAGTAAATGTTGCTCATCAAGTGCAGGATAATTAATGTCCCTATTGTGCTCTTCAAATATACGAGTGCTAAATGCCCGTTATGTCTGCAAAAAAGGGAGTAATCACTGCTCCACTGCTTTAACCTCTCAGTAATATACCTATGCATTACCTCAAAATAACAGGAACATGTCCTTTTATAAGGAAGGATTGCTTACCTGTAATACTCTTCTTCCAGATAATCTCCACTGAAATCATAAGCACGCATTAGACCTACGTGCGGAGTTCATGGGCACTTTTTCAAAGACAATATATTTTGCATAAAAAACTAAAAAATGTGTTCTCCAGAGCTCTTGGTGGCAAATGAAAAACCACTCTTTGACAAACTATTTAGACGAAAATGAAGGAAAGCAGACAAGGACAGTGTACCCATATAGGCTCCAGAAATGTAAGACTGAGGGTTTAAAGGCTCCTAGTCCACCAGTATCCCATCATGCCGTCTCAATAGCAACTGCTCACTTCTTTCTTTTTTTTTTCTAATACCAAAAAACATTAACTCTACCTCTTCCAATGGGAAGAAGGGTGGGTTGCCTATGATTTCAATGAAGATTACCCTGAAGGCAAACTAGGATTACAGGTAAGGACTAGTTCTTCTCCTTCAGGGGATCTCCACTGATCATAAGCAACTAACACAATAGCAAGCCCATCTCTATTAAAAGCTGTTAAAGAAAAAAAGAAAATGAATAAACTATGCAATGAAGACGGTCTTAGTTGGGTATCTGCTGTAGAGTCTTATTCAAGAAAGTAGTGTTTAGTAAAGGTATGCAGCAGACCTCCGGGAGGCTGATTTACAAAGCTCCATAATAGGAATATTCCTCAAAAACGCAACAGAAGCCTTGTTACCTCTAGAAGAGGGAGTCTTTGATTTGGCAGATCCTGTTGTATTTACTTTCATGGCACAATATGAAGCAAGACACCATCCATCTGGAGAGTGACCGTTGAAAAGGGCAAATCCCATGCCTAACAGAGCATAGTTCACAAACAATGGTTTAGATGATCTCAGCTTTTATTTTCTCTACTTAAAATGTAAGTGCTCACCAGACATCTTCTGTTTGGAGAGATTTCTAAGCTGGGGAAAGCAACGGAATAGCTTGATTTACATAGAAATCCAAAACACCCTTGGGGAATACTTGTGATGAGTTTTTATGAACATTTGGTTCTTATGGAACACCATGTAGGATTCATGAGAGCACAATGCCTGCATTTCCCTAACACTGCAGGCAGATGTTATCACTATAAGGAAAGCAGTTTTCCATGAAAGAGACGCCTTTTGAACTGGGAATCCATGTACTGTGCTATGAGAGGCCAATATTCAACTCCCAAGTAGGAGAGGGTTTCCTTATCGGGGGAAAGAATTTCTTAATGCCCTCAAGGAAGTCTTTAACCACTATCTTGATAAAAAGAGGTTTGTGATGTGCATTTTCTATAGCCAGAAATAGATTACAAATATACTTTAATTGGAGATAACTGTAAGCCTGACCTGGTCAACTGAAGACGACATGGTACATAGCACCACTACTTCACAGGTAGTAGGATCAAAGAATCTGCTTGAGAACTTTGCATGCCTGAAAGGTGAACTACTGTAATGGTTGTGTTGTACATCATAAAGAACAGGGAGTCCATCTTAAAAGCAGTAAAGAAGGCTTTCAGAGCAAGTTGCACCACCCTCAGTTTCAGCATACTTGGTATGATATTTCTTTCGAAGACCAAGGTGCAGGCGATAGATATGCAGGTGATGCATATGAGCACCACAACCAGTCAGCGAGGCATCTGTCACAGTCATTTTAGACAGAACGTCCTGCTGGAAGTTCAGAACACAAAGAAGATTCTGTGGGTGGAACTACCACAAGAGGGCAATAGGCTTCATGGGGAGATAGAATGGGGTTGTCTTTCCATTTGTCTGAGAACTGGCACTACTGTTCTTACAGACAATGTTGTACGAGCCTCATGTGGATATGGGCATACTGTATGAGGAAATTGAATGATCCCATTAACCACATAAGTAATTAAATTTGCCTTGTGGTCAGGTGAATTGTTTTCTTATCATTGCGTCACTTCAGATAGATAATAGGTTTGCCTTCAAACGGTACACTTTCGCTTTTAGGGTATCCAGAACAGCCAAGAGAGTGTAAAGAATGTACCACGGTTGATGTTGATTTTTTTGGACTGATATGCAATGCTTGTTGATTGAGAGTTGTGACTGTGTCATGGAAATGCTGATGAGCCTGTTCTGATGTGGCCTTGATCAGCTACTCACCTAGATATAGGCAAACAAAGATCTTATGCCTCCTGAGATAAGCTGCAGCTACAGCCATGCACTTTGACAAAGTTCTCAGTGAAGACTTGAGGCCAAATGGGGTGACACTGTATTGGTAATCATTACTGCCCACTACAAGGGTTTTTGGTTGTTTCGTTGCAATGGGTACATGGAAGTACACAACATAAAGATGTATGCAGCATAGACAATCCCCGGATTAATTTGTCTTTAGACAGGATGGAGCACTAGCATCCTGAATTTCTCCCTCCATATCATATGCTTGCTAGTCTTATAGCCAGAATGGTTCTGTACTCTTTTTTTGTTTTTTTGTGCCCTTTCTTCTTTACCACAGAGTAGCGAGAATAAATTCACACTCCATTTTGGGGAAGACAAATGTTTCTGTAAGTGAATGTCCAGCTCTTGCTGAAGGTTTTCTGGATGTTGTTTGTCTGACCTTTTTGGTGGGATTGCCACTGAATGAGACCTGTATCTTAGATGAAGGGAACCTAGAGCTGAGAGAGTAGCAATTTTGCACAACACTGCAAACCATTCGTCCTTTGTGATGGCTTTCCCTTCTGCCAGGTCATTTAAAATAGTTCCCGGCATCCACTGAAATGAAGAGGGAGAAGTTAAGGAGTCATTGTTTGGCTCTTCGGAGGTTGCTTGTCTATGGCTGCTGTGGGTTGGAGACTTCCTTTCCGTCTGGATGGGTACTTTTGCTGGTGAAAAGTCTGCCTCTGGAGTTGTTGTTACTGTTCTTGAGGCCACTATGGGGTTAGAACCCTATGATGACAATAGTGCTAGTTATAAGGCCTGGAAGATTGTTTCTTTGATTTTGTTTCTCCTGTTTTCTCCTATAGGGTCACAGCCTTTAGGAGTTTCGATTTTAGCCTTCATTTAGGCCAGTTCATAAAGCATTTTGAACTAACTGAAGTGGATGTTGTCATAGCTGGTAAAGGAGGGTTTAGTGTCTTCACCCCTTTGATGAAAATCTTTTAAAAGCTGTTGATATCATTAATTAGTGAGAGTCTAACAAGAGGAATGTCAGTAAGAGTTTGAGAATATATTCCAGTCCTAGATGTGGAAGAGGGCCAGAGGAGCTTGAGTATGAACTAGACAGATGTCGGAGTCTATAGGAATACCTGGAGAAGGGCAAAGGTTTCAAATTTCAGAAGTGGCAAGAGCAATGGAGTGATCTTGATCTGTATTGAGATCTTGAACGAGATGGCAATGAGGTACAGTGTTTGGTGCCAACAGTGGTCTTGAAAAAGGTTAAGCCCGTGTCGGTCTACGTGGGGCTGGAGATGTAGGAGGAGAATGCTCCATAGGTGTCACAGCATGAGCGGGGGGATGATTTGGAGGAGGCAGTGGAGGTGGAGACATCAGCTGAGGTACCGAACTGGAGAGTCCTGTATTTCCAGTACTGGTTTTGTTGGCTTGAAAGGTATGTAGCTTGAGTATTTCGGAGTCCGAGGTCATAGGCAACATCCAAGACTCCATCTTCCTCAGCCATTCAGCAGACTTCTGTAAAAAAAAAAAAAAGTAGAATATTCTGTGTGACTTGCTGTCGAGTGGTGCTTCAGCATCATGGACTCTCTTGATGTTGAAGCCTTACGCTTCTTTAATGTCAAATGACTCCTCGATGGCTAACCGTAGCTATAGTATCTTGCCTTGACATTATAGATCTTAATGTCAACCGGAAAGGTCACCTCCTTTCTTGATCTCCCCTCTGGAACTTCCCTTAGAATAGTCCTCAAAAACAGAAACAGGAGACTTTTAGATGGTTGTCCTTCTCCTCACTACTCTGATCCCCCAGTCCGTTATGAGAGGGGCTCCTGCCATCTATGCTATTCTTCCATCACAGGAAAGAAAATCTGCTCTTGGTCCTTCAGAAAAGACACCTTTGCCTTGTTGGTGTAGTGCAATGAGCTGTATCATTCAATTTGGGGGAGCGCTTGACAATGCACAGAGAAATTTCTGAGCTCTGTGTCTCTTATGTCCCTATGGCCCTCAACACAGGTCTCGCTGGAAAGCTGACACGCATACGAGAGACAACTGCCGGTACTGACAGTAAACTGGACCAAAAAACATGAGGCTCTGGTGAAACTAGAGACGAGAGCAATGAGCACAGAGGAATAACAAACAGGAGTAAAAGGGAAGCGTAAAGCTAGTCACTTTGCTGTGAGAAGTTAAGTAGGTGAATTAAGGACTAGCCGAAGAATAAGAGGATGCTAGCGGGTCAGTTAGAGGACACTGAAAAACAGACGAGAGGAACCCAGCTTCAGGTTACTGGATTCCCAATGAGGGCTGATGGAACAGATCACACAACTTTTTCAGCGAACTGGCTGGAGAACCAATACGGGGAAAAAGGGGATGCTTCAAGTGAAAATCATAAGTATGCAACAATAAACCTCTAACACCATCAATCATTTGTTTTTTAGACCTCAGTGGTTACCTTAATTGACCCTGGGCTACCATTTATTTATGGAATTGTTCAATATTTCATAAAATGCAAAGAAGAGGTTGCCATCACATTATATTTAAAGACATATACCCCTTTCTAATGTGAAACAAAACAGATTTTTACACATAAATACAAAACACACATGTACACATGTTACATTACAAACATGACATAATTGATTAAACAGAAGACAAATTGGCTATCCACCAGGGTAAGACAGTGCCAATGCACGTTTCGCATTGACAACAGTCCTACATTTTAAACATATAATTGGGACATTATATTATTTGATCCTCAATTGTTGCTTAACTTGGGTCTTGAAGAGGTCAATATCTTATTTATAAACTCTAATACAAGAGTATCAACTAATATGCTCAAATATGCATATTGTGCAAGAGTGTCTCCAAGTTAGGTAAGTATAAACCTCTCATTGTCATAAGCCAACGCGTTATAACCTTCTATAGGTAAGGACCCAAAATATTATTTTAGGCGAAGGTCTTCATCAGGGCAAGGATTTAAGGTGGTAGGACTTTTGGATGCCTGCATAAATAAGACAATAATTATAAAACCTAATAAGTGACTGAAACAGATCACATTTTGGATAAATTAACTTAATTAAATGGGATGCAGGTCATGACATACCATTTTGTGGTTCTCATGTGGGAATACTTGAGTTTCCTATATCTCTTTCTATGTCGTAAAGGTTACGTCAGAGTTCACAAATCTGAGTTATATAGGAGGGAAAATAGAGAAAAAGGGCAAAAACCGGTTGGTAACTTTGTAATTAAGCTGTATTGGAATTCTCATCTGTTTCTGGGCCTCATTTGTGCAACTGAGTGGTGGCATTTATCATGCTTTCATCTTCCGTAGTGCCAACATTGATAGATAGTGTTAATCTGCATCAAACTAGAGTGGATATAACATAGACCAACAGGTGTATCTTATGTTTATGTAGAGTCAGAGAGCATGCGCAATATTTCAAAAAAGTTAGTCCGCTGGAGAAATTCCCTTATAGCAAAAACGTATCTTGTTAGAAGCGGAAAGGTCCGTGAATGACGTTGCTAATCACCATGCCCAGGCGGGTATTGCATAAGCCACAACTGTGTCTTTTATTTGTGAGGATACAGAGATCGTGCGCAATACTTGTGAAACCGTTAGTGTGCTCAAAAACTTGCTCTTGTACCGGAGACATTTCTTATAGAGAACGGAAAATAGTGGCAGTTTTTTAAAATTGATGAAAAATTCACCAGAATCAGTGACGTTCTACAGGCTTATTTATCGTAGAACTTACCGTCAAAGTACTATGAATTGTTTTCCATATCGCAGCACTTCTTTAGTAAGCAAAAACTCCCGATATGCAAAGCCTCAGTGGTGTAGTCACTAGCTGGAATTACACGCCGAATCTTCCGATCAACAAGTTCTGAAATCTCGCGCCTTGTCATCTTAAGGCACCATTGGTTCCCAAATCTTGATGCGTGTGACAAAACAGGAAGTCAGTGTCTTGATCTATTGATGCCTGACTTCCTGTTGCTTTGATGTTGGCCAAGCGATATTACTATAATGAAAAGGTGACTCCGTTTTATTTAAAACTATGAAAAAGCGCATAACCAAAGCGCTTTATATTATTACAATATGCCATCCCTACTATAGGCATGATGCTGGTAACCATCCTACGCTTAAACCTTATGTCACGTGGACCTTAGCGGAGCAGTAATATTCAATCTACTAAAAGCTTTATTCACGTTTGGACAAGGGCAACCCCGACATATTAGCAGCATGCTAGGACTAAATCAACATTCCTTTTTCTACTGCTTCTCTATTTCAATATGGTAATGTTTCAAAATAATATATAGAAATAAAAATTTCTCAGTGTATGTTATGATTACTTGGTATATAGGAATGATAGATGAACACACTTATCTTCCACAGTGTATAATTTCGCTCATTTCATTCAGTCCATTGTCAATTGAACCCAAGTACAAAATTGTCTTTGCTTCAAATTTAGACAACAAGGTATCGATGTTATTGCCTGTTATATGTTTTATTATTGTCCATTTCATGTCGTTTGGGCCATGATTTCTTTCAATACAGTGTTGGACCATGGGTGCATTCAGGATCTGACATCTTCTGCGGGAACGATGTTGAGTTATTCGTTTCTTTATTGGCTGCTGCGTTTTACCTACATATGCTTTTGGGCATCGACATAACACACAATAGATGACATTATGAGTGTTACAGTTAGTAAATTCCTCATGCTTTATTTATTTATTGCCGTATGTAAATAGAGTGCCCTCAATTGTACTGTTGCATGATTTACAGTTGCCACATCTCCTGTGTCCTTTGATCAGAGGTAGAGACAGTAGTGTCCGAATTGACTGGACACTCTTCTTCTTTGTTGTATTGGCTCGAACCAACCTATCTCTTATACCTCTATTTTTTTTAGTGCAAAGATAGGAGTATCTTTAAATGGATCAAGTGCTTTCACGGTGTGCCAGTTCTTTCTCACTATTTTTTTTTATTTCATTCGTGCAACCTGAAAATGTTGTAACACACACTAGAGGTGTGTTAGTAGGGTTATTTTTAGATGTTAAAAGGGTCTCTCTAGGAGTGTACCATGCACGTTTCATTGCTCTTTTCAATAGTCTGCGTGGATAGTTACGTTCTACTAATTTTTCAAGAAGTTCTTTAGCATTGTAGAAGTAATCCTCCTTCTTGGTGCAATTTCGCCTTGTTCTTAAGAATTGGCTACACGGTAAACTCTCCCGCAGGTTGCGTTGGTGAAAACTTGGAAAATGGGGAAATGTGTTTCGGTCAGTTTTTTTGTATATATAGTAGTGTATAAATTGCCAACTTCATGTTTTATCAGCATTCTGTTTTACTGTAGTTTATTGTAAATTGGATATCGCAGTGTCTTGATTTTAAGCAGATGGTAAAGTTCTGCAATTGATCTTCAGTTCCTCTCCATAGCATGATGACATCGTCGATATAACGATGCCAATCTTTTATATGGCCATCATAGGGATTGTTGTTAAAGATCCACTTGTCTTCAAAAAGTGCCTTGAACATCACGGCCATTTCTGGGGCGAAAGGACACCCCATCGCGGTACCTTCTATCTGTACGTATTGCTTGTCATTAAAGCTGAAAAAGTTATATTTCAACTAGTTGTAACAGGAAAGATGTTGGCACATTGTGCGGGCGTTCTCGTTTATTCAAAAAGGCTTCAAGAGCTTCTAACCCAGCTTCTTGTAGGATGTTGGTATAAAGGCTGGTAATATCTAGTGTAACCAGATATTAATTTTCTTAATCAAACTCTTGGCCTTCTAGCAGTGTAATGGCTTGCATAGTATCCCTTATATAACTTGGGATATCACTGACTAGAGGTTTCAGAAATGTATCAATGTATTTTGCAGGTCTTTCAAGGATAGAGTTTACTCCAGAAATAATTGGTCTTGTTGGTGTAGTGCAATGAGCTGTATCATTCAATTTGGAGGAGAGCTTGACAATGCACAGAGAAATTTCTGAGCTCTGTGTCTCTTATGTCCCTATGGCCCTCAACACAGGTCTCGCTGGAAAGCTGACACGCATACGAGAGCCAACTGCCGGTACTGATAGTAAACTGGACAAAAAAACATGAGGCTCTGGTGAAACTAGAGACGAGAGCAATGAGCAGAGAGGAATAACTTAAACAGGAGTAAAAGGGAAGCGTAAAGCTAGTCACTTTGCTGTGAGAAGTTAAGTAGGTGAATTAAGGACTAGCCGAAGAAAAAGAGGATGCTAGCGGGTCAGTTAGAGGACACTGAAAAACAGACGAGAGGAACCCAGCTGCAGGTTACTGGATTCCCAATGAGGGCTGATGGAACAGATCACACAACTTTTTCAGCAAACTGGCTGGAGGACCAATACGTGGAAAAAGGGGATGCTTCAAGTGAAAATCATGGCTTTTCACTACTTTAGGTCTATGGTAGAGACTGGAAGAGGGTCCCAGTTTGGTCCCACATTCCTCATTTGGTTAGACAGTATGCAGCCTGGGAATTTATCTTGGACAAGGTGAAGAAAAAGGAAAACGGAGTGCTGCTGCGGTATGCCAGAATACTCTTTTTCCTCGATGTCAGTAGCACAACTGATGGGAGGTGTACGGAGTTCGGCCAGTTGGCCTTACTTACACTTCTAAAGCAGGAATCATAGATTCAGATCTGTACCAAGCCTAGGATGAACATTATATCATGAACTACTTTGGAATCCTGTATGAGGTTGTCTTACGCTTCAGTAGATGATAGTTTGGAAAATCTGGGTTGGCAGCTGCGCGACTAAGATGTATGGTCTCTACGCTACTGTTTTGTAAGGACAATGTATTCAACTGGATAAACCTAAATACCATAAAATGAACACTATTGTTAAAGGACAGGGTTGTAAGTAAAGACATTGAAAACAATAAAACACACCACAACCATAGAGTAATATCTAGCTGGGCAGAGAACACATTGCAATATTTTATGAGCGATCATACCTCTTGATCTGTGGATTTTCCAGTTAATATTCCTCTACTGTTGGATAGTCTGACATCTTGCACAGCACTAATATCCAGGCTCAATTTGGGATTGTAGGTATGTGGATAGAGAGACTCGGGAAGCCGCTTTTCTTCTTCTGCGCACTGCAATAGAGATTATTGGTACTGACATTAGCAGACTTGTCTTGTGTCTATATATGGAAAGTCTTCAACACAAAACAATACTTCAGTACAGGTGTTAACGTGAAGCTTTTATAGGCAGGAGCATTATAAACAAAGATGTATATACATGTGTACTTTTACAAAGTGCTGCATTTGCAGCCACATCAAAGCCGACTCCTATCAGTAGTGTAATCCTGAATCCTCCAAAGGTGAACACAAAAGTAATTTCAGTGTCGATATTGAAGAGACAATGTGAAATTTAAAATCTCATCAGATCACACATTGAACGGGCTAGGGCTAACTGCAGACATGGTGATCACATCTGTCTGAGCTCAATGTTGCTGCAGGCATGCTAGGCTCACTTATGGTTAGATCTTCATGCAAAAGACGCCACAACATGGATGTTGACCAAATTGTCAAAAGAGTTTTGGGAGTAGAGAAGCAAATGAAGAAACCAAATTAAATGTGACAAACAAGAAAACTCTAAAATTTTTTGTCTGAAACGGTGTTCATTTTTCATCAACAGAAAAATCACTCAGTGTTTATAGTGACGCCCCGCTCAGCAGGCTGCAGGTAGTCCAGAACACGGCAGCGCGATTGGTCCTCAATGCTCTTCCTAGGACTCCTTCCCGCCCTCTTCTTATGCAGCTGCATTGGCTTCCTATCCGCCAACGGGTAAGATTCAAAATCTGCTGCATCATCCACAATTCACTGTTTAATATAGGCCCCTCTAACCTTTCGGAGAAATTTACACCGTATCTACCTTCCAGATCTCTTTGCTTGGGTGCCAAACATCTTCTTGTGGTACCTCGAGTAAGGAAGGCTAGAATAAGAGGAAGAGCCCTCTCCCATCTTGGCCCTCGATACTGGAACGAGCGCCCCATAATTTTGAGACAATGCACTGATCACCTACAATTCGGGAAGCTGCTTAAGACTACTCTTTTTTGCACTTGATTCAGCTACAGCTGCAATATATCCTCACGGTCTGTCCTAAGCGCAGAGATACCCCTTCGGGGGTCGATACAAGCGCTATATAAGTAAATAAATAAATATATAGAGATTTATTTAAGTATTTTTGTTTTGTTTTTGTATGATATACTTCAATCTTTAAGTGCAGTGTTATAGGAGAAAAAACATTCATGTGAGCAGTGGATTACAGCAGATGCGTATTTCACAATTTAGGCAGGTCTTGTTGGGATTTTTTCAAGACTTTGATTGCTTAAGACCTCAACGAGAGAAAGCTGTACAGAGCTCTTTCACAGATCGCAAATAACTTAATGCAAACCGACTGCCAAAGCAAACACACGACAGATAGGTGGCCATTTTGATACACAGCTTATTTTCTGCTTCAAGAACTGATCCAAAAACAACAGTTGAAGGACAGAATGCAGAACAATGTCATACATTCACCCCAGTACAGAGATTTGGGCCTAAATCCATTGTTTGTTTGCTCACCATGCCATTCCAGTTTGAACCCAGCCATATGCAAATCAGTCTTGACCCTGTGCCTCATGGGAACAGTCCAGCCGAACTGCCAAGCCAGGTCCTCCCTGGACTAGAAACAAGCATCCTAGGACCGGTTTCGGGGTTTCACCCCTCTTCAGCCAGGATAGCTTGATTCCAGTGGCATGGAGTGCACAAGACCCACATCTGGGCATAGCGTCTCACTCGGGGTGAACTGATCAGCACGAATGGTAGGTCTAGTCTAAGGAAAAATTGGATCTGAATGTGCTTGCTACAGTTACAATCTAAGGACTGTTCAAGAACAAGAATATTTTTAATGAAGTTAAGCACTGCATCTGGGGTTGCAACACACCAATGGTTCCTACATTTAGGATCCCAACAGAAGATATTTGTCTCTCCCTAGACTGAGCATTTAATGCCAAGGTTCAGTAAAACCTCAATTCCTGGAAGATTACATTCTCCAGCAATATGCAGGGTTTACATCACCAGCCATTAATGTATACCAAAGGAAACCATAAAATACATGAAATGCTGTGTGCTTTATTTGTTAAGGTACGGTAAAGGTAGGTATACATACTGCTAAGAGCCAATGCTCTGAAACTATGTGTATTCCTTTTTCCTTCACTGATTTATACTCCCGGTTGGTGTCATTTTGTCGTCCCTGGTAGATGAAATGAGTCACGGTTTCATCAAAGCACCATCTAAAAAACACAAGCGGATTATGAATACAGCACCTTCTGAATATCTTGGTGATCTAGGAAAAGTCAGTTAAAGGTGCTAAATTACTAATCTTGAAACAGTGGGTAACACATTAACAAACTAATGAGAGTATTTACTATGAATTTTATTACGGAAATGACTTACTACATGGTTAGGTGGTTAGAGGCACTAAAGATTTAACACTGGCAAAAAGATACATTACAAAAATATAAAGTAAAAACACGAGTTAATATGAGGGGCCAAGTGCAACTGACTGAACAGTCTCTGTAGTATGGAATGTTATGTATACATTATTGTATAAAATATAAATCATGTACAATACGACAGCAATAAAAACATCTGGCATGGTTTACGTAAGCTAAAAAGAAAAATGTTAGTAAAAGCCTTAAAATGACAATACAATACAACAATATATAAAGCAGCAATAAAATATCCCAAAAAAGATTTAAAAAGAACTTAGTGAAAGCAATGTTGCTACTTCATGACCAAGCTTACCTCACATTATTCTATCTCGCTACAGAGGATCTTAGAAGAATAAATAAAACATCAAATATAATTATTCTCACTACTGTTAAAACAGTGGGCGATAGCGTCATTAACTGTTTTATTACCTGAGTCCCTGGAAATAGATCTTACAAATTATATGTTACATTGATTCAGTGGTACCGCTGCATAGGCAGTACAGTTAGTTAGGCTCTATGCCCTTGGCCCAAAAACCGGCACACTGAAAGATTGGTATGTAAAGTAGTAATCAAAAGTGGAAGAAATCTATTTTGAAACCATAAACCAAAGTAGAATCTAAATAGGACTGCATCATAATGAAGTTCATGTAGTTTTATAGTTGAATTTAAATCCTGCTTACAGCCAGTCAAAGGCATTTTGGCAATAACATCCAATGAGGGTAGATGATAATTTGTTAGCACTGTGTATATGATTTGCCAACGCAGGCTTAGCGGCACAGTTGACAAGATCTGTTTTTAAAGTCAAAGATCTTAAAGTCCCAGAGTCTGCACAAGCATAACTGAAAAAATAATTGATTAGCTGAATGGTATCTAGAGACACCAACCTAGTAAGAACTAATTTAAAATGTAATTGACAGTGCAGAGATTATGACCTTAAATTGAATACAGAACACATGTATTTCATGTAAATAGTGCCAAGAGTGCAAACTTTACTCCACTGTAACACAGAGGAGTTGTACAGTAGAATTGGAACTACAGGTTTAATAGCGTTAGCTCTAACTTTACCTCTGGATATCAGGTTTGCCTATTGTGTGTTCCACCTAAAAGTATGCTCAACATTAATTCCTAAATAATGAAAGCTTAACAAATAATCAACAGAAAAGATATATTTACGTGTAACTTTGGCTTCAAGCAAGACAAAAAATATGTTCTTCTATATTACATTCATGCAAGCAATTTAGTTAACGTAGTAATTTATCTCAGTCATTAAGTAAAATAGCCAAGTCATCAGCAAGGAACAAGTTACTAACTCTCACTTCCCTCAGTTTAGGAAAAAGGCTATCAGGGTTATAAAAACAAATGCTGGTAAGTCAGCAATGTATAAAGAAAACAAGAGCAGCACAACTGTATAACCGTTTCAGGATCTTATATGGAGGAAAGGCCTTTATCACATGGCGTAACCTGAACCTATGTGTTAGAACGTAATACTATCAACATAATCCTATAAGGTACTGTCAATCCCCCCATACATGGGTTCTATCTACTTTGGTAAAGATGTAGAATAATTTGCAAAGCAGGCAAATAGATTATTACGAGACCTTGACCAGAGCTTGAGAGACTTAACAGGTTTAGTGCTGCAATATTATCAAGAATGAAACTGTGTGAAAACCAGTTTGGGTTGGAAGTAGATGCTCATTTATGAAGTGGGAGAATGATCGAGCCTTTCCAAGATGAAGGCATAATTCCAAAGTTTTTAACAGGAGTGCAAAAAAATACTTTAAATACAACACCAACAATTGGGATTTTCTTTGCGAATAGCAACTGGAAGGCCATTTTGCCCTGGAGCATGAGATGAATAGCTATTCTTCAAAAAGGGCATTGGTTAATGTTATAAGACCAACTAGGACAAGTAAAGTTACAGTGTTGTTAAGCAAAGGATGACTTTAAAATAAACTCCTCATATGTTTCAAAGAAGATACTCGATTCAATGAATATGTAGTTTCATAGATATCCATACAAGAGATCACCAGCTGCCAGATTTAAGATCTAAAAATTGGCACCACATACTAACTTTTTTTTAAAGAATTATGTTTTTTTTTTTAGAAATAACGTCACAAATTGACTGCTTATAAACAGTTTTTAGTTGCTTTAATAGATCATTCCAAACAACTACAGCTAGGAATTTTAGTACTAATCTTAATATTTTCATAAAAACCCTTTTGACGTCATTAATTATCCTATCAAACTTATTTACTATGCTATGGGTTCTTATGGGTCAGTGAGAGATCTTGTCTATTGATTTTTTTTGTTTAAATCTGTTTTATTGATTTTGCATTTACATATGCATGAAAGGCAAGGTATTTTGTTGAGAATCATTTGTACATTTGACCGTCTACCAACATTTAAGAGACATTACTGTCGGAAGGGTATGGTGTATAACATATGTATCAATGACACCATTTGTTCAGGATCAAGTTTACCCCCAACATTCAATCCATTTCCCCATGGATAGAGGTTACAACATAATAACTGCATGGTTCTATTAGCATGTTGTACAAAGTCCTTTCAGATCAGTCAGCATGGACTTGTGAACAGATGCTATGTTCAAGAACAGGCAAACTCAAACCAACAACAACAGCAGCTTTGACCAATAGTTATGTGGTTAACTCATTCACTGCTACCCTGCATCTCCCTCGTCCCGTTGCCAGCTTCGAGCGGACAGTTACCTCTACTCACTGGCTGCAGCTATGCCCTCCCTGGGCGTCGGGTAGTGCGTGTGTAGATACATGGTCTTACGGTTTTCTACCTGCATTTCCCTCGTTGCTCACTACAGGCTCGTGTCTCCCGCTCTCAGGCTGTCCCTCTGGGCTATCCACCTCTGTCTGCTGTAAGGTCCGAAGTAGTCCCTCCCACTGGGCCGCCACGGGCTCTTTCCGTATCCCCAGCATTTCTTCCCTTAGGATGGCTATGCCCTCTGCTTTGGCCCATGCTAAGAGCGAATGTCTCCATGCACGTATATGCGGCGGATCCTGAGCCTTCCACCACTTAGTTAGAAGCCGCTTGGCGACCACTAGTCCCAAGTCGAGGAACCTGGATGTTACATTAGTGGTTGGGCCCTACGAAAATGGTGCAATAAGTAAACAGTCCATTCAAAGGGTATGCTGCGGCATGTGGTAAACAGTCCACTGACTGCGTGCCAATATGTGAATAGCCTATGGCAGCTCCACAGCATGTGTATAAGATCAGCCCCTGGTTCGGCACACCGGGGGCATGCTGCGTCCGTACAGTGGAAGTACTTGTTGATCATCTCGGGTGTAAGATATGCTCTGTGGACTATGAACAAGTGGATTTGTCTGAACCTCATGTTTCTGGGTATACGCACTGGGCTCTTTATTATCTTTTCCCATTCCCTGTCCGCTAGCTGGCGCCCTAGGTCTGTTTCTCATTTGCGGCAAAGTGGGCCCAGCCTAATCGCTGCATGTGTACGGAGCGACGCAGCGAACCAGATGTCTGGAGATCTGGTCTACTGATGAGAGATACTTAAACAATGGAGGCAAAAAATTCTCCTAAATATGGCAGGAAGATTGATAGAGTGTGCGCATGCTGGTAAAGGTTTCAAATAATTGTGACATAAATTCACAATGCTCAATGGATGGCAAACAGCCAAAGAGATAACAACTGCAACACATTTTCTTACTGTTGTTCACGAGTGTACCTTTGGTACACTCAGTAATTAATTCATGGGAAAAATTTGTCTAAATGAAAATAAACAATAGGGGGGGTAATGATCACTTCCAAGGTGGTTAGCAAGTTCAAAATCGTAACAGAAAAATTCAAGCATGTAAAAAACGTATAATCCAAAACCCCATGAGAAAAAGGAGTCTCGTGTGCTGGATAATCAAGTCAAGAGGGGCAATTTAGGCAAAAAAAACTAAGACATGCAAAGCTGTGAATATGATTTTATCCACTGTAGTTTGTTGATAAGTATTAAATAATAATTGCAGTATACTATAGTGATAGGCTAGAGAATCCAGAAATAAATGATAAAGGTCACTATGAAGATTTTCATAAAAACCCTGGTGATTATGATCAACGCCTTGAGGAATCAAGCGGTCAATGCCAGCAACTATTGATCTTAGTGAAGCAGTACATTTAGGTATTGCTGGCAAAATGTAAACATTGATTACAAGAAGAAATATGGACTCACAATTGGCATTTTTTTTACCCAAGATATTTAGATTTGTATTAACCAAGGTGAGTAGGCCACCACTGGGGTCTACCTACTGGATTCTTTAAAAAAAATATTTCATAAGCGGTAACATTACACAAGATAAAATGTGATACTTTCCAAGATCCTTGAATGCAGATGAAAGAGAAAATTAAAAAAAGAAAAAAAATAAGGTCCTCAGCACATAATTGTATTTTCTTAGCAATCCCTGAGATGGTCCAATAAAAAAATAAAAAAGCTGTAGTAAAAAGGATACTAATAGGCAGTTATACCAATACTATAATCTAGAGTGTAAAGGTTATGAGATTAATATATCTGTATCATTATCTTGTCCTTTAATGCACATCCCTTCTTTTAGAATGCCACAAGGGTCATGCTCCAAAGCCCCGTTTTTCACAGATCTCACTGACATAGTCAACTCCCTTAAAGCCACTTCCAGTGAAGATGAAATCTAAGTTGTCTTTCTTTAAAAATCTCTACCAGGAAGCTCTCTCGACCCTACTCACCACTGTCAATGCCTGCCTCACTCATTCATCTTCCCAGAAGCTCTCTTGCCGGGCTGATCCTCCCACTCCTAAACAAACCTATATTAAATCATGTTAACATCGCCAACTACTGTTGCATCATTCACCTACCCCTCACAGACAAGAACACTAAAAAAGCAGTCTATGCTTAACTCAAAGATATCAATACTAACCATCTCCTGCCTAGCTATTAATCTGTAACTTCAGCATGGATACCACTACTTTATACACAATAGATAACGCTCTCCTAACCACAGATGAAGATGATTACGGCCTTCTGATATTACTCTACCGCTCACCTGCCTTTGACACAATCATCAATCTAACCCGCATTCTCACTCTGGAATCTCAAATGGGATTCTCTGGTTCTCCTCCAGCCTTTTGAATCAACAACTGTTTACTCACATGGGTACCTCCAGGGGTCAAAACATTCCTGCAACCAGCGGAGTCCCGCTGTATTCCATACTGTCTCCTATCATCTTCAGTCTCTACATAGAGCCCCTTGGGATCCTATTCACAGATAACAGCATCAAGACTCACCAGCATGCAACAATACACAACTCTACTTGAATGTTTCCTCTGCTCCACACATGTGACACCTTGAACACTGCCCAAACTCAGATTTTGGACAATATTACCACTATCATTATCCATTATGGGGCACTCTGCCATTTACAAAATGGTATCCCTCACCACGCTGGTCTACCAATTACAGAACTATCCATTTTCCACTGATCTCACTTAAGAGGTATGAAGACTCACTTCTGGGCGACTTCCCACGGAGCCACCAGACTGCAAGGGTATCTCTTTCCATATGCAATAAATCTATGTAAGACGGGGGCATTGCAGCGCCGTACATAACCTTGTATTATAGGGCAGCACACCTCATTACAGTGAATAAGTTGTGGTTCGACGCAGACCCAGCCTTAACACCCTATAAATGTGTATGTGGAGCACCTTCCTCCTGAATTTGTTGTATGTGGGAGCACTACCTGATGGCCTGCCACGTCCGTAACAATCCAAACCTGGAGTGACACACCCAAAGCCCTTGGATTGGAGGACGCCTAACGAATAGTTTCTTACCTGTCGGTGTAGTTTTGCAGCTTGAAGATCTTTCTGGATTCACTATGCTGTGCATTATTCCGCGATCTTGTGGTTGGGTCCGGATTCGTAGTCTTTTCTTTGTTTTTTTTTTTTTTTGTAGCCCAGGTGGGCGTCGACGTACACCATTTGGTGCACCTCCCGTGACGTCGTCGTGCTTCCTGCGGAAGTCCCACCTTTGGGGCGCCATCTTCGGGTTCTTTTTTCCTTTCCTCTTTTTTTTTTTTTTTTTTAACCCTAGGCGGTTGATTAATCCTTCTTGTCCCTTTATCTGTAGGTTTGTATTTCTTTGATCTTTTCCATTTTACCCCCTCTTCCTCCAGCCTCATCTTCCTGGCGGAGGTGGGTGGGTTCGCTAGTGAATCCAGAAAGATCTTCAAGCTGCAAAACTACACCGACAGGTAAGAAACTATTCGTTTTGCAGCGTGAATCTTTCTGGATTCACTATGCTGTGCATCGATTTTGTAGCGGTTTTCCTAGTTCTGTGGCGGCTGGGTGGTAGATGAGCGTTGGTCGTTGAAAATGTGCTGAAGCACCTTCTGTCCAACCTGTGCTTCCTTGTTCATCTGAATGTCCACGCAGTAGTGTTTCGTGAACGTGTGCACAGATGCCCAAGTTGCCGCGAGGCATATGTCCTGGATGGGCGTGTTCGCCAGGAAGGCCACGGTGGCCCCTTTCTTCCTTGTGGAGTGAGCCTGCGGCCCCTCCGCTAGCTCCTGTCCAGCCTGTTTGTGGCAGAACTGAATAGTGAGGGCAATTCACCTTGCGATGGTGCCCTTAGTCACTGGTCTACCCATGAAGCTAGTAGCAAAGGACACAAACAGCTGTTTCGACTTCCTGAGTTCCTTGGTTCTCTCAATGTAGTGCATCACCGCTCTTCTGGCATCGAGGGTGTGCAGTGCCTTTTCTGCGTTTGTAGTCGGGTTTTGGAAGAAACTTGGTATCTGGATAGCCTGATTTATGTGGAACGCCGACACTACCTTGGGCATGAAGTGTGGGTCCGTTCTCAGGACTATTCTATCTTTGTGAATCTGAATGTAGGGTTCCTGCAGCGTTAGTGCTTGAAGCTCGCTCACCCTGCGTAGTGAGGTTATGGCCACCAGAAAGGCTGTTTTCATCGTCAACATCTGCAGTGTGGCCTTGTGAATGGGTTCAAACGGTGCCTTCATGAGCTCCGTCAGGACCACATTCAGATTCCATGCCGGCGGCGGCAACCTTTTCGGGGGGGCCATCCTTTTGGCTCCTTCCATGAATCTCCTCACCACCTGCGAGCTGAAGAAACTTCCACCTTTTTCACCTCTGGTGTAGGCCACGATGGCCGCTAGGTGTACCCTTAGTGAGCTCGAGCAGAGGTTACTCTTTAGAAGGTGTGTGAGGTACCTCAGTACTGTTGAGTCTCTTGTCATTCTGTTTTGCAGGCCCTTTTTCCGGCACCACACAGTGAACCTCTTCCACTTTGCGCTGTAGCATTTTCGTGTAGTTGGTTTCCTCGCCTCCCGTAGCACTCGCATCGTGCTCGGCGGCAATCTTAGGTGTGCGAACTCTAGGTCTTCAGGAGCCATGCCGCCAGGTTGAGGGTCTCTGGCTCTGGGTGCAGGACCTCTCCGTTTTGCATTGAGAGCAGGTCCTTCCTCCTCTCGAACCTGTATGGGTCGCCTTGTGCCATTTCTTGAATTTGTGAGAACCATGTCTGCCTCGCCCACTGCGGAGCCACCAGGATCAGGGTCATGTTGCTGGTTCTGCACTTGTCGAGCACTCTGTGCAACAGGGGTATCGGTGGAAAGGCGTAGGCAAATGTCCTCGACCAGCTTATCCATAGGGCATTTCCCTTGGATTGCTGATCTGGTTGCCTGGACGCGAAGCTTTGGCATTTTGCATTGTGGCGTGTTGCAAAAAGGTCTATTGTGGGAGTCCCCCATCTCCGGAAGAGTTTCTCCGTTTCCTGGCCATTGAGCTCCCACTCGTGTGATGCTGAGGTCTGCCTGCTTAGCCAGTCTGCCTCTACATTGTCCTTCCCCGGTAGGTGAATTGCCAGTAGATCTATCCTGAGAGGTATGGCCCATCTCCAAATCTCCTGAGCTAGGGATGAGAGCGGGAACGACTGTGTCCCCCCTTGTTTGTTGATGTAGAACATCGCCGTGGTGTTGTCTGTTTGGACCAACACCCTCTTGTTGAACAGGTGCCTCTGGAATGCCTTCAGGGCTAGCAGGATTGTTTTCAACTCGAGGTAGTTGATATGGCGGACCGCATCTGCTGGGGCCCATAGACCCCTCACTCTGAGGTTGTCCATGTGCGCTCCCCATCCCTTCTGCGATGCGTCCGTGGTAATGGTCACTGTTGGGATTGGTGGTGTCAGGCTTCTCCCTGCTGTTATGTTGTCTCTGTTCCACCAAGTTATCTCCTCCTGCGCTGCGTGCGTAACAACCACTAGATCCTCCCAGCTTCCGTTTGCTTGTGACCATTGTTGTTGTAGCCATTCCTGGAATGGTCTCATGTACAGGCGTACATTCGGCACCAGCTGGATACAGGACGCCATCATCCCCATCATCTTGCTCACAGCCCTCACTGTCAGAGCTCGCCCCTTCTGGTAGAGCTTCGCCTCCTTCAGTAGAGCCTCTGTCCTCCTCTCGCTGGGCACTACTGTACTGTTGCGGGAGTTGATCTTTGCCCCCAGGAAAATCTTCACCTGCTCCGGTTCCATCGATGATTTTCCCCAGTGGATCGAGAATCCCAGATTTGTGAGGGTGTCCGTTACGCGTTTTGCGTGCCTCTCGCACTTTCCGCGTGAGTTTGCCTTGACCAGCCAGTCGTCCAAGTAGGGGTAGACATGTATTCCCTGCCTTCGTAGGTGCGCCGCTACCGCCGACAGGCATTTTGTAAAGACCCTTGGTGCTGATTTTAATCCGAAGGCCAGGGTCGTGAACTGGTAGTGTTCTTGTCCGATGTTGAATCTTAGAAGGCCCTTGTGCCTTCTGTTTATTGGGATGTGAAGATAGGCATCCTTGAGGTCCACGGTGACCATGAAGTCCCCTTCTCTTATCTGTGGCAGAACCTCCTGCAGTGAAGTCATTTTGAACCTTTGCACTCTGATGAACTTGTTTAGGTAACGGAGGTCTAGTATGGGTCTGAGGTCTCCGTCTACCTTCGGAACCACGAAGTAGTTTGAGTAGACCCCTTTGTTGCGTTCTCTGAACGGCACTGTCTCTATGGCTCCCTTTTGCAGGAGTTTCCGCGTTTCTTCTCTGAGTATTGCCAGTTCTTGGGCCGATCTCAGTCTCCCCCTTGGTTTCCTGTTTGGAGGTCTTTTCTCCAAATCTACGCAGTACCCGTACTGCACAACGTTTCGTATCCACTTGTCTGTGGTTATACGCCGCCACTCCTGAAGGTAGAACCTCAGTCTTCCGCCTACTGGTGTCGTATGCTCGTAGGCTCTTGAATTTTCTCTTCCCCCTGATGACAACTTTTTGCGCCTCACCCTTGGGGTCCTGACGAGGGTAGGCGACCTCTTGCGTGCTGAGTCACTTCATCGAGGGCTGTTCGCCCCCTCTCCTCCTTTGGCCACATCCGTTCCCTCTCCCGCGAAAGGACTGGCCCCGAGGTTGATATTGCCAGCTTTGCTTCTGCTGACCTTGTCCGTGACCTTCACTCTGCTGACTTTGTTGGAACGCCTGGTGCGACGTCCCCTGCTGGCTTCCTCCCCTACCGTAGGGTCTTCTCGAGGGATTTCCTCGCCTCATTCCCCTCAGCTGTAGGGCCCCCATGGACCTCGCCGTCTCGTTTTCTTTTTTCAGCTGGGTGAGCTTGTCGTCCACTGTTGCTCCGAACAGTGTCTCTCCATTGAAGGGGGTGCCAAGGATGTTGTTCTGCACTTCCGGTTTGAATCCCGAGATTCTTAGCCATGCATGCCTCCTCTCTGTGACCCCTATGGCCATGAGTCTTGCTGAAGTTTCTGCCCCATCCAACGCCGTCTTTATACAGGAGTTGGCGATGTTTTTGCCTTCATCTATCAGGTGAGAGGCTCTCTGCCGGTATTCTTCGGGGAGGTGCTTTACTAACTCCCCCATCTCATCCCAGTGCTGGTATTGGTGTCTATTGAGGAGTGCATTTGAATTCGCCATGCGCCAGTGCATTGCGGCGTTCCTCTCGACCTTTCTTCCTGTGAGGTCAATCCTCCTGCTCTCCTTATCCGGGGGTGGGCCCGAAGTTGCTGGTACGTTGGCCCTTCTCCTGGCCGTGGAGGCTATGATGGAGTCCGCGGTCACGCTACCCTTGATGTAAGGGGGGTCCAGGGAGGAGTGCTTATATTTCTTCTCTGTCCTGGGCATGATCGACCGGTAGGTCGCAGGTTCCTTGAAGGCTTCTCTCCCCTGATTCATCACGCTTTGTAGCATGGGGAGGAACTGGCTCCTTGTCTGGATGGGGAGCAGTGTCTCGACGAGAAAATCGGCTTTCGGTTTCTCCTCGTCGAGTTTGACGCCGAAGGCCATTGCTGCGCTCCTGACCACCATATTGTAGACCCCGATGTCGTCGGGTGGCGAAGGCCTCGAAGGGTACGTGTCCACGGGCTCCTCCGGGTTTTCGGTGTCGAGATCGTGCCATTCGACGTCGTTGCTGGTAGATGCCGCCGATTCGTAGAACGACCGTTGGTCTTCTTCCTCGGCTTCTCCCTCATAATAGGGCTCTTCTTCCTCTTCGAGTTCCCTTGTCAGCCCTTCGGCGTCGAACTCGTCTTCGACCTCCTCGACGTCCGCTGATGGAACCGTTGGAATCTTGAATTCCTTCATTCTGGCGTCGAACTCCTTCTTTCTTTGAAGGATGTTGTCCATTTCGGCCTCGAGCCGCCTCTTCTTTTTCTCCATCTCGGAGATGCTTTCGGCGTCGACCGCGGGTCTTTTCGATGAAACTTGCGTCGACGTCGAACGTTCTTTCTGCGTCGATCGGCCCGTTTCATGGGATGCTTTCGACGACCCTTGCCTTTCGGCGTCTTTCGGCACCAGGGAGTCCTTATCTAAGGATCCGCTCGGCCTCTTGTCCGTGGTTCCCCCTTTGGACGTCGAAGTTTTCGGCGCCGGGGCTCCCTTCGTGGACTTTGACTCAGATTTTCTCGAGTCACCCTCGTGTTGTCGAGGTACTTTCTGTTTTGCGCTCGACGATTCTCTTACCTCGTCTTCTTTTTTCTTGTCGGTCTCTACGACCGTGAAGTTTTCGGCTGTCTCGGCGACGTTGTCCTCGTCGTCCGAGGAGAGGCCCAGAGCGTAGAGCGTCGGGGGCTTCCCCTTGCCATCCATGCTGGCGTTGGCCCTTCTCTGCCGCTCTCTCACCCTGAGTGTCTTCGGCGCGAAGGCTGAGCAGGCGTTGCAGTCGATACTCTGGTGATCGACCGGTAGGCAGAGGTTGCAGACCGGATGCTGGTCTCTCTGCGCGAACTTGTGGTGGCAGTTTGGGCAGAACTTGAATGGCGTCTTGTCCATTGCGCTCAGGGTCTCTGAGCGTGCATTCTCCAAGGCCGTCGAAGAAAAAGGGCGCTGGTCCTCCTTTCTTCGCGCTCCTGATGAAATCTTTTCCTTTCCTGATATCTTCTAGTGTTTCTATCGACGAAACTCGCTTTTCTTCCTTCTTCCTTCGAGTGTAATTCTGGAGCTTCCCGATGACGATCCAGACCCAACGGCGGAAAAAAGAATCTGAAGATGGCGCCCCAAAGGTGGGACTTCCGCAGGAAGCACGACGACGTCACGGGAGGTGCACCAAATGGTGTACGTCGACGCCCACCTGGGCTACAAAAAAAACTAAAAAAAACAAAGAAAAGACTACGAATCCGGACCCAACCACAAGATCGCGGAATAATGCACAGCATAGTGAATCCAGAAAGATTCACGCTGCAAAACAAAAGATATCCCACTGTGCCAAGGCGCTGTGACAGTGTCAAACAGAAGACCACTCGGGTTAGTATGGCAGCAGATGTTACCGTCAAAGCCCTGGACAGCCTTCATTAAGTTTCAAGAGGCCGCGTAGTTGTTTGGCAGTTCTTTTTCCAGCTACCTCCTGTCAGGCCACGTCGTCTTTTTCCAGCTACCTCCTGTTAGGCCACGTAGTCTTTTTCCAGCTACCTCCTGTTAGGCCACGTAGTCTTTTTCCAGCTACCTCCTGTTAGGCCATGTCGTCTTTTTAAGTTTTAAGACTTGTTCCTGGATGTTCTCAATCAGTGTTAATTTTTTTTATAACTAATATGATTAGTCAGTTATGTTTACTATCCTTGCGATTCTCCTTCTCATCTTCAGTTGATTTTCCACTAGTCTAGGGTTTGACCCCCAGAAGGACCGACAAGACCACCAACGTTATCTTGGAGTGTGGGGGTACAGTATCCGGACAGTATTTGGAGACTGGCTTTAATCCTACCTTCTCCAGGATCATTACTCCGTCAAATATCTACAAAAGTGGATGGTGGGTTAGCTCTTTGAATAGTGGTGTCCTGGTTGACTCAGGTTTGATGTGTTATTTTGTGATGTATTTTTACTATGCTGCACTGGTACCTCACCGTTTTTTCTGTTTCTGCAGGAATCATACTGACGATGTGGCATTGGCTTTGTCAACATCCCGTTCATCATTGGCAGGCTACCTGAACACACACGACAACAGTATGAGTCATGGACATAAATTAGGGTTAGCCAGGAACAGAAGTGGATTTCCCCATCTTACTCTTTGGTAATCCTGGTATCGCCCTCGATACCTTTAATCTCAGGTTCATTAAGGTAACAGTAGAACAGAAAGTAAACAGTTCGGTCAACATCCTGTAGTGTATAGTTCATTGCGTCTGAGGGTCTAACAGTGTGGGAAGGAGGAAAACCTGTGACATCATAAGGACCAAATGATGCATAATATTACATCTATTAGTCCTGGCATTCTTGTGAATAAATGTCCATGGATAGGCGAGTGTTGGTAAGTGGTCTGCCTTTCCGGCCCGTGTACACATTTTCAGTAATGTCAAAAATGAAGGTTTGATGACTATAAGCATAATGAAGTGCCTAGTGACCTCGCAGTTGTCTTCCTGGCCCTTTTGGTTGTTGAGTACACCTTAGTCTGTATGTAACACTGCCCTTGTGCGGGAGGAAGGTTTCATGCTATCAAAGTATGGAATTTATTGACAGTCATCCTTAGTCAAAGAAATGATGGCGTGTGCTTTGTGAAAGTTTTCCTCAACCTGACTATACGATCTTCCTAGTCAAGTCTTAACTGATTGTGTCATTTCTGGTCCTCAGTCTTCTGCTTGGTGTTTCCTGTCGTACGCTTACTTCTCTGCCAAGTACTTGTGTGTTTCCTTGGATGTAGACTTTTGAATGGCAGAAAGTTTTCTGGGGTATTCAAAATACCATCCAACTTCCACTGGGAGGCTATAGTTCTTAATGCTGCCACATTAAAACCCCCTAGGTTTATTGCGTAGTTTAAACCATGAAAAAATATGTATGCTTTCCAATATAATATGAAATTCATAAATTAAATGAGTTTTTAGGAAGTAAAACCCTTCTAAATATTCATTAAAAGTAAACGAGCAAGCAAATGTTCAAATACTTCCTGTGCTTCTTTGCCAAATAGCTCTAACAATGAAGCATAAAAAAAAACTGGTCATCTTTCAATATCTACACACGTGTTTCTAAAATGTTTACATAAGTCAGGGCATTTAAGGTGAAAGCTTGACTCCTGAGATCAATATGATTTTAAGCATACAGATGATGAAAAGTCCACTAAATCTGGAACACTAAGAAGTCTGCAGAAGTGATTCAGTTTGGAGTTGACAAAGGGCCTTATATTTCACCTATTTGTGACATTTGCATTGAAAACCTACCTTTTAAAGTTCTAGAAGATTCTGGTTGTGCTTACACTGTTATTTTTGAAACATTTTTGAGAAAATATGTTGCACCAAAGATTTACAGTAACGTTTTCATATTGTGGTAATCAATAAGTTAAGATATTCTGCTATAGATGTTCAATTTAGAAACAGGTTTGACACCAAGACCTGGTACCTCACTCAGCACTTATATGCATTTTAGAATACAAACAGGATGTTACACAAATTCTTACTCGGAACAAATATGATTTAGGAAAGATTTAGATACAGTCAAAGGTTCTCGAATAAATTATGCTCTAAGAGAATGCAGTTTGAGTGAAGCAGATGTAACAAACCTTTGAATATTAGACAGGAATTAGCTGTTATACTGAACATTATGTGCAAAGAAGGACTTTTTTAAACCCATAGAAACATCAGAGTTGGTGTCGGTCACACTAGTGCACAATCTAATCTGGAATTTTCAGAATGTGCATATCTTAGATCTTTAAAATAAACACATTTTAATTAACTGTCTTCCTCTATACAAAACCCAAGGCCTGTTTGAGGCTATGGGGGCGGTGAAATATTTTTTAACTCTCAATTTAAGAGCCGTTTACCATCAAATCAACTAAAGGAAAAGCAAAAACACTTGACTACTTGTCTAACACCAAATGTTGCCTTCTGTAATTAAGGCAAGCCTATTGGTTTCTCCTCAGTAGGCTTGGTATTTCAAAGACTCATGGACAACTTATTCTATAACTCGTAGCTGTACTCTACATCGACTTACGGGTGTCTGTATAATCATTTATGTAAATAAGTAGAGTACTTTGGGAACTGAATTTCTGATGCAGGAAGAAATTCAAAAGAATCACTTATTAGGGTGAGAATAGAAGTACCGTTACATACTAGTAGAAACCGGTTTCCTTTGGTTTTGGGACTATGTGAACATTCTGCAAGTTTGGTTGCCAGTTCTTCAATGTGCACTTCCTCCATGAAAGTTCTCACGAGCAAAAAAAAAAATCTAATTTTTGTAAGCCTAGCAAACGTCTGATGATTTTCATAAAGTAAACAATAAGATTATTATGGTACTGGCTTTGATAACATTTGAAAAGTGCATAGTTATGGTAAACACCAGAGGTGTTGATCTAGTTGCAACGCCGATGTAAAAGCTTGATGAGAGAAGTGAAGTACACAACATTGTTGCTTTTGCATGAAGCCCTTTGACAAAGACTGTCATGGAATACTTTTATTCAGAAATGGATCCTCTAGATTCCATGTGGGAAGGGAGCACATTAAGCAAAAACCAAAGGACATGATGGACGGAGTGTTGAACATTGCAAGCACTCACCCCCAGTCAACTGATCTGGGTTTAATCCATCACCGTTCTTTAGCCCACTCTGCCACCCCAGTTCAGACATGGCCATATGCAAATCAGTCTGACCCTGTGCCTCATGGGAACAGTCCAGCCCGAACTGCCAGACCATGTCTTCTCTGGACCGGAAACAAGCTTCCTATGACCGGTTTCTGGCATATCAGCAGTCTTCAGCCAGGCTTGCTTGAATCCAGTGGCAAAGTGAGCAAGGGACTCACGTCTGAGCATACCCTGCCAACTTATGGCGAACAAAGCAAAAACCAAAGGACATGTTGGACGGAGTGTTGAACATTGCAAGCACTCACCCCCAGTCAACTGATCTGGGTTTAATCCATCACCGTTCTTTAGCCCACTCTGCCACCCCAGTTCAGACATGGCCATATGCAAATCATAGGAAAAGGAACAAAGAGGGGAGTAGAGAGGTACCACTCAGCGAGTGGTGGAGGTGGATACTTCCTCCCAGTCAAGCGTACATAAACATAGGGATCCACCCACGGGTATAGTATGTCAGGAACCTCCCGTTTACACAATATGTATCCCACAGTCGTGGAGAATACACATCAGTAGTTTAAATACCCCTCACACACCAAAAGGGCCCTTGGTGTCATGCTTCATCATAGGGGTCTTCCCGCCCCTCTACGGGACGGGGCGTGCTACGACCTACGTTTGCGTGGGAGCACTGTTATTACTGAGACGGCTATGTGTGATGCAAGGGTGTGAGAGGAAGGGTCAGGAGTGGATGGAAAAGTGAATTAAAAAATACCTGGCTCTCTTGTCTAAGGAAAATGTATTCTGCCGTTTGAGCTGGTATTAATAAAAGGTGAGGGGGAGGAGGGTGTATGCCTCAATGAGCTATGCCTCCTAGTGGTGTCGACATGTTTCGAAGCTTCCCCATGCTTCTTCGTCAGGACCTTAAGTATCCCTTCCTAAAACTCACAGTGATGTGTAAAAAAGAAGACTAGTGAATGAATTAATGAAAAAAGGAAGTAAATAACCTCCACACAGTAGTAATGCCTCAATAGGTCTTACATAATCCTATTGACCTAAAGGAACAAACATAAAGGGGAGATAAAAAGACATTAGTCACGTGGGAAGATGAACAATCCATCGTGTGAGAATAGTGATCTGAAAAGGAAGTGAAAAGTAATTTCCTCTTAACGCTATCCATAACGTTACCACGTGATCTGAGGTGAAGGCACTGTGTGACAAATGGACACAAACATCAGACATTACATACAGAAAACATAAAACACACGCTCTATTCAGAATGGAACCGCATTCCTGTGATCCCGCAATATTCAAGGGGTTTATCCATGCCAGTAGAACATATCAAAAACACAACATACTTGCTGTAAAGAGATAAAATAACCTCATGAGCTCATGGACCGAGTGGTGGAAGTGCCACAATAGGCTACCTATATGATGGAAAGAACGGGAGAGAAAAATGTAGCCCACTGGTCACACAAAAGACACTGCCATGATTAACAATACCTATACCAGCCGGCTGTGCCGTACTTACGACTACATGGAACAATGTCCTGCCAAATGAACCACCCCGGTCGGCTCCGTCGATGGAACTGTGCTGGAGGGAACGGGGTTTAAATACCTACATCAATTACGGTTAGCGCGCCAAAGAAGGTGACTCGACCAATGCGAGAAGACCCGCTAGCTCTGCGTGTGAGGACCCGGAACCGGAAGTAAACCGGTCGGGTCGCAGTGATAGACTGACAGAGCCCAGAGCGAATGGTAAAGGCCCCAAGGGTATAGGTGTCGGATGCGTATGCCTGCGCGTAATGGTTAGTAGATTAAAATTCGTGTGGAGGCAAAATAAAAATACGGATAATGAAAATATTGTGGCGCCGACTGAAGAAAAATTAAGATCTGTGCCTAATAAATATTGTGAGGCTACAAGTAAAATAACGCCAGCTCGGGGGAGTAATTAACCCAGGACCCGATGATTAACTGACCATGCACAACCTCCTGAATGGGTGAGGATACCGGTAAAGAGCAAGGTGTAAAAATGGCTCAAAGAATAACAAGGGGGCAGGCAGTAGCTAATGCACCCCTCACCAAAAATCGGCGAGGGGCTGCTGAAGTGAGGGGCTCACAGATACTGTAAGCAGGGAAAACCAGGTAAGGTGCAAGATATGCATGATGGTTAAAAAACAACACCCAAGGGGGCAGATGGAGGTACAGGCCCACCTCACCATGGTAAAGGAAAAGAAAAAAAGTTGCTGAGGTTAGAAACTCATTGCTGATATATGATCAGTTAGTAATCAGAATATTCAAACATGGAATTGGTTCCATGGTATTTCATCATTTAATCCAAAAATATGGGTCCCCAGACGGAAAACCCAACGCTGTTCTTTTTCTAGGAGGCCATGTTCGCTGCCCAATTGTTCAACCACTGTCCACTGTAGATCATTAATGCCATGGCCACAGGAGATATAGTGGCTGGACATTTTGGTAGTACTCCTCCCACATCTGACATTGCTGCGATGTTCACCAACACGTATTTTGATCGGTCTGGTGGTCATCCCCACATATTCAAGACCGCATGGGCAGGTGATTAAGTAGACCACATTTTTGCTATTGCAATTAGTGAAGCTTCTCTGGTCCCATTCATCGCCATTACGGAATGTAATATGTTTGCTTCTTTTTGTGAGGTGGCATGTGCTACAATTGCCACAGGGGTGATGACCCTGTACTGGTGGTAGCAGACCTTCAATTCTGGGCCGGGATGTGTTCTTCGGTCTAGTGTGGACAAGCATGTCTCTAAGGTTCCGACCCCTTTTGATACATAACACCATTATTTTTAGGAATGCCATTATTTGCTGGGTAACTCATAATGACCAGTGGCCAGTACATATACTTAAGATGGCTTCCATATTAACTTACGATATCTAGTAATAGAACTAGACTTCCCTGGGGTATATCCGCTCATGCAGATATTTCCTCACATGTAATATAATGCACCCTGCCTTAGGATCTTAAGGCCCGCTGTAGGGGTGACTTACATATAGTACATGCAGTGTATGGTCAATGCATACAGGCAGTGTGCAATGTTGTTTTCAAGAGGGCTGCACCCTTTCACGCATTCTGCAGTGGTAGTCTGCATGTGATTTTTGTATGGGTGGCATAAGACATGCTGCAGCCCTTAGAGACCCTCTTTAGTACTCATGTGCCCTAAGTACCAGGGGTACCATTTACTATAGTCTTACAAGAGTGCTAAAGTCCTTGCCATTGGGTTAAAATTAGACACTTTGCTTTTAAGGGAAGAACGCAGACACTGGAGCCTGGTTAGCAGACTTCAGTGCACTGTCAGAGTCAAAAGAACAGCATCTAGTGGTTCAAATGGGGGCAAACAGAAGGGCGAAATCCGCAAAGAAGCCTAGCTTCCTAAAGAGACAAACAATAAAATTAAGAAGATCGTTTTTTTGTGACTGTACCTAGTTGAGATGGTCTTTGGTTTTGTCAAGGCATATTTCAATTGTTCCAAATCTGATTAGTCTTATAAAAGTTGCAAAATGCAGTTGATTTCAGAATCCTTCCCTGAAGGGACATGGCAACATTTATGCTCTTACCATAGTCTGAGTTCTCTGATGAACTATTACTCCAAATGGGTGCAGTGGAGAGTCATTAAGGAGCAACCACCCGCAATAGTTGTGGAGTTTCTTAGGAACTGTTCATATAGGACTTTTCAGCTTGTAGCAGCACTGATAATGGTGTGCAATTTAGGTCTTGAAAAATGACAGAATTATTTTCTAACAATATTATTGAACAATAAAAATACTCCTTTATATGCTCCCTACTGTAGTAGCCTTACTGAAACAGTCAATAGAAATGTAAACAAGGGTATAATCTCTGTTATGGCAGATAAGAGAGCTTAAGAAGTTCATTCAGGAGAAAAATGTGGACACACTTCCGACACATGGCAACTGGATTTTCTTTGTGTAAACTTCTAAGGAACAAGGCCCAGCCATGCTATTGTACTGGTCGCAAATTGGCATAAACATTTTTTCAAACAGAAATTTATTTTGTGAACCAACCAATATACTAATAGATAATTTGCAAAATAAGGATTCAGAGGGGGTTGCAGAATGACCCGACTAATTAATGGTCATTAAGCAGGTCGTAAATTACGACTCCCTTTGATTGCCACCATTTACAGGATGGTTGCCTGGAAGGGACATAATACCACCATGTCGATGAAAGTATTATTTTTTTTTTAACTGTTTTTTATTTTTTATTGCAGCCGAGTTTCTTTAAGGAAACAGGACTGCTAAAAAAAAAAAAAAAGTTTTCACATTTTGAAAAACTGCAGTGCGAGCAGACAGTGGTCCTGTGGACCACAGCCTACTCCCCTTGACGTTGCTACCATGATTCTCAAAGGGGAAGGTATCCAAATGGAACAGCTTCCCCTTTCAGAATCAGTTCCCACCCCAACTTGGAAGTCAGAACCTTGTCAATGGTTTGTGACAAGAATTCTGGTCGCAAAAAATTGATACACAGATTATGTGAATAAGTAATCATTAATAAATCCATAAGTGATTCGGAAAAGGTTTTTCAAATCACTAGACTGATTCAGTATACTCTGTGGCAAATCCTCTGATTTAGCAAACCTGAGGGTTTGCGACTGGAATGAAGCTTTGCACATCTAGTCCGCTATTCCTTTTTCCAATATTAATCTGTACTGGTAGCCAAATATCAGTCCTGCAGGTTTGTGATCAAATATATCATATTGCTTGTCAAAATGTAAACATCAGAGAAGAGTCTCGTTCTTGGCGTTGCCTGTAGAGCGCTGGCTTTTCAGACATGCTTGCAACTTTGCATCATGTCCTTATTTTCCTGCCTGCATACTTCTGAATTGTGGACAGTTCTTAGCGCTTTTTAGGTCCCACCTACGCAGCGCGCATGCGCTGCATAGGAGAGACCTTTTGGAATCAATTCAGTTTTTGCCCTAATAACATGCACGCGTTGCATTGCTTTCCATGGCAACGCGTGCACGTTTGGCGATTCCCTTGCGGGAGCGAGCTTTGACACCATATATTTGTAATTAACTTGCAAACATATGGTGCCCCTGCTCGCTCCCGCAAGGGAAATGCAAGGGAAACAGGTGCAGGCCCCCTCTCTCCCCTCCCCCTGCTGCCTCTCGTCAAACTTTTTTTTCTTTTTACTTGGAGCGCGAGGCGCGCGAGCTTGTTCTGCCTGGTTGTCTCTCTCATACCCCGCGTGGATTGTCCTGCAGCCTGCTCTTTTCATTCAGGCTGGCTTTTTACTTCTAAACTGAGCCATATAGCCGCCGCCAAGTGGCCCATGTCTTCTGTTACGCTTTCAGCTCTTCGTAGCTATACATCCAGCAGCGCTGCGCATGCTGGAATTGTGGAGCCTCTTGCTTACAGTGTTAAAACGCAAATCACACACATCACAGAATGAAAAGGACCGGAGTTGCGGAGACAGAGTGTCACACCTGGCAAGGAGCCACTCGCATCTTGGCGCAGACGGGCGAATCAGAGCGCCTTGCTGATCTGCCTCTCTGGCCCTCACCCACAGCTCCAGCTCCTCCTCGTACATAATTTAAATCGACAATTCAAGTGTTTCAGAAAGCGCTTACATTGGAAGAGGAGCAGCGGGAGGTGGGTCAATGGAGAAGCCTCATGACACGGAGCAGGCGCCTGTGTCTTTTATGGCATTCGCCTTTTCGCCTGGGCTGTGAAAGACGTACTTTGGTTTGTTCAGTATTGAATCTTTGATGCCTGCTATGGTCTGACACAGTTTGAACGGAGAGACTTCTTAGAAATATTCTTTGGGGGTTCTCAGAGGTGCGTCCGTGCCAACCCTGTGACGTGGTCTTGCACAAAAGAGCTGGGATACAAGAGCCATGTGTTTTTTGAGGAGGCGCGCCCCACTCTTCCTAAGATTTGATGAAACTTAAAAAAGACTTCAATAGTCTTCTTGGATGGTAACAAGGGGCTCCGTTCACATTCCTCCCTGCCAGCTGGGAAGGTTGATACACAACGTGCGTATTATGCAAAGATGGTCAAGATATGACAGGGGAATCTGCCCTCATCGCCTTCATGCAGGTCCGCCTGCCTTTCAGAAATGAATCCCAATAGGATTATATTAATTTTTGAAGTTTTATATAGCGCGGACTTGACACAAAGGTATCAGAGCGCTTTACTAGAGCACCAGTTGCATTATAGACCGACACATTCATAAAAAAAAAAATGTTTTAGACACTGGGAGGGTAAGTGATTTGCTCAGAATCGCAGATTGTTTGAGTCTTCCGTCAGACTCGAACTTGGTTCTTTAAAAACTGGTGGAACTCTCTCTCTCACAGTGTCAGTCTGCATGATAGGCCAGCTCCACATCGCACATTCAGGGGAGGGTAAACCGCCACCTTTCTAAAAACAAGCATTGGCATAGCCAATAGGTCTCGCCTGTGGGACCTTATAAGTGTTTAGTTATCCAGCACAATATCCTTGGTGCAACAACATCAAGTGTTGCATGGCTAAACACTTATAAGGTCCCAAAGGCGAGACCCATTGGCTATGCCAATGCTTGTTTGAACTGTTGTTGCCGCGGCGCTATGGCTTTCAAATAAAGGTTTTCTGTTATTCCAAATGCCCATTTTTTTCCCCACAGAGTGTCACTGCCCTACCTAAATAATTTTCTGCAACCAGAAGACTCGCAGAGATCATGAATTGGAGTCCACTGCTTGAAATACCGCAATAATGTAAGACTGGCATGGGTAAGGTAATGTTCTGACTACTTAGAGTTAATATTCATTACACTGAGTCCTACTCTACTCATTAGGGTCCTAGTAACCCTTTCTCCCTTCCTACTCTGGGGTCCGACTTCAACTAATGGGATAAAATAATGGCCTGTTTTTACATGGCTCACACTCAATTTATGTGCTGTGAAAATGAGGGTAGGACACAGTGTAATGAATACTGCCAGTGTCTAATTGGAGCAGTTATGTTCATGAAGCTATGACTGAGAAAACTATATATAATGACTTCACTACACCACATACTGTTGCATACATTTTAGACCAACTGGGAAGTGCTAAACACCAGGTGGTCCAACAGGTTATTATTAAGAAAATCACTGAATGTACCATTTATGAGTAAAACAACTGAACACGTTATGTTTTATCTCTCCGGTGTGAAATCCTAGATTGGATACAGTATAAACCACACATTTGGTGGGGGGAAAAAGTATCAAGGACATTAGAATGAGTTGCCATCACACAGTGCCATGAGGAAACACGCTGTTTTATTGTACTTCTGTAACAGCATTTGAGTTAAGCGTGAACTGTAACTCTGAGAAATGATTTGTAACATCTGTAAACCACATAAAAACAATATGCTCATATTCGATTAGTATTAATTTGTTTAGTATATGTCTGTATCCTAATAATCCAAGTTGTTTAGCAAACTGTTTCAGGATCTATAAAGTTATGTTTGCATTTACTACGAATGGTAAATAGAATTCAAAGATGTACACCGGTTACAGAGTTCGAGGTTATTTGAAACACACCAAGTACATTATACGCTTTTCATTAACATGTTCATTTTACTTCTGTTCGAATTCAATGCAACAAGTACAGTACCGAAAATGAATCTCAGTGGTGTTTAGTACCTGTAATCTGCTCCAAGAGAGGCTGCAATACCATTCAGCTCACCCTGCTTCTTGCTTAGCTTTTTACTGACACAAATTACAACGTCAGCAAGAGGGCCGGGGTCTTCTTCCTGCTTAGATAAAGAAAACATCAACTTAACGGAAGTAAACTGTCTTCATACTACAGCTTAACAGTTAGCAAATGTTTACATTCCAAAGATTTATTTGCAAAGCATTAGCGTTTTAAATTGGTTTTGCAGGATGCGCCGGACTCCCTGCTGATCTCAGTAGATGCTCAAAGAGGGAAAATGGTAATTTCCAATTGGGTCTTAAATCATAGTTCCATGAATGATTTTGTAAATCACATTCAATAACTAGTCAAATGCCAATACAATCAATAGTACATCAAAACTGTTTAACTTAAGTGAGCATTATGAGATATGGTTACTTGCAAGCAACTTTATTCTGTGCCCTCTTAATGTTAGTCTTAAAAATTAGAAATGTTACTAGCATATCTCGAATTTGAGGTATACTATTTGCAAACATTTAAAGTAAATATTTGTAGTAAGCTGGTGACCAAGTAGAATTTCTGTCAGTAAAATGACATAAATTTTAGACAGACTTGACACTTAAACATTCTGCATCTAAGTCTATGCCACTCAAAAGATCCTTGGGCACAATTGAATGGGTTACAATCCTTTACTAGGTTCTCTTCCAAATTATCAGTTTTGACACGTTACAGGCCATGGAAGAAAGGTGGGATATTACTAGTATACAGTGTGTGTACAGCTGCAGAAATTCCATGTGAGCATACCTTGGAATTAACTCTTATAAGCAATAAGAAAACAGAATATCATGTTCTTCTATTGTGTGCATTTTTTATCCTTGCAAAACATGCTGCTGTGCTCTGTTAAATCATTCTGCAAGGGTTTATTACCTGCTTCTAGTGCTCCTGCTGCCAGCACTTGCCATTCTATCTAAGCTTTCAGACAGACTCTGTTGTGGCATGCTTTGCCTTTACAAGTTTTCTTGATCTTGCTCCCCCTACACATAGACTGAAGCAGTATATGTTCCACCGGGAGTAGAGACATGACTTTCTGTGCTGTTGCAGTTTTTGCCCAAAATCCTCAGTCCTTCACCGGACTTCCTATAACTCTGCCTTATGCTGGAGCACTTCAGTTCCTGTCCTTCAGGTTCCCTCACTTCAGCCTCATGTCAAGTCTTTTCTACATCTGTACTAATCATTTAGTCTCTTGGGTTTCATTACTTATGCTCCGGTGCTTTACTTCTTTATACCTTTCTTCAAGTACTTCAGGTTACCTGTACAGGTACGTTGTGCTTCAGTGATCCACCGCTACCTAAATTACCTTGACTTCACATGTATAAAACACATGTCCACTTGAACGCTTCTTAGCACTAGAAGCCAAGGGGGAGAGGGCAAGGTAAGGAGCAGAGGGTTAGCAGAAGAAGAAGGCCTATATGCTCCTCCAAAATTAAAAATAGTCCCAAAAGAGAAAAGTACCAGAGTGAGGGCCTTTCAGAGCTGATGGGCCAATACCTTGAATGCCACGCCTTTGCATCACGTTCATTTATATTAATAGCCCTGGAAAATAATTAGTCATTCAAAGTGACCTATGTGTGACACCACCACCACGTTTGTCATAAAGGAAAGGCCAGTTTCTTTGAGGACACAATGGCAAAACAAGGGACCCAAAGGATGCTGTACTTCCTTGGGGGGCAGAGGGCGCCAGGTAAGCTGAAATTACAAGATCAAACTTCCTTGAGCCGCATCCCAGTTAAATGGACAGTTTCTACAATTGCTGCAACTCTGACACCTAGTAAGCAGGGACCCAAAGGCAGAATTGCAATGCTATAGCAGTGAAAGAACACAAACAACCACAACAAAGTCAAAAATAGAAATGGGCAAGAAAGGAAGAGCCTTCCGAAGAGATGCGAGTTTTGGGTAGCTTGAAAATACACTATGTGCACATAGTCTTAAAAAGACAGTTTGGTTGGTAAATATCCCAACAAAATCAGCCAGAGACTAGCTGACCAGCAGGAGCTGTCATTCAATACTTCTGGCCACTGCATATCGTCTGCAATTTAATTACCATGCCCCTCTCCTGTGCTTCAGACTATGTACAGAAAATATTGGCCCTGGGTCCCCTGTACATTTTCTGCAATTCATGAACACATTCATGACACAACTTCGTATATCACGAGTGCTCTACCTTGTGAAGTTAGAGTTCAACCTTGTTCATACTCTCTGCTCCTTTCTATGTATTCCGTGGTTTGGTTCAAACACTGTCTTTGTTTAACTACGTTTGCACTGCTATATATTTCATGAGGCAATTACTTCCAGTTTCTGATGGACACAATAGCTGTCATCTCATGGAAGTATTGCTTCGGATCTGTGCTACAGCATCCAGATGTAAAAGCCAATTCAAGGTGAAGTGACATTTTATTTTCCCTTCATTCAACAACAATGTCCGCACATTTGAAGCTGGTCGATGCCATTTGCCATCATCCTCTGGCTGCTGACATTTCAGGTTGCTAAATACTAGTGCTGTGCCCTGTAACAGGCCATAGAACCTTCACCTCCTTTGATGAGCACTATGGTGATACACTCATAATACTATGCAAAAAGGCATATTCGAACCCAGCCCCCTTGATGAATCTAGAGACAGTTCTATGTATGCCCCTTGAAGGAGTTCAGTGAGTCTGTTTTAGGAGCAATCCTGTTTGTTCTACTTTGGTTTGGTCCTTTCTATTTTTATTAGCTAACCTTTTGTGTCCACATGGCACTTCTTTAATCCCAGGCATCTATAAGTGGCTATTTGTCACTTCAATCTAGGCACTTTCCCAAAGATTCATTAACAGGAACAGATACTCATCCCACTAATATCTTGATGCTACTCCCCATAACCAATATGCCTCCATTAGAAATGTATAAAAACTACAAACATCCAATTTTACGCTCACCTTACAAGCTACTGGGCACTTGGCAGTAAGCGCTAAAAGTACCTTCTCTAATTATAAATAACAGTCCAGGTTATATACAAAGTGATATTGCGCAATGTACCAGACTCGATGGTGGGCATGAAAGGGGGAACTGGGCCAATAAGACCATGACGATTGGAGAGAGGCGGTAGAGGCCCCCAGAGAGGCTGTTGTAGCCTCCCAATTTAGATTAATTTAACTGAAAGTGCTTCACAGAGTGTACTTAACTAGAGCCAGGCTCCATTGCATAGGCCTGATCCCCCAAGAGGAACTTCCTGATGTGCAATGACACACAGGGAGACTTACCCCACACATTTTGGCACTGCCTAGTGTTGGCCCACTTCTTGGTTAGTGTTCTGGGGCGGCTCAAGAGGGTGCTGGGATGAGACATTCCCAGGGACCCTAAACTTATCCTTCTTCATATCACAGATGATCTGGGGGAAACACGCTATCAGAGGGTGCTTCTTTGGTTGTCCTTAAATGTCACTGAAAGAGACATGTTTGGGTTTGGAAGGAGACAGCGGCCAACCTTGTGGGAACTTGAGCCAAGGGCATGGCTCACTACATGGGATTGGAACGTCTGATATATTTGTCACGTGGCTACCCCCAGAAACACTTTAAGATCTGACAAGAGTACAGAGGGATATAGCTAGAGCCCTGCACAGACGGGCCATGGGATAATGGTAATGGAACGGGACTCCGACGTGTGGACACTCTCAATGCACAAACAGGAAAATCGGACAAAGCCCTGCTATAATATTGTCTGTGGTTCTGGGGACTAGTGTAATGTGATAGTTTCACTGCCTTTTCACTGTATTACAATGTGTTACTGCACTGTATACTTGAACCACGCTCGATGCGCCACTTCTCTCACGAGTTGTAAAATCAATAAAATGTCCCCCCCCCCTCCCAAAACAAAGAAACACATTACAGGCAGCCGAACTATACCTCATTGGATGGCCTTCCTCAATCAGTAGCCTTCAACACATGGGATCAAAACATACACGTAAACCACGATGCATCAAAGTTGTAAGACATTGTTCTATTTTTTTATTCACCAAGCACTTAGCCTATATAGAACAGAAATAAGTTACATACCTACAAAGAGGTTCTCCAGCATGTCTATCTTTTATGGATTCAAATCCTATTTGACTTTTCCCCCAAAGTCAAGATGTGAATATTCCGGTAAAAATTAAACAAACAAATCATATCTTTAAACAGAAATTCCCTGAGGGACTCTTTTACAGAGTCAAGTTAGCTTACTTTTTATTCATGGCATCCCTCAGGAAACTCCCTTGCCTAGATTGTGTGGCATGTAGAATCAAACATGCAGTAACAAAGAGCAAGCAACTCACCCGGGAGACTGGGATGCACACATCTGAACCTATATAAGAGACCAGTGCTGAAGAGCAATCAATACAGGGAAGTAACTTGTTATTCTTTAACAGTTCCAAATGCTATCTGAATAGAATATTAAGCAGGAGTACCCAAGAGGTGGTCGAAGAATAGCTCCTTACATAAAAGGTTGCCTAGCCCACTACCAGTCCAGTCCAGTCCAGTCCAGTATTTGTAAAGCGCAAACAATTACCCGAAGGTGTCAAGGAGCTGGGGGCCGTCGGGAAGACTAAGCGAGCTATTGCCCAGAGTCACATGGTGCTGGGCTGATCTGCCGCCAGTGCCGGGGATCAATCCGTGAGACCCTGGGTTCCAGAGTCAGTCACCCTGGCCGCTGCGCCACACCTCTTCCACTACAATATCGGCCTCCAATATCAGAATCCAGACAGTAACGCTCACAGGGCAGAGAAGACCATCACGTAGCACCTTGCAAACGCATGGCAGCGGCATGGTAATCCCTCTTGTCAAGTGATCTGTCATATGGCCTGAATGTTGTCAGCCCATTTTCTGTTAAGTGACCCTGTTGCAGTTTAATCTCCAACTGGCAGTAGGGGCTTAGGCAACAGCCTGTTCTATCCTGGGCTTGGCAAACGGTTGAGTTGTCCTTCGTTCGGCGCAGTCCTCTCCGCACAGTAGCGTAGCATCCACTTCAAGTCCAGCTTAAGTAACGCTTGCTCCGCCTCTGATCTGGTTGACTTGAAAAATACTAGCAGGCACATCCTTTGGTTTAGATGCAAGTCAGATAATACTTCAGGTGTGAATTTCTGATTTATTCTAAGAATATCTTTGTCATAGTAGAATTGATTTTAAACTAGTCTGCTAAGATACCCTCACCTCACTCACACTGCTGACACTCAACATTATAATTACCTTCTAATTACCATGAAGGCCATCTTTTGAATAAGGAATTTAATCTCAGTTATGCATACGCTCAAATGGCTGTGTCATAATAAAGAGTTGACACCACACTAAGATCCACGCCTCAGCACTGGCTGTCTGATTGGTTAGGGGGGGGGGGGGGGGGGTATGAGAGAGAGAGAGAGACTAGAAAAGTAATTTGCCACAAAAAGTCCAGATTTACTAGTTGTGTGTAGAATGGGATCATTTTAGGTTTACACAGGATGCAAGCAGAACCATCAAATTAACCCCCATCTCACAAACATCTCATTCAGAACTTCAAGACAAAGTTCCCTTTTCTGATTGGCCACTAACATCTTGCAAAGCTGATCCAGCTCAGCAGTGCCATCCCACCACATGAGCTGCTAACACTCAAGACCACAACCGGTGAGCTTTGTTGCATACTGCTTTGAGCCTTCATCTGTATTGTTTATTGCATTGTCTGCTCTCTTTGCTCTCTATAGTCAGACTTACTAAACTTTTCAGACCAAAAAGAGTAACAAAATAAAATAATAAAAGAACTGGAACAAAATCAGAACTAGGCATTACAAAAAGACACAGTTACGTGTGCTGGCTTTCATAAATGTAATTTGCAGAAAATTCATTGCGATTGAAATCGGGTGGTAACCTGAACCTTAATACATATTTCATAAAATATCACAATTTAACTTACCTTTTCTTTTTCTGGGGCTCTCAGCATAGGACTGGCAGAGAGCGCAGCTGCATTACGGGTGCTATTTGCTAGAGCAACCTTCATATTTCTTCCAATGACTTCTGACAGGGGTGTGCTCAGGCTCCCTGCCCGCTGTTGAGGACCCCCAGGAGTTTGCAAAGCTGCAAGAGCGTCCTACCAAATGAAAAGACAAGGCTTAATATTCCTATTTTGCAGTGGTTACTTCTTGCAGAGTATACTTTGACAACATTTGTCAAAGACAAATGAGAACTTGTTATTGAGCTTCAGAAAACCACTGTCTGGAGCCAAGTAACGCACTGAATTGGCTTCAGCGGGTCTGTACGTGTGCAGCACTATGCTTTTGGTGGAGGATCACACAATTATATAGAGTTTCCTGGGAAGGATAAATTAGTAGAAGTCCAGTCATGCAGCTACTAACAATGCAAAACAGTAAACCATTCTAGTTGTGTTAATCCTAGTAAACGGATTAATGGGAAACTGACACAGCAAATGTGACCAATTTAAAATGGTGGGGTCAGCATTCTACAATTCAGATGTAAATTGTACAGCATCTATTGAGTGCTTTGATCTTTGTGATCCAGAAAGGACTGTTTTTTGGGAAGCAACTCCTAAGAAAGAAGTCAGGGGAGAAGAGCTAAACATTATCTGTTTAAACAACCAACTTAACACTTTAAACGGGAGGGAAATTAAAAGATTTACAGCCCTCACTTCTAACTTAACCACGAACCGTCAAAATAGAAAGACTAAAGGCCTTACAAGGCCTCATTTAGAACTTGGTGAATGGAATAATCCAGCACAAATGTGGAAGCAGTCTCATTCGCCGTTAATACAAGAGTGTTATAGCCTATGGAACGTGTAATACTGCAGACACAATGCGGACACAATATTTGTCACATTCTGACAGAGTATCCCATCTGCCAAACTCTAAATAAGGCCCTAAGTCTTGCTATTTTAGCAGTGAGGCCACACTTTTGCATGTTTGCAGCCGTAAAATGATGTCAATTGTAGCTGGCATAGGACTCCATCCACTCCATCATTAACTTGCTGGTAGCCAAGACGTTTAAGCAGTGGACCTGTGACCAAATGTAGATGGCCTGATGCACATAGCTCCAGAAAGTTTTATCACTTGGTTACTTATCAAGCTAAGGGCGTTTAAAGCCAAGGGAACTGAATGAGCTGCTCACGTCTGTCGATATATTACTCTGCTTGGCCAAGAGACCATATTACGTCATCGTATTGTGAACACACAAATTTACTGTGGGGCCTATCATGTGCTTCAAACTTCAACACCATACTGTTGTGAATAAACTATACAAAAGAAGCAGATTATAGCTTAACACAACATTCAGGCAAGACATCCTAATAATGAAAATTCTGGTAATTTGCCAAACATTTATTTTCCTTTATCTTAACTTTGAAAGGATCTCCATTTAATGCTCTAAATGTTTAAATTACACCAAATATGTTTTTATCTAATGATGAATAGGGAAGTCGTTGTGCAGGGAAATATTATAGATACTTTTCATTCAAGAGTTAAGGAATGCATTATGTGTTGCATCCCCAACTAAAATCTTACTGCCCCTTCATATGTATGTTGGAGCTGAATTATCAAATAACCCTACAATTCTACAAAATTATTTTTCAAAACATCTCAGAATCCATTCTAGTTGATTTTCACCTTACTTTATGAGTTGAACAATCCCGAATGCAAGAAAGACTGCAATAAAGGGTCCCATCTGCAAACAACACGACAGTTCTTCTCATATTAATTTTTGACTCTACACAACATGCCGATTTACATATAGTGTGATAAAGTACCAAACTGCAGTTTCATTTTGTTTAGATCTTTTTAAGACACGAAAAACCTCAATAACCCTACAGTAATGGGTGCATAGCATTAGTGGTAGCCTTCGAATACTGCACAGCAAATGCGCCTAATTCCTGCTTTATAGCTTAACGTCTTTCACAACCATAGGTTGTTCTTAACAAATATACACCAAAGGCTATCCAAGGCAAATTATTTATCAACACAAGCGACATTATATCTACCCTGGACATTATATATCAAGGAGGTAATCTTCCTGTGCCACTGAAGCATCTTCTTAACAACTTGGGTATTGTTGTGCATCTATATTCAAAGTCAAACTTTCTCTTACCTTTGGTATGCTGCACAACATACATAAGTTATGTACATCACTGTAGTTCTTCAACACTGGTATTTTTTTTTTATAGATCCATAGCATTTAAATGCCACCTTTGGCATGCTAGAAATCCTCTCCACATTCTACACAAAAGTGTAAAAGGAACTACATTTAACACTGTAGACTGTTCACTTTGCCACCTTCTCCAACACACTGGATAGGCCCCAAGCTCTGTTCCCCTTTTGTTAGAGGCCACATTGGATTATAAATCACAGTGTGCCAGTTCGCTACCTGCCAAGGAAGGGATAGATCACGTGTGAATCTATGAAAGATACCAAAGCAGGAGTACTGTGATTCAAGGTACACATTTTTTTGTGTTCCTTTTTCCCTGTTTCACTGCATCATTTATAGAGATCGATGCTTCGAACAGAAATAGTAGGCCATAAAGTATGCCAGGGTGAAATGTAATTTACGCTGGAATAATTTGCTTACTTCTGGAAATTTTCGGGCTTTTACATGAAATTCCACCATTTTGTCACTTTGTGTAATTATGCACCGTCCACAGTTAAACTTTACCGCGAATAATGAAATTCACTGTAAAGATTTAAAGAACAGGAAAAACAGAACACAAACAGCTGTTGATCGTGGTGCCCTTGCGTAAATTTATCCTCACGCTGCAAATTGATACAAGGATGCACTTCACACTAATATATAGAGCAAAATGACGGTTATGCATTGCACTTAATTCATCCTAATTTTGCCATAACTTCATTTAATTACGCAAAAGTAAATTATGCAAATTTCGCACATTCCTACTTTAAAGTCCTTACTAACATCATCAACTGCATAAACACCCAGTTAATGTATTCTGTCCGACTTGGCATATTTCTTACCAGTGTACTAGTACCTCAAGTGAATTAGATGGTGCGCCACGTGTCGTCTCTGATTCCCACATAACAAGCTTCTAGACTCCGAAAGAGGTGGTACACAACATCTCTCACCTCCATAAGTAGCCGAAGCAACTGCATTATGCTTTGGGGAGACAAAGTTGGCGACAGCTGGTGTCTGGTTCCAGGGTAAGAAACCGCCTTGGACTCTGTGCTAAAATCCGATCAGTCTTTTGATTAGGACTAGGACCAAATGGGGTCCTCATGCCGCGCTGGGAGTGCCATGACTATTTCAAGGTGAACATATGACGTGTGTACTTTCAAAAGCACAACATCAAAAGTGACTCAACCTTCTGGTCCAACTCTGAAGTGAAGGCCATCCTGATTTCTCTTATTATGTTTCTTAAACTCAACAAAAAGGTATAACCAGGATCAACTGTCTAGGGCTGAGTACTTCGCAAGACCAAAAACATGCAGGACTGAGACATGCAGAGGAGCCCCTAGTGGATAGCACATGTTTAATGATCCAGTTCTCCTGGTTAAATGACCCTGCTCTGTTTGCTTATGTTACAGACTCTCAGACTGACATGTGATATACTGTGTTTGGATCTCAGTGGTGTGTGAGCATGGAATAGAGGACAAGTTTCCATCCTTAGCCTTCGCCCTAACTCTCCTTCGGGAGGATAATCCCCTAATGTATGCGTAGGTCCCCATGTCCTAGAGTAGCCCTGCTTGCACACAAGTTTATATGAGTGCTGCCTATTTTTAGATATAAGCTCCTAATGCGTCTAAACAGTGGGGATGAGTATTTCATTTATTCAATTTTCTTACAGTTCTGTACAGCACAGATAAGGCCGGCAGAGTTCCAAGGACTTTACGTAGGATTGATTCCACAACATATCAACAAATATCTTCATCACTACAGACTGATAACAGCTAGTCATATAAGGGAGAATCGTGTCAGATTAAGTAGATTGAGCATTTTTGGAAAAGAAGTTAAGCTAGGAAGGACTGTGTATCGTTAAGGCGGACATTTAATTACAGATATTGTAGCATACACACTTGAAGGAAAAGATATATACTGCAGGTAACCGGCGGTAATCAAACATTACTATTATTTATTTTACATAGTAGGTTGTTGGGATCAAGCGATTTGTAAACCTACCAAGCTATAATGGTTTGTTGAAATACATGTGATTTACTGTTGCTTAGAAACAAGGTTGCTGTGTTACCAAGTATAATGCAGAGACGTAGAGTTTATTTCAGGCAACCTGAGCGCAGTCCTGTGCTCTAAGAGCACTGCAGAGAAAACAATGCTTAAGATTAGCATTTCTTTAATGTGCCTATGGGCCAAAGGGCTTAATGTTACAGTGCTGGGAGCATCCAGAGGGAGTATTGCTAACATTTCTAGGTTTCAGCAGGTTGCTACTTCCATAGCATAAATTACTTTTCCTTCCTGTCTGACATTCACACATCTATGTAAATTAGTTGAAGTCTTAGAAAGGTTGAGCTCTTGGCTATGGGCAAGCTTTGCTGCAACATTACCATTCCAGGACATTACTGCTGTAACAGTGCTGGAGGGTGACATATCTGGGTGCTAGCAAACTTCTCAAATGTGTAACTGGTCCCCGTTACCTGTAACACAGCAACGTGATTCATGAGACCCCTGATGACAACTTCCACCTTTGCACTACTGCACTGACCCCCATCTCAAAATTAAGTTATGACCTATTTCCTGCTCCTTGATACATGCCTAATTTCTGCTATTTTCCATGATTCCTAGGATCGCATGACAAAAACGTTCTCCTTCCACTCACAGGTGAACAGGCTTGTACGCATAAGCTCATTGGCACTATCAAAATCACACAACCTAATTAACTACACTGTAAGGAAATACAAGATTATAGCTACGAATTAAAAAGCAAAGTTTTCAACATTTTTCTAAAAACGGATAGAAACGTTTCAAACCATAAGTGTATAAGTACAGAGTTTCAACGGCTAAGCGCACCAACAGAAAAAGGACTGTCATCATTGGAAACAAGTTTGGTCTTTTTGCGCCAATAGTAAAGATCTGCGGAGCACATCATCCTGGTATGGATGTGCCAGAAGAATTTGGAGGCTAAAATGTAGTAGTTTTCGGAGATACATTCATAGACTTAAAGAGGAGTCTGTTGTATATGGGTAACCAGAATAGTGACCTCAGAACCGGAATGATATATTTGCACCTGGAGAAGTTTTAAAATACATGGACCGCTCCAACCTGGATTACTGGAGGCATTGGACCAGTTTAACTGGAGAAGTCTGATAGACCGAGTTCACAGAGTCTAAGCTTAAGTGACTTTAAGCATTTACCACAGGAATGTACAGATGGCAATCTAAACAAGGCAGGATTCTTTTAAAGACCCTAAGCAGAACAAAGCCGCAATTGACCACCTTGGTTACCAGAAAGTCCAAAGAAAGTGGAGAATCTTGATAAAAGTTTCAGGTGTCTTACAATACTTGGAAGACAGTATTCCCCTGAAACTTCTGTGAACAAGATCTTGTTGTAGGTGCCCTAGGATGTGCTACTACTGACTGCTGAAAGGTACACAGATGACCCCCAAGTGGCCATGCGGGTTGGAAGTGATGAGTGCAGGCAGGTGGTTTGAGCGCCATGGGGGCTGCTGTTGAGAGATCCCAGACCAGAGGACTAGGAGCTGGGGTAAGGAGGGCAGGCCCCAGAGTTCTTACTCATCGGAGTAACAGAAAATTACTGAAAAGCTTAATGTACAATTTACATACCTTCGGTAACGATCTGGTAGAGACGATTCTAGCCGCAGATTCCTTAACGTAGAATTACCCCCAGGCGTGAGACTGGACCCGGAAAACTTTCTTTGCCCCAGCATCCCTGCGCGCCGGGGGGTGGGACCACGCGACTCCGCCCTGTCGTCGTCCGCGGACGTAATGTCAACGAGGTCACATAAGCCACACCCCGGCGCGCTGACATCGGTTTTCTTCTGAGAACTTTTTCGGGCCACAATGCGGAGCCATCACAAACAAAACTGTGGAGAGTATGGGAACAGTGTGCGAAAAAGCAGTGAAACAGAAAAGAGAGAAAACGAAAGATGAGGAAC